>NC_080028.1:4837500-6087500 GCF_030020395.1 Manis pentadactyla | reverse complement strand
ACAGAGAGAAGGTAGCGCAGGGGAGGCCGGGGCCTTTATCCCCGGTCACAGCTCGGCAGACCAGTTTGCCTGAAAGAGTGATTTAACGTTTCTATTTAGAGGTTTAGGGATATTAAGGCACACTACCAGCCTGCCAGGAGCTGTGTCCCAGCAGTGGGTTTACAATGAAACCGATGCCCTCATAGGCAGGACGTGATATAGGGAAATCCGCCCCGGCCTGCGTATGTGGGGCAGCCAGATAACAAATGGCACAGATGATGCTGCTGAGCAGCAAGGTGGTGACACTCATTTCTGTGCATCTTGTGCTTCCACTCGCGACACTCGCCCTGCTGTCCCCTGACCCCCACCACAGCATACGCTGGCTCTGGGCCTGGGACCACGCTCTCAGCCCAGGGCCTGGGCTGGGTCTGGTGCCAAATCAAGCACTGCGGAACCCAGGAACGTGGGGCCATGGCATCTTCTAAATATGTCACCTGCCAAACTGGTCTGGAAGGATGGGAAAAGCGCGTGCCATTCTACATGGACGGCCTTCCAGATAGAACAGCGATGCATGAGGAGCTGTTCTGTCTCCACAGGGCTCGAGTCTGAGAGGAGCCTGCAGGCAGCCTTCTCTGAAGGAGGCAGTAAATACTCAGAGCCACATGCCAACTCTTCAGGGCTAACATTCCCCAAACATTTTACAGCAAGATATTAATGTCCTCTTCATCCCCAAATACCCTTCTCCTCAAAGGCTCTTTGTGCCCATGCAGAGTGTACACAGGCCAGCGCCAGCCTGGCTCCCTCTAGGACACTGGGCTCTGGACACACATACTGCCAACAGCCCAGGCAGGAGGCATATTTGGGGCCCAGTTCCCCAAATGAGCAGTGCACCCTCCCAGCCTGACCCCCAAAGAGCCCTTGGAGGGTCAGGTGGCAGCACTCAGGCCTGTGGGGGACGAATCCGCCGCCACGCGCCCAGAGCCCGCCACGGGCAGAGGCGGCCGGGCTCTCCTCGGAAGTACTGGTGACACGTGAAAAGCCACAGCCTGCAGCTGGGCTCTCTGTGCACCAGCCCCCAAACTGGAGGGAGGACTGAGGCAGGACCTGGACGTGGGGGATGTAGTGGGAGGGCCCGCGGGCTCCCTGAGTGAGCAGGAAGACCTGCCAGAAGTAATGGAGCCACCCCACGCCCCACCAGAAAGCCTGCGGGCAGTATATACGCCAGGCTCCAACTTGCTGAAGGAGCTACCTACTTGGGGAAGAGCCCCCACTGGAACCCCGCTTACCCAAACCTGCCTGACTTCTCGCCCCCAAAGCAGGCCCTGGGCTTCAAAGAATTCAAGGTTTCCGGCCCTCTGCACAGCCAGACTCCTTCCAGCCTCCAGACTTAGTCCAGCCCTGCTCCCAGCTCAAAGCCAGCCCTACATACTCCTTACACCTCTGGTGATGCCAGCCAGCAGACCCCTCTCCTCTGAACTCCGTGACCCCAAGAGGCAGAGCTGCGGCTTGGCCCCACGCCCCTCATACTCCATGGAGGTTACCATCTGTTCTTCTAGACACTTTCCAGGTGGAAATCAGATGCCCCTCCTTTTTCTCACACATTTGAGCGCTGAGTAGGTATCAATCCTGTGCATCTCCCGTGCCTCCTGCCCTGCCCCCTATAGTTAGGGGGGTAACACATGAAGGGTTCCTCCAAATAGAGGCACATCTCAGAAATACTGTGGTTCTGTTCCAGAATCCACTACAATAAAGCAAGTATCACAGTAAAGTGAGTCAAATGAATTGTCTGATCTCTCAGCACATAATATAAAAGTTGTTTGCACTATATTATAGTCTATTAAATGTGCAATAGCATTATGTCTAAAAAAGCAATGTACATACCTTAATTAAAAATATTTTGTTTCTAAAAAATACTAGCCATCACCTGAGCTTTCAGCGAGTCATAATCATTGACCATAGATCAATAATAATAATAATAATGAAAATGTTTGAAATATCGTGCTTATTATCAAAATGTGACACAGACGACGTGAGCAAATGCTGTTGGACAAGGGGTGCCAACAGACTTGGTGGATGCAGGGCTGCCATAAACCTTCAACTTGTAAAAAACACAATATCTGTGAAATGCAATAAACTGAAGCCAAATAAAACGAGGTGTGCCTGTACCCGCTAAGTACTTCAATTTGATACTGGTCCCCTTTGGGTAATCTCTCCTCCCACAGATCAGTACTTGTTCACTCATTCATTCAGCAACACCTGAGTGCTTCATAAGTACGAATCTTGCTCATTCATCTTCTGTGCCACCTTCCCTGCGCCCCCAGGGGAACCCTACTTCCCCATGTACCCCAGCAAATCTGACAGCACCTCACGCATCTGTCTAGCTTCTGTCTCCTCTCTGATTCCAAAGGTCATGCCAAAGGCTCCTAGAGGGCAAGGCCATGTCCCTCCTATGCAGGCACACAGCTGGCACTCAGAGATGGTTCTGGAGTGACCCATCAAGTTAGCACCTTTTGGTGGAAAGGAGTAAAAGTAACGACAAAGGACTTTTCCATCTCAGGACCACAAGGATTTCTTTAGATTTGGACAGCCCTGCGGGTAGCACACCAGTGAGTAGGTGCCTTCCGTGGGGTCTGGACAGAGGCACAGCTGGCAGTGTGCATCTGACAGTGTTGAGCAGGGTCAGTTGGGCCAGAGCAGCCGCTCCTCCGTTCAGAGAACATCCACCTCTAACAGGGCAGCCCTGTCGACTTATTTGGGCTGAAGAGTAATGTCAGGGACAGCGTCAGATGAGCAGAGCCTGCCTAGAAAATAACCTACTTGCCTTAGAATTCTTTAGGCAAAAGGAGACGTTCATGTCTACTGACATCACTGCCACTAAGAATTTAACAGGGAGCCTAAGAGCTGAAATCAATGACAGGACTTGTTCAAGCTCAGTGATTTAATATATATGCAGATCATATATACCAGCCAGCGACTTCCACATACATTTTTTTTTAACAAGCGGCTGAAGACTTCTGTAATAGCACTACATTTAGCTACTTCATTTTTACAGGGCAGTTTCTGCCATCAACTGTCATTATCAGCATTAAAAACAATGCTGCCTAGTGTACTCTACAGGAGCAGACTGTGTGCCACGCAGTGTACCCTACAGGAGCAGACTGTGTGCCACGCAGTGTACCCTACAGGAGCAGACTATGTGTGCCATGCAGCGTACCCTACAGGAGCAGACTGTGTGCCATGCAGTGTACCCTACAGGAGCAGACTGTGTGCCATGCAGTGTACCCTACAGGAGCAGACTGTGTGCCGTGCCGTGTGTGCTGAAGGCCCCCATCTCCTGCACCAGAGGGATGGAGCGCCCAGCAAGCACTGCCCTGCACCACTTTACACGGGGTCATTCCCTTAACCCTCACAGCAATACTGGGGTTGAGTACTGTTGTTACCCACATTTTACAAGATGGGAAACTGAGACAAAGAAAAATTAAGGAGTGACCCAAAGCCACAAATGTAGTAAGTGACAAGGCAGAGTCACAGACAGGCCACCTGGCTCCAAAGCATGCACCTGACTCTGTCCCGTCATCTCCACACGCTATCACTCATGAGGCCTTCTGCGTGTACTGGCCTCTCCACACCACCGCCTAGCTCAAGGCAGGTACTGATTAATTCCAGATGGCAATGTCCCCACAGTTACAAAGCAGAAAGTTTCCCCATGCCTCTAAAGCACTCGATACATAGTTTTGGTTTAGTGTTGAAAGTAACTAGGAGCTGCACTTCTATTTTTCTTTTTTGGTATCATTAATCTACAATTACATGAGGAACATTATGTTTACTAGACTGCTGCCATCACCAAGTCCCCACCACATACCCCATTACAGTCACTGTTCATCAGCATAGTAAGATGCTATAGAATCACTACTTATCTTTTCTGTCTTGTATAGCCCTCCCCGTGCCCCCACCACATTATGTCTGCTAATCATAATGCCCCCTTTCCCCCTTATCCCTCCCTTCCCACCCACCCTCCCCAGTCCCTTTCCCTTTGGTAACAGTTAGTCTATTCTTGGGTTCTGTGAGTCTGCTGCTGCTTTGCTCCTTCAGTTTTTTCTTTGTTCTTATGCTCCACAGATGAGTGAAATCATTTGATACTTGTCTTTCTCCACCTGGCTTATTTCACTGAGCATAATACCCTCTAGCTCCATCCATGTTGTTGCAAATGGTAGGATTTGTTTTCTTCTTATGGCTGAGTAGTATTCCATTGTGTATATGTACCACATCTTCTTTATCCATTCATCTACTGATGGACACTTAGGTTGCTTCCATTTCTTGGCTATTGTAAACAGTGCTGTGATAAACATAGGGGTGCATATATCTTTTTCAAATTAGGTTGCTGCATTCTTAGGGTAAATTCCTAGGAGTGGAATTCCTGGGTCAAATGGTATTTCTATTTTGAGTTTTTTGAGGAACCTCCATACTGCTTTCCACAATGGCTGAACTAATTTACATTCCCACCAGCACTGTAGGAGGGTTCCCCTTTCTCCACATCCTCGGCAACAATTGTTGTTGTTTGTCTTTTGGATGTTGGCCATCCTTACTGGTGTGAGGTGATATCTCATTGTGGTTTTAATTTGCATTTCTCTGATAACTAGTGATGTGCAGCATCTTTTCATGTGTCTGTTGGCCATCTGAATTTCTTCTTTGGAGAACTGTTTGTTCAGCTCCTCTGCCCATTTTTTAATTGGATTATTTGCTTTTTGTTTGTTGAGGTGCATGAGCTCTTTATATATTTTGGATGTCAACCCTTTATTGGATCTGTCATTTATGAATATATTCTCCCATACTGTAGGGTACCTTTTTGTTCTATTGATGGTGTCCTTTGCTGTACAGAAGCTTTTCAGCTTGATATAGTCCCAGTTGTTCATTTTTGCTTTTGTCTCCCTTGCCCGGGGAGATATGTTCATGAAGAAGTTGCTCATGTTTATGTCCAAGAGATTTTTGCCTTTATCTTTTTCTAAGAGTTTTATGGTTTCATGACTTATATTCAGGTCTTTAATCCATTTCGAATTTACTTTTGTGTATGAGGTTAGGCAGTGATCCAGTTTCATTCTCTTACATGTAGCTGTCCAGTTTTGCCAACACCAGCTGTTGAAGAGGCTGTCATTTCCCCATTGTATGTCCATGGCTCCTTTATCGTATATTAATTGACCATATATGTTTGGGTTAATATCTGGACTCTCTATTCTGTTTCACTGGTCTGTGGCTCTGTTCTTGTGCCAGTACCAAATTGTCTTGATTACTGTGGCTTTGTAGTAGAGCTTGAAGTTGGGGAGTAAGATTCCCTCCCCCCACTTTATTATTCCTTCTCAGGATTGCTTTGGCTATTCAGGGTCTTTGGTGTTTCCATATGAATTTTTGAACTATTTGTTCCAGTTCGTTGAAGAATGCTGTTGGTAATTTGATAGGGATTGCATCGAATCTGTATATTGCTTTGGGCAGGATGGCCATTTTGACAATATTAATTCTTCCTAGCCAAGAGCATGGGATGAGTTTCCATTTGTTAGTGCCCTCTTTAATTTCTCTTAAAGTTTTCACTTCTCTTATAGTTTTCGGGGTATAGGTCTTTCACTTCCCTGGTCAGGTTTATTCCTAGGTATTTTATTCTTTTTCATGTAATTGTGAATGGAGTTGTTTTCCTGACTTCTCTTTCTGCTAGTTCATTGTCAGTATAAAGGAATGCCACAGGTCTCTGTGTGTTAATTTTGTATCCGGAGCGGCACTTCTAAAGGCCGGCCCCACAGGAGGCTCCCCACAGCCACCACCGGCTCTCCAAGCACCTCCGCAGCACTGGCAAGGCCACGGCCTCCCTGGCAGCCTGTAAAGCTGGACCTGCATGTGGGGGCAGAGGGACAGTCCTGAGTTCCTGCAGTATTCGGAGGGACTTCCAAACTGCATCCTGTAACTGCTTGTTCCTACACAGCTGCACCTGGCTGCCCCGCCAGCCAGGCCCCCACGCTGTGGGGGTGCAGCTCACTGCGTCAGGAGTGCTGCTGCCCAGCGGCTGCGACGCACCCATGACCATCGCTGCCCCATGCCTCTTGCTGCCTCCTGTGAACGGTTTCCCAGGGCAGATGTGCCTCTCTGCCTACTGGAATTTGAGCTCTGAACTGGACACCCATGGGAAGGCTACTGCCAGCTGAGGCATAGGGACTCATTCCCCACTGGAGTCTCAGGGCCCAGCACATAGTAGGGGCTCAATAAATATATGCTTTTAATAAAATTAGGTTTTCAGATGAAAGTTAATAATGACCTTTCTCCCAATAGAAAAGAAAAAAAAGTGTTGATAGAATTTTGAGCTCCTTCCCCATCTTTTTTAAACTTGGTCACCTGTGACCACTTGTCTCTATTAGACTATAATTTCAGATGGTATTTGGTGTTAGACAAAATTATACACCTAATTAACCTAAGTTTAAAAACTAATTTGTGCTAGTCCCCGGGGGGAGGTCATCCTCATCTCTTGTACCAGTCACACCTCCTATGTCAGGGAAGCCCCCATGTGGGTGCTGATTTCCACGTTCTTGTTTCATCCTGGCAGCCTCCTCAAATGCCAGAATCATTCCCCCTTTAAAGATGAAGACCTTGAGGCCCCGACCAGTCAAGCAACTTGCCCAAGGTCCCACAGCTAGGCATGGCATAGCTGGGATCAGAACCCATCTTCCCAACTGCAAAGCCAAGGCTCTTTCCACAAAGTCCACAGCTGCCAGGGAAGTTCCAGGGGTTTTGCCACTTAAGAACAAGATTGGATAAAAATGGACTATCCTTTAACTGGCAGGCATAAGTAAGTGGGGCTCAGGAAGAATGACTTCGAAAAACAAACACCCCACAAAATAATCAGGAAAGGGGTTCCTCATGGGTGCAGACTAACAGGAAGACGTCCCAACAAACTCAAGGGCCACTAGTTCAGCTGTCTGGCCACCTGCCCGCACCGTCCAGCATGATGTCACATCACCACTGTCCACTTCCTATACAAAACTCAGAAGTAACGCTGCCACTCAGGCTGAGGCTGGTACTTAGTGAATGTCGCTCCAAGTCACGTGGCGAAACATGAAAAGGAAGAGCTAAGAATGGACAAACTGACAAGACCTCAATGACCTCTACGCTCTTTAGGTATCAGACTTTTCCAGCAAGGTAAGTTGACCACCTCACTGATAGCTTGGCCACACCTGTGGCCATCGAAATCTGACCACAACGCCCAGCTAGATTTGGGGTATGTTTATCTCACCTCCCCAATTCCAGAAAAAAAAAGGCCTGTCAGGCACATCGTCCTGGTCTCTGCATTCATCAGGAAGAAAACACAGGCATTACCTCCCAGAAGCTATCACTGGACACTTCTACTGCAACGGAATCGTCGTAAGTGACAGACATCTCTTCAAAAGGCGAGGCAGCAGCAGCGAAGGCGCAATTCTGAGGTCAACGTCAGACACTCAAAATTCGCACACAAACCTAGAAGATAGAAGAGAAAAGCATATCATTGTGAGTTTCAAATTCCCAAGGTAAAAAAGCAATTTCCACTTAACAAATTCCATTTCCATCACTGGCTTCAATACAGAACAGTCTAAGATGTTTCCGTTACGGGAGAAAGACCACAGACTCACTGTGGGCATCGACAGATTAAGTGCATGTTCTATGTGGTGTGAGTGTTTCCCAGGAACAAGTAAACCTCCACGTCTTACCGAAGAGCTCAAAGTGCTTTCTGAACAACAGTTCGTGTTCCTAGATCAATGTACTGATAGCACTACTAAATAATCTTCCTCCTCCCTTGGAGAAATGGACAGAGAACATGCCAAAGCAGGCAGGGCCCCTGCATCTCTGGACTTGCCCTGTCCCACCCAGCAGGACCAGGACTGGGAGAAAATGTGGGTGAAATAATCCATCTTCAACCCGATGGCACTCTCCACCAATCTCCACCATGTTTCACTCGCGCTGGGCACTGTGTCCCCGCCCCCCATGACTGGCTCGTCTCAGCCACTGAAGCCAGGGACCCAGACTAGTTTATTCCAACACTGTGTGTGAGGGTCAGCTAGGAGTACAGACAAGCTAAATCAGTCACTTCTGAGTAAAGAGTCAATGTTCTAAACCCAGGCAGTGGCAAAGGGGTGCTCATTTCCCTGCCTGAGGGATGCTGGAGGGCCCTTCCTACTCATAAGCACAAATCACTTTGATGGAATGACCGTCCACAACCAGATGAGACTCCCTGACTTCTCGGTGAAAGGGTGACTCCATCCTCCTTTACGTTACCCTGGGTTCAGGTCACACAGACAGAGGTCTGGAACTTTCCTAAGTACCACAGGAAGGAGTTCAGCGCCTCAGCTTAGTGACAGGAAGGGGGGCGAGGGGCCGGCAGAGTGACCTACAGTGTTACACCGACAAGGTGCAAGACTACTTTCCATCTGTCACCGCACTGAACCTTCAGGATTCCCTGTGAGACAGTCTAGGAATACAGTAAGGAACACAGGCTCTGGAGCCTGGCCGTGTGGGCTCTAATCCCAGACTCGTTACTCACTAGCTGGGCAAGAGTGGGCAAATTACCTAACCTCTCTGTGCCTGAAATGGCCTTATCTGTAAAAGAGAGACAAAAACGGAGCACACATCTCAGAATTACTGTTGAGAGTCAAATGAGGCGATACATACAGGGGTAAAGAGCATACGGTCCTCAGGAAGCACTAGGGACAGAGTGAATTCTAATGTAATTAGTATTAGATAGTAATTATTACCACCATCATTATTTTATCTCTTACAGGTGAGAAAACTGATGCTTGGGGGAGGTTAAGCAACTCGCCCATGGCCACCAAGTAATGAGTGGTGGAGACCAGCATTTGACACCAGCTCTGCCTGTTTGCTAAGGTAATGTTCTCTCCAGCACCCCATGGTGTTTTCCAAAACCTATCTCAAATTTAAATAAATCAGGCATCCTCTAACCTAAGATCTAGTTGTTAATTAAAAGGGTTTAATCTGACAGATTTCACAGCTTCTGCAGTTGAGCACAGCACTACATGGCCAATTAACTCACAGTAAAGAAGGATGATGGTACTTGGGTCAGAGCCAAGTACCCCCAGTGTGCACACTATAACCAGGCACAGTTGCGTGGGCGCCGTGTTGACTGACTACACTCCTGATGGCACGCTGGCTGGATCTCTGCTCTGTAATCACAGGGCAGCGTGTTATTTTAACCCCTGGGATATCACAAAGGCAGGCCAGGCCCCTCTGGCCTGTGCCCTGGTGTTACGTCTCACAGCATTCCCTTTTCCTACAGGATCCTAAGCTTACTTAGCGAGGACCCTCCTAGAAGTACCTCGCCTATGTCTGCAGCAGCCAAAAGCCTCCCACCCCCAGAGCAGCTGGTCTCTGCTCCAGGCTCCTCAGGGAACATCTGGGCTTTTGGCTGGGACAAGCCTCAAAGTGGCCCAATCAAACCACTGGCTGGCAGCCTGGCCAGCTCCAGGGGCAGGTGCAGGAGGAACGGGCGCCTGCTCTGGACGGAGAAACAGCTTGACACCTGAGAGGCTCAGGCAGAGGAATTTGTTTCCTGTCTGCGTTCCACCACGGTTTAGACACTAATCAGGAAGATTTATTAGGAGTCAAGAAGTTGTCACTGGGTTCAGCACGGAAAGACACAGCCCACTCCTAGGAGTAAGAGCCTGAATCACAGGGCAGAGCTGCCCTGCCAAGTAACAAGACCAAGAAACACTGGAGCTGCAGAGGGCGTCGGAGACAAACGCGCTCTGAGCTGCCCAGGGAGCGAGGCGAGTCCAGCTTTCCTTACCCGTCAGGCCAGGGCCCCTGTCTCACCACAACTCTGTGCCTGGAACTGCAGCCTCCCAGAATCACAGCTGTACAGGGCCAAGCTGCCCCACGGGCAGCCCGAGCAGCACGGCCCAGCATCTCATGACCACAGCCAGCTCAGTGCTCCTCCCGGTGCTAAGTTCACTCCGATGCTGAACAAATTCCTCAGTCTGGTTCCCCAACCCTCAACTTACACATTCACCAAGCTTACGGATGTCATTATTAATCTAAGTAAAACAAAATTAGGAAGGCAAATCTCTTTTTATGAAATTGTACGAGGCATTCCAGACCCAATATAAATGACTTTTGGAAGCTCTGCACTTGTACGCTTCTGGCCTGCAGTAGTTCAGAGTTGACATTCTCCTTCTGAGGCCTCAAACCAGACCCTCCCCAGGGTCTGTGAACTGTCACTCCTTCAAGAGGTCAGAAACCAGCAAAGCCACTTCAAGTCCTACAAAGGAAATTGGGACAAGGTATAAAATACCCAACAGACACACGTTCATGTCATATTCAAAAAATTACAGTTTTCTTTCTTTCCATTCTTATGGCTTTTATTTCTTTTTCTGGCTTTACGACACTGGAGAGGACCTCCAATAAAATGCAGAGATCCTTTCCAGTGTCAAAGAAAAAGGTTTCCACACTTCTCCATCAAGTTTGTTGTTTGCTGTAAGATTTCTTTAGAGTATCGCTTCCCAGGTTAAGAAAGCTTCCTTCTACTACAATGGTACTTAGAGCTTTTATCACAAGTGGCTGTTTGTGTAAGACTGGCTTTATTTCTCCTTAAACGGCTGACAGACTTTGTCAGTGAAATTATCTGGGCCTGAAGTTTTCTTTAAGCAGGTTTAATCACAGATTCTAGGTAATGGGTAGAAGACTTCTGTCGTGATTTTTGTTTCTTTGGGTGTGGATTTGGCCGATTTTCTAGGGAATCCATTTCATTTTTTTCAAACGTATTAACAGTAAATTGCTCATATTTATCCTCATATCATTTTAAAGATGAAGGATCTGGAGTAACGTTCCCCTTTCCATGCCTGACATTAGGTTTTTGTGACTTTTCTCTTGAACAGTCTCAACAGTTTTATCATTTTTTATTCTTTTTAAAAAGTGTCAACTTTAGCTTTTCCTTTCTTTCATTTCAGCTGCTATTAAATACTTGTCTTCTTTTTCCTTGATTTCTTCCTTTTATTTTTTCTTTCCTTATACCATCTTTGGCTTCAAGTTGTTCTTTGTCTAATTTCTGGAAAAGAAAGCTCAGGTCATTAATTTCCAGCTTTTCTTACGTGTGTAAACACTGGTGAGTCAGAGAAACACCATGCCTAAAGTGGCGTGCAGAGTCCCAGAGGTTCATGGAGGCTGCCAGGGATGCTCTTGGCCCAGCCTGGGAGCTGGCCTAACCTTCCTCCCCTCTGGCCCGATAACAGGTATCAGGTAAACAAAAGCTACAATTACCCAAGTACATCTAGCTCCCTCTTAATACCCTTAATTTGTTCCAAAAAGAACAGGTCATCAAGCCAAAGGCTGTTACTGTAAAGCAAGAGCCTTCTGAGTGGAGGTGCCTGGCTGCCGTCTCCCGAGAGCCGGCCTTGGGAGAAAGCCCTCTGGGTCCTCCGCACCCGTGGAGGGCAGCACAGAAGGTGCCCTCACTGCTGCCCCTCATGCTGCTGGCCTGGTTCTGCACAGCCCTGCAGGCCTCGCTGAGCACCCACTGGACTGAGGGTTTGTTTCTTCTTCATTTCTTGTTTCTTCTAAGCCAGTGTTTGGCCCGGAGTGAGACGCTCCTTAAAGCATGGGGCATATTTACCCATTCATTCTACAAAGGTATTTAAATATCTACTATGTGCCAGGCATGGGGCAGACTGACATGGTCCCTGCCTGCCTGGGGCTGATGTCCTAAAAGGGCAGAAGGATATGCAATAAAGAAAAACAGCCGCTAGAACAGAAATAGTGCTAGAACAGATATAAAGAATGCATTATACAAGTGTAACAGACCAAAAAAAAAAGATTGAGAGATGGGAGGCGCTTGTGGAGGCAGGACGGTCAGGCCTCTCAGAGGGGCCACGGTGGATGGCGAGTGGGCGTGTCCCAGCACAGGGAGGTGGAGGGCAGAGGCCCCTAGGAATGCTGGGCCTGTGGCAGCACCCAGCAGGACGGGAGCCTGAGGCAGCACCGAGGGCTCCGGGGAGGGAGGATCTGGCATCACTGATAAGCTGCACGGGAACTCAGATTCTTCTATCTGCTACTGGTGAAAATACAGGCCTCAAGTGCTTGTAAGATAGGCCACTGAAAACCAAGCATCGATGTGCAGTCATTTCATGACTGTCCTCAGGCCTTGTTCCATGCGTCTTACTGTGTGACGTTTGACAGAAGAGACACGTCAAGCCTTTGACCCACCTGTGTCTTCTACAACTTCACCCAGGAGTCAAATTAGGCATTTGCAATGGCATTGTTTTCAATAGCAGCAAAAAAGTCCTGAAAACTTCCTGTCCACCAAGAATAAAAATGCCAGTCCCCTCTGGAGTGGAACACGGTGGCCAGAGGAGGGAAGATGGGGGAGTGTGGGTACAGACGTGAAAGGTGCTCCCTCAGAGCAAAAGAAAACAGCGGTTGTAGCTCGGTGGATAGTCTGAACCCACTGGTGTTAGAAAGCAGTTATGTACACCCCCAAAGCACACTGCTGCACAGGAAGCCCCGGTGGGTCTCAGATCCGCTCTGAGGGGTGCCATGGGGCAGGGAGGGGACTTTCATATTTCACCTCGAAACCGTATAAAACACTTAAAAAGTTTTGACTATCGGCATGTTATACTTGCAGAATACAAAATTAGTTAAAAATACCTCGTTCTGTTTTGTTAATGGCCTGGCTGGAATGAAGGGAGGCTCCTCTGCACCACCACACAGCTGCTCATGGCCTCAAGACAGGATACCCTCAAGGACCTCAGGGACTGTCACCTCCCCTTCTCCACCTCCACCCGCACACCCATGGCTCTGTCTGTCAGGGGTCCAGTGCACATCATTTCGACCCTGCATGATCACAGGAACTTCCTAACGGGGTCCCTGCATCATCCCCAGTCCCTTCAGTCTATTCTCATCAGTGACCCTTTCAAAACTCAAGTCACATGATGCTGCCCCTCTCACACGGAACAGAAGCCTGGAGACTCATGCGGAGTGCGGCCCACCCTGCTGGCCTCCATGTTACCTCCTCCTCAGTCCTCATGCCCTGCGGCCACTCCCTGGCCCTGTGCTCCAGCCGCCAGGCCTCTGCTGGCCATGGCGCTGCGGGGCATGGCACACTTGCTCTTCGCTCCCTGGAGCGACCTTCGTCTAGGGAGCCCACTGCAGCCGCTCAGGCCTGTATCAGCCATCGCCCCGGGGAGGGCTTCTCTGCCCGTCACCCCACTTCTCTTGGCCCTCCCAGACCCCTTCCCTTTGTTCTTCTCTCCCAAGCACTTACTCACTTCCCACAAGCTATGTCATTCACTTGCTTGTTCTGTCCACTATCTATTCTATGTCCCCTGCTAGAACGTGAGCTCCAGAGGCAGGGATGTGGGTGTACCTTCACTGCCACAGCCCCAGCACGGGGTCTGGCACAGGGCAGTCATGCCATCAAAACTTGGATGAATTCATGATGAAAAAGTTGAATTGAAGAGTCTTGGTAATTTTGATTTATACAGACTCAAGGTCCACAGAAGGAAGATAATTGGAGAATTTATGTGAAGATGTTTTAACTCCAGTGGGTAGAAGTCTTTTATAAACACTACTGCACACATTAAACTAAACCACAAATGGGTTTAGCAACCATAGTGGGGGTTGTGTGGCTCAGTCCCCAGCTGTCTTCCCCCAGCCACACAGGGAGCCCTTCCGCCATGCAGCCCTACTGCCTGACCACCACTGGGGCCCACAGGCTCGTGGGTGCTCCCCGGCTCCAGCCTCGGCTGAGCCGCCCCCACCAGGGCGGCTGCTCCAGGGGGAAGGCCTGAGGTAATACACTGCTTTGCACCATCAGCAAAGATATTTCAACAGCTCAAATATCTGGCACAACTATTTTGTTCCCAGTGATTTCATCTGGAAAAGTGAACATTCCTCAAAGGAAGAGATAGAGATCAGCAAATAAGATGACTTAACTCTCTGGAACATTGTGTGTGCATTTACCTCAACAACGGGAACCAGCCTGTGCACTGAAGGAAGCCAGAGGTAGAGGCTGCCCCTCTGAGGGGGAGCACAAGAGGCCCACGACTCCACAAGTCCCAGGCCCCAGGTGGGAGGGAGGGTCTTCCAGAAGCACCCACCAGGGTGGGGTGGGCAGTGTGGACCGAACACACTCAAAGGACTTCCAGAGACTTAAAAACTAGTCAGCATCCAAGTAGTGAGTCTGTGGCATCTTACTAACTGATGGACAGTGACTGCATGGGGTATGGGGGGGACTCGGTGATATGGGTGAATGTAGTAACCACACTGTTATTCATGTGAAACCTTCGTAAGAGTGTATATCAATGATACCTTAATAAAAAAAAAAACAGTAATGCAAATTAAAAGAATAATGCTCTAAACTAATTAGATAAGCAAAATTTTTAAAAAATTAGTCGGCATCTGGCAGACAGAGCTTAGGGTTGCCATGGAAACCATGTCCTGAATCTCTCAGAGAACTCCCCCAAACACTTGGCGGCCCAGGACAACCCGCTGCACAATGAAAAAGGAGCTGGCGAGAGGAAGGGGGTTTTAGGAGCTCTTCTAAGACACAGAGCCATTTTGCTGAAAACAGACATGGCTCAGACTCTGGAATATTATGGTTTGCAAGAAAAGAGTGAAACAATGAGGGAAACGTTATTTTGTTTTAGTCAACACTGCAGAGCAGCCCTCTTCCTCCCACAGACAAACTCATGTTGGGGAAGGTGAAAAGAAAAACAAATTCTTCTAAACAGACCAACTAGGCAGGGAAGCTATTCCACATCACACATGGCGCCTCTTCGGTTCAGCCCTGTGTTCCCACTCGGGTGACCCTGGCTTCCAACCTGCTCCTTCTGCTAAATGCGTAATGGTTTCAAGGCCAAACAACTTGCCTTCTGGCTAGTGTGGAGCCGTCAAACCCAGAGGGCAGCTTGGGGCCGGGCTCTGCTCCACCGTGGTTCTCATTCCTCGGCCCTCTCCCCTCCTGGCGGCCCCGGCCAGACGTCACAGCAGTCACGGCAGACAGGCCATCCTGCGGACTGCTCTCTCCAATCACACAACAACCCTTTCCCCGCTCGTCCATGCTGTCTTCCTGCGGCTCCTAATGGCTGTGTGATATCAGCCATAGACCCACACGACTGCACCGTGCCCTCCTGGTCAGATCTCAGGGGTCCAGGTCTTTCCCAGTCAGAGTCACGACTGGGGGAAATGCCACAGGCGCACGGCTTCCTGCTCTGTCCCATTACTTGCTGGGGGCTCTTGGGCTCGAGCATTCTAACCACAGCTGGTAAACACCCTGGATACAGTTTAAAAGGCAAGATTTCAATCTGTCACCCTCAATCGACATTTAAGGGGCAGATTACATGCCATGAATGAGGATGGGCATATACCCTGAGAGGCACAGGAGAAAAAATAGCCTCACAACATACCTTGATAAAAAAAGTTGCTGCCTTCGGGGTCCTGCTTCACACAGCGAATCTAAGAACACTGTAGGAAGTGAAATGGCCCTCGCAGTGGCGTACAGGGTGAGAAATGCACAGAAAAGGGAACTGAAAGAATGAGCCGACGTGACAAGCAGACCTCCGCGGCAGCAGAGACAAGTGAGCCTCGTCACAGCTTCTGATTTCTAGCTTGACAAATACAGAAATCAGATGGGTTGGGTTTGTTTGTTTTTAAGAAACTTCCAGTAAATAAACATTTATAAAATCTCAGATATGAAATTTCTTTAATGCATAAATTTTCAGTGTCCAGGACTCACTCCATTCAACCTTCCGCGGTCACTAGTTATCCCCACATGGATATCCTGGTGGACCAACGTCCCGGTAACTCTGCGGGATGGTGTGAATGTTTGAACATAGTTAATTCCCCCCCAAGAGGCAAGAATGGCGGCCGCGATGGTGCTGATTAGGGAATCAGTGGGTGCGCTCTGTGGGAACGCCAAGTTTTAAAGAAAAATACAAATATTCATACACCTCAAATAAACAAACAAACCCAACACAGCTACACTGAATGTAATTTAATTTTTCATGATTCAGAAGTCATTTTTTACTTTTAGAAAGGGCTCTCAGGGACAAAATTTGGAAGACTTCTCCAGAATTTGCCATTAAACTGCTATGGGACCTTGGCATCTGTCAGCATCCCACTCCTTTACCTGAAGGTGTGGGATTAAATCAACTGTAGATCATTTTACAGATTTTTCTGAGTTTATGTTTTAAAAGGGCCCCCTACTGGCAAGAGACTGAAAGAATGTGAATGGATTAAAGCCAAGTCACTCTAAAAGCATTTGCGGTGACCTTCAGGGCTGCAAAGTTCTTTCCTACTTTATCAGATTTTTAGAGCCACCCTGAGGGTGTCCTCACCAGAACCCCAAAGTCCAGGCCTGAATTCATTCCCAGGAGTTCACTGTGAAACAAGCCTCAGTCAGCGTAAAGCCTGAGCTTCCCCAGCACATACACATCCCAGAAATTCCCCGTCACCCATGCTGTCAACCCTGCTTTCATTTAGATGAATGCTAACGCTTAAAGGGAAAGTCGATAGCAATTAACAAATATTTTACAAAATAAGAAAGAGGCAGGACTGTCAGTAATCACGGCTTCAGGCATTGTGACAGGCACTCTGACCCTGGGTCCCAGGCTTCTTGCTGAAGACCCCATCAACAGTTGCTGGCAGGTCAAATACAGGACAATTCTGGGGGGGTCTGGTGGACTGTGAAGCATTAGGTCAGAGCAGTGTATTTGCAAACAGCTGAATCCTGCTTCCAAATTGTGAGCAAAAGAAAGAGTGTCTCCTCGCCCCACAAATAATTCCTTAAGGAATCTCTCAAGGTTGGTTTGTCTGCCTTTTAGGATGGATCTCATACCAATCACGTGGCTGGAGACGTCTTGCCATCCTGCCAATCTCTAGAAGAGGACCCTCTCCCAGCTGGGACAATGAGGAGAGTTACCCTCTTCTGGCCTCGAGGCCCACTCTCCCCACACCTGGGGCCAGTAGGGAGCCCAGCCCTTTCAGGCTCTGGCACTCCCCTTCACATTCTTTTTTCTCCCTGGAACAGCTTCCCAGGTAACTTATCAAGGTACTAATTATTCTTCAAAGTCAAGATCAATTGCCATCTCTCTATGGATCCTTCCTTCATTCCAAGTCAAAATTAAGTTTTGCTGCCTGGCCTACCCTGAGCTCTGTGTTCCTCTCTTACAGGACTCACTCCGTTCAAGCTCATGTGGACCAGCCATCCACACGTCTCTACCACAAGACAAAGGACCCTTGAGGGCAGGGACCACACGGTGCTAGGCACACGCAGCCCCGCCACAGCCACCTGCCCCTGCCCTCTCTGGACCCAGCCCTCAGGCCTCATGTCTCGCAGGACTAGCACAGGTCAGACCCCCATTCAATCCTCACCTTAGAAGTACATGGACGCCCACATTCACACCACACTAGATAAAGGGGGGCACTGTTGAATAAGTGAATTTTTAAAATGCCGTCTTACTTTAAAGTTCATTGAAGTGCTTCAAAAATGCATTTGGGAGTATGAAATAGTCACCTTAAAAGAATAAACAGCATGCTAACAAAAAAACAAAAACACCTCCATCGTTTGGGTTATCCAAATCTCTTAATCTGGTTTGAGTCAATGGGAAACTTTAAGAATTACAAAGTGAAAGTTTCTGAGAGTTAATATTCAAAAGTAAATTTATCCCTGAAGTAACTGTATTTCTTACTGATATTCCTAATCTAGACATATAGATGCATGTGGGCAAAGTAGGAGATGAGGGGCCATAACAGTCACTATTGCTGAGAGGGACCTGGCAACACGTGAGCTGACAGAGTAATTCCGTGGACGACCATCAAGTCTGAGAGGGGGTGGGGTGGGACGAAGGGAAGAGATGGGGACAAAACAAGGACACCTGTCCGCCCATGACATCCAGGAGAAAAGAGGGCAGAAAGCTGCCCACAGTCCAGGCAGGGCTGCTCCTCACAAGGGTCTCTCAGGGCCTGTGCCCTGGGTGCCCCGTGGCCATCAGGAGCACTCCAGCGGAGGTGGACCTCTCCCCTGGACAGTCCCGTGAGTCCTGTAACTATCTCTGTCTTTCTTTCCTTCATCCAACTTTTCTGCTGTTCATTAAATCCTGAGGGAGTGCCAGACACCATGCTGAGAACGGGGGCGGGCAGTGCTCAGAAATGCCCGCAAAGGGACGCAGCTGTGTCCTCAGCAGACAGAACTACAGTAACAGCCATGTACTGAGCACCTCCTAGGTGCCAGCACCATTCATTCTCAGAACAGCCCATGAGGCAGCTGCTACTATCACCCCCATTTTACAGATGAAGAAGAGTCACAGGAGCATCTAGACAGCCTGACCAAGGCCACACAGCCAGTAAGTGGTGGAGCTGGGACTCAAACCCAGGCAAGGCATAGCAGAGCCTGCCCTGTAACTGCCAGACCACAGTGCCTGCTGGATGCAAGGCTCCAAGGAGGCAGAGATGAGCATGTGACTCCGAGACAAAAGGTCTGAGGCCTACTGGGGACAGCAGCCCAGTAAGGCTCCGATAAGAATGGGATGTCCACAGGCATTCATTCATTCATTCATTCACCGAGCATCCACGTGAAAGTCCTGTTCTGGATGCATGTGTGCTCAGGGTGAGAGGGAGATAAACATGTAACCCATACCTGCCTGAACACAGGTACAGTCCAGAGGTGGGCATGGCGCCCCACATAAATAAGGCAACAATATGTGAGAGAGAGAGAGAGAGAGAGAGAATGATGAACCAATATTAGCTAGATAACCAAGAGAAAGTCACTTAACCTCTCTGGGCCTTAGTGTCCTCGCCTGGAATATAAAACTAAGGTTGCCTATACTGCTTGGGATTGTTGGGCAGATGAAAGAGCTCACCCGAGGACAGAAGCAGCTGCTGCCCAGCGCGGCGCTGAGGAAGCCGGGAAGAGCACATCCGGCAAGGGGCTTCCCAGCCAGGGCCACCACCCGACTCCAGAGGAGCCACTGAGTCAGCAGGTGTCAGGACCCAGCAGGGCAGGGCGCCCTAGACAGCGGGCTCCCTAGGGAAGGCTGGGGGTGGGGGCGCCGGGGGCAGGGAGGAGGCACAGGCCAGTCCCGGTCCAGGGGACCACCCAGGATTCAGAGGGCTAGACAGCACAGCCGGCGCCCACCTTGAGACAGCAACAGTGAGGAAGGAGGGGGGGACTGCCGCCACATTCTACACAAAAATCCCCGTGTGGTTTGAACTTGGTGACTTTCTTATAACTTGCATCTTCCAGCTGCTGGCTAGGCTGAGAACTATTTTATACACTATTAATACTTATAATTTTTAATTGGCAGGACCATACAGAGATCATTTTGTTATTATTACCGTTAATAGCCAGAGTGTATTTACTTATACAATACCTCTCTTAAAAGAAAAAAGAGACCCCAAAACTTCACAAAATCCCAAATCACAGAAAATACAGGTGGTAATACCTCTAAAATTTCAAAGCTAAAATGAAAACAAAAGTTTAATGTTTTCCCAAGGAACTCCAATGTTAGGTAAAACAGAAAATCCACCCTCACTTCCAATTTCTAGTCTCCCCAGGGCAACTTCTTAAGTGCTTAAATCATGTCACTTACCTGCCCCGAGCCTACCACACTCAGAGTTAAACTCTGCCCAAGTCCCCCCATGATCCCCGCCTGTCCCCTTCCACTCTCTCTCTCACCCTCACTGGCTGGCCCTGTTCTCTTCCAACCACAGTGATCTTCCTACTGTTTCTTGAACACACTGATTTCATCTCTGCCTCAGAGCCTTTGTACATGCCGCTCCCTCTCCCTAGAATGCTCTCTTCCCTGAGATAAGGGCATGGCCAGCTCCCTGGCGCCATGTGGGCCTCCGCCCAGAGGCCCTCCGGCGAGCCTTCCTGAGCAGCCCCCCTCATTCGGCCCCACCTCCCCTTCTGTAAAATCTTTAAGATCTTTACAATAATGTATTGCTGTTAGCAACTTCATTCATGAAGCCATATATTGACATCTTTTAGATAGGACTACTCAGATGATTAACCGCAAATGTTAGAGATGAGAGCAAAAACTTAATTTTTAAGTATTTCTTAAAAGTCAATTCCTCCATTTGCAACCACATGGATGGAGCTAGAGGGTATTATGCTCAGTGAATAAGCCAGGCAGAGAAAGACAAGTACCAAATGATTTCACTCATATGTGGAGTATAAGAACAAAGAAAAACTGAAGGAACAAAACAGCAGCAGAATCACAGAACCCAAGAATGGACTAACAGTTACCAAAGGGAAAGGGACTGCGGAGGATGGGTGGGAAGGGAGGGATAAGGGCAGGAAAAAAGAAAGGGGGCCTTACGATTAGCATGTATAATGTGGGGGGGGCACGGGGAGGGCTGTGCAACACAGAGAAGACAAGTAGTGATTTTACCGCATCTTACTATGCAGATGGACAGTGCCTGTGAAGGGGTATGTGGGGGGGACTTGGTGAAGGGGGGATCCTAGTAAACATAATGTTCTTTCTGTAATTGTAGATTAATGATACCAAAAAAAAAAAAAAGTCAATTCCTCTACAATGGCCAGCTTGTATAGTCACTTAGTCAGACCTTCCCACCTCGGAGCTCCCTGGGAAGCCTCCAGAGGACCCAAAACTACATGTTTTATTTTGTTTTTCTTTTTGAAAAGGGGTCCTCTCTGAATCAGAGGAAGCAACTGTGTTAGGAGCCAAAGATCCAGTCAGTCACACCACACTTGAAATCCTCAAGTATTAGGAACTGCTCTACCACTGAGTCAGCATTTACATTTACAGCTTTTGAAAAACACTTGGCCAGGTGAGTTTCCTATAATGAGCCCCAAGGACATGCCCAGAACCTTATGTGTCAGAAGAAAACCTGGTTATCCCTAAAAAGTAGAAGGGGTCAAAAATGTAAGGGATTGGAAACAAACTATCTCTGCAATCCCATATTGCTCTAAGACTTTCTTTAAATCCTGAACAATCCTTCAAGAAATACATGTCGCTGAAAGCAATGAAATGCACAGAAGTAGCTCCTTGAATAATCCTGAATGCCAGGAATAGACAGATGGCCAAGATCAGCATTATTTTTCTTCTGACTGAAAAGTCTTAAAAGAGACCTTCCCAAAGTGGAAGCCTCAATCAAGTCCAAAAATAAATGAATAAATAAATAAGAGCAAGAGAACAAATACACACTCATGCTTAAGGAGAATCAGAACCAAGAGTCTGCTCAATGTTTAGACCAAAGTGTCCAATGCCAGCACTTCTGAGTAAACGTGGCAGCCTGACCATCCCACACCCCGTACCGTGGGATCTCCAGGGGAAGTGGCTCCACACAGACACACTGGTCCCCCGCTTGGACCGCCAGTGGGAGCCCTCCAACAGCCCCCACCCACCCTACTCAACGCACTGTCCTTCACAGAACCAAACCCGCTCTTTCTCTCTCTAACGGGAAAACAACTAACTTTTCCAATCTGGAGAAAAATGCTATTGCAGCTGGAGAAACACTCTTGGATACCATGAATAAGATATTCTGAGTCTAAGAAATTGTAGATTTGATGCTGAAGTGTGTGAAAGTATGAACAAGCAGATTTGAGGAAATATTATGGAGCCATAGTAACAGAAACCAGGGAAGAAACTCCAGTTGCACAGAACTGTTTAAAAATAAACCGGATACTAAAATACCAGCAAAAAGCTACAATGACTCAAATACTTATGAGAACAGCCAGTTCTTTGACAGTCTTCCAGGCTTTTCCCCCAGTGGAGAAATAGGAGACAAAGAGCTTTGAAAACTTTCTCTAATTTTACCAGCAACTTGATATGAAAATGGCCTTATATGTTTTAGAGTTTGATGGGAGTATGGAAATGTACATTCATGCAGAGAGAATTGTTGAGGCTTTTAATAAAAACCAAACTAAATTCAAAAAGTATAACTGAGCCTCCAGTGTCCTACGCTGAGTTCTCAAGTACCAGCAAATTTGATAAACAACTACAGGACAATTTCTGTCATTAACATACAACCTTTTAAGGCATTGTGTGTGTGTGTGACCACCTTTTCCCTTTCTTCACTTATGTGTACACCCCACCTGCCTCCCCTGGGCCGCCGCTCCACTGCATATCCTATAACTACCCTTACACACCTTTGAATGTGTGCACACAGAAGAACCCACATGTGGAATAAACTCACAGGTCTCAGCCCTGGGTGCCCCACTCTGGTCGGTCCTACCTGCCCAGCCGGCCTTAGCCTCCTGCAGGGCCCTAACAACCGCACATGCAAAACACTGCTGCCTGAGATTCTTCTTCCTCAACTCCCACCCATCCTGCAAAGCCCAGTTTGAGTGTCACCTCCTCTGAGGAACCCCCCCAACCATGCCAATGACTCTCTGCCCACCACTGTCCTGGGCCATTGTTTGCCTTTATTCCTATTTCCACAACCAGGTGGTTAGCTCCTGGGGAACCCTGGTGCTATCACAGCACCTGCAGCTGCTCAGACAGTGGCTTAAGGAAGAAATGCAACTGGGAATAAATGGATTTCCCAGGAAACCTCAGAGTCCTGGGGTATATGTGCCATGTTTCTTGTTAGTCCAGAACCTGCCTCCTCTCTGTTCCCCCTTCTCCTGTCCTACTCACCATTATCTTTTCTCCCCTTTTCCCATGAAAATAATCATTCTACTGTGCAAACTGCCACTCTTCCACATGCCCGAAGACCTGTTCTGGATACTACATATTGACCTATGATGCTGTCTGGAGTCAGAGCACTAGAAAATCTTGTTTGCAAAAAAGTTTTGCTGCCAAATGGTGAAGAGTTTCAACAAAGTAACTGTACTTAGTTGACCTCTTAATATTTACTTTTTTTAGGGCTAATTTAAAAATATTTTGTAACACAAATTATTTATTAAGTCCCATAATGCCTGAGACTTCAGTTTGGTTTGTTACCAAAAGCCTAGGAGACCCACCCAAACACACACTGGCTTTGAGCAGGGGAAAGTGCTGCACACGGAGACAAAGGTCAGCCCGAGAACGCACTCACGGCAGGAAAGCAGAACACGTGGAGCCAGTGGGAACACAGGTGAGCAGCCTAGAGCAGCACCCAACAACGGAACACCGGGGAGCACGCTCCTGACGCTCCCCACCAGGGCTAGGGAGAGCCCCGGGCATCCCACGAGCGCCTCCAGGGGCACCAGCCGGGAATGGGCCTGACCTAGCCGTCTGGGTCTCACTAGCCATGTGACCCAAGAAAACCTCATTACTGCTCTGTGACTTTGGTTTTCCACTTGTAAGACAGGGATGGAATGTACATCCTACCAATTTCTTAATGAGCACAAGCTTAGATAAGGCAAGGAAGTGCCTGTCTCTTATGCAGCAAACTGTAAATGGTGGTTGTCTCCCAGGCTCTGGCGCAGATCTCATGAGCTTAAGCAGAATGATTTTGGACTCAGCACAAGACTCCTTGGGCTGTCGGCTTCCTTGTTCATGAAATAGGGGACCTTCAAGTTCTACTCAGACTCTGGGAGACTGGAAGCATAGGTAAGGATGGACTGGGACTGGCATGGTTCAGTTTTAAGTGAAAATGTGTACTATGCATTTTGTGTCAAAATAAGAAATGAAGATGATTTTGTAATAAAGCAGCAAAGGGAGTTTTACTTTCCATTAAATTAGTGTATATCCATTGGGAATGCTTTGGCAATCTACCCACCCTACTACTCACCTTCCCTTCTTTCAACACCTGTAGCCACATGATGTTCTGGGTACTGGGGAATCCAGCAGGGTATGGGGCAAAAATCCCCACCCTCATGGAGTTTATGCTCTACTGCAGGGGACTGACAAAGAAAATAAATCACACGGTAGCTGTTACGCAGAGAAATAAAGCAAGGAAAAGGGATGCGGGTGGAAGCAGAGAGGAGGCTGTCCTCTTCCATAAGGTGGCTAGAGAACGTCTCACTGACAAGTGACATCCAAGACAGAAAGGGACAGCGAGCAAGACGGCCACCTGGCGAAAGGCACCCAGCAGAAGGAGGCTCACACAGGGAGGCCTGGAGCCGGCCCGGCATGTCTGAGGAACAGCGGAGCAGCTCCCGGTACTTGCCAGCGGGAGACGGTGGCTGAGAGCAGGCGGGCAGCAGAGGGCATGACGCATGAGTTCTGAGAGAACATGGGGCATAAAGCAAAACGACCTCATCCTTTCAACTTGTATGCACCACAACGTCCACCCCAACCCCGACCAGGCCTCCTGGCCAGGCATTCAGAGCACATGCTGAGCAGCAAGTTCCTAGTGCTCAGCTCCCCCTGACCCAGACCTGCTCAAGGCCCACCTGTGTGAGGAGTAGGGCCGTGGGCCCAGAGCCCTTTCCACTGAACCCATGCAGCCCCAGGAAGCAGCACAGCCCAGCACCCCTGAAGGTCCCACGCTGTCTGGGGGCCAGCTGCAGGGATACGGAGCCCGGCAGCTTGTCCTCCCCCCTGGAGCAAACCTGGACCCCACCTTAGCCACTCACTCTTCCACTCAATCACTTCAGACTGAGACCAGGAGGAAGAAGTCTCGCGTTTCCTGCCTGCAGACTTTCCCCAGCTCACTTCCTCACCACCCCTTCCCCACACTTGCGCAGAGTAAAAATCATCTTGTTAAATACTAGATTCAAGCTGACAACCTCGAAGCTGATACCATTTAAACCGAGCAGAATGTAAAGTGTCTCTGAAGCACAGCAAGCACTCACCTTAGCTAAGTTTCGGTAACATCCTTTGAAATGATTTGCTCTTGATCTGCTCTAGGGGTTTAGTTTCTAAACTGTTCCCTGGGCTCACGAAGCAGAAGATACGAACAGCAGACACCCAGCAGGGAATTCCTAAGGCCTAAGAAGGAACATGAAGGTGGTTCTGAAGATCCAGAGAAAAGTATGTCGGTTTTATTCTTAAAATTGGCCTAAAGAAGAAAGGACAGCCCCAGATGCAGAAACTGTTCAATAAAGCCTCCACCTTTTAGAACATGCGAGGAGGTGTTAAAGGCCTGACCTTTCCTTTCTGATTACTGACAGGAAGTGAACCCAGACCCTGAGATGAGCTGCTCTGCGGCACGCAGGCTTCGGAGGCAGTCGGCGGGGCTCTTTTTCTCAAAAGGACTCACGGAGTCGCCATGCCAAGCACCACAGCGAGCAGAGGGAGGACAAACACAAACAGGCCCCAAATGGGTCACCTGACAATTCTCCGGTGTCCTTTCGGCTCTGCCCTTTCCTCCCGAGAGCCTGGCGGTGCCAGCACTCCGGCCCCGAGCCGCCCTGCAGGCTCACAGAGCTCCTTCTCTGACCCCACCTGGAATGCTGCCCGGCAGTGGCTCTGCTCTTTTTATTTATGTATAAACTAAAACAGGCGCTCAAGAAATGAGACAAGGGACAGGAAGAGAAGGGGAAAGAAGAGGTATTTGTCTGAGGTAGATCCTGAAGATTAGAGAAGGGGACAGGTTTTCCATGTGACAAATTAGTATTAAAAAATGTGAGATTTGGAATCATGTAATAACCCTTAAGATGAATATATTTCACCCCTGGCGTCTTTCATATCCTAATAGTTCAAAGAAAACAAGTTTGATGGCAAGTCCCCCTGGCCATCTTCAGCTGGCTTTTCATGTTCTGGGTATTAACTGTCTTGGGTT
Organism: Manis pentadactyla; assembly: GCF_030020395.1. Lineage (NCBI taxonomy): Eukaryota > Metazoa > Chordata > Mammalia > Pholidota > Manidae > Manis > Manis pentadactyla. The sequence goes on along the minus strand of NC_080028.1, from coordinate 6,061,889 downwards.
ACAGTGAATTGGCAGCAAAGGTAGGACAGGATCCAAAGTCACCCGGTCTCAAGCCAGTCCATCAGCTGTTAGTCCACCTATGTGACTCAACAAGGAGCCAGAGGAAACAGCATTTAGACATGTCCCCAAAACTCATTTTTCTTATGTAATGGAAATATGTCAGCTGACAGGTCTGTGCCTTGCACTCATTTTTGCAATAATACTTCTTTAGCTCTCTGGCTGGCAAGCACCCTGGGAACGTGGAGACTAGGAAGATTTCCCTCAGCTAAATATTGATGCTCCAAAAGCTTAAAAATAGAGAAGTTTACTTTAGAAAGGACAAAAATAACACATCGTCAAGTCTGGTATTAATGTGCAAATGCAAACAGTGGTGCAAGAACATGTAGAGGAAGGCTGCAAAGAAATCCTATTTAGAGCAGGCTTGGCCAAGACAGAAATATGGAGCCCAGCTCCACTTACTGCCCCCACACTGTGAGTTCCCAGGAGGGACCAACTCTGCAGTGGGAACAGGTCACTATCCCACTATGTCCCATAATGTGACAATATCCCGAAGGCAAATTTTTAATCAGAAATACATCCACTTTTGCTTTCAAAGTTGGGTGGGACTAGAATGTACAGTGGGACAATGGAGCCAGGAGTCCCGAACTGCAGTGCCTGCTCCAGTGTTCATTGCGCGAGCCGCCTCCCAGCCAGGCTCAGTGTCGTCACCTACTAGAAGAGAGACGCATCCCCTGTGCTGCCTCGCTCTCAGACTGTAATGAATTACTGCACAAACAGTACCACTGCCCCGTGGTCAGTCCCGCCACTCACTCACCTGTTCCCTCCTAACACACCTTCAGCACCTACTCTGGCCCAGGTAGGGGGGCGACAGCGAGCCGCATGAAGTCCCTGACTTTGCAGAGCTTGCAGCTTGGCGGGACTTGCACATACAAGGCCTTTAATAAAATGCTGAGTACACTCTTGGACACAAATATGAGTGACTTCTTCATGAACATATCTCCCCAGGCAAGGGAAACAAGAGTGGGACTACATCAAGGTGAAAAGCTTCTGTACAGCAAAGGACACCATCAATAGAACAAAAAGGCATCCTACAGTATGGGAGAATATATTCATAAATGACAGATCCGATAACGGGTTGACATCCAATATACATAAAGAGCTCATGCACCTCAACAAACAAAAAGCAAATAACCCAATTAAAAAATGGTCAGAGAAGCTGAATAGACAGTTCTCCAAAGAAGAAATTCAGATGGCCAACAGACACATGAAAAGATGCTCCAGATCGCTAGTCATCAGAGAAATGCAAATTAAAACCACAATGAGACATCACCTCACACCAGTGAGGATGGCCAACATCCAAAAGACAAACAACAAATGTTGGCGAGGTTGTGGAGAAAGAGGAACCCTCCTACACTGCTTCTGGGAATGCAAATTAGTTCAGCCATTGTGGAAAGCAGTATGGAGGTTCCTCAAAAAACTCAAAATAGACTTACCATTTGACCCAGGAATTCCACTCCTAGGAATTTACCCTAAGAATGCAGCAGCCCAATTTGAAAAAGACAGATGCACCCCTATGTTTATCGCGGCACTATTCACAATAGCCAAGAAATGGAAGCAACCTAAGTGTCCATCAGTAGATGACTGGATAAAGAAGATGTGGTACATATACACAATGGAATATTATTCAGCCATAAGAAGAAAAGAAACCCTACCATCAAGTGACCATGAATGTAAGGGCTTGTTCTGTTCTTGATCTCTCCTATCCCATTGCTCTCTATGTCTTTCCTATTTGTCAGCACCACACTGTCTTAAATACCATAGATTTAAAGAAATTCTTGAAATTGGGAAGTGTGAGTGCGTCAACATTGTTCTGCTTTTTCAAAATTGTTTTTACTGTTCTAGGCACCTTGCACCTCCACATGAATTTTAGAATCAGCTTCTTGACTTCTACAAAAAAAAAAAAAAAGGCAGCTGGAATTTTGGTAGGGGCCGCATTGACTGTGAGGGTGACACCCCCTTAACAATATTAAGTCTTCCAATCCATGGATGTGGGATATCTTTCCATTTATTTAGGTTACCTTTAGTTTCTTTCAACAATGTTTTGGCGTTTTCAGGGACAAGTCTTGTACTTCTTTTGTTAAATGTATTCCTAAATATTTTATTCTTTTTGATGCTACTATACATGGACTTGTTTTCTTGATTTCATTCTTGGCTTATTCATTGCTCGTGTACAGAAATACCATTGTTTCTGTATATCGATCTTGTATCCTAAATCTTGCTGAAGATGTATGTTAGTTCTGACAGATTTTTAGCAGGTTCCTTAGGATTTCCTACATACCAGATCACATCATCTGTGAACAGAGATAGTCTTACTTTTCCCTTTCAATCTGTGTACCTCTCATTTCTCTTCCTCGCCTGACTTGGCTGCCGCCATGAGCACCAGTGGTGAGAGCAGGCACCCCATCCTCTCCGTCTGTCACTGCCCAGCCCGGTGGGTTTTCATTCACACCCTTCACTAGGTCAAGGATGTTCCCCTTGTTCCTGCTTTGGTGAGTGTTCTTATCACACAGGCATGTTGCATTGTTGTGCTTGGGTTTTTTAATGTTACAGAACAAACAGGTATCGTTAGGGACCAAAGTTAACTTAGATTAAAACCCTTGGCATTATATACTTGGATGAGTTTGAAACATCATATGGAACCAAATAAAAAAACCTATTTTAAGCAACTCAAAGGAAACAGCTTAGTCTCTGGCTTTAGGAAAATGAGATTTGTGTTAAATAAATAAGAGAAGAAGATGCATACGCCCAAAACTTCAACCTTTTTAAACCTCTGCACAATAAAAGGTAATATGGAAAGCAAAGAAAGTAAAACATTTTTTTTCTTTCAACTGACACACATCTTACTACCGACAATGCAGGAAGGACTGACGCAAAGGCTGAGGCTCCAATACCCCACTGCACCAGGAAGCTGCCACAGATGAGCCTGCGGGAGACACGGCAGCCGGGCACAGGCGGGCAGCATTCCAAGCCAGAACTCGTGGGAAGCCGGTGCCCAGGGCCCGCCCCCGCCTGTCTGCCCATCACTCACTGAGGAGGAGCTGCACCTCCAGCACCCCACAGGGACATGCAGAACAAACAAGGACATTTTTTTATGTTCCTCTGGGATTTAGGGTTCACTTGTTACTGCAGCATAACCGAGACAAATCTGACAAAGGAAAAAGCACAATTTCCTTAAGAAATGGAATAACTTGCAAAAAGAAAAATTAAAATGACAACACCAGTTTTGGTGGGGCTATAGGAAAACAGGAATGTACTCTAACATTGCTTATTAGCTTCATGGAAAAATCTGGAAATACGGAACAAGACAGATAACAGTTACCAACCTCTGACCCTGAGGTCCCACTCTGGGGAATATGACCCAAGCAAATAAATTCAAAGAAAAGAATGGCTTGAGCAAAATGTTCATCCCAGTAGTATTTGTTAAAAGCAAAGACTAGAGACATGTCAAATTCTCACAAACTGGGAAAACAATGGAAAACTGAGAGAGTGGACACCACACAGCCATTACAAGGGACAAGAAGGAGAACCGTTCCACATTCAAAACCGGGTATAAGTGAAACAAGCAGAGTAAAGCAGTGCACAGATATTCATCACCACAACCTCAGAGGCAAGGACTGGGTAATTTCCTTTCTGCATCTCTAGTGCTTAGGGTGAGGGAGCGCTCAAATGTTTGCTAAGTGACTGAATGTCTGAACCAACTAGTAACCCATTTGCGGGCGGCAAGAGCAGGGCAGGGGGCGCCTATAGGTGATGGAGTTGAGCTCCTTATTTCTGTGACACCACTTCAGTGTGTACATTTTAAGATGCGTGCATGTGAATCAGGGAGAGAGAAATAGTATTCTTCCTTCACATAACAAAGCTGGATTCATATTTCAAGGGAATGGGTCATTACTTCATGCCAAGAAATCTGACCTCTCCAACACTAGGAAGGAATCCTCAGTAAGCGATGGCCCCGAAGTGCAAGGAGAGGCTGGCAGGTCACCTGCCAGCTGGGCAGAGGGAGAAGCAAGGTCAGGCCCGAGGAGGTCTCTTAACTGCCTCACTTGTCTGGCAGACGCCAACGTGCCCAGCAGAGTTGGGACACACAGTCAGAGTATCACCATTCCGACTCCGGGATGCTTTCTCAGACCTCACCAGCATTTACTTTGGAATGATTCCTATTTGTAATCGTAGAACCTCCTTCTGTAACTATAAAAGTCATGTTCTTCCTTTGGACTAATATTCACATTGATGGAAAAAATTCACCAGAAATTCAGAGCAGTAATACTGAGTTATCTGTCATCAGACACACCCTGCTCATTTCTCATCGCTGTCGCCTTAAACCCCACTGCGCCTCCTTCCTCCCTGTCCTCTGCCCCGGGCTGGGCTGGGCTGGCCGGTGCCACCTGTCTTCACACTGCTTACCCTCAGGGCACCACTGGCATTAACAATGTCAGCTCCCTGAGTCTAATTCTCCCTTCACCTGCCTGCTGAAAACTCCACCCTCTACCTACCACACCGCCAGCCTCCCTCCTCCCCAGTTACAAGCAGTCTGATGGGTGCTGGAGCAAAGTCCCACCTCCTAGAGGGTCCTCCCCTCTGCGCTGTCCCCCAGCATCTCTCCCCACTCTGCACAAGGTCCCTGCAGACCTCCTCCCTGGCCATTTCCCTTCCTTCCCATGGAACATGGACGAGTGAGACGTCAGAACCCCTTCCCTTCCTGCCACCACTCAAGGGTGTCAGCACGTACAGGCTGGCCTCTCCATGCACTGTCTGGGGCTGGCCCTAACTCCCACCTCCTCCCATGGCCAAGGACCCCAGTCTACCCACCAACCCCCACCCAGCCAAGCTCCCACCAGAGCCACCCACTCTCGAGTTCTCCAGTCCTCACCCCACCCATTCATCTCACAGCCACGGCTTTCTCTCCCACCTCCCTAATGAAGCTAATCACACAGGAAGCCCAGGACCTTTGTGGTGTCAGGCTGCAGGCGCTTCTGGGCTCCCCAGGGCGAAACTACCTGGCCCTTTCTGGTCTCATCACTGCACCTCCCGCAGTCTCCTCCTACAATCACACCCGCCGTCCACCACCCTGCCTCTCCTGACTTCTCTCCTCCTCCTCTGCCCAAGCCTTGGGTGCTGGAGTTCCTCAGGGCTCTGTCCCGGGCCCTACTCTCTAGCCACACGCTCCACCTAAGCAAGGCCTTCTGCTTCCACACATCAAACCACCTTCAACTTCATGACCCCTGAACTGTATCTCTGGCCCAAAACCTCAGACCCCTACATCTGCCTACCCATTGGACCCCTCCACTCGGCCATCACACAGTCCTGCAAACCATTTCCTACATTCCCTGAGCCCACTCCTGTCCCTGGGGTTCCCACATAAGGAAATGGTCCCACCATTCATCCAGCGGCTCAAGCCAGGAGCTCCCTTCCTTCCCACACCCAGCCCACCCCAGCTAACAGTCCCTGCGCCATAAGAGCACTACCACAGAGCCTCCCAAACCCGCCTGCTGGGCCCACCCCGCAGCAGCTCCCTGTGTTGAGGTCATCACCATCTTTTGCCTTGATTGCAATCTGGCCCCACTCCTTTCTTTCTCCATGATGCTACCATGGTAGCTGGCATGTCTTTGGTAAGATCAGGCTATGCTTCAGCTTGGAATCCCCCAAGACGTCTTATCATAGCCAGTAGGGCCTCCCAGCTCGCCCCACTGGCCCCTCTGGCTGCCCCATCTGCACCGTGTTCCAGTCACACCATACTCGCCCCCCACAGGTAGCAGCACACAGCCCCACACTCCTCTCGTCTTCCTGTCTTCTCACGTGCTGTTCCCACTGAACAAATACAAAAATGGACCAGGGGAGGAGGGATTAATTTCTCAAACAGTTTCAAAAGCAAAATTACAGCCGTCTGCCCGAGGCCGCGGCTCTCGGGGGCTGGGGCCAGAAGGCGCCCGGCAGGGCCGCCCAGGGCTCGCGTGGCGCTGCTCGTGACTGCAGGAGCCTGGTTGCGCCGTTGCAGCCAAGCTGGGAGGGGCCGAGCGGAGGGCCGAGCCGAGGACCAAGTGCCCAGAAGCTCTACTCTCTGGAGCTGCTCAGCCCCTGAAGCAATGTCGGGGGTCGCAGAGGAGCTGTTTTGGTGCCTGAGGGGAGGAAAGGGCTGTTTTCTGCTTCCTGGCTGCTCTGCCTGTCTCCACTGCCTGAACCAGTGGGCTGAGCACACAGACGGATGTGGATCCCTGCTTTCCACAAGTGGCTAGAATCTCAGTCTCTCCAGTCTCAACAAACCAGACAATGGCAGTTGAGTGGGTTGTGAAAAATACCTGAAATTTAGTGGTCTGCTTCTACCATCTGCCTTCTCACCACCCTTAAAAAAGAGTAAAGGGAATGTTTGAAAGAGAGCTATACTGAAAGAAGAGTGTTGCAAATGGCTTCAGAACCTATGAATGCAAAACAAGCTAGGAATCACTTCACAAAGGGGAAAAGGCCTCAGTACCAGCAAGCAAAGACCAGATCTCCAGTTTGTGATGATGATGGAGAAGACTCCTTTATCTTTGGAGCAAATGAAGCCTGGGAAGATTTTCATGGTTCTCTTCTTCAGTTTTATGAAAACAGAGAGCTCTGTGATATCACACTAAAGGTTGGCTCAAAGCTAATCTCTTGTCACAAACTTGTTTTGGCTTGTGTTATTCCCTACTTCAAAGCCATGTTTCTCTCTGAAATGGCTGAAGCCAAGCAAACACTGATTGAGATCAGAGATTTTGATGGGGATGCAATAGATGATTTGGTGAAGTTTGTCTATTCGTCACGGCTCACTTTGACTGTTGATAATGTCCAGCCTCTCTTGTATGCAGCCTGTATCCTACAGGTTGAACTGGTGGCTAAGGCTTGCTGTGAATACATGAAGTTACATTTTCATCCTTCCAATTGCCTGGCAGTAAGAGCGTTTGCTGAAAGTCACAATCGAACAGATCTAATGGACATGGCAGATCGGTATGCCTGTGAGCATTTTACTGAAGTAGTGGAGTGTGAAGACTTTGTAAGTGTGTCACCCCAGCATCTCCATAAGCTTTTGTCCTCCAGTGATCTAAATATTGAGAATGAAAAGCAGGTCCATAGTGCAGCCATCAAGTGGCTTCTTGCCCATCCTCAGCATCATTCCAAGTGGTTGGATGAACACTTGCACAGGTCCACTTACCGCTGTTGCCAGTTGATTTTCTTATGGGTGTTGTGGCAAAAGAACAAATTGTCAAGCAAAATCTAAAATGTAGAGATTTATTGGATGAAGCAAGAAATTACCACCTTCACTTGAGTAGCAGAGCAGTACCTGACTCTGAATACTCCATTCGGATGACCCCAAGGAAGCATACTGCTGGTGTGCTGTTTTGTGTAGGTGGTCGAGGTGGATCTGGTGACCCCTTTCGCAGTATTGAATGCTATTCCATCAACAAAAACAGTTGGTTTTTTGGACCAGAAATGAATAGTCGAAGGCGACATGTGGGTGTCATCTCTGTGCAAGGCAAAGTGTATGCGGTGGGTGGACATGATGGAAATGAACATTTAGGTAGCATGGAGATGTTTGATCCTCTTACTAATAAATGGATGATGAAGGCATCAATGAACACGAAGAGGCGAGGAATTGCCTTGGCCTCCTTAGAAGGCCCAATTTATGCAGTTGGAGGGTTAGATGATAACACTTGCTTCAATGACGTGGAAAGACACGACATAGAATCTGATCAGTGGGGTACAGTGGCACCAATGAGTGCTCCCCGTGGAGGAGTTGCTCTGTGGCCCTAGCGAACCATGTTTAAGCAGTAGGTGGCAATGATGGAGTAGCTTCTTTATCTAGTGTGGAGAGGTATGATCCACATCTGGATAAGTGGATAGAAGTTAAAGAAATGGGTCAACGAAGAGCAGGCAATGGAGTTAGTGAGCTCCATGGTTGCTTATATGTTGTTGGTGAGTGGATAGTATTTCTCTAATTTATTACAGGATATACAATGACATTGTAATAAAACAGCACAATTATACAAATTATATTGCATTTAGGCTCAATTGGAATGAGTCCTAAAATTTGCTTTGAATTCTTAAGGTTCATATTCATGCTTTTTTGTTTACTTCTTCATCTTCCATGTTTAAAACTTCTACCTCCATAATTTTACTAGTAGTAGCAAGTTTACCAGGAGGCCCAATTTATGCAATTGGGTATATATAAGGGGATCACATTTAAATAAGATATGTATATTTTAAATATAAGGACACAATGTGAATGTGTTTTGGTACAATAAAACAAATCTTTAAAGATCAAGAAAAAAAAAAAGCAAAATTACAAAACTCCTTTCAATTAGTTTTGTGATATAAAATATGAATGATACAATATAAACTGAGTGTGAGCACAATGTAGTGCAGCTAATGTAACCCAGGGTGCCCCAAGTCCAGCACAGTCTAAGGGCCAACAGTGGGGCAGGGGACACTCTCCCCCAGAGCTGAGCACACACCACGGAGCCCTCCTGGCTCCTGACCGGGTGACAGCAGCCATGCAGGGTGCCCGCCACACCCCAGGCCATCCCACAGTCAGCCCCTAAAACTCCCAGCAAGTCTGCAGTAGGCCCCGCTTGGTGTGCGGCCAAACAAAGGCTGAGCCACCGAGTAACTGGCTGCAGTCATTCGCGACCTGTCCCACTCCGCCTGCTGACACGCCGCGCCCCTCCTCGACCCTGAGGGGGAGGGCCGGATACAAGGGTCTTTGCAGTTCTGGTTTTCTAACATTCTAAATATGGAAAAGGGTTATGACCTATGGTCACCAAAATCTGGATAAGTATCTATTAGCCAGGACTAAATACCCTCACCAGATGGGGCTTCCTCTGCCCCATGGGTGTGAGCATTCTACACTTCCTGCCAGGCAGCCCTGTTCAACAAAGACTCATTTCATGGTTCTAAGGAACAAGTGCTCCTCGACTGGCCACCCGTCAACCCTGCAAGGAGCCCCAGTTACACATGCAGCAGCCTGCCAAAGACTGAAGCGGTGTTACTCCCACAGCTCAGAGCGCCGTCACACAGCAGCATTATGCACACACACGCACACATGCCCCTCCTGGAAATTCGCCACCCCTCTCTCATGTCCAGCTGGTGGTCAGGGTCTGGCACATGAGGACGCATCAGCTCATCACCACTACCCCCCCATTCACTTCAGCCAGCATGTTCCTGCAGCCTGACCACCATACCTACCAAGTGGCAGGTGGCCGGACACCAGAGATGTGTATGACCAAGCTGCAGGGACCTGGGCGGTAGAGTCGAGCACCTGCTTCTCATCTTGACTCCCTAAGACTCTGCAGTGCCACTCCCCCTGGGGGGCAGTCTTTGAGGAGTGCCGCCATGCCAGCCATCAGGGGACATCAAACACTTCCAGAAGATTTCCTTCTCTCAGTCGGAATCACTTGCCAGTGGGATACTTCTTCCTTGGGCTGCAAGTTTTCCCAGCCAACAGACTACACTTAAGCCCTAAAGAAAGGTCACAAAGGCCAAGATGAGACAGATTCTTCTGGCAAAAGTAGAAGGAAAAAGTACAGAATGGGTCAGGAGGTTGTCTTTTGTTCAGGCAAGAAAATGGGGCCATTCAATAAAGGCAGACATGCCAGCGAAAGAGGGGAGAGATGCTTGACTCAGGCAGTTTGAGGCCGACTCTGAGGGCTACTGCAGCAGGCCCCCAAGACCCCACAAAGGGCACTATTAACAACACTCATGAGTCAGAGTGGCCTCAGGTCAGCACTCGGCTCCTTCCAAGCCCTCCACTGTGAGGAGCCCCTTCTAGAGGCAGGACCTCCTGTCCCACAGAGGGCCGCCGTGGGCAGTCCCCTGCAGCAGCACGGCTGGCACCCCTCCCCTCACGGGCCAGTTGAGCGCACGGCCCTGCTGGGTCCCCAAGAGGGGCTGCAAGCCCTGGCTGAAGGGCGGAGGTCACCCACCTGAAAACTAGAGGCGGCAGGCGAGAACACCACAAAGGTCACGACACACCTGGTGCATGAACGTACAGTCTCTGAAATCCGCACTACGAGACAGACTGGCCTGACCCTGAATGGGCCAGTCACCTCCAGTAAAATACTTTAGAGGTCTGTGATTGACACTGCCTATCTGTAAAATGGAATCCAATCTGCCTTGGAGGTTATGAGCATCAAATGGCATCTGCCTGGCGCGTGGCACAGTGCCAGTGTCAGGGCCTTTGAGAACCTGTGGCTGCCAGAGTGGTGGTGTCTATGGGCTGGCCTCACCCAGTAAGCCAGGCACAGGCGCTGAGGGGCTCCCCTCTTCATGGTCTGCGAGGCTGTTAGACAAACTCCTCCAGCACTGTGCCAAGTACTTGGAGAGGATTCTGCACAAACGCTATGGGATCACACAGGAGGATCCACAAGGGGCGTACAGGGCTGGCATCCCAGAGAGAATCATCAGCTGGAGAAGCAGGAAAGGGCATTCCGGGTAAAGGAACCTGCACGGCAAGGAGAAGGGGCTGGGGTATACACCAACACAGTGCAGGGACACTCGGGGCCCGGGGGCATGTACTGGGACACGGGGGTGGCTTTAAGGAGAGAGCAGAGAGAATTTACAAAGGGCAGGGCGCCAGCCTGAGTCACCCATTACGCTACAAGAAGAGTGACTTCTGCCCAACCCACCTACCAGCAATAAAAAGCACATCCTGATAAGGGGCCACTGAGAAGGCTGGAAACCACTGGCTAGACATCCCCCCACCAGAGCTCTGTCAGGAAGTGAACTGCTCAAATACTTGTCAAGCAGTGCTGCGAATATATGCCTTTGAAGTTAAAAAAAGCCTTGCCAACCACAAAAGGATTTGGCTTTCCAGCATTTCGTAGGTATCTCTGCCCTCGGCTACAGAGCCACTCTCAAGGCACTGCCCCACGTCACTCACACATCCGAGCTGGAACCAAAGCAGGGTGCTCTAGAGGAGGATGCGGGGCCGGTTTGGACCTGGCGTGACACACTGACAACTGAGTCTAACTTGACAGTAGTTTGGTTTTTTAAAAAGCTCACGTGCATGAAGGACAATCCAGTAATTTAGAAAAAATGAGCAGGGAACCCACTTATCAAGCAACAATCTGAAACTAATGAGCTAAAACCAAACAAAGTGAATAGCAAAAGTTTCCCTTAAATGGGACGAGAGAAAGACCAGGGTTTGAACTAGCTGTGACAGGTGCAAGTTTAACTTCTAAGCCTCATTCTTCTGATCTCTAAAGTGGGGATAAACATGGATGCCCTACTGCATGGGGAAGTTACGGGGAATTTCCAGGACACATATATGTGAGTGCCTGTATACACCAGGCACTCGGCGAACGCTGGCTCTTCTTGCCCGTCCCTGGTACAGCTCCTTCCATCCCTCTGGCCATGACCCACCCCGCAGGGCAGACACCACTTGGGCGAGCAGGACCGTGAACATGCATTCCTTAGCTGTGCCAATGAAAACTCCAGGAACACAAAACAAAAACCGGCCACATTAAGCCTCTTGTATATTTTCCATGATGCCACCTGCCTAATACACACTTCCAGTTACCAGATTACAAAGAAGAAAAATTAATGGCATTTCCATGTATGATAAAATTCCCAATTACCATACATGGTAAATATTATCTGAGAAACCCTGAAGAAAATGCCTTGGTTACTATCTTAACTTCAAAGATAATACTAAACACACACACACTCACACATACAGGCACACACCTTACACATGTGTGCATAAATACACAGATGCAGAAAGAGCCTATCCTTAATTAAACATCTGTCAGTTTGGCTGGCTCAAGAAATAGCCTGTGTCCCAAATTTGTATGCATTTTCAATAAAATATGTAATTATTTTTGATAAACTCAGTAAAATGATATCAAGTCAACAATTATGTTTTTATCATTTTACATACATTTTCCCCAATATTCTAAGAACATTTACTCTCTGAGTGTCAGAAACCTTGTTAAGAGCTGGGGGAAGGGAGTGAAATAGGTGAGTGATAAGACCGGGCCCGCAGCCCAGGAGCTCTCAGCATGGCAGGAAAGATGAGACAAGGTCCCAGAGGCGGCGAGGCAGAGGGACAGAGGGTGGGCGGAAGTGCGGCCTGGGAGAGCTGGGGTGCGCCCACCACCACCCAGCTCGAGAGCTGCTCAGAGAGGCTGGAAAGAGGCTGGCAACTACACCCAGCACCCCTGAGCGCAGACAGTTGCACAGCAGCAGCTTAGGCCTCAAATGCTGACCACTTAGGTTATTTAAAGATACATCCTCAAGGGGGTGATTACCCAGGGAAAAGGTCTGGAAGTTTATGTACCAAACATGAGGTCTTTCATTCAACAATGTGTACAGAGGGTTTCCGATGGGCCAGGCGTGGGGCAAAGGGCATGGGGCTTGGGGGTGAAGGAGAATGAGAAGGTCCCTGCTGACATTCCTGGGCCCAGACGACTTACAGGCAGAGCAGGAAGGGGTGCGGAGCAGGTGCTGCCGAGGACGGGTAGACCAGGAAGCCAGGGGGACAGTGGTGGGGTCTCCCGCAGGCAGGACGGTGGTCAGTGAGGATTTTCCTGAGGAGGAGACATGCGAGCAAATATTGAATAAATGCTAACATTTATTAACCCTCTCTGGATGGTGGGGCATGTGAGTCTGGGGCTTCTCTCTCTGCGTATCTGTTTTTCTTAATCTTTCTGCCCTAAGAACATATTATAGCTGGGAAAACGAGGCAGCACCCGGCCCCTTCTGTAGCTTCCATAGCACAAAACCCGAGTTCCAGTAAAGGAGTCCAGGGCCCTTATCTCCAAGACAACGCGGATTTGCCTGTATCCCTTCCAGTCACTCTGTACACGTGCCCGCATGCCTCCCGGCCCTGTCCTGCAAGGCCCCGGGCAGTGCCTGGACCGCCGTGTGCGCACTCGCAGGCGGCAGGCTCCCCACTCTGCCTTCAGTGCGCACCAGTGTCCCGGGTGACCGCCTCCTTCCCGTGACCAAACACCAGCCATGTACTGATGCCTCCTGACTGGACTTCCCCAGCACAGAGGACTCCCATGAGCTCTGACCCCCGCACAGCGCCAACTGCTTCCTCAGCATCAACTCCTGGGCATGTGAAGGGCCTCTGCCTAAGCCTACCTCTTGCTCCTCTGTCCCCGACTTGGGCTCCGGGCCCAGTCTTCCTCCTTCAGCAAAGGAGCCCCATCACCTACCTTGTACTGTCCCTGACTCCTCTCCTTCCCTCGCACCCACATTCCCTCAGCTCCAGCTTGAAACAGAGCCAGGATGCGGCCACCTCGCACCACCTCTGCCTCAGTTCAAGCCACCAAATTTGCTGCTGTCGCCATTATGTATACTCCCCACCCTGACCTACAAGTTCGCTGCGATCTGGCCCCAGCTTCCAGCTCCAGTCTCCGCTCCTTCCAATTTCCCCAGCTACGGGCACCCTCCTGTGGGTCTCCAAACATACCAGGCTTAGCCGTACCTTCACACCTGCTTCCTCTGGGAAGAACACCCTTCCTCCAGGGTACGCAGGCTCACATCATCAGATATCTCCTCACACCACCTTCTTCTTAAGAAAGCTGTCCCCAACTCATCCTCATTCCTCTGACACATCAGCCCCACATGCCAAACGACGTATTATATCCTGCCTCTCTCGGCTCACCAGAATGCAAGCTCCTGAAGAACACGACTCCGTCTCCTTCACCCTGTATGCCTAGCAACGATGCCTAACAGGCACGCAATAAACCTATCTGGAATGAATGAGTTAAGGAATGTGCTAGGCTCTGGTACAAGCTACGGTATGATAGAAGAGACTTCTGTTTTCAGCAGCAAGGACAACCAGGTATCTCACTAACTTTCCTGCTGAAAAAAATCTAAAAGCTGAGTGAAATATAATTGCACCATTTAACTGCATTATAAAATTTTAAAAAGGACTCTAAAGACACCAAAGAGGCAAATTTAAAGAAGAAACACTAGAATATATGTAGATAAGTCAGTTTTCTCTCTGTGGTAACAAAGAGACAAAGAGAAAATCAAAAGTAAGATAAATAGACTTGGAGGCAATAGTGAGGTCTAATTTACATCTAATGAAGTTCCAGAAGGAGATAACATTAAGAATGAGGAAGAAGCAGTATTTTAAGATACTTTTTCACAACACTGAAAGATACCAACTCACAGATGAAGGAAGCCCAACGAACTCAAGCAAGATTTTACAGGGAGAGAGAGACAGCGCCACCCCAAGACAAAGTAAAACCACTAAACTGCAGAGTGTAAGAACAGCAGGGAAGAGTGTAAGAACAGCCAGAGAGAAAAGATAACAAAGACTGGTGACTGGACTAACAGCAACAGGGAAACCAGAGACTGGAATAATCATCCTGCATGCTGAGCAACAGCAACTGCCTGCTACGAACTCCATACTCGGCAAAACTAGTGCTTAGGCCCTAAGAACCCAGCATTTGCACATAGATAAAATACCTGCCCCACCCCAGGAATCACAATGAAAAGGATTTTCTAAAAGGTACATTCCAGGTAAAGGACATGATTTCAGATGGGTGGTGTGAGTGCGAGAAGCAATGGTAAGCAGACAGGCTGATAAATACACCAATAAATCCAAAGAGCATCGACTGAATTCGTAGGATTTAAACACTCGAGAAAGAAGTATTGGATGAGTCGGGAGGGGGTATGGAGTTAAAATGTTTTAAATCCTTCCATTAGTCAAGAAAAAAGTAAAGAAATTACTTTTGATTTTATTAAGTTTGTTAAAATATCTAGGGTAACCACTGAAGAACTAGACAGAGAACTTACTTTCTAAACTAAGAGAGAGAAAACAAAGGCAATGGAGGTCGAGGACACAAAGGAACGCAAAAAAGAAAGCCCCTCAAAAAACCCCATCAGAAGAATGGTAGCAAACAGAGAGCCCAGAAACAAAGAAAAAGCTGCTTCTTATCCCCATTTCTACACAAACTATGCTGGAAAGATGAGTCATGCAATAAAGAAAGTAAGTAACAGGCACACACAGTAGAAAAGAAGCCACAAAACATCATTATTTGTACGTGACGTGGTTGTAGCAGGGTCAGCAGGTCCCAGAATGGTGTCTGTCTAGAACCACAGCTCTCGGCTGCAATGCAAGAGCTGAACTTGAGTGTGGTGTGGGGGCTCTAAGCCTGGGTTTCATTTAACACAAGGGAAATACCACTATAATCTTCATTTTACATATAAAGAAACTGAGACTCAGAGGAGCTATATGTCTTACCCAAAGCCACCTGGCAAGTAAATGGTTAGTTTTGAAATTCAGTCTATCTGTCCTCAAAGCTTAACCACCATGCCTGCCACAGAGTGAGGGGCATCGACGACAACACCACACAAGCACCACCTGTCCTGTCTGGGAGGCAAGTACGACCTTACAAGCAGACAAGGACACCGGAGGAGAAAGAGAGGAGAGAAGGACCTGAAGGAAGCCAGGGGCGAGAGCTGGAGCTCGGTCAGAAGCGGGCAGGGAAGGCTCGGACAGGGAACGGCATCCAGAGAGAGGAACAGCAACATGTACTAAGGTACAAAGGCGTGAGGCAGTGGGGTGAGCAAAACACGGCGTAGCTGAACACGAGGAAGCAAAGCAGGTGCCACCAGGCTGGGGGTCTCGGACACCACACTAGGAAGGTGGGCTCATCTGAAAGGAGGGAGCCAAGTAGAGCCCAGGATGGAAAGTTCCCTTGGGCGCAGAATGGGAGCAGACAATGGAGCCCCTAGACCTGCGACGCCCGATGCGCCAGCCGCCAGCGACTGGGCACTTGAAAAGCAGTGAGTTAAACTGAGGGGCTGACTTTCTGACTGATTACTTTTAGCTCATTTTCAAGTAAACACTACATGTGGTTCATACTGGACAGTGCAGCTCTAGGGGTTGGAGAGTGGAGAATGATAAGGTTAGGGACCTGGACAGAAGAGTAACGTTCAACAGCAAGAACAGACAGGGAATAGGGACCCATTATGCCAGGGAGTAGGGAGTAGAGGGGAAGAGAGATTAAAAATCCCTAATTTTGGTTGCAAGGTGGGTGGTAATGCGACAAAGAAAAACAGAAAATTTAGAAGAACTGAATTAGGATAGAAAGTAACTGGTTTGGGCCCCATAAACCAAAGGGGTCCAAGGCACATGCACGCGACCACGCAGCCCACCAGACTCCCCAGCAGGGCATATCCCCCTGACCTCCTTGCCTTTGCATATACTGTCTGTCTCCTTTTGTCTCTCAAACACACCACAAACCTTGAAGCTCTCTGGACCTCCCCCCATTCTTCACAGCAGAATAAGGTCCCTATTGCTCCATTAAAAAGCCTTACCACCCTGAGTTTAGAAGTCTCTTTATCACACTGCACTGTGAGCTCCCGGGGGCAAGAACTCTATCTCAGCCATGGTGGATCCCAGGGCCCAGCACCATGCCTCATGCAAACTGACTGGGCGAGAGGCTCTGCCAAGGGGTGAGCGCAACACATGAACGCATACGTGCACAAATGAACAAAGCAATTGGCCCAGGCAGCCAGCTCCCAGGTGGGCTGTCCCTCTGGACAGTGACCTAATGGAGGGCTGGCAATGAGCAATGAGCTCCATCGGGTGCCTGCCTGGCCACTAGAGAAAGGGGTCAGGTGCCAGGGCGACTGCAGTTCACACAAGCCTCACACCATGACTTTAAATCTTTATGACAACTTCTACCATCCCAAATTCAAACTCCTCAACTGTAGCAGTCTCCTGGACATGCCTAAGAGTAAGGGTAACACCTTGGAGTTCAACATTAAATACCAAAGATTTCTCCTCCAAAAGTGGCTCTGATGGTTCTCTGCATGGCCATGGAGACTTGCAGCATAGTTTTCCTCCTGCCCAGTAAAAGTCAGATCTGATTAAGTGAACCTGATCTCAGCACCCTCAGAGGTGGTAAATCAACAAATGTTTCTGCCTTCCAAGGCAACAGATACTTGGTCACCAGCCCATTGAGCCCTGTGCTTTTCTTCCTATGTGTCAGCTCCTACCGGAAGAGAACCATAAAGAGATTGCTTCCTTGTCCCCAGACTGCCCTGTGCTTCATGTACTTTGCTAAACTAGCACCAGCGATACGTTAGGAACTTGAGAATTAAAGATAGAATTTCAAATTGGGAAGTTCCAACAGTTTGGCCTGTTAACTACATTAACATCATCTCATCACATAAACGTTTTCTAGCAAAATCATTCTCCCCTGATCTCTCTCAAGAACTCCATTGCAGAGTAAGTCCTGATAGGAAACAAGACAGTATGAAATCGATAGCAAAAATGAAATTTAAATCCCGTATTATCGCGATGGCATACATTTCAAATTCAGAATACTTGCTGTCAGATTCCTTAAGTTACCCAAAAATAGAATAATATGGTTTGTGAGTTCATGTAAAGATTCATGGCTTATGATTCACATATGAGTCTAATGAGAAAAAAATTTAGGCCAGATTCCTAGGGCCAGAGCAGATGTTACACAGACACCTAGTCTGTCACTTGGTATCAAGGCAGAGCTGCCCAGCCAGGTGAAACCTGACCATACTGCCTTTAAAAGCAACATGTACCGAAAAGGGATCACGGCAGCTCCGTCATTCAGTCCTTCATTCACGCATTCATTCATTCAAACTAATGGCCCTGTTTCTACTGTTGCCATCCCCACACTCACAATCCTCTTTACATACTCCTCACACTCCGGAGCTGGGACTACGTGTGATACTGAGACCGATTCCTTCAACTAGTGGAAGTTCTCAGGCGCCACGAGAAGCCGTCCTGGCGGGCAGCTGAGCACCGAGAAGGAAGTGAGGAAAGCCCGGGTGACCCAACAGCACAAACGCTCAGGCTCTGGGCCAGAGGCAGCCCCAGAGGCTGCCCTGGAACCCCTCCTCAGCCTGCAGAAAGCCAGCACCACATCCCCTTCACGTCCGTACGTGTCACAGGCACACCAGAACGTACACTGACGCGGGCAGATGCTGGGGGCAGGGAGGAGTAGCAAACACTACTCAGTGACCGGGACACTCATATAGTCATTGTATGTTTCTATATGCACGTGTTTATATATATAATTATATACATATAAAGGTGACCAATTATCTATTAAGAAAAGGAAGCCAGTTAAAACATGCTGTATTTACTTTGTACTGAAAAAGTAACGGTGAGGATAAATGCTAGTGGGGGAACAAAGGAAACTAAACTATGGGAGAAGGGAGTCAAGCCAATCCCTAAAGCGGGCTCCTGGCCCTTTCTTTAGGCCCGATACAGAGCTGACTCACCAGCAAAGAGCAGCAGCAGCTTCCAGGACAATGAGCAGAGTGTCCACCAGAACACCAGGAGGGAAGACACGGTGCTGACCCACTGCCGAAAAACATGCCCACGTATCCTGCTTCCCTCTGGTTTTATGAACTAAACAAGCATAAAGTTACTGGCCATAATTTCAAGCACAGTGAAAATATTTATGAAAATGCCTGTTTACTTGAAGTGTATGTGTTTCAGAAATTCTTCAAGGCATCTCCTCTAAATATTTTAGAAAATACAAGTTAAGTGTCATTCTATGAACCTTTCCACGACGTCCTGAGGTAAGTGGACAGTGGGGGCCACATCAAGGTCTATGACAGTCACCCACTGTCCTCAGCACGTCTCTGTTTGCATCTAATTCTCATACTTGAATTTCAGAAGGATTCAAATTCAATTATTAGGAGAGACTATTTTAAACTGATTCTGGTAAGTTGTGGATAAATTCCATTTTTATAAATTAAACCATTTATTTACATTACTATGTATTGTTTTAAAGCCTTTCATATTCCCAAACCTGGTCCAAGACCACGCTGCCAGTACCCTCACAGGGGCCAAATGCCCCCACAGGGTCAGGGCTTCCTTTCACACCCTGGAGAACCCTCTCCCAAGGAAGAACCAAGTGCCGCTGTCTCTTTTATTACTTGTGACTTTATTAAGTTTGGGTTTTTCATCTAGCAGCTAATCATATAAGGAGGTATAAGTATGACAAATAATTGAGTAGTTTAGGGGAGAAGCAATAAAAACTTTATACAATCGAGCACTCTTGGTTTTAAAGAAACATCTCAGAGGGAGAAACATCAATGCTCTTTGTAAGGTAATTCAGTGATCCCTACATGGTACTCATATAGGAATATTACTGAATATCTGAATTATTGAATACTCAAATACTGAGCATTTGAAAATGAAACAAATGAATATGGACTCATCAGAAGCCAAAAGCCATTCTCAGCCAAGCCCTGGGAATGCGAGATACACGTGGAGAAAGCAGGTGAAGGAAAGGCTGGTGGCCCAGCAGTCGGGAGACCTGGGTTCTAGACTCACTCAGCTCCCAGCCAGCTGTGTGACCTTGGACAAGTCAACAAGGCATTTTGCCTCTTGATCTTAATTTCATTTGTTAAAAAAAATTGAAGGGGCCTGGCCATATCGACTCCAAGAGCCATTACAACTCTAAGTATCATGTTTCCACCTTTTTAACTATGCCACCAAACGAATAGAATTAAGTGGCTGGGCAAAACAGAGGACTAACAATGTATAAAAAAGAAAGGGGGGGGAAACGGGAGGCTTATTTTTAACTACTGGCATAAACCTCAGATCAGCAAGACATGCTTCGGTTTGAAGTTATGATGCCTCTTTATTATTCCATAATTGCAGCATTCAAAGTGTGTCTAGGATTCAGTAAGGTATCTTATTACAAAGAAGGAAAGATTTTGAGGAGATACTCAGAATTCCAAGGGCAAGGGCAAAACTGATGGGCCTGCTTAAGGTCTGAGAAAAACACTATACATTGGGGGATTTCTAGAAAACAAGAAATACACAACCCTAAAAATGTTGGAAATACACAAATCACAGTAGGTAATGGCCTGACAAGAAACTAGGCTTCTCTTAGTAGCACAGACCGTCCCTGCACTGCTCCTCCCAGAGAACAGAGAGGGACACTGCCTTTCTAATGCTCGTGGCAATAGGTAACCCGGTAACATTCCCTCAGATGGGTCACTCAAGGAGTAGGACAAAAAATCCCTTCTTCCTAGAGCTACAGTACTGCATGAATAAAGGGGAGAGAAAGGGTGCCGTAATTTTTCAGTTCCAGAATATGACTTCCAAGATAAGAAGCAAATACGTATGGAAAGGCTGCTCACTTTACATTTTGCTATCTAATAAAAATAAAAACCAAGTGTCTAGTGACAGCAGTCAGATGCGGAGGAGGAAGCCGGAGGGGATTTGGGGCAAGCCGCATGCCAATTCTGGGAGTCTGGAGCAGACAGATGGTCATGAAACAGCAATTACAGTTAACTGGAAAAGCTAATTTGTTCACTTTGTCTCAGGAGCCCCATGTATGTGTTTGCAGATTAGATTTGGCCGTTAAGAAAGGAAATGGCAGCATGTAGTAAACATAATGCCCGACAGCAGGGGACAAAAAAACAACCCACTATGAGCAGTTAACTCAAGTAACTCATTTAAGTTATCCATAAGAAAAAAATGCAGCTCTAAGTATGCATGCTAGTCTAAAACAAACCAAAGTTTCTAACTTATTCTATCTATTTTGAAATGAAGCATGCATGTATGTTCTAAAACCAGAGAAAAATTATAAAGCACAATCCTTCATTTGTTTAGGCCAAATCTATTCACCAAGGAAATCAAACATTAACTCTGACATTTTCTCAAAGCATTTTGGATAAAATGCTCCCCTCTGTTCACTTAATATAGAACTGGGTGAACATCTCCATCAAGAAGCTCTAAAACTAGGTGCATTTAAAAGGTGAGATTTCTGTTAAATCGATCATTGGGGGGGTAATCAATAAAAAAGCTACTTTCAAAAAGGTCTCCCTTAAAGGAAATAGCACACTCACCTTTTTCCGTCACACACCAGCTTCAACCGCCTAGCTTTGTGGCTCAGCTTCCATACCTGCTGGTGCGTCTGACCTCCAGCTCCCAGCCAAATTCTCCCAGCACGTTTCATCATTTCCTGTTGGCTGCTGGCTCCCTGCGTCTGAGACAAGGCCATCCCCCTGCATTGCTGCCCTCGCCCTACAGGCACCAGGTTCCCAGGCCTTCACTCCGGGCCTGCTGGGACGAGCACAGAAGAGCTTTCTTTTCAGAAAGTGGCCAAACAGAAACCTCAGTATTCCACGGAAAATCAAAAAGACAAAGTCTGAGGACAAAATCCTATGACGCCCCGCAAACTCAACTCATGTCTAAATTAATTTACACTGTATGTGACAGTCTTAGAATCCCTTCTGACATTTGGGGTTCTTCTGCTTAGAAGGAAAAAAGACATGCTCTGCATCTAAGGAGCCAGGTGCCTCAGGAGTCCATGTGACAGGGACTGGCTTGCAGGGGATAATCTTACAGTGTCCCTACTTGTAAAACTCAAGTTCTCTCCATGAATCCCCACACCAAGGCCAAGTAGCCTGACAGTCGCAGAGACAGGGAAGCCTGATGCAGGCTCCCTGGAGATAGACGAGGGACCCTCCTAAGACCAAGAGCCCTCCAACAGGCACACAGGGTTCCCTTGGAAGTAAAAACCAAACACGAACTGCCCAAAGTTTGACAAGGAACTGATAGTGAAGGAAAAAAGAGAATAATGTAACTATAGGAGAGGAGGGAGAGAGCCCACCTCTTCATTTAAAAAGTACATACCCATAAGAATACATACAGAACGATTCCCTTCAATACAGTAAACAGTAAAGAGCAGGCACAACGCATCTATGTTGCTTGAAGCCAGGTGGGAAGGGACCGGCAGGAAGGGGTTGCCAGGAGGGCTTGTGAGGGGTGCTCTGTTTTTCTTGAGCTGTTATGGTTAGGTACACTGCGTTTGTGAAATTTCATCAGTATACATACTTATCATATGTGCATGTTTATGCATGTACATTACACCTCAATAAAGTGTTTTTAAAACTTTTGCAACTACATAAAAAAATGCAAACACTGCAGGGAAGAGCAGATACTGAAACTAGTCTGCACAGATAGACAAGAAACAGATATTTCAAGAGCTCCATTTCCCCAAAGTACTTTCCCAGAAGATACATATACACCCCCTAATCCCTACGGCAAGCTGGGAGCTACATTTAAGTGGTGGTGCCCAGCACAGGTCTGGGCCATTCCCTCCTTGTAACATGGGCCTGAGGGGAAGTCTATGGCTAAGGGAAAATATATAATTGACATGAGAATATATTGAAAAGGGAAATTATGCCTAGTGGATATATAGTGTTTACTAGTGTTCTCACTACCCATATTTACTCAAAAATGTCAAGTTAAAAACAGCCATCTAGTCTGACCTTACAACATAAAACAGGTTAAAAAGCTCTTTCTAAAATCTTGTGTTCAGAGATTCTTTAATGGAAAAACACCAATAAAGCAAAGACCATATCCACACAAGACTCAATTATCCGACATATGATAATTTGCCTTATTTGGAAAATTTTGGTACCACTTTCCCCTCTCCTCACACACAACCAGAGAAGCCAACCCCACAGAGATCTGGTGTATCCCACAGCCAGCTTAGTTAGCTCGGTCACCCCGTTAGAGGGGCGCGCGCCGGGGAACCAGGCCGGCCACTCTCGGCCAGTAGCTTCCTCTGCTCTGCAGAAAGGCCAGTGCCTTCGACCCAGGGTTTCTGTGGGATAAAGGGGTCAGGAGCTAATGGGTCTAATGGCCCTAAAGGTCATTTCATCCAGTGATGGGCACTAAGGCTGGGAAGCCTGAGCTATGGGCCAAATGATGTATCTAGAGGCTATTTCTGTGTTACTTGGTTACAATACACAGGCAGGCTTCCTAAAACTAATAGACTGGCAATCACCTTTCAAAGCACTTTAACTAAATTAAGCAGCACAAAAATATGGTCATAAAAGCCCTTTTTTGGGGGTATTTTCTTCCACTAAAAAAGAATCAACACCTGAGTTTTGGCAAAGCAAGCTGTCTTGCCTCTCCCTCAGCTGGCAGGACAGAAAACTCTTCTTTGCCCCAGAGCCCTACGTTATGGGAGGAGGCAGAGACAGTGAGGCAGACTGATTTCTTTATACAGATTTAGTCATTGTTTAAGACCCACATTCTCTGCTTTTCTTAATCCAACAAACAGGCTTCTCAATAAACATTATGTAGCGCTTAACTTTACTTATGGTGAACTGTCACCCCCTCCATTTTCCAGATGAGGTAACTGAGGTACAGTTGCCCTGGGTCCCAAGAGCTGGCGCGCGGCGGGGCCAGGATCTGAGCCCGGCAGGCAGCCTCCGACCACGGCTGTGGGCGCGCCACCACACTGCCTCTCCACCTCAGCCTCCCTGAAGGGTCAGAACTGGGTCTTGAATACAGCTGCTGTGTGCGTTTTGCATTTGAGTTAAATTAAGAATGCAGATACTATGGGACTATGTAGTAAAGAGACCAGCTCTCCTGTGCAGCTGGGCACCCTCTCCCTCCCCACCGCCTCAGCCACACCTCAACACTGGGTTCCTGGCAGAGGACAAGCTGACTCAGGTACGTCTCCCAGCCTGGGCAGGGGCACAGCCCAAGGCAGTGCTGGGACAGAAACACTGCTCCAGGGAACCCACCTGCTAACCTCTCCATGGGATGCCTAAACTGGTATTTCCAGTTCCAATCTGGTTTCTATCACAAGACTTTAAGCCATTGGACATTCATTCAACAAACATCAGTGCCAGGCACAGTGCTTAGGGCCGCGGGGCCCCATGGAGTGCTCACAATGTCAGGGCAGGGCAGAAGTGTAAATAAAAAAAACGCATGAGCTGACAGATGCCAGAACCGACACGCCCCAGGGGCTGAGGAAACAACAGAGCAATGACCCAGGGCAGAAACTGGATCAGGGACGGCAGTCAAGGAGGAAGGGACACAGCGGTTTCCCCAAGAGCTTACCACTGACCTACTCACATCCTGCAGACTAAGGCAGAAAAAGTTCACAGAGTCCAGCAAAGTGAGCTACAGACAACCAGGACCACCGCCCCCGCAGCCAGGGGGCGACTGGGGAACAGCCATAAGCCGCATACCTCACAGCCACTGGGAGGGCACATGCCCAGGCTGCTCCTGACCTGCACTTCGCGACGAGACTGTCAGACACTCGGTGAAAAGGACTGCCTATCTGAGCTCTTTAAAAGACTCCTTAAGACAGACACTACCAGAACCATTTTATAGAAGGGAAACCACCAGAGAAGCGAAGCCACTTGCCCATGTCACCCAGCTAATGACTGCAGAACGGGAGACCTGCTCAGGTCCACCTGACACTGTCGAAGCCCATACTCTTGCTACCAGTCAGGCTCCCACGGAACTAGGCCTGTGAGGAAAAAGCAGGATATTCATCAAAAAGGGATGTCATATGGGGAAAGAATAAAATTTCTCTGATGTGATCTTTTTTCCCCCATTCCTCTGCTGGTCCATCCTTGCTCTAATACCACATTTTTTAAAAAATGGCTTTATTGAGATATGATTCACATACCAAACAACTCAGTCATTTAAAGTGTGTAACTCAATGGTTCTTAGTACATTCACAGAGTTGTGTAACCATCACCCCGATTTTAGGACATTTTCATCACTCAAAAAGAGACCCCTGCTCTTAGGCTGCACCTTCTCTCTGCCACCCCTTCCCCCGCCCTAAGCAATTACTGCCTCTTACAGGAAGATCTTAAAGAGGTTCTGGGCATGGAGTAATTAGGTTGTTAACAAAACAGTGAGGACTGCAGTTCTGTGCTTCAGTCC
Source organism: Manis pentadactyla (assembly GCF_030020395.1). Lineage (NCBI taxonomy): Eukaryota > Metazoa > Chordata > Mammalia > Pholidota > Manidae > Manis > Manis pentadactyla. The sequence goes on along the minus strand of NC_080028.1, from coordinate 6,037,141 downwards.
TCCCTCCAGGGCCAAGGCTAAGGCGCCAGGGCAGGGCCAAGGGAAGAGGGGCAGCTCAGAAGCAGGCGCCAGGGAGCAGGGGAGCAGGGCGAGCGACGGGCAGCCCTGCTAGAGGGGCTCCACGGCTCATGTGCCTGAATTTTGCAAGCCCTAAATGCAGAACCAGGTGGGTCTAGCATCAGCAGAGACAGCAGAAGTCCTGCAGAAGCCCCAGAAGAAGACCCTCTGGTCACAAGGCCTTATGTATTAGGAATGCCTACCTCCAGGAAGGCAAACACCAAGATCTTATGACTGCCACGAGCTGGGTGCTTCCAAGAAGCCAAACTATTCAAGGAGTCGTGGGACTCAGGGTCTTGATGAAAAGACACCTCCTCACACTTGTTTGTCAATTTGCTCTTCCTCTCAGCCTTCCTAAGAGCTGGGAAAGCTGGTGGGAGGGGGCTGCAAACAGACCATGCATATACTCCCATGGAGCCCGGCTTCCCTGTCTCACTTCCCAAATAGGACATCAAAACCGCTGTGTGCAGTCCGATCCACAGCGGGAAGCTACTAGGCACGTAAAGCATCGAGCTACTGGGAGACGCAAATGGGGGAATCCCAGAAACGCCACGGGGAGCAAGAGAAGCCAGGTGCAAAAGTTACACCGCATGTCGCTATGCATATGAAATTCTAAGACAGGCAAAACTCATCTATAGTGACAGATCAGTATTGCCTGGGACCAGGGGGGGAGTGGGGGACTGACCGAACAGGGCACAAGGGACTTTTCAAGTGATGAAAATGTCTTGATTGGGACAGTGGCAGAAAGTGACTACAGGTGTATCCACCTGGCAAAGCCCCTAAACAGACGCACACAGCGGCATGTAAAATATGCTCAATAGAGAGAAAAAGGAGGGGGCAGGAGGGGCGGGAGAGAAGGGAAGGAGAAGAGAGCCGAGGAGAGGGGAAGCATGGGGAGGAAGAAAAGCACTTCCCTGCAGAACTCGCATAACAGAACTTCCCCCACCTCAGCGCCCCAGGCGGGGAGCACGGCCTTCCCAGGGGACGGAGGACTGCGCGGAAGGCGCCTCTGATTCACAGACCCACTCAAGTAAGTTCTGTGCAACGTTAGCACTAAGTATATCTTATTGGGTCCCAGTTCTTTGAATAAATGGTCCTTCACGTCCCACGACCAATTCCGATGGACCCACAACGGTCCACTTTCTGACCAGGTTAGCTCCGCTCTATCAGCACTGCAGTAAAATGTGTGATAACACCTGTCAGTCACTCAGGAATGGCAGCTTTCAGTGGCAGGTTTCAACGGCTATTTGATAGTCAGTAAACAAGCAAAATCTAATGTGAAAATTATAGGTGTTAGCTTTTCTTCTTTCAATGATAAGTAAATCTTAAATTCTAGAATTTAAATAGATTATGTAAAAACATTCTGATGGATCAATCTTTTTTTTGGTAGGGGGAGGGGGTCTGGGGAGAGGGTAGTGGCTACGTCCACACCCTACTTGTTAGCTTTTCATATTTTTCATGAACCAAGACATAAATAGAGCCATCTTGCCTTTATTTTTCCCACATATATGCATAAAAAGGACTAAACCAAGCCAAATTTCTAACATTCTCTATCACAGAAGAAGGTGCCAGGACAAGCTGAGCCAAATAACAATTCTATATTTGGCAAAGTTAAAAAAAAAAACTTAAAACCCTTTATGTAAGCTTCTTTGCTTCTCTGGCACTTGCCCCAAGCTTTAAAAAAAAAAGAAAAAAAAGAAGCCAGGCTAATTAAAGCGGAGTCCAATTGAGAAAAACTTCAAAGTACCAATGTGATAGAAAAAACATGTTAATTTATTTTCTTATGCGTTTTATACAATGCCATCATGAAAAGCAACACCTGGATTTCAAATACAGTATTTCAGTGACTAAGATGTCATATGCCCTGCCCAGTCCTGGTGAGAGTTCAAGCCTTCTTTGGGCAACACACTGAACGTGGAAAATGAACCCACAAGAAAGTTCCAAACATAAAAAGGAGTGCTGAGCAAGGTTTGTGATGAATTTTTGGTATGTTCAGGAGTAAAGTTCAAGATATGCTATGTTAACTTTTATTGGAGGGTTATTAGTGTGACTTTCCCCTTTGTTTATATGAACCCTCTACCCTCCCTATGTTTGACTTTGGAACTGCAAGTAAAATAATACAACTTCAGAAGAATAAACGCAAAGCCTCAAACCACCTATCTTTAACTTCGTAAAGAATCATTACACTGATGATAATTTTGGTCACATGGCAGTAAAAATACTGGCAAATAGAAGATAAGATGAGGCACTATTTTATGACATTTTACACATTTGCCAGGATCTCCATGTACAACAACTCTGTCCTTTATGATACCCCTGCAAGCTGGGAGTACTGTCCCCATTTTCAGGTGAGAGACGACAGCAGTGAAGGTGGTGTGGCGTGGTCCCAGTGATGGCAGTGAGCGGAGCTGCTGCACGTGGCTCCCTCTGGGCCCACAGACACAACACAGGCCGTGGGAGAGTTCTAGGTGACAGCTGAGCCTCTTATCAGAACTAAACATCTGTTTTATTCTCGTTGCTTTCGGGATGGCAAAGGAAGATTTCAGCAACTTTTTTTTTTTTTTTTGGTAGTCCCAACTAACCAACTCAAATCCTTTGTGAAACCAGGAAGATTATAAATAAGGATGTAATACATATAAATACATATAAATCGTGACCCCAAGCATTCCAGAATGCTACCATTACCTTTAGCTTTCTCCTTCTCCATTTTGGACTAGTGCTAGGGATAAAGAAGATGGGGAAGATGGAAAAAGATTAAGAACCCTTCTGTGCTAAGAAAAAGGAAGCATCTGAATCCTTGAGATTTTCAATACTGTACTTCAATTTGGTATGTAATAAGTATATATTAAGTATTTAATTCATAAATGAATCTAAAGCCTGTAGGAACTCTTGAGCACTATATAAATTCAATCTTGTAAAGGACGTGGTCTGTCACCCAGAAGGGACTACTGGTTACCAAGGGGAGGGGTTGGAAAGGGTGGGTGGGGAGGGAGAAGGGGATTAAGGGGCACAATAACTTGCAATCACAATAGAGGTGGGTCATGAGAAGGCAATACAGCACAGAGAAGACAAATAATGGCTCTACAGCATCTAACTACTGTGATGGACAGCGACGGCAGTGGAGGGGGTGAGGACTTGATAATATGGGGGAGTGCTGACACCACATTGCTGTGTATGTGAAACCATAAGATTGCATATCAATGATACTTTAATAAAAAAAAAAGACATGGTCTGTAACCTCTACAAGCTTCCATTCTTGGTCTAAAATATGATAAATAGAATACCAACTACAAACTTAAAAGTTTGTCTCATTTTTACAAATTTTATATTTTCTTCTATTTTTACCTCTTAAAATTGAAGTCTACTACTGTACTTAAACAATCTTTGAACATAATGTTCCCAGTTGTACTTGGACATGTGAGGACACGGCCAGTGACCCTGAGGCTGGTCCCCTGGGGCCCCTCCAAGGACATCTGCACGGGAAAGGCAGAGCTGAGTGGGGCCAGACGACAAAGAGGGGCAGCAGGGAGCGGACACAGGCCTTTGGCAAGGCTCTGAGTGTCGAGTTCCTCTACCTGTGGTGCAAAGACAGCCACAGTGGCCACATCAGGGCTTGACTGAACAAGATGATGTACACGCAGTGTGTTTTTAAACAGCAGCCATTGCAATCATCTCCCGATGGCCAGACTGGCAGCTCACGATGATGCAGATCACAACAACCAAGTCACAGAGGGGACGCAGGGGCCTCTCTGAGTGTAGGGTGGAGACGCAGTCTGCACATACATAGGTGGCAGCAGCCTAAGGCCAACCCCCACAAAGTTCAGAGAGTCGGCCATCAATCAATGTCGGAAAACCAGCGAATCAAGGCCAAAACAATCCAAGTGGAACTGAATCCACGATGACCACCAGGAACGAAGTATGGATACAGCCAGGGCTGGTTCAGAAGGTCTCGTGAAGGGAAATAAAGTGAGGGGACTTTGGCAAGAGGCTGACTGAGCAGAGCACCAGGAGAGCCAAGTCCAGACCTTCTCTTGCAACGTGCTGCGAGCAAGCCAGCCTGAGGCAGAGAGAAGCAGCAGGCTGCCCAGCCTGGCAGCAGCCCCATACATTTGTGACGGCTGACCCGACTTAGGACGCAGTACAGACGAGGGACACGTGCCTCCCGTGTGAGCAGCTACACTAAAGACAGGTCACAAGACCGATCACATAGTACGATCCCATTGGTTTTTGAAATGTATGTTTGTGTGTGTGTATGAATATAACGATTTAGAAAAGTATACATCAAAGTGTTGATAGTGATTTTCTCTTGAATTTATGTATTTGTATTTAACAATGTTCATGAGTAACTGAATTTGCAGTGAAGAAATAAACTGAGTTCCATGAGATTTTAAACTTGGGTGATGATGCCACAGCAAAGTATGAAAGGGCCATTGAGGCCCCACTGCTGCTCAGAGGGAGGTTGGGACCCCAACATGCACAAGTCCTTTGTAAACAAACAGGTACAGGGAGGTCACAGGCACACCCGTGCCTACCGGGTTTCATAAAATCTCCCATTCTGGATAATCCCCGGAACGAGCTGCTATCAAGCAAAACCTACCTTTCGGACACTTCATCCTCCGAGGGAGGCATGTCACCCTGCAGCTGGCATCGCCCACTGTGCAGTATTTCATGTGTGAAAGAGAAGGGACATGATTCCTGAGCACTCTATACATAATTTAGTCCATAAAGCCTGAGATTTTACAAACGACTTCTGTAAAGAAACCAAGTCCCAGGAAAAGTCAAGACTGCCAGCTGATCCGAAAGCAGCAGGTGCTAGCCCACCTCACACAGCAATCTCATTCATTCACTGTGTGGGGGTTCTTGAGAACCTCAACATCACTTGAATTGACTCCATGCAGAAACAGGTCTAAGGGAGACACTCTGGCCTTAATTTGCTAGACAAACAGAACCAAACGAAGGGCCCATCCCCAGAGCCGTCCCCACACAGGTGAGAGGAGACTTCTCGGACACTCACAACTTGACCCTTCCTAGTGATGACTCCAGGAAAGAGGAGTCAGTGGCCAGATAGCCCCTTCTCTAAGAGGGGACAGAGATCTCGGTGCCCCTGGCAGCCCACATGACCCACAGAGCCAGGTGAGCATCAAACACGTACAATTAACATGCACACACAAAGCTGTACACAGGCCTGCAACAAGTTGCGCTAGACCTACATACTTGGATTAGGGCTGCAGAAAATTTTATCAACAGTCAACAGCGAGTACTGACTTCCTGAGCCAAGAGCTTCTTAAAATGAGACGCCACCAAGTGTACTTAGGCTTCGTGACAGCGTTCACTTTTACAACTCAGAGCTTGGGAGCCTGTGCTTGCAGGTTAACAGGGAAACACGAAGACAGCAGGCGCTTACCCAGACCCTGGGTCCCTTTGTGCTCGCACCTGCCGGTGCACCCTTCACAGTCCACATACGATTCCCAACCGATTAGAAGGTGTCTCAAGGTTCAGGAGGGGGTAACTAGGATCTTCAAATGGTACCAGTATTTCTCCACTACATTCACTGAAAGACCAGATTCACAGTTTGTAATGTCAAAATGCTGCATATACAAGAAACAGGCCGTGTCCAAATTAATGAGAGTCAGATGTTCTTTCCAACAAAAACAGAAAGGTTTTCTTTCTGTTCCATAAATATATATCAACTAATTTGTAACCTCATCTTAATTGGAATTATTTTCTGATGACAAACCAATGATTTTTCTTCCTCAAAAATGTTAAGAAATATTATATTACTACACAGTTACAGCAGCACTGCTTAACACTGGTTTCGATGCAAGTTTTTCTTCCTATGGAGCCTTGGGGAAGAACCAAAAATGGTCAAGATGAGGAATGGCCTCACAGCTTTGGCAAGGACCAACAGCATTACCCCTACATTATCAAAACAATCTGGGATTCCAATCTGTAGACTGGAAATGTTTTTCTCTTTATCTTTTTACTGAGAATGTTAAGCATATAAGAAGTAGAGAGACTAGAATGACCCCTGACTTTGACAATTACCACCACATGGCCAATTGTGTTTCACCTAGACTGTGAAGACTGCAGATACTCACAGAAACAAGAGACCCAAATATGTCTTCACATGAACTGGCAGGTCCACAGCATGAGTGCTCACACTGGGAAGAGGCACACAGCAAGCAGAGCAGGGGCCCTGGCCTGAGGGGACTGCAATCTCTAGGGAACAAGAGCCACTTAAAACATGTATAAAACCACAGATGAAAAACACTAAGTCTGCAAGGTGAACCTCACCAGGGTACGTCGTGCTGACGTCACTGTGCTCCCTGACACAACATGACAAGGACACTTCGCCTCTACGGTTTCTCCCCCAGAACTCCCAAGGCCAGTCTAATAACGTGAAAAACCTCAAGAAAACTGAAACCAAGGGACATTCCACAAAATACCCAACTAGCACTCTTCATAGCTGTCAAGGTCATGAAAAATTAGACAAACCATCACAGATCAAGGAGATGTGACAACTAAACGCAACATGATATCCTGGACTGGGTCCTGGAACAGAATCTCAGTGGAAAAACCGGTGAAATCCGATGAAATCTGAGTCAAGTCTACAGTTCAGTTAGTAACACTGTACCGATGTAAATTTCTTAATTTCGACAAATGTACTGTGGTTACCTAAGATGTTAACATAGGGAAAAGCAGGTGGAAGGTATAAGGGAATTCTCTGTATTAGCTTTGCAAGTCAAATATTTTTCCCAAATAAAAAGTTTATCACAGAAATAATAACACAGAATGTTTAACTGGCCAATGCATATTCATCATATCCTTCACAAGAAGAATCAGTGACAATGTGGTCTTTTTAAAATTCAGCCCAGGAAAATGAATCCTAAAGAAATAAAACAATTTGTTAACAAATCTCAGAGAAAGCCAGCACCCTGAAATGAAGGCAGGGCCCTCTATAAGCTAAAGGCCCACAAGGTGATGGAGAGCAGAGCACTGCAGGACACAGACCCTTTGACCTTGGTAATGGTTCTTCCCAGTGGGACGGGCTACTCCTCCCTCCGAGCTGCCATGCAGGCAGGCTGTCAAACTCCATCCAGCCGGGCGTCACTGCCCTTGTTCCCCTGCATCTAAGACCAGGCTTAGCACCAGGGGCATGGCATCTGCTGAAAGAAGAGAGGAGAAAAACCATGAGAGAAACGGCAGCCTCGCCCCAGACACACATGCTCAGGTGCGGACACCAAGTCTCGGAAATGGAAGGGCAGCCCCACTCGCAGCCTGGTACAAACCCCGGCTCCCAGCCGTGGGATCACAAGTCGATTTTCCTGGGAGCCCTGGTTTCCTCACCTGTAAAAATGCAACCAGCACCTCCTCCCTCTCCAGCTGCTGAGGGGATTTAAGTGAATAAAGCACCTGGTCTGGTCCCTGGCAACCCATCCCACTGAAGTCTCCTTCCCTTGAAATTCCTCTATGAACTCGGCTTCTAGGTGCCCCCGTCTGGCCCTCCAAAAACTAGGTACAACGAACAAAAAGCGAGCTCCGCAGAGGGGCTGGCACCTTCACCTCCTCCCCACAGCTCTTCCCCGGGAGCGCCAGGTGACAGGGCCCACTCCCACCACACCTACGCATTGGGTATCATTTATATTTATGTTCTATCTGCTTGTACATGTTAAGGAAGGGCAGCTGTTCCCCTCACCACTGACCTCCATGGGGAAGGCCCTCCCCCAGCGCCCCTGCCCGTCACCCCGCAGGAGGACAGGGCAGCTCTCTTCCTGGCGGGCAGAAGCAGCCACCGACTACGGGCTCTCGTCTGGGCCGAGATCGTCAGCAATGGAAAGAGGGCTCATTTCCTTCTCTACCCTCCCCGGACCCGAGCAAGGCAATCATCTGGAGCAAACATATCTGTTGTGCAGACCCAGCTGACCTCCGAGGAGGCTGTGCCAGGCCCAGAAGGTGGGTCGGGGAGGGCTAGCAAGTCCACTGGGCTAGCGCCACGTATGAGCTGTGTTCCTCCACACCCGCCATACCTGTTATAATGGGGCTGTTAGGTCACATTCTGACACATCATTTTCTCATAGGTCCAAACCTGAGTGAGTTTAACTTAACTATTTCAAACCCAATGCCAACACTCAATTATTAACATTTATTAAGCTCCTGAAATTACAAATACTTAACAAGAGATGGCATAATGGAAAGTGAAAAAACATGGACAAATGAGATGTCTGCATCTCAAAGAGCCAATACACCAGTTAGTGTACAGACTGAAGAACCAATATAAATGAGCAAGAAGAATAGACAACCCCAAGGGGAAAATGGGCAGAGACCTCATCAGGCATGTCACCAGGTGACCTGTGAATCACTAACACCTCTGAAAAGATGTTCACCCTTGTCAGTAACCAAGGCCAAAAGGAGAGAACATTTGACATCCACCAGATGAGGACAGTAAAGGCAGTAAAGAAGTGTGACAATAGCCAGTGTGGGAGAGGATAACAGAGTGTGGTCTGTGCATGTGATGGTTAATTTTATGTCTCAATTTGACTGGACCACAAAGTGCCCAAATATTTGATCAAACATTATTCTGGTGTTTCTGCAAGGGTTTTGGTATTTTTGGTATTTTTTTTCTAATTGTTTTTGTTTTTGCTTTTAATTTGTAGGGGTTTTTTTTTGTCTGCCAGGGTGTTTTCAAGTAACATGAACATTTTAATTGGTAAAGTAGACTGCCCTCCATAATGCGGATGGGCCACCATCTAATCAGTTGAAGATCTGAATAGAATTAAAAAGCCAACCTGCCCCCAAAAAGTGGGAATTCTCCTGAGCTGGCCTTCAGACTGCACCAGAATTGCCCTACCGGCTCTCCAGGCAGGCTGAGCTCGCCTTAATTTCTTAAAATAAATCTCTTTTTAGGAGGATGTGAATGTACTTACTGCCACTGAACTCTCCACTTACAAACGGTTAAAATTAAATAAATAGGTAAATCTTTTTTTTTTTACTTTTTATTAAGGTATGATTGATATACACTCTTATGAAGGTTTCACATGAAAAAACAATGTGGTTACTACATTTACCCATATTATCAAGTCCCCACCCACACCCCAATGCAGTCACTGTCCATCAGTGCAGCAAGATGCCACAGATTCACTATGTGCCTTCTCTGTGATACACTGTTCTCCCCGAGATCCCCCCATACCATGTGTACTAAACATAATACCCCTCAATCCCCTTCTCTCTCCCTCACCACCCACCCTCCCAGACCCCTCCCCTTTGGTAACCATTAGTTCATTCTTGGAGTCTCTGAGTCGGTTGCCATTTTGTTCCTCCAGTTTTGCTGCACTGTTTTACTCCACAAATGAGGGAAATCATTTGGCATTTGTCTTTCTCTGCCTGGCTTATTTCACTAAGCATAATATCCTTCAGTTCCATCCTTGTTGTTGCAAATGGTAGGATTTGTTTCTTTCTTATGGCTGAATAGTATTCCATTATGTGTATGTACCACATCTTCTCCATCCATTCATCTACTGATGGACACTTAGGTTCTTCCATATCTTGGCTATTGTAAAAAGTGCTGCAATAAACATAGGGGTGCATATGTCTTTTTGAATCTGAGAAGTTGTATTCTTTGGGTAAATTCCAAGGAGTGGCATTCCGGGGTCAAATGGTATTTCTATTTTTAGTTTTTTGAGGAACCTCCATACTGCTTTCCACAATGGTTGAACTAGCTTACATTCCCACCAGCAATGTAAGAGGGTTCCCCTTTCTCTGCATCCTCGCCAGCATTTGTTGTTCTTAGTCTTTTTGATGCTGACCATCCTTACTGGTGTGAAGTGATATCTCACTGTGGTTTTAATTTGCATTTCCCTGATGATTAGTGATGTGGAGCATCTTTTCATGTGTCTGTTGGCCATCTGAATTTCTTCCTTGGAGAACTGTATCTTCATATCTTTTGCCCATTTGCTGTTTGGGTTATTTGCTTTTTGAGTGTTGAGGCATGTAGGCTATATATTTTGGATGTTAACCCCTTGTCAGATATGTCATTTACAAATATATTCTCCCATACTGTAGGATGCCTTTTTGTTCTGTTGATGGTGTCCTTTGTCGTACAGAAACTTTTTAGTTTGATGTAGTCCCATGAGTTCATTTTTGCTTTTGTTTCCCTTTCTCGAGGGGATGCATTCAGGAAGAAGTTGCTCATGCTTATATTCAGGAGATGTTTGCCTATGTTGTCTCCTAAGAGTTTTATGGTTTCATGACTTACATTCAAGTCTTTAATCCATTTCAAGTTTACATTTGTGTATGGGGTTAAACAATAATCCAGTTTCATTCTCTTGCATGTAGCTGTCCAGTTTTGCCAACACCAGCTGTTAAAGAGGCTGTCCTTTCCCCATTGTATGTCCTTGGCTCCTTTATCATATATTAATTGACCTTATATGGTTGGGTTTATATCAGGGCTCTCTAGTCTGTTCCACTGGTCTATGGATCTGTTCTTGTGCCAGAACCAAATTGTCTTGATTACTGTGGCTATGTAGTAGAGCTTGAAGTTGGGGAGCTTAATTCACCCTGTTTTATTCTTCCTTCTCAGGATTGTTTTGGCTATTTGTGGTTCCATATGAATTTTAGGACAATTTTCTCTAGTTCGTTGAAGAATGCTCTTGGTATTTTGATAGGAATTGCATTGAATCTATAGATTGCTTTAGGCAGGATGGCCATTATGACAATATTAATTCTTCCTATCCATGAGCACAGGATGTGTTTCCATTTATTGGTATCTTCTTTAATTTCTCTCATGAGTGTCTTGTAGTTTTCAGAGTATAGGTCTTTCACTTCCTTTCACTTGTTTTCCTGATTTCTCTCTCTGCTAGTTCATTGTTAGTGTATAGGAATACCACAGATTTCTGTGTATTAATTTTGTATACTGCAACTTTGCTGAATTCAGATATTAGATCTAGTACTTTTGGAGTAGATTCTTTAGGGTTTTGTATGTACCATATCATGTCATCTACAAACAGGGACATGTTTGTAGTCATGCCAATCTGGATGCCTTTTATTTCTTTGTGTTGTCTGATAGCCGTGGCTAGGACCTCCAGTACTATGTTGAATAGAAGTGGGGAGAGTGGGCATCCTTGTCTTGTTCCCAATCTTAAAGGACAAGCTTTCAGCTTCTTGCTGTTAAGTATGATGTTGGCTGTGGGTTTGTCATATATGGCCTTTATTATGTTGAGGAACTTGCCCTCTCTACCCATTTTGCTGAGAGTTTTTATCATGAATGGATGTTGAATTTTGTCAAATGCTTTCTCAGCATCTATGGAGATGATCATGTGGTTTTTGTCCTTTTTGTTGATGTGGTGGATGATGTTGATGGATTTTCGAATGTTGTACCATCCTTGCATCCCGGAATAAATCCTACTTGATCATGATGGACTATCTTTTTGATGTATTTTTGAATTTGGTTTGCTAATGTTGAGTATTTTTGCATCTATGTTCATCAGGGATATTGGTCTGTAATTTCCTTTTTTTGTGGTGTCTTTGCCTGGTTTTGGTATTAGAGAGATGCTGGCCTCATAGAATGAGTTTGGAAGTATTCCCTCTTCTTCTACTCTCTGGAAAACTTAAAGGAGGATGGGTATTAGGTCTCCACTAAATGTTTGATAAAATTCAGCAGTGAAGCCATATGGTCCAGGCGTTTTGTTCTTAGGTAGTTTTTTGATTAACAGTTCAATTTCGTTGCTGGTAATTGGTCTGTTCAGATTTTCTGTTTCTTCCTTGGTCAGCCTTGGAAGGTTGTATTTTTCTAGAAAGTTGTCCATTTCTTCTAGGTTATCCAGTTTGTTAGCATATAATTTTTCACAGTATTCTCTAATAATTCTTTGTATTTCTGTGGTGTTCATAGTGATTTTTCCTTTCTCATTTCTGATTCTGTTTATGTGTGTAGACTCTCTTTTTTTCTTGATGAGTCTGGCTAGGGGTTTATCTCTTTTGTTTATTTTCTCGAAGAACCAGCTCTTGCTTTCACTGATTCTTTCTATTGTTTTATTTTTCTTGATTTTATTTATTTCTGCTCTAATCTTTATTATGTCCCTCCTTCTACTGACTTTGGGTCTCATTTGTTCTTCTTTTCCTAGTTTCATTAATTGTGAGTTTAGACTGCTTATATGGGATTGTTCTTCTTTCCTGAGGTGGGCCTGTATTGCAATATACTTCCCTCTTAGCACAGCCTTCGCTGAATCCCACAGATTTTTTGTGGTGTTGAATTATTGTTGTCATTTGTCTACATATATTGCTTGATCTCTGTTTTTTACTTGGTCATTGATCCATTGGTTATTTAGGAGCATGTTGTGAAGCCTCCATGTGTTTGTGGGATTTTTCATTTTCTTTGAATAATTTATTTCTAGTTTCATACCTTTGTGGTCTGAGAAACTTGTTGGTACAATTTCAATCTTTTTGAATTTACTGAGGTTCTTTTTGTGGCCTAGTATATGATCTATTCTTGAAAGTGTTCCATGTGCACTTGAGAAGAATGTGTATTCTGCTGCTTTTGCATGTAGAGTTGTGTAGATGTCTGTTGGGTCCATCTGTTCTAATGTGTTGTTCAGTGCCTCTGTCTCCTTAATTATTTTCTGTCTGGTTGATCTGTCCTTTGGAGTGAGTGGAGTGTTGAAGTCTCCTAGAATGAATGCATTGCATTCTATTTTCCCTTTTAATTCAGTTAGCAATTGTTTCACATATGTAGGTGCTCCTGTGTTGGGTGCATAGATATTTATAATGGTTATATCTTCTTGTTGGATTGACCCCTTTATCATTATGTAATGTCCTTCTTTGTCTCTTGTGACTTTCTTTGTTTTGAAGTCTATTTTGTCTGATACAAGTACTGCAACTCCTGCTTTTTCTATTAGTTGCATGAAATATCTTTTCCATCCCTTCACGTTTAGTCTGTGTATGTCTTTGGGTTTAAAGTGAGTCTCTTGTAGGCAGTATATAGATGGGTCTTGTTTTTTAATCCATTCAGTGACTCTATGTCTTTTGATTGGTGCATTCAGTCCATTTACATTTAGGGTGATTATTGATAGGTATGTACTTACTGCCATTGCAGACTTTAGATTCGTGGTTACCAAAGGTTCAACGTTACCTTCCTTACTATCTAAGAGTCTAACTTAACTTACTTAATATGCTATTACAAACACAATCTAAAGGTTCTTTTCTTTTTCTCCTCCATTTTTTATATATTACATATCATATTCTGTACTCTTTGTTTATCCCTTGACTGACTTTGGGATAGTTAATTTAATTTTGCATTTGCTTAGTAATTAGTTGTTCTACTTTCTTTACTGTGGTTTTATTACCTCTGGTGATAGCTATTAAACCTTAGGAACACTTCCATCTATAGCGACTGTAGAGATGGTTTGTGGGAGGTAAATTCTCTCAGCTTTTGCTTATCTGGAAATTGTTTAATCCCTCCTTCAAATTTAAATGATAATCTTGCCGGATAAAGTAATCTTGGTTCCAGGCCCTTCTGCTTCATGGCATTAAATACACCATGCCACTCCCTTCTGGCCGGTAAGGTTTCTGCTGAGAAGTTTGACGTTAGCCTGATGGGCTTTCCTTTGTATGTGATCTTATTTCTTTCTCTGGCTGCTTTTAATAGCCTGCCCTTATCCTTGATCTTTACCATTTTAATTACTATATGTCTTGGTGTTGTCTTCCTTGGGTCCCTTGTGTTGGGAGATCTGTGGATCTCCATGGCCTGAGAGACTATTTCCTTCCCCAGGCTGGGGAAGTTTTCAGCAGTTACCTCCTCAAAGACACTTTCTATCCCTTTTTCTCTCTCCTCTTCTGGTATCCCTATAATGTGAATATTGTTCCATTTGGACTGGTCACACAGTTCTTTCAATATTCTTTCATTCTTAGAGATCCTTTTTCCTCTCTGTGCCTCAGGTTCTTTGTATTCCTCTTCTCTAGTTTCTGTTTCATTTATCGTCTCCTCCACCGTATCTAATCTGCTTTTAATACCCTCCATTGTGCTCTTCAATGATTGGATCTCCGACCGGAATTAATTCCTGAGTTCTTGAATATCTTTCTGTACTTCCATGAGCATGTTAATGATTTTTATTTTGAACTCCCTTTCAGGAAGAGTCATGAGGTCCATATCATCCTTCTCAGGAATTGTATTAATTTTACTCTGAATCAGGTTCCTTTGGCGTTTCATGTTTGTATATGGCACCCTCTAGTGTCCAGAAGCTCTACTCTCTGTAGCTACTCAGCCCCTGAAGCAATGTCGGGGGTTGCAGGGGAGCAGTACTGGTGCCTGGGGAGAGGAAAGAGCTGTTTCCTGCTTCCCGGCTGCTATGCCTGCCTCCACTGCCTGAACCAGTGGGCCAAGCACACAGGTATAAGCCTCTATGCTTTGCATTTGTAGTTGCTGTAGACAGATCTTCCCTCTGGCTGGCCTAATGCCAGGGTAGGGTTTGCCAGTTTGCGAGCCAGGTGGGGCTGGCTGGGAGAAACGCACAGTAAGCTGTATATCACAGAGGCAGTCCTTGGAGCTGTGTAGCCAGCCAGGGAGCTGGAGCACCTGGAAATCGTGAAAGCTCCCAACCTGCTGGGCAGAGTGCACCCGGACAATTTTGTCTACCTGTCCTTTCTCCTGAGCAGTAAGCTCTGTGCAATCCTTGCCCCTTTAGTAGCCCTCTTGCTAAGGGCTTCCTTGTTAGGAAGTCTCTCAGACTGCCCACCTTTCTTTTGTCCCAGAGCAGCTGGATATAGATCCCCGCTTTCCACAAGCGGCTGGAATCTCAGTCTCTCCAGGAATTCTGCCTGTCTTAGCTTTCCAATTCCCTAATCACGAGAGTATCATGAAAGCACCATGAAATGTAAGTTTGTGCTCCCAGAGCAGATTGCCAGAGTTAGGTATCCAGTAGTCCCAGGCCTCCACTCCCTCCCCGCTCCATTTCTCTTCCTCCCACCGGTGAGCTGGGGTCGGGGAGGGGCTTGGGTCCTGCCGGGCCACAGCTCTGGTACGTTACCCTGTTCTGTGAGGTCTGCTCTTTTCTCCAGGTGTATGCAGTCTGGCACAGTCCTCTTGCCTGTTGCTGTTTCAGGATTAGTTGTATTAATTATATTTTCGTATTATATGCAGTTTTAGGAGGAAGCCTCTGTCTCACCTCTCACGCTGCCATCTTTAATCCTAGGTAAATCTCTTTTTATGTATACACACATTCTACTGGTTGTTTCTCTGGAGAGCCCTAACACAATGCACTCAATGTTATGTTATTCAACAGTAAAAAAATGAATGAAAAACACAATTTGCAGATAATGAGCTTTATAAATAGGGAATCATAAGCAAACAAAAAGTGAATATATTATGATACATACATATGTATGTAAGTAGCACATATGTTAAAAAAAGCAACATATACAGTAACATTTTTTTTTTAATGCAAGGAAATGAAGGAATGATAAGATATTCTAGAATGCCTGTATCTGGGCAGGAAGTGCCCACTGGGAGCTTCCCTGTGGTACATGAAAAGGTTCAGTTCTCAAGCTGGGGGCTGGCTTCCAGGTTTTTATTATTATGCTTCAAAACTTATGTATCCATCACCCATTGTTGTACATAAACTTTCAAATGTCTAATAAAACATTTCTAAACTAGAGGTAGACAAGGGAGTGCCACAAGAAAGACACAAGGAAAGAAACACAGGTGTTCAAGAAACACCAGGCCAGTGCCAAGACCACCCCCACCAATCCCAAAAGGTTTTCCAGGCCCATGTGGAAGGTCCAAACTGACCTGAGGCCCTCCAGGGTCCAAGCACTGGGGACTTCCTTCCCCCTCTTTTCTAGGATGTTGGTCCACTTACTTTGCCTGGAGAAGGGGGAGAGGGTGGGGGGGGATTACGCCTGGGCCAGTTCCTCCAGGCCAGAGCACAGACCCTCGGGCACCTGCCAGGCCGACCCGCTGCCGCTGATCCTCAGTGCCCAGGATGCCACCCTTGCCTCCCATTGCTACTACCACAAACTGCTCCCCCAGCCACTTGGAGGTGGCTTGTGACTTTCACAATCCTCTTTCCTACCCACCCCCAGGAATTCATTCCTGGTTCTCTCCTGTGAGACCAGGAGCCACCCCCACACGGTGAAAGGCCAATGGGAAGTGCAGACATCAGGAGCAGGTGGCCACACGCCCTGGACACAGCAGAGCAGCACAGGGCCACTCAGGCTGAGCAGTCACAGCCCCTCCCCCGGCCCCTTCCCCCGTGAGCCTTTCGAGTCCACAGGATCATCGGGGGGTCACAGGCAATGGGGGAACACTGCTGCACACAGGACTCCCTGTCATGTTGGGAGCTCAGTGAATGGCCACTTAATATGCCGACTGTTGGGTTCTGGTAAATATTTCTGTATTTATGTAGTTTCTTTCTATGTCCATTTTACTTAGATTTTTATTAGTATTAGCTGCTAAATTTTATTATATGCCTTTTGAACACCTGTCAATATAGTCAGCATAGGTTTTCTTTTTAATTTTATGTAGTGAATTATTAAGCATGACATTAATTGAGCACTTACTATGTGCCAAGCCATGCTCCAATCCTTCTACACGTATTGTCCCATTTAGTCCTTACATCGATCCTGTATGATGGTACTATTCTTTTCCTGCTAATTTTACACATGAGGAGACTGAAGCTCAGGGAAGTCAAATAATTTGGCCAAAGTCAGACAGTTAACAGATGGCAGGACTGGAACACACCATGTTCTCAGCCCTGAGCCAGAATTTCCTCCAGCCGACACAGATCTTCATGTTAGGCTATCCTTGGACTTCTGGGAAAAAAATCCAAGTTGATCATGGAAAACTAATGTTTTAATGCTCTATTGTATTCAAATTATTTTATTTAGAAATAAATTTATAAGTATATTTAGAAATGTTGCAAATATATGTAAAATATGTATGAATAAAGGGAAATTGGTCTATAGTCTTCTTTAGACCATGGAGGGAAGAGGAAACCTAAATATTACAAAGAAAGAGATAAACATACAGAAAACGACATACAAATCTTCAAGCTTTTTTGGAAAAAAGACAGCTAAACAAAGTAAAAACAAATTATAGAAACAACACCCAGGGGGAAGTATTTACAATACATGCAACACAGGATTTATAACACAATAGAGAAAGAGCTCCTAAAAACTGAAAAGAAAAACAATGTAATAGGGGGAAGAAATGGACACAGGATATGGCTGGAGAATTCCTAGAAGCGCAAATGGCCAACAAAGGTGCTCTGATGCTCGACCTCACTAGTACTCAGGACCATACAAATCAAAGTAACAACGGGATACTATTTCACCCATCAAATTAGCAAAAAACAACACCTCGTGCTGGTGGAAGTGCCCAGAAAAGGCTACAGAGCTCACACACTGTTGGTGTAAGAATGTCCTACGAAAAGGCCGAAGCAATTCAGTCCGGCGTAACTACCACCAACTACTGACCTGGAGAGTCACCCAGAGTACACTGTTCATTCATCCACTCAGCAGTGAACACCTACAGCACACAGGTCTCGGCTTAAATCCGGGAGCAGGCTAAAGGGAGGTGAAAATCGCAAGCCGCTGAGTGATGCCTGCGGTTACGCTCTTCCTTTTGTTGAAGCAGGCGCTGCTGTTTGTGAGCCTGGAGTATGCTGGGGAAGGCTCTGCTGCATACACTAGGTCAACACTGCTTTATCTCACAGGGTTGGAGCTGGAGGTTTATTACAGCCTTGCTATGATTACATCTCTTGGTCTGCTTGGCATGAGCATATGGTAACAACCGCATAAACTGTAACTCTGAGAAACCTAGTAAAGAATATTGCAAACAGCTTTTGTTTACACACCACAAAAGAAGAGCACAAGGTCCACATCAAGTTGGTGGCAGAGCCAAGAGTCCACCCTCTGTCCTGCTAACTGCAAATGTGGGCTCTTCACCCCCAGTGATGCCCTTTCTCCTCACTTGAGTTCACCCACCCACACAGGGCAGATTCAGGAGGGATGCCATGCTCACACAGACAGCAAGTTTTGGGAGTGCTCTGGCAACATCTCTTCCACTCCCAGGAATTACAGTATTTGAGTTCCTATGGAGGACAGGCTATGCTTTTCAGCCTATAGAAGTTCAGGTGAACTCACAGACACAAACAGAAGTGTCTATGCATCCTGGGTGCACCCTGGCCCTTGGTTAACGTGGCCCCATTTCCTGGGGGCGCTCTGCAGGCAGCTCTGAGCACCCTCGTTCAGAGCCCTCCCTCCTCCTCCTGGCAACATGATTCCAGCTGGGCTTCGGGGACCCCCCTGCCTCTGGGACACAGTCGCCCCTCCCCGGGCTCCTCTTCAGTCTGTGAGGCCACCTTGTCCAAAGTCTTCCAAGGAAGTACTTTTATGCTCGGTTACTCGGTTAGCTAAGGACCTCAGAACCCTGACGGGTATACTCTCTCCTGACTGAAGGGCTGGCCCTCTGACCAATTCCCTGTGGCAGAGCACCCACAACAGGGGTATCATGAAGCTATGTCACTTAGGAAAAACAGCCGGCACCCCTCCAAAGGATTGAGACACAGAAACTTCAAAACCACATCAGATGTTCTCACCTCTGCCTGTTTACATCACAGAAAAACATTCAACACAGAGAGAAATGAGTGTCTGCTTCTCTAGGAATTCTCTGATTCTTCCTGCTGGGAGTACCTGCTCTCTCTGAGGGCATCTGCTACTTTTTAACTTGTGTTCTAATTAAAGAGATAGGGACATAGCCCCCCAACAAGGCTGGAAGCTTCCTGAGAGAAGAATCCCTGTCTCAACCCAGACACTGCCCAGGGTGCTGAGCGAGTGTTTGTCCCCAAACCTATTTATGCCAATTGTACTATATGTCTATATGCATTTATATATGTATATATGGTACACACCTAACCATATAAACCTATGAAATAAATTCTTAGTTGTTTCTATGAAAACTACAAGTTGGTAATTTTTTTTTAAATTATAAACCCTAGCTAAACTTTATGCATAGGTAAGATAAGTATAATGGATTGGGTGAAAATTTGTAAAAATCTAGAATTTAGCAACTCAGGTTGCTTCATACATTTTTCTTAATCCTCTTCAAGCAAAAACTGAATACTAGAGACAATAAATTATGGGTATGGTTTATGCAAGACAACCACTGACAATTTTGATCAGCAGATTAAAAGAAAAGGTCATTCAAAGTGGATGCATGAGATACTTATCTTCTTTAAGTTACAAATAACTTTTTTTAATGGTCTTGCTTTATCCAGCATCCTCAGGTAGCTGACCAGGGGCTGGTCCCCATCCCAGGAGACAAATGCTGCATGACCACTGGTCAGGTGTCACCTCAAGTTTGGGGGACAGTGCTGCCTCATGGAATATAAATAAGGATAAGCATCGGCTGCAGGAGCCATGCACGGGCTGTGGGGCACAGCATTAAAGGCACTGAAGACATTCTCCCCACCATCACTGAAAACAGAACAGCTATATAAATAATTTGCTTAAAGACTGGGACAAATAAATAACAATAATTTTAAAAAACAACCTAGTTCAGAAATCTCAATTTCCAATCTAAAAGAAAAGCCCCAGGCTTTCCAGAAGGCACTCTGATGCTGATACGATAACCTGATACCCCTGCCACCTTGTGCTTGCCCATCTCCCCAGACTGCATCTGGAGATGAAGTGAAACTCCCTGCCAGGGCCTACACATGGTGACAGTGACCGCTGGCGCCTGACCCAGGTCAGCTGATTCACTACACCTGCTGTAAAGATGGCTCCAAGTGGAAAAACCACTCCCTTTCCTCGGTGCTTCAGGGCACCTGGGAATAAGCAGCAAAGTAAACCAGAAGGAATTGGAAATTAGATTTCTCTTATCTCACTCACTCCAAGAGGTTGCAAAACTGCAGCCTATTTGACTATTGCTAGATTAACTTAACCCAGGGAAGGGCTGAACACTCCCTGTTGCAGACACCAGTCTCCTCCCGTTGGCACATCAACAATGCCACCAATTCAACAATGATGAGATCGGAAAGCCCAGCAGCTGTGACTACTCCAAAGAGGCAACTGTTTGCCCAAAAAAAGCGAGGCGGGGCAGTAGTTGGAAAACAGGAGTGCAGCCAATACTTAATTTTCCCTATTCTGAATTAAACCCTAGAGATGGATATATGTTGAATTATTTGTTGTTTGGTAACCAAAGGTCAGGAGAGCTGACTGTGTCCTGTAAGAAATGAAATCAGGAAGTGTGCAGGGACGACCTGACCAGAGAGAAGTCCTCTCCTTCTTTGGCCCTCACCTCTCAGGACAGATGCTCACCCCCCAGGGGCTGGCTGGCTCCCCGCAGGGTCACTCCCACAAGGACCAGCAGCTGGGCAAGCCTGGAGGCTCCATGGCAGCCCCAGCCTCCTGTCCCCCTAACTCCACTTGACTTCTGTCCACATCCAGACCCAGTTCCAGGCTCAGCAGGGCCATCCTTTACTAACCAGCACCCACAGTGTGCCTTCCCCTTGTTGACTGCAGGACTGACATATCCATCAGGGGTCCACAGAGAGCCACTGGCTACCTGGCTTCACCCCCACACTACCAGCACATAGGACACATCAAGGTCATCTTGACCAAGCCTCAGTGATTTTGAAATCGACAATTCCCTTGCTCTGTAATCTTAGTCAAGCAACCCCAAGTTGATTTCCCTTTTTCCAGAATTAAGACAGAAAAAGTAAGCATTAGACAAGGAAGAAACATAAAAAGACGGACCAGGAGCTACACTGGGAGAGTTCAAAGAAGGAAATGAAAGCCAGCATAAGAGAACTCGTCCAACGAGAAAGGAAAGCCGTCCAGACTAAGCAAAATGCTGCTGCTATAAGCCACAAAGCTCAGCTACAGAAGTGGTCAGCAAGTCTGGCAAACAGCCCAGCTACTTAGGAAAGGGCAGTGGCCATCCAACTGGAACAGCCACAGGTATAAATCAAGGGCAGCATTACTATGGCGCAACCAAATTTAAAAGAACGACCTTGGCACCCCCCTCCCCTTTCAGCCATGCTCCCAACAGACCAGCCCAGTCCCAGTCGGAATCCGGATCCCACACCCTGAATGCTCGCTCCCACCACACATTCACTGAGGACCTGCAGGGCTCGGCACTGTTCTCAGAGGAGAGGACAGGAGACAGAGAGGTCCCCCTGCTCACAGCACAGTGACAGTCTGAGGAGGGATGGAGGCAACACTCTCTGAAACCCAAACAGGGACACAGGGACTTCAGACACACAGCAGGGTCTGCAGGACAGGGAGCAACGTCAGGCCGCATGGCCAGGAGGCCCAGTGAGGTGGCCTCGGCGCTATGACCTGCGAGGGGGGAGCCGGACACAAGACAGCCCAGAGACCGGGGCTCACATCTGCAAAGACCTGAGAAGGGCGGCTGCCACGGCACCAGGTCCTGCCTCGGGCTCTGCATCTGGGTCTCCCATCCTTTTCTCTCCTTTCCGGAAAACATTTCTGAAAGCCAGACCAGATCCCACCTTACTCTTCTGCTTAAAAACCTTTGTTGATTCCCACTGCCTATATAATAAAGTCCCTAAGAACCGAACTTCTTGAGTGAATTTTATTGTATGTAAATTATACACAGAGATACAGACATCACCACTTCCTCCATGAAGCCCTTCTGACCAGCGACTTCCCACGGCACCCTCCCCTCGCACTGGTCTGGCAGCTGGAGAGCCCACCACCCCTCCACACTTGGTTAATGACAGAAGACATTTCCCATGGCTGGGGTGTGTCTGCATCTGCACCTGCCACACACAGATCAGGACAGAGCCAAGCAGGTCACAGCAGTCACATGAGGACAGGACAGACATCACCAACGGGCACCCCATTGGGCTCACATCCCAGGCTACCTGTGCTGCGCTCTGCAGCCTGGCACCGACTCACTGGACACAGAGGTAGGACTGTGCCAAGGAGCTCAAGAGGGTGTCACATACCCACCAACCCCACGGTACAGGAGAAACCCGGCTTCAGTTCCTGGCTCTGCACACTCACGAGCTGTGTGACCTGGACACCTGCCTCACCCACCTCTCCGAGCCTGTCTCCTTCACAGCGCCAGCCTCACAGCCCTGCAGGGCACGCTGGGCGTAGCGTGTGTGAGTGCCTGCCGCACGGCACGTGCTGGGAGCTGATCTGTTATCAGGGCTGCTGAGCCCTAAACACAGCTGGCTCTTCCCCTCAAGGACCTCCCTGGCCACCACAGTGGTGGTTCAAGACCCCTGGCTCTGACTTCAGCAGCACCAAGTACACGCCTCCAGGGCACCACATTCAGAGTCAGGCGTGTGCAAGAACAGCAGGGACCACAACAAAATAAAGCTTGAACTCATTTTCATAAAGATACAGCTCAACCCTTCTATTTCCCTTACCCCCAACCATGCTCCCCTAAGTGGAAAAGTAGACGGGTGAGACTGATTAATCCTGCCTCCTATGAATTAAAAGGGAAAATGCATTTGCAATGAACTGCAAATTGAATCTACAGGTTGGTATTTCAACAACCCCTAAGAGTCCAGCCTGAGGGTCCATCTGCCAAAAGTCTGTTCTTGAACTACAGCAGCTCAGGAGTAAAATCATGTAGCTGCGGCATGTACACTACAGTGAAATGCAGCAAACATTTCTCAATAGCACAGTTAGTATCTCTTGTCAAACTTCCTTCTCTTTCAAAAAAGAGACACCAAACCACACTTGATCTATTCATGTTGGTCCCAACATTCCAAACAAAGGTTTTCAAAAATACAAATTACTTACCAAGCTTCACCATAAATATTACAATGGCACACGTTTTGGGGGGAAAAAGTATAGGAACTTAAATTCATGATTTAAAAGATGGTTAAGGAAATAGTGTGTTTCTTAGCACAACAGAAAACTCATTCTCATGGGGAAAAAGCTCTACGGACGCCAAGCTCAGGTTTTAAAGGAGTCACTGAATGATACTCTTTAAATGCACCTAATTTCTACAGGCATTCAACATTACTTTCCCCATCAGGGCAGCCCTGGGCCCTTGTAGTCACAGATGATCACAAACCTACAGGCCTGAGAACTGAGGGCCTTCGTATTACTCATGCCACATCTGCTCATCCCACAAATATCTGCCTGCACAGAGCTAAACATGGTGGATTCCAATATAAAAGGCAGTCCCTGCCTTCCACCTCACCTAGCACCTGGCCCAGCAGGAGGAAACCAGCAGTCAGTCAATCATACGGTAAGTGAGAAGCACCGGGACAGGTGAGGACCACATACTCTGCAGGGCCTGGAGGGGGTGGGGGGAGGGGTGAAACTAGATTTACATTTGAACCATGAGCAGGAGTTCATCGGGCAAAGATGGGAAGACAGGGCACTTACAGCAGAGGTTTCAGGATCTGTGGAAAGCACACTTAAAGGAGACACACAGAAGTTCAGTGTGGCAAGAGACGAGGCTAAATGGGTGAGCAGGGGCCAGGGCACAAGCCTGGATTTCACTGTGCTGCCAACAGGGATTTTAATCTGGTCCCCACGGCTGACAAGGAAATGAATACTCCGAAGAAAGAGCCACATCAACAACCCTGCCTATTTTGGCTCAAAAGAGTTAATAAAAAATGTTAAACCAAATCCCTCCTCTGACATTCAAGAATGGCCCAAAGACTTCCATCACCTTCTCTGGTCCTCAGCTTCCCCGCCTGTGGAACGGGCGCAGCCACGGCACAGGGTCGCCGTAACCTGGGAAGCACACCTAATGGCCTCAGAGCAGAGGACCAGCGCCACTGCTGTTCGGCACAAGGAGCGCCAGCACTAGCAGGGCCTGCAGCCCGTGAATCAAGTCCAACCACTCACGGGTCAAAAGGCGCACGGAGGATTTACCGCCACTGTGAAGCTGCTGCGTAATGGTCTGAAGGCCGAGGCTGTTCAGGCCCCTTTGTGACTGGAGCAAAAGAAGAAGGAACACCCGCCACCTCACACACACGCTCATAAACCCGGGCTAAGGTGGCCCGGGAGCCCCAGGTGGAGCCACGGTCCCACAGTCTGAGGGCAGGTCACGTGCCGCTGGCTCACCCAGGAGGGGACCGGCCCCCCCCACCTCCTCAGCAGCAGCCACATCCCGGCTTGGCCCGCCCCACCCCCCCGGCACAGGCGGCTTATTGTCCCCTCACCTCCTTGCACCTGGCAGGACTCCACAGTCACCTTGGAGCATGAGGCACTGCCCAGAAACCACCAGCCAGAAAGCCCTTAAAGGCTCCGTGCGAGGCAGAGACCACACGGGACCCCAACAGGCACCTCTCGGCTCCTTCCCCACAAGCTACCCAGTAAAAGCACCTCTGCCCTTAAGACTGAAATGAGTGAGAATGAAACAAAGAAGAGGCCAGGCTGGCTGAAGCCAATGAGACCAGGAAACAGTCATGAGAGGAAGAGACCTGCGTGCCTACAACCACAATCCCCAGACCTTTGGATTTCATGAAGCATTCCCCCCACCCCCCAAAATTTGGGACTTTTCAAAATACTGCTGAAACAATTGGACATCCACAAGTGAAAAAATAAACTTCAACCAATACCTTACACTATATACAAAAAATAACTCAAAATGGACCATAGACCTAAATGTTAAACCTAAAACCAGAAAATTTCTAAGAGAACATTTGCGACCTTGGATTAGGTAACGATTTTAGCTATGATACCAAACAGAAAAGCACAAACCTCAGGAGAACAAACTTTCATCAAATTTTTTTAACTTCTGCTCTTCAAAAGATACTAACAGAAGGAAAAGACAAGCTTATGAACTGGGAAAAAATATTTGCAAATCATATATTTGGTAAAGGACTTGCATCCACAATATATAAAGAAACCTCAAAACTATGTAATAAGTTAACCCAATTTTTTAAATGGGCAAATAACCTGAGTAGATACTTCATCAAGGTAAATATACAGACCAGCAAATAAGCACATGAAAAGATGCTCATCATTAGTCATTAGGGAAATGCAAACTAAAGCCACAGTGAGACACTACAGACCCACCAGAATGGCAAAAACTAAAAAGACTGACCATACAAAGTCCTGGTGAAAACATAGTGGAACTGGAACCCTCACCCACTACCGGTGGGAATGTACTATGATACAGCACTTTGGAAATAGAAAACCATTTGGCAGTGTCTCAAAACATTAAAGGAACACTATTATACCACCCAGCCATTCCAGTCTAGTATTTATGTAAGAGAAATGAAAGCATATGTCCATACAAGGACTTGTACACAAATGTTCATATTTTTGGTGGGGCTTTTTTTGTAACAGCCCCAAACTACAAACAATCCAAATGTCCATCAATAGTTGAATGATTAAACAAAGTGTGGCATATCCAACACTGGATAAGACAAAGAATGAAATACTGATATATGCTACAACATGGATGAATCTCGAAATAATTTTTGCCAGACTTTAAAAAGTACATAACGTATGATTCCATTTCTGTATAATCCTACAAAATGCAAACTAATCTAACAGTAACAGAAAGCAGACCAGCAGTTGCCTGGCAGGGAACAGCAGGCAGAAGGGACTGTAAGTAGCTAAGGGGAGCTTTTGGGGCTGATGGATTATATTATGTTCATTATCTTGATAGTAGTGAAAGTTTAATACATGTATTCGTATGTCAAAACTTACCAAATTTTGCACTTTCAATACGTGCACTTTATCAAAATATATATACACCTTATTGCCCACTAATTGTACTCAATAACGCTGTTTAAAATTCGGGAGGTGAGTAACATAAGGCTACTTACCTTTTTATTTTGTCAAGTAAGAATACTCTTTAAAAACTACCAGTTCTTATCATTAACACGAAAAGAACATTTTAAAACCAATTTTTTGAATGGGCAATTGAATAGACAGTTCACCAAAGAAAATATACAGACCAGCAAATAAGCACAATTTTACAAAGGTCACAATTTCATACTAAAGAGAGCCCTTCCCAAGAAAAGCAGCTGCTAATCCTAATATAAAAACTACACTGTCCTTGTTTTTCTCACGTTGCTGAGAACACTGTTTCCAACCAGCTTTTGGGTTCGGCTGGGCAGGGAACACAGCCGAAGACTCCACGGTCCTCAGGCAGGCCCCAAGCTCACCTCTGTCCCCCCCTGGCAGTTACTGTGGAGGGGCAGCGCCCCAGCTCCTGCAGCACTGCGCTGGTCAAGTGAACTGCGGGACACTGCAACTGTGGCAGTGGCCTGAGACACCACGCCCCTCCCCTCCCAGAGGACAAGAAGTCACAAGAAGAATGTGCCCTGGAAGGTTCCTGGAGCGCTGCCTTGCTGAAAAAGTGACCCGACTTGTTTCTAGAGGAGCCATTTACCCACAAGCCAGAGTATCTGTGGTTTGGTGCAAGGAGAAGTTTCATATGGCCACGTTAAAACTGTTCACTGGGAATCTTCCAAGCTCAAGTACACTGAGCTAAAGTGGAAATAAAATGTGAGCTCTAACAGAGGCTGCAATATAGACTAGAATCCTTCTGATATTGTGCCAGAATGCTAACAGAATCCAAAAGACCTCAATCAGCCAAGCCCTAGAAAGAGACTGGGCGAAACGGCGCAGGGCAAGTGGCCCTCCTCACATGTGGCTGGCTTATTGGTCAGAATAGCTGAGCAGGCGAAAGGCCTGCTCTTGAACCCACCTCCAGCTGTCAGACAGGGAGGGGCGGCTCCACGCTCTGCAGTGTGGGACGAGCGCACTCAGCAAATAAGCATGGAATTTGTTACTTCCAAGAAACCAAATGTACAGTGAATCCAGAGCAGTGCCCTGCACAAGGACCCCCACACGGACTCGAGCCTGCACACCCAAGCTGCCCGACACACACCACTGCACACAACCATGTGGCCACTGCTCGGCCTGAGGTGTGCACGTACAGTGACACAGCCCACCCTCGGTGGGACATAGCCAGGGAAGCAGCTCACACAGGTCTTCTAAGTGGGCTAGGGGTTACTGAGACTGGGAATTCCAGGGTCTCTGTCCCCACGCATGGTGTAGAAGGGGAGGCACAGTTCCAGGTGGGCACAACCCTTGGCCTCTCATTTCTCACCCTGTGGAGAGAGTGGCAGTGGAAATGGGCCCAGGGCAGGAGCCCCATGTGCCTAGTCCAGGGCGGCCCTGGCATCTGAAGAGTCTGTGGGCCCAACTGCAGCCCCTGAACTGCCCTGCATATCCACCCCTAGAGCCACCACCTCACAGCCAGCGAAAGAAGCCACACAGCTGCCTCCCCCGGCTCAGGAACCCTTCAGATTCTCTTGTCAGTCACCCCCGGACCTCCTCGCCACACCCCCACCAATCTCCATCTCCTTGGACTTCAAACCTGGACTCCCCCAACCCCAAGCCGCCCCTTTAGGCTGGAAAATCCATTTAGAATGCTTCCCCGCCTCTCTCAGGACTTGACTCCCAACAATCGCCCCTTGGTCGCAAAGACAAAGGGCCGATTTTCCCCTCCCAGCCTCGGGCTGCTCGGGACTCAAGTGACCCGGAAGAATGACTGGATGCGGCAACGTTTAATGAGCTTGGAGTGGAACGCGGTCCAACTGCCCCTCCATGATGCGGGCTGGCTGTAGAGACACTTAACACAGGAGGTCAGTCATGTTTCAAAATAACTCTGAAGGTATAGTTCTGTGTTTGACATGAAGCTGCGGCAAATCTTAGAAGGAAGCTCAGCTATAAAGTTATTAAAAGTAAATATTTAAAGAACTAGCAGCTGTGGATGCCAGGATGGCAGCCTGCAAACTTCCAGTCAGAATAAAGATTCTGTTATGTCAGGGGCTGGGTCAAGATCACAAATGCTGCTTCATTCCACCCTCGACAGAAGACACAAAGTTTTTAAAGTAATTTTTCAGGAAGTTACTCTGTCCTTTGGGCAGCGCACTAAAAGTTAAAACAAGAAAACAACTGCCTAGTATGGAAAAACCAGTGTGCATATAAATCCCCTCAGTCAAGGACTAAACAACATGTATTTCAAATGTCATTCATGAGGCAATTATTTGGGACTGAGGATGGAATTATACAATTTTGCTAACAATAAGTATACATATAATCACCTGTGTACATCACGCCTTATCCAGACCCCTACCCAAAAGGCCCTATAAAACCACAAGCCCAAAGCATGCCTCTTCTCTGAGGTCACCCGCACTCCCGTCTGAGTGTGTCTGTCTTACCAAATAAACTTTCTTGCTGCATAAGCCCATTGCACTTAATCTCTGAATTCCTTTTCAAGACAAAGATAAGAATTCACTGACCTCCACCTCTGGTGGCAAACGTCTTTGTTACTTCGCTGTTTCATTCAGCTTTCTAACTGAAACACCATCCTTTTCTCTCTGTCTCCGTTTTATGTCAGAGCAGCAGGGAAGTGGAAGTCCTCAGAACATAATCTCACCATCTCCAGTGCTCCGTGACTCCCCAAATTCTGGGGTGGAAGGGATATAAGTCCCGCACCATGCAGATCAAACGGACACTGGACGCCAGGTGACCCTGACTTTAGGAGTTGGCAAGGGATTTGTCCTGTACCAAGCAGTTCAATGGACTTTCCTTTTTTCCTTCTGTTCTTCCCTACACTCTACTGTCTGCACAGCTGCTGACCATCGCCACTACTTGCTTTAATGAATTCCTTTCTTGCTGGCACTCGTTTGACCTGACTGCATATTCTTTCCCAATCAAGATTCAAGAGCCCTTCCCCATCCAAGTTGAGGATTCACCTAGTGTGCAGGGTAGGATCTCCCCCAGACACAGTTGCCTGGCAACATCAATAAATATTACATTTAAAAAAATCATTATGATAATGATGAAGTAAAAAACTAGTTCAAAAAGGCAAAAGCTGGAAGGGGACTGGAAGGCTGACAGTAAGCCTAGCCCCAAGCATGCTTGGTGAGGCCTGGCCCTCCAGCCCACCAAGGCTGGCATTCCTCTACTCTGGGACAGGGATTTTTAACCATGCTTTGCCTCCTCCAAGTAGATGTCAGGTCTGTGGTGCCCCTGCTGTAACCCCGGTACCTAGAACAATGCCTGGCATGTGACAGACGTTCAAATATTTATTGAATAAATGAATGGAGATCTATGAACCTGTCGGAATCTCATGCAAAAATGTGCATCTGTTTTGTGGAAAAGAGAATCTACTTTCATGAAATTCTGAACAAAATCTAGAAAGTCAAGAAATATTGCTGAATTCCATCCACATCTCAGAACACCAATGACCAAGATGGGGTGAGCAGGGCAGTAAAATTACAAGGTCTAACAAAGGGGAGAGCTTCCCCCAAAAAGAGAAGGCTGCTCAGGGGCTGGTTGCCATGCAATCACCAGCTTAGCCCTGGGCAGGCCCCAACCTTTAAGTCTGAGGTTTGGATTTGGAAGGTACTTTGTGACCGGAGCCCCAGTTAAGGAGGAACAGGATTTGTTTAATTTAGAAGAGGAAAAACCCTATGCTCTGCATCATGAAGGCACCTGAGGAGACAGGTGAGGGTTAGCCAGAATCACCGCCTCCAGAGAAGGGGGGAATCCAGCAGAATCCTCCAAGGCCCCTCAGATGCAAGCACTTTCTGTGCCCCCGCGGGAACTTCAGGCACTCCAATGTGAACCTGGCATGGATTCTGGGCACCCAACCTTGCTTGAAGTTTTTCAACTCAGCCCACATCACGGGGGACTCCAGCTCCTAACGTGCCCTGATCCGTGAGGTATGCAGATGCCAGACAGGCAGAAGGACATACACCAAAATATGTACAAGGCAGGAAAAGGACAACAATAAACATGTACTGCACTCTCCCCTTCAAGGGGTCTTTCCTAAAGCTCAACAAGGTCCCTAGATCCCTAGATGACAGCACGTTCAGCATCTAATGACTGAGGAAATCAAGATGACAACAGTCAACTATAATTCAAGTCTTAAAA
Source organism: Manis pentadactyla (assembly GCF_030020395.1). Classification (NCBI taxonomy): domain Eukaryota; kingdom Metazoa; phylum Chordata; class Mammalia; order Pholidota; family Manidae; genus Manis; species Manis pentadactyla. Next base: position 6,007,192 of record NC_080028.1, on the reverse strand, counting down.
TGAACCGGTATTTCATTAACCATAATCACAGCATCATTCACATATAGTAAAGAGTGTGTGTGTGTGTGTGTGTGTGTGTGTGTGTGTGTGTGTGTGTGTGTGTGTGTGTGTGTGTGACAGCATCATTCACATATAGTAAAGAGTGTGTGTGTGTGTGTGTGTGTGTGTGTGTGTGTGTGTCGCCACTGAAAGGGGACCCTTAGGCAGACCTGGGTCTGAGGAGTTATTAACTTTCTGTGAGAGGTTTCCTCAACTGTAAAGTGGGCATCAAAGAGTGGCGCAGCGGGATGGCTGTGAGGCTCAGGCGCACACCAATGGCTGCACGAAATGGGGCTAAATGGGTCCCACTGTGGGGCACATATTCATCCAGCCCCCACATCAACCCCACCATTGCCCTGTTTCACAGAGAGGTCAGTGAGGCACAGAGATGCAGTAACTTGTGTGGGGTCCCACAATTAAGTACAGCACCAGGATTCAAGCCCCAGCAATCTGCCTGCAGAGCTGCTCCATGATAACGACCTGCCACATTCGCCTGCAGCCCAGGACACTGGGCTGGCCCGGGACCAGAACTCAGCAGAGGCCTGTCCCGGTCCCACTACTCCAAGAGGGCCCTCCTTTGGGGGAAAGACACTGGGCCTAGGTCAGGGCCCCGAAAGCCAACCTCCACGCCCCGCAGGAGCCCGCAGAGGACTTGGGAGCAGGACTTCGCAGCCCTAGCAGATACTGGCAACTTGCCACCTCCTTGCAGAGAGGGAAGTCCCGCCCCCAGGAGTTGCCAGTGGGCCGACAGAAACGGCTTCACTTCTTCCCATCACCTCATTAACGTTACGTTTCTACAAGGCAAAGACTTAAAGGTTTTTTTCCCCCTGCCTTTACTCATTAGTAAGACAGCATGTTATTTTCAACCATTTCTAAATTTCATGAACCTGTAAGTTTCTGGTAGAAGTTGCAGGCCCAAAATAGCAAGTTTGGAGATGAGTACAAAAAAAAAAGCCTTCAAGGAAGGTGAGCATTAAAGGGAGGTAATGAGACAACCCCCCAACCCCCAATCAGGCCCACATCAGCATGAGCAAGAGGGGGAAAAAGCAATCTAGAAGGAAATAAAAGCAGCATCGAAGATAAAGCAACAAATGTCTGGAATTTATTATACCAGCCACTTCATTCAGTTGTCATAAAGGAGACACTGATTTTTTCCCCCATGACTTAGGTACGGCCAGGGCCCCACTGCAAGGCCCCGATTCTGTGGGGCTCTCGGGCAGGATAAGGTCTGGGCTCCAGTGACCAGCACCAGTTCTAAAAAGCCGAAGAAACTTGATGGGATAACATGCACGCTGTTCAATCCAGAATAAAGCTCGGGTCAAGGGCTGCAAAGGATTCGAGCCTCATGGGCAGTTACCAAATGTCCAGGCTGAAATAACATAACCCTGCTCCATGCCATGCCACCCAGCCAAGGCAGGGCGGCTAAGTAGAAATTCCTCAGGAAATAAGACGGGAAGGGCAGAAAGGACAAAGGGAAGCGTGTGCCTCTGGGGCTTGGTAGTTACCTTCCAGCCTGGTTGAGAAGCCATCAGGATGCCCCTGCCAGAGCTTCACCACACACACAGCGGACAGCTCAGCCAGTCACCTAGGCAACAGCCAACCTAGACATGTTTCAGCAACTGTGGAGACCAGGGTAAAGTACAACTCCCATACTTGTGATAACAACATAGACTGTTAATTAAGCCCAGAGCAAAGCATTACTCTAAAATCTGGGTTTATTGATAGAATAAACACGGGTGGGAGAGGCCACAGGAAGCTGGACAGCATCTTGCCCGGATGCACTTAGGCTAGGCCTGCAGCGCTGGGGAACAAAACTTTGTTATGCTTCTGTGTTATTTGTGATTATTTCCTCTACCTTAGTATGTAGTAATGTCTTGTGTTGTGAACGTCAGCCTTTCTCAGCTGGGATAGAGGAACAAAGAAAAGAGTTTTTGTCCACCGTTAGGCCAGAGAACTAAAGGGGAAGCAGTCCCACGCCCACCTTGGGTGGTGGAGAGGATGTCAGGGAGGCAGGCAGGAATCCAAGGGAGGCAATGCAGGGCGAGAGCTGAGGGTGGTCACCAGCTCCCCACCCGGAGCCCTTACGAGCCCCTGCGAAGCACATTTTCCTTTGCAGATTCAGGAAAACTGGACTCTGCTGGGTCTGAGGGTGGACATCTAAGGGGCCGTGGAAGGTGAAAAAGAAAGCTGGCCTGTGGTGAAGACCACAGTGACTTCCGAACAGAAACAACCAAGGTGAGAAAGCACCAACGCTATAAACCTTCCTGCACGCTCTCTGGGGTCTAACAACCAACAGAGCTAGGAACATCCCTGAGCAGCCTCAGGAAGCACCTTAGGAAAAATCAGAGGGATGGCTCCAGCCACAGGGCTGTCCTGATGTACGAATGACCCCAGCAGACAAGGTTGCGTAGACTTTCCCAACATGCATATTAAAGGTGAAGAAAAGAAAACGGGAACAAGTTCTAGGAGATACTGTGGTTCAGAGTATCGTCCAACTAGTTTGATGAACGAGCACAGCCACAAATGTTTACAACTTTGGGCATGTAGAACATTAGCTCAGGTGATTACTAAATAAAGTAGTAAGGACTTTTTCAAAGACTGTTTCTTGCTTATGAAAGTAAGGCAGCTAATTTAAGTAAAATGATATCCAGAAACTTAGAAAGGAAATGTGACTCATTTAAGAAAACCTCACAAGTTTCTTATCTCATAGATACTTGGAAGTTCTAAAGGCCTAGGCATCTTAAAGAGAAAGAGTCCCTCGATATTTTCACCCATAAATAATGGGGAAAAAAAACCCACAAGCAACAGAGCAGGCGTTCAAAACACTCTAAGATGTTTATATCCTTTAATCCAGGATTTCCATTTCCATTTCTGGAAATTTATCCCCAGAAACTAATTATACAAATGAAAAAAGAAATGAAACTGGAAATTGCAAATTCATCTACAATAGGAAAAAAAGTGGAAATAACCTAAAATGTCCATCATTGGGGGAGTGTTTAAATCTCATTACATCAACAGGGTTATGCAATCATTAAAAGTCTTTTTAAAGACAATGGTAAAAACATGGAATATATTTAGTAAAACATTTCAGAGAACTGGACTAATACAATTGAACAGTGTCAGTCAGTGAAAAGGAGACAGACGTGTGGTCAGCGCAGGTTTCAGAGCCTCTCCCCTGTTTAGAAGCCGGATGCCCTTGGACTAAGCACGTCACCTGGACTGCCCTCGTGTTCAGCGAGTGACCTTGGAGGTGGACTGCAGCAATGCACCGCCCTTGCTTCGGCTGCAGCTTGGAACAAAGTAGGCAGTAGGTGGCAGCTGCTACTTCTAAGCTACGTAAGAACCCTTCTGCAAGAAGCAGGTAAAATACAAAGATCTTGATTCAGAAAGCTCTTTTCTGTGTTGTAACATTTCAGTATTTAAAAAACCGGAAAGAAAGCAAAAGCAAAAAGAGAAAAAGCCTCTCAGCACAAAAATGGTTCTCACAACCATAAAAACAAACATCTGCTTGAATTTGTCTGCACAAATGATCTTCATTTGATATCAGGTCAATAAAATGTGAACATCTTTCACAATTACAAATTACTCCAGGAACTCTGAAGTCCACCGGCATGCTGCTCCCCCAACCCCCGACCAGCCAGGAGTGGGGCGGCAGGTGGACAGGCCACCACCACCCTGACCAGCAGCTGGGCTGTTGAGAAGCCTCTCCCTTTTCTCTTATCTCCCTGCTGTGTAATATTATTGTAAACTTTCGGGCTACCTTCGCCAAGTTAGTTGCAGGCATAGACAGATCCTATCTTAAACAAAATACCTCTTTTCCACGTTTCTGAGAGGTGGGGAAGATGATTAACTTTTAAAGTTTATTTTCATATTTGAGGGCTAGTGACTCAGAATCCCCTTATTCAAGGCAGCAAGAAAAGTGAACAAGTGGGTGGCCTCGGAGTCAGGCTGAGGGCCAGCTCTGATGGTGACCCTGGGAAGGTCACTTCATCCCAGAGCTTTGGTTTACTCATGTGGAAAGTGGAATTAATGCCGTCTTAACTGCAAGAGTTAGATTGAGCAGGAACTTCAGGCTTCCTGTATGGACCCAGAGGCCTGCTCCAGACGGTGCACCCCACCCCAATCTGCCCTGGCCCTTGTTGGTTGCCTCCCTGGCAGCTGCCCAGTCTCCCAGCGGATGATGTCTTCGCCGGTGCAGAGGTCACTACTGCTTCCTTAATTAAAACATCATCACGTCCAAGCTAAACAGCGCCCGGGCAGGCCTGCTCCGTCCCCCAGCCACCAGTCAGCTGCCAAACCACTAACAGTGGCCTGCAGGTCTGTGCAGAGCGTGGAGCCTGCTCTGTGGGCCCTCTGAAGGCCTCCACTCACACATGGCACACTCAGTTGGCGACAACATAACTGGGTACAGTGGGACACAAATGTAGTATAAAATATGAAAATGTTCACAAACTACAATCTGGGCATCACTTTAGAATAATAAAACCTCATTCAATTGAAGAGGAAACTTCAAAACACGAGCCACAGTAGTTTATTCTGTACGGTAAAGACCGCCTGCTTCCCAGCAGAGGCCCCATACCCGGGCCCTCTGGGAGCTCCGGGCCTGGGCTGAGGCCCTCGGCCTCAGGAAAACCACTGACCCTCCTCCTCTTTCTCCTCTGAACAGTGACCCTGGGGGACACATCAACAAGGCTACTCCGAAACAAGAGGAAGACGTGGGGAAGTTTTTGGAAAACTGCAAATGCCTCCACAATCAAGTTGTTTTATATATATATTTATTTAAATTATAAAGTCATTACTTAAATATTAATTCTAAAAGTAAAAAGGCAATGGTACAGTCTGGAAAACACAGAGAAACTTTCCATAATTCCCCAACCTTAACTATCGCTGCTGTACGTCATTTTAGTATCTTATCCATGTGATGAGCATATGTATAGCTTTACAATTGCTGTTTCAAGTCTTTACATTTTTCATCACTTAAGTATGACTTACCACCATCGCCCACCCTCCCTTCTAATTCCGACAGTCACTAAGTCTCAACCACAGCAACCTCCCATCCCAGGATCAAGATGTCTAGGGCGCAGAATCACCAACACAGCAGAGAGCGAGGCCTCTGCGTGGCAGGGCTGCCCTGAAAACCCAGGATATGCCCACTGTCAGGCCTTCACCCCAACAGAGAGGGTAGAAGCAGAAAAAGTTCAGAGGTGGTGAGAAGAGAAGTCAGACCTGGTAAGTATGAGGCTGGGAGGCATTCGGTGCAGGGCCAGAGGCCTCGCCCACACCAACAATCCCGAGTCACCAACGAAAGGTCCAAATTGCTAATAATTCTTTGGTTGGAAAAAAGAATACACATTTTACAAGGCTTTTCAATAGAAGTAGATAACATAACATCAATGTGGGCCTTTTAAAGATACATTTCACTTAATTAGCAGATTCACTTTAAGTGATACCAAACCTACTGGGCCAGCACCACAGACCAGGCCCAGGCGCTGAGCGCTCAGGGTCCGCTACCTCATGTGGCCCTCCCTCGGTCGGGGTGGGAGTGGGAGCGGGGCGGCAGCATCCTGATTTCTGAAGACATTGAAGCATGTGGTCAGGAAGGCCACACAGTTACCTTGGGGAGGAGCTGAAACTCAAACCCAGGGCTGTGTGACTCGGAAACCAAGCTCTCTTACTGCAATGCTGCCTTTTTTCTGCAGGGACAGGTGCAAGTTACATAGTGACTGCATGGGCTTGTGAGCATAAGCCATACAGAAGGAACAGCAGAGCCCAGGCAGCCACCGCATTACCAACCAAAATGTAAATGCAGGCAAAGAAACCCAGTCAAGACTTGACGCCAATCCCACTCTGGAAGCCCCTCTCATTAGAGTGTGGCCACTTCTTCCCAGGAACAACGATGGTAATCCTCCGGCCTCAGGGGAGGAGGTGACCTCTATTAAACGGACCCACCTGGATCACCCCTCACCATCTTCACTCCTGACTTCCCAGATGACGCTCCCTTCTGTGCAGAGCTTCAACCTACTGTGTCAACTACCAGTAAACAGCTCCCCATGGAACTCCATCCTCCAGGAAGAGGCCCAAACAAAAACTGGGCATGCGCGGCAGGTCATACAACTTGAAGCCTGCCACCCAGCCTTCCCTCGCCCAACATCAGCGGCTCTTTGCACACGAAGCCACTTACACGTACAACCCTTGACTGGGTTACTTTACGGCTCTGAGCCTCTGCCTGTCTCTCTCCTTCCAGGCATGGCAACCTGGACTGCACCTGTGGATCCGGCAGAACCACTCCAAAGTCACCTCCCTGAAGGTCAGCGCTCTGCAGTGTCCTGAGGGCAGTCAGACCCACCCTCCTCCGTCCCCTCTGCTTTGTACACATTCCTATCTGCCACCGTCACAATGAAACGTGACTGCTTCTGGGGTCCTCCTGGTGACTGAGCTGCCCCTGGAGTCCAGGAATTGCCTTAATCTCTGATCCCGAGCTGCGGGCAGAGCCAGGTGCCGGGGCATGCACACACAGGAGCCAGGATAGCCCCCTGGCGCCCACCTCACCCACTTCCCCTCACCAGGTAAGTTCACTCCAAACATTCTCAGCCCCAGCTGTGAAATTAAAAAGCAGGTACTCTGACACAGCAGCCTAACGGGGGTCCCCAGCTGACAACCCTGCCACTCTATCAACATTTAAATCACAGGAGGCCACTGGAGAAAAGGGCCAGCCTACAGTGCAAGTGTCCTGGTCAGAGTGAGGGCTGGTAAATACTAGCACAGCTAATGGAGGAGGCCGTGACGCAAGCCGGGTGGGTAACTGGTCCCATCCCCGCACCGGGGCAGCAGCCTGGGGCCCACCCGCCATCATGGGCCTGCCCCTCCACAGCCTCACTTCCTAACCAGGCCTCAACTTCTGGTGATTTCCAACTGCTTAATGCTCAGAATTCACTGGTGCCTTCAGCCTCCGCAGATCCCTCAATCTGGGGAGAAAACCATTTAGGGAAGCTGACACATGACATCAGGCTTCATGTTCAATGTCAGGGAGCCTGTGCCTCATCCCCTCAGGTGCCCTACAGAAATGTACCCTGAAATGAACAAATACCATTTTCCATGCCTGGACACTGAATAATGGTATCAGACGTAACATAACAGGGGACACACAGCTCTAAACACCATATCTGAGTATCTGAAACCTTTGTTATGATGATTCTTTTCACATCAGTAATAAACCTAACATCTGTGAGGCTTTAAAGTCCAGTGTTCTTCTGCATCCATGAGCTTTTTATATAGCAGAGACTCTGTACCACTAATCAACTGGAAAAAAAAATCAGTTCCTAAAATATCTGGAATCTGGCCAAAGGCCACAAGAAGCCACCGTTAGGCAGTCGTGGTCAGTGGCACAATCCACACCCTGCTCTCAAACCTACCCTGTGGCTCTGGGCCCAGGGAGGGGCCTCTCAGGCCTCAGGTAATGGCTCATCTGTAAGGACACGTTTGCGTGGAAGGAGTCAGGCATTTGAAATTTTCACTTAGCATTTACCTCACAAGTTTCTCAAATGCTAAGCAACTGAGAAGTTATCATTTCAATGTACTTGTTAATCAATAAACATTAAACAATTCTGCTCAAAACACCCAAGTCCTACAAATGCGTCCCTATGAAAAATATGGTAAGAAAAAATAACAAAAACAAAATAAGTAATGTTTTGATGGTCAGGCAAAAAGGTGTTTAGTGATCCAAATTCAGACAAAAAAAACAGCCCTCCCAGCAGATGAACAAATAGTTTCCTCTGCACAGGGACACATTCTGGGATATTTACACCGCCAAACATGACTCGTAATGACAACCACCAAGGAAGCAAAACCTAATGGAAAAACCCCAACTAGCAACCAGGAGTCCAGTCTGGTCCCAGAACAGGCCTCGGGCTGTGTGGTCCTGTCAAAGTGGTGGCCAAGCCTCGTACCCCTTGCTTCATCACGAACGGGCATATCCATCACCACTCACACCACCCAGAAATGTTTTCAGGACAAAAATGAGAGGTGAAAATGCTTTTGAGTGTGTCCTCTATAAATACAAGCCACCAATATTATTAGCTCAATGATGACTGGGAAAATGGGATTAGAGAGTATCAGAGGTGAGAGAGGGCTTAGAGATGGGATGATCCAGCTCCTAGTCTGGACCCAGGCCTCTGGAACTGTCCACATGTGTGCTTTCTGAGTCCAAAGTCGTCATCAGATTCTCAAAAGTTTATGAACCTCTAAGATCCTCATTTTACAAATAGGAACTTTGAGACTCTAAGATCCGTGCCTGGCCTAGGCCTCAGGGTTAGTCAGGGAATGGGCAGAGCCCAGGGCTCCTAGTCTCCATCCACATCCTTCCCACTCTACCATCCCACATTTCTAGGAAGGGAAAAAAAACATAAATATAAATAAATACAAATCTCATACAGCCATAGAATATATTGTTACACGAGCCATCACACCCATGGCTTCTAAAGTTATAGCAAAGTTTCTATCCTTATTTTTTCTCCATAAACCTTCTTGCCAAGGGCTTTGATAATTGAAACAGCATTTTACTCATTTCTATATTCTCGTCTCTATCTAGTTCAGTACCTGGGGTCAGGAAACACTCAAACGACTTTTTAATATTGAAAAACATTTCTAAAGAAATTAAATTTACAAAATGTATGTCAAGTATACTTCAATCTTAAAAATAAAGATTTTATTCTAGTAAACACAAAAAATGAGACTACATAGTGCAGTTTTATTAAGCAAACAGATAAATGTGCAATCATGGGAATAAATACAAGTTAATATATAATTAAAGAAAGGAGATTACTGAGAGTTTTTTAATTAGAATACCAAAATTAGTACTCTTATATGGCCATTTCTTTCAAATAGTTAACCTTTGTATTAACACGTATGCCAAGAATGTTGCATTGCACAGAATACTTGAAGAATTCTTTTAAGACTGTCTCCAGTCAGCAGACAGGATAATCATCTGAATACTAAAAATCTGAAGGAATTTCTACATAGCCTTCCCAGAGACCAACTGGGATCTGTCAGGAGTCAGGTTTCAGGCTGACAATGCCCTCAGGTATGTGACGGATCACAGCCAGGGCCATAAAGGTCTCTACCTGTGGAATGCAAACTGACTGATTAAGGCATGGCAGTACTGCCTTCAGGTATGCAGATACATTTCCAAACAATCTGATTGGAAAAAAACTGAGCCAGCACTATCGCTCCTATGAATGTGGTCTTTATCCCCATAATCTCCAGGCTGGCCTGATGGCAGATAAGGCAGGACAGAGTCAGCTGTCAGCTGGGAGGTTCAGGTGAGGGTGGCCAGAAAGCACTTGGTAAACGGTACCCAATCTCGAAGGACAAAGCACTACTACCACTATTGCAAGGAATCTATGCAATCTTTAGATATTCCTTAACGTCTTGGAATCAGCTGCCTGAGCATCATGCCCTTAACTCAGTCTGCACAGACTTTCAAGTGAATAAAAGTAATAAAATTCCAGTTCCCAAAAGCATGAGCTAAGAATGTCATTTCCATTCAAATGAGTTCTTATTCTTCTCCAAAGAACCGAAGAGAGTGCAGACCTAGTCACTCAACTACTCCTGTGTTGTTACTTTTCCAAGTAATACATATCACCACCCTAATGGCCAGTTTCTTTAAAGCTTCAAGACAATTGTCTAAAGAAAAACACATCACAGAAAAGTTTTTGATGTAGTGGCTTCACGTCTCAACTAGCATAATAACCTCACCAAAGAGACTGCCAAACTCCAGAATTAAGGTTAAATGCACACAGATGAGTGTTTCCCATGTGAATCAGGAGAAACCCAAGTTGCCCCGCCGTTCAAGGCCTCTATGGGGAAGCTGCCCGCAGGCTGGTGAATCAAGTGGGGCAAGAAAAGGGGGGCTGGCGGTCACCACCGCCCACCTGGTGAGTTTTCGGGGCGTGGTCTCCAACCCGGCAATCCGAGGAGGGTTACGACAGAACTTCAGCATATTGGAATAACTTTAGAGGGAAGAACCGCAGAGGAGGGAAGGAAGGTGTGAGCTCACCGTCTGCAATTCAAGTTTAAATTCTCTGAGCTGGTCTCTTGATTTCATCAGGACAGCGAGGGAGTGTTTGGGAAACAGTGTAATGGGTAGCGGTGGGGACTCTGAGCACCTACCCTCCTCAACCGCAAAAACACAGCACAACTGGGGTGAAGGAGGGAAGGCGAGACCTAGGGAGCGGTGCACACACCCCTCCTGAAGGCCCCCACCCCTCGGGCATCCAACCCGAGAGCAGCATCCTCAAAGGCTGCAGCGTGTGGGCCCCAACGAGCTTGCTGCCCTGACCACCTCCGTCTGAAAAGACAATCGGCCTTCTCTGGGGCAGCTGAAACCCGGTGAACCACTGAAAATAGGCGGCTGAAATCGCTACCTCTCCAATCCGGGACCTCTCCGAATGCCCCGGCAGGATGAGAACCCCGGGGGAGGGAGGACGCACAGGTTTCTAGGAATCCGTGACAGGCTGGGAAAACTCCGAGGGTCAAACGGACAAGCACCCCCAGCCTCTTCTGCCTGTCCCCCCAGGCCTAGGGACCTGCTCACAGAAGGGCCTTGTCCCCCACTCCCATAAAGAGCCGGGAGAGGGGCCCGGAGGGTGAGAAGGAAGGAAATAAATGCAGGACGGTCATCAAAGCGCCCTCAATGAGCGCATCCGCGTGTGTGTCCTGCCCGCTCGCCACCCCCGGCCTCCGCCCCCGCGGACCTGGCCCTGAGCCGCCACCCTCCCGTCCCGCGCTCCTCCCGTCGCCGGCCGGCCGACCGGCCGGTTTCCCCCAGGGAACCTCTGCGCCCCTCGGCCTCGTGTCTTTCTCCCACCCGGACCCCTGCTCCTTCCTAACTCCCTCCCGACGTCTCCCATCCCCTCCGCCGCAGCCCTTCCAGCACTTCTCTCCCCGCAGCCCAACCCGAGTGCGCGGCGCTCCTGCCAGGACGCCGCCCGACCCCGCCCCAGCCGGTGTCCCCCGCGGCGGCCCCTCGACACCCCCCCACGGCCACAGGAAGTTCGCGCGGCCGTAGAGGCTGCCCTCTGGCGCTGAGCGCGGGGCCCAACGAGGCTCGGGACCCGCCGCCGCCGATAGCACTGCCGCGTCCGCCTGCGGCGTCCAGCTGTCGCGGTGCGCCACTCACCTCGGCCGCAGCTCGCCTCCGACCGCCGCTCACCCCGCTCCGGCCGCGACGGCGTCTCCGGCCCCAGCTCGGCTCCGGCCCGCCTCCCGCCTTCGCTGCCCAGCCCTACCCTGCGCAGCCCCGGCAGCTTCTGCCGCCCGCCCCGACTGCCCCGCCCCCGCCGCGTCCGCTGCTCTCTCCCCATTGGCTGCCGGGTGCCTGGACCCGCCCCACAGCTCTGCGGCGGCCCTGACTGGGCCAGGAGAGTCAAGAGGCGGCACGCCCCGTAGCGTACAAACAGGAATCTCCCCTAAGCACCATTGGCGGCCTCCCCTGTCAATCAACGGGGGAGTCCCCGCTTAACCGGCGGAGAGGCCCTCTCAGATCGCTCCCGCTGTGATGTGCCGGCTGCGGGTGGGAGGATCAGGGCATCTTCCCTGGGGCCAGAGCTTTGTGGTTTTGCGGGCACCCAGGGATGGGGGGGCAAGGTAGGGCAGCACCGCACCTGACTGAGAGTTCAGGGAAGAGGTCCTTCGGAAAGTTTCCTGTCCTAGGCCACTGAGAAGACAGCGTCATCAGGGCTTCCTCAGATTGGCACGGGAGTGTATTACGCTTGAGCGGCTAGTTTAAGCAGGGCAAAGTGGTGTGGTGTGTGTGTTGGGCGTGTGTAAAGGAGCCGCCTGGGAGTGCCTATGGATGGCAGGACGCACAATGCAGTGGACACACATTACTTCTAATTCTTACAAGAACCTGGCTTTATGGGGTATTCGCCCCATTTTCTACCAAGGGCACTAATAATGAGCAAACAATTGCTAACATTTACTTAACATTGCTTCCTGTAATCCTGGTGGACAGGTGGTAAGAGTATGTCCAGGGAAGGGTTTCTAAATAAATGCCAGACAACTTGCTGGGGGTGACCTGCCGTAAAAAGGGTGAATGTCAGAGTCAGGATAGAAACCCAGGTCAGCCCGATCCCAGGCCTGTACCGGTCCACATCACTACCTTGAGAATAACCTTGAAGACTGTGTAGTAATATGGGGAAATGCTTAAATTAAAATGTTAAAAGGAAAAGCCAGTACAAAATGGTAGCGACCTTATAATTCTACTACCTAAGGATAGGGCCTGGAAGAGAGTTCACAAAGAAATAGAGTGGTTTTGCACTTTCTAAGCTCTGCTGCTGCACCGTGCTGATAATAATTGGGAAAGAAAAGAGAGGCACCAAACGTGCTGTGCAGAACCATCATCAGCTGGGGTCTCCCAGGCCCCTAAGATCTGGGTAAGTTTTGGATGGACCACTATTGCCTGGCAACAAGACCCATCCAGAGCCCTTTTGGCCTCCTGGCCCCAGAGCTGAATACCAGGCGTGATCCAGGCAGCAGTGCAGCCTCTGCACACTGGCGCCTTTTTTTCTCTTTCCTTCCTTCCTTAGGGCAAAACCAAAACTCCTTTTCTTGCACCCAGCAATGTGACACTTGCTGAACTCTTTGGGTCTCACCTTCTGTCCCAGCAGCTCATCAAGGTATTTTTCTGAAGAGATCTCCTCTTTGCCAGCCGTGAATATCCCAACTTTGATCCCACAAACACTTCACAGTATTGCATCCAGCCCCCTTCTTCAATCATATTCAAACAGGCCTGGAGCCCCGTCCTGTCTCTGTCCCTTCCCCACATGGGCAAGTCACTGCAGCTCCCCATACCTCTGTGTCTCAATCTGTGACACGGAGGTAATGACAGAGCCCACATCCCAGGACTGTGGTGAGGAGTAAATGGGGTGAAACAGGTACAAGCCTGGAATAGCTCTGGGCATGCAGGTGTGAGTGCTCCGTCTCTGTAGTTAACGTGTGGTTATGATTTGTCTATTGGCACTTTGCTCCCTCTGTCCCACAAAATGTGCCCATTACCTGGGTCTGGGACCAAGGCTGATTGGGTTAGTCTTTTATTAGCCATTTCCCACTAAGCAGCCTGGATAAACAACCCAATTAAAACATACCTTCACTGAGAACAAAACATTCTCCAAAAAAATTATAAATAAAAATCCAGATAGAGTTGTATTGTTGGTAAAAAACAAAATGGTCTTCCTTGCACAGTAATATACATGCTTCTTTCAAGAAAACAAATCAATCTGTTACACACTCAATCTACAATTAATTCCAAAGTTTAGAATGTGGGGGGCAAGAGGGGTTCGGGGAGGGATGGCCCTGGGTCCTGCTCGTGCTCCTGGGAAGACGGCAAGGACACAGTGTAGAAGAGAAGGTGGCATATGAGAAGAGACCTCCCCACCAAGAGATGGCAACGACCCTCAGAGGAGGAGAAATCCTCCATGGGAGGGTAACCGTGCAAAGGCAGTGATATCTGAGCCAAGGTGGCTGCAAATGATGAGGGCGAAAGCCCAGAGGCAAGAAACCCTGCTGTCCAGGGAGGACTCTGCTCGGGTGGACATTGTGGGCCTGGGAAGGGGAAATAAGCTGGCGAAGGCGGCTGAGCAGTGAATAGCTGTGGATGCTGGCAAGTTGCTTTGCCAGTCCAGGTCTTAGTTTTCTCAACTGTAAAATGGGGATAACCACAGAATCTAGTGCTTAGGGAAACTGCAAAGATTCTTGAGATCACACCTGTGATGCTCTAGGATCAATCCTGGCACAGCTCGTGGCTGTTGAGTGTGTCCAAGGAAACCTGCCCATTTTGTGAGAGTGCCTCAGGATATGTAAACTTTTTTTTTAATTGTGATAAAGTAAATCAGACAACGTGCATGTGGGAAACCATTGTTCCTTTAATATAGTGGGCCAACCATTAATATCTTGGAGACACAAAGTTAACTACTGCAGTGAGAGGAACACATTTCTTGTAGATGCATCTTGGTATGGAGATCTTCCCTGCCAAGCTGGGTAAATCTGAGTTCCTTGTAAATGTGTCATTGACTAGGAGGCAATTTCCCCAGCCTTTCTTACTTCATTTTGTTCCCTTCTGACCCATGCAAGTCTGCTCACAAAGAATTGTACCATCAAGTACACAGCTCTACTCACAAGTGTCACACTTCACTCAACAACTCGAGGCAAGACAGCTGGGCCTGGAGCTTGCTCCTGCCCAAAGTTGGCAGGACATGGTGGTGTCACCTGGACGGCATCTCTCACAGTGGGCATCTCCAGGACACTTGGATGGCATCTCCCACAGAGCGCATCTCCAAGACACCCTGCACGGGGATCACCCCATGTTCCACAAGCTCCTCAGGTGGTTCTTATGCCTCACGTCATTTAAAAGCACTGTTCCTGAGGTATGCTTCTAACTTTTACTAAATGGAAAAGCTCATTTGGGGGGTTCGGGGTTATAGGGTGGCCATTTGTACCAAAGCAAACAAGTATCAACAATGAAACTGGTATGTAGAAGTGTTCTGAAATTTTGAATGAAGATCTAACAATGCCCAGACTTTATGTGAAACATCGTAAAGTATCTTCTGCCATATGATGAACATATGACCTCCCTGAGGAACTCCTTCCTTGAATCCCTGCAGTTCAGAAGGATATGGAGGGCCTGGATGCCAACAGGGATTCCACCCTTTTCTGCCTCCTGGGACAAATAAATTGAAGGGCATCCTGTGATTATAAAACAAGATTTGGTTTTATAGTGTTATCACATGCAACTACTTCTTTGACTGCAGATTGTATACACAATAAAATTAAATACTGAAGCTAATTTTTCCAAAAAGCTGCAACAATCTCAAAATTCTTATTGGTTCACTTTATAACAAATGAATGTGATGGACTTATAAAAGAAGTTGTACACCAATACTTACATTATAAAATAAAGGCAAACCAATAAAACCACTATTAACTACATGTAAGAGTTCATGGAAAGAGTACCACAGTTGAAACTAAGAAGTTGAAGACAGTGGGGAGCCATCCAGGGTGGTTCTGGGCCACGAGGCCAGCTGCTACCAAAGGTCCTGCTGAACAGGCGGGACCGCCATCCATGTGGCTATGCCTGACTTGCTGAATCGCCATCCACGAGACACCAGGCAAGGGGCTCTGCCTTGTGGGGGCAACCACGCCTCCCCTGGGGGACACTTTGGGTAGGCACTCACCTCCCTACTCACTGAGGGCCCAAGATTGTCTGTGACCTGACGCCACTGTCCCAGCAGTAGTATCGGAAGCAGCAGTGGAGGTCAGGCTCCCACGGACACCCCCACTCACTGGTTAAATATTTAACTGGGTCCTGGTCACTTCCTGGAGTCAGACGAAAGGAGGAGAGGCCTGAGTGACAGAGGCCCAGTTCTATCTTTCACTAAAAAGAGTTTTCCCCAGCAATTAGGAAAGCGTAGGACTCATTCAAATGCTTAAGGGTTCCTCATTTTGGTTGGGCTTTTGCTTTATTTTGCTTTGTTTTTGTCTTAATAGACTTTGTTTTTTAGAGCAAGGTTTTGGTTTACAAGCTGCGGGCAAGTCGCCTCACTCCTTGGCCTCCATGGTCTCACCTGGACAGGGGAACGGTGGCTCACGCCTGCTTGACGGGGAGCTATTGAGGAATTGAACACAGTGATGGAGGAAAGCCCTCGTACAGGGCCAGCATACAGTAGGCACAGGCTGCACAGAGCTGGCATGGGCAGCTGCTCAGCAGGTCCACCTCGTGGAGAGGCCAGCTCCCCCTTGCCCTCCCTCTCAGACTCTCCCTGCCCCAGGAGGAGCACAGTCATGGGGTGCTGCTCCCAAGAGGGCTCAGGGGAGGTGGACTCACTCTCAGGTTACCCCCTAGCTCCCTGGCATTATCACCCACAGAGGAATTTGGACACCACATCCCCATCACATAGGCTGCTCCACCTGGCTGCCTGCATTCCCATCCCACGGCCCTCTGTTCCTCCCAAGCTCCATTCCTGCCCCCACCTCATCTCCCGGTGCTTCGTTCTCCCTCGGCAGGAGCCTCCAAACTAAGTCTGAGACCTCTCAGAGCCCACCCTCCAACCTGAACAGCCTGGCTGGGGGCAGAGGGGCGGGGAGCCCAAGCCCATCTACATCAAGTTCACGCAATCCTCTGCCTGGTGGACGGCCCGTCGTGCCTCACTTTCTCTTCTCTCTGGGTTTGGGGAGTGGATGATTCAAACCAGAGGCTGCCAGGGAGAGTACGGATGGTTTTGATAATCTGAACTGGAGCTGTGAACGCCATATGGCAGAGGCTCAAAGTGCATTTGATCCAGGAACCTTCTCCAGGTTCGTGGATGATGGACAGTTGATCAGAGTGCATGGTCAGCAGGCTCACAGGCACAGGCTGATGACCCCACACCAAAGTGCAGCATTGGGCAGGTGGGAGAGGTGGGCAGGAGGAGGCTGTGCGGAGCACATGGGACTACATGACATCGAAGCCAGAAGACCCCAAAGGATGACCAGGGAGGTGAGTCTCATCTTTCTTAAGTGCGACAGTGGAGGCCCGGAGGCCTGGGGAGGGAAGGTGAGTTGCTTGAAGCTTCCTAAGCAGGGCCAGAGAACCTCTCCAACCTGGGCCTCCTGGCTCCTTCTCCAGCATTCTCCCTGCTCCAGCCCTGGCTCTCTCTCTAACACAGCAGACAGACCGTGCTGGGTACCGAGCTAGGCGTGAATAAAAAATACACATTCCTCACTTCCCAGCGAGTCATGCTGGGTGGGGGACCAGAGGAGGCAGGCTATGAGCGGGGCTTGAGAGGGGCCCAAGCAGTATCAGGGTGGGAGGGGGGGTCCTGGGAAGCTCCCAAGAAAAGTAGTTTGGGGAGACCCTTGAAGATAATAGGCAGAACTTGGAAGAACACGTTTGAGGGGCAGGCACCGGCAGGAGTGGGAGTGAGAGGCTGCCACCCTGAGGCGCAGCACAGGTAGATTCCCAAAGGCCGCGGGCAAACTCCTTTAAGTTTAAGCCCAGGGTCAGGGGTGCACTCCCTAGCCGTCCTCCAGGCGTCTGGGTCTGGGCAGCCCCTGGGTGGCCTGGGGAATGGGAGAGAAAGGCCCCTCCATTGTCCCTCCGCAGGCCCTGAGCACGCCCTTCCTGTTATGACAAGTCTGTTCTCTGGCAACTGGTTGGAGCCTGTGGCCAGGGTTTCAGATTGCGGCGGGAGCACCCACTGAGGCTGATGGGAGTATCATGTGAGCTCAGGGGAGCCCGGCTGCCCGGCCGCCGGGTAAAAACAGAGCATGGCACTGCTGCTGCGTGCCCAGAGGGCGGTGCGCAGAAGCCGGCCCTGCCCGGGACCAGGCCCTGGGAGACGGCCACCTCTCACTCCTGGTGCAGCCGGGGGGCCGTCTGGCCTTCAGTGAGCAGTTGCCGGGGCCAGTGGAGGGTGGGGCACGGCGGTGGGGGAGAGGGCGGCGGACACCAAGGGGCTGAACTAGCCCTGGCTTCTCCCAGTCCCCAATAAAAATCTTGGCTGCCACCCAAATGGTCCCCTCCCTTGGTGACAGGCCACATGATGGTGTTTTATATATAGCAATTCATACACCACCACTTTGCTCCTGGGGAAACTGGGACTCAGAGAGGTAAAGTGACTTGTCCAAGGTCACACAGCTCTTACCTGGCTCCAAGGCCATGCCCTCCTCACTGCTCCACACCATACTGAGCCTCCCAGTAGAGAGGGCACAGGGAAAGCAGAGGCCGTGTCACTGGCCAGTGTCTTCGGGCCTGGGGACCCCCGTGAGTACGGGCCTTGAGATGTCAGAGGCTATTTTCAGACACATGCTCTATGGCGCCCTTTCCCCCTTCCCCGAGACAGGGGTGACCCCGAGATCTGACCCAGCCCCCGCCATCGCTCTCAAACGCTTTCGTGCTAAACGCTGCTCCTCCTTCTCCTCCCACCCACCTCCTGGTTCTTCGGGGAAGACCCCTCCCACGCCCTCCGCTTCTTTGGAAATGCAGCGCCATGTTCTGAGAAAGCAGACATCGCCTGTACCTCTCCTGCCCTCTTCAAGTTGTCCAACTGCTGTTTTGAAACTTTTGCATTTTTTACAAATAGTGGGCCTTGCATTCCCAGCCAGATGACAAGGGACGGCGTGCGGGGGTCACGCCCAGGCCTGGCAGTAGGGGAGGGGTCCAGCAGTGGAGCTGATCCTCCCAACTGTGAAGTAGGAATTACCACCCCAATTCCCAGAGGAGAAAAGTGCCCTTCAGAGAAGTGACAAACCTTGCTCAAGGGAAGGGGTGACACCGAGATCTGACCCAGCCCCCTGCCCTGGCCTTTGTGAGCCCGAGGGCTCCCACCCGGCTCAGGCCTGGGCTCTGTGCTCTGCCTACTTGTCTCCCCTCCCCCACTCTCTCTATAGTTTGCCTTTTCTAGAAAGTCATAGGGCTGGAATCCTACAGGATGTGCCCCCTTGAGACGGGCTTCTTTCACTTGGTAATATTCATTTAAGGTTCCTCCATGACTTTTTGGAGTTTGACAGCTCATTTATTTTTACTTCTGATAATATTCCATTGTCTGGATACACCACAGTTTATTCATTCATTCAGCCACTGAAGGACGTGGTGGCTTCCATGTTTGCACAATTATGAGTGAAGCGGTTGTGAAAATCTGTGGGCAGGTTTTTGTGTGGACATAAGTTCTCTATTTGTCTGAATAAATATGAGGGAGCAGTAATATTTTTTTCAGGGAGCACTTGTTTTCTATTTACAGACTCTTGTGTCATAGAACTGTGAGATCAGAAAAAGCACCTCTGAGAAATTTGGGTAAACACGTGGAGTTACATGAAATGCTTGAGGAGGCCAGAACCACATTCCAGCGGGGGTAGGGAGGAGAGGGAAGGGAGAGGAAGGTCAGCATGGAGCCCTAAGCGGTGCCCCTGCTGTCAGCTGGGCACAGCCAGAGCAGCCGGAGGCCTGCGGGCGGCAGGTGCTGCCGGAAGAGGGTTTAAAGCCTCAGGGACACAGGGCTTTAACTGGCCCCCGGGAATGGGCAGGGCTTCAGCAGGTGGAGGTGGGAGCGAAGAGCAGGCCGGGTTGCAGAAACAGCAGGAGCCGGGGGCCTGCGGCAGGACGGTGAGGCAGGTGGAGGCACAGGTGGCTGGGAAGGGGATCCTGGAGGTCCACCTGCATTTGCAAATGGAAAAGCGACTCCAGGCCAAGCGACAGGCCGGGCCAGGTGCGGGATAGGGGCTGGTGCTCCGAAGACGCTCCCCCGCTGAAGGGACTCTTGGGCCCCTGTAGTCAAGAATTTCCATTTGTCCTCCAGTTTCCTTTCTTCCTCAAAGCCTGTCTGTCTGGGCTCACTTGCCTGGAGGCGTGAGATGCAGCACCCTGCAACCAGAAGTGAGTGTTGCGTCATCCTGACACCCCTCGCTCTCCCATTTTTTATGGCTGTGACTAAGCCTTCACCCTGCCCAGGGCTCTGCCAGCCCTGAGCTCACCCTCTCCTCTCCTGGCATTCACCCAAGTCCCAGCTCCACCTGCCAGGCTGTTCTTCTCTGCAGGCCGGCAGGCAGATGGGGAGATTGCCCATCTAGGGCACAGTGGGAATGCAGGACGCAGGACTAATAAGAGACCAGGAAGGATCACCACCCGCCAGGAGCAGCAGGAGAGCAACCACGGCTGCAGGGGCCCAGGTGCGCAAGCTCAGCAACTGCTTCTGCCCATCTGGCTGGCCAGGATAACTGTCACCCTCATGTCACTGTGCACACTTAGGAGACAAGGAAACAGACTCAGAGAGGTTTAGGAGTGGACCCAAGAGCAAACAGCCAGGAAGTGGGCAGGGAATCCCCCCCTAGACTTGGATTCCTGAGCTAGGCTTTGAAGTCAGAGGCTTATTGAGCACCTACTAAACGCTGGACACTCTTCTGGGTGCTGGGGATGCTGTGGCAGAACACCCATGGGGGAGAGGGATACTCAATAAATCATCAGTTGAACAGAAACCTCAGCCCCAGGGCCTTGGCCTGGGCCCATCTGCTCCTTGCAGGCTGGTGCTCAGGCTGCCGCATGCACGCTGCTCCCTCTCCTCCCCAGGCCCTGAAATGTCTCTTTCCCCCTTTCCAGAAACACCAGATCAAAATTCCAGGTCATTCTCAACGTTAGACAGTACAGCACACGCCTTCAACTAAGGGGATTCCTACAAGCTCAGGGGTGGGAAGGCTCTGCAAGCCTCCTGTTCCAGCCTCTTGTCCTTGGTGTATCCTCTACCACACCCTTGGGAGTTTATTCACCCTGTGACGGGAGGCTCACTACCTCATAAGATGAACCATTCTACACCTAGGCACTGCAGACAGAAAGGTCCTCCCTAAGCCAAAGCAGCATCTGCCTTCCCATTGCTTCTGCCCACTGCTCACTGTCTGACCTCTGAAACACACCCATTTACCTACCAGTCCTGCAGATTCTTTGGGTCACCCTTCAATCTTTTCTCAGGAGTAAATGTCTTCAAACTTTAAACCTTTCCTTACATGCCATCTGGTCTTGCTCTGGCTTGTTAATGACCCCCATGTCTGCTGCTCTAATGGTGCCCAGAAGTACTTGACCAAGTGGAAATCATGCAGCACAGGATGCCACCCTGACCTCCAGTTCTTCCTTAGTCCAGCGATGGACGGCAAGATCCTGAGCTGCAGGAGCAGCATAGGTGGAGGCAAGGATGGGCACAGATGAGCAGACGCCCTGGGCTCCTTCAGCCATAACCCATCCTGTGCTGCCTATATGCCAGCCCCTTGCCAGGTGGATGCTGGTGTGGCCCTCACAGTGCTGATGAAAGTAAAAAAGCAGGTAAACAACTGAGTAAGATAATGCAGGAGATGATCAGTGCTTTGGGGAAAGCAGAAGATGGTAAGAGATTGTGGCTGGGAAAATGATCGGGAAAACTTCCCTGAGAAGGTGACAGCCAGGCTGCTCCTGAGAAGGAACCAGTGCGGCAAAGATGAAATGGAAGAGAATTCCAGGTAGCGGGGCGGGGGCTACACCATGGACAAGAGGCTGGAATAGGAGGTTTGTGCAGCCTTCCCACCCCTGAGCTTGGAGGAATCCCCTTAGTTGAAGGTGTGTGCTGTACTGTCTAACGTTGAGAATGACCTGGAATTTTGATCTGGTGCTTCTGGCAGGGATGAGCGTGGCCCTCTCAAAAGCTGGGGTGTCTCCAGCAAAATGCACAAGGGCAGGAGGGAGTGTGGTGGGAGATTAATGCAGGAGAGGCAGGGGGCCTGCGCTCCTTCTCAGAAGTTCCACTGGAGGCTATTAGGCCTCAGATACGATCTGATTTAGGTTTTACAATTTAAGAGAAAGGAGAGACCAGGGTAGACAAGAGCTGTGAGGAAAGACTTCATGGAAAAGTCAGTGAAACCTTCTACTAGAGAATTAAGGACAAGTCACAATCTCCTCCCAGCAGTGGGAAATTCACCCCTTTAAAATGGTTTCTCCCAAGAAGACATGGGAGTGATCGATAAGCACATGAAGAGATGCTCAACATCATAAGTCATTAGGGACGCAGATCTAAGCTGCAATGAGACGCCACTTCACCACCACAGGAATGGCTATGATTAAAGACAGACAACAAGTGTTGGGGGATGTGGAGAAGCTGGAACCTTCACACACTGCTGGGGGGAAAGTAAAATGGCACTGTGATTTTAGAAATAATTTAGCAGTTTCTTAAAAAGTTAAACATATATTTGTCCATGACCCAGTAATTCCACTCCTAGCTATATACCCACGATAACTGAAAACACTTGTCTATATAAATACTCATGGCGGCATTACTCCCCATGGCCACTAAGTGGGAACAATTCAAATACCATCTACTGGGTAATAGGTAAACAAAATGTGGTCTAGCCATCCATGACAGCGTACCGGTCAGCGATACAAAGGAATGAAGTGCTGACACAGGCAGTAGCATGCACGGACCTCAAAAGCATTGTGCTAAGTGAAAGGAGCTGGATGCAAGAAAACATATGATGTAGGATTCTGTTTATAGGAAATGCCCAAAGAAGACAACTCTATAGAAACAGAAAGTAGATTAGTGGTTGCCAGGGGCTGGGAATAGGAAGGGAGAGTTACTGCAAATGGGCACAAGGGATCTCACGGGGTGATGGAGAGGTCCTAGAATTGGGTTGTGGCAATGGGTGTGCAACTCTGTGAACCTGCTGAAAATTATTGACCTGTACACGCAAGATGAGTGTGTTTATGGTATGCAGATTACACATCACTAAAACTGTTCATACAGATGCTTTCTCCTCCAGCACCTACTGGATTTTATGTTCCATGATGGCAGGGACTGGCCCATCTATTTAGCAAAGTGTCCCCAGCACCCAGAATAGCTGTGGTCCATAGTGAGCACCAGTAAATACTAGTGGAATGAATGAACGAATGAATGAATGAATGAAGCCTATGAAGAGCAATGACCTTCAGTTGGGTGCACAGCTCCTCGGACCCTCCCTCCCTCTCTTGTCTCCCTCACCTCCCTACTCAAAAGACTTGTCTGCGTGCTGGTCCACTTCCTCCTGGCCCTCCCTGGCACGTGTGACCTTGCTCTCACTGGGCCCGCCACAGTCCTGGGTTGTGAGGTCCCAGGGCGCCTGTCAGGTCTCAGCTTCCACGACCGCATGCAGCTCTCATCACGCTGTCCTACGTCCTCGGCTTCCGTGAGATACATCTCCTCATTCCTCCCTGCCTATTCCTGCCCTCACCTTTTTTTTTTTTTTTTGTATTTTTTTTTTTTTTTTTATAGATAATTATTTTTTATTGAAGGGTAGTTGACACACAGTATTACATTACATTAGTTTCAGGTGTACAACACAGTGATTCAACATTTATATACATGATAATTCTAAGTACCAGCTATCACCATACCAAGTTGTTACAATATTTTGACTATATTCCTTATGCTATACATTACATCCCGGTTGCTTATTTATTTTACAATTGGAAGTGTGTACTTTTTCTTGGTTGTTGTTGTTAGGGCATCTCTCATTTTTATTGATCAAATGGTTGTTAACAACAATAAAATTCTGTATAGGGGAGTCAATGCTCAATGCACAATCATTAATCCACCCCAAGCCTAATTTTCGTCAGTCTCCAATCTTCTGAAGCATAACGAACAAGTTCTTACATGGAGAACAAATTCTTACATAGTGAATAAGTTACATGGTGAACAGTACAAGGCCTGCCCTCACCTTTGGGGTTCCTTGTGGTCCACCTGCGCGGGCCACCTCACCCTGGGGCAATCTCCTGGAGCTCCCCTTTCCATCCCCATTGAGGGCCCTTAATTCTGCATTAAGGCCCAGCTTGAAGCCCTCAAGCGCCAATGTGACGTCCCACTGCAGCGTCCCCAAGACTCCTCAAGCTCGACATCTCTAAAGCTGAAGTCGTCTTCCCCTGAGCCCGGCTCCCTTGCAGAGCACTGGCCATGAATGAATCCTTCCAGAAACCTGGGCACCTTCCGGGACATCTCTCCCCTCTCGCCCCCATCTTCCCCATCACATCCTATCAATGCCACCTCCAAACATCTCTTTTCTGCCCAGACCACCATCATCTATTGCGTGGATGACCATTCTCCACCAGCTCTCCTCATTGTAACCTGAGTGACCTCCTATAGGTGAGGATTCTGTCACCTGCAGGTATCAGCAGCCAATTCTAGGTAATCAGCAGCCAAAATTAGCAGGGAGGGGAGGGGTTTACAGGAAGGGAAGAGGTGTTTCATGTGATTGAAGGAAGAGCTGAATAGTCAGGACTAGGGAAAGAAAAAAAACCGAGCAGCCCCTGGCCCTCAGCCTCTGAAGCTCATGGTCCTGTTTCTGAATGCATCTTTAAGGGGACTCTGCCCCCAAAGTCTCTCTGCTCTAAAGTTCCTACTGGGCCAGCCTGGGTGAGGGGCCCAGCCTGACCCAACCAGCACAGACACACGGCCGTGGGGCCTACTCAGGGCATCAGGGCTCTTTCCAGACCAGGAGAAATCACCTGTGCCCTGCAGCCAGCCCTCCCAAGCCCCCTGCCGATGACACAGACCCCCTGATCCTGACCTTTGGACCACACCCATGCCGAGTCCTGCCTCTCGGCCACTCTCAGCTCCTTGTAGGCACTTCGTGGCCCCTGTTTGGGACCACTTCGGTGGCCTGCCCTTGGAGTCCCAGCGTTCCTCGCCCTTGGGACGCTCCCTTCTCATCTCCCCTTTAGACTGAGCTCTGCAAGGAGAGCACTTGCCTGTCTCGGCCCCTCCTGCGCCCCAGCAGCTCCTCATGTGCTGGGTATTTAGTGGAAAAGCAGGAAATCCTACTTGCTGGGGAGACGTTTCTGCCAGGGACACCTGTGTATGAAGATGAGTTCGCCTATAAATCAGCTCTCCTGTAGGTTCATTTTCCTATTCTGAAAGTTCTGATTTTCAGAACTAGCACAGGATTCAGGCACTGAAGCAAACCAGTGACTTTCTAGCTATTCAGTTGTTACAGGGAAGCAAATGATTTCATGACCATGAGCAATAGGACCTCACTGAACAGCTCCTGGGAAGTACTTGAAACTCAATTTTCATGTAAGTTTACTTAATTCTACTTTCCAGGCTCAAACCCCTTTTACAATACGCCCCCTGCTGGGAGGCTGAGCATTGTTTCTGGTTCTGAAGATCTCGCTCCCCCCCTGTGCAGGAGCCAGCCCCTCTGCCCCCTCCGCTCCACCCGACATCCTCAGCGTCCCGCCTCAGCTCACAGCCTCAGCTCAGCACTGCTGTGCTTCCCCAGGCGCTCTCCCCACCTCGACCATCCTCTGAGCCACTCCCAGTCACACCTCTCAGAACACTGATCTTGTCACTCTACTCAAAAACATTCAATGACTTCCTAGTGCCCATGGAATTGGTCCACATTCTCTAGCCTGGCATCCAAGATCCTTCATAATATGGCCTTGATCCATTTTTCTGAGATTATCTCTCCACTATTTCCCTGCATTCCATGCAGCTTCCACTCATTCTTTTATTTATTTTATTTTATTAAGGTATCATTGATATACAATCTTATGAAGGTTTCACATGAGCAATATTGTGGCTACTACATTCACCCATATTATCAGGTCTCCCCCACATATCCCATTACAGTCACTGTCCGTCAGCGTAGTAAGATGCTATAGAGTCACTACTTGTCTTCTCTGTGCTATACTGCCTTCCCTGTGCCCCACATACATGATGTGTGCTAATCATAATGCCCCTTAATCCCCTTCTCCCTCCCCCCCACCCCCTTTCCCTTTGGTAACCACTAGTCCCTTCTTGGGTTCTGTGAGTCTGCTCCTGTTTTGTTCTTTCAGTTTTGCTTTGTTCTTATACTTCACAGATGAGTGAAATCATTTGGTACTTGTCTTTCTCCGCTTGGCTTATTTCACTGAACATAATACCCTCTAGCTCCATCCATTCTGTTGCAAATGGTAGGATTTGTTTTCTTCTTATGGCTGAATAATACTCCATTGTGTATATGTACCACATCTTCCTTATCCATTCATCTACTGATGGACACTTAGGTTGCTTCCATGTCTTGGCTATTGTAAATAGTGCTGTGATAAACATAGGGGTACATCTGTCTTTTTGAACCTATGATCTTGTTTTCTTCAGGTAAATTCCTAGGAGTGGAATTCCTGTGTCATATGGCATTTCTATTTTTAGTTTTTTGAGGAACCTCCATAGTGCTTTTCACAATGGTTGAACTAATTTACATTCCCACCAAGAGTGTGGGAGGGTTCCCCTTTCTCAGCATTCTTGCCAGCATTTGTTGTTCCCTGTCTTTTGGATGTCGGCCAGCCTAAGTGGGAGCTTCCACTCATTAAGACACAGCTTGAGCTGCTCCTCCTCCAGGAAGCCTTTCCAGATCACCCACCTGGCCCAGATCACAACTGTCAGAGCAGGTATTACCCATGTCACTTCTCCGGAGCCAAGCCTCTGCTCTTTTCCATTGCTGCATATGTCTTGTCCTTAAAAGAAATGACCTGTGAACTCCTTTAGGGCAGTACCAGGTCTTAAAACAAAAGTCGTAACAAAATGTGAACTAATATTGATTTGGCACTTTTGCAACCATTATCTTCCCTTCCTCGTGACAGCCACATGAGGCACAGGTTACAATCTCCACCTGGCAGATGAGGACACAAAGCTCAGAGAGACTAAGTAACTTGCTGCCATCACACTCAAGCAAGCAGAGGGCAGGGAGAGGGCCTGCCCGGGTCTTCTGATGCCTGATCCTGTCCTTGTTCCATTAGCCCCTGTGGGCTCCCTTGGGCACTTCTCCTAGACCTTATCTGTGCCAAGTGACAGCCAATGTTTGTCAGTTTTATAATCTCTACTTTCAATCCCTGGATATTGTCCCACTGCCACAGTGACCTGGTATTTCCCTGCTAATGCAGCCTCAGCCTCCACTTTGATGGATAAGGGGAGCACCCCACGCTACAAAGAGGGCTGGGAAGTCACGTGCCAGGTCCCGATGTAGCCTCTGCCCTTCAACAGCTGTGTGACTTTGGGGAGCCCCCAAAATAAAGGACTGGCCAGCATCCCATGGCTCTCAAATTAGGTGCTAGGAATTTTTTTTTTTTTTAATAGGCCCTTAAGGCTTTGTGAGGAATACAGTTTGGAAAGTTCAGTAACTACCTGGCTGCCCCAGCAATGGCCAGGCGGCCTGGTCCCCACAACCTCACAACAGTTCCTGTGCAGTGAGGCCAGGCCAGCGTCTGCCACCAGTAATTCTCACTACTCACAGAGCCTGCAGCACAGACTGAAGAGAAAAATGTGTGTACCTGGTGTGGAAAAAGTGAAGGTTCTTGTGGCCAGGATTCTCACCTGGCCCTCGTCGGCTAGCTCACTACACACGTGTGGGCAATGTGTTGCTATTGGCTCTATATAAAGAGCGCTGCCCAGTGCTCTAGGTGACACAGTGGCATGGCCGCATGGCTGCTGCATGGCTGCACAGTTTCAGGGCTGCACAGCTGCAGGACAGCAGAGGCTGGAGTGATGGCAGCGCCGAAGACAGAGACTGAGACGGCTGCGGGGGCAGAGGGGCCCAGAGGCAGAGACCGGCTTGCTGCATGCAGACTTGCTCTACAATGGACCAGATTCTTGTGCTTGACCTGCCACCATGGGAATAAAGTTGGTTATAAACCCCTTCACCCCAAGAATGTTCCATTGTCATTCCTCGGTCTCACTGAATCCATAGTGAACTTGCCTGGGGCTGAAACCCATTGGCAAGACACCTGGTATCCAGTATTTTTTTTTTAATGAACAGTTAGTATTTATTTCATTCAAGCATGATATGTATGTATGCATTTATTTATTTATTATTGACATATAGTTGATATTGGTCCTAGTATCCAAGATTAAACAGGGTCTGTCAACCTTGGGGAAAAAAATCAATCTTCCTTAAAACTCAGCCTTATCGAAACTAGTGAAATTTCCTACATGAAACTGTTAAGCATTCTCTGTATTCCCATGTTCCCCTGCCAAGGCCCCCCAGGAGCACCCCTGTGGGTGAACAAGGTGGCCCAAGGGCTTGTTGCATGGAGGGGACACCGCAGCACGGGAGCAGAGGCACCAGTGAGAGGGCATCAGCAAGGGCGTCGTGGGGTGCTGGGCATGTGCTTGGTGACCTGCGGGCTGAGGGGCGGGGCTGCTCGGGATTGGCTGCTCTCAGGAAGGGGGTGACTCTACGCTGAGATGATTTGTCTCCAGGGAGGGGGCCGGAGCAGGCTGCAGCTGCGATGGGGAAGCCGCTGCCGCTCCTGTAGTCGGGACGGGGAGGTCCGGTCACTTTGTGGCCTGGATAATGTTCATGCTGTGGTCTGAGTTCCTTGATTACCGAGGGTCTCGTTTTTGCTAGATTATTAGTCACAGAGCTGCCTTGTCTGGCGTTGATGTCCTGTGCATTGTTTACTTCCTCGGGAGTGCACTGAGCTGGGGGCGCCCAGACCGCCGGCAGTCCGGCCACCTCCCCTTCCTCGGGGGCACCGGAGCGCGTGCGCCGCTGCTCATGGACTCTCCAGCCAGAACAGTCCCTGGTGCCCCCTTCTGAGATGGCTTTTCTTCACGCTGGCTGTCTGTGGATGGTCCAGGCCCGCAGGGCCTAAGGCTTGGGACAGAAGAGGACGAGGCAGCTACAGCGGCCGCTCTGCCCGGGGCCGGGGGTGGCGGACACACTTGGAGCTGCCGGCCAGCCCAGCTTGCTGTCTCAGCCGGGGTGGGAAGCAGGCCCGAGGTGGGAGCTGAGATGCCCCCAAGTCCTCAGCCGCCACTGGAGAGATGCCAGCAGGAGGGAGGGCCCCCGGAGTCTCCTCTCTGGGCCTCTTTGCCCCAGGAGGCCTCCCAGTAGCCCCCTGGCTGGTCGGTGTGCTGTCCGGAGAGCAGCTCCAGAGCAGGGGGGGACAGCAGGGCTGAAGGCTGTGGGGCTGGGGAGCGGGACGCATGGGGCAGGGGCCATTGAGGGGCTGAATTCAGGAAGCAAAAATCAGGAAGACTGGGTTCCGGACCAGAATTTAAAATGAGGGAGTGGGAGGCATTGAGAACGGCCGTGAATCAGACAGCAGGGCACAAAAGCACCAGTGGCCCATGGACTTGAACAGCTGCAGAATCAGGTCGCCACCATTACTGTCATTAGGTAGGGAGTCACCCTCGCCCTCCATCAGCAATCGTATTTCTGCACAGTGATCACATTACTTAAAAAAACCAGGACACTCTGGCTTTCTCCAAAGCATCTGACTTGCTGGCCGCTCAGGTGAGAGGGTAACTCGGAACCGGGGCCTCAGCCAGGCCAGGGCGTCCGGGCGGGGAGGGGCAGGAGCCTGGGGAGAGGGAGAGAAGACGCAAAGCCTGATGCTTCTCCAGGAACACACTTCAGACGATGCCAGCGCTGCCGAGCCTCTGGGGGTCCTCGTGAAGCTGTGTGGGCTCAGGCCAGGGAGGCAAACCTGAGAGCAAGGTGTGTCACCTGCCACCAAGGGGGCCCATTGCCGGGAGCTCACTCTTCTCCTTACCCACTGTGTTCATTTCCTAGGTCTGCTGTAACAAACCACCACAAACAGGGGGGCCTAACCACAGGAACGTATTCTCTCAGATTTGGAGGCCAGGCTCTGAAATCAAGGTGTCGTCAGGGTTGGTCCCTCTCTTTCAGTTTCCAGGGGCGGCTGGCAATGCCCGGTGCTCCGTAGCTCAGAGCTGCATCACTCCGGTTTCTGCCTCTATCCTACATGGCCTTCCTCTTGGTGTCTGTGTCCTCTCTTCTTCTGTAAAGGACACCAGCCCTTAGCTTTAGGGCCCACCCTAAATCTGAGATGATTTCATCTTGAGATCCTTAACTAACTACATCTGCAAAGACCTATTTCCAAAAAAGGGCACATTGAGGTTCTGGTGGACATGAATTTTGGAGGGATGCTCTTCAACCCACTGTACCCACCAAGAAGTCTGAGGTCACTGATGTCCCTCAAGGCTGAGGTTCTGAAGGTGATGTCCCTGCAGAAGTGGTTCCAGGCACCAGGTTCAAAGCCCTGGCTGGCAGCGGGGGCTATGCAAGGGGTGTCGATGCTCCAAGGAAGTTGCTGCCACCAACCACAGGCCACCATCCTGGCCAAGCTTCCGCATCCCAGCACAGAGGGCCACCAGGAGAGGCCCCTAACTGCTGTGGCTCTGTGGGGCATGCGTGCTGTTGATGGTGGTCAGCGAGGCCTGCTGTACCCCAGCCACAGCTGAAGGGCCACCTGGGCAATCTGCCAGGCCACCATCAATGCTCCGGGGAGCTACACCTCCCTCACCTCGGCTCCTGAAAGGAGACTTTGCTCAGGAATTTATTGTCCTGTAAAGACCCACCTGTGGACCTGGGAAGAAAACCTGAACTCCCATTAGGGTTACCATGCAGCATTTTTACATAAGAAAAACCAAGGGAGTTAAACTTGAAAAAGAAAAAAAAAGAAACAAAAAGGATAAGCAGTTGGCAGGGGGAGCCTAGGGTTCCCCGCAGGGGGATGCTACCATCGCCCAGGCTCTGCTTCTGCTGAGGACCAGCAAGCACGCAGGAGTGCGGGTGAGAGGGTGCCCTCTGAACACTCACAGGCGCAAAGTATGCGAAGGCTATTTTTAATATAAAAGCATTAAGATACAGTGTGGTGCAGGCCTAGACAAAGCGGAGAAGACATAAAACGCCTCATCTTGCTGAATGAGAAACAGCAAACAATTGGACGGCACTCCTGTTGCCACATGAAAGGTCCTGTAATGCCCTGAGGGCACCCCACTTGGGCACAGCACATTAAACGACACAACGGACACCCTGTGGGCACCCGGCCCACAGGCAAGCTGGCCAGGGACCCTGCGGCTGAACTTCGCCTGACTCCCTGGGTCATGGAGGCGGATGGCCTGATGTTAGGAGACCAGGGGCTGGGCAGCTTAGGGGAAGCACCAGCACTGGCTGGGTGGGACTGGGACCTGGTGGGAGCGTGGAGTCTGCCAGTCTGGATGACCAGGCAGAGAAAAGTCAGGTGAGTGTGTGGCAGTGTGTACACAGGGCCTCCCAGATCCTCCCAAGGATGGGCGGCTGTGTGGAATACACCAAAGAAGCACAGGCAGGAGGCAGGGGTGGGGGTTATGGCCACAAGTCAGAAAAATCCTACGGGCTGGAGGGCACTGCAGGCTGAGACCAGTGGGGCTCCAGCAGTGGTCCAGGTGGGAGGCCAGGGGAAGAAGGAAGATTGTCACAGGAGGGCCTGCCGGGAGGGGAGACGTTTAGGAAGCCACGGGCATTCCCAGCTTGAGCGACCACCAGGAATACTCGGGGAGCAGCCCATTTGGGAAGCAGGCAAATGACAGTTTACTCTGGGGATAATCAAACAAATGAAACAAGAAAGGAATCATTGTGAAAATGACCAGATGGTGCAGCCCTCAGACTGTGGGAACACCCCATCGGAAGGAAAAAAAAATTACGAGAACTGAGAAGAAAACAGAAATGGTCCTTCTGGACGATTCCAAATGGGCCTCTGCTGGAGCCCTGGGCCAGCGATGAGCACTGTTTACA
The DNA here is from genome assembly GCF_030020395.1 of Manis pentadactyla. Lineage (NCBI taxonomy): Eukaryota > Metazoa > Chordata > Mammalia > Pholidota > Manidae > Manis > Manis pentadactyla. The sequence goes on along the minus strand of NC_080028.1, from coordinate 5,976,085 downwards.
ACCCCACAGCGTTCCGAGGCCTGCTCCGGACGCTGCACGCCTCCCACCCATGTGTGTTCTGGAAGTGTGCAGAGGAAACATCTGCCCAGAACATGGTATCACTAACATAACAGTCAATATTTGACATAAATCTCCTTAGCAGACACTCGCTCTCACCTAGCAACCGATCACCAGCAAACCAACCACCTCATTCCTGTACCACATGGGGCTCCCCCGGGCTCAGCCCAGCCGGGGACTCCACCCCTCTCCCAGATACCCTGCAGGCAAACTAAAACTAGGGAACTGGGAGCCTGGCTTGTAAGAAGTGGGGGGTGGAAAAGCTGCGCGCAAGAGCCTGGGAGAGGCCCTGCCATGTGGCTCTCCCCTCTCCTGGGAAAGAAGCCAGTCAGAGCTGTGACATAGGCCAGGGGGCACCTGTTATTTCTAAAGTGGATATAATTAATCTCCTTTTCATACACTTGGAAGCAAAGGTCCAAAGATCCACTGACAGCCTTGGGCCAAACTAACAAACGGTAGAGCCAGTGTCAAGCCCAGATCTGACTCAGACTCAAAGCCACACCCGCCATCAACCCCAGACCTAAACATCAGGAGGGCCTGAAACGCACATGCAGGTCAGATCAGGAAGCTGGAACGGTTTCAAGAGTAAAGTGAACAGGCAGGCAAATCCCCCTAAATTGCAATTTATTTGGATTCTAGGTAAATACCATTTATATTATACCTCCCTCACTTTGCATGGCACCATATCATTTAAAAGGACCTTTTCACTAACTGGCAGTGAAACATCATTAAACATAGGCGAGCACCCACAATATGATGTAAATGACATGTGTTCACACACTGGTACAGGAAAGACCCCTATCCTCCATGTCCTCAGTATAAGACTGTGAGAACAAAATCCTATTACTAACATCTTAACAAAAATCGGTGGGGAGTTTTAAAGATAAAATCAAGGTGAATGAAGCATTAGTAAATAGGTATCAGATATGAATGACAGTAAGAGGCTCTGAGTAAGAGTAACCGGTCTCAGGGGTTATTCAGATGCGTCAGTCGTTCTCCCCGACAGACTGGGGTTTCCTCTCGGTATTTCTGTTAGGCACCGGTGTCCAGGGCAGCCTCACGTAAACACACCACATCAGGAGCTGGTCCCCGCTGCTGGCTGCCCACGCTTACCTCCGTGTCTGCCGTAACCCAGGTGCTGAGGTCACACAAGCCACACGGCAAGAACTGTCTGGGCTCATCTGACGGAAACTCACCTACAAGACCAAAGTGACAGAAACCAGTCACCTGGACAAAGGACTTCGTGAAGAATAACCACAGGGTGGTATTTCTCATGGTCTGTTTTCCTCAGAATCATAGTCAACTCAAAGGGGATGAAACAAAAATAGCCATCCGCTCAGACATTTTCCTTTCTCACTGGCAGATTCTGTAAGATAAGCACATTTTGGGTTTAATTTAGGCAAAGTTAAAAAAATGTGAGTACCTTATAGTAAACAAAATAGCACACTGAAGCTGTCACTTTTCACCAGAAGAGCTGGTTTTACACATTTGTGAGTCAGTTCTTCCTGCCTGAATGAAATCGACTGATACTGTGATCATAAATACATGTTGAGTCTTCATCCCTAGTCCTGGCCCGTAGCTCCTAAAACCCCCATAATTTCCTTTCAAAGAGCCACAGGGACATTTTATGTTGTAATATTCAGCTTTGTTCCAAGTTTCTGAGATAGCTCCAGAGCATAAAGGTGAATGGATGTCTTTTGTTATTCCTAACAAGCTAATAACTGGTTTGTGCTAATACCTGGTGGCCGGGGCTCCTGAATCAGCTGAAGGAAGGCTGGTTGCCAGGGGAACCAACCACAATTAGGGGGTTGGAACTGTCAGCCCCCACCCCCCAACGTCCAGGGAGGTCGGGACACACTGACAAGGCTGGTTTGTCCCAAGGCTAGAGGTTGAATCAATCACCAATGGGCCAGTGACTTAATCAGTCACGCTGACGTAATGGGGTCTCCCATTGAACTGTGGGGTTCCAGCTCTGAGTTTGGAGAGCTTCCGGGTTGGTGAACACGTGGAGGGCTTGGGAGGGTGGCGTCCCCAGCGAGGGCAGGGAAGCTCCACACCCCACCCCATACCTGGCTTTGTGCATGAGTTGTGTCCTTCATAGTAATGGGTAGTCTAGTAAGCAAGCTGCTTGCCTGAGTTCTGTGAGCCACTCTAGCAAATCAACCAAACCCTTGGAGGGGGCTCAGGGGACCTCTGACTGGCAGCAGGGAGGCGAGAAGCACAGGTGACCTGGACTTGCCGACAGCATTCTGGCGGGACGGAGCCCATAATCGGCAGGATCTGACACCATCTCCAGGCAGATGGTGTCAGAAGGGCGTTAAGTTACAGGGCACCCAGGCCAGCCAAAGTGCACAGAATTCCTAGTAAAAGACTCCTTAACCTTCCAAAGAAGTACCTTTATTTATTTATAGGGCTTAGGGAGAGGGAAAAAAAAGCTCTAGAAAAAGGAAATGTCAAAACAGGCCTTCAGCAAGGGCCTGGGAGGGGTGAGCAGCAGGGGCAGGGTCCACGCTGGAGTCTTTTGCTCTTACTCGTGGTCACTTCCAGGTTGTGAGGACAGTTCTCCCCGAGTCCCTCAGTCGGCCCCCTTTGGGTCCCAGCGGCTGGCCCAGACGACTTCTCAGCTCTCGGTCAGCACCGTCACCCTGTGCCAGCTCCTCATCGTACCTGGAAACAGAGAACCATCCCCAGGATCCGGCAGCCGTGGCACCACGCCCACCATTCTCACCCAGGGAAGCAGCGCACCTGACAGCCAGGTGGCCTCAGCAGCCCACCAACTGCCCCCTGGCCCCCGAGCATGGGAGTGCCACCTTGCTAAATTGTCACTATGGACATTCCCCAGCCCCCACTGTTGGTACTTGATAAAGGCCACCAGATGGACTCTGACAATGACCCAAAGGAAACACGCATGAGACCCCAGGGCAGCCAGGGAGAGAACCAATGTCTGGAAGTAGTGTCCACACAGTGTCTGTGGGGCAGACGTGGAACAGGGACCAGAGACCTGCCCAGGAGGAGGGGGCCGGCGGGGGGAGGCTCAGCAGCCCACTGGCCAGAAAGGCCTGCACCAGAAAGAACTGGGCAGGAACCCCGGGTCCCCTGGCTGGTTATGGCACCTGGCAGTCGCTGGCCTTTCTTTCCACAGTGGGGCCCCCCTTTTGGGTCCGAGGAGAGCAGTGAAATGCCGCTGCACCCACTGTAGGCCCTGGCAGGCGCAGGCCCTGGCAGACAGGGTCTCCTATCCCCACAGTGACTTCACGTCACCCTCCTGACTCAGAATAGTGGGTATTTTGATCGCCACTTTCTGTGTGAGGAAACGGGGCTCAGAGATGTTCACTCAGGGCCTTAAGGACACACAGCTGGTAAGACAGAGGTAGGACACCCAAGACTTCGGGTTTCTAACTCGGAACATTTTACCCTGCAAGTTGGAGGAGGATGAAAAGCATTTCTTTCCCCTATTAAAGTGCGTTCGTAGATGTCATTTGCTGGTTGTGCCCTGAGGACCCTCTGTTATACAGACACTCACATCAAAGGCAAAAGATACTAAGATGCTGAATTATGTTGCATTAGCTGAATTTTGCTGACTTCAGGAAAAGGTATATTTCTGTTATAAGCTTATTCCAGAATCATAATCTGTAGTTAAGTGCAATGCGGGTTAGAAGCTACTGAGGTTGAAGAACATATTTTCTGCACTGTGCTTCTAGTGGCCAACTGAGGGTGGGAGGGGAAGGGTGGGGAGGAAGGCCAGTGCCCTGGTACCCCTGCGTCAGGCACTGCAACGGCTCCCTCTGCAGGCATGGGGGTTTCAGGGCAACACCACCCCACCATGTGGGCCCTCCTCCCCCCACCAGCTCCCAAAGGAGAGAGGCTGCCAGGTGGGGACTCCCCAGGGACTCTGGAGATTCAGCCTGTGCAGGGAGCCTCCCAGGAAGCCTCTCTGGCCCCTCCCCACCTCCAGGGGCTGTTAGAGCCCCCAGACTCTGGTCCTGCGTCATCACTCTGTTGCCCGTTCTGGGAATGCATCACTGACCCAAGGGCTGAAATGAAGCCACCTGTCTGGTTGGGTGGCCCCAGCACTCCCTCAGGGGGGTGGGTGTGCAAGAAGATCCTGCTGAATGAAGGGAGGAGAGCCACACACGGGTTCCCAGCTGGAGCGTCTGTGCTGCTGTGTACAGCTTAAAAGCACACAACAAACAGAAACGAGCATTGGCAAGCAGCTGGCATCGCGGTGGGCTGTTCCCAGGGCGGTGTTGCCACTAACACAGCTAACGTGGAGGAGAATCAGAGACAAGATGGCTCTTCTCCGGTCTCTCTCTATTTCCAGCAGTTTCCTCTCTGGGCTCCCAACAGGCACAACCCAGTCATTATCAGGGTTCAAACAGTAATTTTTGAAAGGCTGCGTAAGCCAACGGGCACCTTAAGAAGTAGGCCCTGTGGGCAGCAGGTGCCAAGCTTCGTGTCCAGGGGCCAAGGTGGCAATCTGGGGCGGGAGGAGCACCTATTTCTGGGCGCCAGCGAAGTGGCCTTGGGCAAGAAACTCATGGCGGGCCTCCTCCACACTGGTCCGTTCTGGAGCTACTGCGAAACCCCAGCGGAATGCAGAGCACCTGGCTCATTGGACAGGGCAGTGCCCCTTGGGTGTCTGGGTTGAGTGGATTGGGGGGCCACCTTTTGTCTCCAACTAAAAGTGAGAGGCTTCTGACCTCTGCACTTGAACTGGATATGGAGCGTCACCCTCACTCCCTGAAGGAGGCAAAGGGCCCCGCAGGCTGCCGACAGCCCAGCATCCTGCCAGCCTCCACTGAGCCAGCCCCTCAGGCTCCTCTCCCTACCGCGTGCCCAGGAGGCCCTTCACTGCCGCTGATATGTCACCCATCCCGGACTGTCCCCTCACCGCCCTGCTCTGAACTGGGCTCTTCCTGAAGGTGCAGCTTCCCCTGCAGCCCCTCAAGTGGAGCTGTCTCCTCTCCCACCCATCAGGCCCCTGGGCCTGGAGAGAGTGCTCTTCTCCTCCCAGGGCAGCAGAACCCATCCCCTCCCCTCCTGGTGTGGTCCCCTCTACTCCTCCAGGTCAGGGCCCCTCGCCCCTTAAGACTCAGTCTCCTGACTCACTGCTGCTAGTGACGGCAGTGACCAAACAGATGAGACCCCGATGCCCAGACCTATCACCCCGTGGTCCTCCCCCAGGCCCACTCCCGTGGCCCACAATCTGTCTGTTCAGTAGCTGACCGCCTGCCTAACCCTGCCTGCAAACCCTCACTCTGACCTCTGCCCCTTCTCTTCCAGCTCACTTCCTTGGTGCCTTGACCCTCTGGAACTCCACTGGCCTCCCACCCTCTCTGCCATCCTCTGCTCACATCCTTGCTGGGCAAGCCCCCAACCCTAATCACTTCCAACCCTTTGCTTACTCTCCACCTGGCCAGGCAGGTGAGTGTGGCCAGAGAAAACAACCTACCATGCTGAGGTTCACAGCCACCGCCCTCCCCACGCCCTTGGAGGCCCCTAGCGCCACAAGGAGGCCCTGCACCCTCCCTTACAAATTCCCCTTCCGCACCCCCTCCGCAGTACACACCCAGGCTCAGTGGAGGTGGCCAAGCGTGGGTCCTGGAGTCCAAATCCCCACGTCAGCAGTGCCTGCCGGCTGTCACACTGGAATCTGCGTGCGCGTGTAAATTCAGAATATGTCTCCCTTTGTTTTTTTAAATGTTCAATTAATTACACACTTTTACTTCACTATAATCTGTAACGGGATCCCCACACAGACGCTACCTCCGGCTTTGGGTGTCGGCTCTTCTCTGTGCCTTGGTTCCGTCCAACCCCTTCTGCACCCCCAGCAGCCATGCCGTGCTGGCAACCTGAAGCGTGTCCTTCCACACTCCCCTGCTCACCACTCATCTGAGCCAGCGCACGTGCAGCTGTGTGTCCACACTGGGGGGCACTGAGGCCACTGCTTGTTTACCGGATCACGTGACACACCTTTCTCTGCAACTTGCCTTCCTCCCTCAGCCTCCCAGGCCTCCCAGCAGGATTCCAGCTCAATCTCTTTAATGTCACCCACTATTCTGTGGTATGAACGAGTCATACCTTGTTCCACCACTGCCCCCTGATGGGCTCTCACTCTTTTCTCACTAACTGACATGCCACTCGGCCTCTGCACCTTTGTCTTCATATACATAAAACGGAGCTAAGAACACATACCTCATAAGGTTCCTGGGGAAATGAAATGGGTAAAGTGCTCAGCAGTTTCTGGCACGTGGTAAGCCCTAAAATGTTAGCTATTATTATTTATTCCCATCTCTGCAAGATAGCTTTCATTATCCCCAATTAAAAGGTATACAAGTTGGAGCTCAAAGAGCTGCAGAGAGCTGCTCGATGTCATACAGCTGTGGGGTGCAGCCAGGCCAAGAGCCCAGCCTCTGCCCAAAGGCGACCTGGGTAAGGATAAGCAATCACCTCTCCTGCTCCAAACTGCCTGGTGGCTCACATGGTGCTGTTGTTTGACCCAAACACTACTGCTAAAACATGATCTGTCCCATAACATCATTAACAAATGAAATACTTTGCCCAAATTAGGCAAGACCATGTATACCCAGAAAATCCAAGTTGGGCCTCAGCAACCCTCATCTCAAACTCACAAGGACCCACCACCATCACACACAGACTTACAGAATTTCGTAATTGCCAAGAACTTCCTTTGGGGGCGACTTGTTCCATTTACAGTCTGGGATTTCGCCGTTAGGAACTGCGATATTGAGGGTGTCATTAATCAGGTTATACTTAAGGATTCGATCATTGGCGGTGCTGGAGGTGAGAGACGGGGACGCGTTAACCTAGAGAGGAAAGATGCCATGCTGGTCAACTGGGCAGCTTACTCCTTGGGGGTGAGAACATGCAGAAGAAAACGCTGCCCCTGAACATTTAGGTAAAGCTGTCGTTTCATACTGTTAATATCTAATATCTTTGGGGCACCTTGAAAGTATTTTGTGACTTTTTTAGCTGTTGGATGAAATACACATACTATTTAAAAACAGGATTAGGATTTAAAAGTCACTACACAAATAAACATTTAAGTCAACGTACGTCACAGACATGTTTTCAGTGTCCACCTGTGTGATGAGCTCTGTCCTAAGCACCAAAAGCTACCCTGGCTCACTGACAGAATCAGTGAACCGAATGACCCTGATCCAGTAACATAATAGGGTTGAAGTAAAAGGTACGGGGCCCCCCTTTTGCTGGGAGAGTAATATCTCATCAACAAAGCAACATTCTGACCCGGATGGGGAACCCACCTAATAAATGGAAAGTTGGCCCCATAAGGCCTCTGAGGAGCTATGTCACAGAATCCACTGGTTAAAATTCAGATTCACTCCGCGGAGAGTCCAGAGGCCCTCGGTCACCACCCATTTACTCTTATTTGAGGCACAGCTGTACTGGCCTCACCAGCCTTTGCTCCGGCCACAGGCAAGTAGAAGCGGCAAATGTGTGATTGTCCAGGTTCCTCCCAGTCAGACCATGTCCGGTGCTGCCAGCAGGGTACCTGATGTGTACCCTGAAAGGAACTGTATGGACCCCAGGTGCCCTGGGGTGACGACTGTGTATATCATGATGTCATTCTTTTCATGAATATGCTAAAGCTAAAATCTGGTATTATGTTAGAAGTAATGTTCATCATCAAGACCCTAGCTCATCGAGGAAAGCTTGACTTCCATTCAAGTTACTCTGTTTGGAAGAAAACATTAGTACTCTACATATGAATCTGCAGGTGTCACTGGTTCTCTGCGTACGTCTGCACATACCGCACACTCATGCAGCTTCGGCAGTGTACATGTGAACACGGAGCGCAGCTCCCTCCCTGACCGTCTGCGCTCTGAGCAGCATCCTGCAGGGGCTTCACGGACTTTCCCTACAAGGGGCCACGGTCTACGACCTGCTCTAGAGACTTGGCTTTCCTGGCTTGAAATGGGGCCGAGCTAAAGGCCTGAGCCGTCCACCTCCATGTGAGCGTGGTGAGAAGACAGTGCCCAGGGCACATGCCGGGAGATGAACCAATAGCTCCTCTCCCTGGCAGCTGAGCAAAGCGTGCAACCCCACAGGGTGGGCCCCACATCTGGGCCTCAGACAGGTGTGCCAGAGCGCACTGCGGCCGAGGCAGCATCCCCAGGAAGAGGTGTATGCACCGCGCCCTCTCTAGAACAGCCAGCTACATCCTGTCCACGCCAGGATGAAACAGGCAGTGAATCCACGTCCAAACTATGCCTCATCCAAAGCAGACAATGCTTCTTATCTCTGGACAGTATCCTATCACTTCCCAGGGGCGCCTTTCCTGAATGGGAACAACGTCCGCATGAGGACAGGGCAGGGCCTTGGGAGCAGGGCCTCACCCGGAAGCCCCTGGGAGTGCCGGGGCATCCGGCCACTGGCCGCCGAGCTCACTGCGTGGAGGGAAGAGGATTCCGCTCCAGGGGTTGGGCTCGCCGAAGGTGAGAGATCGGGGTGTGCTCACTTTCAACCAAGAGCAAACCTGTCCCACCCGAACACCTGTCCCTGTTACATTTAAAAAACTCATCTGCCCCTGAGCCTGAGAAGCATTTGGCTGGGGGACTGGTGAGTTGGTGGCCAGGCAGGGGCACCCTAGGAGCCGTGTCGGTGCTGTGCAGATACCTCGATCAGCCAGGGCTTCAGCCTGTCGTCTATGATGATGTCGTAGCCGTAGCACTCAAAGCAGTGTTTGTCGTTGTTCATCACCGGCTGCAGAAAGAGTGAGCAGCAGGTTATAGGGCCAGTACCGAAAGGGCCCAGCAGAGACCTGCACCCCAGAGACGCGGGCGTTCAAGCAGCAGTGCGCTCCTCACCGCTGGTCGAGCGGTGTCTCACTCCTGTGACCGGTGGTTCCCGCCCGTCCTTCCCTGGTCTGCCTACAGGGCTCAGGGATGGTAACGTTCCTCAGCCTTGGGAGGGGACTTCACAAAGCAGTCGCTGGGACTCCCGGTCTCGTCATCAGAGGCTTGATGACCAGCACTGACTGTTTGCATCGGCCCGAGGCTGTCCTCAGCAGGGACAAGGTCCAGCTCCCCGCCCAGACACCCTGAATTAAGGCCTGTGCAGCCTCATCAAACACAAACACTGTCCACCAGGCCCTTAGTCCCTTCACAGGCCCTTAGGGGTCTGGGGTGTCAGGTCACGAATCTCTGTTCTCTGTGACAAGAGTCAGTGTGTTTTCTTAAAAGTTTTGGATTTTCTTTTTGACTTTCAATTCCATTTCGTGAGCCACTCTCCAGGTGCATTAACAAACTCACCAGCTGCTTGCCTGCACTGCAGATTCCCAGGTCCTGCCCAGTCTGCCTGGATTAGACCTGTGGGAGCGGCCCAGCCAGCAGCAGTGTCACACACACCCTGGGGATTCTCGTGTCCCCACGGCGAGTGAAGCACACAGACACAGCCGTTTCCTACGTTAGTGAGCACGCAGACCTTCCCTACAATGCTGGATTTAAAACCAGAAATTCCTAAGGGGGAGCTAGGCCAGTCCAGCCTCACTGAGGAAAACCGGGGTTCTTTCATCAGGGGATTTAGTGGACTTGTGTGTGCATGAGTGTCTGGTGCCCTCGCCCTGGCCAGCGCTCACACCGCTATCCCAGAGTGTCCTTGCAGGACAGGAAGTCACCAACCCTTCTGTCATTCCCCAGTCCCACTGTTGAGGGCCCAAATCCCTGCCCCCCAGGCTGTGGCACCCGGCTTCTGCGTCCTGAGTCATGCTGTGGGTCTGGCGCCCTGCCACACGGTCCAGAAACCCACCTCACATTGGCACCAGGCCCTTCTTCTGCATCTCTACAGCCTCCCGTCTCCCTGCTGTCCCTCCCCCACATTCTCAGAAGGCGACACACCTGGTAAAAATGGGGTGACTAAATGTTTGCTAAGCAAATAAAAATGAATAAACCCGTCGGAGTCTTGAGAAAGCCTACAGTGTTTCAGCTCGAAAGGTCAAGGTCCAGGAGACATTCAGAGCCACTTGCCAGATGACACAGCTGTGAGACAGGTGGTGGCTGGGGCCAGAGGTGGCTTTTCTTGATTAAACAGCCTGCTGCTTCTAAAGCCCCACTGCATAGGGGAGACCGAGGCGGCCAGGAAGAGCCCATGATTGGGCCTGAGGGTCACACGCCACATATGTGGGTGGCCTGCTGCTGTCCCCTTTCTCCCGGTCACTAAGTTCACCTCTGCAGAGCGTGGTCACTCAGCCACTCCATGGCATCGGTGTCAGGACCCCAATTTCACAGAGGAAGCCTCTGAGGCTTGGAGAAGGGGGCACTTGTGCAAAGGTGTGGTTGGCAGGGGGTCTGGGGAGGCCCAGCTGGGAATCTGAGCCTGAACTCCATGCTCACTCCTGTGACCCCTGCCCAGACCACGGGGGTGCAAGAAGGCTTCTGGGGCAGGGGACGCAAACGTGGTCCCTAAGACCTTATCTCCAACAATTAATGGGATGAGCTGCATCCTGGGATTTTTTTCCCCAAATCTTTACTGTAAGACAAAGACAAAGGACGGAGGCATGTAGCACTTTGTGAAGCAGGATGTGCTCAACTCAGGACCTGAGGTCCAGGTGTCACCAGAAGGGTCACTGCTTTCTTTTCTTTGAGCGGCTGCTTTGACAAAGCTATTCATCATCAGGATCAGTATGGGTTGACGTTCTCAGAGGTAAAAATGGAGGAGGTCCCACTGAGTAGGTTCACACAAGAACTTTTATGCCCAATCACCGTGGTGCCAAACCCTTGTCACACTTTCCCCAGAACAGCATTTCCCACGTGTTCGACTCCACCCCACTGTGGGGTGCCTCCGGCTGCCTGGCCCTGGCGGCTCTTCTCTAAGATTTTGCTTTTGTATAAGACTGGGGAGAAGCCCACCCCTCAGCTCCCTGCTGAGTGCCATTTGCTTATGGCGCGATGAGCCCCTCAGAGGGCCACACGCTCGTGACCGGGTTTATTCCTTTCGATCCCCTTGGACACAGGTGTGCATCTGCTCTAGAACAGGAAAGCAACACACAACAGCACGCTGGCCAGCAAATACGAGGCTGAGGAAACATACTCAGGTTTTCTGCTGCCCCGCACGTCTGTAAAACAGCAGCGCAGGAAGCCTTGCTGCCGAAAGCCCTCCCGTATGTACCAGCTCAGGCCAAAACATTCCTTCTTGATCTCACGGGCACAAGGGAGGTGACAGCGATACCATGGGGCATCTCCCAAGCCCCTGGCAGCAGCAGTGGGCCCGGCTCCCAGTGCAGCCTCTCCCTCCCCGAAACTGGCTGGCCCTTACTGGACTGGTGGAAGGCGAGACTTAAAATAGGCAAAAGGCAACAGGCCACCCTACCCCCTCCACCCCCACACCTGGGCCACCCGCGCCCCTCCTCACCGCCACGGCCTTCAGAGACTGCACGATGATCCAGTGGATCTCATCAAACAGCTTGCCCGTCACCTCCTTGCCCCGGGTGCTCTCCAGGTAGAGCCGCAGGTTGTTCACAGTCCACTTGCCTCCATGGATGTGGTTGTAGTCCTCCTGGCGACACGAGAGGGGCAGGCCCAGCACTGACCCAGAGGAACCCAGTGCGTGCCCCTGTCCACCCTGTCCCATCAGGGGATCCGCGCCTCCTCCGTGCATGTTTTCAAAATACCTCTCTTCTCACAAGAAATCATTTACACCTTGCTGTGCCACCCAGACCCCTTCAAGGCCAAGGCCCCCATTCTTCCAGCAGAGACTCCCTGGGAGCTGCCCTTGGTGAAAGGAAGCTGCCTAACCCAAGGTTACGCCCTGCCCAGGCAGCCTGCTGCGCGTGACAGGTTGATGCCAGGGTACTGACCCCGGCCGCCATCCAGGGCAGCTCTACAGGGTGCTGGGGTCAGCTGGGCCCCTGCTGTGGCTACATCTCAACTCAACCTGCCCTGCGCCCATGGGCCCCATCCCCTCCACTCCCGTGTTGCTCCCGACATCGGGCCCTGGGACACCTCCTGCCCACTCAGCCCCCGCCTCTGAGTCTGTTTCCTGGAGAAGCCATCCTGGGATACCCCCATGCCGGGCACCACTCACAGGTGACACCCTCACAACGTCCCATCTCCTGAGTAAGAAGACACAGGCTCAGAGGGGTTCCCTAGCTTTCATCCAGGCTGGGGTGGAGCTGGGACCCTAGCCCAGGTTTTTCGGATGCCAGTTCAGTGTGATTTCTCTTTCTCTGTCCCTGAACGCCACACACTGCCTTCCCTGGGAGGCAACATGCTAGAAAATAGTGAAGTATATTGGAAGTTTATGAGACTGGGATTTCATTCTCTAAGTATAAAGTTGAGAGCTGTGAACTACAACAAGAGCAGCCTCACAACCAACAAACACCAGGGACTCAGAACAGACTTGGTTTTCTTATAAAAACAGAGAACTGACCATAGTTCTAAAAAAATACCTTTTTGAGGTTAGAGACAAATTCCTTTTTCGCATCTAAAATACACTAGAAGGTGAGGTGCCTAAACTTCTTCACCTGAAATGGACTCTCAAATAACTTAGTGTTTGTGTCCTTAAAAAAGGGGCCTCTAAGAAGTTCTAGGACAAACCAGGCAGCCCGTGGAGGGGCCGAGGGCAGGCCCCTCTGTATGTGCTACTGTGCCATGCAGGTTCTTTCAGAGCTGAAAGCAATCAAGGCCCAAGAGACTCAGAAACTCTGCCCTTCCCCACCTCACAGCATAAAAAGCATTTAGATGGAGGGCGTGCCCCCGGAGGAGAGCCGCCCCTGCAGACACCCTGTCATGACGTAACCTAGGGCAGTAGGCAGGGGGACACGTGGGCAAAGTCTGTTTAAGTTCCCTCCGTGGCCCATTGTTTCTGTGCGGCCCAGCTGACATTTGTTTACCAAACATTTACAGTTCTGCGTCCCCCTTAGCTGCTTCCCCTTTCTGGTGACGCCTTCCCCTCCTCCTCCGCTCAGGACGACAGACATGCCTCACTCTCCCTGACTTGGGAACCTCATGTCTGTAGCCTCCCTGTACGTATGTAATGAAATGTTGTTTTTTCCTCCTGCTAGTCTGTCTCATGTCAATGTGATTCTTAAACCAGCTAGAAGAACCTGGGGGGTGGGCGTAGAGGAAATTTCTTCCCCCGGACAGCACACCAATACCTTTCTTTTTCCAGTCACAGGTTCTCTTTTCTAACAAGAAGTTCATTTATTTCAAAAAATAAGTTCTAGAGGTAAAACACTGTCTTACGTGTGTAGATATGCAAAGCAAGTGAACAGCTCCCGTTGTTTGGCCTGAAGGGCACCATTTTGTCAGATTTATTTCAAGACATTTTATCAAGTCAATCTGTAAACAACTGCATGTTTCAGGACACGCTCCTGCTCTTCCTGCCCTTCTCTGCCTGCTGAAACTCTCCTGCCCCTGGGATCAAGCACCCCTGCCTTAGCTCAGGGTCTCCCAGCTTCCAGTGGCCTCGGTCCTCTGCAGCCTGCCTCCCCCGCGGGCCTGGGAGCCTCCTGAGGACGGGGCTGTGTCCCCGGAGAGCCAGGCAGGGCTCCACAGCCCGGGCACTCGGTAAGGCGCGGCCCAGCAACCGCTTCAGACATTTCAGTGTTTAAAGGATCATCTACTCTTCATGCGATTCTAAATTAGAGCCCCATGAACTTCTCCTTTAAGGTGAAACTCAGGTTTCTGGGAGTGAGCACTTTCTTGCATTAACAAGCAGAGCGCTTACGAACAGAATCAGTACAGAAAGCACGGCTGCTTCTGGCGCGTCACGGGGATGCCAAGCTTGAGTTCGGCATTCTGCTTTCACAGATTTTTAAAAAATGTTTTGTTTCTTACTGATGGAAAATAGTGAGCCAGCTGACCAGCGTCCTGAGAAGGCCCACTGAACGGAGCCCTCTCGATTTCAGCCTGGCACCTGGATTGAGACGGCCTGGCAGGCCAACGCACTCTGCACTGTCCTCAGGGACATCCGTGGGCTCAGGGTCGATCACGGCCGCTTCCCGCCCCCCCCAGACTCGACTACATGCGCTACTTGGCCATGAAGGGTCTGATGTCACTGCTCAGTTTTCCCCACCTGGCTCTTAAGTGTTGTGTTGTATCACGTTTTCCCAAATCTTACAAATAAGGTTTTGGCCAAGTCATCCTTTCTCCTCTAGCCTCGAGCACTGTGCCAATGGTGCCCGCTCAGTTTGCTCCCAGAAACCCTGGTGGGCAGGTGGACCGGGCTTGGCCGCACAAGGACGACAGTCATGGCCCTCAGGAAATGGTGGCCACCGTCATTTCATGTCCAGAAGGTACACACCAGGGCTCCTGTTTGCAGACGAGGAGGCCCAGGGAGATTAAAGCCCCTGAGTCTGCACAAAACCTAGGAGGCCTGTGTCCTGCCCTTGCCGGCCTCCCCAGATACCTCCCGCTCTACCACCCTCCCCCCAGGGGCTCCCGCCACCCTGCCCTCTGCTCAGCTCCCGCAGTGCTTCTTCCTGCCAAGGGGTCTTGGCACCCGCTGTACCCTCCACTAGGACCCTCTTTGCCCACTGGCACCTCGGTGACCCCTGCTCATGCTTCAGGTCCCTGCCAGGCACCACTGCTGCATGGAGACATCCTCTGACCACCAGGACTAGGGGACGCCGCCAGCCCGTGTTCTTCACCTGCACTTCTTCCGTGTGAGCCTGCACCTCAGGTTGTGAAGACACAGTCACCGGTGTGGCTGTTGGATGAGTGCCCTCCCCCAAGGCGCTCTGGGCCCCACGAGCGTAGGCACCGAGGCAGATGCTGCTCATCGGTACAGCCCCAGCCTTAGCGTGGGGCTGGCCCAGGCAGGAGCTTGGTGAGCGTCTGCTGAACGGAGGGATGACCGAGCGTGCGTCCTCCCACCTCGCCCTCCGGCAGCCCTAACCTTGCCCCCTTTTACCGTGAGAAACAGGCTCTGAGAGTCAACGAACTCGCCCAAGGTCACAGAGCCCAGAGGGAAGGACTTGAACCCGGGGCTTTCTTTCTCCACGCGCCACCCCACAGGCCAGTTCAGCAGACGCACCAGACATCCAGCCACACCGACACTTAGAGCTCCACCCTTCATGGCCAGGGCCTCTTGGCTGTCGCCCCTGTCCCCACCCCGCCCTCAGGGGCAAGCAGAGAAAGAAAAAACCCCACCAAATCCACCCATTTCCTTCAGCTCAACTGGAAAGAAACTCACCCCATGTTTCTGGATGGCGACGTTGGTGAGATGGACGAACATGTTGTCCAGCTCGCTGGTGCTGGGCGTGTACTTGACTGTGCAAAAGCGGCAGAACCCCAGCTTGTACCTAAGCAGGAGTCGCCGTTAGTTCAGCGCGCTGGTGAGGAGCGCACACGCAGCCCGGCCCTGTTCTCCTGAACGAGCTCCTGTGTTTGTTTTTTACGACAGCTTAATTAGAATATAACTCACACACCACATAATGCATCCACTTAAAGCGTCACCTCGGTGGTCTTGGTATAGCCAGAGCTGTGCAGCCATCACCCCGATCAGCTTCACATTTCCATCACCCCAAGAGCTGCCCATGACCATTAGTATTCCCTCCCAACCTCACTGCTAGGCAAACACTCATCTACTTCCTACCTCTAAAGACTTCCCTATTCTGGGCTTCTCATGTAGACAGAAATACACAATATGTGGCCTTCTGTGCCTGGCTTCCCTCACTGAGCATGTTTGCCAGGTTAAAGAGCTGCTTTTTATCTTTTAAGATTCATGTGGGATCAATGTTTAACCATTTTATTCCATACCTACCACGTGCCAGGCACTGTGCATATGGTGTGCTTTCCCAGTCCTCAATGGCACCAGGGAGTATGAAGCATTGCGTCAGTGCACAATCTTAAGAACGCAAACCAAACTCCAGGGCTCTTACATGTAACAGCGCAGCGGGCGGTACGTGGACACCAGGACGTACAAGCGCAGGTCAAACTTCCTTCCGCCAATCAGTAAGGGGTTGTTAATATAGAGAGAGATCACGTAGGCCTCCTTAGTAGACTGAGACACAAACCTAGACATGTCACAGAAAGTCAAAATTAGACCAAAGGTACATCAGTAGGCTGGCCACAAGCCCTCTACCTCTCACTGAAAGGACAGTTTATGAGGGAAAAAATGGGGGTGAGGCAGCATCCACGGAGGACAGTCCCCGCAGCTCCTGGGAACCCATCCGGGACGTGCTCCCTGGGCCTGACCCAGCTGGGGGTTGGCAATACGCAGTCAGGTTTCACGAGAGGGTGTCCCTGCCACTCCTGGGAGCTCCTGCCAGGAGGGCCGTCAACCCACCAGGAAGGTTCACACTGAACGTAGCCTCCAGGTGTCTCTAGGCAGTTATGGACCTCACCGAGGGAGAGGGAGCCCCCGATGAGGTCCCCTGGCCGGGAGCCTCAGGTCCCAAACCCTGACAGCCTGCCTAGTGCTCCCGATGATACGCGCTGCCTGGCTGCTGGGGTGCCAGCACTCCCCCAAGTGCTTTACTCAGATTAACATGCTCCCCACCCCGAGGGTGGTGCTGTTAGGGTCCCCAGCTTACCCTATGAGGAATCTAAGAGTCTACCAAACAAAATTTTGCTTTGCTGCTTCAGAAATACCAGGACTAGATGGATCGCACACCAACTTTCAGCGGCCCTTCCTGTGGCCTTAGACTGGTTCAGGCACCTTTCCCTTTGCGACTTTCCTCAGGTGACACTCTAAGATTAACAAGGCTGTAGCCCCAGAGCCTTGCAGTAGCCTGTCACAGGTGACAAATGGGGTCCATATGTAAGAGCAAAGGCCACCCAGCCCTCGGCCGGGCGACTGACAGGTGACAGGAAACCGCTGACTCAGAAGGCCACAGGATGGGTGGCTGCCCAAACTTACGAAGAAGTTTTGCTGTCCCGGGACCACTTTTTGACCTGCGAGAGCTTGTTGATCAGGAAGATGCCCTTTCCCTGGGCTTTGCCACAGGGTTTCATGATCCAGGTGCTGGAGGGACTTTTCCTGAACTCCTCCACGAACAGGTTGTAGTCGGCGGGCAGCATGTAGGTGACCGGGACAAAGTCTGAAAGTAAAGTAAAGGGGGACAATGGTGAGCCTGCCCAACAGTGGCCACGAGCAGAATCCTGCCACTGCCTTTTTGGGGGCCTGCTCCGTTACCCCAGCCCCAAGCCAGCATCTAACAGAACAAGGACTTCGGCCACTCAGTTCCTGCGCAGTTAAGTACCTTTATCACCCATGTGCTAAGCATTAGAAATCTGTATCATTTAATCCCCACGGCCACCTGTGAACCAGGTAGTTACCATTCCCATTTATCAGATGAGGAAACTGAGAAGCCAGTTATCTGATTTTTCCCAGGTATGTAAAGGGATTCTGAAACTATTTGACATTCAGCTTTTATCAGCAGACAGGATGGGACATACAGTTCTCCCTGGGCATCCATCACTAGATGCAGTAATGATCCCGGGGGTCAGTCTATGGCTCAGGACGTGGGCCCCCGTCCCCCAGACACACTGGACCCCCCCACCCCCACCCCATGCTGGGCACCCAGGACATTGTCTCCCTTGCACACATCACATTTCACATCCACGAAAACTCAGATTCCAAACTTGAGTCCCCACTGCTGGACGCACTCGGAATGAATGAGGTGTCCGCCACAACCAGACCCACTCACCCATCAGAGCCACAATCACCTCTCACTGCCTGCTTCTGCGGAGGTAAAAATCTCAACTTTATTTAAGACATGAGGCTGGTGAAGAAGGCACAAACCCAGGTAGAGGTATTTCCCGTTCTCATCTTTTTCTGCCAGAGGACTCCCTTCTTTCTCCAGCTCTTTCCTGTATCTTTTAATATTCTTCACCATCAGGTCCTTCCGGGTTAGTTCATAGTGGTTTGGAAAATGGTTGACTATTTGATCGTCTGAGAGCCGATAGCCGGTTTCAACGCTGAAAACACTGCGGATGGTTTGCACACTCATCCTGAAAGAGAAGCACAGGGGGGCACACGGGACAGGCTCAGAGTGCACCCCAGGGGGGCAGTTGTCATCAGAGCCGCAGGACGTGCCCTCAGAGGCTCACCTGTTCCCCACCCCGACCTGAGCAAGGGAGGCCAGGCCCACAGCGGCACAGCAGAGCGCCCAGTGATGCTTCCTGACCTGGGCCGTCTGAGGCAGGAGCTACTCTGGTGCTGTGCCCTGAACGGCTCCACTCTCTGGCACAGAGTAGATGCTTCGTAAATGTTTATCAGTTAATGGTATCATTGATTTGATAACATACTAGTGAAAGACAGCGTCCTTCAGACTTTCAAGTCGGGAAACTCATTTACACAATGTTTGCAGCCAAAGTCAGGAAGGCCAGGGACTTCTTAAAACCACAATCACAGGATTATTTAAGGGTCCTGAGCTGGCACTTTGCCTCCGGGAGAGCTCTCTGCCAGGCCAGCTGAACTGGGATGCACCCCGCTGTAGGAGGAGAGCTGAAAGAGAAACGATTTCCTCTAATCCTCTGAGAAAGCCAGCCTCCCTGCCGTGCCCGCCGCCCTCACCAGGCCAGAGAGGCGGCAGGAAGGGCGGAGGGGCTGGCGCCCATCAGGAAGCCGCAGTCACAAAGCAAGGCAGGTGGCTGCGTGGCTTCTTGCTCTGTGGTCCCTGCCTGCTCCATCCCAGGCCACAGACATAAAGAGTGTGTGCCTCAAGCGCCCAGAGGGTTTCTTTTGATTCCATGATCATTAGAATAAAGGGATTAAAAAAAAACTGATTACAGAGAAGCTCAACCGTATGCAGAAGTGGGGAGAAAAGTGCAACCACCCCGCCGCCCAGCTTCAACAGTTGTCGCCATGCATTCCAGCCTTGTTTCGTCTGTACACGCCCACTCCCCACACACAGGCCGATGTTGCTGCAATTCCCCAATGTATCATTTCACCCAAAATATTCCTGTAAGACCAACAGTTAGGGACTCCTTTTTATATTACATGATATCCTACTTACACTATTATCACAATTAATTTAAAAAGTAGCAGTAATCCTGAATATCATCAAACATTAATCGGCGTCCAAAATTCACTGTTTGACAAAGTTTTCACAGTTTGTGCAAATAAAGGCTTCTCATTAGCTGTTCTGTCTCACATCTTTTTGTATTATTATTATGGTATCATGAATATACAATCATATGAGCAACACTGTGGTTACTAGACTCCCCCCATTATCAAGTCCCCCCCACATACCCCATTACAGTCACTGTCCATCAGTGTAGTAGTAAGATGCTATAGAGTCATTACTTGTCTTCTCTGTGCTATGCTGCCTTCCCCGTGCCCCCTACATGAGGAGTGCTAATCGTAATGCCCCTTAATCCCCTTCTCCCTCCCTTCCCACCCACCCTCCCCAGTGCCTTTCCCTTTGGTAACTGTTAGTCCATTCTTGGGTTCTGTGTGTCTCACATCTCTTTTAATCCATACATTCTCCCTCCCCTTTTTCTCTCTGCATTTATTTGCTGAAGGCACTGGTCGTCTGTCCTGCAGGGGATCTCCGCGGCTCCTTCTTATTTAGTGAGCTCTGCCGGCCTGTATTTTCTGTACACTGGGAGGCAGCCCCAGAGTTCTGATGAGCTGCAAGTCAAGCCTTGTGCAAGGCTGCACCCAAGTGGCGATTACAGCCACTGACGGGCACATCCAGCCGGCGAGCCTCTCCCACGGGGCCGCCACTGATGGCTGAGCACCGCCTAGAGCAGCACCGGCCACCAGAAACCTAATGGGACCCACGACTGAGACACCGGGCAGTGAATTTCCAACAGCCACGTGAAAATAATGTTAACAATATTATCTTATTTAACCCAACATATAAAAAGTATTAGCATTTCAACACAGAATCAACATCAGACTTAGCGCTGAGGACTCTTACATTTGTTTCTTCAGGCTAAGTCTTCAAACCGTGGTGTGTCTCTCACACTTACAGCACGTCTCCATTGGGACCAGGACATTTAAATGGTCAGCAGCCCTGGGGTTGGTGGCCCCTGTAACTGAACAGGCACCCTATTCATTAGGGGTGCAAAATGGTGATATTCTACTCTTTCATTTGTCTTTATTTATTAGCAGGAATATTTCTACAAGGAGTAATTTCCCTTCATCAACAACTTAGGTACCTTGAAAAATAGCTCATACAGGAAAGACTAAATGCTTGATTCTTTCTCTTTACTTATCAATTTTTAAAATAACGAGCTGGTTGCCCCCCATCCTCAGGTGTGTGATGAGCTGTGCTCTGGTATCTATTACTGCAAAAACAAACTGCCCATCGTTGGCAACTTAAGGCAACACCCATCCTATTATGTCTCCTGGTTTGGTGGGTCAAGAATTTGGGTGGAGCTCAGCTGAGCATTCCTGTGCTCCAGGTGGCGACTCAGTGGTATCCAGCTGGCAGATAAGCTGATCTGGAGAGTCCAGGGCGGCTTCATTTGTGTGTCTGGCGGGCCCAGCACGACCACGCATAGCATCTACCCACCACCTCTCCAGCAAGACAGTACCAGGAGAGCCAGGCTTCTCACATGCAGCCCAGGGCTCCTGCAGAGGGTTCCTACAGAGGGAGGGGAAGCTGCCTGGGCCCAGACGTGTATCCCTTGGCCTCGCTTTGGCCAGAAAGAATGTGGCAGAAGAGATGACATGCCACTTCTGAGATGAGACCTAAAGGGCCTAGAGAGCTTCCGTTCTCCTTCCTGGACCCCAACTGCCACTGCGAGTATAAGCCCATGCTAGCTGGCTTGGGGGATGCAACAGATTTGTGGAGAGAAGCCTCTGCTGTCCTAGCCAAGGGCGACCTAGACCAAGCCCCAGGTGACCCACCGGGTGACAACAGATGCATGAGTGACCACAGGCAGGATCAGCTAAGTCTGTCAGATCGAAAGATCCACCCAACCAAACTCACAAGCAATAAACAATGGTTGCTGTTTTAAGGCCCTACTTTTGTAGTGTTTGTTACTTGCCATTAATTCAGCAACAGATAACTACTACACCCACTCAAGCAGAGTAATTGTGCTCAGGCTTCACGCTGCCTCTACTTCCTGCCCGGGTGCAAGCTTTTGCAGGTCGCCCTCAGAATACAAATACAGTTTCATAATGTTTTCCTTCATGCTTATTGTTATACAATTTCCCAAGTTGCTTTATAATTGTCCTCATTATTCTCATGGCTGCACCATAACCCACTGAGTTAATGCATTCACCTTCCCCCAACTATTTGACATTTAATTGTTTCCAATATTTCACCCAAACCAGTTTTTAAGATCTAACAGTACATTTAGTGCTTAAAACAGGAGAGCTCTTAAGATATAAAAACCCAAGTCATTATATTGTTTAGCTCTTTTCTTCTCCCTTTTTTGTTAGGAATAGCTCCAAAATGCTTCTTATTTGGCATGAAGAAGGGAGGTACTCAACTCCCTCCGGGAGCCCTGATCATCTACTCAGAGAAGGCTAGGAACTCTCTGGTGCCTGCTGAGCCCAGGGCAAAGAGCCGTGGGATACAAAAGTAACAAGCACTGAACACTGTATTCTTTCAGAGCTCCAATTGAAACAGGGCTCTGGATAAATTATTTCATTTTACCTTTGAGAAGTAAGCATATAAACTCGGGCCAAACCACATACAGGTGAACTGCTCCATAAGCACTCTCTGCATCTGTGTGCCCAAAGGGAAGTTAAAATTAGGTCATGACCTAAGGTGCAGGTACTTTAACTGCCATTAGGAGCAAAGCAAAGGTCATCCCTCCAATCACTCTGGGACGCTGTGATGAGCCAGGCAAGGTCCTCACTCACTCTCACAGGGTGCACAGTAACATGTGAAGAGGGGACGGGGGGGGAAATCACAAATCATGGCACACAGCATTGGCTATGTGACACCAAAATAAAGCCGCCTAGGAGCCTGGGAGGCACAGGTGGCTCTCAGGGCAGGCAACCACAAAGGTCAGCTTTGCACGTGCTTGTAGAGCCCCCTCTGCATGCCAGGTGCTACTTTAAGCTCAGTCCTTTACTGACTCATTTAAGCCTCAAGCAAGCATTTTTGCAAAGAGAGGTCCAAGTCCTTTGCTAATGGCCACCCAGCAGTGGAGAAGCCAGGGTCTGAAACCAGGCATGACTTTGGCTCCAGGTCCTGGACATCCAGCCCTGGACGCACTGCGTCTCCGAAGGAAGGGCTGAAAGGGGGCAGAAAGCACGGGGCATACAAAGGTGTGGAAGCCAGAATGTCTTAGTGGACAACAGGGAAACAGGTGCAGCCTGGTTGGGGCTGGGGGTTGCCAGGAAGAGGCTGGAGAGATGCCAGTAGGCAGAAGGCAGGGACAAAGAGTCTTGGGGTGGTGGGTGTGTTGGGTGAAAGAGCTTCCAGAGAGCCTTATGTGCTCCCCCCACCTCAGAGGTTCACTGCACTGCTCTGGACCTAGGAGCTGTGGAGGGTTGGGGGCAGCAGAGACCCCCTCCAGGTTTATCTGTGGTATAACCCGCCAGCAGGTGGAGACTGCCCTGGGACAGGACACCTGCTTCAGGGGCTATTACTGTCACCCCAGGGAGGGAGCAGACCGAGGAGGACACAGGACCTCACCCTGACGAAGAGGGGGAGGTGGGGCAGGGAGAGGAGTCCAGGGCATGCACAGGTCTCTCACGGGGCACAGGGGTGCCCAGGAGTCGGTGCCAAGCACGCCTTTGCTCTTCCCACTCTCATTTCTCCCTTCTTTTTTAAACATCCAACTGGAATCCTCTTGCCCCCCTGGAGGGAAGCACAGAACCTCCCGCCACAACACCTTGCCCGTCCTCCTCCCTGGGGCGCTGACTTGCAGGGACCAGGCCTGGGCCCTGGGCAGGGGAGACCCCGAGGGGTGGCCCTGGCTTCTCGCCCAAATCCCTGCAGTGCTAACCACACTCGGCTGTGCAGACACATCCCCGGACTTCTCATCCCAGGGTGATAAACAGGAGGGCGGGGCCACTTCATGGCACACATACAACTTTGCTTTCTGGTCACCTGCTCATCAGGCGCCCAGGAAGCGGCACGACAGCCTGGGGACCCCACCTCTGAGAGCGCCATCCACCATGGGTGCAGTCTGTACTGGAGCTGCCAGGATCATGACACTGGCAAACAGGCCTCAGAAGAACCATCAAATCCCACTTTTTATACTCACCAGTAAAAATTCCAGTCCTCGTTCTCTGTCACTTGGACCCATCCTCTCTTTTCGAAGTTATTAATCAGCACCGACTTCTCGATGTCAGTGACCCACTTCACTTTTCCTGCCATACTCCTGGAAGAGATCAACTACTCAGGGCTTTGAAACTTCAATATGTAACTTCCCCTGCCCACAGGAATCCTTTCACCGACACGAGCCTACACGCCCCACCCAGGCGCGACCTCCCAGCTCAGAGCTTCTCAGCCAGGCCGCTTTCGCCCCCAGGGCACACGGGCAATGTCTGCAGGCATTCTGCTTGTAACTGGGGCTGGGGGAAGCTTCTGGCATCTAGTGCTACCCCCCAGGCCAGGATGCTACCCCACATCCTACTACCTACATGATGGCCCTTGAAGCCAAACACCCAGCTCAAATGACAACTTGTGACAAGACTGAAATGGCCGGGTCTAGTGTGAGATAAAGGCAGCAATTAAATGATCACCAACGGATGGTCAGTCATGACTGCAACAGGAACCACTAAGGAGAGGCACCCAGCGCTATGGGTGGGAAGGCTGCCCTGGGTGGGGCCCTGCAGCTGGCCTCTGAGGGGTGGACGGGGGTGCTATCCTGATGGGGCACCCCTCACTGGGCGGGTGCTGCCCACCTCCCTGCTTCCCCTGCCCTACTGTACTTCAGCCTCTGTAAGGGCAGGTGATGGGTGAGTGTCCATCTGACCACAGCACTCCCCTGCTCGATAACCTCCATGGCTCCCCAGTGCATTTAAAATAGAGACCCCTGGCCCTCGCCTGCTTCTCCAGGAGTATCTCACACTGCCTTCTCCTTTATCTGCTGTCCTTGCCACACCAGACTTCTCTGCCCACTCTCTCTCCCACCTCAGGGCCTTGGCACATGCTTGGAATCTCTGCCCACAGAGCTCACCCCTCCCTCTCCGCCTGGCTAAGCCACCTCCCACTCATCTGCCAGCATTAAATGAATGTCACTTGACTCTTCAGACTAGGCACAGGGCCCCTTGCACCCCTACAGTTCTGTCCCTGCTGGAGGACAGGGAGTTGGGTTTCCTCTTCACAGCTTTGCGCCCAGGGCCTGGCACCGTGCCTGGCAGGGTGTAGGTGCTTAATTCAGATGGACAGACGATGGTCCCAGGCCAGTTGGTACCATTGTGAAACTCTGAGCAAGTGATTCGACCTCTCTGGACCTCAGTGTCCTGCTACGAAACTCTGGTTTCACACTGCTCAGGCAGCCCAGGCTTCCAGGCGCCCACCCCAGTGCCAGCCAGAGGTGGCCTTTGTTATACTTCGAGTGCAGTTTTATCTGAAGGGGTTCCTCAAACAACCAGGCTAGAGAGCCAGGGCACTAGAGGGCCTTATGAACAGAGATTCCGCCCCCGTGGACTTGTTTTTGGGGCCACCTGATCGGACAGAAAAGGCCTGGAGATGGAGATGGGGACCCAGGCACGCCTCGCCTGGAGCGGGAGGACCAGGCACTCCGGTGACGGATTCCACCAGGCGGAGCCTGAGCTGCTCCGGTGGCCGCCCCTCTCCCTCGCCTCAGGCCCAGCGGCGGCGGCGTCACAGAGCTGCGACTGTGGTAGAGTGTGGGCGCCTGAGCTTGGGTTTGAGGCCCAGCTCCACCGCTCACTAGCTGTGCGATTTGGGGCAAGTTGCCTAACCTCTCTGAACTTGTTTCCTCGTTTGTAAAATGGGCATAACCACAGTGTCCGCCCACCTTGGGAGCTCACAGTGAGGATTAAACGAGCAAACCCCCGCCAAGCCCTGACGACAGTGGCTGGCCCACGGAAAGCACTCAAGAAACTGGTGATATGGTTACATCGTCATTTCCACTTTATGGACGAGGACGCTGAAGCTCAAAGGTTAAGAGCCTACTTAAGAACCAAACCGAAGGGAGTCACGGGGCCTTGATTCACGTTCCCAGGTGACTCTGCTCCAAAGTGCCCCCTCTTCCACACAGGCTCTCACTTCCCTCTGTGATGGCCCTTCATCAGGAGGATGAAAACGTCCACAGGGTTCGAGTGAGGAAAGAGCGGGAGTTGCTCTCTGCAAACTCTTAAGGTGCCACTCACAGCAACATAAGGTCCTGAACTGATCAGTCAGGATCTACACAGAGGCGACGGCAGGACACAGAAGCTGAGCCCCCACGCGCTGTTACCTCGCATCCCGGCTCTGAGCAAATCCCACGTGCCTCGCACCCACTTGCAGTGTCCAAACCCGCCGCTGAGGGGCACTTTTCTCTATTTGATGTCAGCCCCCAGAGCCCTGCATCCCCGGTGAACCCTGCTCGTTTGCTGCCCTCTAGAGCCCACCCGCAGAACCGTCCCCACTCTCCATCAGGCGACCCCCACACCACAGCCACCCTGGCTGCACAACTCCCCCCTCGAAACATAAATCTTACTGGTGACCTCACACCAGTCACTGGCCCCCACCTGGGGTGACAGCAGAAAGAAGAGCAAGAATGTAAATGATACAGGCGGTGAGTTACGCTTGTCCTTTCTAGTCACGAAACGCCCCCGGGGGGTGCTCCCCAAACCCAGTAAGGCAGACAAGGCGAATATTCTCATGCTCACTAACGGACCAGGAAACCAAGTATGGACTAAGGAGCACATCTTGGGTGGGACCTACCATAGGTACTTATGCAGCCAACAGGAACATCCGATTTCTCTTCGGTTTCACTCCTGCCTCAGGTTCTTACCTAAAATACAATTAATACACAGATGAAACGTACACAGCAGAAGACCGAGAGATGCTCTAACAGTTGTATGAATACAGCCAGAATATTCTGGTGAGTAAGCAGAGTATTTGGCAATGGCGCCTTCTGTTCAACAAGTGCACACCAGGAGATGCCTCGAGGCTCTGTTCTTGTTGTGATAAATATTTCAGAAGGCTAGGATGTATACTGGCTCCTGCCAGCCTTTTCCAGCGGCCACCCACCCCTCCATTTCATGCACTCTTGCTCCGGCCGAGCGGCCACCTCCTTGCTGGGCCGTGCACACACACAACCCTTCCCCACCCATGAGCCTGGGCTCGCACGGTTCTCTCCACTGCCCCTTATCCGACTCCACCGACCCTGTGAGACACAGTTCAAAGGCCACTCCCTGGGGAGCCACTCTCACCACCTCCGCTGGATTTAATACTTCCCTCCCCCCAGTCCCTTGTGCACCTCCCCCTCCACCTGTGGGCGCTTGGCACTCCCTTGTGTTGCAGCCTGCCATGTGCACGCCTTCTATATGTGTGAGAGCGCAGGGACTCTCTCAGTTCCCCGACTCCCTCTCATTGACTCTTTCTAGATTTAGGTGTGAGCATTTGCAGCAAAGCTTACAGTCCATCTGCCCAACCCTGTTATCTCCAGCGCCCAGCCCTCTGGCACAAGACGCAGACATAACCACTCATAGTGTGAGTGGCCGAATGGACAGGTCCTCAAGGGTCAGTCCTTTGAACTGACTCTTCACTTTCAACAGTCGCTTTCTGGGAAATCTTAAGGATTGAATTGTGTCCCCAAAGAAGCTGCACTGGAGTCCTAACCTGGTCCCTATAAATATGACCTTATTTGGAAGCAGGGACCTTGAAGGCAAGATGAGGTCATTCAGGTGGGCTCTAATCCAGTGACAGGTGTCCTTATGAGAAGGGAATTTGGACACAGACACACACAGGCAGAGAACGCCATGTGAAGACACCGGGGACACGGAAACAGAGGGAAACGGCCCTGGGAGGATGGAGGCAGAGACTGGAGCGAGGCCGCCAGAAGCCAAGGAATACCTGACCACCAGGAGCTGGAAGAGGCCAGGACTCCTCCCCTGGAGTCCTCAGGGAGAGCTGGCTGGGATACTGCAAGGTCGGGCAGGTGAGGACCTGGCACACAGCGGGTATTGCAAGCAGATAGGCGGATCGGAAACATGTACATTGCAGAAGAGCCTGGCCCTGAGGCTCTCCCCGATTCGGCTCTGCATTCCGGCCCCCGCTGACTGTGGGCCCGCCAGGCTCTTGGCCAGGCCCTGGAGATCAGCCCCACCCTCACAGACTAAATTACTACTTACATTGTCACCAAACACAGCAGCCACCACTTACAAAGTGCTAGGACATGCTGGGCACTGAGTTGGGCAGTTTGGGCACACCCTTCTCTATTCTGTGCCTCATTACCACTCCCACAGTGCTGCAGGCAGGTATTCCAGATGGGGCAGTGGGGCTCAGGGAGCGGGAGGCAGAGGCGAGACTGCAACCTCCTGACAACCCACACGGCCTTCCTCCCATGCTGCATGTCAACTGTCATTTACCCGCAGGGCAGGGGGCGAGCTGATTCTCTGTCCCCCAGCGCCCTGCCAGGCCAGGCACAGTGAGCAGACTCAGAAATCATCTGTAGAACAAAGGAACTGGCTGGCCAGTCCCCACAGCTCAGCAGCCAGGGCTGACTCCTTCCCAGCCCAAAGAAACTAAACCCGTTTCCTTAAAAAATAGGTAGGTAAGTAAACACCTGATGGTAGATTGTGGTCCTGTCACTTCCTCCTAAAACAGAAGGAAAAAAAAGTGCGGTTAACATAACCATGTAAGGAACTTGACATGTCACCTCCCTACTGGTTCACATTAACTCATGCACCTGAATCTGAAGCCACTTGGCCAGCTACTTTCAGAACAGAGCATCATAAAAATGTGATGTGCTGATCACAGCTGCAAATCTCAGTGCGCTCTCACCACCCCAGGTATGTCAGCCACAGAAAGCCATCCTGAAAGCAGATGGTGGGTGGTTATTTTCCCAACACAACGTGGGCCCCCTCCCAGGGCAAGTGGGCAGGATCCTCACAAGCTTGAGAACCAGTTTCCACATCAGGCCATCGAGCTGCTGACCCATCCACTTGGCGCTGACAGTCACTCTGCGCCACGCCCATGACAGTGGATATACAGCTGCCTGGCGTGACAGTCCTGTTCAGGGGAAGCAAGAGACACATTCCACTAGGGGCAAGCCCCGTAGCAACACGCTTTAACAACGCAACAAAGTTCAGCTGCGGTCCTGAGGAGGCAGGGACTCGGTCCAGCAGCAAACCACACCAGCTGCACTCCAGAAGAGCCCAGATCTCTCCGTGTCGCTCCCCAGCATCCCTGCAATCCTGGATGACCGCAGCAGGCCCCAGCTGGTTTCCTCAGGGCCATCTTCACCCCACTGCGACCCATTCTCCACCCAGCAGCAGGCTGATCTTTTTGCACACACAAAGTAAATCCCGCCACTCTGCTCAGAAACCTCTAGTACCTTCCCAACGCACACAGAATAAACTAGCCATCTGCCGCCCAGGTCCTGCGATGATGTGGACCCCCATCACCTCTCGGGCCTTGTCTCCCAGCACCTCCTCCACCTATCACCCCTCTTCAGCCGCTGGCCACCTTACAGCCCCTCACACCCACCAAGCTGCCTCCTGTCTTAAGGCTTTGCTCCTGTCTTGCCAATGGGTTTCAGGCCCAGGCAAGTTCCCTATGGATTCAATGTGACCAAAGAAATGACAGTTAAACGTTCTTGGGGTGAAAGGGTTATACCCAACTTTATTCCCACAGTGACAGGTCAGTCACTAAAATCCCGATCACTCAGAGCGAGTTTGCGTGCAACAACCTGTTCTCTGCCTCTGGGCCTCCCTACCCGCACAGCCATCCTCTGGGCCTCTGTCCTCGGTGCTGCCACCACTCTAGCCTCCGCTCTGCTCTCCTGCAGACTTACAGCTGTGCCACTGTGTCGCCCAGAGCACTGGGCAGAGCTCTTTAATAGGGTCAGTAATGATATATTGCCTATACCTGTGTAGTGAGCTAGCCAACCAGGGCCAGGTGAGAATCCTGGCCACAGGAACTCTCATTTTATCCAGAGCTCCTCTCCCACCTCTGGCCCCTTCTCAAAGGTTAGCTCCTCAGAGTAGTTTTCCCAGTCCCAATCGCAATCCTCCCCACTTACCGCACTGTCACTTTACTTCTCTGGGGCACTCATGTTGTACACAACTGTTTAGTCTAGCACCAGCTAAAAGCATGGCCCGTGAACCTGCAGCCTCAGCATCACCTGGAGCTTGTTAGAAATACAAATTCTCAAGCTCCCAACACAGTGATGGACACAGACTCCTGGGAGCGGGGCCCAGGAATCCGCACCTTAACAAGCTCTCAGGTGATTCTTATACTTGCTTAAGTTTGAAAAGAACTCGCCTAGTTCATGTATTTGATTCCTTAGTGACTATCTGTCTTCCACACAGGTATGTCACACCATGAGTGCAACAAAGTTGCTCTGCCTTGTCTCCTGCTGAATCCCCAGCACCCAGAAGTGTCTAGTAATAGCAGGCACTCCATCTATATTTGATAAATTAACAAAAATAAAGAAGTGAATTCCCTCCACACACAACCAAACAGCTGTTGGTGCCGAGCAGTGAATTAGGCATGGCCCAGCCCTATAGGGGCTGTCAGGCCTGCAGGGGAGAGAAATCAGTAATCCGTCACCCATAAAGACTTGCACAGCATCACCAGAGGCATGAAGTAAGAGGCCAGGAGTTTAGCTGATTTCTTCTGAGTGAGGGAACATCTCAGGGAATATGTGGGCCTGCAAGCCCAGGAGGACAGATAGATATTAGCCCAGAGGACTTTCACACCCTGGGTTAATAACTACTCCCAGATAAAAGCCAGGACACTTTTCAGGAGAAAGGCAAGTGGGGGGAAGAACTTACATTCAAGGTTTTTTTTTCACTCTTCGGGGTCTACCCATCAAAACGGAAGCTCTCTCTGCCCCTGTTCCCACCACCCCAGACACTCTTGATCGTTATCACTTTCAACTCAGTCCCTGCCAGGCCGGGATTCTAGGGCATCTGGTTTCTTTTACAGCTAGTCTTCTTCAAAAAGGAAAAAAACGCCATTGTCAAAAAAATAAATAATGCGAATGACAACTTCACCTGCGTGCGGTGAGTAGCTAACTGTATTGCCACTGTCCATCTCCACACCCCCACTGGGTGACACTGTCATGCTCCATAGTTTACCGGCTCCTTGAGCGCAGGGCAGGGCCAATCGTATTGTACTTGCCACAACCCGAACAAAGAACCGCTTTGCAAACCCTAAACAGTTCACAAAGATAAGACTTGCACTTCTAAAATGAATGCCCTGTAATGCCTCAGCTACTCTATGGGGGAGGACTACGTCCGACTTCCGCCCCCTTTAACTGATGGGTAAATAGGGAGGGGAAAAGCCTAGGTCCAGTCCCCCAGAGAGGGCAGCAGGGCGGGAAACACGAGTCTGTGCCCTGCCCAGAGCTCTCGCCACGGGTACCCCGCAAGATGCCAAGAGAAACCAATACAGATTGCTAATGAATGGGACAAGCCTAGGAACACGAAATTCCGGAATAACCGATAATATAGAGAATGCAGTTACAACGATCGGGCGGCACAAAGTAAGTCATAGGAACTCGGAGGAGTAAGAGGGGCACGGTGGTCAGCGCAGGTTTCCTGAGGACGAGGTCCAGGGAGCAACCTCTAAGCCGCCGGTGGCCCACACCCGCTCGCGCATGCGCACTGGCCCACCCGCGCACGGCCACACCCCGGGTCCGGGAGTCCGCGGGGCCTCACCTCTGGGCACAGAGCGCGGAGAAGCACCAAGCAGCGCGAAGCAGGGCGGCCCCGCGCCGCGCCCCGGCCCCGCCTCCAGCCCCACTCCGCCGCAGGCAGGAGGACGTCGCCCGGGCTCCGCGGACCAGCCCGCCGCGCCGCGCTCTACTTCCGGAAAGGCGCCCTGGCAACCGAAGACGCGGCCGCAGGTGCCGCGACTGCTTCCGGGGTCAAGCTCTCCAGGGGCGTGTCCAGATCCCCAGGCTGGGCTCCCCTGTGGCCTGGGATGGGATCTCCGTCCGCTCCTCGTCCCCGCTGCTGCTCAGCTTCCGTATGTGTAAAATCGGCCCTGTTGGTAGCATCTGCCTCCTAGGGTTATTGTTAGCATAACATGACATGCTGCGCTCAGCAAGTATTAAGTGTCCTACCCAAAGGTCACTTCATTTGTGACGTGTTCCCCGAGCGTGGGACAGGTGTAGTTCCTCAAACTGTATTTTGTAAACTCTTTCTGTTAGGAAGAAGCAGCCTGGCCTGGTGAGAAATTTAAAACTGAAGCCAGACCTGGATTGACTCCACCTCCAAAATCTACTAACTTCATGGCTTTAGGCAGGTCACCTGACTTCTCTGAGCTTCAGTTTCCTCCTCTATGAACTAGGGACAACAGCACCTACACTGAAAGATTGTATTTCAGAGGCTCTTGGCATAGAACATAGGAGTTGCTCAAATTGTTGCTGAAGTAATTCTTAATAAAGGAGTATCTATTCCAACGTCCGTCAGCCGTAAAAGTGCATTTAGGGGGCTTGAAAAGGATACATGCCTGTTCTGAGACATTCTAGATCCCTGCCTCTTCATTATCATTTATTTCCAGAGAAAACGGAATAATGATTTCCATCTCTCAGAGGTGGAAAAGATTTTAAATTCCTGGTGAATAGCACCTAGGAAAGCATTTAATATGTCTTACCACATTCGCCTACCTTGTGTGGCATATATGTCATTCCAAAGAGCATCACCAAAAATACCAGCAGCC
Source organism: Manis pentadactyla (assembly GCF_030020395.1). NCBI lineage: Eukaryota > Metazoa > Chordata > Mammalia > Pholidota > Manidae > Manis > Manis pentadactyla. The sequence goes on along the minus strand of NC_080028.1, from coordinate 5,944,335 downwards.
AAAATACCAGAAGGCTTGGGTACCACCAGTGGGCGGAGACCAACATCACAGAGCAAACAGTAGGAAAAGTTCTGGGCAATGTGAAGAATCAACTGGGGGCTAGGTAGTCCCAGGAGAAATTGAGACTCAGTGCTAGTCTCATAGAAATCTAGGTTAAATTTAAACAAACTTCAAGGGCTTTCCATCGCCATCAAAATAACTTCAGTGTTTTAGTGTTTTTAGTTTTACTTTAGCTAAAATCTGTTTTTTTCCTGCATAACATCTCAGTTTCCTATTGTTCCTAGAAAGACCCAGGCTCACAAATTGTTAAAATGTAACTTGTAAGAGGCCAGAAACACTGAATCAGCAAGTTATATAATAAGCTGAAAATATGTGCATCATATATGACAAAAAATCCTATCATATATGGATGAGTTAATATCCAAAATAAACAAGGAGTTTGCACAGACCCATAAGGAAAAAAGTTAATTTGGCAGAAGAGATGGAGCCACAAATCACAGAAGGATAAAGAATATGTAAAGAGTGGTAAATAAAATGTGAAAAAATGTCCAAATCACTCAAAATTAATAATATTCACATTTTTAATGAGGTATTTTTTACTGACTAAATTGGTAAACATTTAAAGTACAGTTACAACTAATGTTAGAAAGGCTATGGAAAAAAGGCACTCGCATCCACTGTTGGTAGACATGCAGCTTTCGGTCAACTAAATTCAAGTTCACCAATTTAATGAAATAGTGTTTACCTGTTCAAAGAGATAAGGTGGATCTACCTGGAAAAGACACAGGATATATTAAATGAAAAATGCAAGTTTCACAACTGTTTGTATGATTTTTAAATGTTGTATGTATATGCATTAAATGTAATTTAAGAAGCATTAACATTTTTAAAAAAATATGCACAGTACTGTTAGGAGACCTCTTTGGAAGTTGCACTAGAAGGCACTTTTCTTTTTACAGCCTATATTTTTTACTGTCTGAATTTTAGTAGCATGAAAGTATTTTTTTAAGCTTCAATAAAATAAAGTTTAAAAATAAACATTTTTCAATTTTGAATTGGCAGACCAAACATACATATTTCTCCACATTCCAAAATCTTACTGAGAAGGCAGAAGAAAAGAAAAATACAATAGAAGATTAATCATCCAGGAATCCAAATACCAAAAGCTTACAAAATAAAGGAATTGCTCTAAAATGTTTTGTCTTAAGATCATCTGTTTCTAAGTCAGGCCTTGGTAGTCGCTGAGGATTGATTTACTGTACCGAATTATCACTGGTGCTGGTAGATCCAAAAGGCAGGGCAAGACCAATTGCCCGTATGAGGTAGTTCCCGTGGGTAGAGTGACACAGAGCACAGTGGGAGACATGATGTGGTGACATCATAGCACAAGGTAAGGCAGGTCCCAGTTTGTATGTTTGAAGGGTAATATTTTATAAAGAGCTTGAATTGAAACTGTGAAAATATAATATGTTGGTAAGTTCTTTTCAAGACCATTAGTCTCTTCTGGTGTTAAGATATTTAAATAACAGAAATAGTCTTAATCCAGAAAGGATCAGTTTCCAGATTTGGTTTTCTGCATAAGTGACCATCTGCTATAAATCTATGACCTTAACTGGGAAACTAGAGGAAATATTCTCAATAGACCAAACAATAAGCAATTCCTGAAAGATGAAATAAGAACAAACGAATGGGACAACCCCAATAACAATAAGGACAAATACTCCTTACCAAGAAGGTGAGTCTCCTGAGCAAGCCACTCGAATGACCCTGAGATCAGAAGCAGGAGGGAGTGTCGGAAGACGTACACATGCACACTTGGCCAGAAGGTTAATTAATGGGTTACTGGTCAATTTCCTAGAGAGCAAACAGTCCTCTGGGCTGAAGCCATGTGTCCTAGCTTGCTCAGGCTGCCAAAACAAAACACCAGGGACTGGGTGCCTCCTTAACACCACAGATTTATTTCTTACAGTTCTGCAGGCTGAGAAATCCAGGATCAAGACACCAGCAGGTTCAGGGATGGTCACTTTGCTGTGTTCCCACTTGGCAGAAAGGGCAAGGGGGCTCTCTGGGGTCATTTGTACCGTCACTAATGTCATTCATGAGGGACCCACCCTCATGACCTAATCACCTCCCAAAGGCTGATCACCTAATATCACCTTGGGGATATGAATTTTGGGGGGACATAAACTTTCTGTCCATTTTCTCATGAGAATAGTTCATGAAAGAGAAAGTTCAGGCACTCAGTCAAAAATATTAAAGAAGACCAACAACAAAGACACAGAGTTCAGTAGAAGGAGAATTGAACTCCAAGTAAACAATTAGTACTGTTAATACACTTAGTAGTCGGGAGTCAGCAAACCGCTGGCCACATCCAGCCCGCAGGAAGCCTGTTTTTTACAGCTCAGGAAGGCTAAGGATGGTTTCTACCCATGACCATTTGCAATTCATTTGATAGTAAGAAACACACTAACTTTGAACCCTAATTAAATGGAATAATAATTCTTATTAGGTCTGTATTACAAAATATATATATATTTAATTTCATCAATAAAAAAAGTTGTACAGATTTGTGGAACTCCTTAAGCGTCAGAGCCTGGATTTGAACCCAGGAAACCTGACCGTTCACACTACTGCCTCCCTGGAAAATAAAGAGCCACCCTCTGAAGAGACTGGTGCATCTTCTAGGTGATGCTCTGAGCTTTGCTCAGGGGAAGCCTCACCACAACCCTGGCCAAGGCCGGTGTAACTCTCTCGGCCCCTCATCACTCACACTCAGGGTCATCTGGTGAAGCCAGCGCTAATCTGGAGCCTGACCCGCTCACCCCTCACTGCTGCCTCTGTCCCGCCATGCCAAGTCCCTCCATGGCTCTGGGCCTCCGTGCTCTCACCTTATACCGAGAAGGTAAATGAGGACAGGAAGGTCACACAGATGAAGGGCCTTGCACTGCCGGCTCATAGTAGGTGTTCAGTAAACACTCAAGGATGAGACCTACCTGCAACGGGTAGTTTCCAGGGCTTTCTGCTTGGGACCAGTGTTGCCGAGGGAGACTTGAAATATCAACTTGGGTGTGGTCAGGGCCCCATCTTGGGTCCATCTGGCCCCAGCCCCTTCCCAGCCTCTGTCGTCTGTGGACATCTCCTTCCAGGGCAGGTGGCCCCTACACCTCAGTCCCCAGAGAACAGTGCTGTCACCATGTGGCCCTCATGCCCTTCTCCAGTCCCACCACGGCACCTCCCTTCACTGAGAGCTTCTCACACAAAGTTGGTGACAAAGTCCGTCCCAGTGTCTTTTTTACTAAGAACCACTGGCTCATATTGGCTGGGGGCCAGAAATAGCTCACAATTTGAGGGGCTGGGTATACGAAATGAAAATGCAGGTACCCCCGTTCAAAATTACTAAGAATTTTTATATAGCTACACCAGCATTAAACCAACTGTCGGGCAGGTCTGCAAGTGGGAATCCTGCATAGCTGCCCAGGTCTGAAGCTGGTCCTGCTGCCTGCCAGACACCACCCTAAGAACCCTCCCCAGAACCCTGCCCATTCTGTGGCTTTACCCTACTTTCTTTAAAATTGGGGCAAAATACACACAACATAGCATTTGACATCTTAGCTATTTTTAAGTATACAGTTCAGTTGTGTTACGTACATTCACATTGTTGTGTAACCAATCTCCAGAACTCTATCCTCTTACAAAATTGAAACTCTAAGCATTAAATAACTTCCCAACACCCCTCCCGTTCAGCCCCTGCAACCACCATCCCGCTGTCCCTATGAATTTAACTACTCTGGATACCTTATATAAGTGGAATCATGCAGTATTTGTCTTTGGTGACTGGCTTATTTCACTCAACATAATCTCAAGATTCATCCCTGCTGTAGCATGTGACAGAATTTCTCTCTTTAAGGCTGAACAATGTTCCATTATATGTACAGACCAAACTGTTGCTTATGTATTCATCAGTTGATGGGCATTTGAGTTGTTTCCACATGTTGGCTATTGTGAATAGTGCTACTATGAACATGGGTGTACAAATATCTGCTCAAAATCCTGCTTTGGATACTTTTAGATACATGCCCAGAAGTGGGATTGCTGGATCCCACTTAGATAATTCTGGGTTTAATTTGTGAGGCACTGCCATAGTGTTTTCCATAGTGGCTGCACCATTTTGCAATCCCACCAACAGGACACAAGGGTTCCAATTTCTTTACGTCCTGGTGGACACTTGTTATTTTCAGCCATCCTATTGGGTAGGGTATATCCACTTGTGAAATATGGAATCTGAGGATTGAAGGGAGTGAATAACTTGCCCAAGGCCAAAAAGCCCATTAGCAGTTCAGTTGTGATGGCACCAAATGCCCCTCCTGACTTTCTGCCGCTGAGGCCCGCTTGCCACTGTCGAGGTGCCAACCAAAAGCCCGTGCCCGTTGTTCCCTGAGGCCTGAACCTCCAGTGGTGCCACATGCTACTATGGCACTTGCCCCCCAGCCCAGGCTCTCGCAGGCCAGCAGGCCCTGCCCTACAGCCAGGCAGCACCAGCCACTGCCCACCCTCGGGGCCTCCAGCAGCTCCAGGGCCACCCTCGGGCCCTGGCTTACCCAAGTCTCCAGCACCCACGCCCTGGCCCCTTGCTGCCTGGAGACCAGACACTGGCCTTGATGGTGAGAGTACTGGGTCCAGACTGAGTACCTACTAGGGATTGGGGGTGGGTACTGGACACCGGGACCCACCTTGGGCCTTGTCACACCCATTTCTGGGGGAAGGAGGACTGCAGGATGCCTGGCCTGGTGCCAAAGGAGTGGAGTCCCTGGGGGCTCAGAAATGGGTGAGGACACCAGGAGTGGGAAGCAGGAGGCCCGCGGGAAGGAGCCCTCTCAGCAGCAGCCCCTTCCCGTCCCAAGGGTGGGGGACAGCGCCTAGTGAGCTCTGCTTAGGGGGTCGTGACCACCACTGGAAAACATTCATTCATTTCACAAATAATCGCTGGGCGCCGGTCCCAGGCGTGGCTGCAGTGGGAACCAGGCCCACCCCGCTGGGGAGAGGGGCAGGGAGCGCGGGGACAAACACGCCGACCAGGGCGAGCGAGCGGGCGGAATACACGCAGGCCGGCGGGATCGCGGCTCTCCCGGCGCGTTGCCGGCCTCCGCACGTCACTCCCTCGGCGCCAGGTTTCGTCCGTCGCATCCTCCTTCCCTGCCCAGCCGCTGTGGGTCTTCTCGGGGCCAGGCCCCTACTAGACCCGTCCCTGCCCGTCCCCGGCCGTGCGGGGCTGCGCTCCCAGAGCTGCACCCCCTCCCGCAGCGAGCGCTCCTGGTTAGGGGGCCCGCGGGCCTGGCTTCCACCCTCGGTCCGCCAGCTCGCGGGCGGTGCCACCCTGGGCAGAACACCAACCTGGGCGCCTCGGTTTCCGACCTCCTGACCTGGGGCCCAGGCCCTACGCAGCGGAGGGAACCGGCCCAGGTGTAGCCAGAGGGCTCGGAGGGCCGTGGGGTCCTGTCCGGGAGCCTGGACTGTGGGGGGCCGGCCTCCTCCTCCCCCCGCCCCCAGGTCAGCGCTGGCACGCGGTGGCTGCATGCAGAGTAAACGCACAGGCTTTGGGGATACCCGGGTCATAATGCCATATCTGCCTAGTCCCAGCTACGTGCCCCGGGGGCTCTCGGACCCAGCAGAGGCTGGAGACAATTCACGAGGGTCGCAAGGGGAGACCTGAGACTGCCCTTGGGACGTGAAAACACCGCCCCCCACCAAACCTCCCCGCCCCGCGCACAGCTGCGCGTGCGCACATCTCCCGCATTACAGTCTGGAAAGAACCTTCAATGCCCAGGTGGGAGGCTGCTCCTCACCTGTTCCTCAAAGAACAGCCAGCTGGATGGACCGTTTCTGCGCGGGAGCCCAGTTTCCAACCCCCTCCCTTGCCCCTCCTTCTCATCCCTTTCTGTGCCCACAGGGACCCAACCCCTTCACCCTCAAGCTGGGCTCCCCCACTGTCCCCAGCCGTTGGTGTGGGTCGGGGGGGAGGGGGGTGGCTGTCCCAGGTGTCAGACCCGCCACCAGGTGAAGCTAAGTAGGTGTTCAGTAAGTGGTGGAGGAAGAACAATGACAAAAGAACCAATTTAGATTTTGGAAAGCCTCCTCCCTACTAAGCCGAGGATTTGAATACTTGACCTCTCTGTGCCCCAACCCTCTTTAAAATAGAAGCAGCTTGGGAGCTGTGAGATCAATGAGATAATGCATAATGCTGGGACAGTTCAGCAAGGAGCCAGGCACAGGGGGCGGTTTCCATTGTTGTTATTTTTCATTATTCACGAGAGAGAAGCACTCAGATGAATGATCACAGGCTGTGTGTGTGTGTGTGTGTGTGTGTGTGTGTGTGTGTGTGTGTGTGTTCTCTACTAGACAAATCTCAGATTCGTGGGAAGTCTGCTCCCTGCCGTCCCCCTGCTAAAGGCCTCAGCACAGACACACGAGCCACTGGAGACAGGTCAGACCTTCCGGAGTGCCGGGATCCTGCACAAACACCCCTGCTCCCTACCACCCCCCATGCGCAGTAAGGCTCAGGACCGGAGCGCTGAGCTAAATGCATACACTCTTGTCCCATCCCCCTCAGTACTGCCAGGGCTGGTTGCACCATGGGACAGAAGGAGCCCACAGGTATCAGAGGGGATTTGGGCCATGACCGCTGAATGCTCTTTCTCCCGTAGCTACAGGCAAGCCAGCTGTGGACAGTCAGTGGGGGGTGGCGGGTGTGTTTGTGTGAGGGTGTGTGTGTACTGTGACCGTTGGAGGCCAAGTGGGGGTGTAGGTAAGGGGGTTCAGGGAGCTCATCTCATGGGACTGGCCAGTCTCCTGTCTGCTTCCTACCTGCCTGGGTCTGCTCATCTCTGTGCCCCAGAGCCTGCATAGTCCTCACCATGGAAGGTGACCAGTAAGGATGGGGAAGCACCATGCAAAGCACAGCTCCCCATGCGCTGGTGCCCCTGCATTCCCCAGCCTTCTCCCAGCCCTGGGGCTACTCTCTTGGAAGAAAAGGTTTGAATCCAGGCCTGGGCTCAGCCCTCTGGGCTCCTGGGCCTCCTTTCTCCATCATGAAGGGCCCGTGCACCTGCCTTGCTGTACTGTTGCCAAGATGAAATTTAACGAAACAAACTTGCAAGGTGACAGGCCGAAATTTAATGAGCCCAACCCCCCCCACCGCAGCCCCCACACCCTTTACACCTCACTCCCCAAACTGTATCAGAAGAGTTTATAGACTGAGGGAGTAGGGAGCAAACAGATGGACAGGCAAGCAGGGAGCAGGGAGATGGTAAGGAGATGGGAGAAACAGCCCTGCCCAGCCTTGGGCGAGAAAATGCATCCCTTCCAGAGGCTGAGTGCCCTGAGTGCAGGGGCTTTAGATGCCTGGTGTCCCTGAGCCCCCTGGCTCAGAGTAGACGCCACCAGGAGGTTTGGGAATGAACTAGCACATGACCTTGAAACTGAGAGTCAGATATACCTGAGTTCAAATTGAGTGTTTTTTGCGGTATGGCTTTGGGCCTGTTGCTGAACCTCTCTGAAGTCAGCTTCCCCATCTGTGAAATGGGCTCACAATGCACAGCAGATTACAGGGAAGGAGAAATAAATGCTTGAGGGCCTCACGGGCTGCGGGCTTTCCCTGCAGCTCCCGAGGCTCACTGAGCACTCAGCCCTGTCCCCGTGGGACACACGTCCTGCCTCCTGGCCTGACTGGCAGTCCCTTCCTTCCCAGGCAAAGAGCCGGACTAGCCTTTTCTGTCAGTGGCCCACACTTCCAGTTTCCGACCTTTGTACCTTGGCACATGGCACATACCACTGCTTCCAGAATGTCCCAGCGCAATGTCTGGGTCAAAGAACATGCGCATTTTGAGATATTTACCAGGCTGCCCTCCTGACAGGCTGCATCTATGTGCATCCCCAGTGCTGGTGCCCAAGGACACAGGGCTCCCCAGGCCAGCACTGTGTGTTATCAAACTTAATTGTTAGGCAGTATCATTGTTGCTCATATTTGCATTTCCTTCATTATTAGTGGGGACATAGTACATACAAGGGCAGAGAAAAGGATACAACAAAAGAACTTAAAAAAATAATAAATTATTTCCCATGAGAGAAAAAAATTCAAAACTGCTGTAGTCTCCTGGGGTGCTGCTCCTCATCCTTCAAGACAGGGGAAGAGGGGTCAGAGAAGGCTGCCGTGAGCCGGGTGAGAAGGGAACCTGGGGCCCGGGGGGAGATACGGGGCCTGGCCTCAGCGCTCCACTTCAGCTGCCTGTCCCCAGTTTCCTCCTCAGTGCTTATGCCCTACGATTGTTGTCAGGGTGAAAAGGGATGCTGAAGGGGAAATTCACCCATCTGTGAAACAGACATCTACTGAGGATCCACTGCGGGGGGTGCGGGGCAGTGCACCCAGGCCCTACCCTCCTGGAGCTCACAGACCAGGAAAACCAGGCCAGGAGAGCACCTTTGCAGGGCACCCCATCTCCCAGAGCTGAGGTGTGGACAGCAGCGGCCAGCCCATCCCTGTCGAGTGGAGTGCAGGCTGCATGAGCTGCCAGGCCTGCTTCATTGTTTTGAAAAGCCCTGTCATCACGCTGATAACCTCAGCTGTCAGAGGGGATGTTATTTTTCTGGGTGAAAGCAGAGTCTGCAGAGCCAGGGCTCCTTCCTGTCCGCACCCCCACGGGCCTGCTCCCTCCGCCAGACCTGACTTGAGCGATAACCTGGGGCCTTGAACCTGCTCCAGGCAGGGGACAGTAGTAGCCATCACTGCAGGATGTCCACGGCTGGCTGCCTGAGGCCTCCACAATGCTTCAGGAGCAGATATCACCTCCTCTCTGACCCCAGATTCCTGGAATTGTCTGATGGAGCGGAGGCCTGCTCTCCGTCCTCCTGACAGGCTCCATGAGATTAGGTTATTTCGGTCACACGGGCCATTTGGTTTATTGGCCCGACGCTTGTCTCTGAAATTATTGTGGCATTGAGCTCAGTGGCCTGGCTGGTGAAGCCGCTGTAACGTGCTTGGCAGTGCACTGCTCCTGTCTCAGTTGTGCTACAGTCCTTGTCACCAGCAAAGCTGTCCTCTCTGCTTCCACCACGGGCTCGGCCTGCCAAGTACTCCTGGCAACCATATATCTGGGTCTTATTGAAAATCCTCACTCTGGACTGTTTCGAGCCTGATCCACTGTGTTTTGTTTTGTTTAATGTTATTTTGTAGTATCGAGTTCTAATTTACACACCAGAAAGAGCACGGATCTTAGTGTTCAGCTCAACGCATGCTTACATAGGTACCGCCCCTGCGACCACCATCCGTATCACCCCCGAGTTCCCTCGTGCGCCTTCCCAGCCAGTACCCACCCCCACCTTGAGAGGCAGCCACTGGCCTTACCTCTATCACCATAGATTAGTTTTGCCTGTTCTTGAACTTCATATAAATGGAATCACACAGCGTGTTGTCTCTGTGTCTGGCTTCTTTCACTCGCCATGTCTATAAAAAAGTTTTTGTTTTATGGCCAGAAACATAATCCATGTTCATTGCCAAGGTGGTAAATAATGCACGAGAGAAAGAAAAGACCACATGTGAACCACTCTTGACCTTCCAGTTTGTTCCTTACAGACCTTTCAAGGCAAATGAAAAGTATTTTTCATCTGAAATCAACTCCATATTCTACTTCTTAGTCTATAACCTTTTTTCTCACCAAACACAGCCTGTCTGTTGGCACCTTTCTGCATCTGGCCCATGTAGATCCACCTTGGACTTTGAATGTCTGTGTGGATAGCATTCTTTGCCCCCTGCTGATGGATATTTAGGTTGTTTCCCATATTTGATTTTCTCTTGTTTATCCATCTCCCCTGCTCCCTAGGCAATACACTTATTAAGAGCAGAAAACTTGTCTGTCTGCTGCTGTCTTCCCAGCACTTGGTGGGTGCAGGAATTAGTGAATGGATAAGGTGCAGTAAACACTCTTGTACACACATCTGTGTAAATTAGCCTAATTATGGTTTCAAGAAAATTCCCGAAACCGGGATTGTTGGCCCAGAGGAACACACATTCTTAGTTCTTTTGTTCTAAATTGCCAAATTCTCTTCCAGAAAGATTCATTTATTCATGTGTTCATGCCACCAATTTTTACGGAACACCTACTCTGTGCCAGGCCCTGGCCCAGGTGCTGGGGATCTGGGGGTGACCACGGAGCCCATGCACATGCCCGTGTATCTGGAAGGCCAAAGGTGGCTTCTCCACTGCCCGTCCTTACTCAGTTACTCGGTTACTCGGTTACCATGAGCTTTTGAAATGTTCCCTGTGGGGTGAAAAGGGATCTCATCAATATATTCAATTGCATTTCTGTAAGTACCCCTGAAGGTGAAGGCCATTTCATTCTTTTTACAGCCATTTGTATTTTATTAGTTTCTTCAGCACATACTTTTTGAATGCCTGCTATATGTCAGGCATTGTTTTAGGCTCAGGGAATACAGCAGTGAGAAAAGGGAAAAAATATGAAGATTCCTGCCTTCATGGAGCTTATGCGCCAGCTGGGGGAGACAGATAAACAAAGCTAAGAACTAGAGCAGATTTAAGAGGTAATAAATGCAGGACATGGTAATGGAGAATTCCAGGGAACCAAGGACTGCAGTGTTAAATGGGATTGTCAGGGAAGGCCTTGCTGGGAAGGTGACATTTGAGCCAAGACTCGAGGAAATGAGAGGATGAGCCTGCAGACAGCTAATGGACAAGCAATCCAGGCAGAGGAAACAGCCGTTGCAAAGGTCCTGAGGCAGCCACGAACCTGTCTGCGGAATAGCTGGAATGAAATAAAGAAAGTAATAGAAGTGAGGCCAACAAAATAACATTGGGCTAGATTATGTAAGGCTTTGAGGACTTTGGCTTTTCTTCTGTGTAAGACAGAGAGCCCCAGGAGGACTTGGGCAGCAGAGGCACGCAATCTGAGTCTCATCTTAAACGCATTACTCAGGCAGCTGTGCTGTCATTCAAGGAGAGGGGCACGAGAGAAAGGGAGTGGAGGACACTCAGGTCTTCGGCCTGAGCACCTGCAAGGACAGAGTCTGCCACCAGCTGAGGTGGGAGACTGGGAGGCCTGGGGAGATGAGTGAAGCTGACCTGCTGGCCTGACGCCGGGAGGGGCCCGGGAGCTCCATCGCCCCCCAAGGTGGGGCTGTGCTGCAGGCCTTGGGCCCTGGCTTTGCGACAGGTGGAGGACTCCAGCTGGTCAAAGGGGCAGAAATGCTTCTGCGTATTCGTGGCTGTGAGAAGGTTCCCGCCAAAGCCTCGGGGGAGATTTGAGGGACAGGGCAGCTGCAGTGACCCACCCAGCCACGCTAGGTTTCCAAGATGTTACTCAAGCACCTGAGAACCAGCCTTGACTTTCAAAAATCATCTTACTACCATTGACTCTTGTCCCCAGAGGCCTCCCCAGGGCCTAGAGAAGTGTCTGGCTCCAGGCTCTGGGCACCAGGGACCCCAGCCCAATCCCCCCGATCGCTCCTGCATCTGCACCGGCCCCCCGCTGAAGACCCACCAGTGCAGGTTCTGGCATTGGCCTCCGTCTGCCATCCCTGCAGATCCCAGGAGTTTTCAGAGAGGCCAAGAGCTGCAGCCACCCCACAGCCTGGACTTCAGGACCTCCTTCTCTGGTGCCTCCTTGGCTGCATGGGTCACACAGCCCTGCCCTGACCTGTGTAGAGTCCAGACAGGGCTGGCCTGATCCTGGTCTCTGGACGCAGTGCCCAGGGGAAGCTCTGCACGGAACAAAGATTCACCTCCTTCTCCTTGGAAGGTCTTGTCACCAGACCCCAAGGGAGACCAACCTCCACAGGCTTCTTGTGAATGCCTCCACTGCCCCCCACAGATCCACAGACACTGGGGTGAATATGTACAGCCGCTCCCAGGGCACCTCCCCTCCCGCTCCCTTGAAGAAGGGAAGCTGGGAGCTGCCCTGAAAGCTACTTTAAAATGTTCTGCTCAAGGCAGAGAATAATCTGGGTGACAGGAGATGGCTGCGTTGGCCCCAGGGTGCTCATTGTCACACGGCTGCCCAGCAGGTATCGACTGAGCACAGGCTGTGTGAGCAGTGAACCAACCATATCTGGCTTGGTCTCAGTGAGGGGCAGAGTCAGACAACAGACAAATAAACACGTTTGTAAATAAATAGGCAAGAGAAGAAGGAAGAGAACGCAAGCAAGGCAAGAAGGGGGCATCAGCCCCGCCCACCCACCACTGGGTGACCTGGGTCAGTGAGGACGGTCTTTGGGCATTGCTTCTACCCTCATGCTGCCTGAGTTGGGTGATACGTCCCCATTTCCCCGAAAGTGAGGGAGATTGAGGCTCCAGTGCGTTAGGCTGTGTTCAAGCCCACACAGCTGGGAAGGGAGGCCCCCTCCCAGCCCCCACTACCCACGCCTGCACCCCGCAGCTCAGCTGGCCTCTCTGAGCCTGTCTCCTGGCTGGGAAAGTGGGGATGCAGGTCCCCGCAGCTTCCCACCAGCTCTGTCCACAGCGGGCCTCTCTAGCGCACAGCACAGCGCGGTGGGGGCGGGGCGGGCAGGAGGCAACATGAAGGAGGTGCCCCAGGGTGGCTGTGAGGGGAGGGGACAGCCGGGCCCTTCCACCAAGTGGATGGTGGCTTGGATGCCCCCACTCAGGAGCCTGGGCACTCATTTTCCCTCCAATACCCTTCCCATGGCTACGGGATTGCAATTCCCAAAGATCTAGGCCCTCGCCTGCTCAAAGTCCCTCCACGGCTCCCTAGTAGCCATAGGGCCAAACACACATTTGTGTTGCAATCGAAATCAGCCCTTTCTCCAAGGTACACTCCTCCCCCAGGAGGCCTTTCCTGATATGTGTGTGCCCTTTCCAGGCCCTTAGTTTTCTCTCCTTTTCCCTCTCCTGAGGCCCAGCACTTTCTGTCTGAGACCCATTTTGTACTTCTGTGCCAGTTTGATCTCCCTTCGAGCGAGGCATTTGCCATTGTGTCTGGCTCAGCTCCGGCCTGAGTTGAGACCAAACACAGTTTCCTTGTTTCCTGATCACCAAGTGAATACACATCTGTATAGAAAATCTGGAAAATGCAGAAAAACATAAGGCAGAGAACTAAACCACTTACTATCTTTATGCCTGGAGATGACCAATGTTCCCATTTTACAGTGCTGCATTTCTTTCCAGATTTTTCCATGGAAGTTGTAAATGTGGGAGTGTATTGGACACACTGACGTGTAGTGCTATTTCATTTAACAGACGGTGCGTCTCCAAGACACAGTTTCTTTTGTGAACATAACAAACTCTTCAGTTCTTAACTGACTCCTTTAATAATAGCCTCTGGGTTTACTGACCACCTACCGTGTGCCGGGCCCCACACTGGGATGCTGTAGGAGGCAGTTATAGGTGGCAGAGTCCGAATTCAAACCCAGGGCTGAGTGAGCCCAGGGTTCTGGTTTTCACCCAGCGGCTGCAGCTTCCCTCCCTAGCAAAGGCTTATACGCCAAGCGAAACTGCTTCGCTTTAGGGCTTCACAGACTTCCTGAAGCCTGGCTACAGACCCACAAGTCCGGCGGGACAGAGAGACCTGGGGTCAAGTCCCCATCACCCAATCTCTTGGCTATGTGGCCTTGGACCAAAAAGGCTCCTTGAGGCTCAGTCCCTCATCTGGGCGAAGAGAAAACCCATCCTTCAGGAGACCTTAAGGGGTACATCACATGACCCCCACAACATGGCCAGGCTGCCGGGTTCGCCGTGACTTCTCACCCCTACGAGGCATCCACTGGGCTGGTGAAGGTGAAATGCCACTGTGAGGAGCCGGCCCGTTGGGCTCTGCTCTAGCTTCTGGCAAGGAGCTCGGGCTCGACTCAGGAGAGAACAGCGAGGGCCTTTGAGGGGTCCCTCCTGATGTCACGAAGCCACACTCAAAGTTGGAGGATGTCCTAGATAAGGTGTCTCAAGGCTGGGACAAAAGTCTGGGAAGGCAAATGGAAATACAGGACCATTTAAAACCTGCACTGTTGCCTGGTTCCCAGGTGGGCGCTGGATGCTGAGGCAGCACCAGGCACGCATGCTCACTAAATGATCAGAAAAAGTCGCATCAAGGGCAAAACGCAGCCCAAAGTTGCTGCTGGAGGGTCTGCTCGGCACCAGATCCCTGAACCACAGAGAGAGGTGGTCCTGGCTTCAGCAGGAGGGGCTGGGAGGACCCAGAGGCCCCCGGAGGCAGCTCCTCAGGAGGGACGTGCCCAGGGAAGGAAGGGCCTGGCCCACCAGGTCACAGGGGACTCTTACAGAGCAGGATTCATGGCCCAGTGGTGCTGGTACTGGCCACAGAATCCTATGGAGGAGGGGAAACGGAGGCCCAGGAGGCTGGGGGGCCAGCTGTGGAGCGGAGGAAAGGGCTCTGCAGGACCTGGGCTTGAAACGCCTCTGCTGCCCAAGGGCTGGGGGGTCTCCAGTGAGTGGTCTCCTTTTCAGAGCCTCAGTTTCCCGATCTGTAAAATGGAGCCAGGAACTAGTTCTCTCTTGTCTGCACACCAACCCTTTGGGGGTGCTGCAGTGGGATGGCCATTCCTGCCCCATGGGGCAACTGTCAGAATTAGAGGAGATAATACAAAGTTTAGCCCTGGGCCTGGGGACCTGAACGGTGGGGAGGCCATCTTGACTGTCATTATTGTCATTTGCTATCTAACCCAGGGCCCGCTGTCAATTAATAGGAAGCCAAGGCCTTCTACAGGCCCTATTCTTATTCGAAAGGCTTTCAGCCCCTCCTCCATTTAATGAGCATATTGTTTTGGGACCTTGCAAGGCGAATATTTTCACCCACCCCTTCCCTGAGCACTTTATCCCCCATCTGTCCCTAAACTGTCCTCCTTCCTCCATCTGTTCTGCTAATGTTTATTGAACACCTACTACGTGCCTGGCCCTGAAACCCCCCCTGGAGGCACTGCCCTACGCCTCAGGGCTTTTTGGCCCATGAGACCCTTGCGCCACGCTTCTCCGCTGTGAGTCGCAGCTTTCCATCCGCGCGGTGCGTGTGCAGAGAGGACCCTATTTTGTAAGGCTCCTCAGGAGAGCCTGTGAGGCCCCCTGTGGCTATTAGTGACGGACGGAGGCTTTGTGGGACTTGGATTTGATGTGATCTGCAAGTCAGAGGAGGTCAGAACAGCCCGCAGGGACCGCCTTTCAGCCTGGAGTTTACTAAACAGTTGATGGTTCTCTCCTCTGATCTTCCGTGCAGCCCTGGGTGGCAATGGGGAATCAGCGCTGTCTCCCCGTTTCGCAGAGGAGAACACTGAAGGCAAGTAGGCGTCGCTCACTGTCTGGGGGAGGGAGTCAGGGGTCACCGCCAGGTAGCAGCTGGCAAACTGGAGGGAGGGGCGCCCTGCCGCGCCTCTGCTTTCAGAGACTGCAGGACTGAGGTAAACAAGCCTGTTGTGTTCTTGGAGCGATAGTTACTTTGTAATCCCCGCGCGACCCTCCGCCTCCAACACACCCCCTGGATAACCCCGCCCCAGGGCTGCGTCCCACCCTACCTGCAACCCTTCTGATTTCTTCTTCCTTCCCCAAAGGAATTTGGGGGCCGTCCCCGGCCTCTGTTTCTCCCTAGGCTCAGGAGCCTGCTCCCACTACAGGAGGCAGGGGGGTGGGGTGCGGCAGGAGGTGGGAGAGCAGGACTGCGGTGGAAAGGCCCCGCTTCTGTAGAATACTGTTAATTCTAAAAAAACAGGAACCTTAGTGTTTGAGTTTGGGAAGGAGGTTTAAAAGTGCCTAACTCCAGGTGGGCGCCAAGGCCTGGCAGGGCGGGAATGGAGAGTTATTGGTCAGTGGGTATGGAGTTGGTTTTACAGAATGGAAAGTTATGGAGACGGCAGCAAAGGTTCACAACATTATGCATGTATTTAATATATGAACAGTGCCCTTAAAAATAGTTAAGATGGTAAATTTTATGTTGTGTTTTACCACAATTAAAAATATTTGAAAAACAAAACCCAGCTTCCGAAGCTACCAGTACAAAGAGCACGAATATTTGAGGGCTGAATTCATGCTGTCATTCAAAAGTTATTTGGGCCTCGCCCAGCCTCAGTTTTCTCATCCGTAAAACGGCACGTAAAAAAGCACCGAGCTGTTAGGACTGCTTTGAGGACGAAGCAAGGCAATCCATGGGGAGATGCTGGATTATGCACGCAAACTCGGCCAGCGGATTCAGCCACAAATATTGCTCAGAGCCTACTGTGTGCACGCCATGCTGGGAAAACAGCGCACGCGACAAAACAAGCTTGCAGACAGCACGAGGTAGAGACAGTAAACAAGTCAACAGCTCACATTTGTAGCGGCTCGGTTGCAGGTGGACCTGGGGGCGGGCCGGGGCGGGGCCGAAGGCTTATAGGGCTGCGCGCGGGCTCCCGCAGCACACAATGCGCCTGCAGGCTCCGGAAGCCGCCGCAGTCGCCACCGCCGCTGCGAGGTGAGTCCCAGCCCTGCCGCGATCCCAACCCCGCTGCCCTCGGCCCTCCGCCCAGGCCGAGCCCGGCAGGTAGGCGCCGGGTGCTGCCCTGGATGCCGAGCGGCTGAAGGTCGGTGCCCGGTCTTATACGGTCCGCGCAGTTGTCAGTGTGTCCCTTGCGGGGGACGTTTCGGGACTCCGTTCCAGGTGCCAGCCGGCGACGGTGCCAGCCGGGTCTCCGTGGGCGGGCCGCAGTCTCCGCGTCTGTGCAACGGGCGACCGCTCCGCGCCCGCCCCCACGCCGCCTGCCCGTCGCCAGGTCCAGACCCCCAAGTTCTCGGGTCGCCTCCCGGGCACTGAGGCCGGTAGCCACCCAGAAGGGAAGATGGCGTCGGGCGCTGGAGCCACCGGGCTCCCTCCCGGGATGCGGGGAGGAGGAGAGCCGGGCAGGCCGGCGCGTCCGGGGCTGCGCTCGCCGGGGTTCGTAGATCAGAGCCGCCGACGTGCCGGGCGCACGCAGGGCCGCGGGGCGCGTGCCGTTCGGTGACAGGAGGGGCCCGCCGCTAGCCCCGCACGGCCACAAGGAACCCCCGGGCACCGGGCTGGTTCCGCCCGGGGGACGCGCTCTGGCGTCCCGGGTGCGAATCGCGCAAACCGTTAGTTGTTATTGCAGTTTTCGCGGAGTGAGCCGCCCCGGGGGCGGGATGATGTTGGCTCTGTAGTAACTTTCTGAGCTCCACTCTGGCGCGGCCCCTGGTTGGCATTTCTCCGTCAGCTCTCCAGGAAGGGAGGGTTATTTGTTTCATCCTTCCCTTGTTCAGAAAGGGACAACTGAGCTAGCTCTGTGCTGGCCCGCCCTCCAGGGCACAAGCCTCGTTTTACAGAGGGAAAAACTGAGGCTTAAGTTCCTAGAGGCAACAGAAATGCTACCTAAAAGCCCAGAGCTGACGTCAAGCCAAAACTCTCCACGCAGCCGCTTTCCAGCTGTGCTGTTTTAGTTTAGACAGGCTGCCCTGCTTGTGAGCCTGTGTGTTCATTCTGTGAAATGGGTTCATCAAGTTTCTACCAGGTGTGGAGAACACCCGCCCAAGTGTTGGTTTGGTTGCTAGTGGCCTCGAAGCAGTAAACACTTTAATTTATCCTTACTCTGGCCATGCTTTTGGGATAAATTTTTAGGAGGGGCGCGTTTCAGGTGATTATTGGTGCTGCCTGGCACTTGGTCCTAGATGGTCTGCGGAGGCGGTAGCTGGGCCTGGGCCCCAGTGCTGGCAGCTGATGTTGCCTCTCCCCACCCTCTCATCTCTCCACACTGCCCCTCCCTTCTCTGCCCAGGATTTGGGGGTTTCCCACCGTCTTAACTTCAAGGTCCGGGGCTATCATTGATTGAGCTGTGGCTTCTCCAGCCTTACCAACATTAGGTCATACAAATTTATTTTTGCTTGTTTCTGGCATAAAGTGTGTCTAAAGGTGTCGGGGGAGACTGGTGCCCAGGGTGTGGGCTTCCAGCCAGTGCCTTAGAATGTCCTCCATGGCAGGGAACATATTTAATCAACCTGATAAGATGGCTGCCAGGCTATCTTTTTTTGGAGGGAAACTGTTTCAATAGGGATATTTCTCCAAGTACCAGGGATCCCATGAGGCCTTCCATGGGATGGTGTGTGGCCTAAAACAAATGAAACGATACATGATACACTTAGCATAGCCCCTGTGTGTGTGTGTGTGTGTGTGTGTGTATCAGACTCCTGCTTCACTATTGCAGATCATTTGCCACCTCCTCCAAGAAGGCTTCTTTGTCTACCTCATCTACAGGTGCAGCCCTTCCTCTCCTCCCACCAGTTTGTCTGACCTGGGACCTTATTTTACTGTTTTCAGACACCAGGAACAGTGTGAAATTACCCATTTGTGCTTACTTAGACTTACACCAGCCTGCAGCTCCACAAGAACAGACCCAAATGTCAGCACTCACTGGAGTACCCCCAGTGTCCATCACGGCCTGGGCACGCTGGGCAGAAGCTGGATACGGAGTTGTGTACGTGTTAATTATTGTAAGTTTTAGGTGATCTTCGGTGGCCAACAGGTATAAAAGCAGGATTCACTGAGCCGCGAAGAGCCCACAGCAGTGTTGTCAGCGCAGCTTTGCACTGGATTCGTTCTCTAATAACTGGAAGAGGCTCCCGGGGAGGGGTTCTCTCCACTGGCAAGTCTTGAAGCTGACCTCGAAGGTATTTTCCCCTCTCCCTGAAAAGCATCCTGTTTTTAGTGAACCTATTAAGTTTGTAGACAGTTAATGGCTTCTTGCTTCCCCTGCCTCGGACATAGTGGATCCCACGAGAGTCCGGCTGTTTTTCTTTTTGCTCAGAACAATTCCAAGACGTTTCTAGGAAGTTGCTGGCACGCTCGGGTTTCACTGTGGGGCCACCAGGAAGCCTGCAGTGGGTCTGGAGTGGACACGGGCAGCTGCTCCCTCGTCTCTTTGTCTTGCCCCCCGGTTGGTTGGGCCGGGCCCTGGGAGAAATACAGAATGTAAGCAAATAAGTCCACGGTGCGTTCCTTGTCAGCCCCGAGGCAAGCGGGAGAGAGGCCAGGCCTGGTGGTCAGCGTGCCAGGGCGGACTCAGGGAGGGCAGCTGATTTTCCTAGTGTCAATATTAGGATGTGACAACACAAAACACCCACTGGGCCTCGCCAGGCACTGCATGGTAAACCTGTTTTTCTGGTGGTGGGAGAAGACACCCGGTCACCCAGACTGAGAAGAAGTGCGAGTTTGAAAGAAGAGCAGCCCACTGGCCATTTGGGGACGGGCCCTGTGAGATGGCTGTTTAAGGCAGAGAGTCCTTGTTTTCTTTTTTTTAAAGAGATGATGTTTGTGTGACTGGCTTGGAGCTCAGGAGAGGCTCTGTCAAGGTGAGACAAAGAACCGCGTGCCTGTGTGCGGGCCATGACGCACCGGGAAAGTCCCAGCCGTGACCACGAGGCGAGGCGGTCAGCCTGGGCGCCACCCCTCCTAAGCTCCAGGCTCCGTGAGGGATAGCTTCCCATTAGTGGGCACTTACTGTATACCATGCCTACATTACCCGCCTCCTCTTCACAGCTGACCCCAATTGGGCTCTCCGAAGGGGACAGTGTGTCCAGTCCAGGGTCCCCCTGCCAGGAGTTGCTTGTTCCTGTGAGCCTGGCTCCTCCATTCTGGTTTGCATTGTCCTGCCTGTCTCCTCTGGCTTGTCTCCGTTCACTGGGGCAGACAGACAGGTAAACATTTAATGAGGCCATAATGGGCTAAGTGCCCAATCCAGGTCTGTTTATCAAAGGTTCTGGGACAGTGCAGATGAAGAGCAATTAATTCTAGCCTGGAAGGGTGGGAAGGAGGTGGATTCTGGGTCAGGCCTGAAGGAAGAAGCAGGTCCCCTAAGACAGCCTTGGGGAGGCAGCGGGAGGGTGTTTGGTCGAGGTTGAGGGCACCAAAGGGCTGGGGTGAGTCCAGTGGGGGGTGGAGGACTTTGACCCAGCGAGGAAATGGGAGCCTCCATGGAGGCTGACCGGAGGGGGGCTCAGGACCCTGTGGGTGACTGAGAGCCCGCAGAGCAGTGAGGGCGTCCCAAAACTGCCAGGGAGAAAGGAGACCCCGAGGGCCGCGTGGCTCCCTTTAGGCTTCAGTGTCTGGCCCTGCAGAGCGCACAGTCCTTCATTTATTTTAAATACTTCTTAAGTAAGAACTTATTTCAAAGACATACTTTTAAAGGTTTTTAAGTTGCTGGTGTAAGTCAAACAGCCTGGGTGGCTCATAAGCCATAGATTCATTTCTCACAGGGCCCTGGAGGCCGGAAGTCCAAGGTCAGGGTGCCACAGGCTTCCTGTATTCGCACGTGGAGGGAGCTCTCCTGCGCCTCTTTAGAAGAGTAATTGCTAAACACTCGTGGAGCCCAGAAGATCTAATTGCCTCCCAAAGACCCCATCTTTTGGGCAGTTAAGTTTCAACATATGAGTGGAAGGGGGCGTGGACACAGGCATTCAGACCACAGCAAACTGGTTTAAAGCCAGTTTCAAAATCAGTCAAGAGAATTATTAGTCTGTTACATTTCCCGTACAGTTTAGTGTGTTTTTATAGGTATTTAAGCAGAAAAGGGCATAGAAGATCTCCCAACACTTGCTTTACAAAGAAATATTGGGAGTCCAAGAGGGCTGAGGCCTTTGTCTAAAGTCACACAGACAAGCTGGGCTAGAACCAGGCATCCCACCATGTTCGTGCTTAGCCAGTGAGACGTGTTCCTGTCACTCAGCAGCTACCCAGGACTTACTGTGCGCTACACAGAGACCCAGCACTTTGCATTTTTGCAGTGGCTAGCCTGCCTAAACGTGGGTTTGGGGAGGAAGAGGGGGCGCTGGTCTTGCATCACTCTTTCCACGAACGTTCCTGAGCTACTGACCAGGCCCAGAGAGAGGCCCTGGTGCTGAATCAGACCAGACCAGACCAGCTCCCACCAAACCGTGACCTCAAATAAACTCTGGTGGTCGAGACAGTGTGTCCCCAGAGGTGGAGGCCGTAGCCGCTCCCCTCGGGTGTGTGACAGCCCTTCCCTGTTCTAAACCCGTTTCTTCATCTGTGAATAGGGGATAGGTTCCTTCCTCCACTAGGGTGAGCTGCCAAGTGCTGGACGCTGTTCCTGCACCTGCATGTTTCATAGTTGCCTTCTTGCCCGTGATGCTAAGTCCAATAATGACAAATTCTTGGGCCCTACTGTGCCCTGCAGGCATGTTCCATCTACTGTTGAATTTAGTGAAAACTACTGAGCATTTCAGGCCTCACAACATGACATTTTTCTAATTCTCAAGGCTGCCTCCCTGGTTTGTCTACAAGTAGATCAACCTGCATTGCTAGGAGGGTCTATTTTTGGAGCTTGGGGGTGGTTAGCATGATTGTATGGCGAAGAGGCTCTGAATTTCCATTTTCAACCCTCCCAAGCCCCCCATCTGTGAAATGGGACAAACATCCCCTTCTCTGGAGGGGGGTTGTGCTCTGTAGATGCAAATAAAGAGGATGTAGGGTCACCGGGAGCACTGAGCCCCGGCCCAGAGAGGGCAGCCTTTGTTGGAGGCCCCAGCAGCCGGAAGCCCAGCGCAGACTGGACTGCTGGCCGTGGCCCAGTGGATGGCTTTGCCCACACCTGGATTCCAGGTGGATCCGGCCGGCACCTGCGCTCTGTGGTGGGCAGAGCAGGACTGAGAGGTGGCGGCTCCAGGGGTCCATTCCGAGCTGCCACTTTCCAAATTACTGGACAACTCCCACCCACCTGCCCAGGTGACTTTCCAATTTTCTTTTTACATTTCTCTCCCCCCTTCCTGCCTCCTTCCCCTGAGGTATTTCTCCATCACTGAAGGGAAGTGAGCCCTGCCCTCCTCAAACAGGGTGGGGATCCTACCTGCAGGTTCCTGACCTGGAGGCTGGAGCCTGGACTTGGCCCGCAAGATGGGTGGACGGGGAAGGGGGTGGTTACTTGATTCCAGAAATAGACCTTTAAAACAAACATCACCATTTCAGACAAATTCAAGCTATTAATCTGAAGCAATTGTTTTTGCTTACTTTTTTGAATCAGCAGCACCAGCAGCACATGCCTGATAGTAAAAATTCCAGAGCACAAAAGCATGTATAGTAAAAATTAAGTCTACTTCCCACCTCGGTGCCAGAGACATCTCCTTCCTCTCTTTACTAATTGCTTTTCTCCTTCAGGGGATGACTGGTGCAGAAGGAAGTATTTGTCTGTTTTGGGTCTTCATTTTGACACAGTGAAGACTTCTGTCCCTGCTGACTTCACGTAGCCATGTGCCTTCATTGGGGTCTGGCCACACCAGTGCCTACAAGCGCACTGCGTATCTTCCTCAGGGCTGCCAGGGAGGGGTGTATGCAGGAGACAGAAGTCAAAGGTTATACACCTTTGTGGTTGTGGGACATATTAATCATCAAAGTGACCCCCAGAGATGTCAGGGGCAGCTGCTGCACGGCAGGGTGAGTGGACGGTGAGGGTGAGGGGGCACTGTCCCCCACTCCTCTCTGGGGCTGGTGAGTCCTTAATGAGCTTTGGAGCCCTTGCTAGGTGGCAGACAATGGGCAACAGTGGTGTCTAATCTTAGCAGCCCTGGAGGTTGGGACACTGCCACGCAGGAGAGCCCTGCCTGTGCTGGGCCCAGAGTCGGCTGACTGTCCTGGTCCTGGCAGTGGCAGCTGGGGGGAACCTGGGTGTGTCCCGCGGAGGTCAGGGCCTTTTGGCTTGAGTGGGCGCTGGGTGCTTTGAGTACCGAGGGCTCTGTAAACTGGGGCACTGCCCCCCTCACAGGTGGCGGCGGAGCTGGCGACTGGGACCATTGTGGATGGGAAAAGGTGGGCTCACCAGCAGCCACTGGCCTGGCCCTCAGGACTCCGGGGACTAGTTGGCATTGTGGGAGCCCCAAGGTTGTCGTCACCTGTTCCTGCTTTGCTGCGAAGCGTGCAGGGACACAGCAAGGTTGGGAGCAGGGAGGGAAGCAGGCAAGGCTGGGCTTGGGGAGACTGAGGGTCCACTGTCCGAAGAGGGGCAGCTGTTGCCATCCCAGTGTGTGTGGGGGCATGCCTACGTCACTGCAGGCCCCACAGGTGTGTTCGTGGCTGTGGGGGCGGTGCTCTCCTCTGCCCAGAGGGTAGATTTGCATCCCGACCTCGAGTAAAACAGGGTTCCTGGCTGGTTTTTCCACTGAGTGTGGAGGAGGGTAAGTGTGTGGGCTGCAGCCGGGGTGGGGACACGTGGCTGTGTGTGCCTTCCTTTCCCTAAAGAAAACTTGTTTGCAAATTTACTGGAAAAAAAATAGATGCTTAAAACCAGTCCAGGTTCCTGAATCTGCAGCTGCAGAAACTTTGTTTAGTCATTCAACAAATGCTCTGTGCTATGTGTTGGGAACCATAAGAATGGCAGTTCCTGTTTTGTTACTTGCTACTCTGTGTCAGATACATTAACATGGATTCTGTCATTTAGTCCTCCCAACGTCACTCCCCAGCCCCGTGAAATAGGTGTTACTAATACCCTCATTTAGAAGTAAGGAAACTTGAGGCACACGGAGGCCAGCTTACCCAAGGACACCCCCCAGCGTGGCTGCAGAGCCCAGGCTCCAAACGACCACAGAGGGAGAGACAGCAGTGGCTAGTGTGCTTGGCTGGGGAGAAAAGGAAGCAGAGACCGGGCTGTGGGAGCACCTGAGGCCCCCACCCTGGCCCGGAGGCCTGGGGCAATGCCGGAATTGAGTTCTTTGGGGACCAGTAGAAGTGAGCCTGTCAGAGCAGACAGGGTGGCCAGCTGGCAGGCACTGCCCACGCACGGTCACAGAGCGTTAAGTGTGGTGGGAACGGGGGCCAAAGTTGGGGTGGCAGGGCTGAGGTGGCCAGAGGGAGAAGAGGGCTGCCCCGTAGCGGTGCAGCACAATTCCTGAGGGGCCTCGGGAGCTGAGTGGGGTGGTGACCGGGTCAGATCTGAGGCTGCTGCCTGGACACAGACGGGAGAAGGCCCGGCAGGAGGCGGCCCGCGCTTGGCCTCCCCCGGGGTGGCAGGCAGCTGGGAGGCTGCCGCAGGGACCCTGCCCCCAGCTCCGTGCCGCACCCCGTGTGTCCTCGCACTCTCAGATCTAGAGCCCCAAGGCCAGCCCAGGGCAGGCTGGCAATTCTCCGCTAGTGTCAGTCAGAATCTTAGGGCATGGGCACATGGGCACAAGGGCAAAGGGGCTAAGGACCGGGGCTACTTCCCTTCTCTTCCGGGAAGGGAATAGCTCCCTGCAGACGGGGCTCAGGTCGGAGGAGAAGGGGGGGTCAGGGGGGTAGATGCAAATGAGGTCTGGGGCTGCTTTCCCTGAGAAATGGCCATTTGCATTGACACGAAGTCTACTGGGAGCCTGATGACAGCCAGAGCGCCAGTCACAGTTCCTTAAATGGCACACTAGCTGCAGGCTCCAGGGCCTGGTACGTGTCATGTGCATGCACACGCATGCACGCACACACACACTCACACTCACTCTGCTTATAATCTATGCAGTGTTAAAACCTCCCGTCCATGAAAGTTGTGTCCATTTATCTGGCTCTTTTATGTCTTTTATGGAGTTTCAAACTTTTATCTATAAAGATTTTAAGCATCCTTTATTAGAGTCATTCCTGAGCAAAACTTTGTATTTCTGTAAATAGGTATTTTCTATTATATTTTCTGGTGGCTTTGTAGGAATGCTACTGGCTTTTGAATTTGATCTTGTATTTGGCAACCTTGAAACTCCTGGTAGTTTCAATAGGTGATTCTCTGGGTTTTCTATATAAATGTTCGTATCTCCTAAAAAAATCTTCCCTTTTCTTTTATTGAAATTAATCATGTTTTCTTCTGCTGGGTTCTTTTAGAGGTTTCCTCTAACTTGCTAAGATAATCTTCTCAATTTGTCTAACTTAAATCCAGGTAAGTCCTCTTGACTCTGCTAGTGCCAGCCCCTGCCCCCTCCCCGCCAGCCCCTTACATCTCCTTACTCTGTTTAAGCAAATGAAATTGACAGCGACACTGCGGATGGAACATGGTATTAATGCCAAAGGGGCCGCATGGCTGGAGCTCATCCTGGGGACGGGGTTGGCCACTTGCAGCAGCCCAATGTTTGAAAGGCAGATGGATAGAATTCAACCCCAGCTATAGAAGTAGCTTCAAACCATACTGGTTTTGTTCTGTACTTTTTTCTGAAGTGTTGAAACTTCGCGTTGCAGAGGGGTCTCTATTCACCTCAGAGCTTTTAACTGCTACCATGCATTCTGGGAACAAATGTGTGAAGCTTTGTGCACCAGAATGTTACCTGTGCTGGGCATTTAAGTAGCTAACAGTATTTTAGAGTTAGAAATGCTGCTGTGTCCCTCCCTGTCCGGGTGCGCTGGCCTGATGGTTTGACAGACTCGCTGGGCCTGGGACCTGTGTGCTTTCAGCACTTTGCCTGCAGGTGCCCTCAGCAGGTGGCAGCCCCCATCCCGGGTGCTGGGGCCACCCTCCCTCCACCCACCAGATCTGACCTGACAGCTCCTTTCAGCCCCAGGGAAGGTGCTGTCCTGACAGGTGCGAGTGGCACATGTTAGGCCGCAGGCTCTGTGTGGCGGTTGTGGCTGTGTTTACTCCAGTCCCAGTGCCTGCTGGAGCTGCTTTTCGTGTTGGACTTTCATCCAGAACAGATGTAAAACTCTTCTGTTTCCCTCCCTTTCCATGTCTGTGATGCCAATTCTGGGCATTGATTCTGTCTAGAACAATGCCATCCTTATGTGGTTTCTTTTCTCAAAGGCCAGAGTGCCCCAGACCCCCACATGCCTGTCCGCACCCTTGATGGCGTCACAGCAGCCTTCTCTTTGTGTGCAGCTTGGACGCGTTGTTGGAATAAACTGTCTAGACTCGCCCTGAGACACCTGGAGGATCCGAAACTGACCTCTACCCTTTGCATTTCCAGCCTCACCCTTTAATGCTGGAAGCAAGTGGTGGGCACACTCCTGTCCAGCCTCAGTGTCCCCGCAGGGCGCCTGCCTGCATTGTTCCGCTTGGTCTGCTTCAGGGGTGAACGCCCTGGCCTGGGGAGTGCGGAGACTTGGGGGCTCTGTCCTTTCTTGCTTCAGTGCAGGCAAACGTGGGGAAATTAGGAATTTAGAAAAACCCAGGACATTACTGTAAGGAAATACTGGGCTGAAGTACAAAGGTCATAGGGTTAGTGCCTACTCCTGGCTGTGCTGAAAATACTGGAAGGAGATTTATTTATTTAATTCTCAATAGCCAAGCGAAGGGCTACTGACATCTTACCCATGAGAAAACTGATTTTATTTAGCTCCAGAGCCATCACCTTCATTATATTCTAGATCTGAGGTGTGGGGTAAATGATGGTGAACCAGGTCACAGAATCCTAGTAGCTATGACAAGTGATGATGTAAGCATTTGTTGATGTGGGAATTCACAATTGTAATAGTTAAGAAGGCCTTTGGTGGCAAGGAACAGGAAACTCAGTGAATAGTGATTTGAACAATTGGGTTTTATTTTTTCTTAGACAATTAGGTGGGCAGTGACATGTATTTTTTTAGTTGTTCAACAATGCCATCAGACAGCCAAGCTCTCACCTCTCTGCTCTATATTCGTAGCACATTGGTTAGCCTTATGCTTAATACCTCCATGTCATAAAGTGGCTGCTGTAGCTCCAGCCTTCACTCCTGTGTTGAAGGTAGCAAGGAGGGAGAAGAGCTGCCCAGGCTGTCACTGCTTCCTTTCAACTCCCCATTCAGACTTTTGAGACCTCATTGACCAGGACTGGGTCACATGCTTACCACCAGCTGCAAGGCATGCTGGAAAGTGAGAAACAGCATCATGATTGACTCAGATGAAGAAGGATTCAGGCCTCCCTCGCCCCCACAAGGAAATTAGTTCTGTTACAAGGGACCTGGGGGAGTAGAAAGGTAAACATCAGTCTTGCCAAGAGAGTCAAGTGAAGAAAGGTGGTTATAAAACACTATGTAAGGAGTGATCCCACTTTTGAGAATGTTCATGTGAGGGTGTGTGATGTGCATATGTGTTTAGAAAAAGATGAAGATGAGCAGTGTCCCTCTGGGCATTGGGATGGTGGAGGACTTTTCCTCCTTCTGCTTATCTGCCTTTTCTGCCCAAGGGGAAGAGCGGACAAGAGGTGGGCACTTGAGCTAGGCAGTACTGGAGTTGCTCTTCTGCGGAGCCCAGCTGTACCCCATATGCCTGGGTTTTTTTACTAACCAAACTGAAGGCCAGAATTAGAGCCTGTCTGATACTTAACACTCTTGATTTTTCTTATACAAAGAGAAAAGACAAGGGCCCTTATGAACCATCTCCAAATCCCTGGCTTTAGAGTTGTATGACAGAGAACAGAGAGGCACGGTGATTTCCCCAGAGGCACACAGCCAGCTTGCAGCAGAATTCATGTCCTGGGGCGCTGGAGTGGGGAAGGCTGATGATGGCTCCATGGGAGAAAGAGTGGGCCGGCAGGTAGCAGAGGTAAGGTGACAGTGCGTGCATAGTTCTGGGCATGCAGTCAGTGTGTGTCTTCTTCCCCCAGAGAAGAAATGTCTCAAGCAGGAGCCTTTTCCAGCGACCTCCTTTTGGACACTTTCCTGCGTGAGCATGGCCCCGAAGCTCTGGAGGTCCCTGGCATGACCGAGCTCATGGAGGATGAAGATCCCGGGTCCTCCCTGTACAGGCATGTCCCTGGGCCCCGCCCACTGCCGTTCCGGGTCAGTGGCCTCTGGGCCGTGCTCACAGGAGCGGCCCTGGGTTCCCCAGGCAGGGCTCTGGAGCAGACCCCCCAGGTGTGGTCACAGAGCCAGTGCCCTGGGCAGGGCAGCTCCACTCTGGCCATCAGAATGGCTCAAGCAGGCTCAGGAGGGGATGCGTCCTGCTCCTCGTGGCCACAGTCACCTTGTCAAGGCCTCTTAAGAGGTGGATACAATTTTAGGAAAGGGGCCTGAGGAAGCCATTTCAGATAGTTCCTGGCCCCAGGCGTTAGGGCAGCAAAGAGGGGATCTTCCCAGGACTGGCCCCAGGGTTCTGGATGCTCCCCTCTTGCTTTAGGCCTCAGGGTTCTTAAACCATTTGGTCCTGGGTTTGGGGATTGGGATTTTAGGGCTGGAGGTATCCCCAAATCTGCCTTCCCTCACCCTTTCCTGCTCCATTTGTAGATGACAGCAGGGGCCATGCAGCCTGGGGCAGTGATTTCCTGAGGGTCCCACAGGTATTGGGATAGGGGTGGGGCCTTGACCCAGCACGTTGCCTCTGGAATAGAGCATGGACCCTGGGGAGACTGGGCAGGTGGCTGGGGCCAGGCTGGGAGGGGCTTGGAGTTCCTGGTCCCTGGGAGGCCTACCTGCCTGGGAATTCCCAGCCTGGCTGCCATCACTGGGATGGAATGTGTTGGCAAACCCCTGTCAGCAGGGCTGAAGGTGCCCACATGCCAGGACGGGAGGGGAGCGTGTGAGACTTGGCGGTGTGTATGCCTCCATTTTCACCAAGGATTCCAGTCAGAGTAGGGAGGTGTGCAGGCAGGGACCAGTTAGCCCCTCCTTTGTGAAAGGAGTGATGACGACAGGTGGTTTCAAGATGGGGCCGGGGAACAGGTGCCAGAGCCCCTCCCTATGAGGAGGGTTGAGACCCACGTAGGAAGCCGGCCGCAGTGATCCGAGGGGGCACTCCCGCCTGCCCAGCCCCATTTCCCATCTTTGCCAACATTTCCACCAAACCCACCAGGTGGGGGGCCCCCTCCCAGGACTCCCCAGGGCATTCGGTTGTCGTGGGATGGGGGAGGGAGGCTGCCTTGCCCCAGTGCTCACCGAGGCAGAGGTGTCCCTGCCACCCGCCCCAGGCGAGGGTGCAGGCCAGATCCCAAAGCCCCTGCCCTCCCACGAGAGGAGCTGGGACGGGCCCCCAGGGCAGTCTCCCTCCCCGCGTGGGAGCCCCCCTGTGCATGGGACCCCGCTGGCTTTTTCTGAAGCAAAGTGGGAGCCAGAGGAGGGGCCTGGGTTCCCAGCCCTTGCCGTGCTCTGCGCCTGCCTGTGGTCCTCCTGAACCCGGGGCCTGCTGGGCCAGGGGCGTGGGGTCCCTGGCACGACCACACCCCTAATTCCCTATGCCCTCCCCACAGTGACAACCGTGATGACATGGCCATGCGGCTGGCCTTCATTGGGGACGAGATGGAAGTGAGATGGACGCTGCCCCACATTGCTGAGCTGCCACGGATGGCCACGTACAGGTGACCAGCCCCCGTCCAGCCTGGGAGTCCCCAGCTCCAGAAGCTGCCCGCTGCCGCCTCACCCTCTGGGCTTGGGCAGCAGACCAAGCAGAACCCAGGTGCCTTCTCTCCTTCCCTCACCAAGCTAAGACAGTAATTTCCAAGAGGGTCTTGGCCTGAGAGAAGAGGCAACGCTGGGTGAGCATGGATGGGGCTGTCTGCGTGCCCGGCAGAGCCTTCTGTATGGAGGCATCTCACCTGCTGATGCTCAGCTTCCATGATTTGCCAGCACTCCTCCAGGTTCTCATCATCTCACTGAGTTGCTCAAAGTGGGCATGTGGAAACCTCACTCCTGGAGACCAGGATGAACACTGACATGGTCTCCTGGTCCCCAGCTTTCCCCTGGGGAGCTGGGGCCTCTATGAAAACAAGCTCCTCCGGCAAGGACCCATTCCCCTGGACCTGCCTCTTTGGGCCTGTGGACAGTGGAGCATTTTCCACAAGGCAGCTCCAGAACGCAAGGCCAAGCTCCAGAGGGCCGGCAGGCAGGTCTGGGAGGAAACAGTAATCAGATGAATTCGGGACCAGAAATGGCCCATGGGGAGTAGCCCTCCCTGGCAGAGCACCCAGGGAAGGGGGATAGGACGGCAGTGGGTGGAGGGGACAGGCCCTCTTTTCCCCACGACTCTCACCTAAGATACAGGCTCTCTCTGCCCCCGGCCTGCAGTAATGGCCCTGTTCCCCCCCATTTGCACGGCAGTTTGGCTTTCACCTACAACCAGGCAGGCCTGAGGGGTGTTCTTAGAAGTTTTACGGATGGTCTCACTAACCTCAGGGAGAACATAAGCTTCTGGAGCCTCCTGACCCTCAGGGACTGGGTAAGTAAGCCCTGAGATTTTACGACCCTGACTTACATTCCTGCATGTGGTGAGGTCTGGAGCAGTCATGCCTTCTCTGGTTGCCACAGTCCCCACCATTCTCTATTGTCTTGTATGCTTCACTAATTTCTACTACTGCCTGGTCCCAAAGGTCTTTTTGGGTTTGAGACTCCTGGCTTACTGCCTGATGCACGAGTCCCTTGAGTGCATTTGCTAACTTCCACCTCTGTGTACATGCTGTTCCCTCTGTCAGGAGTGACTTCATCTGGCAGAAAGATGCAGCTGGTTCCTCACGTACCTGCCCTCCCCCACTCCTCCCCACCTTGCACGCTGATTGTCCCTCACACCAGTTCATCCCATCATACCAGTCCCCAGCAGACAGCAGCCCCTGGGTGGGCTGGCCTGCCACCCTCTGCTGTGTCCCCAGGGCCCCTTTCTGGTGCCTCCGGTGCCCCTCTGGTCACTTTGCCCCACACCCCTCCAGTTCTAAGTGAGGGGCTCCTGTGTCCCCCACCCCATTTTTACCCATGCCTGGCTCGCCCTGGTGTCCAGCAGGCACAGGACAGCTGTAGGATGGGCCCGCGGGTCCCAGGCTGGGGTCCTCACCTCTGCCCCCTTCACCCCGCAGGTGCTGCCCCCCCCAGGGCGCGAGTTGGTGCTGTCCGCACTGCTGGTGCTGGCGCTGCTGCTCGGCTGGGGACTCCGCCTCCTGCAGTGACGCCGGCCCCCCTCCGTGGGGGTGGGCTGGCCCCGCCCCTGGACCACCACCCTGGAGGTGTGCCTTGTTGGTTTTGTCTTTTTAACTGTTTTCTGATGATCGCTTTTTTATATTTAAACTCTGAGTGCTGGGACACTACTGAGATTTTTCATACTAGTTTTTTCTTGTTTTCTTTTTTTTTGTAAGACAAATGAATTCACTGTACCTCTAGGGTGGTTACTGGTTAACTGCCCACGCTGAGGCCTGGCTGGGCCTGCTCTCCTGGCCCCAGCCCACTCTGCCGTGGCCGGTCCCAAGGAGCCATCCTCCCACGGGCTGCCGGTGTAGCGGGGCAGGGGTAGTGCCGGTCACACCCCTGGGTCTGTGATGCCCCTGGCAGAGAGCGTCTGGGATAGACCTGAGGGGAGGGGAGCTCAATAAACTGTTGGTTCCAGCCTGTCTCTGGTCCTCTCTGTGGGCTGGCAGTGTGGGCTTCATCCTGTCCCTGCAAGGGGGATTGTGGCTGGGGGTACGGGCTCGGGGAAGGGTGGGCTGTGCTCCTGGCCACCTGTGCAGCTGGCTACTTGTACCACACAGCCCTCCCTGCTGTCCCAGCACTGGCAAACGGTGTCACGTATGTGGCCCAACACAACACATGGTGGTTCACTCCCTGCCTGCCAGGCCCTGGCGCCTGATGTCTGTCATCAGGGATTACTTCTTTTGGGCTGTTAGTACCTCTTAGGACTGGGCTGCCTGCCCCTCCCCATGTGTGCTTACCCTGCGTGTGCTGGAATACTGCAGCCTGGGGGGCTATTCACACAAGTGTGTTGGGGAGAAGGGGCACCTCCCCATGTGTGGGCCCAGCCCTCCCCAGACCTGGGCCCACTGCTATTAGATCCTACCAGGCCTTCCCAGAACTTGTGTTCCATGTCTCCCACCCCCAGTCCCCTATCTCAGTGCCAACCCTGGGGTGAGCCACCGTTCTCCAGCTTCCCACGTCCCCTGCACCAGCGTCCGGGGCAGCCTCACCCTCCAGCCCACTCCAGGCCCAGGGCTGGGGAGCCTTCCCTGCCCTCCACTCAGCCCCAGAGCCCTCCAGCAGATGCAGCTGCCCCAGCGTGCAGCTGGGCCGATCAGAGCAGGCCCCTGCGTCCTGCCCACTCTCAGCTGCTACGTGAACGCATGTGGTCAGTCAGAGGTGCCCCTGGCTTTGACCTTGCCACACTCCTAGCCGTTCTGATTCTACAGTGGGTCCCTAGGGCTTTGGGGCCAGTGTCCTCATAAGGCAAGCTCTGGGGTCACTTACAAGTTTTTAAACTTAGGATGGGCCCCCCCAGCTGTGCCCTTCAGCCCTTATGACTGAAGCTTCCCACCCCCAGGCCTTATACTGCAGCTGCACCCTGACCCCCAGGTCTGCCTGTTGATGGCTTTTGAGGCCTAACTTAACCCATTTCCATGTAAGTTGTCACTTGAGGCCGATTGTCAGGCTTTCCCAGAACTTCCCAGGGTGAGTCCAGAATCCCCCAGCTCCCAGGTCATTGCTGGGGAAGTTCCATCATGGCACCCTGTTCCATCCAGGAAGCATCCACACCAAACTTAGAAACCTGGAAGTGACCCCACAACTTGCCCTGTGTGGGTACCCTGGCCCCGAGGCTCTGGGGACCCACTGTAGAGTCAGTGGCTAGGGATGTGGCAAGGCCAAAGCCAGGGGTGTGACTTTAGAAAGTCCCTGACCACATGGCACTCTGCCTTCTCCCTCTTGAGCTCTCAGGGGATAAACTGTCCCCCCAGCCACAGGCCCACCGTGGATGTGGCCAGCAGTGCCTGGGGCTCTTCAGAGGGAAGAGGGCTGGAAATGCTCCCAGGAATAGCCAATGCTGACTGGGCAGTGGCCTCTCCCTGCAGGACTTTGGGGACACCCTCCCCAGGCTCACCCTGTCCTGGAGTCCACAATACTCTTTCCACCCATGGGTATCAGAGGAGTGTCTACTGTGCTAGGCTCTGGCATTCGAGCTGGGGATGTGGTAAAGACGAAATGGTCCCTGCTTCAGATTCCACATTATTGGGGAAAAATACACACATGAGCTAAGAGTCTTGAGGGATGTGTTCTGAGGGCAGCAAAAGACAGAAAGCGGTGGGGCCAGGGATGGGCAAGATAAGACAAGGCTCTGGAGGAGCTGGCTGTGGAAAAGGGGCCGCCAAGCAGCACAAAGGCCCCCGGCTGGGAGACAGGCCTGAACATGGGGGTGGACTGGCCAGTGTCTGACCCACGGTTTCTCGCCAGGTCACAGCAACCACAGGGCCCTGATGAGCTTGATGCTGCTCCGGCACCCACACGTAAGGAGGCAGCCTTGACCTCCTGGGCTGATGCGGTTGTGGCTACATTTCACTACCTGCTCCAGACAGCCCGCCCTACAAGTGGGAAAATGAGGCCCAGACAGGTAAGGGACTTGATCAAGGTGGCTCAGGTTTGTGTCACCCAGGATCCTGATCCCAGTTGGACTGGGGTCTTCTGATCGCCACTGTCATCCAATCTAGCCTCCATGGGGCAGTTAGACGCTGAGGCCACAGAGGGGAAGGGGTCACAGCGTGAAGCCTGCCTGGCTGTTCACACATGGTGCACAAAGCAGCTCGGCCCTTAGGAGTTGCAGTGGGCTTCAATCTGAGTCAAAAGCAATAGGGAAAATCACTCTCCAACCCCCAAAAGGGAGAAACAGAGGGCTGTCCCCTCCAGGAAGGGGTAGAGATGATGTGGTTATCCAGTGGCTTCATGATCCCTAAAGAATTTCCATACAATGTTTCACCATCATCTCCAGCAGCTCTGTGTGGGTCCCAGGCACTGCCGCAGGATGGGCACAGACCCTACAACCTGGGGACCCAAGGTCGGGCACCTTCCCAGAGGAGGTGACAAGGCTGTGGGGGCATAAGAAATCCCATCTTTGTTTCAGAGGCTTTTGAATAGGCTCCTGGTTCATTCAGCACTTGTGGAGATGAGGCAAGATCTGAATCTCTTAGAAGGTGCCCAGGGAAACCCCTGCCTGCCAGGCAGGAGAGCAATTCCCACTTGCAGACAGACTTGGGAGTTAAGCTGCTGGAGGAAAACAGGCCAAGGTTCTCCACTGATGTGGGGCCCAAAGCTGTGGTAGCAAATGCAATTCCTGCCTTCAGGGGGGCCAGTACCCAGGGACCAAAGACAGCACTGGTGCTTTCCTCCAAGGGCCAGGACCTGGCCACGATCCTGCCCCGGAACAGGATTCACCCCAGCCCCTGAGGCCCTTACCCCAGGCCTCTGGGCTCCTCCCATAACTCCCCTCAGCATCCTGTGCCCCTGTCACTCATCCGGATTCAAAATCTGCAGGATCAGAGCCAGGGTGAAGGCCCACCAGCCCCAACCTGGGGCTCCCCTGATTGAGGCTCCACAGAGGAACCCTGCCCTCCTGTGCCTCTGGGTTCCCTCCTACCAGGCTTTCAGGGTTCTTCGTGAAGACAGCACTGTGTGCCCTTTGTGTGCTGTTCCTCCCCTCCTAGGGCCAGGGAACACCACCCCACACTCCGAGGAAGAGGCCCGCCTTCGGAATCACCTACCCTTCACTGCAACTCCAGCTCCACAGGTGTGAGGGACTGTGCTCCTCAGAGTGGGACACCATCCTGCCTGTAGCACAGCCAGAGACCATGGAGAGCTTGGCCTCGGGGCTGCCGGTTACTGAAAGCACTTGGTGAAGGGAGTTCAACAGACTTGGCAACTATTTAGAAATACTGACAGTTCTTCATGGATGTTTGAACAGTTTCTAAAATGAAGTTTTAAGAAATAGTTCTTTCTGCCCATCCTTTTTAAAGGATACCAAAAAGTAGAAGAGGAGAGAATACTTCCAAACTCACTCTAATACCAAAACCAGGCAAGACACCACAAAAAAAAGAAAATCACAGACCAATATCCCTGATGCACATAGGTGCAAAAATCCTCAACAAAATATTAGCAAACTGAGTAAAAAAATACATCAAAAAGATCATCCATCATGACCAAATGGGATTTATTCCAGGGATGCAAGGATGGTACAATACTTGTAAATCCATCAATATCATACACCATATTAACAAAATGAGGAATAAAAACCACACGATCATCTTAATAGATGCTGAAAAAGAATTTGACAAAATTGGACATCCATTCATGATTAAAAGTCTCAACAAAATTATACAGTATACATACCTCAACATAATAAAGGCAACATATGGCAAACCCCTAGCCAACATCATACTTAAAAGCAAAACGTTGAAAGCTTTTCCTCTAAGATCAGGAACAAGACAAGGATGCCCACTCTCACCACTTTTATTCAACATAGTCTAGAGG
Source organism: Manis pentadactyla (assembly GCF_030020395.1). NCBI lineage: Eukaryota > Metazoa > Chordata > Mammalia > Pholidota > Manidae > Manis > Manis pentadactyla. The sequence goes on along the minus strand of NC_080028.1, from coordinate 5,909,206 downwards.
TCCTAAACACAGCAATCAGACAACACAAAGAGAAAAAAAGGAATCCAGATTGGTAAGGAAGATGTTAAACTCTCACTATTTGCAGATGACATGATATTATACATAGAAAATCCTAAAGAATCCACCAAAAAACTACTAGAATAACTGAATTCAGTAAAATTACAAGATGCAAAATTAATACATAGAAATCTGTTGCATTCCTATATACTAACAATGAACTAGCAGAAAAAGAAATCAGGAAAAGAACTCTATTTATAATTTCATTAAAAAGAATAAAATACCTAGGAATAAAGCTAACCAAGGAGGTGTAAGACCTATACCCTGAAAACTTACAAGACACTCATGAGAGAAATTAAAGAAGACACCAATAAATCGAAATGTATCCTGTGTTCATGGATAGGAAGAATTAATATTGTCAAAATGGCCAACCTGCCCAAAGCAATTTACAGAATCAATGCAATTCCTATCAAAATACCAACAGCATTCTTCAACGAACTAGAACAAATAGTTCTAAAATTCATATGGAACCATGAAAGACCCAGAATAGCCACAGCAATTCTGAGAAAGAAGAACAGAGTTGGAGGGATTATGCTCACCCACTTCAGGCTCTACTACAAAGCCACAGTGATCAAGACAATTTGGTACTGGCACAAGAACAGACCCATAGACCAATGGAACAGGCTAGAGAGCCCAGATATAAACCCAACCATATATGGTCAATTAATATACGATAAAGGAGCCATGGACATACAATGGGGAAAGGACAGCCTCTTCAACAGCTAGTGTTGGCAAAACTGGACAGCTACATGCAAGAGAATGAAACTGGATTATTGTTTAACCCCATACACAAATGTAAACTTGAAATGGATCAAATACCTCAATGTAAGTCATGATACCATAAAACTCTTAGAAGACAACATAGGCAAAAACCTCCTGCATATAAGCATGAGCAACTTCTTCCTGAACACATCTCCTTGAGCAAGGGAAACAAAAGCAAAAATGAACACATGGGACTACATCAAACTAAAAAGTTTCTGTACGGCAAAGGACACCATCAACAGAACAAAAAGGCATCCTACAGTATGGGAGAATATATTTGTAAGTGACATATCCAACTAGGGGTTAACATCCAAAATATATAAAGAACTTACACTCCTCAACACCCAAAAAGCAAATAACCCAATTAAGAAATGGGCAGAGGATATGAAGAGACAGTTCTCAAAGAAGAAATTCAGATGGCCAACAGACACATGAAAAGATGCTGCACATCACTAGTTATCAGAGAAATGCAAATTAAAACCACAATGAGATATCACCTCACACCAGGAAGGATGGCCAGTATCGAAAAGACTAAGAACAACAAATGCTGGTGAGGATGCGGAGAAAGGGGAACCCTCCTACACTGCTGGTGGGAATGTGAGCTAGTTCAACCATTGTGGAAAGCAATATGGAGGTTCCTCAAAAACCTAAAAATAGAAATACCATTTGGCCTGGGAATTCTACTACTAGGAATTTACCCTAAGAATGCAGCAGCCCAGTTTGAAAAAGACAGATGCACCCCTATGTCTATCGCAGCACTATTTACAATAGCCAAGAAATGGAAGCAACCTAAGTGTCCATTAGTAGATGAATGGATAAAGAAGATGTGGTACATATACACAACGAAATACTATTCAGTCATAAGAAAGAAACAACATGGATGGAGCTGGAGGACATTATGCTCAGTGAAATAAGCCAGGCGGAGAAAGACAAGTGCCAAATGGTTTCCCTCATTTGTGGAGTGTAACAACGAAGCAAAACTGAAGGAACAAAAACAGCAGCAGACTCAGAGACTCCAAGGAAGGACTAGTGGTTACCAAAGGGGAGGGGCGTGGGGGTGGGTGGGGAGGGAGGGAGAAGGGGACTGAGGGGTATTATGTTTAGCACACATGGTGTGGGGGATCACGGGGAGAACAGTGTAGCACAGAGAAGGCACATAGTGGATCTGTGGCATCTTGCTGCACTGATGGACAGTGACTGCATTGGGGTATGGGGGGGACTTGATAATAAGGGTAAATGTAGTAACCACATTGTTTTTTCATGTGAAACCTTCATAAGAGTGTATATCAATAATACCTTAATAAAAAATTAAAAAAGAAAAGAAAACATAGGCAAAAATCTCTTGAATATACACATGAACAACTTTTTTATGAACACATTTCCTTGGGCAAGGGAAACAAAAAATGAACAAGTAGGACTACATCAAGCTGAAAAGCTTCTGTACAGCAAAGGACACCATCAGCAGAACAAAAAGGCATCCTACAGTCTGGGAGAATATGTTCATAAACGATTTATCTGATAAGGGGTTAACATCCAAAATATATTAAAAACTCATATGCCTAAACACCCAAAAAATAAATAACACAATCAAAAAAATGGGTGAAGGACCTGAATAGACACTTCTCCAAAGAAGAAATTCAGATGGCCAACAAGCACATGAAAAGATGCTTCACATCACTAATCACTAGGGAAATGTAAATTAAAACCACAATGAGATGTCACCTCACACCAGTTAGAACAGCCACTATCCAAAAGACAAGAAATAACAAATGTTGGTGAGGATGTGGAAAAAGGGGAACCCTCCTATGCTGCTGGTGGGACTGCAAATTGGTTCAACTGCTGTGGAAACGTATGAAGCTTCCTCAAAAAACTCAAAATAGAAATACCATTTGACCCAGGAATTCCACTCCTAGGAATTTACCCTAAGAATGCAGCAGCCCAGTTTCAAAAATACATATGTACCCCTATGTTTATCACAGCACTATTTACAGTAGCCAAGAAATGGAAGCAACCTAAGTGTCCACCAGTAGATGAATGGATAAAGAAGATGTGGTACATATACACAATGGAATATTATTCAGCCATAGGAAGAAAACAAATCCTACCATTTGCCACAACATGGATGGAGCTGGAGGATATTATGCTCGGTGAAATAAGCCAGGCGGAGAAAGCCAAATACCATGTGATTTCACTTATTTATGGAGTATAAAAACAAGGCAAAAGAGAAAGAACAAAACAGCATTAGACTCATAGACACTGAGAAGTGACTAGTGGTTACCAAGTGGGAGAGGTATGGGTGGAGGTGGGTTGGGGGGAGAGGAGACTGTTAAATGACTGGGATGTACGTTTGATAAAATTAAATTATATTTAAAAAAAAAGAAAAGAAATAGTACTTTCATTATGCTCCACAGAAAACTCCAACTCAGACCATGGTGAAAATCAGTTCTCAGCCTGGGCTGTGGAAACGTGCAGGCGCGTCTGGCGGTAACAATACCTGGAAGTGCTGCTAGCATGTAGTGGCCAGGAGCCAGGACAGCTGCCCCAAAGCACAGTACAGTCTCACACAATGAAGACCATTTCTGCTCAAAGGCCAATGAGGCCCCTGTTGAAAAACTATAGAATTCAAAATGGGAAAGGCTATCCAGGATTTGACATGTGTCTACGTAATGGCAACATTTAAAGACAAACTCAGAGATTTCATTCCCAATAGTTTTCCCACTATCACTGAATAATGAAAAACCCACCTGAGCAGCTTAGAATCACTCGTATTTAATACTGTGAGGAGCTGTGCTTTGCTCTTGGTGTGGAGCAGGCAGAGAATCTGCTCTGTGAGGGAGCCTGTGTCAGCCTAGGTCCTGTGCACACAGTAGGCACTTAGTTAACTGCCGTCAAAGGGAAGACTTGGGGGTGGGGGAGGAAACAGGACCCTTAGTCACCCTCCCCACCAGGGCAAAAGCCACTCATGCCCTGGCATACAGCAGGTACTCAATATGATCTGTTGGGTAAGTAAACAAGTGGGGCTGGAACTCCCTACTGCTGAGGACAGGGGTGGATGGAGGGCTGCCAAGGCCAGTTGGGTCCTAAAGCCCTTTGGATTCACAGACAAAGGAGCCAAGATTCTGGCTATGGGTGGCTGCCAGCTGCCTGGGCAAGTGCTTGTGGCCAGTGTGCCCAGGCGCCCACACAGCAACAGGAGAAGCCTTCCAGTCCTCAGGACACACCTGCCAGCACGTTGATTCAGCCCACTTCACAGAAACACCATATGAGGCCAAGAGGTGAGGCGGCCTGCCCATGAGGCAGCAAAAATCCATCCAGCCTCCCCGTAACCATCACTGCTGTGTCTTTTCCCCCAGCTCTCAAACATGTTTCAAAGGGGAGAAACAGACTGTGTCGTGTAAAGAAATACTCACTTTTTATGTGGCAAAGCCCTTTGCAAACAATTCCACGTAGTCCCTGGGGAGGCCTGATAGGAAGGCAGGGTGGGCAGGTGCACAGCCTCCGGGGATGCCAGGCTGGGCTCAGCTGCTGGGCGCCTCCTTCCCCTCCTAAGGCCCGTCCCCACCCCCAGCTCTATTCCATGGTCACTGGGAGACCCCTACAGGCCCTGGTCCAGGTCCTCGTCAGCCTCCAGCACATCCACGTGACTGTAAGACTTCCAGGCCTGCAGGTTACAGCTCCTCAGGATGGTGCCCAGCTGCTTCCCAGGCCCGACTTCAAAGGTTCTGGGGAACGGGGTGCCCTTCTTCCTCTCGTAGATGGCGTGCATGGTCTGCTCCCACTTCACCGGGGAGACCAGCTGCCGGACCAGCAGTTTCTGGATGTGCTTTGGATGCATGTATCTATTCCCGTTGACGTTTGAGTGGACAGAAAGCAGAGGCTCCTTGACATTAATTGCCTTTAAAACTTGCGCCAGGGGCTCCAAGGCTGACTCCATGAGGCGGGTATGGAACCCGCCGCTAACTGGCAATATCTTGGTGCGTCTAAAGTGATACTTAGAGGAATTCTTCTGGAGAAACTGCAGAGCCTGGAAGAAAAAGAAAGGAGGTTTAACCCAAGCAAATATGAGGGGAAGAAACCCGCGAGGCGGTCCCCACTGGCATCAGTCCCTCCTCCAGGATATGACAGGATACGCTTCTCTCTGCATATCCTGGGAACATCCGAGGGGCTCAGCCCACCTCTTTGCTCCAGCTAACATCAGTCACAGGGACGGCCCCTCCCCGGGGGGCTGACACCCCGCCCACCCGTGCATCCCGTCCTGGTGCTTTGGTAACTCCCTCGGCGGCCCCGGGCAGAGCACTCAACCTGCTTTAACTTCTTTTTCCTCCATAAAATAAGCATAATTTCACCTGCTTCACAAGATTGGTGGGAAGTGATTGGATAGGTGTACAAGTGTCTGATAAATGAAAAAGCCTAGTAAGTGTTAGTTTCCAGCTCTAAGTTTTCATAATTTTTAATAAGCAGGTTTCCTTGTTACTCCATATCCTTCAAGATAACATTCAGGAGAGCCCAAGCCTCACGTCACAATGCAGGCTCTTTCCCACCAGAAACCCTCACCTGAGAACAAACAAGCTCTCTCTCCCTGAAGCCAAAGCCTTCTCCTGAAGGGCACCCGAGTTCGAAGGGGCCTCCCGGGCTAACAGGCTCAAACTTGGAACCATATGCAAACTTAATTTGAAAATATCTTTAAAAGAGTTAAGAATATCTATGCTTGATAATAGGGGGAGTCTAGTAACCATAATGTTGCTGATGTAATTGTACATTAATGATACCAAAAAAAAAAAAGAGTATCTATGCTTAAGAGACCCTGTGCCCTTGGGGCACAGCCCAGGGCTGAAGGGCTGATGCCCTGACGGCCCTCCAGGGATCTGCGGAAGGGTTTCCCGAGCGCAAAATCCTCTGCCATGTCCCTCCAAACTAATGTCATCCCAGCCTTTTCGGGGGCTGGGCCAGCTGCCCCTGGGACTCAGGGTAAGCCTTGGCATGGCCACAGCGGTGGCATGAGCTCAGGCAATTCTGCTTTACCTCTTTGTGCCTCAGTTTGCTCATCTATAAAATGGCGATAATAATGGTTATCCCATAAGGTTATGATAAGGAGAACTAAGCTTGGGTTACACATACCATATAAGGATTAGCAATCACCTTGTGCACTAAACTCATCCATGTGCACTGGAAAAATACACCTAACAAACCAGCTATTTGTGCCCCAAAGGGTAGGAGGGATTCAGAGTTTTGGCTGGATGGAGCTTGTTGGTCCACCTGTGGCCCCCCCCACAGGGGTGTGTCCTGCTCCCCAGGGCGCAGCCAGTGCCGCCGGGGGCTCACATGCCTCACTCTCCCCTGCCTTGAGTTTGTGAGTGCTGTGCTGGCAGCCGGAGCCCTGGGGTGAAAGCCACGGGGAGCACAGCCCTGCACAGAGAACAGAGTGGGAGTGTGAGCTGCGCCTCGGCCGGTGTGGGCTGCCTGTCACGGCAGTGGCCTAGCCGGTCCTAACGGGCCTGGTGCTTCACACCGTGACCACCCTCCATCCGCCCCCATCTCACTGAGGTACGCGCCCCCGGAGCGCCTGAGCAGAGGCCTCCTGGGCTCCACAGCCCATGTCCTTCCTGTGCCTAGACAGCTCAGGTCACTGGCACCCACGTGGCTGGCGGCTCAGTGGGATTTCCGGCACTTCAGCGGCCTCAGAGTGCTTTCTACATAACATGCAACTGCATGCCCGGGGTAGGGCCACAGGAGTCAAGCCACAGCTGCAGGGTCCAACGGGTTCCCGTGGCTGGCCCTCAGCCCAGGCATTGGTCCAGCAGAGGCCGAGGCACTTCTTTCACACCAACTGTTGGGAAGGGCACCCCTGCTCAGGGGATCCCCTCCTCTCGCCCGAGCTCTGTGCTGCGGCACTTCCATCAGCACCCAAGGCCAAACCTGGACGTCCTGGAGTCATTGCCTAGACTGGGTGCCCGCCTGTCTGTGGGCCTGTGAGGGAGACTCCCGCCCTGCGTGGTGCGGCCCTCCTGGCCCACTTCTGGGATCTTCCCAAAGCCATTAATAGAAATGAGCGACCAGCAACATGACTGGCCCGGGGGCCTCTGAAAGTGGTCTCCCCGTCATCTCAGAACTGCCACAAGAGGCATCTGCTGGCTCTCCCTGATTAAGAGGAGATACACAAGGGCACCTGGCAAACTGGCAAGGCCTTAAACAGGAAGACAACTGCGTGCGGTCAAGTGGAGGAGACACACGAGTTCCAATTCTGCCGCCGCCACCTCTAAGCACTTGCCCCTCTCTCTGCCTCAGCTTCCCTGTATGTAAAACGCAGAGGCCCTTCGACAGAGCACAGGACTGGCGGTGAGGACTAGATAAGATGTAACACGGGCCATACACCCGCAGCCCCTCGGGCCAGACCTGTCTGCACTCCCTCGCTTGGCATTGCCCCAGCCAGGCACTCTGTACAGAACTGCCTTTTCCTTCTGGCACCCCCACCACTCCTGGCAAACTCATCCTCCAGGCACTGCCTCCTGGTGCCTCTCCCTCAGGCCCACTGGCAGTCAGCCACCCCTAACTGCCCTGAAACCTGGAGTCATCCGTTCGCAGCTGGCCTTCCTTAGGTGGCAGGAGCCCTGGCTTATCAGTCTGTGTGCCCAGTGCTGTTACATAGGAGATGCTCCAGGAATGCAGTCTGGGGAGGTGGTAAATGGAAGGAAGGACAGAAAGGAAGGATATTAACTCAGGTGCGAAAACAGATACCTAATGAAAAGCAGGGCAAGGCAGGGAAACCCAGCAGGAAATGGCTTCTCCTCTAAGGACACAACCAGATCAGAGGCTGTAAGAAGCCTCGAATGTGCTATAGGAAGGCCCTGGACACGGGCCGGTCCAGCCCCTTGACATTCCACACAGGCTGGGCAACTTGCCCAAGGTCCCTGCCTCTACGTGGTGGAGTCCCGGCTCCATCTGCAGTGCCTGGCCCACCACACACTCCCCTGGCCCTCAAATATTCCCTGGAGACCCTGGCTTGGCAGAGGACCATTACACTCCTGTGGGCTCCCAGGTGTGGAACGGTCCCACCCTCCTGTGCTGGGCTGAGGCCCGTGAAGGCGCTCCCATCAACACCAACCTCTAGGTGTCCTGAGATCACTCTGCAATCAGGGAAGAGGTAGTTGGACACCTCACACACAGGGTTCTCTATGCCCAGAGTCTTGCAGTGCTCCTGGGCTTCCAAACAGGCGAAGCTGAACTTGGACTGAGGCTGGCCAAGGACAGACAACATCCCACTGGGGACAGCTTCCGAAGCTTCCTGCATGGCTTCAGCTCGGATTTTCACCGCGTACAAACCTATCCAGAGAGAGGCGCATTTGGAAAAATCAGGGCACATAATGGAGGAGGGAAGTCCAGACTTGAAAGACAGAAGGACAAGGTCCTCACTGCATGCTGGAGTCCCTGCTACTGCTGCTTATCAGCAGTCCACAAAGCTAGAGTTCTGCGTATCTGTATCTGCTCCACCGACAGAGACGGTACCACTGCCATCAAAATGCAAGGGGCTATCCTTTGCACTACACGGATTAACCCATGGGGCTTCCCGCCTTAAAGCTGGCTTGACGTAGGGTGGTGGTTCTTAACCAGTGATGATTTTGGCCCCAGGTCATTGTCTGGAGACGTGTTTTGATTGTCACAACTGGTGGGGGGAGGTGTGTTACTGATTTCCGGTGGGTAGAGGCCAGGGACGCCGCTCGACATCTCACAATGTGCAGCTGCCCAGCAAAACCAAGAACCACGTGGTCCAAAAGGTCAGTACTGCTGCTGTTGAGAAACCCCGAGTACAGCGGAAAGGAACAGACTTTGAGCTACACTGCTTTGAGCGATTCATGACCTCCTTCCTGGTCAAAATTTTAGTTAGTAAACTGTTCTGAAAACTGAGAATTATTATTAACTAGTTTACTATTTGAGACTAATTGTGTTGAAAAGGTAAAACAATTGAGCCATCAGATACTTGGAAGGATGTACAAACTATAAGCAAGTCCATGAATTTCAGAAACATAAAAAATTACCATAAACCAAGCACTATTGCCCTCACTTAGAGCTGGAGAACCCGACACTGCCCAGGCAGATGAACTGAAACGCGGAGCCCCTGCTTCGGTGTGGCTCGTGTGCAAGGTGAGAGCATAGGGCTGCGCCCGTGCAGGCAGCTGCACGATCGTGACATAAGAATGGCCTGTAACTACTGGACACCCATCATCCTGGTCCAGGTCTGCACCCTGTGGTGCGGGGGCTGACCAGATGGAGGAGACGGTACGGGACCAGTTCAGGTTTGATGGGAAAACAGAGAACATCTGAGGAGCAAATCCGGCACCCTTTCTCTTTACCACATTTCATTCACTTGACACTTGACAATATATATTTGTAGTGGATATTTGGCCCCCTTACACAGGTAGAACTGTGAAGCAAATACATCAAAAGCCTGTGGTAGGAAGTAGAGAGAATACATAGGAATGTGAAAAGAGCATGTGGAAATGCTCCTTAAGTAGGCATTAAGTAACTGTGAGACGGCAAGTGGAAAAACTCAGCACAGAACGTACATATGCTGTATCTCTGCAAATCATGTACACATAAAATTATCTGTGCAAAATAATTTTATTAGGATATTGAAATCTTAAATTTTCTTTTCAGTTTCCAGAGTAGTACTATGCTTTCTCTTAAAGTGAAAGGCACATAAAATATAACCAATTTCAAATACATGATTCAGTGGCCTTTGTTGTCCTTGTAATGTTGTACAGACACCAACTCTCATTTCAAAAACTTTCCTTCATCCCATAAAACACCCCACACCCATGAAGTAGCCGCTCGCCATTTCTCCTTCCCTCCACCCCTTGTGACCTTTAATCTGTTGTGTTCTGCATATTCCAGACATTTCATATAAAAGGGATCACTGTGACGTTCTGTGTCTGGCTTCTTTCACTTAGTGTTTTTGAGGTTCATGCATGTTGTAGCCTATATCAGTAATTTATTGCTTTTTATGGCTGAATAATATCCCAATGAATGGACAGACCATGACTTGTTTATCCATGCATCTGATGATGGACATTTGGGTTGTTCCATCTTTTGGCTGAATAATGCTGTTGTATACATTTCTATACAAGATTTTCCATGTGGACATGTGTTTCCATTTCTTAAGTACATACCTATCAGTAGAACCACTGGGTCATGAGGTATGTTTAATTCTATGTTTAATTTTTTGAGGAGCCACCAAACTGTTTTCCATAATGGCTGCACCATTTTATATTCTCACCAGCAATGTGTGAACTTCTTTTTTCTCCCACATCCTCACCAACACTTATAATTTTGTTTTTTTGTTTTGTTTTCTTAAATCAAAGCCATCCTAGTGGGTGTGAAGTGGTGTCTCACTGTGGTTTTGATTTGCATGTCCCTAATGGTTAGTGATGTTGCCCATCTTTTCATGTATTTATTGGCCTTTGTATATTTTCTTTGGAGAAATGTCTATTCAAGTCCTTTCCCATATTTAACTGTAAGCAAAAAATGTTTAACTGTTTTAACTGTAAGCAAAAATCTTAGGAAGTGAAACTGTTATGGCTCAAGACCATTCATTCACCCTCTTCCATTCAGTGGGTATCCATGGAGCATCTGCCACCTGACAGGTGCGGGAGGAGTGTGAGTGAGGAGACGCACAGGACAGTGGGGGAGACCATGAAGTGAGCAGATGCCATGAGATTGAAAAACGAAAGGGAATCTCTAATGAGGCCTTCGGGCTTAAACAAAGAATCAAAGTGAAGTCTGGTCCTTAGCTTCCAATGTTATCCCCATCCATGTGCTACTTTCTCTATCACCCCTGACCACATCCAGAATTATTTTTGGCAGTGTCCCTTGTCCCCAGTAAACTTAGCAAGACAACACACCCTTGCACAAAACCAAACCCTTTTCTGTGTACCTTCAGAAAACTCCATGGCGCCAGCAAACACCAGGGCTGCAAATTCTCCCACACTGAATCCAGCAGCAGCAACACAGTTCTCAATAACCTGTGGTGACAGATACAGAAGTGAGGCCAAATGCTCAGGGACACTCCATCCAGGGCCCTGCACTAGAGAGCTGGCAAGGTGTTCAGTGGCTCAGTGAGCCAGATTCTGCTGGCCTGGTGCTCCAGCTAGAAGAGGACACAAGAAATGGCCTTGACAGTCACTGATCCCAGCCCCTTATTGATGAGGAACTTCTCCAGCAGGGCAAGTTAAAGCCCGCTGGCTGACTCCACGGTGGAGCTGTGACTCCAACCTAGGGATCGGATTCTCTAGCCTCTACCCTGAAGCTGTCTTTCAGGTCAGCCGAGCTGGAGGGAACTTAACACAGAAGAGGGTGACTTTCAGAGTCACACAGAGAGTTGGATTTGATTCTTAGCTTGGGAAAGTTCCCAAGCCTCTGTGAGTCTGTTATCTCACCTGTGCAATTAGGAAAGGGTAACACCTACCTTACAGGGCTGCTGAGAGAATCACATGAAGATAATGTGTCTGAAGTGCTTAACACATACCTGGCCCAGTCACCTGAAGTGACATTCTCAGATATCATCTCTTAATGATCCTTCATTTAAGGATGAAGTTCAATCCTTCTAAAATCATTTAGTAATTAATTAAAGATCATTTAAAATTGCAAACCAGCCCTTGACTCCCGAGGCCAGATCATTTAAAATTGCAAACCAGCCCTTGACTCCCGAGGCCGGCCCTTTCTCTGGGGCTTTCTATAACACTTAGTTATACTAATATAGTATATTTATTATTATCTGTCTCCCTTCCCTGACATGCACGCCCCTCTAGGCAGGGATCCTTTTGTTCACGGCTGTATCCTCAGCGCCTAGAACAGTGCCTAGCACACGGAGGGAACTCAAGTGAGCCTCTGCCGAAGGAGTCCGACGTGGAAGCACTCTAGCCTGGTAGACGGGGGCCTCGGCCTTACCGCGGGCTGAAGGTGATGCAGTTTCTCGACGGCGGCCAGCGAAGCCACAAAGACAGCGGGCTGGCAGTGCGCGGTGCGGTCCAGGGCCTCCTGCGGCCCGTGCAGGCTCAGCTCCAGCAGGTCGTAGCCCAGCACGTGGCGGGCGGCGGAGTACAGTTCGCGGACGCGCGGGTAGCGGAGCATACCGCGGCCCATGCCCACCACCTGGCTGCCCTGGCCGGGGAAGAGCAGGACCGAGCATCGGCCCGGCAGCCGCCGCGCTGCCGCCTCCTCCCTGGCCCCTTCCTCCTCTGTGGTCGCATCTCGCAGCAGCTCAGCCACGTCCACCGCGCCCGGCGGAGGCAGCGGGAAGTTCGAGGCCCCGCGGGGGGCGCCCGCGCCCCAGCCCCAAGTCCGCGCAGCCTGTAGGAGCCGGACGCTCATCGCCAGAAACCTGCTACACGCGCGTTACCGGGGCGACCGAGGCCCTATTGCGGCGGCGCGGCGCGGCGTGTCCTTGACGCATTTCCTGCCGGGCGGGCCGGGGGAGCGCGAAGAAAGGTTCCGCAGTTACCGGTTCCTCCCCGGCGGGGAGACGCCCTACCGCAGAGTGCGGAACTGGAATGACCCGTGCGCTTACTTAAACCTCCGCAGGAAAGGATTAAATACGACACCGCCCCACATGAGCCCTCAAAAATAGTTATTGAATAACCAACGAACTCTTCACTCTTTCTTGCTAGCATGTGAAAAGTGCTTGAAACGCTTCCACATTCTTTCTCGTATTTGCTTCTCCCAGTGACACTGTGCGATAAGCAATACAACTCTAAAACGTTCCCTACAAACCAGACAACGTGCTTAGCACATAATAAGCACCTAGTAAATACTTGTTCCATTGAGCAAAGCCTTGGATATTTTCACATATTAGCTTAATTCCTCACAGCAGCGCTGTGATGCATAGATGTTACTGTTATCCCCAGTTTACAGATGAGTAGACAAAGGCTCGAAGATTGAGTGACAGGTGGTTGGTAACAGAAGGGGGTTTGGGAATGGGGGTTATCCAGCTTCTGGGTCAGAGAGACTTCACCTCTAAGTACATCCCTAACCCCGCTCTGCTTCTCTCATTTCCTTCCAGCTTCTTCCAAGGAGCCCAGAACACACACATAACACACACACATACCTCATAATGAGAAAGACCTGTATAGAATCACATCAGCAAATCTACTTCAATGAGTTTGTCCTAAGAAAAGCATCAAATGAGCAAAGACCTAACTCTTAGGAGGACACCCATGGGAGCCTTGCTTTCAGCAAGGAAAAAATGGAAATAAGCTGCATTTCCCACTAGAGGAGATTAGGTAAATAAATTATGGCAAATCTATACCGTGCCATGGTCTTAAAAGATAAAGAGATTTTCAGGTTACGGCCTGAATAGAGCACATGCCTCCAGAAGCCCATTAATCCACAGCAAAGGAATCTCATAAAGACATAAATCTACAAGGACAGGAAGAACAGGAAAGAGAGCCCTAGCAACAGAATTTCTGATTACTGAAAAGCAGGAAGACCAGTATTACCTATTTAGCAGACTCCACATACCCAGATTCCCCCCAACTGTGGGGAAAGCTGAGACCCAATCCTTATTCATACAACAGAATCCTCAAAAGCTTAGGAACTGGCAACACTGGCTGCTTCTAGATCTAAGGGTAAAAGGCAAACATGAAGAGGATTGTTTGACGGTGTCTTTGAAGAACAGTTAGATCTTAAGATCCCCTCCCTCTCTCTAACCACTCTGGTAAACATCTGGGGTTTAGCTCTGGAAAGGACTGGGCATGCCAAGGACAGCGTGAAAGTGAGTACTTGGCCAAAGAGGTGGATACTGAATGCTGAATGCAGAGACCTCCTTCAGTGCTCTCCCCCACTGAGCTCCCAGAAACCTGGAGCCAGACACCTACCCTTACAGGCAAGGGACTGGAGGGTCTTGGGGAATCTGACTCATCCAAGAGGAAAACCCTAAAACTGTTGACAGCCAGCAAGTTCCCAGACAAAGCCCACCAAATTCAATTTACAGTGAAGCTAAGCTATCAAATAGCAGCTGCAGACTTATTTTCCTTTTTTCTAATCATGAACTTCCAGCCAAAGATTCCCAAGCATCTGAGGAAAGCCTCTTACAAACCGAAACAAAAACAAAAACAAAAGCATTAGATTCAGAAACTATAATGAGAGAAGAAATAATCGTTTTAAGAAAGCTATTACTGATAGCTGAGAGGTAAGAGAAGACACTTCATCCATGAAAAATGAACAGGAAGTTATTGAAAAAAGAACATTCAGAAAAGAGAAAAATAAACCTTGGAAACTAAAAATAGGAAACCAGAATTGAAAAGCCTGGTAGAAGGCCAGGAAGAGAAAGTTGAGGAAACATCACAGAAAGTAAAGCAAAACAAAACATGAGAAGTAAGAGAGAAGCGAGAAGGGAGGAAGCGGACCAGCCCAGGAGGTCCCGGATTCTGAGTAATAGGGGTTCTGGAAAGAGAAGTGAGAAAGTGGAGGGAAGGAAATAATTTTAAAAATATCAGTTTCTCTGAAATATAAGGGATACGAGTTTCTTGTGGTCTTGCCAATGGGTTTCAGCCCTGGGCAAGTTCGCTATGGATTCAACGTGACCAAAGAAAATGACAGTAAGACGTGCTTGGGGTGAAACGGTTATACCCAACTTTATTTCCAGGTGGCAGGTCAGTCACTAAAATCCCATTCATTCAGAGCAAGTCTGCACGCAGCAAGCCGGTCTCTGCCTCTGGGCCCCTCTGTCTGCACAGCCATTCTCTGGGGCCTCTCTGCAGCCATCCCATACAGCCGTCCTCCGGGACTCTCTGCACAGTTGTCCCACACAGCCACCCTCTGGGCCTCTGTCCTCAGCGCTGCCACCTCTACTCTGCTCTCCTGCAGCCTTGCAGCAGCGCTACCATGCTGTACCCAGAGCGCTGGGTGGAGCTCTTCATATAGAGTCAACAGCCATGTAGTGCCCACAGGTGTGCAGTGAGCTAGTCAACCAGGGCCAGGTGAGAATCCTGGCCACAGGAACTCTCGTTTTATCCACACTTGTATAAAAGAGCCCCCTAATTGCTGGAATGGTAGATGAGATTAAGCCCAGAGAGAGGAATATTGGTGTGAAGTTCCAGAACTCTGGGGACAAAAATGTTAAACTTTTCCAGGGAGAACAAAATAAATTATACAGAAAGGCTCAGCACAGAATGGCTTCAGCTTGCTCATCAGCAGCGCAGAGGCTGGAGGGCTGGCTGTCTTCACGATGCCGAAGGACAACAGTCTCCAGGTTTGAGTTCTTACTCTGGCGAGCGTTAGTCAGCCACAGGATAGAATGCAAGATTTCAAAAATGATTTCCTCCTGTGCGGTCTTTCTCAAGAACTCCTGGAGGATGGGCTCATCGCAATCAAGGGGGAACCAGAAAAGGTGAAGAAGTGCCATCCAGGAAATGAGAAGCCAGCCAGCAGAGGGGTCAAGGGCACCCCAGGTGGTGGTGAAGAACAACCCCAGGATGATGTGTGCACCAGGCCTGCAAGCAGCCAGGCCAGCTAGAAGCAGCAACTCTAGGGATGTATCAAGGGCTGCCATCACCAAGACGCCAGCTGCCACGTACTGCCTATTTAAGAACCGAATCCCCAGTTATCCTGGCTCGGACGCTTGTCCGCACTTGGTCAGTCTTGATCACAGGCTGATGAGCCCCTGCTGTCCCCTCCATGCCCTGGCTCAGTCGACAACACTTGTTCTACCTCACAGAAATGTCCAGCCCTACTCTGGAGATCTGAACACAGGTTCAGTGAGCTCAGAAGCAAGAGGACAGAGCATCTCCTGTTGAATGCCCATGCCACAGCCGCAGTGCCCACAGCAGAGACTTGCCTCCCACCGTAGCCTCTGACTGCCCCAGAGCGGGCTCTTCTCAGTGCTTGGCAGAGTCTCAGTTTCCCCCTTTCCCCTTCTTCCCGTGGTCTGGCCTTTGTGCCCGCTCTCTCCAGCCAGGCATGTGCTGCGCCTTGGCTGTGCAAAGCTGATCAGTGGAGTGCTCAGGGAACCCTGGAGTTCAAGGTCACTGCCTACTTAGAGTGGGGGTAAACAGAGCGAGGATTCTGGAAGGGCTTCCTGGGGTGACATTGGCGAGCAGGCAGACTTGGACACATGGAGATACCCAGAGTGGGAGGTGAAGGGTGGCCTACATAGGGGGAACAGTGTGTGCAAAGGAACAGAGATGGGAAAGGGTAGGCTAATCAGCTTGACCCCAGGTTGGCAGGGCCTCAAGTGCCAGGTAAAAGGTTTGGGCTGGATCCTAAGGCAGTAGGAGCCCTGGAGGGTCCTGAGCAGAGGAAGGGCCTAGAAGGGGTAAGAGGGGAGCTGGGAGCCAGCTAGAGGCTATGGGTGCTGCTCAGAAGAGGGACAATGACTGTGGTCCAGGCTCAGGTGGGGTCCATTGGGTTGGACAGGAGCGAGGCAAAAGGAATGGGATGCTCCCAGGCGCAGCGGGATGGGGAATCCACATTTGCATGTAGACCTCAATGGGAGCCCCTTGGGCAGCACCTGGCCCCCCTGAACTGCAGGGTCTCATCTGTGTAAAGGGTGTGGATTTCATGAGGACAGGGGCCTTGCGCGTTTGTTCAAAGTCCCTCCCTTCGGTCTAGGAGCGCAGCAGGTGTTTGGAGACAGAAGCCTCTGCTTCCCAGAGTGCCCCTGTGGGCCTGGAGCCCAAGGGCAGTAGGGGCGAGGCTGGAGGGAAGCCACATTGCCTCCTCCCCATGGCAGTTCCGGGGGAGGGGGCTCGCCGCTCTGCCAGGCCACAGGCACCTCCTTACAGGAAAAGGGTGAGGGCTGGCAGCTCTTTGGGCGGCGTGGCCAGAACGAGTCCAGAGGCAGAGCAGCCGCAGTGCCTGGGGCCATGGTACTTTGAGAGGCTCAGGAAAGTGTCTTAATTTCTTTTAAAGTCAGAAAGAAAACAGAAATGGAATCCAGCCTGGGTTATACTTGTCTTTACACCAAAGCAGTCAAAGAAGGAAGCAGCTGAGGAGGGCGAAGGCGGCGCCGGGCTGCTCTGCCTGCGGGAAGGAGCTGTGCTTCTTGCTGGCCCCCAGAGGACCAGTTTGGGCAAGTGCGGCTCTTGCAGGCGGAGGTCCCCACCCGGCCAAGTCAGTCCAAGGTGGCAGGGACAGGCCCTGGGATGCAGTAATAAAAGTGCACGTGCACATGCACATGAGGAGGTGCCTCAGGCCCGGGGCTGGACGTGCCAGGCCTATCGGGGAGACCCTGGCAAACTGAGGCCCCCTCTGGGCTGTGGTGATCGAAGCCTCCACTCAACGAGTGCCATCTGCGGGGTGCTCTGCCTGCATTGTGTGGCATCCCGATTAGTGCCACGATGTTGTGCCCATTTTACAGATAAGGAAATGGAGGCCGAGAGGACCAGTCACAAAGCAGCGGAGCCAGGAGTACCAGTACGGCGCTGGCTCCGTGCCCTGCGGCAACAGCTAAAGGAACCAGGGTGCTGCCCCGGGGATGGGGGCCAGGGCTCGTGTGCAGGGGGATGTGCAGGGCTTCACCAACGGGCCATGTGGTTCGGCTCTCTGAGAGCAGTCTCTGTCGCCCCATTTCACAGACAGGAACAGTGAGCGACAGCGGGATGGGATGCGGCCGGCTGCGCACCGCCGGGTCTGCCCCGCGTGGGCGGTCACCGCGGGAAGCAGGACGGTCCGGGCACTCGGGGGTGGCCTTCTCGCCAGGATGCTCCGGGCCTCCGCCCGCCGGGACTCCAGGCCAAGAGGGGCGGGCCGGGCCGGGCGGGGCCTCGCGACGGGGCGGGGCGGGCCGGGGACCTCGCGCCACCTCCCGCCGTGCAGTGACCTTCCGGGAGCGCGTCCTCGTCGCTGGTGAGCGGGGAGTGGGAGCCGACGGGGCTGCGGGGTGGGCGCTCCCCGCAAGGGCGACGCCCAGCAGCGCCGCAGGGGCGGGGACCGAGGGGAAACTGAGGCAGGAGGTAGCACGCCGGAGCCGGGGGAGTGGGGTGCCCCCGGGGGCGGCCGCGGGCCAGCACCAGGGGTTCGGCTGTAAGGTCAGCCGGCGGGTCGGCGGGCGTCTCCGGCCCTGGGCTCCGCTGTCGGCTCTCCTGCGAAGTGGGGTTCCTGCCGATGGGAGACGGGAAAGGAAGTTCTGCCCCCCTGCCCAGAGCGGGAGGCGGGGCCGCTGGGAGGGCCAAACACCCCCTCTCCTGCCCATTTCGCGGAGGAGCAAGCCAGGGCGCGGAGGGGCGGGGCTGGCTGAGCCAGGTGCCTTGAGGACCACAAAACGCCCTGGACGCTGCGCGTTCCTCATCCCGGTGACACGCCCCATTTCTAAGGGATGCAACCCAGGCCGGATCCAAGAGGCTGTTTTCCCCCAAGCCCGTTAGGCCCTTGCTGGCCTTAGAAACGGGTCCCTAGGTCCCCAGTCCAGCTCTCAGGGGCGCTGTAGTCTGGACAGGGGCTTGGTGTGGACAGAGCATCACCTGAGACCTGCTTGTCCCTGTGCTACTGCAAAGGAGCTCCGCACGCAGGTGGGCGGGGTTGAGGGACTTCCAGCTGGGAACACACTGCTAAGTGCTGGGTGCTCCTTGTGGATGGCTGGGGCCTGGGCTGGGCTGGGAGACTCGGGCTGGCCTTCCAGGAAATGGCGGTACGTGGTCCCAGACATGTGCTCTAGGATGGATGGAAGTAGGGGCAGGGCCTAAGCCTCTAGGAACAAGTGACAGGCTCTTCCAAGAGGGTCAAGGGCAAGGAGGGGATGTCCCAGGAGGCTGTGTATAAGAAGCACACGCCTAGTGTGCCTGGCAAACAGCAGGCCCTGGGCCAAAACACCTCCCTGCCAGGATGTGGGCTGAGGGCCCCGGGTGTCTGTGGGGCGGTGTGGGGACTGCCCGCAGGGCAGCAGGGACCAGGCATCTTTTCCTGGGGCCAACAGCACTTTTGAAATAGGGGAAACTGAGGCCCATCCAAGAATCCCTGTCTGGGGTCACAGCTACGGCAGCGGAATGAGGGTGTGAACTGGTGTGGTCTGTTTCCAAAGCCTTGTTTCTTCCGCCATGCCCTGGAGGCCACCTTCTCTGCCTGTTATGTGTGTGCGTGTGTGCGTGTGTGTACACACTTGTGTCTGGCCCTGACTGAATGGTATCCAGCTGGATTTGCCAGAAACCGTTGACAGCGAGTCACTTGGGTCGGGTGAGGGGCTGGGCTCCCAGGGGAGGGAGCCACTTTTTAGTCTATATACTTTTGCTTTTTCATTATTTTATTTTTGAATCTGTTTCTTTTATTTGTATTTCCTTTTATTTATGTTTGATTGTGCAAGCGATGCCTGACTATGCTGTGTTTGGAAAAGGAGTCATTCTCCACCAAGCAAATTCCCCTCCGTCACCCCTTGCCCCACCCCATCCCAGACTTGCTGGGTTACCAGCAAGGCGTGGCTCCTTCCAGACCTGCTGTCTGTTACACTGTACTTTCATAATGAGAAAGATTTCACAGAGGTTAAAGTGAGATGGGCTGTGAGTCATTAGATAGAAGGAGCCTTAGGACTCATGCCTGGGACGGCAGTGGCTGGAAGGAGTGATGGGCCTGGAGGGCTGGGCGCAGCTGGGGGGAAGGGGGAAGAACGCCACTCTTTGTTCTGTCCCTGGGCCTTGGTTTCTGTCACCTTCTATAGGAGGCTGCAGAGAACAAGAGGGTCCCCAGAGACCCGCTGGCTCAGTCCCTCCTCACTTCACAAATGGGGACACAGGGCCCTGGGCCAGCAGTGGGTTTGGGGGCTCCTGGTCAGGAGTGAAGCCTCTCAAGGATGGGAGATCTTGGGTCCCATCCTGGGGGGCAGGAAGGGTTCAGATCTTGTGCTGCCTGTGGGCCGGGGAGGGGCCTGATGCCCCTTGGAGCCTGGCACTGTTGGCCCTCAAGCTGGAGAGAGTGGGTCTGTTGGCCCTGAGAGAATCTTCTGACCCCCGGGAGAGGGTGGGTTGGCTGATGTGGGGTGGGAGACTCTCCCCCAACCCCCCGCACTCAGATGCTGGGATGAGGAAGGAGGCTGAGAGGGGAGGTGACACTGCTGACCAGGCGAGTGGCCCTGTGGCTCAGAGTGGAGGCCAACAGACTCCCAGCTCTGGGTGGGGATGTTGTGGGCCCCAGAGTCACACAGACCTGGAAAGTTCTGTGACTCGCTGTGCCTCGGCCTCCTCAGCTGGACAGTGGGAATCGTCATGAGTCCACCATGGAGGCCACAAGGGCCATGTGGCTCAGGGCCCTGAGCAGAGAAGCCGCTGGTCCCTCCCCCATGGCTGGGGGCAGAGCTGACGCAGTAACGGCCCCCAGGGTGAGCACAGACTATCGTGTGCCATCCTTGCCCTCGCTCCCCACAGGCCTGGAGTCTCCTGCCCCCGGGTCCTGAGCCTTCTGCTGTGCCCTGTCTGGGCCTCCCTTTCAGAGGCACAGCCTGGTGAGTGGCGCCACTTGAGGGCAGGGTCTTCTGTGAAGCGTTTTCACCTCCCGAGCCTCTGGCTGACCTTTTTCAGCTTTGGATCTGCACCATGGTGCCGTATCACCCCCTACCCACCGAGGAAGTGGGGTGAGTGGCTCCCACACTGACACCCACAGCCCCTCACTCATCTGGTGCTCACCCAAGCGCCCCCCTCCCCCCACATCCCCGTGAAACAGGCAGGATGGGTTACACCTACCTAAAGTGAGGGAAACTGAGGCCCAAGAGCCACCTTGGTCTGGGATCACTGAGCAAATTGGAGGCAAGCCAAGGTCTGAGTTCTTAGTCATCTTCTGATGGGCATAGAATAAAGGGTAGGTGGGCGGCTCTGCCCCTCTGCTCCCTGAGTCCCTCCCCAGCCTCCTGGGGGCCCCACTCCAGTGTGGATCTGTCTCAGGTCCTCTTGGGCCACCCAGCCCAGCCCAGCCCAGCCCAGCCCTGTGTGACTCAGCCTGGTTGGTTCCCCGGTCGGATGATTCAAGAGCCGGGCAGTCCCCCAGAGGCCCCCGGAAGCTCCCTGGCTGGGTTCTGTCTATGTGGGGCATCTGGCCTCCCTGGTTTCTGACCTTTAGGCTGGACAGACCCTGTGACCCCTAGGCCCAGTGGAGCAATAAGCACAGCCAGCCTCCAGAAGCACAGCCTCGGGTGGGGGCAGGAGCATGGGACTCAGACCCCGCGCTGTCCCTGGGGCCTCGGGGACGCCACCACAGCCCCGTGGGCCTTGATTTGTTCTGTACAGTGGGGCACTTGGATGGTGGGCTCTAGGGCCCAGTCGACTGGCACTGGGCATCCCGTATGGGGATTTCCTGAGCACTGGCTGGGTGCTGTGGCAGAGTGACATGAGCTCCCTGCCCACAAAACCCTGGGGAGAAGGGTGGACACAGGCTGCAGTGATGGGTAAACCTTGAAAACATGGTGTTCCGTGAAAGAAGCAGACACAAAAGGCCACATACGAAACATCCAGAAAAGGTAAATCTGTGGAGCCAGAAAGCAGGTCTGGTTACCAGGGCCTGGGGGAGGGGGAAATGAGGAGAGACTGCTAATGGGGAGATGAGAATGTTTTAGAACTTGATGGTGGGTGCACAACATTGGGATGCCACTGAATTGTGCACCCAAAATGGCTAACTTTACACAATGTGAATTTCTCTTCAATTAAAGAAAAAAAATAGAAAAAACCCTGGACAGGTGCCCCCGAGGGTCTTAGAGCAGAAGCGATGTGGTGGAAGTGGACGCTGCGTCGGGCCTTGACGGCAGGTGGAGCCGGGTCTGGGGCCCGGGGCTCAGGGACTAATGTGGCGACGAAACTGAGCTTGTCAGTAGGGGACAGTGCAAGTTAAGGTCCAAACCTGGACCTACTGAGGGGTTGGTTCCAGACCATCGCGATGAAGCAAGGATAGCTATAAAGCGAGTCAGAGGAATTCTTTGGTTTCCCAGTGCATAAAAAAGTGATGTTTCCCCCACACTGTAGTCTGTTATGTGTACAGTAGCATTGTGTCTAAAAAACCCGATGTGCCTTCTTTTAGTTAGAAAATATGTTATTGCTAAAAATGCCAACCGTCACCTGGGCTTTCAGTGAGTGAGTTGTGATCATGTACTGCCGATGGCCATAATATCATAATAATGACAAAGGTGGAGAATTACCAATATGTGACAGAGACATGCGGTGACAAAATGCTGTTGGAAAAATGGAGCCCATAGACTGGCTGCATTTGTAAAAAAAATTGTAAAAAATGCAGTATCTGCAGAGAACATTAAAATGAGGCCCACCTGAACTGTTTTAAATGCATTCCACCGGTTTTCCCAGGAATACGTTTGGTTCGCCCCAGGACGCCCCCAGGATCCTGCACTGCAGTCTTATTTCTCTGTGGTCTCCTGCCCTTGGTGACACCCCCACCCCTCCCATGTCTTTCCAGGAGGACGGCCTCCTGGGTCGGGGCAGGAGTCTGGATGGTATTGTGTCCGCTGGAGCCCTGGGCTGGCAGGGGCTGCCGGTGTGAACCCAGGGGCAGGTAGTGGAGGCCAGGCTGGGTGCCTCGGGTTTCTGATGGGAATAAGAGTCCCTAATGTGTCATGACCTTGACACTTGTGCAGAGGGCTGGAGTCAGTTATTTGGTAGGATGTTTGCGATTTAGCTGGGGTTTTGCATTTTGGACAGGAATATCATAGCAAGGGTGTCTACTCCATAAACCGTATCAGGAATTCATGACACCCATGTATCTTATACTGGGGGCCCATGTGTCTTAACCTTGAGCACCTGTAAAAGGGACACATCTGAGAGTGAGAGGGGCCATTAGTTTGGGATAAAATGGGCTTAAACTGGGACCTTTCTGGGAAAAGGCACATGTGGTCACCTTGAGGATGCCTGAGGTCCGGCCCATCTCGGTGCCATACCTTCTAGCCTCCTCCCTTTGGCTCTGGGCCTCAGTTTCCCTGTCTGTATGTGAGGTTCAGTATGGTGTGAAGGCCTCCCACCTGCCCAGCCTGTGTCACACTCCAGGGGAAACCTCATAGATGAGAAAGTGGGCTGAGATGGCCTGGGCTTGCTGGAGGTGACGCAGAGGTGAGCCCAGCCGAGTGGCCAGGTCCCAGCACTCCGGGCCCAGGGCTCGGCACCCAGCAGCACAGGGCCAGTGTTCTCCTGGCCCCAGGGGAGGCGGCCCTCCCTGCAGTGCTGAGATCAGACCCTTGCCCTTGCACCCTGAAACGCCCGCAAAGCCAGAGGGCAGGGCAAGGGGGAGCGGGAGGGAGAAACACAGGAACTTTCCCTGCCCGGGCCCTGTGTCACATGCCAGCCCCTGGTGACGCTCACCCTTCCAGGTCCTGTGCATTGACCTGGGGAGGTGGGTAGCTGTCCCCAGTCAGCAGGTGAGGCCTAGGGAGGCGGGAAGCATAGTTACTAAACAGCAGAGCTGGAATCTGCTGGATGCCCAACACTGAGCATTCCGTTCAAAATTATGCCAATTAGAGACGTTTTGGAAAACTATAAAGATGTAGTGAACATAGCATCATAAATCCCGGTGCCCAGGGCCAGCCTTAGAACTCTGAGTGCCCGCTTGTGCAGGGCCCAGGCGCGCACCTCCTGCCCTCTGTGCCCCTGCTCTTGGTGGGCAGCCGGAGAAGAGGATGTAGCTGCCTCCCCAGGTGAGGGCTGCGGGCTGACACCCAGGTTCTGGCCCTGCCGGGCACACGGCCATTCCCCAGGAAATGTTGGCCTAATGACTGTGACGGCTGGTAACATCTTCATGAATTCATTACGGTTTTTTTAAATGGGTATCTATGTTATCTATTTTTTGTTAAAATTGTGATCATTCTATAGTCAATTTTATTTTCTGCTTTCTTCATTAACGTTATGTCGAGAACAGTTTTCACATTGTTAGAGTCCCCTCTCTAAAGCTACATTTGGATGTTGACCAGTCTTTGATGGTCCCCAGTTGGTGGACACTGAGGTTGCACCTGCATTTCGTGGGGCTTCATGGAGCCCCTGGCCGGCAGCTGCCCCTTCTCCCCTTCTCCTTGGCTCCGAAGCCTGGTGGCTCCCCATGGCTCCCAACTGAGCACGGCCTCCCCCCTGTGTCTCACCAACACCCGCCTCCCCCGTCCAGCCCACAGCCCACGCTTGCCTGCCTGCTCATTCTTGTCACCCCAGCTGCTTTCCTTCCAGTGTCCCTGGGGGGCAAGTGCTCGATGTCCTCCCTGATCCTGGGTCAGGGGTCTGAGGTCTGTGCCCCTCTCGGGGCTTCTCCCACTCTGTCCCCCCGGGGGCCCCAGCCCCACCCTAGCAGACCAGACTGTGTTTGCTGAACGGACCCGGTTGTGTGGCTTCTTATGCCACTGGACACCCCCAGCTTCCCCAAGTAGGCTCAGGATGTACCAGTGGGAGCTCGGCCTCTTACTTTATGTTGGGGAAGCTGAGGGCCAGTCGGGGGTACTGACCGGCTTAGGGCCCTGCAGCAGGTCCGGGCAGAGCCAGCCCCAGGTGCCGCGCCCGGAGCCCCCCTGGCTGTCTCTGGGCTCTCAGCCCCAATGAGCAGCTCGGCTTGCTGGGGCCTCACTTCCTGCTGGGCACCTAGCAGGCCCTCAGTGCAGGTGGCAGGGCTGCTGGGCAAGCGGCCATGCAGAGAGCAGAATGGAGAGACCTGGTGACTGGGTTCCCAGTCCTGGGGCTGGCAGCATCCAGGCCTGAGACAGGGCCCTTCCTCGCCCGGAGCTCTGCCAGCCTCTCAGGACTGTCAGGGGGACCTCACCAGCCTGGAACTCTTGCTAACTTCTGTTCCTTCCTACCCACCACCTCAGTGGCCCTGGTGTCAGAGTGGGAGCAGCTTGTCTAGCTGGACAGAGCCCGGCCCAGGAGTGCTGTGTGACCCCAGGCAGGCTGCTTTCCCTCTTGGGCACGCAGGGAGGGAGGAGAAGGTGATTTCAGGGTGGGCTTATGGGGTGGTCGTGAAACACTTGTGCAGAGATATACCCCGCACTGGGCTGGGTCCAGGTAGGCAATATTGATATCCCATCCTATTGAGGGAGAAACTGAGGCCAGCCCAGAGAGCTAAAGTGATTTGTCTGAGGTTACAGAGGGTCAGCTGGGAGCCAGGATTCGAGCCAAGCTCTGTCTTGATACCAATTGTTGAATGAATGAATGAGAAATACTAGAACATAAGGCACAGGGTGTGGACTGACACAGCCCTCAAAGAGCCCCTGGCTGGCACGTAGCCTGGGAGAAGGAGCTGGGAAGCCTTCCTGGTGGAGGGTACCCAAACTGGCCTTGGATGAGGTGGCAGAGAAACTTGCCTGGAGAGGCAAGAGAGAGAGAGAGAGCAAGAGGGTGCGAGGGCACAAGACCCTGGTAGCTGGGCCAGGAGCTGACTGGGGGCAGGGCCACCCGAGAGGCTCCTTCCAGGCAGGGCAGCCTCCTGGGTCGGGGCAGGAGTTTGGATGGAAAGGTGTTCACTGGAGTTCTGGGATGGTGGGGGCTGCTTGTGTGAACCCAGGGACACGTAGCAGAGGCCAGGCTAGGTGCCTCGGGTTTCTGATGGCACTAAGACAGTCCCCAAAACCTGAGTGTCACCTGGGACCCCCTCCCCCAGACCCTCCCCACCTTAAACCTCCCTGATTGTTTAATCCATCCTTTGATGTATAAGTGAGTGACAGGGGGCTGGTAACAGGCCCGCCCAGGGCTTGTGGTGATGCTGAAGGTGATAGGCCCAGCCCCCTAAGCTGCACACAGTAGGTCCTCGAGAAATGCTTCCGGAGGCCTTACTGCAGCTATGTCTTCTCTTTCAGAGCTTTCCAGAACGGCAGCCTCAACAGCAATGGCCCCGCCTTGGGTGTCCGCCGTGGGCTTCACGCTGTTGCCCAGCGTGGGGGCCTACCTGGGCTCCCACCATACCCGTGGCGAGGGCCTGCGCTGGTATGACAGCCTGCAGAAGCCCTCATGGCACCCGCCCCGCTGGGCGCTGGGCCCCATCTGGGGCACGCTCTATTCGACGATGGGGTAGGTGGGCACAGGCGCTGATCTTGCAGCCATGCAGTACACCCGCGGAGGAGGCTGGGCAGGGCCATCCTCTCCCTTCACGGCTTGAGAGCATAGCTTCTCCTCCAGGGGTTTAACTGCCCAGGTGCTCCCGGGGCTGCGAGCAGCGGTTCGCGGCCTCATTTGCCAAGAGCAGGGTGGAGAAAGCCGTGGGGCCTGTTGGTTGCACAACCGAGCTTTCTGCTCCAAGGCCTCCTGGAAGGGGCGGGCCCGGTGGCTCAACCTGACACGGCCAACCTGGATGTTTTCACAACTCCAGGGCGAGGCTGGCTCAGTGTGTAGAGCTCAGACCTGGGCAGCGAGGACGTTTCCACGATGGGTAACAGCAGCAGCGATAGCAACGACAGTGGCTGCCTTTCATGGGGCGCCCGCTCACAGCCGGGCTTTGTCTCAGTTAATTGGACACCCCTCACCGCCACCGCCCCCTCCCCTTCAAAGGACACGGGGCCAGTGGGCAGGGACCCTGCAGAAACCCAGTGACCCCAGGGATTGCCTTGGAGGAAAGGAAGTGCTGATGGGGGAGGGCGCCCCCTGATGGCTCCAGAGGGAACCACGTCCAGGGAGCGAGGGCAGCTTCCGGCCTCCTGGAATATCTATTCCTTGCCTCCTAGGTCTATGCCAGCCCAGTGCAAGGTGGGGCTGCAGATGCCAGCCACCCAGGGGGCAGGTAGCAGAGGCCAGGTCGAGTGTCCTGGGGTTCTGATGGGAATAAGAGAGCCCCCTCAAACCTAGTTGTCACCTGGGTCCCGCTCCTGGAGCCCCAGGCCCTGCCGGTCAGGCTTTCTCTGATGTGCTTTCTCCCCACCCAGCCCAGCCTGGCCTCCACTGTTTCGGCCTCCACTTGCTCCAACCTCCAGGCCCCCCACTTCCTCTTGGTCCTCCCTCAAGGTCCTGATAAGACACAAACGTGGCCCAGCCTCTCTGTCGTGGGACCCCGTGTAGGCCCCGTGCGGCCCCAATAAGGTCACACTCCTCATGGAATAAGGAACTTGGGCTCTGGCCCTGGCCACCTGGACTCAAGCCCTACTTACTGGTTGCCCGTCAAGAGATATCAGTCGCCTCACCTCTCTGGGCCTCAGTCTCCTCACCTATAAGACGGGGTGATCATACTGCGCACCCCATAGCATTACGGTGGGGATGAGACGAGTTGGTGCCCGGGAAGAGCTAGAGCAGTGCCTGCGTGGATAAGTGCCGGGGGGCGTCAGCCGTTCCTGGCGGCCTTATCACCGCGCCGGTGACCCGGGACCAGTCCCCACCCGCCTCTCTAGCCTGGCCTCTCCTGAGCCCCCCGGACCACCTGCAGTCACACAGGCTGCCTCAGCCTCATGCCTGCCTCTGAGCAGATCCTGTTTCCTCCCCTGGCAAACTCCTACTCTTCCCCTAAAGCCCAGCCTAAATGTTCTGTCCTCTGTGCAGTGCTCCTGGCTAGGTTAGGAGCCTCTTCTTCACGCACACGCCTCATGTCGTGCCCTGTTCACAGCACTGACGATACTAGTGGAAAATATTTGTTGAGTGTCCCACGTGCCAGGCACTGCCCTAGCACTGGCAGTGTGTTCAGAGAGGCTCGCAGCAGCCCTGTGAGAGATGCTCTGCACCTTCCCTGAGGTCATGCAGCGGTCAGTGGCAGCCTGTGCCTGGCCATCACCGTCCCCCAGCGGTGAGCATGGCTCTGTGTCCTGCAGGGAGGCTTCTGGCCTCTTCCCCAGTAGCAGCTGATGGTGGCCTCTGTTTCAGGTATGGCTCCTACATGGTCTGGAAAGAGCTGGGAGGTTTCACAGAGGAGGCTGTGGTTCCCCTGGGCCTCTATGCTGGGCAGCTGGCCCTGAACTGGGCGTGGCCTCCCATCTTCTTTGGCGCCCGACAAATGGGTTGGGTAAGTGTGGCCTTGGCCCGTCTCCCTGTCCCTGGAGATGGCCCTTGGGGGACATGGGGCATCACGTCCGTCATGGGGTCAGGGTCTAAAGGTGGGGTCAGGGGTGGCACCAGGCTCGTGGTCAGCATCTCTTCGCAAGCTCTGGGGGCCAGCGCCCTCCTGTGGAGCCCCCCACGGCTGCTTTCCCTCCAGTGAGGGGAGCGCGGCAGGGCTGACGGACGCTGGATGCAGTTGCTCGTCTGGGTTTAGGGGCCATTGTCTAGGAAAACCCACGTGGAGCTGTGCACTCCACACATGGCAAGGGCAGGCAGGGTGACTGTCCCCATTTTACAGATGGGGAAAATGAGGCAGAGGACGGTGGAGAGCTTGGCTGAGTCCCCTAGGGGTGGACTGGAGTGTTCCCTTGAGTGTAGCCAGTGCCTGGGCAGCGGGGACACCCTCCCACCCTGTGAGTCCATTGAGTCTCAGGCCTTCCCCTGTGTCTCCATAGGCCCTGGTGGACATCCTGCTGGTGGGAGGGATGGCGACAGCCACAGCTGTGGCCTGGCACCCGGTGAGCCCAGCAGCCGCCCGCCTTCTCTACCCCTACCTGGCCTGGCTGGCCTTCGGGGCTGCGCTCAACTACTGCCTATGGCGGGACAACCGTGGCCGGCGTGGAGGCGGGCGGCTCACGGAGTAAGGGCGCCCTGCCCTCTGAGGACCTCAGCTGCTGCCCAGTGCTGTCAGTGGCCCTCTCGCTTTCATAGGCCTTGGGTCTGTCTGGGTCTCTGCCCAGGGGGTCGCCACCACCTGCAGAGGGCTCTGGGCTGCTGGCCCACCCTAGGAACAGTCCTGAGCTTTCTGCCCAAGCTTGCTCTCAGAATGTGGAATTTTATAAGCCAAATAAAGTTTTTAACCTCCTGGCAGTGGCCTTTTCACCTGGGTGAGATGCCTGGTCGTGGGGAGGGAGACGGGCTTGTCCTGCTGTGGATCTGACTGGGCTGTCATGAGATGTGACTGGATGTGGCAGGGCTCCCCCACACTTCTTGGGACCCTCCCTGTGTACAGGTGCCAAGGCCTGCTCAGGATGGCACGGAGGGAAACTGGCAGAGTGGGGAGCAGCCCAGTTCCAACCTGGGGCCCACACCCTGGCCCTGTGCTCCTGTTTGGCTGGCTTAGACTGGGGGGTGGCAGGGTGAGGGGTGGGGCTGTGCCCAGACTGACCTGCCCCTTGGCTGCCGGGACTCACGCCAGCCTCACCCCACCCTGGCACACAGCAGCCCCTCGCTGGCCAAGGCCCGCCCAGGTTTGGAGGTGTCACCCTGGCTTTGAAGTGGGTGACTCATGACCTCTCCAGGTGGCTGTGTGGAGTAAGAGGTCTGGCAGGGGCGGCCCCTCTGCTGTCAGTGCCCACACTCTGAGCAGCGTCTGCCGCGCAGCCTCCCAGAACTGGGGCTGGCCCGCCTCTGGCTGTTGGTTGCCCGTTTGCTTTTGGTAGTTAATCGAAATTGGCAAAATGTTCAATATCTCGTCAACTCCAAATGTCCAACACTTATAAATTCTGCTTTTGAGAATTCTTAATACAGAGAAATTGACGTGGGTGACATGAGTGCCAGAAAGACTTAGAGAAATAGAACTGTGTCCCCTGCGATGAAGTTTTGGTCTCCTGGGACAGTGGGGGCCCTGCTGGTGGACTTCAGTGGGGTCACCTGATTTCCGCTGATCAGAGATACGAGGACATCTGGAATTGGGGGAAAGCACGTTTATAATCAGGAAAGCTGGGGTCGTGTGGTCCTCTGACCCAGTGACTGCCTTACCCGTCTTGGGCATCCACACAAACCACTCGGTGTGCACGCCCGCCCTGAGGGGCACAGGAGGGCTCCTTGCAGGGTAGCTCCTGGGAGAAGCTGCCTGTAGTTGGGGACGCCATCCTTGGCCTGGGTTCGGGGGTTCCCTCCTTCCTGTTTTAACCTCCAAAACCACTGGTGGGTGGGATGGCAACAGCCACAGCTGTGGCCTGGCACCGGGTGAGCCCACCAGCCGTCTACCTGCTCTACCCGTACTGGCCGACTGCAGCCATGCACCTCTCAGGCACCAGCTGCCAGGCTGTGCTGCCCTGTGGGCTGTCTGGGTCTCCCATCATCCCCAAGACTCCCATTCCCCCAGCCCTCAGGAGTGTGTGCTAGAGCCGGGGTTCAGGGTTCACACGAGGATGGAGGCTCCCGGGTGAGGCCGTCACACAGGATGAGCCTCAGTGCCACATCTGCCCCACTGTGACCACTCTGAAATGGGATCAGCACTGGGAAATGCAGCTGTGGGTTTGTGAACTATGATCCCAGTGTCCCCCAAGTTCATATGTTGACTCCTGACCCGATGTGATGGTGGCAGGAGGTGGCGCCCCATGATGGGAACAGCACCTTGAGACCCCCCAGAGCATCCTGCCTGGACACAGAAAGGATGCTGCCAGAACCAGGGAGAGGGGCCTCACTGCCCTCGCCAGACCCCAAACCCACCAGCCCCCTGATCTCGGGAGACACCCCAGCCCCTAACACTGTCAGAAAGATGCTTGTTGAGTAAGCCGCCCTGTTTACGGCACTTTGTGTCAGCGGCCAGGAAGGACTCCGACGGGCCTAAACACCATCTTACTTTTTGTTTCTTCGGTTTCGCAAAGCACACGTCTTTATTTTGGTTTTCTTCAACAACCAGCAAGGAAAACCGCCGACACACCGTGCCAGGCCTGTGGTTCCAGGGCCTCCAAAGAGAAGAGGAGGCAGAAACAAAGGCTTACTTATTGTAGGAACACAAATCAGGTTGGGGCGAGAATAGGACGCCAGCAGCCCGCCTGCAGAGGGCACCAGAGATGAGGTCTGGCCTTCGGGGCAGGGGCGCTCTCCAGCTGCGGCTGAGG
Source organism: Manis pentadactyla (assembly GCF_030020395.1). Classification (NCBI taxonomy): domain Eukaryota; kingdom Metazoa; phylum Chordata; class Mammalia; order Pholidota; family Manidae; genus Manis; species Manis pentadactyla. The sequence continues at coordinate 5,878,644 of NC_080028.1, read as the reverse complement.
TTCTGGTTAAGGGGACGGACGGACACTGACACAGGTGGGAGGCACCATCAAGTCCTGTTTTGCTGCAGGAATCTTGGCTCCAAAATGAAAAAAGGACCCCCCCAACCCTAGCACATACACAGGTAGCCTTGAGAGGCAGCACCCCCTCGGAGCCTGCCCATCTTCCCATTAGCTGGGCCCAGGCACACTGCAGCCACACATATGCTGGCATCTGACTCCAAATTTCAAACAAAATTAAGAGAACTTTATATTTTTCTCCCACGAATGAAACAATAACAAAAAATCCGACACTTGGACGCTAGACTCCGGTGGGTGATGCCATCCGGTATAATGTTCTTCTGGAATCATCTTTCTCAGCATCTGCTGCCTGGTACTCTGCTGCCCACACTTGTCCCTGAGCTCCCAAGCCAGAGTGTCCCAGCCAAACTCAGATGAGGGGAGCCACTGCAGTGCCGGTGAGCAGGGGGGCCGCTGGGCCCCAGGATGGCCCGTCCTTGCCAAGTGGAAAAGCCACAGCAACCACTGTGGCCTTCCTGCCTGGAGCTTCCTGGAAGGGTGCTGGTGAAGAGTCTGGTCAAGCTTGTTGGGCAAGAAGGCTGGGTCTGGTAGCTGGTTCCCCAGGGTGTTCTGGGGGCACCTGTCACTCAGGGCCCCGGGGTGGAGTGTGGCCTGACACTGTGAGGAGCCACAGTGCCCTCACGGAAGCGCAGGAAAAGCCAGCCTGGCCATGTCGATGTTGGGCTCCCACAGCCATGCCCAGAGAACCCTGCTTCTGAGGTCGCCTCGCCAGGCTCCCCAGAGCCCTTCTTTGGCTAACACCCTGGGAAGCATGGCAGCCCAAGAACCATACTCTCTGGAATAAAGCCCTTAGCTGAGCTGAGACCAATCACTGTGCGGATGGTGGTGAGCGAAGTGTGGATGGAGCCTGGCACTCAGGCCTGGGGGCACTGAGGCTACCGACCTACAGGGGGAGGAGGACCCTGAGCTGGGCAGCGGCTCACAGGCCAGGCTGTGTCCAGAGGGGGTTGGGGGCAGGGGGGAAGTCCACAGAGGCTAAGGCTGGAATCCACCCGAGCGCACAAGTGGGGGGGCGGGTGAGCGCCTAGATGAGGCGGGTGACATGGCAGTTGCTGGGCTCGTCCAGGTACAGGGTGCTGAAGACGTCATTGAAGAAGGTCGGGTGGTACCTGCAGGCTCGCTCGCAGTCCGGGTTGAAGTTCACCTCGAGGATCTGTGGCTGCATCACTCGCTTCCCTGACGGCACAAAGCACAGGGCCTCTTACTCCTGGGAGGGCGGGCTGGTGAGCAGGGCCTGGAATTCCGCTCTCCTGGCTTCCAAGGCGCCAGGTCCAGAGCCTGCTCCTTAAGGGGAGGCCCCGGGAGTCTTGGGAGCCACCACACCCAGCTCAGACGTCAGATTTAGTCCAACAGAGGAAGCAGAGATGCAGAGCGGGCAGGGGTGGGCCAGCCTGGTCACCCTGGAACCACCGGTGGCCCAGCCCGGGCCGCCTGCTCCCTCTGCCTGTCACACACAGGCCCAGCCCTTGGGAGCTCTCTCCCGATGCCCCGGCAGCCTGCCCACCCTTCCGTCTGTGCTCTGCCCTGCAGGCTGTCACCCCTGAATGGCGAATCCCCCAGAACCCAGCTCTCCCCACTAACTTGAGGCAAGGGGCAGCCTGGGCAGCGCTCAGCAGGACCGAGCAACAACGGTACCTCTCCCTGTCCCCCGGGAGTGGGTGTTAGGAGGGCTGGGTGATGGACTTCGGGTAATGGGGGACAGGCTGGGTTATGGGGGAGCCTCCTCACCATCTGGACCATTGTCCCACTTCAGCATGAGGTCGATGGCATACACGGCTCGAGATGAGGGATAGTCACAGAGGCCCATGGGTGGCGGCTTGGCACACGCCACCTGGAATAGCTCTGTGAAGGCCCGGAAGATTTCAGCCTGGGGACCAGGGGAGGCAGGGTCAGGGGCCTGTGCGGCTCTGACACTGGTGTCAGCCCCCAGAGCAGCCTCTCGATATGCAGCTGGCTGCCCCTTCCTAAATCCCAGCTCCCAAATGGCCCAAGTCACCTCCTACACCCTCCACGTCTCCAGACCTGGCAGCAGCCACCTCTGTCCCCCACCTGCTCCCTCCCTCCTGGCGCCCTCCGAGCCCCCATGGTGCCCCGTGACCGAGGCACGCAGAGCAGCACTCCAGGACGTGGAGGCGAGCATGCGTCTCCAGCCGTGCCCTTGCCCTGCCCTCTGCTTGGCTTCTCCTGGGACAGGCAGGGCCTGCCACTGTCTGGCTATTCCAGGCATGCCCCGAATGCCCCTCCGGCTTACCCGAGGAGCCCTGCGTATCACCCCACATGCGCCAGAGTGGGAGGAAGGGTCTTGGCACCCGCCGCCTTGGTGGGAGGAGGACCACCCAGAGGAGACCCCCAGCCGGCCAGTGCTCACCCACGAGGGAAGCTTTGCTCGGGACTCACCTGGACGCTCCTCCACGGAAATTGTGGGTGTTGCTTCTCGAACTCGGGGATGAACTCATCGTAGTGCACCTATGACAAAGGGCCCTTTGTGCTCTGCAGGGAGACCTCCGAGGCCGGGCAGGGAGATCGGAGGCTGGCGGGGGAGGGGAAAGCTGCTACCTCAACCTCTCAGGGCACACGGGAGGCAGGAGCTGGGGTACGAGCTTGGCGCTCTCTGGGTGACTCTGGACAAGATCTACCTCTAGGGGCCTCAGCGTCTTCCTCTACAAGGTTCCCTGCTCAGCCGACTCTGCAGGGCTGCTCAGAGGCTGTACGTGAGATGCTGGGCTCGGGGCTTGGGCTGCTGGTGCCCGTCCACACCTCCGAGCAGGGCACTGGAGGCAGAGCTCGCGCCCGCGTCTGCACGGCTCAGCTCACAGTGCTTGAGGACAGCAATACTTCACCCAGAACATACCTGCGCATGGCTCAGCTCTTTCCCAGGACAGGCCAGCATGGGCTCCCTGTGAAGCCCCACATTCCCACCCTGCCTGACATGGGTCCCTACACGTGGGAGCTTCCAGGGAAAACATGACATTTGGAATGACACAGTAAGTTAGGGGGAAGGCCCACAGAGACGACTTCCAACCATGTCCTGGGGCCCCAGAGGGGGCAGGGAGTACTGGGAACCGGCCTCCAGCACAGCCCAGGATAAGGAGGGGCAGGGAAACCAGCCCTGTGGGGCGCGCGCACGGCACGGCCACTCTCTCTCTAGGCGCCTCCTGAGGGGACTTCCTAGGTACGGGTGTGGTGTATTCAGCCTGGCACGCCTATCACCAGGGAGAAACCAGAGCTGACCCAGACATCTGGTACCGAGTGAGCAACGGCGCCCGCAGCTCCCTTAGTGGTGACGACGGCTGAAAAGTGGTGCTCAGAAAAAGCTGTGGTAGGGTTTGTTCAGTAAGGCACCCCGATACAAAAATACAAATATGGAAAACAATCCTTTGAGTTGGTTAGGGACGTTCTCAGCTGAAAAGAACCGAGAGCCACCTGGGAAGGACAATCGCCTGCAGGAGAGCAGCTCACCTGCAGGGCCGCGGCCTGCCACCAGCCTGCCACCAGGCCGGAGGGCACTTCAGGGGTGACACATGGGGCGGCCTAGTTCTCCCGTTTTCTTCTGCCACCCAGAGCCCACCTCTGCCTCTGCCTCAGCTGGGCCTCCCAGTCCCGGGCACGCAGCTGGCTGGCTGGGGTTTGGGGCCCTCAGCATAAGAGGAGCTTTACCCCGATTCCCCTTTGCTCGAGGAGCCCAATAGTGCAGGGAACACAGGGCCCGGGGTCCAGGCAGGGTCGCCCGGGGCCGTGTGACACACACCTGCGCCTCCCCAACCCTGTCTGTCCTTGTGCTCAGCAGACGCTCCTACTTGCCCCAGGACCTGGGGAGGCTGTGGTTCCCGTGACCTCCAACAGAGTGCGCACCCCACAGGGCCACAGGGGGCGCTGTTTGACAGGTACCAGACCACAGCCCTTCTGACCAACTACGCAGCCTGCCCAGAAGACAAGCCAGTGGGTGTGGGGCCCAGGCTCACGCTGGCCGGCCTCCCTGTGAACCCACTCCCCAGGCCCCCCCAGGCCCTACCTGCTTCAGTACCACTTCTGGGTCATAGTTCATGACGGTGAAATGTTTCTCATAGTCATCCAGGTCGTTGAGCGCAAAGGGGCTGCAGGGTGAGCGGAGAGATACTAGAGTGGGTCCTGTACGTGGCCGAGTCCAGGCAGGGCAGGTACTTGGAGCCCTGGGCCAGGTGCCAGCTCCCGCGTCAGTGCCCCTGGTGGGTGGTGCAGGAGCCCCTGGGCAGAGTTTTGATCCAAGGAAGTGGGGACCCACCCTGCCCATCTCCCCAGTTACCGGTTGGAGAACCGCAGCCAGAACACGTCATATACGAACACCCTCAGGGGCTTCACAGACCGCAGAAGCACGATATAGCGGACATCGAACTTGACACTCCCCACGTCTTCACGAAGGAACAAGACAGGACTTTCAATGTATTTGGACACAACCTGGGAGACAGACACAGGCTCTCAGGCACTCTCACCTCACCCGGGCCAGGACAGAGGCTCTGACCTCGCCCTGTCCGCACCCGGCTCCCCTGGCGGTGGGCTCGCATCCTGGAGAGGTGTTCTCCTGTAGCCTAGGTCCCTGCCTTGGTGTCCATGGATCTGCACCCCATACTTTGCTCCTTCTCTGCCTTTGCCAATCCTTCAGGCTCTTTATCTTCAACTTTACTTTAAATTGAAAGAAAAGATCGCACCAGTTTTGAAAACTGAATACAAATTCTCAGCCCTAATTCCAATTGCCCATCCCCACTGGCTGGAATCTCAATGGTGTCCCTGAGTCCTACAGCTACTGCTGATGCTCCTCTGATATGCCCCATGTCCCTGAGGGGCTCCCTGTCCTGGCCTGGACACTCACTCCTGCCGGGTGGTCATACGTGGTCAGCATGTGGGACTGTGAGGTCAGACACACCTAGGACAGCTGATCGAGCCCCCCTCCTCTTACCGGGACCGTCACACAGCCCCTTCCTTTGGCAAGGGCAGCAGGAAAGGGCTGTGGAGGGCTTGGGAGACTCCTGTGAGCCGAGTGACCCCAAGTACCTGCCAAAGCTGAGGCCCACATGCACAGGTCCTCACACCTGAGTCCCCTGCTGCTCTCTGGTGGCCAACCCATGCGCCGAGCAGGCGTCCCACTTGGGGCCGAGGGCCTACCTTGGGGGTGCTCTCGCGGTGCCGGATGATGCTGTGCAGGCTCCTGGTGATGTGGGTGTCCAGGCTGCGGGCCAGGTTCCAGGGCTTGCAGATCCAGTGGTTGTCCTCGCCCCTGGGGGCACAGGGGCCGGCTAGGCTGGGCTTGTGTCCACCCGCCCAGGCACCGTCTCCCCAGGTCCGTGGCTACAGGAGGGGCACCCAGCCTCCCCTGGTGTCCCAGAGATGTTTAGAGACTGGAGCTTGGGGAGTGAGGAGCTGTACTCTGGTGGAAGGATGACCCGAGCAGTGGGGTGGAGGCCCCTGGGCAGCTTGGAATGCTCAGAGCCCAGAGCTACCAGCACCGCAGCCTGCACATAGTGGGTTCTCAGCCGAGCAGCAGACTGGGCTAGGTGAGGACAGGCTCGAGATGAACACGGGTGTCTCGGCTGCGCAGCTCTGGTGCGCGGGGGCCCTTACCGCCTCTCCCGCTGCTGGAAGTAGCTGACGAGCTGGGGCAGCTCGGTGCGCAGGTTGAAGGTCCGGGGCAGCCAGGCCGGGCCCTCGGGACGCCCCGCCCGGCGCGCGATGGAGGCCAGGCAGTCCTTCACTGTCAGAAGGCTCTCACAGGGGAACTGGTTCAGCAGCACTTGGGGCCGTTCCTGGCTGAGCTTCCTGCAGGGCCGAGGCGGCTGCAGCCAGCTCAGGGGGGCCAGGGCCTCTGGGGCCGGCCTCGGGAGCCCCAGGCGGGGAGGCGGCTCACCTGTAGTCCTTGAAGTGAGAGAAGTTATAGAGGATGTCGGCGTCCGCTTCGTTCTGGGTGAAGGTGAAGCGCGGGTGGGTGAGGTGGCTGAGCACCTGCTGGATGTCCGTGTAGACCCTGCAGGGGAGGCCGAGCTGAGCTGGCTGCCATGCTCCCGGGTCTCAGCTGCTCCCCACTGGCTAAGAGGTCGAGGACGAGTTAAGTCCAACTCTGCAGCCCTGGCTCCTCAAGTCGGACAACCCCAGCCTGTGCCTGCTGAGTGATGGGGCCACCTGGAGCCTTCTGACCCCGGGTTCCCCATCTGTGACATGGAACCACAGGGCCACGTCACACTTGCGAGGATGAGACAGGACAACCTCAGTGTTTACCAAACAGTTTCTTTCCTCCCAGGCGCTAATGGAGGATGGGCTGACATTACTGGTCCCGAAGACACATCAAGAACTCTGCCCGCAGAAAAGGAAGCTGGCATTCTGGGTGTCTGCAGGTGAGCATGTGGCCAGGACAAGTGCCCCAGACGAGGCGTCGTTCCGCACTGGTGCTCTCTGCTGCCTGCCCTGCCCGGCCCAGGCATGCTGGGGCAGGTGGAGACGACCACACGTTTAAAGTGACAGGCCCAAGTGTGAAGGCAGGAGGGTGGCTCAGCCTGGGCCAGCGCTCCAAGGAAAGAGGCGAGCCGGCCCCACTGAGTGGGGCCAGCGTGAAGTGCGTAGTCTGTGGCTGGAGCAGGAAGGCAAGGCTCAGCCGGCCTCAGTGAGGCCTCTGGGCCTGGGGGGCAGAGGGATGCTGGGCAGAGGGCCTCAGGAAGAGCCCCTGGGCTGCCTGGGTCAGGGCAATGGCCTCAGGAGAGGAAGGCAGGCAGAGGGCCAGTGGGGAATAGAGCCCAGGACCTGGCAGAATGGGCAGACTGGAGCATTCTGCCTGCTTCTGGCTGGACCAGGTCTGGGCAGCCAGTGCTGGGGGCTTCCCTGGAGGCAGAAGCCAGCCTGCCCCTGGCTGGGCTGGGCCCCGCCTCTGAGCTGGCTCCACATCTGGCGGGTAAAGCTCAGCACCTCTGCTCCCCATCTGTAAAACGGAGCATCTGTTTCTACCCAGGGTCCAGCCTGAGCTTGCCTGCTGGCCTTACATAACCTGCCAGCCTACACCGCAGACACCTGAGAGCAGCCCCAGCTCCTGTGCTCGGTGCCCAGCATGCTCGCGGCCAGCCCAGGCTCCTGCTTTCAAGAGGGGCGTGTGCGGGCAGGCCAGGCTGTGTCTCCACTCCAGCATGGGGTGAGCACACCCCTCACTGTCCGCAGCCTTCTCCCGGTCGTCCTAGGACTGTACCCTGGCATTCCTGTCACTGCCACGGTGCTGGCAGACAGTGGGGTTCCCGAGTGCTCCCCATGCCAGGCCCTGTTCCAGGGTCTCAGGGACTGTGGGGTGTGAGGAGTCTCAGCACAAGCTGAGAAAGGGCAACACACTTGAAGATGTGGTCGCTGGGGTACACCACTGGGTGGATGGCGAGTGGCAGCTTCTCCTTGTTTTCCTCCAAAATGGCCTAGGAGGAAAACACCAGGGGTTAAACAGGCCTTCAAGAGATGGAGCAACTGAACACAGGCCTCTCCCAACTGGCACACTGGGGTTTAATGATCTGGGGGGACACACCCAGGCCCCAGGCTCGCAGAGCCCTCCCCCCACATTCAGGTGCCTAATAACCTGTTTTGTATCAAAAGAATAATGTAAATATTGTTCTAAATCTTCTCAACACTACCTCCAGGTCACAGGCGGCCGAAGTGCCCAGCCTGTCCTGGGAGGGGCTTCCTTGTCCCAGGGAGCCCCCAAACTGCTCCAAGCTTAGCGTGGTGGTTTAATACAGGCCCACAAACTGTCACACTCCCTTCGAAAGGCAGAGTTAGTTCACCTCCCCTGAGTGCGCGCTGGGCTGAATGAGCCACTCTAACAGATCAAGTGTAACAGCGTGTGCGCCCCCTTCCCTGCCTTCAGAACACCTGCTCTAAGAGAAGTTAGCCACCACACTGTGGGGACACTCAGTTCCCCCTGCTGTGGAGAGGCCCACGGAGGACGCACTGAGGCCTCCTGCCAAGAGCCAGCACCCCTTCGCCAGGCGTGAGTGGGCCACGCAGATGCAGGTGCTCGGCCCCTCCAGCGTCAGATGATGTGGCCCTGGCTGACGGCACCGCATGGGATCCCAAGCCACAAGCACCCAGCTGAGCCATCCCCGTACTGCTGCTCCAAAAGGTGTGAGATAATAAATCTTTGCTGTTTAAGCTGCCACGTTTTGGAGTGATCTGTTTGCTGGTAACAGCTACCTAATGCAGGCAGCCCCAGGGCCCGGAGCACAGGCCTGATCCAGGCGGGGCAAACGGCCGGCCGGACCACCAGTGCTTGCTTGGCTCCTATCTCCGCCCTCTTCCTGGCCAGCAGAGGGCACCCCAAGAAAAAAAGACTAATTTTAATTCACATTCCTGCAATAAACAACTTGAAGACCTGGAAGTCTTTGTCCCTAAGCCACTCCTAAGCCCTGACCCCTCTGCATTCACCTACCTGTTCACTAAGTACCTACTAAGTGCAGGCGCTCTGAGGTGCTGAAACACACCTCTGAATCAAGAAATACGAGCACTGAATTTTTGGCATGGGTACAGGCCAATCATGGCTCCACTGGGCAAAATCACGAGGAAAGTGCCAGCAGGACCACCGCTATGGCCCAGCCTCTGTGATCACAGCACCACAGACAGCAGGCATCATGAGGCACTTCCTGCTGTCATCTGACCTAACTTGTTTGTGCCTTTCCACAGTCCCCTGCCTCGAGGAACTCAGTGAGCAACTGATGCCAGAGGCTGCAGGGAAGCCTCAACACAAGCTGCCACAAGCTGTCAGGTCCCCCTGGTGGATTCCAGCTCTACCACCAGCTGTGTGACCTTTGGCAAATTACTTAACCTCTCTGTGCCTTAGTTACCTCATCCTCAGTAAAATAAAGATAAAAATAGGACTGTAAATCCTAACTGTTGTAAGGATCACAACAGAGCATGCCTGTTGTAAATGCTAAGCACAGGCTAACTGGTCACCAGCCAACAGGAAGCTATGGCAGTTCAGAGAGCAGAGGAGAGGAGAGAGGGGCTGGAGTGGTAACCCCCGCCCAGACCTGCGTGGTTCTGGCAGCAGCTGTGTCCCTACAGGCTCCACGTCTTCCCCTGCCCCAGCCCCCATGCTGGTTCACTCTCCCCACCGGCCCAGCTCTTGTGAGTGGGCCACGGGGGGCTTTTGGGGCCCTGATGGAGAGGCTGCCTGTGGACTGAAGCACCTGTGTTGTCCACAATACTAACACTACTGACGACTACCTATGGCAGCCTACCGCGTGCTGGGAAGTGTACCATCCAGTGCTTGCATGGTGTCTCTACATCCTGGTGCGGGAGGTGTCATGTGAGGAAACAGTACTGAGCCAGAGCTCATAGCCAAGCTGCACGGCCCATTACACCTCCCCCTGCCCCCCCTGAAAATGGGGGAAAGAAGCCTGGACCACCAGCTCCCCCACCGACACCCAACACTCTGAAGGGACAGTTCCCAGCATCAGGCACCCTGGGGTCTGAGCTCGGGACTGGCACCCAGGCTGTGGGGTCACGGGCAGTTCACGCTCACTCCCTGGGCTCTGAGCCCCCATCTCCCAGATGCTTCCAACTCCCTCCATCTCTTGCAGTAGTCAGCTGGCATTCAATACCCTTTGTTGACAGGATGCAGAATGTTCCAGAAGCCACCAGGCAACGGGCCCAGGGGTCAGAGGCAGAGGGTCACACCTGGTAGTGCTCGCCGGGTGGCTCGGGGGTGGAGGAGCTCAGGTCCAGCATGTCGGCAGGGGCCCAGGGCAGCAGCCTGCACTTCCGGATCAGAGGGTCTGCTTCTCCATAGGCAAAGTCCCGGGTCACCTCCTCTGCACCAAGACACGTGCCCATTGGGGGGGGTGCGGTAGGAAACCGAGGCCCAGGCCCAGCCTTCAGGGTGGGCGGGTATCTGACTTACCACCCGTGTCCAGGTCCCTCAGGGGCCACAGCAGCGTGTAGGCCACGTGCTGGGGCATGTAGAAGAAGGGTGCAGTGGCAAAGCTGGGCACATCTGCGTGCTGGATGCGCGAGCCAAACTCGTCCATGACATACCACACTGGCACTTTCTCCTCAGCTGTCTGCAGGGAAGAACATGCAGCAACCCTCGTGCATGGTCTGTCCATCTATCCCCTCCATCCACACACCTTCCACCCACCTCCACATCCAAACACCACCCACTCACCTATTTACACCCAACCCTCCGAACCTGGAGCACCCATCACATGCACCTCCAGTCCCTCTAATCCCAGGTCTCTGGGACAGCGGCCCTGCCGTCAGACCACGTCACAGGCCACAGGCCACAGACTGCAGTGTGGTCATGTATGTGCTGGAAGGTGGAAGCAGGCACTCAGCCTAGCAGCTACATGGATGTGTTTGATTTTGTATGTGTGGCAGGGGGAGAGAGGCTTTGAGTTTAGGAAAGATCGCTGGAGGAGGCAACATCTAGGCTGAGACCATGAGAAACGACTTTTGTCTTTTCCCAAACTAGAAGTGGTGAGGGCTGGAGAGGAGAATGAGTCTGTGGAGGTCGGGGGGGCAGGGGCAGGTGATGAAAGCCCGATGTGTGCTAGAGGGGCTCACCTCTTCTCCCGAAGGTGGCCGGGAACTACGGAGGGCTTTAGGAGGGTGACAGAACCAGAAGGTGCCAGGAAGAGGCAGCAGAGTCACTGGGCCCAAGTCTATGGGCTCAAAGGCCATGTGGACCCCTGGGGCCTTGGCACTGGCTGGCCCAAGGCAAAGGGTATCAGGCCCACGGTGGCATCACAGGGAGGGAGGGAGGATTCTACGGGCCCCAGGAGAAGAGGGGTTGCTCACTTGTGGGGCAAAGGCCCCCAGGTGGGGTTGGGGCTCTCCTGGGCTGCCCCCTGCCAGCGTGGAGTGTGAAGCCCTGTGTTCGGGTCTGCCCTCCGCTTCCCCGGGGGCTGGCGGCCCACCTACCCCACGGGCCAGCTGGTAGGTCTGGTTGAACTTCCACATCTCCTCCAGCACCAGGTCCACGGCCTCAGCACTGGGCAGCTCGCCGTGGAACTCGATGCCCATGAGGTTGGCCATGCGGTGCAGCAGCCCCGGCACCTGCTGCAGCTGTTGGCGGGCATGCTCCACCCGGCACGTCCAGGCGTGGTCGATGAGGTAGATGCTGCAGGCACAGGCCATGCCGAGTGAGGCTGCCATGCAGGCACGGCGGGAAGGGCAGGGTGGGGAGGGGGCCAGCAGGACCTGAGGAGGCAGATGAGGCCTGGCGCTGCGACCTGAAACCTGTGCCCAACCTGAGGTGGTCTCCCCAGCACCCCAGGCATGGGTGGGGAGCCCGACTCTGCGCTGCTCACTGTGTGGCCCTGGGCAACTTCTCTCTCAGCTGCTAAAACAAGGCAGCAGGCTCTCTCCTATCACTGGGATGATATGAGCATCAAATAACACCTACAACATTCTGGCTGCATACCAAGTACTTGTGTACCTAGTGACTATTAATCACAGTAATAGTACGTGTCTGCAGTGGATTTTGAACTGCTGGAGCACAAACCCGTGCTCCCCACCTTGCTACCTGTAGGCCTGGAACATGTGCAAAGGAGCCTCACGTGGAGCGAGCTCATGCATGCCCAGGATGTCTGGGTGCTTCCTGTGGGAAGAGGCCTCAAGTCCCCACGTGTACGGACACCTGCAGCCCACACGTTCCAGTGTCCCTGGAGGAGCCCAGGTGGGCCAACCACACAGCTCCTGCGGCGGGGCTGTGGTGGACGACGAAGTGTTCCCACTGCAGGCCTGAGGGCAGGCCAGGCCTGCCCTCCCGCTCCACAGGGCAGGGCTGCCCAGACCCCATCCAGAGCCCTGCTGGACCAGGAGGCTCCAAACGTATAGGTGGGAGTGTTTTTCCCGACGGGCGAGCGGCCCTCGCCTCCATGCAAGGGACAGCAGGTGCTGCAGTTCTTAGGCTGGGGGCAAGCTGGTAACTGTTTACTTTGTGTTTATTTTTGTTTGTATATCCCCAAACAAATGAAGGTTTACTCTGCCCCTGTGCTTAGAGTTCATGACTGTGTGAAGCAGTCCAAGGGCCAGGCCTTCATGGGGAACGCCCAGGGCTGAGCATGGGCAGATGCACATGAGGGGGCCTGGCAATCAGAGCCGCAGAGCAGACTCACAAAGAGCTGGAGGGAGAAGGGCCCGGGAACAGGAGGGCTGGTGGAGCGGAGATCAGTGCCCAGGGCTCCAAACCTGGGACTCCACCCAGCTCCCCCCAAGCGGGGCCTGGTGATGTGTGAAGGGTGCAAGGAGGCAGTGAGCTCGAGGAGGCCACTGTGCCTGAGTCACCTGTTCCTGGGCCCCAGAGGCAGCACAGGTGCCTAGGAAAGCTGGTGGCACTGAACTTAGAGCAGTGGCAGGCTGGCAGGTTTCTGGGTCAGAGAGCACGTGGGTGGATGGACTGGCTGCAGAAATGACCTGTGTGGCCACTCCCACCCCAGGGCTGGTGGGAGGCTGTGAGAGCTCTGCAGGCAGCGAGGCCCTTCCTGAACAGCTGTGGGCACAGGGCACCCTCTGAGGCCGGCCCGTTTCCTCAGTGTTCCAACAAGGTCTGGCCGAGGGGCCTGCAGGCCTCTCCTGGCTGAGGACAGCCCCTCCTGGCCTCTGGGAGGTGGGAGGCTGGGGTCCTCTCTCAGCTCTGTCCGTGTCTCCTATGGCTCTGGGCAGGGCCCAGGCCTGCTCCGGGCCTTGCACCTTTGCCTGAGGGTGAGGCTGGACACAAATCCCACGAGGACCTCTTCAATACAGTTTCCCGGGCTCTGCGCAGAATTGCGATTCAGCAGGACCAGGGACAGGCCCAGGGTCCTCGGGAAAGCTGGGGCTCCTGAGTAAGACTGCCCTGGGCCCAACCAGCTGGGTGACTTCGGGCAAGTCCTTCCCCTGTTCCCTCATCACACCTCCATCGTGGGACTGCCACGCCGGGTGAGTGCACGCTGGGGAGGCTGCTCTCGGACGGCACGGACACTCGGACTCCCACCACGGGGATGTCAGCGGGGTCGGGGCTGACACGACCCTGGGGCCCAGCTGGAAGCAGTGGTCCCCAGCAGGCTGCGTGCGGCTCCTACCTGTTGGGGTCGGCCGCTCGGAGCCCATTCTCATTGGTCACGATGACCTTGCAGCAGAGCCCGCCGCCAGGGTTGGGCTTCTTGTCGCGCCCTCCCCGAGCCGCCTCGTCCTCACTGTCGTCCTCCACTTCTTCCACCTGCATAATTCCGAACATCTCCCCGGCGTCAAACACCTGGGGGGCACAGCAGGGGGTGCTGGCAAGGTCCCTCCCGCTCCCGGGCCCCCTGCTCACCACAGCCCTGGACTTCTGCTTCAGCAAAGGCTGCAGTGGGCACCACACCCAGGCCTCAAGGACAAACTAAACTCCTTCGGAGAAGAAGGACCTATTTATTGCCTTACTACCCACCTTACAGGTGGGGAAACCGAGGCACCTAGAGACAGCAGCCAGAACCGGGATCCAACCTGCCCCGCTACGACTCCACCCTGTGGCACCCACGCTGGAGGAGGGGCTGCATGTGTGTGTGCCCCAGTTGTATAGCCTGGCCCCCTGCCTTACAGGGAAAACGAGGCCCAAGAGGCAGAGGGGGTGGCTCTGGCAACACTGGAAGTTGTCAGCAGAGTCAGAACCTTGGAGGCCAGGGACTGCACCCCAGTTTCTCTCTCACTAGAAGGACCAGTCCAACACCAGACAGTTGGGGCAACACACAAGGAAACAGGTGCCCAAGGGCCAGCATGCCAGCCCACACAAGCAGCAGTCCAGGCCTACAAAAGTGTGGCCTGTAGTTAGTCTCCTGAGGTCCCAGCCTGGATGGGCAGGAAGAGAAGGACATTGGTCCAGGAGTTTCCCTGGTGAAGGGCAACTGCTGGGCATGTGCAGCTCCTGTGTGCCCTAGAGCCAGGCTGGCCCCCACCCAGCCACACTCATGCACTGTGTGTCTGCCACAAGTCGGCAAGGGGCAGGTTCTGGTGCTGGGCTATGTGACTGAACAAGTCACCGGCCCACTCTGTGCCTCAGTTTCCCAATCCACACAATGGGAATATCAGTACCTACATCACAGGGCTGTTGAATTAAATGACTGATGCACAGAAAGAGTTTAGAACTTCAGCTGGGCAAAGCCTTTGCAAGCACCTGTTAGCATCGTCACACTTCTGGGACTCGTCTCTACCCCGGGAAGGGGTATCATACATCTTCCAGTGGTAAATCAGTAAAACAGAAAATTCCTGACACATAGCAGGGACTCAACAAAGGTCAGCTCCCCTCCAAAACCTATTTCTCATGATTCTATAAAAAACAGAAGGAAAATTCACCCCAGCAGTTGGAAGCCAGTTATCTACTCAGGCACAGGAGCTTTTGTGTGCTGGGCACGGGATGGGCACTTGGGGGTGCAGATGAGCACCCGTGATCTTGCCAGGGGCTGAAGGCCGAGTGGCAGAGTGAAGGAAGGGCAGGCCATTCGAGGGGCCCAGACTAATGGTGCAGGGGCTTGGAGGGGCTGGGAAGACTTAATGGAAACATAATCAGAGGAAAGCAGGAAAAACCGTAAAGATTGAACATGTGGCTAAGGGGTAAGGGTGAAGGGACCCCAGGCAGGGGAGATGCAAGAGGAAGGCGTAGGTCAGAGAAGCTGGGGGCGAAGGGTGCAGAGTGGTGGATACCAGAGGCTCAGGTGCTTTCTGGGATGGAGCCTCAGGTTGGGCTCTCCGGTACCCCTGCCAGTTTAAAGATCAGGAGAGTGGCTCAGAGGGCTGGAACTCACACCTACGCCATCCCGACAGCCCTCATCCCCAAATCTAACAGGGAAAGGGATATGTGGGGGCAGCATAAGGCCTGCACTTAGAGGGCCTGGCTTCTCACAGCTGTGAAACAGGGCTGACCACGACCCCTTCGTGGTGGGACAGCAGAGCTTCTAACGAGGTAATGAAGGGAATAGTTTGGCAGCTGGGAAGTTCCTGAACACGGGAAGAGTTGAAATTTACTTAAAAACACTCCCCATCCTTTCTGGGGGAACTGCTTTCTTCTGAGGCAGGGCTCCAGGGTCACCGGCCCTGGGTGAGGCTGAAGGTGCCCCGTTCCTGCTGGCAGGTGTCTCCCCCCTCACCTGGGCCATAGCAGCAGCAGGCTCCTCACAACAGTGGCTGAGGGTTTGGGTAACACGGTGACTCACAGCTCTGCCCATAACCTCTAATGGCAAGGGAGGGTCACGGAAAAACACTGGCTGCTCCTTGGCAGAGCAACATGGCCAAGACAGAGGGGATAAGACACTGGCGACTGCCCACAATGTGCCGGGTGCTAGTTGAAGTTAAGCCATGCGTTCCCACCCAATCTCCAAGACCGTGGGAGCTGGGGCTGTTGCGCGGTCCCCGAATTCTCAGATGGGTGATGTTTGCTGCCCGCGGGGGCTGGCTGGGCTTCCTCCTTTCACCCAGGGCCTCTTGCCCTAACAAACTCCTGGGGTCCCCTCCTGCCCAGCACAGGCCTGGAACAAGGGCAAGTCCTCAGGAAGCGCTGGCAGAATCGAGGGCAAAATCACACAGGGGAAGGAAGGTCACTATTACAAAAGAAAGGTAGTTACTGAATGCCACTGACATTTTATCTTTTTTACAGCAACTATGTGTTTTGAGCAGGAAGGTACCTGGCCCAACCTAATGTTACAGACAGAGAAATGGGATTAGAGGGTGGGTTTTGTTCAGCAGCCAGGCTCAGGGGACACCCCTCCAGGCTCTGGGGTTCCCCCTTATCGCCCATCCTACTTCATCTGTCTTGGCCCCAGGAGGTAGCCCTTGAAGAGCCTGGCTCCAGCCGAGAGGAAGGCCCTCCAAGCTGGCCTGGGAATGTGCTCTGGCTTCAGCACCTGAGTCAAGCACCCAAATCCAGGGCCCACCCTCAGCCAGGCCCCGGTCAGACCCTTGAGGTCTGGGCTAGAGCAGGACAGTGAGCAGAAAGGGAGCTGTCACCACAAAAAGAGAACCTGCGAGCACATGTGCCCTTCACATTTTCCTTTAGATTCCTTTCCCATCCACACAGCCTTGGTTTTCTTTAAATCTGTAAAATGAGGGTGATCCGAAGCTCAAATCAGATGATGAAACCTGGAAGAATTCTATGACCCCAACAGTTAAAGCCACACAAACTCTTGGGACACCTATTCTTCCTGAGAGAGGCGGTGGCTGAAAGCCAGTTTCCAGCTCTGAAGTCTGGCTTGTCTTGGGAGAGTCACTTTCTCTTGCTGGGCCTCAGTAAGTTCAACTGTATAATGGGACTGATGGCTCTGTGGGATCAGGTGTGTGGAGAACTCTGCTCAGGGGTCTGGCACACAACAGGGGCCAAAGCTCACTCGGGTACCAGTTCCCACTGTGGCCCTGGCACAGCCCCAGGTGCTGGCAGGATCAAGGCCATAGGTACAGGGCTCTTGCTGCCAGTCTTAGGCCCAAGTTCTAGAAGGTCCCCACATTGCCAGGGAGGCAAAGTCTAAGTCGGTGATCACGGCATTCGCGGCTTTTCACCATCAATCCTCTGCCCACTTCTCCGGCCTCAACCATCCATGCCGCCCTCACCTCCCGGGCGCACACACCTCCTGCGGTCTCACTGAGGCCTGGCCACCTGGGCACAGGCTTCTCCTGCCTTGGAACGCGCTTTCTCTATTTCTGCACACGGCCAACCCCCCAGACACCCTCCCATCCTCATCAGCACGTGTCGTCCAAGAGGCCACCCTCGGTCCTCGGCCAGGGGCCACCCGCAGACCACACCCTTCCCGGGAGAAGGGTCCGGAGCTGTCCACCCCGGCGCGCGCAGGGCCGCGGGGACCCGGCTGGGGCTGCGCGCCTCAAGGACCCGCACCCCAGCTTCCCTGTTGCTTTCCAAGGGCCTCTCTCTATCCCCTCCTCCCTCCCAGAGTCTCGCCCTCCCCGCGGCGCCCGGCACCTCGTGTTCCAGCTTGTGCAGGAGGCGGCCCCAGTACCGCTCGGGAACCCCCGACGCGCGCAGCGCCGGGCCGTGCAGCGCAGAGAACTCGGCCCGGGCCCGCTCGCCCTCCTCGGGATCCGGGCACGGCGCCGACCCCGGGTCGCGGCGCTCTGCAGGCCGGCGCTCCGGCCCCGCGTCAGCCTCCATGGCGCCTCCGCCAGCGCCGAGTCCCACGCCGCCGCAGCCCGCGGGCCCCGCCCTCCTCCACGGCGTGCCCGCCGGCACCGCCCCACTCGGGGGCGCCCGCGCCCCGCCCTCCGCCGCCCGCCCGCTCGCCGCCGAGGCGCGAAGCTTGGGCAGCGGGACTAAGCGGCCGGCGTGGGCTGCGTGCGCGAGCGCGCGGGGCTGCGCGGTGGGGGCGCGGGCGAGCGGCGCGTGTGCGCCTTGGCGCTGCCGGCGTGTGCGCACGCGCCCCGGGAGGGGCGGTGTTTTCTCTCTCACCCCGTGGCTGCCCCGGGGGATGCCGGGAGCGAGGCCCTGCCGTGCCCACGCGGTCGTAACCGGAGACGTGGGGTGGTCGAGCTGCAGCTCTAGCACCGACGTCCTTTGAGGCTCCCCGGGGGTGGGAGGGGATCTCTGCTTTTTTGGGACGCTACACCAAATTGAGGTGCTACGGAGTCTGGACCTTATCGATTTCCATATGTTTGGATTCAGAGTGGAAAGTTACTCAAGTAAAACAGAGGTTTTTCTTATAAGTTGAGGTATTGCAAAGGTTGGAAGTGCAGTCACAGAATTTTAAACATAATTCTTTGACCATTCTAATTTTCCAACTTGCTTTGCTTCCATAGGGATGATTTTCATTGTCTTCCTGTTTGCAACTCTGCACTAACTGTAATTTCGAAAAGCCCAAAGGCTAAAGGGTTTTTTTTTTGGTGCTTCAGGTGCTGAATATTTCGATTGAAAGTTTTAAGCTGAATTTAATCAAAAGGCACCAGTAATAGAGGATTTACTCAATGCCAGGAGTAAGTAAACTGTGCTCAAACTGTGGTTGGTGAGGGAAGCACAGAGAAAAGAACATGTTACTGCCACGCTCAAGTACTTTTCTTAATCTCACACGAGCTTTCTCACAAAAACTTTTGCAGTTCAGGTACTCCAATTACAAAAAAAAGTTGTAAATTTTTGACAATTATAATTTCCAATTGGCATAATTTTACAGCTTGTCTGGATGAAATTATTAAGCATATCCAATTTCAAGTGCATTTCTTCTGGGTGGGTCTCTTAATTTAGTAACAATGTTTGCCCCTCTATGCTGAGCCCATCAAACTTTGTATTATCACACACACACAAAATGCCTGCAGTGTTCAACTTCTTAACTGAATTTAGCTGAGTAGCATTTGTAATAATGTCAGTTTTCCACTTTGAACAGAAGGAACTTCCAAAAGTTTAGTTTTGATTCCATGAATTGGATGGAAAAAAAATGGAACCCTCTGATGATTGTGATACAAATTGGCATCCACTGTGGAAGAATTGCTCAGCCAGCGGAGGGAACACATTAGCAGTGAAGACTGCTTTTCATAAGAACACAAGAAAACTTGGAATTAGAAAAATGAGTGAAAAAGGCATCTGATCTAAACGAAGAGTCATGATTTCAGATTATAAATGTCGACTCATTTCTGCAATTGCACGTGTTAACTCATTTTTGGACTCAGTCTTCTTAATGAGGAAGTATTGGAAATAGATATGCTGCTTTTGAATAATCAGAATTGTGTTATCTGGGTAGGTTTGTGATTAGTGATGTGTCTTTGTCCCCGCCCCTCCACCCCCTACGCCCCCAACCCACCCCCACTCCCCTATCTCCCACCCTCCCACTCCCCCATACCCCCCCAAAGAGAAAGGTCAAATTCAACATTTTGTGGAAATTTCAATTTGATAATCAACTTTGATAAATGGAACTTCAGAACTTAATTTTAAATTAAATGTGGACTTAAAAAAATGTATTGCTCCTGAAAAGGTTTATTTCACAATAAGAAGAGATATTGTTAAAATATAAATGAAAAAACTGTGGATTTATACCACACAGGGGGGAATAAAACCGTTGCAGTAGAAGCATTCAGACTTCTCTCCGTAATCTAGAGCAGGGCCCCTCGGCCTCTGGTTCCCACACGTATCTTCTGCAACCTACCCTGTAACTTCCATGAGGCTCCATGCATCCTGTGGGCCACAGAACAGGCACACCTCAGGCAGTAGTAGGTAGGCAGGGATAGCAGGGCCTCACTGTTAATAATTCAGTACATAACAATATTATAATTAAGTAAGAATTATCTATTTCACAGAACTGATCAACACTAATGACTATGTTATTTATCATACCTTATAATCTTATGCCTATATAGATAGTGAATATCATACTTAAAGTAATTATTTTATTATGGGCAAACCACATGTTGCACTAGCTGAAAGTGCATCTATCACCTCTGACAGCTCCATCTCCCTCCCTCTCTGTATCAGTCTGCAGTTCATCCCCTCCAAGGGACTATAAATCCGACTCAAACTGGCTCACACGATGTTATGGACTGTTGCCCTCCAAATTCATATGTTGAAGCCCTGACCCCCATTGTGACTATATTTGGAGCTAGGGCCTGTGAGGAGGTGATAAAAGTTTTTAGATGATATCGGAATGGTGGGGTCCTAATCTGATAAGGCTGGGGCCCTTAAATGGGAATAGATATCAGAGCACTCTCTCTTTCTGCCAAATGAGGACCTAGTGGGAAGCCCAGAGAAGAACTCCCACCAGGGACCAAATGGCACCTTGATCTTGGGCTTTCTAGCTTCTAGAAAATAAATTTTTGTTGTTTAAGCTACCCAGTCTGTGGTATTTTGTTACTACAACCAGAACTACTGCATAATACATAACAAAGGAGTTCATATGGGCTTTAGGTCCGGCTCAATCAAGGGGCACAAACACCATCAGCAGTTTCCAGGTTTTCTGTCTTGTCCCTTTTGTGCATTGGTTTCACTCTCTGATAGGCTATCCCCTTGTAGTGATAAAATAGCTGCAACAGCTCCAGCCTATAACCTCCCAGGGATCCAGTCCCATTGGAGAAGGGAGCCTGAGTCTCAGTGGTTCTCTCAGGCCTGTGTCATGTGAACATTCCTAACCCAACCCTCTGATAGGTCAGGCCTGTTTTGCATTCACCTACCCGAGTGCAAATCCAGTTGTATCAGATTCCTACCTGAAATCTTTTGTGGTTACCTAGTGCTCAGGAATAAAAACCCAGCCCTTCACAGGACCTCCAAGGCCCTGCGTGGTCCGGCCCTGCCGACCTCTCCGGCCTCCTCCTAGGGGTCCCGCCATGCTGGCCTGCAGCTCGTGGAGGGCATCGTGTCACCTGTGCCTCACGGGTTTTTCAGGTGCTGTTCCTTCTGCCTGAGAGCTCTTGCCCCCCTCCTCCCACCTCATTAATTCCGACTCATTCTTCCCGTCTCAGCTGAAATAGCACCTCCTTATGGAGCCAGTGAATGTGCTATTTAATCAACATAGAATTTCATCTCTGCTCCACTCACCCTCCAGGGAAAAGAAGAGGAGGTGGAGATTGAAAAAAAGACCTTCATCCTGAAATGGCAAGCTCAGGGTGACCTTTGGTCTCTGAAAGCTGCTTCTGCTAGGAGCTGTGCTGAGGGGGCTTCTATAATATGTGTTTTTCATTCCCCATGGAGCTCAAACCCAAGGCTATGACTTCTGTTCCTCAATCCAGGAGACAGCGATCTGCTTCCGTGCTCCCGGGGAGCGCTGGCCGATTGCACGGACGGACAGGTGCCGGCTGTTCTCCCATGTGGCGTCTTCATAAGGAAATGCGTTACACCACGCTCTCCCTTCATTATTCTTTTAAATATTTTGTTCAAAATGACAGGTGAGACCTGTGTATGCTATTAAGCAGCAGTACCACTGTCCTTTGCTCTGCGATTTCCATCCCCTGGCAAGGGAATCATCACACTGGAATGGACCTTCATTATTTCCATGCTTTAAAACATTCTTTCCTCACATGTGAGTGTGTATCTATTTTACTTTTGCTTGCTGCTGAGATTAAAGATAGGGTGTTATGATCTCATGGGACTTTTTTCACCCCACATCATGATGTTCTGTTTTGTATTAGATCTGAACTGTTTTTACTTACATTTTGGACACCAACCAGTGTCTACTTCATATGGCTTCATTAAATTCTGACACTATCTACCTGGAGTTAGCACAGACCCCACAGGTTAAGAGCCGAGTCCCCAAGACTGCCCCTACATCAGACACCAGTCACATGTCCCAGGTTGGCACCTGTGCTCCGACCAACCTGTTATAAATTCAGGGGGCTTCCACCACCTTCTCCTTGGGCTTGATAGAGCAGTTCACAGAACTCAGGAAGTGCTTTACTTGCTATTATAGTTTATCATAAAGGATACAACTCAGGAACAGGCAGGTGGAAGAGGTGCACAGGGCGGGTATGGGGAAGGGTTGCAGGACTTCCGTGCCCTCTCTGGGCGCACCACCCTCTTATTCACCAACCTGGAAGCTCTCCAAACCTCATTGTTTAGGGGGTTTTATGGAGGTCTCATTACTAGGCACCATTAATTAAATCACTGGCCATACGTCATGGGATGGAGCTAAGAAAGTTCCAACTCTTTTACCAGGTGTGGGTCTTTCTAGTAACCAGCCCCCATCTGGAAGCTCTCCAGGGGCCCCAGCCACCAGTCATCTCATTAGCATACAAAAGACACATTCTGGAGCCTCCACCAGTTTCACAAGCTGTATGCCAGGATCTGGGAGAAAGACCAAATGCGTATTTCTGTTCTATCACAGAGAAATAATTCACATACCATGACATTCACCCTTTTAAAGTACACAACTCAGTGGTTTTTAGTATATTCACAAGACTACAGGGTGTGTGAACATCACCATGATCGAATTCTAGAACATTCCCGACACACTCAAAGGAAACCCTATTGTCAGGAGCAGTCACTCCTACTTCCGGCCCCGCCCCACTCCCCAGCTCCTGGCAACCACGAATCTACCTCCTGCTTCTGTGGATTTGCCTATTCTGGATGTTCATAAAAATGGAATCACACAATATGTTGCCTTTCGTGACCAGCTTCTTTCACTTAGCATCACAGTTTGAAGGATCATCCACTTTTTAACATGTATCAGTGCTTTGTTTACATGGCTAAATGATATTCCATTAGTATGGGTACCACACATTTTGTTTGTCTATTGATTAACTGATGGATATCTGGTTTGTTTCCATTGTTTCATTAGTATGAATAATGCTTCTGTGAACATATGCTTTCACTTTTCTTGGGTCTACACCAAGCGTTGGACTTGCTGGATCAAAACTTTGTTTTTTTACCCTGTTAATCTGTTTCATGTCCATTTGATTCTTTGACTAGATAGAAGAACCTCAAGGGGTAGGGGAAATTTCTTCCTCCCCAGCAAGGGTCTTGGCCATTTTCAATCATTTGCTTTTCTATATACACTTATAGGAAAGTTTTCAAATTGCGGATTAAATTATTGATCATAAGACTATTCTAATTTTCTGTTTCTTCTGTGTCTATTGTCCTAGGAATTGGTCCACAACAAATACATTTTCAATCTACTGGCAAAATATTATTCATAGCCAACCTCTTAGAAGCTTGTTTGTTAACAATAACTGCTTTAAAATGCAAGTTTCATTTATGCAAACGTACCGTACATCTAATCTCCTGATCTGAAAATGGAAAGGAAAAGCACCAGCATCCACACTTCAGACTCTAAGATGCCTGAATCCAGAAATAGTGTAATGTGGAACAGGTCAGTCCCAGACTGGTGCAGAGGCAAGTCTCCTCCTGCATCCTCACAGCTCAGAGAGAGAGGCTGGAACAAGACGGCATGTGCACCTCTGCTCTCTGAGCAATTTGGCATTCACTTTAGACTTTGGAATCTGGGGAATCAGTAAGTCCACACTCACCACCACATTCGTGGGCTGGGTATGTTGATTCTCAGCTCGATTTTCTAGTCCAAAGACACCTAATCTTTCAACCCTGCCTTCATGGGAGCTTTGGTAGAAATATCTAGTGTGTTGTGTGCTCAGAGGATGCCGTCATTGTTATCTCCTTATGACGTAGGGCAGAGACAGGGGGCAAGAATCACGATTAATTTTTCCTGCCTATGATGAAATGCTGAGATATAAACAGTATAGTAAGAACAGGAGGGACTCCATCTTAAAGCTAAGTTTCCGATTTAAAAACCATGGAGTTAGGAGGGAAGATTCCTAACATTTGATGGTATCAGCCAATAACCTACCCTATTGTAAGGCAGGGCAAGCAGTCCTAAATGATATGTCCCCACTGCTTGAGGGCAATCACTATTTTGAAGAATAGGATCAAGAAATTCCTTGTGCTAAGTTTATCTGACAGAATATCTACAGGACAGACTATGGATGGTGACATAATGTCCCTCACTGGAGACAGACGTCATGAGACCACATGTCAGCCTACGCTCCTCCCCTGGCCCTTTACCCCATTCTTGAAAGCCTTGAAAGAGAGAATTCTAAGCCTTTAAGCACGCCTCCTCTCTGAGGTTGCCCGCACTCCCCTTTCTTCAAGTGTGTACTTTTGTCTTTAATAAAGACTTCTGGCTGCTCGACTTACTGCGTTTTTGTCTCCGTTCTCTTCCCAGTGATAAGCGTCTTTGTTACTTTGGTATTTCATTCTATTTTCTAGACTTAAGCACAAGTTTTCACTCTGTCCTACTTCAGACAAGTAGGGAAGTAGGCTGCCTGAAAATATCTTTTTTTTTTTTGCCTTTGGGAAGTTCTCAGAACATAATCTCACTCCATCCAGTGTGCTCTGTGGCTCCCCTGAATCCTGGGGTGGTGGGGGCTTAGTTCCCATGCCGTGCAGATTCAAGTGACACTGGACGCCAGGTGACTCTGGCTTCAGGAGTTGGCAAGGGATTTGCCCTGTGCTGAGCAGGAGTTCCATGAGCTTCCCTTTCCTCCCTTGGCTCTTCCCTGCTCTCTGCTGCCTGCAGGCTGCTGCCAGTCACTGCTACTCTTGCTTTAATGAATTCCTTCCTTACCAACATGAATCTGACCTGTTTGTAAATTCTTTCTTGGTCAGAGTCAAGAACCCTCCCCTGTCCAGGCTGAGGTTTCACCTAGTGTGCCGGGAGAGACCTCCCCGGATGCAGCTGCCCGGCAACACTCAGAGTTTTAAAAGACTGTGGTAAAATGAACATAGCATTGACTATTTCATTCATTAAAAAAATAGAGTTAAATGTCATTAAGTACATTCATATTGTTGTTCCCCACCATCCATCTCCAGAACTCTGTCATCTTCCCAAGCTGAAACTCTGTCCCTACTAAATGGCACTCCTCACCCACAGCCCCCGGCGACCCGTTCTGCTTTCTGTCCATGAATCTGGCTCCTCCAGGGGCCTCATGGAAGCAGAATCACACAGTGTCGGTCCTTTTGAGTCTGGTAACGTCACTCAGCTGCATGCCTTGCAGGTTCATCCGTGTGGCAGCATGTGGCAGGACTTCATTTCTTTTGAAGGCTGAATCATATTTCACAGCATGGACAGACCATGTTTGCTTATATATCCATCCACTGATGGACACGGGTCACTTCTACCCTTTGACTATTGTGGTGCACAAATATCTCTTTGAGACTCTGCTTTTGACTCTATTGGGTATATTCCTGGAAGTTTCCTTAGACCTTTAAGTCACTGTGCTAAACCAAGGTAAAAACCTGGTATTTACCATCACTTATTTGGAATATTTATAAAATTGTTTTTTCTGCGGTTGAGTATATGACACCAGAGGGTTCTCCACATTGAGGAGAGTAGTGGTTATTAGCTTTTTGGGGGTTCTAGATTTTTTTGAGAATCTGATCAAAACCATGGGCCGTATTCCTAGACACATACATACACACACAGAGCACTAATGGTGCATCTGATTTTGATTTTGAGGGACCCCAGATCCCCTGGGGCTCACTGTGTCTCCCGGGTTAAAGTCCTGTGTAGAGGAACATCTCGCTTTTTCGTAAGGCCAGTCATGAGGAGAAAGGGGATTTGAGACACGTTTACCTTCTAGCAGCTCATTTACGAACACGTCTGTTCACATATAGATCCCAAATGCACTGGTTTCTATCAGAAGGTTTCAGCCTCCAATACAGCTAGGGAACTTCTGAAACAATTTTATTTTCTTTTCTGATTCCAGTTACCTTTTTTCCCCGCTATCATGACCTCTGATGAATGAAAGGAACCATATTTAAGTTCATTTCCTGTTTATTATTAAAATGATTTCACAGACGTTTAATTACATGCATATGTGTGAACACGATGGAGAAAACAAAACCTTGGCTACCTGAGGCAACTGAAAGAACAACGTGGTCATTCCTATAGGCAGCGATTGCCAAAGTGCCTGGGCAGTGCAGCGCCCTAGAGCACTGGCTGTGGGCACAGGGGTTCAGCCCTCTGGTCCCTCCCTGTCCCTGGGGTGTTCAGATATCCTGTGTCAAGAGTGACATGGACTGGGTCTGCCCAGACTGCTTCAGGGTCTGATCCCAGCGGAATAAGAAGTTTCCTGCAGATCTATGTGGCCTCTGGACTGAAAAACACAATACTCGGCATTAGCCAGCTTTCTCTTTTCCTCTCCTTTACACCACGATGTCCGCTGAGGGACGCCCTCATTCCCCAGTGTGCATGCTGGAGCCTGCAAGAGGGGCGACCGCACATCCTGTTGAGGGCGTGGTCACCCACAGGGCTGGGCGCGGGGCCTGGCAGGAAGCTGTGCTCCGCTCACCCTGTGGGCTCGGTTGGAATGGAAGTGACCTGGTCACCGGGAGGAGGCAGAAGCCCATCGTTCTCTGCATGAGTTTCCAGCGCCTGTTCCAGAGGGAGGGGACGTCACTCAGTGCACCCCCTCAGCCTCCTCTCTACCAGTCGCATCCCCGCCCTGCCCCCCCACTGCCAGGGCTCGCCTGGCTGTTTCCCACCCTGTAAAGCTCAGTTGGGGACATCGCACAGAGACGTCTCCTACCTTGGGACTAACACGGTCTTGATTCTCAATTCCATGAATTACTGTTGGCCTTGGGCAGGTCTCTTGGCCTCCAGGATCTCAATCACATCTGAACAACTAGCTCCACCCACCCGGCAGGGCGTGGGGATTGTATGTTAAAGGATTGAGCCCAGAACTCGGGGTGGGGGCACCGGGCTGACTCTGGCCCTTCACTGCTTCCTGTTGAGACGTGGCTGGTACAGGTAATTTCAGAGGTTCCATCCAGGGGCTGGGGAGGCCACAGGGGAACAAAGGGTCCTGTTCATTGGGGGCCATCTGTGCAGGGTGCTGGGAAGGAGCGTGTGGCCCGTGTTGTCTCCACCTGGGGATGACTGGGTCCCTCCCAGTGCCCTCTCCAAGAAGCAAGGTAGGCTGGAGAAAGTGGACTCCAGCTCTGGACCGGCCCACTGAAGGCGCTCGGGACTCACTCCTGAGGGGCTGGCAATCTGCGGGTGCTGCAGGGGCAGCGGCAGCCCTGGGAGAATAGGAGCTATCTGCTCTATCTCCACACGTGGGACAGGCAGTGTCCCTCGAATGTCAAGTCCTTCCACCTTTGACCTGATGGCGTCACTCTGTCCCGGCGCCCTGGTCAGAAGGGCTGAGCTGCCACCACGTGTATCTTTGGTGAAGAAAAACACTTGCTACAAGATGCAGTTTAGCAGGTTGCCTGAACTTCCAAGCACGGAGCAGAGGAGGTTAAAAACAGCTGGGGGCCCTGGGTGACAAGAAAGGAAGCTGCTTCCTGGAGCAGGGCTGGGCCAGCTGGGCAGAGCAGTGCGTGGGGTGGGGAGCACAGTCCCGGGTGGTGGCTGGGCTCCTGAGCCCACAGGCTTGGCCTGTGCGCATCTGTCTCCCGCATCGTGAGGCTGGGCTGGCTGCAGTTTCTCCTTTGGGTTGTGTACTTTGGGACCGCCTCATGACCCTGGCCCTGCTCTGCCCATTCTCTGGTGCCCTCCACCCCCACCTGGGGGTCCTGGAAGGGCAGAGGGGGTCTGCCCTCTCCTGAGGAGCACTGGGCTCTGCCACCCCCAGGTCAGCCTCAGTTACCTTTACCTCTGTGACCAGAGGGGCCTTCCATGGGATCCTGCCCTGCTGGCTGGCTTCTCTGCCCTTCCAGGAGGCCAGCACACAGTAGGTGCTCAGTAAACATTTGCTAAATGACCCAACCTAGTCCAGTATTTAATTTTTCTGTGGAGGGTGCTGGAGGTGCTAGAATAATTATTCAACCCCCAAAATGTCACTTGGGCACCGACTACAGCTCCAGCAGGCCGGGCCTCCTGTGGGAAACGGGTGACCTTGGCCATGTCTCTGGGACCATGGCGGTTCAGGTAGGAAACTTGGGTTTGTAAGAGGTGGGAGCTTCTCTCCTTAGGCTTGCAGAGCCAGCCTCTCGGGCCACTGCCACCTGGAGACCTTTTGGCCTGGGTTTAGCGGGCCCCAAACCAAGGCAGGGGGGAAAGCTGCCTGAGGCTGCCACCGTGGGCCCACAGCCTCCTCAGGTCTGTCATGGCAGGTGCGCAGACAGCTGACAGGACAGCCCCGCGGTGGGGAGAGGCCCGCCCAGCACTGCAGCGGCAAGGCTCCGCTCAGGTAGGAGAGGGGTTGGGGGAGAACAAGCCCGATCAGGGGCAGCAGATGAGACGACCTCAACACTCACGCACTGAGGGCTCGGCGACCACTGGACTTCGGGGCTGGTCTTTGGCCTTCTGGGGAAGCAGAGTGCCAGGTGGTGCCCGGGACTCGGAGCAGTGGGGCTTCTTCCAGGCCCACCCCTTCTGGGTCCCGCCTGCTCACTGTCCAGGAGCGATGGGTGAGGTGCTCCTCGGACGCGCCTGCCATCTCCCGGAAAGCGCCACCTGTCGCCAAGTGAGATGCTGTCCCAGGGGCAGAACCGAGCCCTTCGGGACCTCCAGGCCCAGTGCCTTCTGTCAGGCCTGGCCGACTGGACAAGCTTTTGCTTCCAGAAGCTTGGTCCTTAGCTCCTCTCCTTGGAGTTTATCGACTGGTCAGCCAACTGAGGGTCCGTGCCAGGCGAAAGGCCAGGTGGGTCTGTGGTGCTCAAGGCCAACGTCCCATCGGGAGTGGGATGTGCTCCTCCCGGTGCGGCTGCTCCATGTCCCGTGCCTCCCTCGGGCAGCGCAGGACTGCCGCCTCCCTGCCCCTCCTTGCGCCCCTCTTCGGGACTCATCCCTGGGGCCCGCCCGTCCTGGGCGCAGACCTTGTCCACCTTCCCCGTTTCTCTCCACTTCCGCCTGGAGCCGGCTGGAATGGCCACCTTGTGGCCGCCAATGTTGGCTTCTGTGACACGGAGCGGGGACAGTCATGCTTTGCTGCCCAGAGATCTTGTGGGACCACCAGTCCCCGAGGACCGGGACCAGCTCTGGGTTTAACAGGCGGGCCCGCCAAGTTCCCCGGTGTGGGGCTGAGGGCTGGTGTGGAGATTCAGGGCGGACCCCATCCCAGGGCTTCGCGTCCATCCGGCAGTGTGGGGGCCCGTGTTCCTGGGGAGCGCGGGCTGGATGGGACTGTGTGGGCGTCTGGCAAGTTGAGCTGTTGACTGCTTGGTCCTTGTGAGGGGCGAGTGCCTCCCGTCTGAGTCTGCCCTTGTCCTGCGCTGCCCAGAGCACACCAGGCGGGGTCTGCCCATAGAGGTGGTGACAGCTGGGGGTGTGGGTGACAGCTGCCAGAGATCACCCAAAGGAGCAGCAGGAGGAGGTCAAGGGAGGTCAGAGCTCTTTGTGGTCCTCTCTGGCTCTTCAGAGAGGGTTAAAAATACCCTCCCAGGACCTGTCCTTGGAAGCGACGGCTCAGGGCTCATTCTGGGGGACCTCTGACTGGTTTCTGGGGACGAGCAATGGCTGGACAAGGGAAGACGCTCTGTATGGGAACTAAGGCTGGCCTTCAAAGACGGTGAGCAGGGGCGGGGCAGTGTGGCCCCAACAGCGCTTGTCAGCTAACGCTGACCTGCCCACCAGGTGTGAGCCCCTCCCAACTTAGCTGGGTGTTAGCAGAGAAGGCACCGAGGGCAGAGTAGTCAGGCTGGAGACTCGCCATTGCTGACACAGTAACAGCAGTGAATAAACCCTGTTTTGGATTGTGAAATTCGTCATGACCTGCCCTGTCATCAAGCCCTGCATCTCCAGAGACCTCAGTCACCTGCCCTGTCCTCACCTCAGCATGCCACAGACGGTCCTCAAAGGGTGCTCATCCCTAACTGGTCAGCCCGGGCCTGGGGTTAGGAGGGGGACCACCTAGAGGTGCCCTGGAAGGCGGGACTGGAGTTCATCTTAGGATGTTCCTTGGAATTCTGTGCGTGTGTTAACTCCTCCTACGCGTGTCCTACAGGGCGGCCAGCAGTCTGCAGCAGACAAGGCCTCGGTATGAGGGGCTTTGCTAGCTCTATTCCAGGGCTCGCTTCCCGGCTGAGTGGGACGCCGTGCAACCTGGTCAAACTCCAGACTTTCCTTTTTTAAAGATACTCTCAGAGGGAGGCAGCTTGGCGCCGCAGACAGAAGACTGCGTGGGCAGCCGGGCCCTCGGCTGGCTACTGGGGCTCTTCTCGCTGGTGAAATCAGGAGAGGGCTGCTGCTCTGAGGCCCTTTTTATTTTCAGACACTGCGCTCATGTGGGGAAGGCACGGTGGGTGGGCACATCATGCACCCCAGGGTCATGGCCTCAGGGTCAAAGAACCCTTCCAAAGTTTTCTGCTGGGTCCCTGCACCCACATGAAAGGGTTCGGGGGAAACTGCCTTATGCCACGTTCCACCCGAGGGCACTACTACAGCGAAGCATCAGAGCCCGGTTTCTAAAGAATCTGTATTCCAAAGTGTGCCCAGGGCCAGCCTGCCTTCTGCCCAGTCCCAAAGGAGCCCAGACTCCTGTAAACAGAAGCGCCAAGCGCCTGGAGCAGCAGTTGAATTAACTGGGGCAGCCGGAAGCAGCTGGGGCTGTGCTGACTCCAGGGAGAAGAGGTGAGGTCGCAATTAATACTTAGTTACTAAAGAGCATTTTCCTAAAGTACCCACAAACAGAAGTGTATATACATATATACATATATATATATATATTTATATTTATATATAGAAAGTACTTAATTAGATGCTCTATCCCAGGAAAGCACATATCTACAGTCTCCTCCCCTAGCAGCTCTTTTCTGCTTCAGCACAGAATCCTTAAGCCCAGCCACGTGGCACCGTGTCCTGGGCCTGGGGCTGGAGGAGTTGGGTGTGGATGGCCTGAAGGCACTGACTTGCTTATCAAAGCCCCCCAGAGGCCAGAGCCCTTCACACACCCCTTATTCCAGGCAGCCTGGCCTCCAGTCTCTGAGTGCCTCCCCTGGAGACAGGGGCAGCCAAGCTCCTCTCTCTCTCCCGAAGTGCCAGGTGCAGGGCACATGCAATCTCCAAAGGCACCCTCAGCCCAGGACCTGCTGGCATGGTGGCCCAGAGCATGCTGGTCCAGTCTGTGTCTGCTAGTGCCAGCTCAGGACGGGGCACTCTTGGTGTCCTGGAAATGAACAGGTGGAGGAAGCATGGAGAAAGGCTGCCTTAAGCAAGGTTTTCCCACTGGGGTGGAGATGGGGGTGCAGCCGGGCAGGCGGGGGTCTCTGCTGTCCACGGGCCGGTCTGCGTTTCCTGAAGGGCAGCCGCCATGGTGATCTCCAAGGCCGCGTGGGGGCTGTGGGCTGCCTTTCAGCTTCTCCTGTGGAGGGAAGGCGCTCTCCCCTCCCCTGGGACACAGGCCATCCCCAAGCAGGGCGGCTCCACCAGCGCTATTTGTAAG
Source organism: Manis pentadactyla (assembly GCF_030020395.1). NCBI lineage: Eukaryota > Metazoa > Chordata > Mammalia > Pholidota > Manidae > Manis > Manis pentadactyla. The sequence continues at coordinate 5,847,807 of NC_080028.1, read as the reverse complement.
GCCGTAGGAATCGGGACACTTTGGAGCGCAGCAGTTTGATGAAGGACCTGGGGAACATCTCTTTGGACTCCTGGGCTGTGTACTTGAAGTAGTTCTGGGGGTGTGCCAGCACGTCAAAGAGGGCCTTGATCAGCTTCTTGTCCTGCAAGGCAAAGGGAGGCTGGGTGAGGCCAAGGGTTGGGGGGCTGGGGGGTGAAGGCCCTGAAGGGGCCCGTGAGGTGTCTGCAAGGATGCGGAGGGGGCAGAGGCTGGGATGGCTGGTGAGCTGCAGGACCCCACTGACTCTTTGCCATGAACACCTTTTTGGTTTTAATAGTTGAATTTTTTTAAAATAGTTTTTTGGTTCTAACTCTTGGGGTTTCACTAATATTTTATTTAAAAATGGTTCTGCTGGAAAACCCAAACCAACTGTGCACACACGCCCAGCCACCCCGAGAAAAACTCATGAGTCCCCTGTGTGCTGGGCAGGACCAGAGGCTGGGGACGGTGTTGGGCCAGAACCTCAGCAGCAACTGCTCCCAGCGGGCTGGGGACCAAATACTCAGAACAAACCTCAACTGCCAGGTGCCACGGAGGACCCTGCCCCGTGGGACTCCAGGCGGCTGTGACCTGCCCAGGGGACAGACCCTGAGCTGAGAGCAGAAGGAGGGGTGGACATTCACTAAGGAAAGAGGTCAGGGAAGAACGCTGGGGAGGCCTTGGGGGATGTGGCCCGAGAGCTGCTGCAGAGGCAGGTGTGGCCATGCCTGGCCAGGCTTTACTGGCCAAGGCTTCTGTCCTGAGAGACAGGAACACCTGTAGTTCTGCGGAGAAGCTCCCAGGGCAGAGGGCTGGGGTGGCAGGGGAGGGCGAGGGGGAGAGAGGGGTGCCATCATCCCCGGACGGCCCTCTGGCTCCTGCTAGACAGATGGCTGAGCCTGAGGAGGTGCGCAGCTTTGTGCTCGAGACCTCCAGGTCTCACCCTGGGTGTCTCCGCAGCACGTGAAACCTTGGACTTACAACCACCTACCGTAAGCAGAAGCGCAGCAGGCCTGGTGAAGCCCCAGCCCTGCGAGCCATCCCTGTTTCTCAGACTCAGAGGGAGGGCCCAGGGGGCCTGCTGGGGTCCCCCAGCTGGTAACAGCTGGAGCAGGAGTGAGCCAGGTGCACCGGCTCAGCCCTGCTGTCCACGTCTGCTCCGCCCGGGCTCCCAGGCTGGGGGTGCTGTCTGCCCAGAGGCTGAGCTGGGGCCAGAATGCCAGAGCCCAGGCAGATCCCGGGGTCTGGCCTCTCATGGTGAGAGCCGAGGGCCCTGACATGGCCGGTGCCTGCTGCGTGGTGGCCAAAGCCCCCTTGGTGGCAAGATGGCTCTACTAAAAGCAGAATGAGGAAGGAGCCAGTCCCAAAGGTGGCAGGGATGCCATTGATTTTCAGAAGCCACCGTGTCAAACTACCCCATCTCCCAGATGAGGAACGTGTGGCTGAGGGCTAGTGAGGAACCTACCCAAACCCGTGTCCCCAGGTCCTGGGCTGGACCCACCAGACTCACTCAGGCCTCCTGGTCTGGAAGGACAGATGTGCCAGACCCGGGCCCCAGGCCCCCATCACCTTCTCCCCTCCGTCACCACCCTTCTCCCCTCACTTCTCTGGGGGACTGGAGGGCAGAGCCGGACACGAATGGCCCTGGACCATTGCAGGCCCCTATCCCAGGATTATAGGCATCCCTTCCTGTAGAGAAGCTCACTCACCTTCAGAATTTCCTGGTGATTTTCCGAGGCGTAGAGCCGTCCATCCCGAACGATGTCTTCTATCAGTTGCTGGTAGTCCTCTGCAAACCCGCGGCAGGGAAGGTAGGCGAAGGGGCGAGGCCCTGCCTCTTCCCCCTCACATCCGCCTCGGCCCTCCCCTGCTCTAGCCTCAGGCTTCAGGCTGCAGCCAGGGCAGCTCGGCTTCTGTGCCTCTGTACCTTCCACCCAGACTGTTCTCCTTGAGGTTTGGCTAGCTAGGAAACTCTTACTTAACTCTCAAAACCCTGCTTGGGCAGTACCTCGTACTGAACCCTGAGGACACCCTAACTGCTCTGCGTCTGCCCACACTATACCCCTGTGGGCCTGTGGGCATCTGCCAGGCTGGAGCTCCTTGGGGATGGGGAGTGAGATTTGTCTCTGTGTCCCCAGGGCCAGGCGGGGCTCGGCACACAGCGCAGCCGCTCTTACCATCGTAGGTGACGTAGGGCACCTGGAACCCTTTGCCGCTGTTGCCCTCGTTGGATTTGAACTGGATCCAGAGCTTCCGGGAGCGGGAGGTGAAGGCGATGGGCCTCTCATAGGTCTGGCAGGTCTCATAGGTGGTAATGGACGTGGGCGAGGCTGGGGGCCGAGGCACACTGCTGGTGAGCTGCCTGCAGGTCCTCAGCCCTCGCCTGGCCTGCCTCCTGCCTCAGGCTGCGGTCCTCTCCCCCCAGTCAGCTGCCCAGCACCCACAATGCCGCCCCCCCAAACACTCAGCTCTCTAGTCTCCGCACTTGTTCCCTCTGCCTCGAATCCTCTCCCTACTCTCAATTCCACTTCCTACTTACCCTTCTCAGACCAGTTTCTGTGCCCCCTCCTCCAGGAAGCCTCCCTGACTGCTCCATTCCCACCTTGCCATGTTCCCACTGTGCTTTGGTGACACCTTTATTAAAGCCTCTCTTTGTCAGGTTGGCACTGTCTCCCTCCAGCCAAGTGTTCCTCGAGGACAGGGTGCTTGCACACAGCACAGAGCCAGGCTGGGGCAGAGGGGCAGATGAGGAAGGCCTGCCCCCTGTGGGTGATGAACCAGGGGGAGCTGCTGACCCCTGGGGTTCCTGGGGCCGGCCAAAGGGTACCCCACCTCCTCACTGCTCCCTGGGGGTCTTCCTGAGGGGCCCTCAAAACTGGAGAGGCTGGACCCCCTAGAGCTCAGCCCTGGGGGTGGACAGTGGAGGAAAGGATTCTGGGGACGTGAAGAGAGGTGGATAATGGGAGTGTCTGGGGAGACGGTCCCAGGCTGGGCTCTGACTGGCTGTGTGACCCTGGGCAGGCACTTTGCCCTTTCTGGCCCCAGGCCTCCCGTTCGCACACTGGCACCTTCTGGCACATCAGCTGCACTGAATGGGCACGGAGAGGACAGAGCCCCACAGCCTCCCGCTCCTCTGCCCGTCTCTGTATCACAGACACTCCAGGCCCCAGTGGGCAGGCGTGTTTCTGTGCCTGCACGTGCCTCCTTCTGGCCCAGGGCGGTGACTGGGAGCTGGTTCCCTGTGGCATGGAGGCCCTGCAGCAGGCGTGAGGTGCTGGGCCTAGGCACATGCTGGCCCCCGGGGGGCTCAGGGGCTTCCCTGCCTTTCCTGCGGCCGTGGCCAATCTGGGTACACACTGGTCGTCACCCCTGCTGAGGGGCCCGCTGCTGCTCAGTGCCTAAAGTCTCCCCTGAGCCCCTGGCGGGGTGACCAGCCAGGAGAGGGGATGGGCTGTCTGACCCTGGGGTACCTTGGGTGTGTGCACTGGCTGGCTCTTCAGTGCTCCCCAGAAGCGCCCGGGTGGAGGACGCCCTGCAGTGTAGGGGCCATTCCCGGGCCTCCCGCTGGGTGGTGTGCAGGATGCAGTGGGACAGCTGGGATAAGACACTGGCTGGTGGTCAGTACCAAACCATTCTTGGCCAGGACGTAGGTCCCCCTAAGCTCTGGGCTCTGATGCCCACACTTAGGCCCCCCTAAGCTGTCTGGACTGCTTCCTGGAGTTCTGTAAAGCCCAGTTCTCAGAGTCAGATGGGAGTGGCTTTAACCCTGCCTCCCAGGTGAAGCCCAGGGCCCTCGCCCTGCCCTGCAGAGCTGCCCTGAGGCTGAGGGGTGCAGGCCGAGCAGGGCTGGCCCCGAGGCCCTGCTCGGCCTGCACGTACCGCTCTTCCTCATCACCAGGACGTCGCCGCACTCATCCTCAATGGGCAGGAAGATCTCGGGGACCACGATGAGGATCCTGCGCTTGGGGGGCGGCGAGATGTGCCACACGCACTCTGCATTGGCTGGGTAGTCGCCGGGGTAGTTGGGGGACTCGATGTAGCCCGTGTAGTCACCTAGCTCACCACCGCAGTGCTGGTCTGTGGACACCAGGGTGTGGGTCTTGTCAGACCAGGGCACACGGGCCCTGGAGGCCCAGGGCAGGCTGGTAGCTGCTCCACCTCATGCGGCCCCTTCCACCTGGTCCTCCCATCTTAGGAACCCCACCTGGGCTGCTCCTCAGTGGGAGGGCAGGTCCCCATTTCTGTGTTGGTTCTCTGAGGCCCAGCCCAAGTATCTTCTCACTGGGCACCCTTGGCTGCCTGGCCTGGCTGTTCTGTGACAGGGCCTTGTGGGGGTGCCGTGTGGCTGGCCCACTGAGCACCCCTGGACGCTGTCTGCTTGCTCTGCCAGCCCCTGCTTCTCTTCCTAGTGTCACTGTTGCTCACAGTGAAAGCCCAAGTGAGCCCCGACGTCCCTGTCCCCTGCTCCCTGTCTGCCCACCCCTTTACTCAGCAGTCCCCGAGTGCCTGTGTGTGCCAAGTGTGGGCGCCCTCTCCACTGAGCAGGCAGTCTTGGGGACAAGCAGGCAACACAGAGAGAAAAAGAGACATGTTCTCCTTTTTCTTATTAAGCTGTATACCCTTGAAGAGGCCAAAGTGACATTTTTATGAGCTAAACGGTTCCCAGGCTTAACTTAAAATAAAGGAAGTCACCTTAGTTATGCAAACAGAACTGAATGTAAATTGAATTAAATATACATGGTTTTCTCATACATTTTCAGTATCTTCTCCTTCTATCAATGGAAAAGGAAAGATTTCATTTTCACCTTATCTTCCAGAAGCTTCCCTCCCATTTGGCTTCCCCCCCTTACACTCCTTAGGATGTTTAAAACCCCATCTCTGTCGAGCTCTGCCAGGGTGTCTGTCCTCCAGCCCAGGTGGCCACAGGCCAGGCGGGGACAGCTCCAGGCAGAGGGGACGGCTCCCGCCTCCAGCACACAGTCCCTTCAAGGTCCTTTAGGCTGTTGCAAACATGACCAGTGGCCCAGAAAGGGGTAACTGGCTGGAAATTGATTGGGGAGAGAGAAAAATACCAGAAAATATGCCCCAAAGGACTCTGGGAAATGAGTTACAAACATGTAACATGAAGGTAGCGTCCTCTCCGTCATGCTTGGTGACTGGCTGAGTGGGGGCTGGGATGCTGTCTATTCCCAAAGCTTCCTGTTCTACCAAGTTTCTTGAGCTTTGCAGAGGCAAAAGAAGGCAGTCTGCACTCCTCTTGCCCCTCCACACTGAACATGCTGAGCACACTGCCTCCTGCCCACTTGGCAGTCTCCCCGGGTGCCTTTACCACTGCAGGGCCCAGCCTTCGGCAGCTGTCCCACAGGACCCCTGGCATGGAGCCTGGCTCTTCCCTCCCTAGACCAGATCCCTGAGCAGGGCCTAGTGAGCGGTGCCGGGCCAGGGTGCACCCTCCACACCGTGGGCTCCTGGTGGACGCAGAGCTCCCAGCACGTCCCACCGTGCCAGTGTGGACGTGCCTGCGCAGGAAGGAGCCGGCGGTCTCCCTGCCCATGCGATGTGAAGTCAGGGCTCACCTGCCCCTCCAGCCCTCCCTGCACTCCCAGCTCCCAGCCTTGGGAGGAGCGGCACCTACTTTTGCAGTGCGAGACGTTGGTAGAGCCGTCAAAGTCAGTGCTGGTGTTGCCCGGGCAGCTGATGCAGTGGTTCTGGCCAAACTCGGGCTGGTAGGTGCCCACAGGGCAGCGGATGCACCGGTGGGTGGTCGTGTTATAGTGGTGGCCGGGGGAGCAGTGCACTGTGGGGGCGGCGCAGGGGCTGGTGGGAAAGGCAGGCCTTTTCCCCAGGTCTCCCTGCCTTCCAGTCTGTCAGCACTGAGTTCAGGGCCCTTCCCCGGGGCCCTGTGCCCCCACTCCGTTCCCTGGCCCTGTCCACGGCTGTGCAGACAGTGCTTGGCAGCCCACCCCGAGTGCCCGCCCTCAGGCTGACATCCCAGGCCCACTGCTCTGGATGCAGAGTGGGGTGGTATGGACGGGAGGGAGGAAATGTAAGGCTGCCTATAGAGTCCTCGGGGGAGGCCAGTGAAGGCAGCACAAGGGATTTTGTGTGGAGCCCAGAGCAGCCCGTGAGGCTCTCTGGGGCAGGAGAGGTAAAGCGCAGGTCCTGGGGTTGGGGGTGCTTGGAGGGGGGCTCAGAGGCCATGGGGACGAGCTGGCAGGGGCTGCAGACAGACTGGAGTGAGGTCAGAAAGAGAACTCGTGGGACTCCACAGCTTCTCGGGGCACCCGGCAGGGCAGGACGGAGCTGCAGAGACTAGAGGGGAGGGGACCAGGGCTCCCGGTGTGTGGGGCTGAAGGAGCTGTGGCCTGGCAGGGGGTGTGGTGTTGAGCTCGGGGAGGGGCTGCACCAGAAACACGGGGGCTGGTCACCAGGCAGTGCTTTGCTCTTCCCAGTGAGCAGATGGGTTTATTCAGACTCGAGTGCATGCATGGGACTGGGACCCCAGCACTGCCAGGTGGAGGGGTGTGTGAGGCTGAGCCGGGCAGGGCTACAGGCTGCGGCCACCAGAGATGGGGACTGACTGCTGCCCCAGCAACTTGGGGCTCCCGCTGCCACCTCGATGGGGGCGATTATTGGGAGCAGCTGGGGACAGTGAGCAGGCTGTTCTGGAGAGAAGGGGAAGATAGGAGGAGGGGTCCAGACCTGCTTTCTACAAGGCCGACAGGGAAGGCAGAAAAGCTGGTGGGCATCTGGGGGGAGGTGGGGTAGAGAGCTGGGGTTTCCTTTTTCAGAGTGGGAGGGTTTGGGGCAGTATGTCAGCCGGCGGGGACACCGTCCCTAAGACCTCAGCTGGGAGGGAGCATGTGGGGGGGGAGCAAGTGGAGATGAGGCCTGGGGGGCAGTTTGGGGAACCGGAAGGGAAGGTGCGGCAGACTGCCAGACCCTGTGCAGCCTGGAGGGAGGGCCTCCAGGGAAGGGGAGAGCTCTGGCCTCAGCCTCCCGCCCCTGCCGCCCCCCTGCCCCTCCCTCCCTCCGACCTGCCTGCCAGCACAGTGCAAAGCTCTCCCAGCGCCCTGAGGAGCTGGCGGCCCCCAGCTGGTGCTCTGGGGGCTCAAAGTTCCAGACTGTAACTCTTGTGCCTGCCTGGCCCTCTCATCTGAGACTCTTGGGCAGGCTTGTGCTGGACCCCGTGTTGTCCCCGTCCTAGCGTGTGGCACAGTTCTGGGCACCAGTGTCCACCACCTGCTGGCTCCAGACTGCTCTGACCTTAGCGGTTTGCCACAGCAGGAACTAGGGGTTCAGGGAAAAGCCCAGCCGGCCCCTTGGGGGTGGGGGCGTTCTCACCTTTGGCCTCACAGTCCTGGAAGGAGGCGGCGCCCTCGTGCTTGGTGAGCAGGCCCCCTCCACAGGGGAAGCAGCTGGCGCGCCCAGGCTCAGGCTGGAACGCGCCCACAGGGCAGGCCTGGCACGGCCTGAAGCCGTGGGCAGAGAAGGAGCCGGGAAGGCACTGGCCTGGAAGGCAGAGGTCACAGCTCAGGCTGGGGTGGGGCGCCTGGGGGAGGGGGTCCGGGCCGGGCCGAGCCAGGCCCCCGGCCAGATGCTGGCCGCGGCTCACGCCCCGTGCAGCCTTGACTAGACCTGGCTTTACTCTTCCCTCCCGTGAGAAGGTGGGGAAGAAAAAGTAGCTTTGCTGTCAAGCTAGGGAGCGCGGGCCCCACACCGAGAGGTGGGAGGCCGAGGGAGGTCATTTATTTCTGAGGGGCTGTCCCCAGGGCGCCGACCACCCTGGGCCTTCCCATAACTGGGGCCGTCAAGCTCCAGGCTGAGGCTCCTTGTCTGGCTGCAGGGCTGGGCTACGGCAGATGGAGGAGGGTCTGTGAGGTCCCTGAGGGCACAGTTCGGACAAAAGGAGGGGGCAACACATCCCAGCAGAAAGTCTGGAGGTACAGGGTACTGAAGCAGGGAGTGAGGGGTGGCACTAGTGCCCCCTTAGCACAGATCCTGGAATTCTGTTCTGCCAGTGGCCACTCTGTGCTCGTCACCATCCCCTGGGGTGGAGGCTGCTCTCCTGGAGGGCACAGTGAGCCAGCCTGCAGAGCTCGGGCTGGCCTCTCATCTCTTCGGTGCCCCAGAGGAGGCTGCAGGTGTCTACCACCCTAAGGATCCCATTTCCCCACCCTCACAGGTACACCCTTCCCCACCCATTCTCTCAGGTGACCCCACAATGGCCCAGGAAGGGAGGCTGGTGGTGGTGGTGGTGGAGCTATGCACCCATTTCACAGATGAGGTTGAGTGGGAGAGTAAATGGTAAAGCCATTGGCAAACCGAATCGTGCTTGGTAAATTGAAAAAGGGCTTTCCAAGCCATTGTTAGGGCAAACTGTAAAGTTCTCTGTGTAGAGAACATTCTTGTCCAGGTAATGGCACACTCCATATAGCATTTCGATGATGGAGTGCTCCATACAAGGTAACACGTTTGGTTGACCATAAAGCAGTACCCTCCATTATAAGTGGTAAGGTGACCTGTAAATGACCAAGTGTTGGTGAACTGTAAAGTCCTTTCCAAACTGCATGATGCAATTTCAAGATGCAGCCAGTGCTTGCTAACTGTGGGCGCTGAGGGTCTGCAAGGCACTTTGGAAATGCAGCTGCACAGGAAGTCATGGCAGGCTCTGGAGGCGGCAAATAACTTTACGAAGTACGACAAGGCACCTGGCCCTTGCTTCGGGAGCCCTGGGAGGCTCTCCTGTCCCCCAGGCCGCGGCCTCCCCTTCCAGGGTGGACCCACACTTGCCTCCACATTCGGATATGTTGTGGGCACCGGCCGGGCCAAGCCCATCGCTGCTGGGGCACGGCGTGCAGCTGAGCTGGCCGTCCTTGTCCTGGTAGGTCCCTGGCGTGCATGGCACGCACTGGCTGGGCTCTCCACTAAAGTGGGTTCCAGGCCTGCAGGCCACTGCGGAGGCAAAGTGGAAAGATTGCTGGAGGCAGAGGTGGGCAGCAGGGGCCAGGCGACCTGTCTCTTGATGCCTCAAGCCCAAGGCTCTTACAGAAAGGGCACAGCCCTTGTCGCTCAAAGGGCAGAGTGGGGCCCACACCCATCAGAGAAGAGCCTGGGGTAGGAGCCAGGCCGGCCTTGAGTGAGGACTCCCGAGGCCTGGTTCTGGTCTGGCGCCCCCTCCTGGCTGTTTCTGCTCAGGGCGCTCCGCAGACGGGGCTGCCTCAGCCCTCTCGTAAATGCCTGGGGTCACAGGGCTCCACTGGCACCTTTGCTCTCTGCTCCACAACCTGCCCTCCAGCCCTGCCCCTGTAGCCTGGGTACCACCTTCGTGCCGGTAGTCCCACGGTCACTTTGCCCGAACCGAACTCCCTGCCTTCCCTTCCTTCCCCATGTGGCAAGCTGGCCCCTAAGGACGGGGCAGTGCAGAGAGGCTGGGGGGTGACAGAGACCCGGACAGCAAGGCCTGATGGCAGAGGTCAGCGCAGGGCCGGCGGGCGGAAGAGCGAGCCAGTGTGGGGGGCTGCACTGAGAAAGTAAGCCAGTTGGCGAGCAAATAGGGGCACTGATGGAGAAAATAAGTGCGGGGTGGAAGTTTGATGAGGAGCAGGGTGTTGGTTTGAACTCAGAATATACTCCCAGAAAACCCGAATCAGCCTCGGGGGAGGCCGGTGCCTTAGGGCGGGTCCGCGCCTCTGGTGGGGGCGCTGAAGAGCAGCCTCGGCTGCAGTCTTCCTGCCGAGTGCAGCCCTGCGTCTGGTCACCCAGCGGAGGGTCATACTCAGAGTTTAGGGACCACCAAGGAGACCAGAGGCAGGGAAATGAAAGCTCGAGGGGCCGCTCCGAAGGAGAGGGCCCTGGAGTCCGGAGGACGGGATGTCACCTGCATCCCTGCACAGGAAGGGGACGCCGCCGGAGGACTTGGTGACATTTAATGTGTGTGGATGGATGGTGAGGTACAGGCTGCCCAGGCGCGACGCACGTGCACACGCGGGAGGGCGGGTGCAGCAGCCGCTGTGAGCGGCTCCAGCCGGGGAGCCTGGGTGGACAGAATACGGAAGTTCTTTGTTCTGTCTGGCAATGTTTCTGAAAGTTTGAAGTGGTTTCAAAATTAGCTATTGAAGACACCAGAATGCCGTCACCCAGCCCCTTGCCCCCGCCCGACATCTGCCTGCTTGCTGCTCAGGGTCCTGCCCGCACTGCCTCACCCCAACCCTGCGTCTTCTCCAAAGGTCCCCCTCGTGCCTCTGGCCCAGCGTATGCTCCGCGCTCCGTCTCCACCAGCCCCGTCACCATCCTCACCCGGATGATTCGCGGGCGTCTTGGGCTGACAAGAACAGTCAGAGCTCCCCATCTCCACCACCCCATCTTCCCCAAGTCTCCCTCAGATCGGGAAATGATGCCACGCACCCCCTCACCCGCCCCTGTGGCCCGCACCGGGAGCTGCCCTCCATCTCTTCCTGGCCTCCCTTTCCAAGGTGTCCTCTGAACTTGCCTCATTCTTCCCACCCTCCTGCGGCCGCCTGGGTCTGGGCCCTGCCTCTCGCGCTGGGCCTCTTTCCCCTCCCTGCTCCACTCGGCCTTCCCAGAACAGAGCAGAGGTGCTCCTCTGCCTGGGGTGTTCGGCAGTCCCCACGGTGTGCGCCGAGGCCTGCAAGGCCCCTCCTGCCTCTGGCCTCGTCCGGCCCGTGGGTGTGCTCACGAGGCCTGCCTGTTTCCCCACATAAATGTAAACCCCATTAGGAAAAGGACTCTGTCTGGTTCACGGCCACTTGGTTACTGGGGGCTTCTCTAGCCCTCTCAGCAGGCCACGCCAGGGCTCTGGTCCAGTCACCAGCCTCATTCACCTGGACCCTGGCTGGCCGCCCACCCCAAGCTTGGCTGTGGGCCTGGCCTCACCTGCTCTTTGCAGTGCCTCGCTGCACCCTGCGTGGCCCTCAGCCTCTCATGTACCCTCACTCTGTGCCCACGCCTCCTCCTCTGGGAAGCCTTCTCTAACCACAGAGACTGGTCCCTATGCCCCTTGGGCCCCTCCACTGTGGCCTTGATGACTGAGGGTCCCGTGTAGGAACGTTCACCAAGTGAGAGCCTTGCCTCGGCCCCGGCTCTCATGTGACAGCCGTCATGCACACAATGAGTGCCAGGGTGCTTCTCTCTGGCAGGCCTCCCTGTGTCTGTGCTGGCCCGACACGTGTCTCCCCTGTGTGCTGCATGGGGATGAAGGACAGAGAAAGTTTGCCACGCTGATGTCAGAGCAGCCGGGGACAGGGACTCACCGCATTGGCCATCCTGAAACACCTGGCCTGTGCCACACGGCCCCTGGGCCTCCAGGGCCTTGGCCGGCCACTGGGCTACCTCGTACTCGGTGCCAGCGACCTGGACAGAGAACTGCTGCCGGCTGACGGATTTGCGCAGAGTCTTGATGGCGGCCTGCAGGCTCTGCTCCGCTCGCCTCCTCGTGCAGTCTGCGTCACAGGCATCTGCAGAGGCAGGAGAGACGGTAACTCACACACCCCTAGGAGCTGCCTCTGCCAGGCCCCTCTGCCAGGCACTGTGCTGGCTGGGCCTCTGCTCAGAGAGCATTCGCCTTGTTGTGTCCATCTGACAGATGAGGAGACCGAGGGCCCCAAGAGGTAAGTCAGGTCACATAGCAAAGAGGAGTAGAAACCAGGCCTCTGCTGCCCAGCACATCATCTCCCAGGGCAGAACTCACCGAAGGGTGCTCCTCTCTGCCACTCAAATACCCCTGGGGCTGCCACTGTCCCCAGAATCATGCCCAGCTCTCTGGCCTCGAATCCAAGGCCCCCTGTGGTCCAGACTCTGCCTCCTGCTTTGCCAGCCCCAACCCCCCAGCACTCGATACTCACTGTGCACTCCACTTTCTAGCCACTGCCCTACTCACTGCCTCCTGAACACACCCTGCCCTCTCTAACCTCTGTGCCTTGGCCTGTTATATTCCCTTTGCCCCGATGCCATTCCCCGGCACTTCTTGCACCATTTGGAACCTTGATTTCAAGTCCTGATTCAAACGGTGCCTCTTCTGGGAAGACTTCCTAGGCGCCTCTCTTGGGGAGAGACCTCAGCTCTGTGCCCTGCTTATTCTCATGCCCCTACCACCAAGTGTCTCCCTCGGCCTGGGTAGTCTGCATGCGTCTGCCTCCCCATGGCTGGGAGTGCCGCCAGATGGGTGTCACGGTCCGGTCCCCGCTTTCCATAGGGCCCAGGGCCAGGCACACGCAGCACACATTTGCTGACAAGTCAGTACTCGTTTACAGTTAAGAGGAAAGAGCTGGTAGGAAACACAAGCTAGCAGGGCAAGTCTCCGCCGGGAACCTGGGAAAGACAGATCCTTGGCTCACCCCTTCTGGGGAGGCTGCGGACCTGGGTGTGCTCTGTCTTCCAGGCCTCAGCAGGGGTGTGGAGAGGCGAAGGGAGGCCGAGGGGCTGTCACTGTGGGCTCCTGAGCCCTGCTACTCTCACGGCCCATGGGCCTTCTCTCCCATCCTGGGATACAGGCAGCAGTTTTAAGGGCCTGGCACAGAACCCTGGCTGCCTGGCTGGCTTCCACCTCCAGCAGCCATGGCTCCGGTGGGCACCCAGCAACAGGCCCGCCAGCCCTGCCTGCCATCCTGTGGCCCTCGGCGCCCGTGAGGGAACCTCGCTCACCTGAGGTCTCTTCTATTTTTGTCTCGACTTCGAACTCTGCTGTGATGTGGGTCACCTCCTTGGATGGGGACTTCCGGCCACGGCGCCTCTTCTTGGAGGAGTCACACTTGAGAGTCACAAAGGTCACGTGGCAGTTTTCTGGACAAGGAAGAGACCCCTGAGGCAAAGGTGGCCTGGGGCAGGGATCAGGGTCCTACCTAGCCCAGCACGCATGCTGCCATCGGCGGGAGTCTCCCCTTGCCTAATAGTCCATGGAGCAGACAGGGAAACTAAGGCTAGAGAGGCTGGGCTGGCTGGAGGTCTTGTGGGGGGCTGGTGGCTGAGCCAGGCCCTGCGCCAGCCCCCGGAGTCCACCACACCACTGCAGCGTATTTGCTAGTGAGGCTGTGCTCCAGCTCCGGGCGACTCGGCCTGGGTCAGGCCTGCTGAGTGCTGGGGCTTGGCGGGTTTGAGGAGGGGTCCTGGGGAGCTCAGGACTCTTCATGGAACAGAGCTGGGATTTTTCCCTCCTGGGACCTTTCTGCCGAGCTTTCCCTGTGCTGTCCCTTCAGCCTAGAACATCCTTCTTGGCCACCCGCATTAAAGAGAGAGCCCCTGACGGAGCCCAGAATTCCTTCCGTTTGGACACAACCAGGCTCAGAAAGCCCTGCTTTGGGGGCTCACCTGACTCGGGTGAGGCGGGGACTTCAGAGCCCAGGGATGCTGGGGGGCCCGAGTTTCCCACTCAAATGCTGGCCTTCCTCCCAAGGACCCCACCACAGTCTGCAGTGCACCAGGTGTGGCTCCCGGACTACAGCGCCAGGACAGGAGGATGCAGAGAGGCCCCCTCCCTTGGAAACCCAGCCCCGCTGAGCCCTGGGCTCGCCACTCCCAGGCATGGGGGCCCCATCTTCCCTGGCGCGGGCTGGCACCAGGCGGCCCACTCACCCAGCAGCGGCTGCCTAGGGGCCTCCTTTGCTGGCTCCCGGCCGCGGGGCCGGAGGTGGCACTTGGCATCCCGGATCTTGAAGCGGGCCTTCTGCCTGATGGGGCTGGCAGGGCCACCTGGGGAGAGACAAAATCCCCCCAGGTGTGGCCTGTCCTGTGGGAAGGGAGGCGGTGGGGGCTGTGGAGGGAGTGCCGAGTGTGAGGGGCTGCTGGGGGCACAAAGCTACGGGGAACTGGGGCGGGAGGACCTCCTCAGCCTCATTTTTCTCCCTGTGAGGCCTGAAAACGGTGGAAGTATGGCTGGTGGGGTCAAGCTCAAGCCATCCAGCCAGAGACCCCCTGCTCGGGAGGAAAGGAAGGCGGCCTGCCTCCACGCCTGCTGCCAAGCCAGCTCACTGGGCCCCAGCTTTCAGGACAGGGGACTGAGCGAGAGAGGGAAGCACGAAGGGGAGGGGTTTGAAGACAGGTGCCCAGAGCCTCTGGACCCAAGAGCCTGTGGTCACAGACGCTGGAGTCCCGTCACATGTGTGTCCAACACACGCAGACGCCCGTGCTGCTCAGCGCGGCGTACTGAGCAGGCAAAGCCCCTGGTCGTGGGGGGACTGGCTGCGCTGTGCCGACTGGGACCTGGCAAGTTGGTCCCAAAGGGCTCTGGAGTATGCCACGCCTCCAGCACTTCGGGGCAGGGGCTTCCAGGGCAGCTCTGACTCTGGGAATCTTTACAATGTCATGGCCACAGCAGATGTTACTCACTTCACTGAAACTGAGTCTAACACAGACTCATAGCACCTGTGCGTCACAGAGTTATTCTGGAATTGGGGCCCTGAGCCTCAGGGCAGGAAGGGCCCTTCCATGGTCCACTGTCCCTGGGCTGGGACTCGGCCTGCAGCTTGCCTGCTCCTAGGTCCTGGCCCTGCTCTTCGCTCCCTAGCACCCTGGGCCACGCTGGGCAGGCTGCAGGCCAGGAGGCTCTTCCCGGGTCTGGGCTTTTCCCTCCTACCCCCCACATAGAGCCGGACGCAAACAAAGGGGTCGCCCAGATGCCACAGGGGCAGGCCAGGGGCTACCTGAGCAGCTGGGCCCGGTGCTCGAGCTGGTGCTGTTGCGTCTCTGTGGCGTCTTGCCCTGGAGACCCGGGACACCGCAGCTCAGGCTGTAGCTGTTTTCCGAGTCTGCAGAGAGGCCAGTAGTGAGGTGGGCCAGGATGCCCCTTCCTTCCAGTGCCCCAAGATGCAGGGGGTCTCAGAGGGGTCACTGAGTCAATGGAGATGAAGGTCAGCACTGACCCTTATGTCCACATGACTCTGGGGTAAGTGGCTGGGCAGGAATGAGCCCATTGCACTTATCAAGAGGGACACAGTGGCCCCCAGAGAACCCAGTGGACCCCAGACAGCTGCCCGGGGTCACTCAGGGATCAGGGTCAGGCTCTTTCTGGGAGAACAGCAGGGAGCAGGGGCTGGACCCCAGGGAAGGAAGGCCCCCCTCAGCATCCCATCCCTGGGACAGCCTCAGGTTACCTGGCATGAAGAGTGTGTGCATCGGGCAGGAGAGCTGGCAGCTCTCCACACCACTCGCCCTGCTGCAGGACAGCCAGGCCTGGGGCGAGGACTTGGCTTGAGAGAGACACTTGCCCGTCTCTGAGGAGAAGACACAAGGGAGGACTTGAGGGTGGAGGCTTTCCGGGGCCAGTAGGGCCGCTGAGGCTGGACCACTAGGGACTCCCAGCACACTCTGTCCCGTGGCCGGAATGTCTTACTGGGAAGGGGCTGTGAGACGGCGGCACCCACGTGCATCTGGAAGTGTGGGCATGCTGGGCCCTGAGCGCTGGCTCGCTCCCACCACCTAACGCTGGTCCAGCCTGTCTGTGAGAAGGGTCCCATCCCATGTCCAGACCCAAGGGCAGGGCTGGGTTCCCCAGAGCAGATGTGTACACCAATCTAGGGGAAGGATGGCTGAAAATGGACATGGGCTTCTAGAGGGCTGAGCCCTAAGCATGGGAGGGTCGTTAGGAACCCCTCTCTAGGCAAGCCCTGAACACATCCATTCGGTGTCTGAAGATGTCCAACACTGAGCTCTTCAGAGTTCCCATGTGTTTGTTTATCTTTTGGGGATTAAAAAATTCCTCAGACTCCTAGGAAAAGACAGTTCAATAGTCATGGTAAACATCAGAACTGATTTTATAGATGCCTAATCGGTCAGTGACACCTGGCCTGAATGAATATGCCTCCGGAAGTGTCACACTGAGTCTGTTGTCAGAGGTGGAGTTGCTCGGGTAAACACGCTGGAAAGGGGAACTTAGAAAATTAAATCAGATTGGGCAATTGGCAATGTGGCTGGACATTTTCAAGGAGTCTTAGAAAACAAGTAATCCAGAAATAAAACCAAACTCGTGGCCCTCTAGATATTAACATCTGGCCCCCTAAATAAATACAAGACCAAAAGCCCTCTGTTTTCAAAGAATCAAGAAACTATGAATAAAAACAGCGGCAGATAATGCAAGTCAAGAGGGCTGCTGGAAGAACCTGCGTCGATCCTGGCTAGGAAACAGGAGGAGGGAGACACCAGCCCCCAACAGCTCCGGATTTCCTCTGAATTACTAAAAAGGGGATTGTAGGTAACTACAGACAGACAAGTGCACGGCTTTGGCTTTCTTGTTCGCCTGGGGCCACTTGTGGGGAGACGCAAACCAGTTGGCCCTGAGCGACGCCATGCTCCTGGGGTACACCAGGGTGCCCAGCGCTGCTGGCCCTTGCCCCAGGCCATTTCTCAGGGCTGTGTGCAGTGAGCAGCTTCTGGGGTGACACCCATTTCCTCGTGGACGAAGAGCAGGATTGGCTTCCATACCGTGGATGCAGTGAGTGACCCACGCTGGGTGTTTCTCAGCTGTGATGCAAAGCCACTGCCTGCACAGCACGCCTCTGCGCTGATTGCCCTGCGGGGCACGGACTAACACAGACGCGCCCTCTGGCTGCTTGCTGTGCCCTGAGTCTCCAAGTCCTCGGTCTCTGACCCAGGAGTCTGGTGACTTTGCTAAGTGCCCACAAAACAGCCAGCTGGCTTGCTTGGTTGTACTTGGGGTGAAATCTTGGACGCCATCATGTACACCACTAATTCCACCACCACAGAACACCGAGGCCCTCAGAGGACAGCTTAAGGTCACCTAAGAAGAAAACTGACTGGCAGTAAGTAAAAAACAGGAAAAAGAGTATGTTTGCCTTAAAGTAAGGATGACATCCGGCTGTGGAGAACATGACGGGTGATGAGAAGAGGCAAAGCTGAAAAGGGACAGGAAGTTGAAGTGGCTCAAAGGAACATGACCTTGAGTTGCTTGGATTTACTAAAACTACTCAGGTAGTGGGACTTTCTAACAATCCTTAGTCTTTCTCCAAGGTCCAGACGGTACCTGCTGCCTCAGGACCGAGCTCAGAAGACAGCCCTCCCTCTCGGGGTCAGAGTCCCTGCCCGTGGAGCAGGGAGGGCACGGTCTGCTCTGCAAATGGAGCTGCCAGCTAAAATACACCTGACAGGTTCTTTCTAAAGGCCCAGAAAATCCTTCTACCCATGATTCAAATTACAGATGATAGAAGCCTGTACACACTGATATTATGTATGACTCAAAAACAGATTCCTTGGGGTGACGTTTCCACAACACTGGCAGAACACCAGGAACAGAGCCTAAGAGTCCAGAATGAGTCTTCCCAGGTTGCTATGAACTTCTTTCTTCTTGGTATGAACATGCAAAGGATAGGCCACACTCTCAGGGGCCAGACTCACAACAAGGCGGGCACCTGTGCCTAGGGCTTGCCCTCCCTGCCTCAGCGATGCTCGGGGGAAAGCAGGTAAAGTGTCTTCACATTGTGTCCCAGAGTTACCTTGAAATCCGCCAGCACCACATGCAGTATGCTCCCTCCTGTGAACTGAAGACACTCAGTTCCTTCTCTCTTTGGCAATGAACTAATGATGGTGTCTGGCTCCTTTCTCCTTCTCCTGTTACCATTCAGTGAGTCTCTGGCCCCTTCGTGAGGGAGAATCTCATCTTCGTGTGTCTGTCCTTTGGAAGGGCTCATATCCAGAACAGATCTTTTAGTCATTCCACACCAAATCCCAACTTAATATTGCTCACTGATGGGCTTATCTTAAAAATGAAGACATCTTAAAATTCATACAGAAATTCAAGGGAAGTTCAAGAATAGCCAGATCAATCTTGAACACCAAAAGTTGGAGGATTCACACTTCACGATTTAAAAATTTACTCTAAAGCTACAGTTATCAGTGTGGTGGGTAGGGGTGGGTATGGGCCTGAGGACAGACAAATAGATCAATGGGATAGAACTGAGTCCAGAAATAAACCCATACATTTACGGCCAACTGATTTTAAGAGGATGCCAAGATAAAAGAATGGTCTTTTCAACAAAAGGTGCTGTGACAACTGGATACCACAAGCAAAAGAATGAGGTCAGACCTCTACCTCACACCATATAAAGAAATTAATTCAAAATGGGTCAAAGACCGAAATGTAAGAGCTGAAGGATAAAGCTTTTAGAAGAAAACAGGTGGGAACTGTTTTCTTTGGGCATGTGGATTAGGCAACAGTTTCTTAGAAATGACAACAAAAACACATGCCACCAAAGGAAAAAAATATAAATTGGACTTATGAAAATGAAAAACGGAGCTTTAAAAGACACCATCAAAAGAGTGAAAAAACTCATAGAAAAGGAGAAAATCTATTTTCTATCCACAAATCAGATCTAAAAAGGGACTTGTATCTAGAATACATAAAGAACTCTTACAACTGAATAATAAAGGCAAATAACCCAATTAAAAAACAGCAAAGAATCTGAATAGACATTTCTCCAAAGAAGATAATGCAAATGGAAAGATACTCAATATTGTTAGCCAGCAGGGAAATAATGAATTAATACCACAATGAGATACCACTTCATACCCACTGAGAGGGCTATACTCAAAAGGCAGAATATAACAAGTTTGGTGAGGATGTGGAGAGACTGGAACTCTCATACACTGCTGGTGGCAATATAAGATGGTGTAGCCACTTGGGAAAAAATAGTCTGGTAATTCCTCAAAAGTTAAACACAGAGTTAACTCCAACCCTCAGTACAGACCCTAGAAAATTGAAAACATGTTCACACAGAAACTTGTACACCAATATTTATAGCAGCATTATTCACAACAGCCCCAAACTGGAAACAACCCAAACGTCCATTAGCTGATGAGTAGATAAACAAAATGTGGCCTGACCAGACAATGGAATATAACTTGGCACTGAAAAGGGAATGGAACACTGACAGATGCCATGACAGGGATAAACCTTGAAAAACGTTACACTAATGAAAGAAGCCAGTCACAAAAGGTCACATGTTGTATGACTCCACTTACATGGAATACCCAGAATAGGAGAATCTACGGAGACAATAGTAGATTGTGGTGGCTTGTGGGAAAATGGGGCTTGGGGTTTCTTTCTGGAGTAATGAAAATGCTCTAAAATTGACTGTGTTGCACAACTCTGTGATTACACTAAAACCCATGAACTGTACACCCAAAGGGTGAATTGCATCTCAATAAAGCTGTTAACAAAAATTTTAAAAAGGAAAGACAAGGAAGAGAGGCAATACCAGGCTGGATATGCAATAATCATCCAGGCTGGAATCAAGCCCCTAAGGGACTCAGATTTCCTCTGGTGGGGACCTCGCAGCCCTTTCTAGGGCATGTTAAAGTGCTAAAGTACGGGGTCAGTGTGTACACTGAGAGCGATAGCATTCCACTTCGGAAAGCACTGAAAATGATGGGGGCCTGTGACCGAAACGCAGAGGCCCTCAGCAGAAGAGATGGACGTTACAGGAAGTGGGAACAGTGCTAAACAGGCCGCTCCGACTACGGTCCTCAGGCGAGGCCTTCCTTTAGTTCAGAGCGGCACATCCGTGGAGACGCCCAAGGACTCTGGCGCAGGCACTGTGGCCGGTCTCCTGTTCTGAAAAGGAGCAAGGGGGACGGTCACGTTGTGAGATCTGTCAGGAGCCCGGGAAGCCAGGGCAGCCACGGGGAGCACCAGTCCGGCTCACAGGGGCGTTTGCTAACCCCTTCCCTGAAAACCACTCACCCCAGAAGGGGCAAACCAGCTGTGACAGTGGGCCGCGGTGGCAACACACTTGTCCGGAGTAGCAGGGGGACTGACCAGCTCATGGCTCATCAGTGACATACACACTCCTGAGAAAGGACGGGACAGACACTGGAACGGAACCCTAAGGCGCCCTCTGAGTGTCTCCAAAGGGACTTCCTGGGTCATGAACACACCTGAGTAACAGCACTTTCACTTCCTGGATGAAATGAAGCTGCCCCTTGTTGACAAAATCAACAGTGCTCACAGGAGCTCGAATGTTATTAGACTTTGTGCTCCTTACTGGGGACATTTCCACCTTCCGTATTTAGTATTATGTGGAAACATTTTACTGGGAAAGTCATTCATACATGACTCAGAAATTCACTGTCTTGTTACCCCTAATCTTTTGGAAAAATAGAAATGAATTTTTCAGAATTTACTATGAAGTCATCATTTAGAGGTCTTAAACTGAGGTTCTCTGAAGACCCCCCTGAAGCAGACAGTTCACAGAAATTGACTGTTAACCAAGATCCTCGGAACAGGCAGGTGACCACACAAGCAGACAGCTCTTGCCTGTAAGGCCACTGGACTAAATTCGCCTAGAGGCCTGCGGCCACTGTGTCCACATGCTACCAGTGCCCTTGCTCTTTATTCTTTAGGTCACGTATCCCCCCCTACACAGTTAAGGTCGCATACTTCTGATTCATCCTGTCATGTTTCCCTGACAAATAAAGACTCACCTAGATCCAGGTCTTACTAGGGATAACCACCACCCTAATTCTTTAAATCCGTTCTTTCAAACTATTGCTGGGGAAGCCAATATTGAAAAATGGTATTAAGTATGTTCTGCAAACCTTATTAATTACGGTGTTCTTTGTTGACAATACTTGAAAAAGGAAAACGCCCTTTCACGGGGAGGAGATTCCCTGTCTTGCAATGTCTCTGACAGCTCAGCACAATGCCACCCACAGACAACATACCTGCAGCTCTGCTGAGGTTGGTCCCATCTCTTATGTGGAAATCTGGCTCATCAGTGCCACCCTGGGGCCACAGCTAACTGTCCAGAGAGGCTACTAGGTGGTTCATGTGATGCCCACCCATTACCCTCAGCGAGCCATGCCTTCCTGCAAAGCACCTGCGGGTACAGCGCCCCGCTGAGGGATGTGATACCTGGTGCGGCAGACCGCGGAGGCTATTGTTCCCGTCTGTGGGACTTGGACAGGTCATCAAAACTCTGCCCCTCACTTTGGGTGATAGAGTAAATGCCACAGCCGATGGCATGGTGTGGGGGCGTGACAGACCAGTCTGACTTTCTAGTGAGCTAGTCATGAGTAATAGCGGGGCCTTGGTGGGGACTCTGAGCCTCTGCCACACTTCATTTTGAACCTGGATTCACAGCAGAGGTGAGGTGGGGAATACACACCGAGGCTGTAAGAGAAGGCCGCCCGAATACCGAGGGGCTTGGGGAGTTGCTGGGCCCAGGTTCTCGGTCAGCCCTGGGCACTCCCGGATCAGGGCTCCGGAGGGCCTTCCAGGACCTCTCAGCAACCCCTTCAGTTACACTTGTTTCTCAAGGTCATTCTAGGCTCTACTGTCCGGAATGTCAACTCTTCCATGTAGTCACCACAGTCCCAGCAGATGACTTAGAAGCAAAACGGGATGACGTTACGCTGCCTGTGGCTTGATCACCAGACCTCCCCTGACGGCTTCACCGAGGGCCGGTGGCAGCGGTGAAGGTGGGGCAAGTCCCGGTGGCCTCTCCTGCAGCTCTGACTGAGGGACGGGTGACCAAGAAGGGGACTGCGAACAGTCCCCCACCCCCATATCTGTCGAGAAAGCCTGTTGGTCCGATAGCTCTGCTAACAAGTTAGTGCCAGACCTAGCACGGCCCTGCTGATGGGTGGACATGACCCTGAAAGCCGGTGAACTGACGACAGCCTTAGGCTTGGGCAGTCAGCCAACTGGCAGCAGACTCACGGAGGGATCAGGATTCTAGCCCATTCTTCCCCAGGACCCAGCACAAGCCAGGCTCCTAGGCAGACACACACCTGATCCTTCCTCAAACCAGCACAGCCCTAATAGGCTCTTCCCCACAACTCCAGACAACACCAGAGGTTTGCTTTGCTTACCAAGACTTTCTGAACAGCAAAGTAGTAAGAAAAAAATAGCCTTTTGACTACAGGCACGGTATCCATTCTTTGATACCTGCATTCATTTGTTCAATGAATATTTATGGAGCGTCTACAGTTGCCAGGCTCTGTCCTGGGTGCTGGGGATACAGCAGCGAACATGACAGGCACAAAACCCCTGCTCAGCTGTGGACAGTGTACATTCTGGGGAGGCCAGACAGACAAAACCCAACAGGGATATTCAAGGTATATGTCATGGCTGGTGGTGGGAAGTGCGACGGGAGGAAGAGAAGGCTGGATAGCAAAGGGGGCGGGTGGGTCAGGGTGTGTGCAGAGGCAGGCGGGTTGTTGGTCTGGGTTCCTGGTCAGGGAAGGCCTCACAGAGCAGACGCCTATGGGAACAAGGAGCCCCCTGGCCCAGAGAGGCGCCCACGCGGGCCGGGCTGTGGGGAAGGACTGCACCCAGGTCAGAGACTGGCACAGGGTGAATGAGGGGGAGGGTAGGAGGCAGTCAGACCAGGGTGGAGTGCCCTTCAGCCATTCCAAGAACCTAGCTTTGCTTCTGTGTGGGGAGTCATGGAGGTCTGGGCGGAGAGGAACGCATTCTGACTTAGACTAGAGGCCCGCTGCAGCTGCCCTGGGATGCCAGAGAGCAGCGGGGCAAGGGCCTGAGCCGTTTCAGGGACACAGCCCCAGCACCCAGAATGGGCCTGGCACACAGTGGGGAGTCAGTATGTGTTTGTGGAACTGGTGAATATGGGGAACTATGCAGAACTCAGCCTAGAGGCACCCCAAGCACCCAGAGCACGCCAGCAGAAGGTATGTGAACCCTGATGAGCTCTTTAGGAGCTCCCCCAAAACCAACAGCCCCCAGACATTGTGGGGTTGATGACCAGGCAGGCAGTGGCTTTGCAAAGACCCAGGTGCTGCCGGGTCCAGGCTCTGATGCGCTGCACCCCACGTCACCAGCCCTCTAAGCCTCCAGCGGCTGCTAAGCCCACAGCCTTGACCCCGAATCTCCACCCCCACGCCCCCTCTCCCCATGGGCCCACTTCTGTGCCTCCGGCTGACACCAGGGGTTCTCCCACCCGCGTCCCTCTTCTTCTGCATGCCCTCATTCCCATTAGCCGCATCCCAGCAGCACCCGCCATGTGAACCCGAGGCCCGAGGGAAGGGGCCCGGGCCCCGGGGGGGTGGGGGCCAGTGCCGCAAGGCCCTCACCCACACAGTCCTTCTGGTTCCAGTGCAGCCAGCTCCCTGCAGGGCAGACACACTCGTAGCTGCCCTTGGTGTTGACACAGCCACGGCCGCAGCTCCCATTGCTCGCACTGCACTCGTCTACATCTGGAAGCACAGGGAGGCATGAGACAGGAGTGAGGCAGCCCAGGCCACACCTCGGGGCTGGCTGACAGGGCCCATGTGGGTGAGAGGGCCGAGCACCCCACCGCTGACTCCGGCCTGGTACTGTCATCGGATGCAGACATGCGGCCGCACACGTCACACACATCACACATACACACATGCACACACGGCACCAACACACATCCCTCCCCCGGGAACCTCAGGGGTGTGCTGAACTCAAGCAGCTGCTCCCAGACGAGGAGGACAGTGGGAAAGTGGCACAAAACGGAAGTTCCAGTCAGGTCTTGGTTGTGTCTGAGCTCTGGCCCAGAGACCACGGGGCCTTGTCTCGCTGAGGAACTTTGGACAAGTCCCTTCCCGGCATGTTTCCCCTCTTGTACTACAGGCACCAGGGCGACAGAAGTCAGCTCAAGGCCCTTCCTCTGACCACTGGAGACCAAACGCACCCATGGAGACGGGGACAAAGGGCTGGGCCGCATCCACACTGGAGCGCTGGGGCCACCAGCACGTGGGGAGCGGCGGGCCCAGGGAAGCTGGTGCCCAGGTTTTTGGGAGTCCTTCCAGAAGAATCCGCAGCCCACCCCAGGAGCCACCCGCCATCACCAGCTGTGCCTGATCACAGCCACCAGGCAGGGGGAGTGTGGCTACCCCAGGTCACAGGAAAGGAAGAGACACCCAGGACTTTGGGGCCATTCTCAGCTTCCCCACCTTCACCTGTGATGCCTCTACGTCTCCGAGTCCCATCCTCCACGGCTCCTACATGCATCTAGAACCTTCCCTCCTCTATGTCCCCACCCGTTCTGCCTGAGCTCCGGTAGCTCTCACTTCTGGGGCTGTCTCCCCACTGGTGCCCTGGCCGCTGGAGCCATCTTGTTATGTGAACTTGGCCATGTCGCACCCCTGCTTCCACCTTCCAGTGGTCGGCCATTGCACTGGAAGTAAAACCCCAAGTCCCCTCAGGGGCCCGCAGAGCCTCACCCCCTGCATCTCCCACCACGCTCCGCCTCTCCTGGGGGCTGTGGCCGCACCAGCTGCTTCTTGGGCCCTCGGTGCTCCCTCTGCCTCAGTGCCTTTGCATACATGGGTCTCACTGGCATGCTTCCCCTCATCTTGACCCAACACTTCTCTTTTAGGGTCCCCCAGTATCTCCATACTCTGTCCTTCTTTGCTGTCACCTCTCGCACTGGAATGAGTGGTCTGTGGGATTCTCTGTGTAGCAGCCACTCCCCACTCTGGACGGGGCTCCCCCTGTAACTGCTCTTTCCAGGCCTATGCCCACAACCTGGCTGAGGCCTGGTACCCAGCGGACGCCTGCTGCTTCCTTCCCCCGTGCCCTTGGCTGAGCCCCCTGCCCCCCAGTCCCAGACTTGCTTAGGCCCCTCCCTGGCCTGGCAGAGCTGAGGTCAGAGCTGGGGTGTGGGGTGCAGTATAGGTGGCCGTGTGGCCAGGCGCGTGCCTCGGGGGGAAGGTGGCCCTGGTGGGTGGGCTGCAGACCTCCGCAGTGGGTTGTCCCGTAGAGCATGTAGCCACGGTGGCACAGGCACTGGAAGCTGCCGGGGGAGTTGATGCAGATGTGGTCGCAGGTCCGCTCGAAGGAGCACTCGTCGGTGTCTGTGCGGCACAGGGGACAAGGGGGGGCAGGAGTTTCAGGCTGGGGCGGACGGGCACGGCCTGTCACTCAGTCACTCGATGTGCATCTGTGCACAGACAGTCCCTGGGCTGGGGTCTCAGTGCACGGTTGACGGGTAAATGTTAGACTTCTTGTCGCCACCTGATTTTCCATTTCATCTCCATTAACCTCATGTTTCTGGGTCACAAGCCACCTCACATCTTTGCTGGATGTGGGCAGGGTAGAAATATTTATAGAAACACAAGGGGTCATCATGAACCTCTGCCATTTCGGCATCTCACATCCAAATGTGATTAGGATGGGTATTTAATCCACACCTGCAGGAGACTGACTGGGGTTTGCTTGTCTGAGGAAGCAGTTGAGCTGCGACACGGACCCAGGCCTCTTGGGTGCTGACCAAAGTAAGCTTTCCTATCCCCCCACGATGCCTCTTAATAAGGAAAACAGCACAAACAGAAAGGGGGGATACGCTACCCATAAGGGATAACAAAGTAGCCTTGACAGAATGTGAAATTTGATTGAGCTTCCTGGCAGCCAGGGTAGAAAGGGAAAGAGGAAGGGCGACAAAACGCTTATTGCTGGAGAGGAGGAAATGAACCGTGTGCTCACAGGGGACAAGTCCACCCTAGTCATAAATCCTGAGGAAGATGGCTCCCATGGGGTAGTTGATGGGGACTCCTGAGGGCAAAGCAGACACTGACCTACATTGCCATGGACACTGTAGTTGGAGCTCATTCTTTGAATGTATTAGCTCATGTGACCACACACATGATCATAGTACAGGGGTGCCTGTAATGACACTAGCACAAGGAAGGAGTCACACGGCGGTGCTCCAAGGAGGATGTGACTCCCCTGGGCGGGATTTGGGGAGATCTCCTGGTGCTTGTGGTACTGGGCTAGACCATGAAGGAGGGGGCTAGCTTTGAATGAAGGACTGAGACTGGGAGAGGGCACTCGAGTCAAAGGCTGGCAGATGGCAGCAGGGGCTGCTCAGGGGACTGTGTGGAGCTTGGGGACCGGGATAGTATCTGCAGTCCCCAACACAAGGGCCCTGAGTGCCAAGCAAAGGAGCTTAGACCCCTCCCTGCTGGAGCTGAAGAGCCCGGGGTGGTGCTGGAGCAGGGATGGGAAGGCCAGAGCCCCAGAGCCTCTGGGAGGAGGGCCTGGAGGAAGGTGGGGACTCGGCAGAGCCCAGGGGCAGACATGCCATCGCCCTCCCCTCGGCGGCTGCCCACCTCGCTCGCGGGGAGCTGGGGATGCAAGACCAACGGTCTGTCCTCAGCTCTCCGCAGAAGGCGGCAAAGCAGACGGGGAACCCGAGCCAACATGCGGAGGAGCCTTGGTGGGCACCCAGACAGATGCCGTGCTCCCAGTGACCCTCTCGCTGAGAGGGAGACCGGCCAGGATGCCCGTCCAGGGGTGAAGGGGTTGAGTCCAGGAGGGGAAGCGACTGGCTTGGGTCCCACCACGAGCCCCTGCATGGGCTGGCGTTGGGTCTTCCCTCACCAGCATTCCTGCTCTCGCCTTCCTCGCGGGACTTGAGGGAGCACATGCCTCGCCCCTCAGGGTCTCGTGCCGCCCCAGGGCCAGCCTCTGAGCTGCATTAACAGGCAAAGCTGCAAGTCCCACAGCCAGACTCAGCTATCTGCAGCCTGCAACTACCGGAACGCCATGGAAATGAAATGACCAGATGGCTGCAGAGCGACCACTGATGGAATTGAGCTGTACCCCGGCTGTGCAGGACACCCAGGCCCCTCCCTCTGCACTTTCACAGGGCCCCTGTCTCCTCAGTGGTCTCATCCGGCCCCACAGGGCTCCTTGTGGTCCTCCAAGCCCCCTAAGCCCAACAGTACCACTTCCTGGGAGGATTTACCTCCCTGGGTCCTCTTGGCAAATGCCTATTCATTCTTCAAACATTCGGCCAATGTCCCTCCCCCAGGAAGCCTTCCGGGACTCACTCTCCACTACCCCTCCTCTGGGCTCTTGCTGCATCCTGACGTCTGCTGGACTTCCCCTGGGCTGTGGTTCTTGGCTTCCGCGGGGACCTGTCCTCCCACCACCCCTGCTTCTTGCAGGTGCCTGGGGACCCGGGGCGAGAGGAAGGGCCCTGGGAGGGCACCTGCAGTGTGCCAGGCCTTCCACCAGGTGGAGGCATTCCACTTCCAAAGCCACTGAAGGGGCCTGGGGGCCACCAGAAGGGGAAGGACAGGATGGAGCAGCAGAGCTCTGCCGCCAAGCCGCTGTGCCACCTGGGACACGGGCTGACCCCTCTTTGGACCTGTTCCCCAGCTATAAGGGACAGGTTGGACTGCATAGCTCCAGAGAGCCCCTGGAGTGTTAAAGGACAGGGGTGCCGGGGAGGGCTGGAGCAGGAGCTGGCGGCGGAAAAGCCATCTTGGTGCTGTCAGGCCAGCCGGAAGGCTGGACAAACCCCACCCCGTCACATCTCTTCGGAGCCTGGATAAGCCCAGGAGGGGAAGGGACCCGATGAGGATGGGATGCCCCGGCCCGGGCCGCCGGGGGCAGGAGCTCACCCTGGCACGTCCGCTCGTCTGTCAGCAGCTTGTAGCCTTTCCGGCAGCCACACTCGAAGCTGCCCACAGTGTTGCGGCAGAAATGGTCGCAGCCTCCGTTGTTGACCAGGCATTCGTTGATGTCTGCGGAAGCCAAGCAGGTGGGGCGAGCTGAGGAGAACGGGTTCGGGTAGGGGTCGCACTGTGGGGGTCGACAGCCCAGCACCGGCCCTTCCCTGTCTTGCCTGCCACCCGCTGCCCAGGGCTGGCCTCAGTTCCCCCAGCCAAGCACAGGGATGGGGGGACAGGAGAAGGTGGCATGACCCGGCTACTCTGCTTCCTGCCAGGACTTGGTGAAGCTGGCATTCACGGCGGGGAGTGGGGAGGAAGTGACGTCTGCGGTGCTGGACGAGACAACAGGGACGAGGACTTCCACCACGTCCTTTCCTCCGCGCAGCCAGGGAGGCAGCCTGGGGCAGGACTGCCCGGAGCAGGCAGGCTGCTTCCCCACGGCTGGGACCAGGGCAAGCTGCCAGGCCCTGAGCCTCGGCTCCTGTCCGTAAGGCAGGGGTCCGAGCGCACCTGCTTGCAAGAGCGCTGGGAGACTGAATGAAGTAAGCCTCCCGAGGCGTTGGCGCTCGGTCAGCGCTCAGGCAACGCCCTGAAGGGTGGTTCGCTGCTCCTGTCTTACTTATGGGCACTGAGGCTTAGAGAGGCAGAGTAACGGGCCTGAGAGGCTGCGGCAGGCAGCCGGAAGCTGGGGAGGCCTGGGCCCGGCCAACTCCCCGCTCTGGTTCTCCCTGCCACCCACCCACTCCACGCCTGTTGGTCTGAGCAGCTTCTTCATCCAGCATCGAAGGAGTTGTGGCTGCACCCTGAAGGTCACCTGGCCCGACCCCATGCAGCAGCCACCCTTCCAAGCAAACCTGCCCCTGGCCCCTGCTTGCACACCTCCAGGGATGGGGAGCTCTCCCCCTCAGAGCACGGCCTGCTGTCTGCTGCATCACCAGCGTCTCCCTGAGCCCTCTGAGCTCCCTCCTGCCCCCACCCGCTCTGCTCTTCTGGGCTCTGCTCCTGTGTTCCAGGCCAGCTGGGCAGACTGTGCCATCAGAGACCCTTCCCTCGAGGTGTCTCTTCTCACTCCAAGGTTCCTCTTGGTCCCCAACCCCCAGACTGCCCATCTGGTCACCACCTTCTAGACATGACCCAGCGATAAGCAGAAGTAGGAGAAGACTTTCAGGAAGGTGTTCTCACCCTGATTTGGCAGGTGGGGTGGTGAGAAGGGAGGGGTGGCAGAGGCCCTCCTAGTGGGGAAGACAGGAAGGGCTCCTCCTTGGGGGCCACCAGCCACCTTGCAGCGGGGCTGCTAACAGGTTCCAGCACCCACTGAGCCCGTGTGACCGGCCCGAGCAAGGTCATCTGCCCCCTTTTACTAAGCCCTGGTCCTGTCCCGGCGACTCCGATCTCGCCGAGCCCCTCACCACACTGCTCACACCTCTTCCTCAAACATCTGCCAGGGAGTCCTAAAGCAGTGTTCACACAGAATGTTCCCCAACAACAAAATAAAAACCAGGTCTGTGATCAAGCATGTTAGGAAAAGGTGGTTTTAAGGAGAGTAAGTTCAGGGTCCCCCATGGGCAATTCGCAGAGCCTCTGGGAGGGGAACAGCACAGCCGGTCTGGTGGGGAGCCCCAGGCCTGCTCCCTGTGGTGCCCCGGTGGGCCTGGGCTCGGGGTGTGCCCCTATACCTCCTGCCGTGGCTGGCCTCCCCGAGGCACCAACACTGCAAAGACCTATTCTGGTTGCAGTTCTGGTGACTTTGGCACCAGGAAGGTGGGAAGTGGTCCCCACTAAGCGAGGCAGCTGGGGTGTGGACAGTGAAGCAGAGCAGGCTGTGACCCCCAGCTCTGCTGTGCGTGGGCGGGGTGCTTCACCTATCTGACCGTAGTAAGTCTCTGTGCATGCTCAGTGAGATGATCACTGCAAACGATGGCTTCTCAGCACTGGGAACTGGGCATGTGTTCAGAAGTCTGTGCTTCAGGAAAAGGCTGCCTCAGGATGAGCCCACCTGCCAGGAAGGGGCAGAATTCTCTAGTGGTCACTGTACTGCTCCCCTCATGCTGGCAACCAGGCCAAGCCTTGCCAGCAAGGTGTCAAAGCAACTGGGACAAGGTTGCCCCCTTTACAGAGGAGGTCACGGCTGCACGCAGGAGCCCAGCTGGGCCATCACAGTCCACCAGTTCACACTGGCCCGGCAGCTCCAGACAAAGCCCACGGAAAGCCCAGGGAGGGCCTGCCTGGGGAGGAGGCTTAGGCGCCTCTGTCGTCTCCTCCCCTGGGGTTACAGGAAGATGGGGAGTTTCTAAATAGCTAGAAGCCTCTGGGATGAGAGACCCATCTCAGCTCTGTCCCCACCAGCTGTATGGCCCTGGGCAGGGAAAGGCACCTCTCTGAGCCTAACGTCCCACCTGCAAGCTGGGCTGCTGCCAGGCCCTCCCGCAGCGTCGCTGGAAGACCGAACGTGCCCATGGGGCTTGCCGCCTCAGGAATGCCTCAGACCTCTGGAACCCCCCACCCCACCCCTGGGCCCATCTGGGCCTGTCAGCTAAGGGGCTGTCATAGCAACCAGACACTGGGGGGAGGCACGTTTGTTGCTTGAGGCCTGGGCTGGTGCAGCGGGCTGCCTCGGGGCAGAGAGGGGGGTGCCTGCTCCTCTCTAGTCCAGGATGCAGTGAGGGCGCTGGGCTCCCACAGCCCCTCGACCTCCATTCTGATGAGCCCCCAGGGGAGCAGTCCCTGCCCCTTTCTCCCCTTCCTGCCCCCTCAGACTCTCCTCCTTCTCTACTGTGTCACTGTCCCCCAGCAGGCGGCCAGCAGCGTCCTGCCCATTTACACATCCTCGTTGTCCCAGGACTAAAGGCCCAGCCCCTTCTTGGAGGCTCACGGCCCTTTCCGTCCTGGCTGCTTGGTCCTCCTCTTTCTGTGTGCCTGGCGTCCACGGAAGCCCAGACTTGGGCTGCTCCACCTGGGGTAGCCCCCGCCCTGCCCCTGGGAACAACTGCCCCTCTGGGACGTCTTCCCTGATGTTCTTTCCAGAGTCAGCTGCCCCCTTGTCCTGGGCCCTGCCCTCAGTACTAGGCTCCTGTGTGGAGTCCCAGAGGCCAGCACGAGGCCTGCACAGAGAGACTGCCCAGGAGTGGCCACTGAGTGAATGGACGGGTGAGGGGGTCAAAGGATGAGACCAGGCGGCTGAGAGAAGGGGGGGTCTTGGGCCATCGAGCGGGGCAGTCGGGTGCATCGGCCAGTGCTGGGGGAGGGGGAGGGCTCAGCTGTAGGGACACACAGTAGGACAATGGTGCCTGCTCCCCCCTGCCTGTCCCCCTGAGTAGGCCCAGCCTGGCAACCCCGGGGTGGGAGTGGGAGGCCCTGGGAGAGTGGGCAGGCGTCACCAGGGCGGCCCAGTGGGGAGGGCAGGCTGCTGGGCAGGGCGGCGAGGGAGGAGAGGAAACGTGTGGTCGGTGGGCTTCTCGCAGACCGTTCTGGAAGGAGGCAGGAGGAGGGGCTGGTGTCTCTGAGGAAAGCCAGGCTCCAGCTCACGCAGCCAGGGCCCCCGACCTCCCTCCTCCCTGAAGGGCCAGTCAGCGAGCTGCCCAGCTCCTGGTACCAAGCAGGGAGCCTTGAGACGGGGCCCCGGCCCTGCGCACTCCCGTGAAACAAAGACCCTCCAGACAGTCCCGCGGCGCCCACGTTTTAGGCAGAACTACCCCCTCTCCCACACCTGCTTCCACTTGCTCACTTGATCCCCATCTGCCCGGCGTTTTCAGCTCTGGATTTTCTGAGACCTTCGTTACCTCTGCCCTCCAGCCATCGGTCTTGCTTGACAATGACTTCTTAGCTTCCAGAAAACACTGAGCCTTTGAAATCACTCCTTTGATGTCTCCTCTGGGCCTCTGCCAAGACCAGGGCGTGCGCGCTGACTGCAGAGCTAAAACCCCAGGGCCAGGCCTCAGTCTGCCAGGAATCCCCAGCTGGCTTCCTCTGCAGAGCCCCGGCATCCGACGCCCACCTCCCCGGCCAGACGAGGCTCTACGACAGCAAACCCTGGGGCCTGGCGGTCGCTGTTGGTTTCCAGGCTTCCTTGATTTGAACATGTTATGTTGGTCACAGTATGCAGTCCCGGACTAGTCCCACGATCCTTACATTCTAGTATTTATGACCATATCCAGACTGTTCTTGTTCACCTCCACTGCCACCCCTTGGCCCAAGCCACTGTCACCACGAGCCCGGGTCACGGCAGCAGCTGCCTCACTGCTCCTCCACGCCCTGCCCAGAGACCGCCCTCCAGACAGTGGCCAGGGTCACCTCAAAATGTAAACTGGGGCCTGTGCTGCCCCTGCCCAACAGCGTTTGGGGCCTTGTCAAGGCCGGAGGGAAGGGCCGTTTCCTCCCCCAGCCCACAGGCCCTGCGGCAGCTGGCCCAGCCTCCCCACACCGCCCTGGGCCTGGGCGCACTGGCCGCCCTCGGGCCCTTGAACCCAGCTCCCCGCACAGCTTTGGTGCTGCTGGAAGTGGCCTTGTGACACATCTCCTGCCGCCCTCCCTGACGTCCCCACCCAAGCTCGGTGGGCCCCGGTCCTGGCTCTCCTGCAGTTACTGTACTTCCCTATCCAGCACCAAGCAGTCTGTGATACACGTTTATCTTGGTTTTACAAAATGAAAATATGTCTTCTGCTCTCAGTAGCAGATCTATTGGGGCACAGGGAGTATCTGTGTTACTCAACTCTCCCCAGCACCCAGCATGGGAGCCCCCAAACCCACCTGGTACGTGTGAACAAGAGGGCGCCCCGACTCCAGAGCAGTGGGAGTGGGAGGCTCTGGCCAAAGGCAGGGGCCAGGCAGGGACAGGCCTGCTTAAAGGGCCCGACGGCTTCAAGAGGAGGCGTGGGAGACACAGTGGGGGACTCGGACTGGTGTGCCGGGGGCTGTGTGGACTGCTCCCCTCGGAAACAGCGCCCCCAGGTACGGGCCACCAGGGGCGGGCAGAGGGCAGGAGTCGGAGCACCCTCAGATGCTCCTCTTGGGCTGTGGGACTGCCGAGGCCCCTTCCCGGCTGAGACGGGTTGCCTCCCCTTGGTGAGCTCCCAGCCTCACCTCAGGAAATCAGCCGCCCGGCCTCCGGTCCTGGGTCAGCTCTGTGCCTTGGAGGGCATCAGAGAGGCCTGGGTCTACCCTCTTCCGTCCTGCCTCCAAGGGCAAGTAGCCGGGCCTGCTGTGACACAGCTGGGCCGTGAGGGTGGCCTGGACCGTGGTGGACCCCTGGCCAGCCTCTTGCCATCGAGTCCCTGTGGTGAGGCCTCAGATGCCACCCGCAGGGCAGGTGGGCAGCATGCCTCAGCTCTGAATGGGCTCAGCGGAGGCTATAGAAGGGCTTTATTTTCAAATAAACAGGTGGAAGACCTGTTATTTCTACTAATAATCCCCAGGCTCTTCCTAGCAAAGTGTCCAGGAAGAAGTCATAGGCTGTCTACTTTTACAGGCGTAAAAAGCCCACCTCGGGCAGAAATCACCCTAAGCCTCTGCTGCCAGTGTTCTCACCCCCTGGCCTTTGGGAGGTTAAGCCCTCTGCCCTTTCAGCCTGCCCTGCTAAGGGCCGGTGCGGAGCCGGTGGGAGCGGGACGGGCTGCGCTTCACCCCTTCGCAGGGGTTTTGGTGGCGGGTCCTGACTGCCCACCCAGGGGCCATCCTGCCTCGGGTTCCTTTGCCAGTGGCTGCAGGGCCGGCCCCTTCAGTCTCTGGAGCTCGGTCAGCTCTGGCTCCCTGTTTCCTCAGGGACCGGTGTCCCAAGCACTCCTGGGGGCCCTCTAGAACTCTGTGGGGTGAGCCAGAGAACGAGTGGGGAGAGGAAGCTCTACCTTCTCTCACTCGCAGCAGCCGGCAGAGGGGCCCATCTCTGCATCTCTTCAAGTGCGAGGATTCCCGATGCTCCCAATTCCGCCTTTGCTAATTGCACACAGAGATCTTTCTGCCCCTCCGAGTCCTTCAGTTGAGAGTCCCTTACTTTCACTCCTCCAGTGACAAGGACACAGAGTGTCCACATTTTTCTAGCCATGACAAGAAGCCTGTCCTGTCCCGGTATAAGCAGACCTGCATTTCCCAAACTGCCCTGCCCCAGGCTGTCACCCCAGCTCTGCAGCTCTGCAAGAGGCCACAACTAAGGGGAGGCAGCAGCCCCCCAGCTCCCACCCGGGAGCTGCAGTGAACCACCGAAGGCCTAGGAAGTCCCGCAGTAAAGACGCCTGTTTCGTTAACCCAGTGTGCAGCTGAATTCTTTGATATCAGAACCCTGTTTTGTGTCCAGGAACCACATACAGCAGAAACCCGTGCTGGGAGCACTGGTGCAGACCTGCCCTCCTCTCAGCCCTGTGGGCAGAGGTGCCGGTGCCTGCTGACTGTCCTTGCCCCCGCAGTCACACCGGGCCTCACACCAGCCCAACCACGCAGACCGTGCTCCTGCTGGCACTGCCTGGGCCAGGAGTGAGGTGGGCCTGCGTCAGCGGGGCTCCGCACTGACCTTTGCATGTCTTTCCATCGGGCTGCAGCGTGAATCCGACAGGGCAGCTGCACCGCACGCCGGTGGCTGTGTCCTTGCATGTCCGGTCACAGCCTCCGTTATTGACTGCACATGTCTCTGGGGAGGGAGAGAGACAAGAGGCGCTCAGTCTCCTGCAGCAGAAGCTAACAGCTTTCCCCATCCATGGGGGCATCTCCTGAGACAAGGACCTGAGTTCCAGTCCTGCCTCTGACACCCTCTAGCTGTGGGGCTTCTCTGAGCCTCAGGCTCCCCATCTGTGAAATGGGAGGATACCATTCCTATGGGGTTGCTGCTGAGGCTCCACGGTGATGGTGATGGATGGGAAAACTGTAAATGACACGGGGCCCTGCCTGTGCAAAGGATACTGCCATGAGGGTCACACCACTACTGGGGGCCAGTGCTGAGGTCAGCCTGGCTGGTACTTAACTGCCTGGGGCCAGATTCCTAAACCCTGGCCCTGCCTGCACCTGAACTCCAAACCCACACCGGGGGTAACTGGGGCTCCCAAACTCATTTCAGCATGGAATGGCTTGTGATCCTGGCCGTGGAGTCCTGAGGGGAGGCTCCCAGAGCCCATGCACCATCCATCACCTCAACAGGCTCTCAGCCCAACATCTGTTCTCACTGAACCATCAGCCACAGGCGTCTGGTTCTTGTCCACTTGAAGCTTGCCTAGTGCTTTTTTTCTTTTGAAAATTCAAAGGGGCTAGAGTGGCCCGGGTGTAACCTAGGTCACTGAGCCCGTCGTGTGGTGAGAGTGATCCTCCCCAGGCCTGGAGAAGGGGCTGGCAGCGCCGGGTCGCCAGGGCACAGGTGGCCGGCTCACGGAGGGGCCCCGGCCGGGCCTCTGAGCCTTCCCGCCTGGGCTTCCCCCCGAGCATCTGGCATGCTCTGCTCTTGTGGCAGCTGTGCCTGAGTAGTGGCCTTCCCTCTGCTCTGCTGCCAGGAAGCCAAGAGCCAAGAGCCCCCAAATTTTATAATCTGAAGCCCCCTGCCTGCCAACCTTGGCTTCTCCAGGGAACCTGGCCCTGGTGGGCCTTTTCCCTAGAGGGTGTCCCAAACCAGTTTATTCTGCCTGTGCCTCTGTGGTGTCTGGATTCCTGCGAGCTGCCTTCGGCTCTCCGGGATTTGGGGATGACTGCAGGAGTGATGACTGAGTGAACACATACCCCAGCGGCCAGGGGTCCCTGCTGCTACTCAGACCAAATCCAAGATGCCGTTCCTTTGAACTTCAGGTCGTGGGGGTGGGTGAGGCAGGGGAGGAGGAAATCTTTCCCTCACGTGTGTGCGTGTGCATCTCTGCGAATCTGCGGGGCAGCCATGGTGGGGTGGTGCTCAGTGTCCTGACTGTGGGGGTGGAGGGCCCCAAGGGCCCTTCTTGAGGCTGTCTCCACTCTGTTAGGCTGGGCCGCTGCACTGCCGCGGGCGAGTCTGCTTGGCTGGTCCCGCGGGGTCTCCACTAACCCTAGCCTTCCAGTGGGTGTGGGCAGCTTTTGTGAGCCCCCTGCCCGCTCGTGGTTCAAGGCCCAGCTCAAAGACTACATCTGTGACACAGAAAGAAGGCTCCTTCTCTGCCCGTGCAGGGTGGCCGCTGTGTCGGCACAGGCCAAGCCCTGAATGGCCTACAGCCCACTCATGCCCCTCTGCCCGCTGGACTGTGCACTGGAGCCGGGCAGGCCAGGCTGTGAACCCTGCCTCTGTCACTCTGTCACTCACTGAGTGAGCCGGGTGGGCCACCCTGGGGGCTGGGCCTTAGCACCCACACCTGGTGCCTTCCCTCCCAGTGCTGAGGCGGGATCAACCCCCTGCTCAACAGCACCTGGCCTGGGGCCTGGCAGGTAGCAGTTAGTCAACAAGTGGTAGTTTCCCCTCCTGAGGGTACAGCCAGAGAGGGAAACCCCACCTGCCACCCCCGCATCAAAGAGCCAGCAGATACCCCCAAGTGCCTTTTCAGCCTTTCATGTGGGCAGCCGCCCCTCTCTGGAGGCGGCAGAGAACGTGGCACTTTCCCAGGTGCAGG
Source organism: Manis pentadactyla (assembly GCF_030020395.1). Taxonomy (NCBI): domain Eukaryota; kingdom Metazoa; phylum Chordata; class Mammalia; order Pholidota; family Manidae; genus Manis; species Manis pentadactyla. The sequence goes on along the minus strand of NC_080028.1, from coordinate 5,811,835 downwards.
TAATTAAGGCTCTGGCCTTGGAAAGGTGTGGGGAGTGGGGGGCAGCAGCTGGTGTCAAGCGCTGGGGCTGGGGCCCAGCTGGGTGGCCTTATGTGGTAACAGCAGGATGGCCACCGGGCCTCTCTGTGGTGGTGGAGGTGGGGCATGGCATGGGCACTGGGGGGCTGTGCACCTGAGAGATGGGACTGGCCAAACAGGCTCCAGGGGTCTTGTCAGCCCCTCCTGTCTCTGGAGCCCAATGGGACTCGGAATTTGGCCCTTCAGAGCAGAGGGGACCTCTGCCTGCTAGGTCACCCACTCTCCGGACCCTTAGTGCAGGCCTCTCCCTGGCACGCTGCACACCTTTAGCCTTCTGTGTGGCACCAGTGCATGGGGTCTCAACTTCAGGCTTTGAGTGAGGAGCTCTGGGCCCCTGTGGGCTGTTCTTGGGTGCTGCCTGCCCGGCCCCATAGCTCCTTACGGCAGGTCAACTGCGCTAGGCCTGGCTCAGCCTTCCAGGCCTCACGGTGCCCACTCACAGCAGCTCTGAGGTGGCTTCTGCACCCTCCATCCCCCGGCGAGGAACTGGTGCAGAGAGCTCAGAACCTGCCAGGGCTGTGCTGCTGGTAAGTGGCAGCGCTGGTGGGACCCTCTGGGTCTAACTCCAACCCACTCGACGGCCTCAAAACCCCACATCCAGCCACACCAGCCCAGGGTCCCATGCAGCCAAGTATGCACTTGTCTCTCCATCTCCTTCCCTGGCTGCTCCTCTTCCAGTGCCCCCTGTCTCCATGAGCGCTACCCTGAAAGGCCCCAAGGACACATCCTGGGATGCCCCCTCCCTGCTGGGGCCCAGGGCCCGATCTGGCTATTGCCTTTGCATCTGACTCTGGCCCTGCTCTCATGCTGCTGCTGGTCGGGGCCGGGCCACCAGTGACCTTTTATGTGACTTTCTCGGCCTCCCAGTGGTCCCTCTCCTCCAGCCATTGCCTCACTCTGGGGAGCCAGTGCCTTAGCCTCACGTAATAATGCCAAGGGCCTTCTCTGCAGGCCCTGTGCCGGGTGGGGGGAGCCGAGCCTAGTGAGCAACCGGCAGTCAGCCTGTCCTCCCAGCTGCCCTAGCTGGGGGCCCTGGGTAGGTGACGGCACCTGTCTGGATCCCCAGCGCCCCCAACAACACGGGGCCGGTTGTTTCTGTCCCGCCTCCTTTGGCTGGATTGTTCTGAGGTCAGCAGATGTACACGGTACAGTGCGAGACGTATGGGAAGGGCTGCAGTGGGCGGCAGGGACTGATACCTGCAACGATGGGACAGGCCGGCCTGGGTGGGACTGAGCTTTGTCCCTGGGAGTTTCCAGACAGCGGCTGCTGGATGCTGTGAGGGCGCTTCTTGCCTGGGATGGTGACCAGCCTGGGCCACTGTCCTCAGCCCCCATCTCTGAGCACCTCAAAGAGCAGCTTTACCTCTCTGTTCCCCAGGACCAGAGGCCATCCAGGCCTGCTGTGAGGCCACTCCTGTTTCAGATTCAGGAACCAGACTGCCTGTTTTCTCTCCTGGCTACGTGATCACCCCAGATGCAAACAGCAAATGTGGGCTGGGGCCTGCAGCCGCGGAGTCTCTGGTCTGGGAGAGGTGAGGGGAGAGGGCTCTGGGCTCTAACCCACCTTCCACTCCCTCCCAGGGGCCAGTTGCTGGGCCTGAGGGCAAATGTGGCTCTGCAGGTCTGCCCTGTGACGCCACACCCCAGCCCGGAGCACACACTGCTTCGGGGACCGAGCCCCCGAGGACTGCCCTGCAATCCAAAGGCTTTCCTTTGGGCCCTGTCTCACCTGAGCCTGCCCCTCCGAGAGAGCTACCGGGTCTTCCTAAAGGCATCTTCTCCACCTGCAGAGACCAGGGGAATGAGACCTCCCAGGGCACAGCCTTCTCTAGCTGACAAAGCACTTTCTCAGAACCAGAAGGGGGACTCCTTTGCGGGCAGAGAAACTGAGGCTCAGAGAGGTTGAGTGACTTGTCCAGGCAGGATCAGCTACATAATTTCTGGGATCCAATGTGAAAGATAAATGAAAGGCCCTTGTTCAGAAATTGTTCAGAATTTCAAGATCGAGACCACAGAGCCCTCAACCAGCTGGGCTGCGTGGGGCCTGCACCTTGAAGCCAGTCCTGGGCCTCGGGCCACATAGCTGAAAGGGGGAGCTGGTATCTGCACCCAAGACTGGGAGACTCCAAGTGGATGAGCCACGCAGGCCAGGCCTGAGAGCCAAACCTTCGGCGGGCATCCTCAGGGCCCACCGAGGTGGGCAGCAGAGCGGGTGGCCGGAGGAAGCCGAGATGTGTGCCCATGGTGCCAAGCCTCCTCCCCCAACACGGCCGGCCTGGCAAAGCGGGAAGGTTAGGCATGGGGTCTAAAGTGGGAAGGGGTCTGGGATCGAACCCCTTTTCAGCAGGTGGGAAAACCCCAGATGTGTTACAAGGCCAGGCTTTGGTCTTTTCCCTGGGGGATTCCTGCTTTGGGCCAGGCCCTGTGAGATACACTGGACCCAGAAGGCAGAACGGATGTGGAGCGCGGGAGGCCAGACGCTCAACTGGACCTGCCGTGTAGCCCAGCCGGGGCGGGGCCAGAGTGGGCTCTGATGGCAGGATGCCCTTTGAGTTGGCACTGCCTGCTTGCACCACCCTAGGTCTGGGGTGAGGTCCTGTAAGGCCCATGGAGGACTGTCTGAGTCACAAGTAGTGGGTAAAACGTGAGCCACCATGTCAGAAAACTGGGTTTCATTTCTGGCCCTGTGGGCTCAGGCAAGCCCCCTTATTTCTTGGAGTCTGAATTTCCTGGTGTGCAATGTGGAGATGATATTTACCATGTGGTTCTTGCAACGCCCAGACAGAATGTGGACGTGGCAGTACTTTGTAAGTTCTCCTAACCGTGGCCACATGGTCACTCTCGGTGCCATTTCTTAGAACCTGTGCATGAGGAGTTCTAGGGTCCAAGTCGGTTGCCGATTCATCCGACGATGATTTTCTGTGCTCCTGCTCTGCTCAGGGCAGGCCGGCCTCGCCTATTGGAGCAGCAGGTGGGTTCACTCCTCTGTCCACCCAACAGGTTGGAACAACTGCCTGGTGCTGGGTGGCCATTGGAGAGAAGCTAGGGATGAACCTGCCCCGCCCCAGGCCTCAGGGGGTTAGGGTTTATCAGGGGAGACAGAATCGGGCCAGACCGAGCCTCTCTCCCAGGAGTCTGGATGCTACTCCAGCCCCATCACACCCGAGCATGGGCTCCGCGGGTCCCCCAGGATGGGTGCCTTAGCCCAGCCTCCTGCGTTCCCCTGGAGGCCCTTCCAGCGCTCTCCAGGCCCTGGGCTCTGCTCGTGTGGCGGTCTCCCTCGGTGACCACTCACTGGACAGAGCTGAGTCAGGGGGACCCCGTGCCCTGTCAGGGCTGGCAGAGGTGTGATTTCTGCTGGATGACTGGATGGATGAACTAGACTCTGCAGACCCCTTGAGGAGTGAGGTGCCAGGCCTGGAGGCGAGGGTGCCTGAGATGAACCCGACAGTACAGGGGTCTGTGAGTCTCCCAGCAACAGCGGGGGTCACGGGCACCGGAAGGGTGGGGCCTTGGGGAAGGAGTCGCGCCTCTCTGGGTGGACGTGTTTCCGGTGCTGTGCCCAGGGGTTGCCGTGGCTCCCCACAGGGCAGGCGTCCAGCTCCACCCCCAGAGGCTCTGATCCCATGACCCTGCCCGCCCACGCATCGCCCTGTCCCTACGAAGGCCTCGGTCAGGGCTGGCTCACTGCCCGTCTGCTGCTGGGATCAGCTGAAGCCAGCTGTGTAGAGGGGTTAGCCACCGGCTCTCCTGGCCCAGCCAGGGGACTCTGACCTCTGACCCTCCTCCCCCAACTAATTCCTGAGCCTTCCATGGCTCCTTCACTTTGGGGTAAAAGCCATGCTCCTTGTTAGGGCCCTTTCACAGTGGCCCCGGGGCCCTTACTGCTCTGGTCTCCTGTGGCCTGTCATGGGACTGTCAGCTGGCCTGGGCCCCTTATCACGCCAGAGCAGTGAGGCTGCTCTGCTCGTGAAGTCCCGTTGGCAAGTGGGGGCGGTCGGGTAAACAGCAGCTTTCCCGGCCACTCAGCCGTGAGTGGGGAGCAGGGGTTCACCCCCGTCTGCCATGTGCCAGTGCCCAATTCCTACCACCCTGCCTCTGCACCTCTGCCCAGCCACCCCTGCTCTGCCTTGGCTAAGCAGACACCTACTCCTGAGAACTGTCTGCAGAGGGCGTGCTTACCCGCATGCAGAGATGGGCACTGGGCAGGGCGCTGCGCCCAGGAGTGCCCAGGCCTCTGAGTGGAGTGGGCTCCGGGGGACATGCTGGTGGCTGATGTGACAGTGACAGTGGGTGTGGGGCCTGTGAGGAAGGCAGCAGGGCAGCCCTGGAGGCCGGGACTGCAGCCCCAACAAGGGAGTGGCTCCCGGGCCTGGGTGTGAGGGTGAGCGGGAGAGGAGGTCTCTCTCGGTACCTGGCCCTGCTGTCTATCATGTCCAAGGGCAGAGACCTTGGCCCGGGACCCTCAAGGGCAGGCCTGGCCCCCGGGCAGCGGTGGCGGGTGCTGCACTCTGCCTGTTTAGCCCGTAGCCGGCTGGCTGTGAGGCTCACTGGGCCCCTTGCTGACCCCAGCCCTGCTGTGTGGAGCACCAGGCCTGGAGGCTCCCCACCGCCCCACGGGCTCCATCTGCCTGGAAACGCGTCCCTGCTCAGGGGAATTTGCTGTAAGTGTTTGCTAGTGGGACAGTCTTCTGGAGGCACCTGGGCTCATGATTTCAGGGGCAAGGTCCTCTTACAGGCCTGCCTGGTGGGTGGGGTTTCCACACCGGTGCTCCGAGAGCAGGACCTTGGGGCCTGAGGGATGGTGCCCTGCAGCCCGCAGCCCGCAGCTCGGGGTGGGGACAGAGGAAGGAGAGGAGGCCGACCGTGAACGACAGGAGCAGACCTCGGGAGATTTCTCCACTTGGTTGGAGGATCTTGAACCTCCTGTCCACCCGAAAGGACGGCTGAGGTGCACAGTAGAGGGACGGCAGGAGCAGGAGGCAGTAAGCCCTTTCCTGGCCGCCGACTCCTGCCTTTACTCTGGCTGTGAGGTGGGGGGGATGCTGAGGGCAGACAGAGTGGGGCTGGCTGCACCCCTCAGTTGAGGCAGTCCTCAGGAGAGAAGGTGGGGTCACTATGCCTATTTGGCAGAAGGCTCAGGAGGTTGGGGGAGGGGAAGCAGCCTGAGAAAGGTGACCTGTCTGGTGACCCTTCTTCGGTGCCCTGCTGCCCTCCAGCGGGTGTGACTGGGGGGCTTGGGGGCTAGACCCTTCTCCTCAGAACACCCACCAGCAGCAGCCATGCTCTCTGAGCCCTCATTGTGGAGGTGCAGACTGGGGGACCGTCACCTCTCCTGGAAGAGTATGGTGTCCTGTAGCAGGGAGAGTGGGATGGTGGGAAGCTGCACCAGCCACTCATCTCTCTGAGCCTCAGTTTCCTCATCTGTGAACTGCATGGCAACCCCTGCAGGCCTCTGGGAACATTAAATGCGTCGGAACTGAGCCTGAAGGCTGCTCAGTAGAGCGGCAGCCTTGCTCCAGATTCCTGATGGCTGCCAGGGACAGAGCAAAGGACAGGACAGATGACAGCCTGGGGCAGAGGCGGCAGCACCCAGCACCTGTGTGCACCCAGGTGGGGCCTCCAGACTAGTCACCCCCACTCCCCCCCTACTCTTGGACGTCCTGGGGCCAGGACTGGGGCAGGGTGAAGCTGGCACTTGGGAGCCTGCATCTGCCCTCTGTCCTCCAGTTCTAGATTGTACACTGGCTGGGCCTCCGGGGGGAGTCCAGATCGCAGGCATCTGGCTGGCCTCTGCAAGGCGCTTGTCCACCCTGCTGATTCTCTGGATCTCCTCTCTGTGGTGTCAGCCCACATATGACCTGAGCAAGGTCAGGCAGGCCCCGGGCTTCTCACCTCATGGCCTGGACTTTGCCAACAGGCTGTGCTCCCTGCACAGCCCTGGTTCTGCCCATTCTGAGGGCCCTTGTAAATGCCAAGGGGCTGGGAAGGAGAAGCAGCAAAGACTGCTATGTGCTCAAGCACCTGCTGTGTGCCACATCTCAAGGGTCTCATGCCAGCTGCTTCAGAGTAGAAACTACAACCCCCTTTTGGCAAGAGAGAAAACTGAGGCTCAGAGATGTGAGGTAACTCACATAGTGACTGCGGGGCCGGGACGGAACCAGGTCTGGCTCCAGAGCCTGGGCTGGGGCAACGGACTGGAAGGGAGTCCCCATTAGCAAAACTCCAATCAAGTGCCTCTGCTCTAAGAACAGAGGCACAGTTCTTAAAACAAAGATGCAGCCTGGCTGAGCAACCTGCAACTTCCCAGCCTCTTTGGGACAGACCAGGAGCCTCGCCACAGGGAGCCCTCGGCTCTGGCTACTCCTCCGTCCCCAGTCAGCTGCCGGCTCCCGGTCTGCGGCCACTGCCCGGCCTGCTCCTAGTGGGAGCAGGCTAGAGAGAAGCTGAGAGGCAGGCAAGGGTAGGCTTGAGGGGCAGGGCAGCAAGAAGCGGTGGCCCGCCACCTGCCCGGGTGGGTGGGGAGGGGACCGATGGGCAGGGGACCGAGGAGCCTGGCGCTTCATCTGTGTCTACATGCTGGGGCTCCTCTGACGGCTGTGCACAGCGGACTGTACTAGAGAAAAAGGATGCCCTGGGCTCTTTGGGGTGCCTTCTATTTGTGGCTACATCAGACCATCAGTGTGATCACTCTAGGGCCCTGGTGAGTGTGCCAGGGCAAGGGGGCCACGCCAACCAGCAGAAACACCAGGAGTGGGTGTTGGGGAGGGGCAGTTAGGTGGCAGGGGCATTGAGGCCACATCCCGAAGGGCTTTGGGACCCATTTGGACTGAATCCTGAGGGGCCAGGGCACCTAGGAAAGGGTAAAAGCAGGCCAGGGAGGGGCTGGAGCAGGGAGGGCTGAGGCCCAGAAGGAGCACGTGGGGGTTGAGTGTGCCCAGCGGCCAGTGAGGGCGGGACAGCGTGAGGAGCTCGCCCCCTGTGTTCAGGGCGAGGACCGGCTGGGTGGGAGCCGCCGGCCCCCGGAGCCTGGGGCAGGCTGGGGGATGTGTCACTGGGAGGTTGGGAGGGCCCGGCCACCATTCAGGCGGCATTTAGACAAAGCCTGAGAGCCGGGCCAGCCACCGGGAAGGATCCCTTGGTGCCTCCTTGGGCCGCTCTGAGTGATGAGGCGCTTGTGCCAGGTCACTGCCACAGCAGGTCCTTGTCACAGACCCCGGAAGCTAGAGGCCCTGGAACTGCTTTTCTACTTTACAGCCTGAGGGGGGAAGGGACTTACCAAGGCCATCCAGGGGCAAGTGCTGAGGCAGGCCGGCTGTCCCCATGCCCAGCTCGCTGGCCCCCTCGCCTAGCTCTGTGGTCTGAGGTCTGAGTGTGGATTCCCCCAGGAAAGCCACAAACACCTGCCCCTGGAGAGCCATGTGACTGGCTCAACCCCTTGCCTCCCCGGTCTGGGCCGCCTCTTCCGGGAGATGGAGACGGCACCGTCCCCCCCAGGTCCTCAGGGAGCGTGCCCAGCCACCGTCTGGCCACACTGCCCCTTCTGGAATACCACTGCCTGCTCCTCGCATCACAAGACCCCGCCCTCTGGGCTCCAGCTGCATCCTGTCACCCACGCCCTGCCCATCCACTGGCTTCACCCCTCTGCATTCTCTGGTGGGTGTTGCGCACCCTACACCCCCGCCCACGGCAAGTTCTCTAAACCCAGCAGCTGGGCTTCGGGGCTGTTGCTCTGAGCCCACTGCTCGCACAGCAGCAAGGACCCCTCCCCAGCTCTAGTCCTACCTCACGGAACCTTCCCCAGGGTCCTGCGGAGGCCGTGCCCCTGCTGACCTCCTCTAAGGGGACAGGGCACATGGGACCTGCAGACAGGAAGGGAGCATGTCCCCAAGCTCCAGATGTCACTGTCCCAGTGGTCCTTGCCCTCAGCCTGCCCCCCCACTTCTGGGGGCTGAGGAAGTGGCACCCAGAAGTATGCCTTGTGGTAGCTGTGCCCCTGGATGTGACGTCTCCCAGGGCTTCTACACCTGAGATGGGCCCGCACACAGGCTAGGATCAGAATCAGATTTCATCTGAGGCCCAGACAGGGGGGAAAGCTACAGGGTCTCAGGCTCCAAAGGAAGCCGAGGGGCTCATGGCTGAGGGCTCTGCGCCTTCTCGGGGCAGATCCCAGATTACTCCGTCCAGCCAGGCTTCGTTCCCAAAGTGCCAGGGCCCAGGGGCCAGGATCCCTGGCTCTGCCCAACTCACAGGGGGGCTGAGAGTGAGCCACACCCTTCCTCAGCCTTAGCCCCCCATCTGGGGCTGACCAGTGCCCTGCTGTCACCTTTCTCTAACAAGCCCTGCTGGCACCTTGCCGCCACCCATACCCCATGATATAGCTGAATCTCTGTGATCCACCCTCCACCAGCCCACAGGGTGTGGAGGTTAGTGTGAGAGTGAGGGTGAATATGCATGTGACCAAACTAAGGACAGACGCTCAGGGCCCCAGCTGGGGGCCCCAGGCCGTCAGAGAGCAGCTGCGCTTGGGCCAGCTCAGCACAGGGGTGGTCTGACCACCTGGTTCTTCCTGCATGGCCGCCCATGCCTGGAGCTCAGCCCTGTGTGCAGGGAGACCTCGGCATGGCGAGGGCGCCTGCCCAGGCCCCAAAGTCCACCACCCTTTCCCTCTGGCCAGGCCTCCCACTGGGTGCCTGGCCTGGGGAGCTGCCCTGTGTCTTCACCTCCCTTGTGGCAATCCGCCTGAGCCCCTTCCCACTGCCAGGCTCACCCAAGCTCAGGGCCCCACCTTTTCTCTCCCAGCCGGACACCCGCCTGTGTGAAGGGCCAGCCGTGAGGCGTCACCCATCCCTGGGCACCTCCTCCAGGAAGGCTTCATTCATCCTCTCAGCCACCCAGCCTCCTCTGTGCTCCTGCTCTAGGCACGGCCCTGTGCTGGGGCCCAGGTTCCAAGTCAGGGAGTGGCAGGAAAGGTCCAGTTAGGTGTGGGTGGGACTTTGCCAGGTAGAACTGCCCAAGGTGGCACCTGGGTAAAGAGTGGTGGGAGGCATGACCCGCTGAGGCAGGAGCCCGGGAGGGGCTGCAACCGCAGGGCTGAGGGGCAGGTGCAGCGTGGCTTCCGGGGGACTGACTGTTTGGGTCTGGGACTAGGGGTCGGGGCAGGTGGCTTGGGACACAGGTTGGTGAAATGTGGAGAGACCCAAGGGTCCTGGAAACAGTGGCTGCAGAGAAGAGGCGGCAGGTGGGTGGCCCCTGGGTGGACAGAGGAGCCAGGAGTTGGGGGAGAAGCAGGAGGGAGAGTGTGCTGAGGGGAGCGGTGGCATCGGCTCCACCTGGCAGGGTGGCTGTGCGACTGAGTGAGAATGGGAACAGCACGGGGCTTAGCCTGCACCCGCCAAGTGTCAGCCATTGTTAGCATAACTGCCCTATTCTCCCTGCTTCCCAGGCTCCCAGGTCTCCAGCCTCCCCGTGCCCTTCCTGGAACCCGCAGCAGCTCCCCTTGCTGAGCGCTGCCCCGAACCAGGCCCCAGGCTCGGCACCTCCCGTCCTCTCTCTCCTGGGTGCCCCTGGGCTGACTGGGTGAGTGTTATGGTACCATGCCCATCCAACGGAGGGGAGCCTGGGCTCAGAGGTGCACAGGTGCAGGGGTGCAGGGGGATGGGCGGGTGGCAGCTGTGTGAGTGCCGGGAGAGAAATCCCTAGCTACCTTCCTGGGCCTCGGTTTCTTCATCTGTTAAGTGGGAGTTACTTTAGCACCAACTCTCAGGATGACTGTGAGGTAAGAAAGGCTGGGGACAGTGTGAGGCCCAGAGAAAGATGGGGCTCAAGGTTAGCCCTACCAGGCTCACTGGGCCTGGAGCCTCTGCTCCCCTGGGTGTGGGGGACCTGCGGTGGGCTGGTGGGAATCTGCTGTCCAGCACCCTCAGGGCCCACAGGCCACCTGGACTGGAGGCTGAGCCCACATATCTGAGCCATAAGCTGGGCCTTGGGCCTGCTCTGCTCTTGACTTAGGGCTCTGGATTTGAGGGTCCATAGGCCTTGGACCTTGGTCCCGAAGACTGTTCACTGATCGCACGGCCTGGGGGGGTGTCTTCCCTTTGCAGGGCTTCACCTCCTCATCTGTAAAGTGGGACAGCTGCCCCACGGGGCTGTGGGAAGACTCACTAGAGAGGGCTGCCTGGAAAGCACTTTGCAAACTGTAAAGGGGCTTAAGTATGTTGGTGAGGAGGAAGACTGAGGGGGTGGGAGCCGGCGCTGACCCTGCCTGAGGAAGCAGTGGGCACTCACCCCAAGGGGACTGCATCCCACACCTGCAGTCCCTGCCCTGAGCTGGAGATCGGTGGTCCTGGCAGTAAGCCAGTGCCGAGGGCAGCCTGGGCTCTGCCTTGGGGGAGCCCACGGTAGCTGGACGACCTGGGAGATTCCTCCCAGCCTGAGTTTGAACTGTCTGTGGCCGGCAGAATAATAGCCCCCAAGAAATATCTGTGTCTTAACCCTCCTGTGGCTCTAGGTGGCAAAAGGAACTTTGCAGATGTGATTGAATTAAGGCCCTGGGTTATGTGGCCGGGCCCAGTGTGGTCACAAGGGTCCTTACAAGTGGAGGAGGGGGGTCAGAAGAGGAGGGACAGTGGAAGCAGGTGGGAGACACCACACTGCAGGCTCAAAGGAGGCCAAGCCGAGGGGTGGGGGGGCTTCTAAAGTGGGGGAAGGCAGGGAAGCAGCCTCTCCCCTAAAGCTTCCAGGAAGAATGCGGCGTTGCTGACACCTCGGTTTTCACCCAGGAAGCCCCAGGCCGGTTCTGCCCCACAGAAGGCGCAGCTCTGCTGTGAGCTAAGGACTCGGGCTGTGGGGACGGGCTGGCGGCGTGACGGGCAGCCAGAGCAGCTTCTGTCCCCAGGGTGCTCGCGGGTCAGGGACTGATGAGGACCTGGAGGTGGCACTGGGGCTGCCTGCGGCTCACCGGTCTTGCTGTGAGCGGGGTCCCAGGGCCCTGTGGTGAACTTAGCTGGGTATTCGGGTGTTTTGCATAAGTAAGTTGGCCAGATAGTGGAAATGTATCACATCAACCTTCAAATCTAAACATTTCAACTGATATTAATGGAAATCTAAAATCTAAAATCTCATGGTTACGTATTCCGAGGCCTCTTTAAAGTAACCCTAACTGCTGCACCTGTACTCAGCCTGTGCTCAGCGATGGGGGTAATTATAACCAACAATCTCTGTGTGCAACTGTGTCCCCAAGGGTGGGCAGGACCCTTCGGCCCTGAATGGCCCCAGGCCACCATACCGCAGAGTACCCGCTGTCCCCCAACTCCACCCTCTGGAGGTTTCTGCTATATCCACACTCTAGACTGACAATATTGTGTCTTTCTGCCTGCAGGGGCCTCGTTCCCTTCCCGTGGAGCCGGAGTCTAGGCCTGCTTTGACTAGCTGCATGGCCTGAGCACTCAAGTGGCCGCTTGGCTCCTCGGGGCCCTGTGGCCTCGTATGGCGCCTCCGGGAGCCACAGGAGAGGGGCCAGTGCCGGACTTCGCCGTAGGACTCCAGTCACATCTAGTGTTTGTGTTTCTAAGCTCGGGAACCTCGTAAGCAAACTGCCTGTCCCTAGGTAAACGGGGAGCAGGCAGCGCCCAGGAGAGGGGCCGGAGGCTCGAGTGTGCCCAAAGGGCCCGAATTTTAGTTCTATGTTTTGTGTCCTCTGCTTTTTTGCCTATGTCCTGCCTCTTGGCCATGTGAAGAGGTGGCACTGCTATTTAAATGACTTGTGGACATCTAAGGAGCCTGTGGCCTCTGCAGGCTGGGCACAAATATTTTTGAAATAATTCTGAGTGCAACAGCCTATGAGAGCTTATAAAAGCTAAGCTCTCATCTCCACCTGGGGAGGTGAGCTGGAGCCCAAGCTGCAGTGAGGAGGCCACTTGCCCTGAGCCATGGACCAGGTGGGGTGTCCCCTGGGCCTGCAGGACCAGTCTGCTGCTGGTGTGTGGTCACTGTGGAGTGGTGAGGAGGGCGTGTGCTCGCGGAGCCTCACGGGGCTGGCAAGAGCCGCTCTGCACCCACTCGTTTCCGGAGGGGAGAAGCAGTCCTTGCTCAGCAGTTTCCAACCTCCTCTCCTGTCCAGCCTAAAATCAAGCCGGAGCTGGCAGACTCCTGCCAGGCCACCTCAGCCACCAGGTGGGGCCCACCATGTGCCCTGCTCCGGAGCCCTGTACTGTGACTGCAGTGGCACTGCTCACATGAGGCCATCCTGGGGCGCTGTGGCCCCGTCTCCTCTTGGGATCGACCCTCGTCTTTCCCCTCGCAGGGAGCTGGCCACGGACCTTGTGTCTCACCTTCCTCACCTGCTTTTGGGCCACAGAACAAGGTCCTACCCCCTTGCCTGCTCTACCCCAGTCCTTTCCCAGGACCCCACACAGACTCAAGCAGCCCACCAGCCCCACAGTGCACTGGGATAAACTGCCTGTGCCCCTTCCCACAGGCCAAGGATGCCAAGCAGCCTGGATGCCCACCATGCAGGCTGCCCCCAACAGGAGCCAGGCTCTGTCCAGCACCAAGCAGAAGGGGCACGGTCATTTCCCTCATTCTCCATTCCTCGCCTCTGTTAACATGCATGGCTTGGGGGCAGTCAGGCCTTACTGGGGGCTCCTAGTTAGGGCTTGTAGTCCATGGGATCCTTAGTCTACCACATGCTCTCAGAGGAGGCAGGTGCTAAGAATTCTGAGCTCTTGAGAGAGAGGCTCACTTTTCAGGAAGCCTCTGAGGATGGTACCTAGTTTCAGGCATGAGGCCCTGGCTGTGGGTCCTCATCCCCCATGTAAGTGTTGTGGGGAGACCAGAGGAGGAAGAGGTCTCTTTCGTCTGTGGGGCAGGACAGGTTCTAAGGGCTGGGTGGGGGGTTTTTATAACCAGATATGGGAATGCAAGGGAGGCCAGCCTTCATCCACCTCCTTGGCCCTCCTAATACCTCAGAGTGCCCCAGTCTGCTCCCCCAGCTCTCCCCCGAACCCGGGGTGAGGGCACCTGTGGTCTCAGAGCTTCTCCTCACCATCCTGGCCCTGCTGCAGGATCCGGCTCTGAGCCATCATCTATTGACTTGAATTAGAAACAGCAAGTACAGAAGCCCTCTCTCTCTCTCTCCCCCCACGCCTACCACCCGCCTGCTTGATGCCAACCCAGCTTGGGTCTCTTCTACCACCATCTTCTTGCTGGGAAGGGCACAGGGCACCTGGGGGCTTAGTTCCTGGTGCTGCCTGGCTCTGGCCCAGCGCAGCAGTGCCCACCTCTCCTAGTAAGTGAGGCCGAGGGCTGTAGGCCCTCTTAGGCCTCAGCATGGCTCTAGAACACTGGCAACTCTGAGGTTTCTACCAGCCACCTCTCATCACCTTTCTGGAAAGATCATAGCACTGACTCACATCTTCCTGGAGGGTAGTGGATGCAGCTGCATTCTGGGCCCATGAAGTCCACCCCCTGGCAGTTTCCAGCCCTTCCCAGGCCAACCCAGGTGGCTCAAGTCAGCAAGACAGCCCTGTCCAGGGGACTTGCAGAGAGTGGGCTTCTGGCCCGAGCTTGTCCCGTCCGCCTGCGCCACCAGAGGTGAATCCTCTGGCCTCTCTGGACCTCAGTGCTCTTGTCTGAGAAAGGGGGCTATTCCTGTCTTGCGCAGTGTGGACTTCGGGGTTCACAGAGTGCCATCAGCCAGCCTATGACCTCCTTTGCTCCACAAAGCCCACTGGGGAGGGCAGGGCTTATAAGTCTACTCCCCGGCATCCCTGGCATGAAAGGCCCCACTTAGACCCCCCTCCTCCCTGGAAGCCTGGGCTCCTCTGAGATCCATATGAGGGTCATGAAAGTAGGGGACCTTCAGGCTCTGACTTCCATGGTCTTGTGACCTGCACACTTAAGATAGCCTGCATGACCATGACCTCTGGGCTAGGCTCAGCTATGCAGGGTGGTGTGTGACCTCGTGCAAGCCAGGGCACCCCCAAAAGCCTCAGTTTCCTCCCAAGACATGGAAAATGCACTGCCCGGCCCACAGCTCCCACGGTTGGCATAACCGATCAGATTGCCACGGAGAAGCTGGTGGCCATGCCAGGTGACCCTGCAGCCGTGCTCTGAAGCCTCTGGGGGAGTCGACTAAGGGGCAGAGAAAGGAACACATGAGGCAGCCTTGCTTTTCTGTCCCACAGACTGAGCCTGACCAAAGGGCAGTCACTCTCTCCTCCCCTTCTCCTCACGCTTCCCAGGATCTGCTGGCCAGCTCGCCTCTGGGGCCACCTTCAGTGGCACTGGTGTTTCTAGGCAGGCCTCCCTAGAATCTGGACCAGACCAGGGGCAGTGCTCAGCATGACATCACATGGGGCTCCCCGCAAGGCAAGTGGGGGCCGGAGGGGGGACCACAGAAAAGTGGTCTTGGGCTGGGGTCATTCACAGAGTTGAGGGGCTTTGGGGGCACAGGGGCTGAGTGAGCCCTGCTTTCACCTGGGCCTGTAGATGACCTTAGTTCTCCCCTCTCTGGGTAGCAGATTTCCCAGCTATGAAGTGAGCAGGGCAGACTGGATGCCCCTGAGATCCCTCAGCCCCAACGTTAGATGTGTTGTTTTTTCCCTGGATGCGGCTTCTCTCCTGGGCCGGGAGGCAGATTAAGGACTGTGTTGCCCAAATCCGTGTGCTGCACTCACACCCTCCTTTGCTTTTGTGTTTCAGTATCACTTTTTGCTGATCCTGGTATCCTAACTGCAAATGTGGACATTTACTTCAAGTCCTGGGGCTCGCAGCAAATGTCCCTTTATGTGCAGAGATCACTAGACATTGGCTCTGGGCTCTTTGCTATGAACACACAAAGAAATACATGTGTTTGATGAATGGTAAAAACTTCAAAAAGGAAAAAGTGAATTCACATCTAGAGAGGAGCCCCCCACACTCACACCTGGCACACGTGAGTGCACATGTGTGGACAGGGCACACACAGCCCATAGACACACCCTCACAGCCTGACACGCTAGCACACACACAGACGCCCCACACCAGCACACATCTGACACACGCATGCGCGCGCGGACAAAGGTGTAGGTACAACAAAGGAAGTGGAAGAAAAGTGTTACCCATGAGTAGCCGCCGTTTCACCCGCTTGTCCACATCAGCTACTGACGTGGCATTGAACTGAGAGCGCTCAATTGCAGCCTCATCCTTCTCTAAAACACAAGTAAGGGACAAACATGGACCGGTGGTTAATGAGAGCCCACTTCCCGCGGCCCGAGACAGTCAGCCTCTCGGCATGGCGCACACAGAGCCGACACAGCCGGGCTGGCCGGCATCCTCGCCAAGGGCTAATCCCAGGGACCTCCGAGGTGGTGTGTTCAGGGCAGAGCGAAGAGGCAACGGGGCAGGGTGTGTGTGCAGAAAAGGGGACGACCACAGAAGGACACAGATGGGACACAGGGCCCATCTGCAAACAAACAGAGGAGGAGGCTGAGTTCAGAGCAGACACTGCCCATCTGAGAGGGGCCACAGAGGCAGACAGCACTGCCCGGCACTCGGCAAGACATGCTGATTACAGACACCCCCGGCTCAGGCTGGAGGAGCAGGCACAAGACAAGGCATAGGACAAGGGGACAGGGCCACGGGGTCTGGTGCTGGATGTGCCTGGACAGCAGACATCCTGTCTCATGGGTGTGAAAGTGTGCCAAACACTCATGCAAAATTAAGGATAAAACATACAGAGGAACAAACACACAGAGCAATGGATTCAATCTAACAGACACAGAGAAACCCGGGGGTCAATTTGGGCAGCGCTGGTTGCCTGCTTGTCTATAGAGGATTAGAGCAAGACATTCAAGTGCTCAACAAGGGGTTGCAAAGGTGGTCAGTCATTTTAGGAGCGTGCAGAGAAGGACGGTGGGCCAGGGGCATTCTGGCTGCATGGCACGCAGCTACGCCACGATGCTTCCCATGGAGGAGCGTGTGGGGTTAGCTGGTTTCTTTGCTCGGTGGGAGATGTGTGGAGACACTTCCCCAAGGGGGGAACCTCAGCAGCAGTGAGCAAAGGCAGGTGAAAATTCTGGCCAGCAAGGCGGGGTGAGTGGGGAGCAGGGGTCCGGGGGCTGGGCCCGGAGAAGGATTTCTAAGGGGAGGGAGGCAGGAGTGGGGTGAGGGAGGAAAGTTAGCGTTAGAAAGTAGATCCGAGCAGGGACCTTCACATGCAGAAGACACTGAAAGATAAAAAAATAAGAATGGATGAGTCAGGTGGACAAAGACAAGATATGTTAGACGAGGCTGGGTGTGTGTCTGGCCCGCAGCTGTTTGCGCCGGTCCGGTGGCCGGCAGAGGCGTCTCCTCGCCAGACGCAAACGCTGAGGGAGACCCCAGCAGACAAGACAGGCAGGGGGCCGCTGGGCCCAGGAGGGCCCCCGGCACAGGATGGTGGAGACAGGGCGAAAGGCGGGAGAGGAGGTTCTAGATGGGATCAGGCTGCAATAGAGGCACTGGTCTGAGACTGGGTTTTGCTTTGCAATTGGTTTGGTTGTTTGGTTTGATTTGGTTTTTGGCTCTGAAAATAATTAATGAACGTCAGTTATCAGACAAGACAGGCAATCAGGGACCATCAGCAGAAAAGCAGGAGGAATGAGATAAAATGAAACCAGAAATGGCCGCCTGGGAGGAGAGACCACACAGAGGAAGGGGGAGCCGCGCAGCAGCAGCAGCAGCGCCTGGACGGAGGGAGCGCTGGCCCCGGCTGGCCTGGCCCCCCAGCTCCCAGGGGGCCGCCGCAGGGGACAGACGGTAACAGCCAACTCCATGTGCCACAGCTTTGCTTGCTTGCCAACCCTTTTGTTACTAGAAAGTCCCTCAAGAGACAGCTTCAGAGTTGATCATGAGAACGGGGCTTTAAAAAAAAATCACCATGATAACTGACTTGTGGTTTATAAAGTTTGCCAGCGCTGAGGAGAAAGAAGAGGATGGACAAAGTTGGATGGGCACCAACTTCGGAATTCCTCTTTCTTTCAGTTAAAACACTTGCTGTCACTTTCGAGTGGGGAAAGGACTAGTGACCATGGCATGGGATGACCGCACGTCCTCCGAGTGCCCCCTGGGAAGAGGGTCCAGGAGGAAGGGCGTGCCCGAGCTCAGATGGGGACTCCAGGTAACAGGCGAGGCGACAGAAGGGGCATCGCTGGGGAGGGACTGCGGTTGGGGAGGAGGTGTGCCCGGGAACAGAGCGCAGACCCCGCCTGCGGTTCACACCATCGTCTCCCCTGGTGTTCCAGGCAGGGAGGGCTGAAAGCAGTTTTCTGAGCAGACCTCTGGGTTTTCCGACTCCAGAGGGTACCCGCGTCACTAAGGGGCCCCGGCACAGGTCACAGGAGTCCGCGGCGTCCCCACATCAGGGGAGGAGACCCTGTGCTTCAGGAGCAGCAGCTGCCTGCCTTGGGACATGCACCTTCCTGCTCCCCATGGACCACCTGCCTGGGGGTCCCCCCACCCCACACTGGGGACGAGGACCCACGGAGCACCCACCGTGACACTCTGCAGAAGGCAGAGGGGCTTGGTCCCGGGGGGTTGGAAGCCCTGTGGGTAGTCTCCCCAGAAGGCTTCCCTTGGAGTTGCCTGCCAGCCCCATCAGCACGGGGGAGGGAAGAGGGTACCCCTTTTCTCATCTCCTTTAAGTTTCCTTCTTGGAAACTAGGACATAGTGGGGTGTTGGCCAATGTCAAGGGAGCAGGGGGCGCAAGGGGGCTCGTGAGCGGCTAAGGTGCCTACTTACCGATGCATGTCCGACCGTCAGAGTGGAGGGCATACTTCTGGTGGCAGCCACACATGGGGCCCGTGTCCGTGTCCTCGCAGCTGTGCTGGCAGCCTCCGTTTCCATAGTTACAGGTTACTAGTCAGGCCCCAAGTGAACATATGTATGTATAAACAGAAGAACAACAAAATGATTAGTTTATTGGTGTTGGTTGTTTCTTTTAAGGGATTGGGGAGGAAAGTGAGGGCCTAAGATGACTGGGGAATAGACACACACTTCCCTGGACTTCAGCCCCACCGGTGTCTTGGCTGGAGTCGCTCACTCCCTAGAGGCAAACGGGGGTGGGGCAGAGAATGGACTCTTGGGTGTCTGGGCTGTGAGCAGGGCTGGCAGATAGTGGAGTTCTTGGGTGGTGCTAGTTGAAGAAAGGGATGCTAGACAACTTCATCATTCCTGGATTGCAAAAGACACTTTCCAATAGTGTCCCTTGATGGGGCAAATGCCTGTTACCACCAGGCATGCTCTGCAAGGTGGGAGGAAGGTGGGGGGCCCAAGGTGGGAGAGGACAGTCATTTCCTTAGCTCTTGCTTATGTCTCAGGGTGTGTGGAAGGATGTCCCCACGGAGGTCTATTCTCTGCAAGTCCCAGAAGCCATCTCAAACTCTATCCCCTCAAAGCCCTAATCATCCCAAGGCAACGTCCAAACAGACAGAACATATGCAAATGAATGTCATCTCAGGAGCAGTTTTATCTAAAATGTTACAAGGTTTGCAATGCCTGTGGCCTGGAGGAGCTGGTGAGCTTCAGCCAGAGCCTTAAATGTCTTACAGCATCTACAACCTGGGCCAGCTGAAGAGGGGGCTGAAAAGGAGCCAGGCTGAAGTAGGAAAAATGGTAAGTCCTCGTTTATTTACAAGAAAACACCTGTTACTACTTTCCAGGGTGAGGCATGTCTCTAAAGGAGACCCAAGATCTCTCAGGAGGGGCTCGTGCGGCCACGCTTTGCTCTGCTGGTGAGACAGCGGGGTGTCTGCTGTCTACATGCAGATGGTACAACGGGGCCTTGAGGACAGGGTGGCTTCTTGGGTACTTTAACCATTTGTCCAGAGTTCTACCTACACTCTTAGTTTACTTGGCAAAACCCTTATGATGATCAAATATGCAAAAATAAATCTCAGACCAACCATGGTCAGAGGGGCTGGAAATTTCAAATTGGCAGAGTCTGGATTAGTGCCCTTCTATCGGGTTACCCACGAACAGGGCTGGTACCAGAGGGAAGTCACTTGGCAGCAAATCCCTGGTGACGGATCCCCAGCACTTCAGGACTGAGTCTGCAGCTGCCTGTCCTGGGCTCCCCTCCTTTTGCCAAGAGAATAGCACGGAGCCTCGGGGCGCCTGCCTGGAGCGGCGGTGGCCCTATCAGCCTGGACACATGCAGTCTCCCCACCACGTGAGGAGGACCTAAAAAGAATGGTTCCTGCCCCGTGTCCCAGACGTGGTCCTCAATGACTGGAGGGCCTGCTGGGCTGCCTTCTCCAAGGGAGCTAACGGCCATCCGAAGGAGGGACTCGACTACCAGCGTGACATTTCAAGGAACTGCAAAACTGCTTCAGGAATCACGGCTGGACTGGGAGCACAGAACCTTCTGGCCTTTTCTCCCAGGAGTGCCTCGTCTCCACTCTGCATTCCCAGGGCTCACATTCTCTCATCTCTGAAACAGCTTGTCTCTCTGCCCAGGAAGAGGCCCAGGGAAGTCCAGGGATCCTGGGGGCTGCTGCTTAGCCTAGATCCCAGGTGAGGGGAGAAACCCGAGCAGAGCCTGAGCTTAGGCTGGACATCATGTGCCTTTCCAGCCCGAGAAAAGCCCCATTGCAGAGTGGGCAGGGGTGGAGCTGGGGAGAAGGCAGGGAGAATCCTGCGCACAGTTCTCTCCGAGGTCTGAGCTCCAGGAGATGGGCCGTGCCCTGCAAGTTACTCTAAGGAGGATACAGGCCGGCTGGAGGCAACTTGCAGGAAGGCCTGGGTCCACCGCTCTCTCCACGCAGGCAGTTGTACATCTCACAGACCCTGAGGGCTGAGCTTGTGAGCACCTGGACAGACTACAGCTTGTGCTCCAAAATAGACACTGGCACCCCAGGATCCAGAAAGACAGAAAAGGCTGGGAAAACCCTCCTTTGGCCCTGGAGTGGGTCCTGGTCTCTGGAGGGATGAAGAAGTTTGGTGCAGAGGTCCTGTGGCCCCGCTGGTCCCCTGAGGCTTGCTAGCTCAGGCCTCAGCCCCCAACCCAGCTCCAGATTTACAATTTCCTGGCTCTCAAGTGACCTCAAGAGTTGGAGGGAACATCTCAGAGCCATTTTTACGCTAATTCTGCACATTAACCACACAGAAGGAATCAGGGCTGACTAGACGGACAGCCATCTGTGCCCTCCTGTGAACGAGGCAGGGCATCACCCAATCCTTGGTCCTGGACTCTCCACATGCCCTGGCAATACCCAGCCACCAAGCAGAGAAGGTGGGCAGCTGTGTCTTTTACCAGCAAATATTCTGGGCAAGGGGTTAGCTCTCCTCTCTCTCTGTCCTGCTGGGGTTGGGGGAGTCTTAGCTGCTCGCAGAGCCCCACCCTATCTCTGCCTTCTCTGGCCAGGGTGGTCTCCGGGGAGATGTTCTCTGACAAACTGTCCCCGGGAGCACGTGTCCAGAACGAATTATAGAATCAGGCAGGGAGTCGATCAGTCCCAGCCACTCCCCGGGGCTTGCGGCTCGCTGCAGCGTGCAGCTTAGGGCATGGCCAGGCAGGTGTCGCATGTGCTTTTCTTCCGTGGGCTGAGCTTGACAACAAGCCTTCCCACTCCATGTATGCTTGTCTTGTCCTTTGTCCTGAGGAAGCTCAGACTGCCTGATGGGAGGGCTGGGAAAGTGGAGCTATTCATTTTCTGAAGGTTGCCATGTGGCAGGAGATTTCTCTGCAGCTACAGGACTCCATCTGGTGTAGTGAACAGGAGGGCCTGGCTGGAGTCCCAGGGCTGGAGCTGGGCATTTCCCAGTCAAGACTGTCCCTGCCCTTGGTGACAGAGCACACGCTTACGTTGGTGACCTCCAGGGAAGACTAGGAAGCAAGAGGGCGTCTGGCCCACATCTCGGACCAGACCTGGGCAGAAGGAAGCGTCCTCACTGTGGGGAATGGACACAGCGTGAGTGGGGGATGTAGCACGAGCTCCTTGGAGGAAGGACTGTGTCTGATGCCCGTAGGTCCCCAAGACCCTGGGTACTGTTCGAAGAGAACATGAGTTGGGACAGGTACGGCACGTGCCCAAAGGACAGCCGAGGACAACTGAGAACCGCGGTGACTGGGGACGGTGGACTGACAAGGGTCTTCTCTGGAGTGAAGGATGGGAAGAAGGGCTGTTTTCCTGCCAAGAGCTGGCCAGCCCCAGGCTCCTGTCTCAGCAGTCGTTTGGGGCTGCTTCACTGCTGGGCGTGGGCACCTCCTCCACACCACCTCTGGGCATCAGAAAGTGGGCCTGGCATGAAGCGCTTGCTTATGGCCAGAGGTGGGAAGGGCTCAGTCTGCCTCCCTGAGAGCTTTGCAGGGACAAGGCGAATGTCACACCAGTTTGGGCATTTTAGATGCCCAGGGGGCAGAGGCCACCTCACCATCGCCCACGTAGCTGCTCAAGGCCACATGGGGTCTGAGGTCTCTGAGGACGAGTGGAGTGTGTCCACCCGCTGTCCTCCAGGGTCCTGACACTGCTGTTTGCTGGCTGCCACTCCTACTGGACAGCCAGTGGCCACACTAGAGGCCACTGCACACTAGAGGCCGCCGCACACTAGAAGCCTGCAGCCGACCTCCCAGCCGCTCCTGTGGCGGCACCTGTGGCACCATCCACCGTAGGCCTCACAGGGGAAAACTGCCAGGTGTGACCTTTGCTCCTGGGAATGCGGCCAGCACAGCCTGGGCTGGTTACCCGCCTCCCCCAAACTGAGCTCCTTTCCTTCTTTCTACCATCCTGGTACTAAGGGCCGCCCTGGCCCCCCGGGAACCCTGAGCTTGTAGCCCTCTGTGCCCCAGTCCCTCAGCTCCTGCTGGAGCTCAGGCTCACAGCCGAGGGGCCTCTGGGGGCAGCGAAGGGAAGGGGTCACAGGGAGCACCGGCAGGGCTACACTACAGGGCCTACGGAAGCTCTAGCCTGACTCCGGGCTGTGTCGGTGGTGTCATGGCAGGTGGGGGACACCTCAAGCCGGGGGTTCCCAGCCCTTGCCCCCCATGCCCTGCTCTTCTCTCCACCCCAAGGGGCTGAGAGCCCTCCCTGGGCAATGCCCAGCAGTCTGGACAGACCCCCCACCAAAGCAATGGCAGGAGACGTGTGGGGATGTCTGACCCATTTGCCTCCATCTACCTACGTGTGCAGTCCTTCTGGTTTTGGGCAAGGTCAAAGCCGGGCCGGCAGTCGCAGGCTACCCCACCTTTGGGTGTCTCCCGGCAGATGTGGGCACAGCCATGGTCTTTGTTCATGCAGTTCATACCCTCTGGGAAGAGACAGACAAGGGAGGGGTTGGGAACCGGGGAGAGAGAGGGAGAGAAAAAATTTCAGGCTGGGAAGAGCTAGCCAGTGAAATGCCACAATCAAATGGAGTGAGCTTGGGGTGCCATTAGCACACACAGTGGTGCATGCCTAGCCATCCAGATGGGGATCCCTTGGGGGAAACACGGTGCCTGGGTCTAGAGCCAGGCCTCACTCTGAGAGCCACACTATAAATGACACTGTGGGACCCACGGAGGCAATGCTCCTGCCCTTGGTCAGATTACAGGGTCTGGTCTATGGAGCTGCTTTCAAGTCGGACTTTAGACAGTTTCCCCACTAAAGCAGGTGTGGATGGCACTGCAAACGATGGTGCTGTGTAGTACCTAGTTGGTACGAGGATGCCACGTGCCCCTGTAAGGCAGGCGGAGCCTTCTGTTTTGGGCTGGGCCTATAGGGGGCTGGGTGGGTGGGCTGCAACCCTGAGCTAATGCACCCTGGCTCGCCTCTAGCTGTCACACCTGGGGGTACCTTTGGTCCACTTAGCCACTCTGACTGCATTTCTACGCAGGCCTGAGGCTGCCGCGCTGGCCCACTGGACCTCAGGGCAGCAGAGGCTCCACCTCGCCATCCCCTTGGCCATGTCCTGAACTACAAGCTACCCGCAGAGGGGGCCCTCGCATGTATCTCATTGCAGTGCTCCCAGGACCCATGGAACTCTGACCCCCGAGTGCAGCACCCCGTGTGATCTGCCGCTGGCCCCCCACCCCTGCACCGGCCCCCCTCGGCCCTCGTGGAGCTCATTTCAGGTCCAGGAGCATATATGTTACCGTCCTCCCGATCTCAGCCTGAGATCCCTGCTGGTTGGCAGGTACCAACTGCTAAGCAAAAATATTCCAAACCCCAGGCAGCTTTTTCTCTGCAGCCTCATCTTAAAGGAGCAGTGACTGACCTCCAGGCCCTCTGGACGGGGAGCCTGCTACAGGGTGCCAGGGAGGGGCCACCCCGCTGCCTGCTAAGGTGCCCCTACACTCTGTCTACAGGGGGCTTTTTAAACTCTGGAGTCTCGTCTACGTTGGCCCTGCCTGGCAGCTCGTTCTCCTGGCTGGTCTCAGAAGCCCTGCCCCTCACGAGACCATCCAGACTCCAAGGCTCTTCTCCAGGCTCCCAGGGCCCCGGTCAAGGCGGTGACAATGTCCTGTGCATGTTCTGGGACCCCTCATCCTCTAGAAGGTAAACACCCCCTTCAGAGAAGGAGGAGACCCTTCAGGCTAAGACATCTGCCCCAAGGCCTCTGGTGCCCTCAGGGGAGCCAGGGCTTGAGCCCCCATCTCAGACTGCAAGCCCGCCATCCTGCCTCCATGGGGGCCTTGCTGAGGGCAGAGCTAAGCTGCCCACGGGCTTCAGGGGACGGACTGTGGACCATTCGAGCCTCTGGACCCCACGCCCCACCCGTCAGTGTGAGCTGGGGATTGCGCTGAGCCGGCGTCCGGGCCCTCTCCTCAATCACCCTGAGCTCCTGAGACCTCCCCCTCCCGCCCACAAGGCTTGCTCTCTCCCCTCTGACTGCCTGGAGCACCTCGGACCCCCTGCATTGACCCCAGTTGATGTTTATCTTCAGGGTGACTGGTGAATGAGTTCTCAGAATTTATGAGGTTGTCAGGGGTCGAGTGAGAGGCTGTAGGTCACAAGACCATCAAGAGGCTCAAGGCACATGGGAGAAGCGCTGCCGTCTGCCCACAAACCACCGAGACCCGCCTTCCGAGACCGGCCAGGAGCTGGCCTTGGGCAGAAGGAAGGAACCCTGCAGACAGGGACACACAGGCGGACACATCTCCTCCCCAGAGGGCTCACCGACCTCCGTTTAGGTGACACTAGCTCAGGCTTGACCCCGCCACATTAAACAAGGGTGTGGGGCAACCGAAAATTCGCAAAGACTTAAAAACACAAACACCCTGGATGCCACAATAAAGATGAAAATAAGTCTGGAACTCAGTAACACAAAAAAATTGAAATGAATGAAGGCCTGCACTTTGCTCAGCACGCTGACCTCTGGTTTCATCTGATTTTACTGCCTTTTATTATTTCTTCACCTGCGTTTTCTTTCTCAAATCAAATTGCCGGACTGATGCAGAGTATGACCAACTAACCAAGAACAGCACAAGCAAAGCATTAAAAGGCCACGGTACCTGATGGGAAGTTACAGTCCATATGGAGAGACCAGCCCTTTCTGCCCACTAAGCTCCCAAAGAGCATGTATGCATGACTGCAGAGTGGTGTGGGAGAGGACAGCAGTGCGCTGAGGGATGCCTAGCCAATGGCAGGGGTGGGGATGAGGCATCGGGCCTGGTTTGCAGTGGCCAATTTCTGTAGTGTAAACACTCCAACTGTGGCCGATTTCAACTACCAGGGATGTTTCACGGAAGGTGGAGCTGGGAAAGACATGCACCGCCAGCTCTGATGAGCCAGTGTGAGCCAGCCTTGGCACATGGCTGTTTTAGAGAGGCAGGTGGGAGTGGGTATGAGTCTGGTCTCCTTAATTGCTGTATGTCTTGAAGAAAGTTGCTTTACTTCTTGAGCCTCATCTGTAGAATGGGAATGGCAATCTCTGCCTCATGGACAGGGATGTGCAAGATAAGGTAGGTGTTTGATAACAGACTAGATCCTTCCCAGGGGGTACCGACATCTGAAGGCCGGTGTCTTCTGCAGAGCTGGAGAGAGTGCAGCTCTTCATGGGCCCTGTCCAGGCTTGTACGTGGTGAGGGAAGGGAGACTGAATTGCCATCAGCGAAGAATCACAACTTACAGGAAGCCATGCTAATCATTTCCGACCATAAATTTGTCACTGGGGAGCTGATGCGGCCCTGCGCCTTGGACACTAGATAGGCAGTCAGCTTCAGAAATCACTCCGCCTCCTCCCACACCATGAGCTTGCCGTCAAGTAGTCTTTCTGAGTCTCCAGACGTGAATACTGAGCCAAGATGTTGTCGTTTTGCTGGCAAGGGACAACCTGGAGGAAAATCTCCTATTCTAGTCCCAAATCGGTGCGGCACTGAGCAATGGGCCCTGGAGCCGGGAAGGTGGGCCCAGCCCCCACAGCCACTGGCAGTCACAAAGGCCTCGACTTCAGTCCCCTGGACTGGGGGGTGGGGAGGGCAAGGCCCCCACCTTCCACCTGCGGCTGAGCTGAGGTCATGTGACCTGCTCTCCTCGCTCAGGACCCCCCACAGCCCCGGAGCCCTCGGCCGCCCACCCAGCAGCCCCCAGCCCCTCTTCCTCTCCAGCTGGGGGTGTGGGCAGGGCTGGGTCATTAGCTGGGTGGGCTTCAGGACCTCTCCACATTTCTGACAGTTATCGAGGAGCCCAAAGAACTCTGCTTATGTGTGTATGTGTTATAGCTGTTAATATTTACCATACTAGAAATTAAACAATATTTATTAGTTTATAAAAGTAGAAATAAAAAACCTGTAACATGCTAGTGTGAATGTATTTTTTATTAAAAACTACACTTTCCAAAACAAAGGGGAGTCAGCAGAGGGAAGAGTCCTCACAGAGGAGAATGGGGGTGGGTGTCAATTCTTGGCCATACAGCTTGAATCCCTGGGGGTGCAGCTGGGCCTGAAGCCATGGCCCCTGCTTCTCCAGGCACTTGTCACCTCTGGCCTCTGCTGGGCAGAGGGGGTGTCTCTGTGGGCTGTGCCTGCCCCACACTGGATGCTATGGTGGGGGGAGGGGCAGTTGAGTGGTAGTGACGCCCCAGAGGCCACTTGGTTCTGTAAGGCTGAAAGCCACCCCGTCCCTCCTCCAGGAAGCCCCCCTCGGCCCCCAGGCCATCCGTCTGGATGCCTGTGTTCGCCTTGCTCACAGCAATGATGTAACATGTTGCTACTCTCTGCTCTCCATGTGCCTGACCTGCCCCGAGGCAGGCTGAGCTCTGCGCGGTTTCAGTGACCTCACCATCCAGACAGGTCCTGCCTGGGAGGGGGACGCACTGTGTCTCGGTGGTGAAGGGGGTGGTGAAGGGAGGGAAAATGGAATAGGCTTGCCCCTCCTCCACGAGGGCCTGGGTCTCATACCCTCGCAGCCCCTGTCCTGGGCAACAGGCTGATGTGGAGTGAGCCGCTGGGAACGGCAGCTGCCAGCGGCTATGCTTGTGTGGGGCTGGAGGCCGCTCAGCTTGGGTGCTTCCACGGGCACCTTCTCCCTGAGACGGTGGCATCAGATCCTTGTCATCACATTTGAAATGACCCTATTAATGACTCCAAAAATGGCTACTGTTGCCCAGCCTGGGAGGCAGGGGAGACATACGATTTCCTCTGTGCTGGTAATTCAGCTCCTCACCAGCCGTGGGCACGGCGCCTGCATTGCCCTCCCCTCACTCCAGGGCAGCACTGGCCCCTAGGCCACGAGGAGATAGGCTCCGTGGCTGGCAGAACCACAAGTGGTCAGGGCTGGATGGGTCCTTGCAGTCCATCCTGCCTGTCCATCTTACAGATGGGGAAAATGAGGCCCCGGTCACACAGCAGGAGAGGACAAGGCTGCCGGGCTCCCAGCCACGGCTCTGCTGCCCTGGGGTCACTGTGCTGCGTTTGGGGGGCCCAGAGAGCTGACTGGCAGCAAGCATTTCCTGGATAAACAGAACTGGGAAGTTGGCAGGGTTAGTGTAATAAGTGGTGCCTGTTACTATTAATTGCCCACTAGAATTGAAGACCAATTTAGGCGCCGCATCCTGGGTGAGGCTCTCTGGGCAGCTTCTCACCAAAGCATGTAACCCCAGCTCCTCTCCCACCATCCACCAGCCGCTCACCTGCAGAACCGTGCGGCTTCTGCAGAGGCCTACCTCTAACTGCCAGGTCGCTCCCCTGCCCTTTCCAAACAGCGTGAGGTTCCCTGCAGCCAAGCTTAGTGACGCCTGGGTCTCGGACCCCCCGCCTGCTTGTCCTTGGAGTCCCCCCACCGAGCTGCTCCACGAGAGGTTGTGGCCTCTCAGCTGAGCAAGGTCACTCTGCCTGCCTCTCAAGCAAGGGGACAGTGAAAGGCCAGCCTAGGAGACGAGCGCCTCAGGGCAGCGCCGAATGGAGCCTCCTCCACACACGCTTTCTCTGGATTGGGTGTGAAAGCTGCTCCCATGTCAGCTGACATGCCCTCATTCTAGCGCAGCTCAAGAACGGAGCCCACAGACCAAGTCTCCTGCTCCTGTCCCCTCCTTCCGGTCAGCAAAATGCCGATGAGGCGGGAGGCGGGCCAGCCCGCGGTGCCTCCCACGCAGGTCTCCATGGTTTTGCCTCTCACTCGCCAGGCAGCAACTCGAGGCAGGGAAGGTGTCTTGCTCGCTGCCACGCTCCGGGCCCAGAACCCTGGCTGCACACAGCAGGTGCTCAGCGAATCCTGCCGAGGCGGGGAATGCAAAGCCAAGGGAGAGAGGCCAGCTCCCGGGCCCAGAGAACGTCCTGGCCCTGGCCGGGTGCTCGCCAGCATCAAGGCACCCTCAGGGAAACCGCCACACAGGAGGGGCTGGGACCGGAACCCGCCGGGGTTCTACTCGTGCCTCCGGTTGGAGTCCTTCTCTGAGTCGCCATTTTCCTAGTTCGGAGATGGATTGCCACAATCTTTACCTCTGAGGGTTGCCCTGAAGCTCAAGTGAGATAACTGTGCAAATGTGTGAGGCGGAGGGAGGGTCCCCAAGTAAGCACAACTGTTATGGAAGCACTTCCACCCCGCTCCTGCTTCATTCCACTTTGTATTAATGCACGTTGTAGCTGAGTCACTCTCTCCTGCCAATCTGGTATCTGGAGGGGAGGCCAGAACTTTATCTTTTTCTGTATTGTAAGTGCCCGGCACAGGGCCTTGGCCCAGAGCAAGGAATCAGCAAAGGATAAATCAGTGGCTGAAAGAAAGAGGAGAACCAGAGGGAGGGAGGCAGGGAAGGGTGCAAGAGGGGAGGAAGCGGCGGCTAGCCTCCCTCAGAGCAGATCTCACTTGCTGCCTGTCATTAGGGGACAAGTTGAGAGGCGCAGAGAATTCTGAAACCACTGCTGTGGCATTCACAGTTGTGTCTTTTATGAAACAGCTCCTCAGGATGCCTGCTGTAGGAAGTGTACGGCACACACTAAAGGCCCCTGCCCCCTCATGGAGGCTCTGGGTTCTAGGCTTAGAGACCCCAAAACTGCAATCCCTCACCTTCTAGTTGAGGTCCTAATGGCCGAGGGACTGAGCTGGCACAGACCGGCACAGGGGACAGGGCATGGCTCCACCACCTGGAGCCGCCTGCTCGGTGCCTCAGAGTCGCAGGGGTAGATTGGGTGGCCCTCCCTCCCTGCCCTCTCCCAGGAGGGTTGTCCTGAGGGCAGAGTGAAAAGGTGAACCCTGGGGCATGAGGGGTGCTTCTGAACCAGGGAAATGGTCCTGGGCTCCGCACTAGAAGGAACTTCAGGGTCCACTGCCCATCTCCAGCACCTCTGAAGTAGTCAGGCCTGCTCTTGCTAGCTCCGGCCGGCACACTGTCTCCCCTGATGCCAGCCTGCGGGCTCCTCCGGGCCCAGAGTGGGCTCCGGTGAGTGCGGAACTGAAGGGCCCTGGCTCAGACTCTATCCCCCTGTAGCCCCCTGCTGTGTACGATGTCTGCTCTTGGGGCCTGTGCAAGAGCTGCCTCTGGGCCAGGTGCAGCCCCTACTGGCCTAGCTCCCCGTCCTGATACAGGGAGGTAACCACGAGCGTTGAGTACAGCAGAAGCTGTTTATCTCCTCTTCCTGAGGGGAAATGAGATAGAATTTCAGAGTCGTTCCCAGAAATTCTGGTCATCAGGGGCCCAGTGCCAGTTAGTCCAGGCTGCCCGCCAGGTCGAAACTAATTTGATCCAACCCACCCAAATCCAATTACATGCTGCAAACTCGGACCGAGTGTTTCCTTGGTGCCCAGGATGGTGTGGGGAGCAATGAGGAAACGGAGCTTGGCTGTCACACTGCCAGGTCCTAATTCAGATTCTGCCAATTGCTGCATGACCTTGGGCAAGCCCTTCGCCTCTCTGAGCCTTGGCTTCCACCTGTGCACAAGTGGGTAGTCATGGGACCTGCCTCCCAGGCACCTTACCACTTTTGGATACTCCACGAAACTGTGCATAGAGTTGTAAGTGACGGCAGAACCTGCCTGCCCCAAACCAGCGTGCATGTCGCATCTTCTGCAGAGCCAAGCGCACGGATCCCTCTAACGCAGGGTAGGGGGAGGCAGGCCCAATCTGTTTGTACTTAGGAGCCAGGCCTTCCTCTTCGCCTCTGGCCTGGGATAACAAAGCTGGAATGTGTGCCTCCCAAGGGTCGTTGCCATGGTGACTGCATCAATAACATCATTTTCTGCATCCGTGTCCCTTAAACACAGGGGGAGGGAAGGCCAGCTGGGAACGCAGAGTAAGGAGAAAAGAACAATTAACTCGCTCTGCCCTTCCCCCCACTTGGGAGGAAGGGATTCTCTTTCTCTTCCACCTCATCAATAGGAAATTGGACAGCCCAGAAAGAGGCTGGGGCCTTGGGGGGTGGCAGGAAGAGGCTGCTGCCTGCCCCAGACTCAGCAAACCATCCAAGCTAGGCAGGGAAATGCGACCTGGCTTCCACAGGCTCCCGAGGGGGGGATGAAGAAAACGTCAGAAAGGCCCTGCCATGGGGGACTAGCACAGCCACGGCAGCCGGGATGGGACTCGGGGGAGAGGTGACATCGACAGGCACGGCTGCGCACCGGCGCCCAGAGCTGCCTGTGGCCAGGCTGTTTCACATACTTGAGTTAAGTCATCTCACTAATATTTCTGCTGCTGCCATAAGGGCTGTTATGTCTGGTATTTTCCCCATTTAACAGATGAGACACTGAGGCATGCATGGGGAGTTAATAACAGGTGAGGGGCTGGATCGAGGGGCAGCCCTGAAGCAAGACAGAATGGAGGCAGCTCTGGGCTGCAAAATGGGCCGACCTGAAATTCTGCAGGCTGATGACCACTGCGGCTCCTGCCATTATCGAGCATCTACTGCATGCTAATCACTTTATGTGAATAACTTCCTGTAAGCCTCCTGGCCGCTTTTCAAAATAGACACTACCGTCTCCACTTTGCACGTGAGGGAGTAGGGTGAAGAAAGAAGTGGTGACTTGCCCAAGGGGCATGAACTGGGACAGGCGGATGTGAACCCATGTTTCACATCAGAACCTGTGCTCCCAGTGGACTGCCAGGAGCAATGGGGCATCCGTCCAGGGGAGCGGTGGAAGCCGGGATTGTCCCCTTTATTCCTTAACTTTGCACCCCATACTGGGTCTCTTCAAGCCCCACCCCCAGTGCTAGCTTCTCCCAGGTGCCTGCTGTCTCATCCCAACCCTCCCCCCAGTCGGAGGGTGCTGCCATCCCCCAGCCCATCAGACCCCTGCCTGAGCTCGCTGGGGGCCTGCTCATCCTGACTCCCCAGGGGCCAGCCCCAGGCCTGGCATGGAGGCAGAGGCGAGAGAATGGACCTTTCAGTCTCACCTGCAATGTTAGGAGCTTTGGCCTCACTTTTAAGAGCAATTCAGAGAGGTTAAACAACTTGCCCATGGGTGCTTGAGTAGGATGTGGTAGGGTCAAAATTTGAATCCTATTCCATCTGACTTAAAGACCTGCCCTTCTTTAGCTGAAGAGGGAACTTCCTATAGGATAAATTTGACTGTCTTCCCCATGCTAAAAACCCTTCCTTCCCCTCTCTGCCTGCCAATCCCTCACCCCACCCCATTCCAGGGCCCAGAGGGTTAGGCTGAAAAATCTCAGTATGGCATCAAGGTCCTCCCACCCCTACACAGCCCCATATGGCCTGGTAACAGGCACACTGTGCTGTGGCCCACCCAGCCTGCCCTCTCTGTTCTCTGTGGTACCTTTGGGAAAGTAGTTCCTTCCCTTCTTTGAATGGCAGCTTCTGACTAGTTATCTGAGATTCTGCCTGGGTGTCACCTCTTCTAGGAAGCCCTCCTTGTTTCCACCCTCCCCCCAAATCCCTAGGCTGGATTAGGGGTCTGCCTGGGCCTCCATGGCTCCCTGCACCCCCCCTCTCATAGCACTGATTAGAACTGTTGGGGGCAAGCTGGAGTCACCTCCTTGCTCCCTGTGCCCTGCACGGTGCCCAGCCCCGAGTGAAGGCCCGAGAAACATTCGCTGAGCCCAACTGCACTGGTGAGGGCCCTGGACTCGCTGCCCTGGGCTTTGGACTCTACATCTGAACAGGGCCAACAGTTGGGCAACAGGGAGCCCCCATGTGCAGGCCCAGGCCTGCTGCCTGCAGTGCAGTGCCAGCCTGGAGCCAGCGCCGCCTGTCCGCCTGCCAGTCCAGACGTACCTCGACCCCCTAATTACACTCCAACAGTATTTAGGATCCCCTAGTTACATCCATCTGTGCCTGGATGGTGCCCTGAGAGCCTCTCATTACAAGGCCTGGGCTGTAGCAGAGACACAGGGCCCCCGAACTTACATCCTTCTGGGCAATTCCAGGCCTGGCCAGGGCACCAGCACCCGGCTGCCCCTGACTAGACCCCAGCTGCCCTGAGCCCAGCCCACCGCAGGCTACATCCTAGAGTCAGTCCCACCTGAGACATGGGTGTGATCAAGACTGCGGGCTTCCGCCTACCCACAGCCCCTCGGTGCCAGGTCCCATACCAGGCTCTTTGCAAATGACCTTAATTGACTGTCTCCATGACTCTGAGTGCCATGTGCCATCAGCAGGCCACCCTGACAGGTGATAATGCTGAGGCCCAGAGAGGTTTCTCAGCTTATGTAATGGACCAGGGACCTGATCCCCCACCCCAGCCACTTGAATAGTAGGCCTAAAGGGGTCTCAGCACCTTGGCCAAACGCTTACCTTACATCCCACCGTCCTTGGTACCCCTCAACTGTCTCAGTGGCCCTCAAGGGGGTTCTGCTCAGTTTCTGCCCCTTGCCGGGGTCTCACTGCCCTCCTCAGCCTTATCTCCCCGCTGCTCTCCCCATTCCCGGGCACACAGACCCTCCTGCCCTCCTGCCCTCCTACTGCCCTGCCCCTTTCTTCAGGCTCGGTGGCCCCCGTCAGGGCCCAGGAGGACTGGCCTTGAGCGTGTGCTCTACCTTCTCTCAGCACCTGCTGCCCAGCTGGTCCAGCCACAAGATTCTGGCCCTCATATGACGTGATCCCAGGCCCTCCCATGTTCCTTCGCTCACTGCCTGCTTGCCGACTCCTTCCGCAGATCCTTAAGCAGGGTCTCTTCTCCACCAGGCCGTTCTGTAGGGCCATCGTCCTCTGTCTGTGCCTTTTATCTTGCTCTGCCCTCCTGGTGGCTGACCGGAGTCGAGCCCATTGTAGGTGTTCAACAGACACTCTAGGTTGGTGAGACCACAAGCATACTGTTTTTTGGACAAAGGGCATACTCTGAAACGAAGCCATCCTGCGTTGAGTTTACATGCGAGCAAACAGCCAGATGGGCTGGTTTTCTGGAAAGCCAGAGCTGGAGGGGACCTTGGAGAGCAAGTAGATGCAGCCTCTCCTTTTCTGCTGAGGAGGCTAAAGTCCACAGGACGGTGTCCTGCCCTGGTCAGGCAACAGTTAGCATGGTGTCCACACATAATCTTCCCACTCCCAATCCTTCTGGCTCGCAGAGCCCCAAATCCCAAGCCCAGCAGTCTTTCTGTCACATCAGGAGGTGGCTCACGAGGCCCTGCTGGTTCAGGGGCTGGTCTTTGAGCCCACCGGTTCACTGGCTCATCCTATAAACCTTTGCTAAGTACCACCTGTGTGCAGGCCCACGTGAGGCTGGGAGAAGAGCCAGCCAGGATGCCCACTCCACTGGGTGCATTTTCAGCTGAGACCAAATCCACTGCCATGGCTGTTCACTGGGTGGGCAGGCGCAGCGTACGTGGGCAGACGGACAGATGGATGGGTGAGGAGCTGGGACTGTGGCTGGCTCCTGGAGTACCAGACGAGAGCAGGTGGGTGAGCTGGGCCTGCCTTCTCAGAAAGCAGGATGGACATGAGCGTCCTTTCCCCCCCGTGCCTTGACCAGCCCCGGCACTGAGAGTCCCGGGAAGCTGCGTGGGTGAGGACCACGTGGCGGCCTGTGCAGACATGCACGGACATGTTGCAGAACTGTGGAGTGCCAAGGGGAGATGGGCACCACCGAGGTGGGGCAGGCCACGTTTCCCAGGGCTGCCCCACACCTCCATCCTGACCTGTTCTAAGGCATGCGGCCCTGGAACTGCTCAGTTTCAGAGGAGGATGGATCATTAAAGGGCAGTGAAGAGGTGACGGTTCCAGCCCAGGGTCCCAAACAGCAAGCTCAGTGAGGACTGGCCTGTCCCCCACTGGCTGACTGTGGCACCTGTCCCTTCAGAGCCACTCCTCACCCTGGGCCCCCACCCCTCCATCCCCTCCCAGGGCAATACTCCCTCCTCTACTGCCCCCTGAAGTACTCCAGCCGATCACTAGGCGTCGCCACGACACACGTCCAAGCCTCTGAGGACAGAGGCTGGGGCCACAGAGACCTGAGAGGCTTTCTTGCCACCTAACTTTTCACTCCACTCAGGCTCAGGCTTGGGAGCCTGGCGGCATCCTTCCCTCCCCTGGGCTGCCAGATTTAGCACAAAATCCTACCATGCCCAGTTACATCTGGATTTCAGGTAAACAACAAGTACTTTCTCAGTATACGTACATCCCCAAAGTTGCATGGGTCCTACTTCTACTAAAAAGGTATTCATTGTTTATCTGAAATCCAGCTTTAAACAAGTGTCCTTATTTTATCTGGCAACCCTATCCCTCCCTCCACAGGGACCCTAAAGAAGCCACGGGGACAGTCAGCTCATGTAGGTCCCAGGCTGTGGCTTGGCCGTGACCAGGGAACCAGTCTGTGTCTCCTCCCAACAGGTGACCAAGTGGAGGGAGCCCAGACGCGGGGGGAGGGGGTCAATGCTGCGGCCTCATGGGTGTTCCCACGGCAGCCCCTGGGGACCCAGGAGGAGAAGCGAACAAGAACTAGGGGATGTGCTGGCAGGAGATTCCTGGAGGACACGAGCAGCTCCCCAGAGCCACAGCCTCTCCTGCATGGCCCACCATGGGCGGTGGGAAAGAGCACGGACTCCGGGGCTGCAAATGGCTGGGCTCTGTCCTGGCCCCATGGCAGATGCACTGCGCTCTTGCCTACCTGCACCTCCATTCCCTTCTTTGCACAGTGGGGTGCCAGCTGTTACTTCCCAGGGTCCTTTGGGGAGTAAAGGGAATCAAGAGTTTTGCACACAATAGGAACTCAGCAAATGTTGAGGAGTACACTTCCCTTTCCTAAGAGTGTGTATCAAGGGCAAGTACCACCACCCTTGGGAATGTACACCGATTCCCACCATTTATTGTAACTTGACATGGGGGTGTACACTCAGTAAATGAACACGTGGGTGTACACTGGGTCAGCCACAGTGATGGCGGCCCTAGGGAACAGAGGTCAGGGGCTGAGGCAGCAGGTAGGAAATCGGAGAAACCAGCTCGGGCAAAGGCATGGAGGCATGAACTGGGGGAGTCTCTGCACTTCTGACAAACTTGGGCTATCCTGCTGGAGACGCCTCAGCCGACCTGCAGGGTGACCTCACTGCGGGAGTGAGAGCAGGTGAGCCAGCACCTGCGGCACCAGTCGAGCCACAGCGCCCTGGGCAAGTCCTCCCAGGCACTGTGTGCGCTGTGCGGCACCGGGAATGTGGACGTACGCTGTGGAGTCCGCACCACTCACAGTCGAGCCATCACCTCCCTCATGAGACAAATCCTGCCCCCTCTCCATGCCATTCGGCAGGCCTCCTTGGCTCCCTGGCTGTGCTGGATATAAGAAACGTGCCCTTCTTGGGAGCCCGGGAGCTCGCGAGCTCGCAAGCGGGTCCCCTGGGAGAGAGGGCTGAGCCACGTGGTGCCCCGGGAGAGGGAGCTGTGCCTGCCTGAGTCGGAGAGGGCTTCACAGAGGAGGTGAAGGCAAGCTGGGGTCTGAGCTGATGGAGACTCTCCAGGAAGCGAGGGGGATGGGGAAAGGCCTCGGAGGCAGAAGAAAGAGCACACGCCTCGGCCCACAGGTGCTAAAGGGCACGCGTCACAGGGCTCCCTGGCCACGGGGAGCACAGAGGGTGCGCGGGGGAGGGACGGCGGAGGAGCGCGCTATGGAAGGCCTGGAGGGTGGGGGGGCAGAGGTCCTGGCACATGAGAGAGAAGGGTTCGCTGTGGCTGCTTCATGATGTGCACAGTCTGGAGAGGGGCCATGGGAGGAACCTGAGTGGGGAACAGCATGGCCAGAGGGTCACGGAGGACATGGCCAGCCGGGATGGGGGGACCGCAGAGGCAGCTGCCGCACTAATTTGGAGAAAGGGTGAAGCCTGGCCCCAGGCAGAGGTGGGGGAGGTGGGGCCCCTGAGCCACCGAGGCTCCAGGCTGCAAGGCAACCCCTGCCTGTGGCTGCTCTCCAGCCGCTTGTTTATTCGGATTCCTGGGTCTTAGGAGTCGGTCAGACCTGGGTTCAAATCTTGACTGTGCTACTTACTCACTATGGACAAATCTTTGCTTCTCAGCCCCCACTTAGTCACCTGTGAAATGGGGCTAATAGTATTCACATGGCCCAAGCATTCTCAGGATCCGATTACTCATGTCAAAGTCCAGGCACCGTGCTGGGTACGCAGTGATGCCCAGGGACAGCTGACCGTTTCAGTGGTCTCAGGGCCAGGCACTCCACCAGGGGACAGTGTGTTCCTATTAGCTTACTTCAGTCCTTGTAAACATTCTATGATGCGTCCTAATTCCATTTTGCAGGTAAGAAATGGAAGCCCTGGGAGCTGTGGCTGAGAGGGGAGCTCTCTGGCCTGCCTCTGGCCTGGTGCTCACTCTGTCCCGCACTGTCCACCCTGGGGTCCCGAGCGCCTACGGCAGGGGGAGATCCCCACCTCCAATGCCGTGAAGTTAGGTCCCGGGGTCCTGGGCAGGGCTGCCTGGCCAGGGCTGGCTGGAGGCCAGGCCAGGAGAAGGGCGTGGAGCTGGGCTCACCAGCCAAAGGAGTTGTTTATGGGGTGGGAGTCTCATAAAAAATAATGGGCCGGATTTATTGTCCCTGCCTGAAGGGCCGTTCCAGACCGCACTGGGCCAGGACGGGCCTCCTCCCGCAGCGCTGTAAATCTTCCCACTAAGTGCGAGAGCTGTTTATCCTCCCACCCGCCTGGTGGGCAGCAGGGAGGGGGCGGAGGGTGGTGGTGGTGGAGAACCTACACAACACAGGCCCAGCCCCGTGACCCAGCCTGGCTGGTCCATTCCTGAGGCTGGGGTGGGATTCTGGGGGCATGGCCACACCAGTCCCCCTTATTTAACACAGGAAGTTCCCAGCCATGTCCCCCCAGAGGGGTCCCAGCACCTGCAGCAGATGATGGAAAGCCCTGGAACAGGACAGGGGATATCTCTGGCCCTGTGGGAACCACACTGGTGCTCCTTGGGTCAAGGCCTGGTCCACATCCCACAACGTGGGCATCATCCCTGGAGCCAAGCGGAGCCTGCCAGCCAGGTGTGCTGATAGGTTCCTGGGATGATGTGTGGCTGCGGTGGCTTGAGAGGGACCTTGTCTCTCTCCACAGGCTTGTTTATGAGTCTGGATGGGGGTGGAACTGGAGAAGAAGCCTGCTTTGGCGTTAGGGATCTGTGCCCAAAGGCTCTGTCCAGCCCGTCTGGGGTCTGAGTAGAGGCTGCAGGGAGCGCTTCGCTCTGAAGCGCACTCCTCAGCAGGCATGCAGCCTCCCCTGCCGACAGAGTGAGCGAGCACAGGGCCCCCTTGTCCCCGACCCCCTGCAGGGCCCCCCCACACCGTCCGCTCAGCGGGTTTCCTTGTTTCTGTGGGTTCTGGGGGACGTGTCCTGGAACAAAGCAGGGGCTTCTGAGCATG
Organism: Manis pentadactyla; assembly: GCF_030020395.1. NCBI lineage: Eukaryota > Metazoa > Chordata > Mammalia > Pholidota > Manidae > Manis > Manis pentadactyla. The sequence continues at coordinate 5,774,587 of NC_080028.1, read as the reverse complement.
GCCCCCTAAGTGGGATGGAGGAGCCCAGCTGCTTTCCCATGCCTGGGCACAAGTCCCTGAGGTACAGTGCCACAGATGGCAGAGCGCCGCTGTCCCCGGGCCCCCAGAACTCACGTGGGGAGGTTAGAGACTCCCCTGGAGCACCCCAAGCCCCTGACCCCCGTGAGCCCCAGGTCCCCGAGCTTTTCCTCACACTGGTCGATCCTGGCAGCTGACTCAGGCCCAGGCTGGGGCCAGTGAGAGAGGCCGGGCACCTGCACAAGCCCTTCCCAGACACCTGCGAACCAGGCCACCTCGCCGGAGTGCCAAGAGGGGGCCACGCTTCAGCCATGGAAGCAGGGCCTGGTGGTCCTGCTCTGAGTCTCCAGGCTCCAGCCAGGCGCCTACTCCAAACAGAACAAGGCTCTGCTTGCCCAGAGCCAGGGCCACAGAGGCACCCCACACCCGCGTGCTGTGGGGAGCAGGCCCCTCCCCAGGGCCAGCCTGCAGATGGTCCCGCCTGCCCTGCCTATCACCTGCCAGTCAACCACACTCCCGTCACCTACCCCCCAGCCATCCTCTTGTCAGCCTCCTTTCACCCTCCTGTCACCTGCTGTCACCATCCTCCTGTCACCTGCTGTCACCACCCTCCTCTCCACCCACGCTGCCCCATGTGGAGCTCCAGGCACCCCCTGCCACCAGTGCCAATTCCCAGCAAATTGCTTCATCTCCCTTTCCGACCCAAGGTGGACAGCGATCTTCCTAAAATATGGACCGTACCTCCATCCCCAGGACTGATAGGGTGCCTGTCTCTTTCCCAGTAAAGTCCAAACTCCCACTAAACCCAGTTTCCTGAGCCTCTCATTTCCACAGGCGATGGGTCTGGTTTTGGGCTCTGGGACCCACTCTCTCCAACAGGCAGGACAGGCTGCTGGGACACCGACTCTCTGGCCAGCCAGAGCAAAGTCACAGCCTCCGATGGCAGGGCACCCCACCAGAGGCCAGACCCATCCTGCCTGCAGGAAGGGCCCAGGCAGCACAGACCCGCAGGCTGAGAGCGGGAAAGGGTGCTGGGGGTGGGAAAGGCGGTGGACAAGAGTCCAGGCTAGGTCAGAAACAAAACCAAAGACAACCACATAAGAAAAGCATCGGGCACAGAGGAGGGGCTCGTCCCCCTTCCTCCAGGGAGGCTGCACGCTGTATAGACATGACCCTGCATCAGGGCAAATGCTGGCTGCCAAGCCACCAGGCTCTGCAGCCCTGGGGCAGCCGTGGAACCAGCCCCTCAGTCAGATGGCCCCAGAGGTAGGGGTGTCTGAGACACCCCACCACCCCCACTGCAGACTCTCCATCATGGAGCTCAGGCTCAGGAAGGCACGAGGTGGGCCCTGCTTCTGTGCCACTGCCTCTCTGTCTTCATAGCCCTACTCCAAGTTGTTTTGCAAGGTCAGCTGCCCCCAATCCATCACTTTCAGCCAAGGTCTGGACCCTTGGTTGGTCCTGACTAGTTTCTTACCCTCTCCTTCCCGCCATATCCCCCACTGGCACCCAATTCCCCAAAGCTCCAGGCTGTGCTGGCCCCTCTGTCCACTGACTGCTGCCCACTCTCCACTTTTTCAACCCCTGCCCACCTCCCCCAGCCCCCAGGCAGAACTAAGTTCCCTCAGACCTGACGAGGCTGCTGGCTGAGCCCCTAGCACTGCCCAGGCCCACACTCCCACCCAGCAGAGCACACCAGGCCTCACCCACCGTGCCAGGCCGGGCCCTGCACACAGATTTGGGTACCATAGTCCCAATCCAGCCGACCTGCACATTGGGCAAGGAAGTCCCTCCTTTCTTTAGAACTCGATTTCCACGCCTGACCAAAGGAGTGAGCTATGGGATAGCTGAGAGTGTTTATAGCAACCTTTAAATACTGAGGGGCACGGTAGGAGGGGGCATGATTTGAACTGCAGATTGCCGGAATGCCAGTTCCAGAACTACTCCCACAGGCCAGTGATACTGGGCACGTTATGCGCCATCTGCACATGGGAGTAGCTAGTACCTATCCCGCAGGGCTCAAGGGACTAAACGAGGTGATGTCAGGGTGACTGTGTGTCTTGGATTGCTTGGGAAGGTCCCAGTTTATACCTGCTGCCTCATCACACTTAGTAGTTTCTCCCTCCAGACCGATTTTTCTCAGCTCGTTATGATATGGTTATTCTATGGAAACTCCTCCGTCCCTTATTTAGTAGTTAATCCCCTTTCTAGACTGAAGCTTTCCAGGGGACCACGCCTGCTTTTGTTTGCACTGGGATCCCGGGACCAGCCGGGCACCTGGCACATGAATGAATGAAACAGTGACCTGTAGTCGCACAGCTAGTCAGACGCAGGCCTGTCCAAGCTCCTCTCCTCCCTAAATCAGTTCTGCTCAGACTGAAAGGATTCTTCATAGGGAGGAGAGGCAAAAGTTCATTCAGAACTTTTGGAATGCACAGATATGACATCAATTTAAGAAAAAAGCAGGAACAGGAAGGGGAAAGAGCTTGGAAGTACTGGCTCCTCGGCGGTCCATTTACTCCGGAGGGGCGCTCCAGGCTCCTGACCAGATGGGGTGGAGGAGGGACGCCAGGGTTTGCTGGGTCCGGGAGGTGAGTGTGGGCTGTGATGGGGTAGAACCCACGCCCAGAGCGCTGAGAGGGAGGCGGGCCACAGATCCCAACAGCTCGGGGTCCTGTCCTGCGTGGTGCTGGCACAGAGGAACAGCCTGAGTTCTAAAGACCTGACAAGCTGCCTAAAGAGTCGCCACCCTGAGGGCAGGCCCTGTACTGGCCGCTTCAGAGCACCGCCTCTAACAGATCCCCGGGAGGAATTACTGGTCCCAATTCACTGATGAGGAGACCCAGAGAGGCAGGTGTGACTGTGCAGAGGCCACACACAGATGGGGAATGGCTGAGAACCTAAAACTCCTGACCCCAGCCTGGCCAGGTGCAGGTGCCTTGGGCTAAGGTTCATGCTGTGCCTGGGAAGAGGGGCGACGCTGAAGAGCTAAGCTCCATGGTCTTGTTTCTCAGCCAGGAGCTCAGACTGACCCTGGCTGACCTCACTCATGCATCCGGTCCCCTCTAATCGAAACCAGCCTTTCTGCAGCTCCCCCTGCAAAGAGGCTCCAAAGAGCTGACGGGCATCAGGGAGAGTCACGTGACTAAGGAGTCTGATTTGTCAAACGGCTCCAGACTCACCGGTCCTCTCAGGAGCCACAGAGATCAGAGGCCACTTAGGTCCAAACAAACTAGGTCTAAGCACCCTGGACAATCTCTGATTTTGAGCTCTAATAATCATTAGCTGACACACAGTTGTGGTGGGGCAGTTGCCACACTGACGGAGGCTCAGGAGGGAGGCAGCCTGCCCAGTCACCCAGGCCCTGTCTCTGCCCACCGACGTTAATGAGCGGCCGGCCCACATTCCGTGCAGTTGGCCTGTCCTTTCGGACCTTCCACACAGCCTTTGGAACCCTGGAGATGCTGCCACTTGCCCTCTGGGAGATAGCCAAGAAGTCATCTGCTGTTTTTTAGATTGATTCATTGCCCAGACTTAAAAATTGGGAGATTTACACAAAAATCCTCATTAGAGAAGGGACTACTGTAACCAACATGCTGGCTAACACGGATTGGGGCTGAGATCCACATCTGTATTCTGGCTAAATCGTGACTCCTGGCTTCTCTTAAAAATCTGGCCCTGGCTGCCCAGGGCCTTTGGGTGGGGTGAGGCATTGGGCTCAGGCTCCACTGCCCAGTTATCTGAAGCCCAGCCCCCGAAGCACCCGAGTTCCGCTGGGAGTCCTCCGTGCCCCACTGCAGCAACCTCCCACCTCTGCGGACTCTGTTTCCCCTGGCTGCCCTCTGGGTGAAATTCCAGCTCCTGCCCAAGCTCCACCAGCCTCGTGGGCTCTGGCTGCTGCCAGGCTCCCTGCATCCGGGGCTCCTCTCCCCTTGGCTCGCTGTGCTCCACTATCCTGCCCGTCAGTCTGCTCGTCACAGAAGCTGGGTCCATGCCTGCCTTGGGGCCTTTGCACGCGCCCCTCCTGGCACATTCCCCCAGCTCCTCCCATGGCTGCTCTCGCTCGTGATTCGGTTTCAGCTCACACGTGCCTTCCTCGAAGAGGCCTTCAGTGCCTGCCTGTTCCTGTCTACACCTCCACCCGGTTTCTTTCCTGACCAGCCTCATCTCCTCAGAACTAGTGGAATCTGCACCTGGGCTGCAATCCTGACTCTGCCCCCTCCCTGTAGTGGGACCATGGACGGGTTCCCCGACTTGACTGGGCTGTGGCTTCCTCACCTGTCACAGGCGGAGGACATCCCCACCTCACCAGGCTACTGTGAGGGCCTGACTCAGAGTCGGGGTGCGGCCCTACCACAGAGGCTGTCGCTGCTCCCCACATCATGGTGTGCCCAGACCCCATGCCGCCGGCTGATGCTGGAGTTTGCTTTGTAACATCCTGCAGTACAACGAATGCCTACAGGCCAAACCAGGACCTGGGGACGGACAGGCCACCTTTCACAGCATTGCTTTCCCTTTCCTACACGCCCTCCTTTCAGGCAGGGGCCTCACTACTTGACCTGGAGCCTGGCTGGTGGGAAAGGTGCCAGAGGAACAGAGCACACACAACCTGGCCCTGCCTCGGGGACTTCACGCCTGCTCCGAGCAGTGGCCCCGTGAAGTCCTCCTCGATGGAAGCAGGACTCCCCTCTCACCGCCCACACCCGTGGTCTTCCCCATGCCCCATGAATCTGCTTCTCTTGAAGCTGACTTGGGTGCCCATCTTGGGGGCCCACCCACGAGTCGACGAGGCTGCAGCAGGCTCCTGGCAGCCGCGGACCTCGGCCTTCCCGTCCTCCAGCGGGCACGGCAGGGCTGGGCATTACCAGGCATCTTGTCTCTGAGAAACGGCTTCAAGTAGTGCCGAGAATTCAGAGGCATCCGGTAAAGCAGCCCTGCTTCACTACCCTCGGTCCTGTGCTTTTAACTGGTTTCTGCTTTTCTTTCTCGGGAAGTGCTTTCAAATAAAGAGCATGCCCTGGGCCCCCCACTCCCGTGTCACCCCAGGCCCCTGCAGCTTTAGCGGACGGACGCCAAGCGCTCTACACTCAGGAGCTTGTCCCATCCTGCACCACAGGGAGGACGAAGGAGCTGAGGCGCTGTGCGGCGAAGCTGCCTTAGGAAGGACCCCTGGCCGGGGGGGTGGAGGAGCTGTGTTCACAGCCAGTCTGGCTGACCCAGAGTCTAGTGCCGCCCTTTCGTTCCCCGCCTTTCAGTGTGAGCCACGCTCTCTGGGCTGCTGCTGGTGCCCTTACAGGGAGGTGAGGCCCTTACAGGAGGGCTGTCCAGTGATGGGGGCAGGGGGCAGGTTGGGTCCGGGGACTGTCCTATGCTCCCCCCACATCTCCTCCCTTGAGGGGGCGCTGGCTCTTGCCTCTGCCCTCAGCCCACCTCAAGACCCTGATGCTCCCCATTATTCTAGGCGAGATATGCCACCAAGCCTTTGCAAATGCAGCTCCCTGTGCCTGGAGGTCCCCTTCTCTAAACATACGGGTCCTGGCTCCTGGCCAGCTGTCCCCTCTCACAGCCCTGCTGCTTTGAGCCCAAACTCCGATGACCACTGCTCCGACACCAAGGACCTTCACCCGCTGGGCCAGGCAGAGGGCCAGGCTCTGTCCCAGTCTGGGGCTCTCACCAGGCTGCCCTGGCACTCGGGCTGGTCAGAGTCTTCCCCTGTCCTCTTCACTGGCACCCCACCCCACCTGGCCCCCAGAGGGCAGCAGGATAGACCATGCAGAGAGAAACTGGCATTCAGCCTGGTCAGGCCTTGAGCCCCCTCTGTGGAAGGGGACATGGAACACGGGGCCCCACTCTTCTTGGCCACAGTCAGCCTCCAGCCCACAAAGGCAAACAGCTTCTCTGGTCACACCTGCCTATTTGTGGCCCCACCTTGTGACCACATAAAAATATCAGGAACACCAACAGGCCTGGTGCAATGGGCGGAGGGAACAAACTGGGAGGAGTGCCTGCAGAGACACCATCAGCAGCACAAAACAGCCATTCAGGCCGCCACCAAAATTGCTGGCCTTGACCTGGGACCCAGGTGTGAAGGAGGGGCTTTCCAGGGCCGCCTGCTGCTGCGGTGGAGGCGGGTGGGGGGAGTGCCGCCCAGTGGTCACTGCAGTGGGCCTACTGTGGGAAAGGTGCCTGCCCAGGAGGGGCGCCTGCCCAGGAGGGGGAGGGGCAGCACTCACCGTTGGAGCGGTGGATGCAGGTGTGCTGGTTGTCACTGAGGAAAAAGCCAGTGTGGCACTGGCACTCGTAGCTGCCCATGGCGTTGACGCAGATCTGCTGGCAGCCACCGTTGTTGTCCTGACACTCGTCCACGTCTGAGAGAAGAGAGAAAGCAGGGGAGAGGGAAAATCACACCTGGAGCCGGAATAAGGTGTGCTCAGCTGGTGGGACATGGGTACAGTTCCCCGAGGCCGCGAGGAAGGGGCCATGGCAGTACTCCATGGCGGTACTCACGCCGCGAATATGCTCCACGTGGCCCTTGACAACAGTACCCCATTGAGTTATTCCACAGAGGCAGTTACACGGGCCGTAATGCCGGCTGATTTTCCTGTGCGCCGGGCTCTGTCCTGAGAATCTCCTGTATTAGCTCCTTAAATCCTCATAACAACCCTCAGTCAGCTCTAGGTATCAGCCCATTTTGTAGATGAGGTCACTGAGGCACAGAGCAGCAAAGTCACCTGTCCAGGGTCCACAGACAGGATGCAAGGCTGACTCCAGACCTGGGCTCTGGCTGACGTCGCTGGACTTACCCTTTCTAGGAAGACTGTGCAACCCACACTGCCTACCCCAACACACGGCGCCTCTCCCAAATCCCGTGGCCCTTCCTTCTTCAATCATACCCCAGACTTACAGCCAGCGGCACAAGACCCTGCCACAGGGAGAGGCTGGGGACAGGGCAGCCTGCTTTCTGCCTTGCAAAGTGATTTCAAAGGCCCAGAGAATGGAGCAGTTTTTAAAAGGCTCTGATCTCTGGCTGCTAAGACTGCCGCGGAAGGCTGCCAAATAGTCTCTCCCCTTCTGCGGGAGAGACAGACCTCAGGGCTGAAACTCGTGTGGACGGGAGGCTGCTGGCGCGAAGGCTGTCTGCTGAAAGGAGTCTTCATGGGGTTCTGGTCTTACACAGAGCAGCGTGTTTCAATTACCAGAGTCATAACCCCTACCTTACCAGTTTGTTTAATGAAAGAAGGGCTTTTTAAACCTCAATGTGCCAGGTCTGTATTGTCATTTTAACAGGCAATAGACAAAACGACAAAGGCAAGGTGAGTTACTGGCAGATTCCAGCCGACCCCTTGACCCTCAAAACACACACACGTTCCCTTTGGCACTGGGCTTCCATACAGTTCCTTTTACCGCAGCCGTTCTTTGAGAACTGCAACCAAAAGGATGTGAAAAGGTAAAGGCTCAGGCAGCGTGGTCTGCACTGACCCGGGAGGGGACGCAGCTCTGGCAGGCAGCGCTGGGCACAGCAGGCCACTTCACTGCCCAGGAGACCACGCGGGGTGAAAGGCAGGCCTTTACTCAGCAGGCCCAAATGTCAGCCATGAGGCAGCCAGCAGGGAAGCAGAGCTCTGAACTCTAAAGCCACCAGCAGTGACAGCTATAATGGTAAGGTGGCTCTTGCTGAGAGGAGGCTACGGCGGGGGGAGGCTGGGAAGGATAGTGAGGGGTTATTCTGAGACCCTTTCTCACTCAGCAAAGTCTCTGCTGGCTGCTGAAAGGCCCAGTGCCAGGGGACACCTGCACTAAGCCACGCCTGGGGCCTGCTCCCTATTAATAACAACACAAGCCACTGTTCCCCAAGTGCTCTTTCTGTGTCAGGCATGGGGCCTCACAAATACCCAGTGATCCTTGCAGCAATCCTGAGTGACAGGTTGTGTTGCAGACTCCATTTTACAGATGAAGACACTGAGGCACAGAGAGCTGAAATAACTTGAGCAAAGTCACACGGCTACTCAGAGCCACGGCGGGGCTCGAACCCACTGTCCACGTCTGGGCACATGCTGTTGGATCCCACTGAGCTGCCCATGTCAGAAATGGCCTTCAGACTAATGCTGCGTAGAACCAGCTACTCTTCACATGAGCCTGGGCTGGGTGTCACCCCGAACACACGTTTGTGGACCCCAGATGCAAACGCGAAGCCAGAGCCAGCCTGCCCTATAACGTCAGGAATGCCCTGGCACCTGGGGCTCGTCCTGTCTCTGTCCCAAAGCTCCTGGTGAGGCTCTATGCTCTCGGGCTGGCACACAGAACAGTGCAGTCTGAACCCTGGTAGCTGCTCCTGGGACTCTGTCCAGACGCCCTCCAGGTCACATGTCCTTGCTTCTCAGATTCTTGCTCTGTCCCGCGGCTTCCCCAGTTCTGGTAAAGGTCCCATTGGTAAAACCAACAAAACAGACACGAGCCCTTAGATGCTGAGTCCATGGTGTGGAAATGTTACTTCCACCCCGCTACGAATGAGCTCCCTGGTGCCATCCATCCGGCCTGGCCCACACCCCCACCTCCCTGGGAGCGAGGGACCGAAGAGCCCTTGACGTAGCACATCTACAAACCCTCAGAGAACTGGCAGAGTGGCTGGGCCTTGGGACAGGGCTGTTTACACTAGCAGGGAGCAGTGACTCTGAACACTGATGAATAATTTGAAACAAATGCAAGGCCATGTAAACATTTCTTTTCCCTATTATCAAGTGATAAAGCACTAAGATTAAGCAAGAGCGGAGAGGGGGCTGCCCCCCTGCACCCTTTTACCACTCTGGTCCAAACACAGGCCTCCCCAGTTTGAGCAGGAAATCAGTCTCAGAATCCCTCTGGGTAGCCTGCAGTCATTGCCAACTTCTCGAGGGGCCTCAGGCCCACCTCACACCCCTCACACCCCTGTGTCCCCAGCACTCCAAATGGACCCACAGTGAGATCTGAAGAGTGACCGAACATCTGGGGCATTTGGGTCTGTAAGGTGAGATGGCTGCCCACCAGCCTAGGATAGACTGTGTCCACCTGGAGGCCCTGCCAGGCCCAGCTCAGCACTATGGGAAGTTCATAGCCCCTTGGCCTTCCTGAGGGGGGCCAGCTCAGCACACAGCATTCCTTGTCCCCCAGGACTTGGCATTCTGTTATGAGAGATGCCCATGGCAAGGAGAGCGCCTACACCTAGCCTGTGCAGGAGGAATTGCAGCTTGCGTCCTCCAGGAAGCCCTCCTGGACTGCTTGAGGTACACACAGTCTTCTTTCCTCTCTCCTGTGGAATTGACTGCCCCCTGCCCTGGTAGAGACCCTGTCTGGGAACCCCACCCAACCACTCCACCCCCAGAGATGAGCAAGGTTGGCCGGGCAGGGCTGGCAGCCTTACTATCATAACTAACAGAACACACTGCTGGCCAGGCCCAGCTTGGGCACTGAGGCGCTAGCTTAATCCGCACAATCCTGTGTGGACCTATTTGTTTGTTTTTTTAATCATCCAGATTCTCAGATGAGAAAACAGGCCCAGAGAGGGGAAGAGACTTGCCCAAGACTAAAAAAGTGGGAAGGGGGATTTGAAGCCAGTGAGCCTGGAGCCAGAGTCCTTATTCTGCTCTTCCGTGATCTGGCTTCTCTGAATGAGGGTGCTTGGAGCGTAATCATGGCAGTGAGTAAATTCCCTGGGTATTTATGCTTATCAGCCTTCCCCAGCCTCACACACTCATGTCTCCAAAACCCAATGCAAAAGCCCCCTCATCTCTGAAGTCTTCCTGGTGCCAAGCAGAATTCGAGTGCCCCCAGCTCCCAGACCAGGGCTACCTTTGTTCATGACTTCCTTCCTTTGCCCTGGACTTTGGGCTTGGTCATCTTGTCTCTGCTTTGGCCCAAGGACAGACCTGAGTCTCCTTTATGTCCTGGCACCCAGCAGAGGGTCAGGTTGAGTGGGTGCTCAGGTGGCGGCAGGATGACCTGGCAGGTGTGTGCGTGCTCACGACAGGGCGACAAGGGGCTCCCACCACACAGGGCCGGCCGCCAGAGCAGAGCTGTCCTGGCCCCTCTGGGCATGCAGAGGGGCTCACGTGGGGTTCTCCACAGACTTCCACCTCTCCAGGGGCCCCACCTACTTCTGCTGCTCTCTGAATATACCCTCTCACTCATCTCCGCCCTCATGTGCACACACAAACCTCCTCTGGGACACCCTCTGCCACCTTGTCCAGACAGAAATTCTTGCCTTGAAATCCACCTGAAACATTTTTGTTCATTCACTGCCTCTACAAACACTGAGCACCTACTATGTGCCACACTTCCAATGAGCTGCGAGGGCTCCCAAAGTGAACATTACTGTTCAGGTCTGTGTTCCTTGAGCTGCTGGCATATTGGGCCTGAGCACAGGGATGGGGGCTGGGTGGAGAAGGTGATGTGGGAGCTGGGCTGAGGGGCATGGGGAGATGTGTGGCCTGAGGTTGGAGCAGGAGGAAGAGGTGTTCTGGACGCAGAGGGGCTCCGGGGGCTCTGTGGCCAGCATACCCTAAGAGGCCCCACTGGCCTCTCACGAGCCGCGGTGCCGTCTGTCCAGGCTGTTGTCTTTCCCTCACCCCGTGGCTCATCTGTCTCGCCTCCATGGTCAGGCGACAGCCCTGGCGTGTGCCTTGACCTCTCCTGACAGGTAGTCTGCTTCCTGGATCTCCCGGCCTCCGGCCTCTCCCTCCCAATCCCAGCAGCCACTGCAACCACTCTACTCAGAACAGGACACAGCACCTTGGCACCAAAGATCAAGTCCACACAGGGTCTCCGGGCCAGGTCCCCCCTCCTCACGCTGCAGCGCCCAGCATGAGCACATCTAGACGCTGGGCCTGGGGGGGACAGTCCTCAGCTGTGCCCGTCTCCGCTTGGTGCACCTATCGCCGGGGCACAGGCAGCCCCCGCCAGCAGCTGAAGGGTCGTGTCTGGGGTGGGGCCGTGTGCTCGCTGCGACGCATATCGCTGTGATGCATATGGTTCTGCTCCAGCCTGAAGTGCCCGCCATGCTGACACCAGCGGGCGGGAGGCTGACCTGCTCTGAAGAGGCCTCTGCAGGAAGGACTGTGGTTTGCCCCTGAGGTTCACTTTTTGGCCAAGGTGCTGGTGTTTGTTTTTACTAATAGCTGGCTGTTTGTTGGACCAAGAATCCAGGTTTCTAGTTATTTATAATAACTAAAAATTACTTCTGGATCCAGTTTTGGCTTTTTTGTTTCCCATGAATGTTTCACAATTTGAAACAGACACTCTTGTGTTCTACCCGGACCCCACCCATGTTTCCCGGCTGCCAAGAGCCTACTGTGTGTTAGGCCCTGTGCCCAACCTCAGCATCCCAGCTCCCACTGGGGGTCTGGGAACAGAGACAGAGGCACCCACCCATCTTAGGAACCAAACTTGACCTCCAACCCTGAGAGCTGCCTCCTCGTCCCCGAGGGCTGAGGCCCCAGCCCTCCCTGAGCTTCTTTCAGAAGGAGGCTTAGGAAGAAAAGCCTCTTGGCTATCGAGCGGCTCTTGCAAAATTGCATTTGATGAGTTAAGTGTAAATAAATGAGAACCAGATGGATTAGATTTCGGGTAAAATACACATGGGTCTTAGAGCTTTGGGGCCTGGGTTCTGCCAGATCCGGGACACTCCCTGAGCTGTCAGGCAGACGGGAGGAGTGAGTGGGGTCTCCAGAGACCTGTCTGCTTCCTGGTCTGGGCACCAGCGGGGGCCTGCTCTGGGGCTCCTGACAGCCCAGCAGGTCAGCTGTGTGTGCAAGACACAGGGTCTCCTGTTGCAGCCCTGGTCTGACACGGAGTCCCTCAGGCAGGCCCAGCTCAGGGCTGGGAGCCGAGGCACGAGCGTGGTGGGGTTGGCTTTCCGGACAGGCAAGCCCACTGCTCACATCCAGACCTGAGCAGCCAGGGCAGATGGAGCTCAGTGGGGCTGCTGGCCTTCAGGGTCTGGGCACCACAGCCCTTCAAGCCCAGCTGCTCCCTGTGGTCCCCCCGAGACGGCTGAGCAGCACTGAGCTTCTCTAAGGACTGGAGTTGCTGCTTAGCTCCAACTGCCGACTGTTCTGCCTTGTGATAATTGACACCACGTCTCCCTGGGACCATGACCTACACCTACAGGCTCTAGCTCTGCCCTGCAAGTCACACCAGCTGGAGTACAAGATTCAGTAAGTAACCTGCTGTGTGCCCTTGGGCCTTGGTCTCCTCCTCTATAAAACACGGTAACACTACCTGCCGTTGCTCTGGGAATGAGGAACCGATGGGGGCAAAGCACTTAGCACGATGTCTGGCACACGCGAACTGTTAAGAACGTCAGCAACTGTTGAACAAAGTCACTTGGGGGAACAGTAAAGTCCCTCCAAATTGGAAAAGCGATGACAAACCACATCTGAAGGGAGAGCGCCTCTTGCCTCAGCCTTCTGGTCCCCCAGCAGAGAGGCTTCTGCTTCAGGACGCAGAGCCACGTGCTTGGCCTGCTCAGGTGCGAGACAAGCCTTACTCTCTCGTGCTCTTCACTCACTATCTCTTCTCTCTCTCCCACCACCCCCTCTTGTTGTTCACTGTCGTAAAGGGTATGTGTCAGTGGTTCTCATTAATACTCACAAGGGTGTGCAGACATCATCAAAATCTAATTTCAGAACATTTCCATCACCCCAAAAAGAAGCCTTGTGCCTGCTATCAGTTAGTCCCACTTCTCCTCTCCTTTCACCCTTGGGAAACACTAGTTTACTTTCTCTTTGCAGATTTGCCGATTCTGGATGTTTCATATAAATGGAATCATACAATACGTGGCCTTTTGTACCTGGCTTCTTTCACATACCATGTTTTCAAGAGTTCATCCATCCTGGAGCAGGTGTCAGGACTTCCTTCCTTTTATGCCTGAACAACATTCTGCTGTGTGGATAGACTACATTTGTCACCCATTCACCAGCGGATGGCCATTTGGACTGTTCCCACTTTTTAGCTATTATGATAAATGCTGCTATAAAATTCATGTATGAGTTTTTGTGTGAACATGTTTCAGTTCTCTTGGATATATACCTAAGAGTGGCTTTGTTGGGTCATACGGTAAATGTATGCTTGATTTTTTTGAGTAACTGTCGAACTGTTTTCCACAGTGGCTTCCCACCATTTTACATTTCCACCAGCAAAATATAAGGTTTCAAATTTCTCCACATCCTCGCCAACACTTATTTTCCATTGTTTGTTTTTAAAAAAATTTATAACCATCCTAGTGAGTATAAGGTTGTATTTCATTGTAGTTCTGATTTGCATTTCCCCAGCTAATGAGGTTGAGTGTCTTTCTGTGTGCTGATTGTCCATTTGTCTATCTTCTTTGGCGAAATGTCTCTTCGAATCTTTTGTACATTTTTTAATTGGGTTATTTGCCCTTTTACTGTTGAGTTGTAAGAGTTCTTTATATATCTTGGGTAGTAGAGCCTTACCAGGTATGTGGCTGGCAGACATGTTGGTGCGCTCTGGGGCCACTACCTCCTTTAAGCAGCCTCGGGCAGCACTCTGCCCTGGGGGTGCAGTGCACCTGGGGGACAGGTCATGAGGCCTGGGCTCCTTGTGGGCTCTGTTCCCAGGATGTCACCCTGTCCCCTGGCTTTACCAGACACCTATTTGCCAAGGCTGCCCAAACCTTTAGGCCCACCTGCTCTCCCCTTCTAGACTTAAACACCTGGTGCCTGCACTTGGAAGTCCCACAGGCCCGACGAACCTAACATGGCCCGTGACTCCTAAGTCCTTCCAAGATAGCAGAACGGCAGAGAAAAGCCTGGTTCCGCCCTCAACCTTCCCCATCTCAGTGAATGGCTGCACCGCTCCCAGCTGCTGCAGCCAGCACACCTGGCAGTCACCCTGGCAGCCTCCTGTCCCCACCCCCAGCAACTGATCCCTGAGTAGGTGCCATCCTGTCAGTGCCGCTGCGAGTAAACCCTGGGCACAATGACCTCTGCTCATCTCCACCCCTGTGGTTGCCAGGCCACCCCCCCCACCCGGCCTGCCTCATTGCGGTGGCATTCCCAGTGGCCGCCCTGTCCACCACTGTCCTGCTGCTCCACACAGCGACTGCTAAGAGTGTCAACCATCTGTGCTGTTCCTGTTTGAGTGCCTCCAAAGGCTTCCTTGCTCGCTTCGGATACAGCACCAACTCCCTGCCCTGGCTGACAAGGCCCAAGTGGACTGCTCTGCCTACACCTCATACCAGCCGCTGCCTGCTCAGCGGACCGCAGCACACCGAGTCCCTGCTGTGCCCTGACCATGGCTATCTGTGCCCATTTTGGGGCCTCTGTACTTGCTGCTCTGTCCAGAGCCTGGCATGTCTGGCTCCTCCTCATTCAGACCTCCGCTCGTGTTGCCTCCTAGAAGATGCTCTCCCACCACCAACCTACAGCAGCAAGAAGTCACCCCATCAGATCGCCTGCCATCTAGCCAGGACTTCTACTCACATGTCTGCTGCTGTGTGTTTCTGTCTCCCCAGAAAATACAAAGTCCTTGAGAACAGGGACCAGGTCAGTCTTGAGTGTTGCTGTAGCCCAGGGTTTTTTAGTGCAAGGGGACATAATCCATGTTTGCGGACCATGTAATTGACTGAGAACTACAAAACATGCTTGGGGAGGCAGCTCTGGCCTGCAGGCCCTGGCTCTGGGCCTGTCCCATCAGGGAGGAGCTGGGTGGCTCCAGAGGAGCTGCCCGGTGAGGCCCGGAGCTCCAGAAGTCAACAAGGCAGGCAGCTCTAGCGGAGTCGCGGGGTCCTCGGGGGACAGAGGCCACCGGCCCATCAGGAGGGTGAGACATGGGTGGTCAGAGAAGAGCTGTCCTCATTTATTCACCTGCCTCAGCCTTGCCCAGGAGTGAGTCCCACCGTGGGGGTGACAGAGCCCACCCGTGGGAAGCTGGACATGCCCTCGAGCACTTCCAGTCGTGCACTTCATTGCCCAGTGAATGAATGGAACCACATACAGGCTCTGCCGGCACTGACTATTCCACCTGGGCAGTGCTTCAGGAAGCACATGGCAAGGGGAGGGCTTTGGGGACGGCTTTGGGGACAGTGGGATGGCCACCTGAGCGACACATCACCAACCTCTGTCTGTGCCACTGATGGCAAGACCAACTCTTCCTTGAACTTCTCCAGCATGGAAAGGAGAGGAGGCTGCGGGAGACGGAAGGGAGGCCAGGCCCCTGGGGCCCCTGCTCGTGCCAGGCATTGTCATTGCAGTGTGCCATCTAGCCTCAGCTCAGACGCCAGCTGTATGTCAACCAGGAGCTCCAAGCAGCGAGTGGCCTGCCCTTGGCCACCAGCTTGTGAGTGATAGAGCCCGCATGGGAACTGGACGATATCGCACTCCCACCCCTGCCCGTGCCCCAGTCTCTGACAGCCCAGCTGTGAACGTGATCCTGGTTGGACATCTGTGGGAGGCACTGGAATTTTTAAAAATTTCTTTTGATGGGGGTAAGAACGGAGGACTGGAAAGAGGGAAGGGGAGGAAAACCAAACAAACACATCATGGAACCAAAGCAAAGCAATTCTAAGAGAACTGCTCTGACACATCCTCAGAACCCAGCAGGCCCAGTGGGTATGTTACCTCCACAGCCTCAGGCAGGCAGAAGTGGAGGGCACCGGGGAGACGTGTGGGAAAGGCTGCACTCAGCTTAGGGGAGGCACTGGGAAGCCCACCACGCCGCCCCATGCTTCCCCATGGCCAACCCCACCCCTTCCGGCCCAAGTGTGCATCCACTTCCTTCCCATGGCACTCCTCCCCTCAAGAACCCAGCATGGCTCCCTATCACCTGTCTAATAAAACTGTTAGTTAAAAATTTGAATTTATAATGAATTTTGAAAAACAGTGAGAAGAAATGGATCACTAATCTTACCCTCCAGCTACAACTACAATCATGAGCATCTGTTTGCTTTCTTTTGTCCTGTGATAATTTTCTCCTCCTGGTAATGAGCGACTGCATCGATGACCTTTCCACCTTCGCCACTGAAAGTTGGGTCAGAGTGTTTTCCAAGCTGGGGCTCAACCTGACTGTCCTTCCTACTAGCCGCTTGTCTAGTCCTGGGGAGCCCTGCCCTACTCCTCGGGGCACTTATCTCCACTCCACCACATAAATAAGGTCCCCCAGGGGGCACACAGGGCAGCCGCAGCCCTTTGCATTTCAGGGATTATTTCCTTCAGAGGAATTCCTGGAAGTGGGATTCTGGGTCAAAGACTGTGAGCTTCCTGTGGGACGCCTCTTAATCTGCTGGTTCTCCAGCCTGGAGCAGTGAACACAACGTCAAGGCTGGCCCTTGGGGAGCTGCCCGTCCACTTGGATAGAGAGGTGGTGAGACGGACGCACAGGGACTGGCTGGGGTCAGAAGCCCGCAGGAAAAGCACAGGGACTGGCTGGGGTCAGAAGCCCGCAGGAAAAGCACAGGGATCAGGAGGCTGGGCTGAGAGGCAGGGGAGCTTCTCTGTAGCTGCAGGAGGAGCAGTGTGGGGAAAGGTCTGTTCGGTGGTGGGACGCGGGTGTGGAAGGGCCTGGTGGCTGCAGAAGGAGGGCTGGCAGCTAGGCTTGGGTCTGTGATGTGCCTAATGGTGATCTCCTGACACCCCTGCCTTTGTAGGTGTGAATCTCCAGGTCTGAGCCCGGAGAGCATTTAGCCGGCCAGGTCTGCTAACAGGTGCCTTTTCACACACGACTATCCACTCCGGAGCCTGCTCTGCTGCTTGGCGGGCTTTGCACATGCTGTTCCCTCCTCCCCATAACCCATCTCCCCCACCACCTGGTGACCTCTCACTCATTCCCAGCGGGGCGAGCCCTCCCCAAGATTTGCTGTATTGTTAGTTACCCCAAGGATGCCATGCTGGATGTGTTTCTGCACACAGCCTAGAGCAGGTGGGCATCATGCTGCAATAATCTCAGGACCCCTTGATCGGGGCAGATATGGTCACTCGGGGGGCAAGTCACTGGCCCAGAGGTGACAGTTATTCCTCCCGGGCACTTCTGTCGCCCCAACCAGACAGCCACAGCAGCCGCAGCTCCCACTCCGTGCCCACAGGCTGCCAGCTCCCTGCATCCTCGGCTACATGACTACACAACAGTGAGAAGATTCTGATGGGAAACTGCGGGGAAAGGGGACAAACATCAGTGCGGGTGAGAACCACAGAAAGTCAGGTCTGCACACAGATGACACCGGACAAGAACATTAGGGTATGGTAACTGTTGACCCGTTGGGGTAGTGAGCTAATGGGGGATTATTTTGTCTTTCTGTTGATTTTTCTGAGTGTTTCTGTATAATCGTTAAACATGTGGGAGATGGGTAAGTAAACAGACACTGTCAACTCTACGTGGTGAGCACTGTGACGCTGGTGGGTCCACACACAGGGCGGGGAGCAAGTCATCTTTCCCAGGAAGGCCAGGGGAGAGGGGCCGAAGGAGGGACCAGAGCATTTGGCCCAAGGGGGACAGACGGCTCTCCAGGCAGGCGGTGCACGGAGGGCAGGAGGTGCCGAGGGGACAGGCTTAATAGTCACACGGAGAGAAGGCAAGGCTGAGTGGCAAGCAGAGCCCAGGTCGCGAGGGGCCAGCTCCTGGGCTGAGTGGCCAGACTGCCCAGTGGCAACAGGGGCCTCAGGAGGATCCCACCGAGAAAGGCCTTGGCCGGGGCTCGTCCCAAATGACTCCTCAGCGTCTGGCTCCTGGGTGGCCAGTGGATGAGCCAAGGGAAGGCAAGGTGGCTGGCCTGTGGATCCTCTTCCACATTTGATGTAGTGCTTGGGGATCACTAAGACCCCAGATCAAGCAGCTGGGTCACTGCCATGGCGACCCACTTCCCACAAACGAGGTGTGCCAGCCGGGCGCAAGGCGCCTCTGCCAGCCAGGCTATTTCTAGCTGCATGTGGTTGGGATGAGGTGGGTGACAGGGAGCAGTGCTGGGCCGGGCAGTGCACAGGGCTGGCTAATGGCCACTATGAACAGCCAGGCCAGGCCTGCTGGTGCTGGGGGAGCAGCTGCCCAGATATAGCCAGGCCCAGCAAATGTCCAAGGTGACCCCAAACGCCGTCCAGGGCCCAGGCTGCTCCAGAATAAGCACGGATGCTGCCAGAGGAAGTGCTGCCCTGGAGACTCTGGGACACCCGTTTTTGTTGATAATGTCCCTTTTTAGGCACGGGGCTCAGTTCTGGCTTGGGGCATGTCTTGGAGGTAGAGTATTTTCAGAGCCTTTGCAAGACACTTACATTTTGTTTATTTCTCAGAGTTCTGCCCAAGCCCTTGGCATGGGGACGGCAAACAAGAAAGACAAAGGAAGGTGTCTGCTTGCCTGTCCTGTCCCAGCCACGGGGTGTTTTTCTTTGCTGTTTATGGACTTTGTGCAGTCCCTGCCCTGGGACAGAGCAGGACTTCTTCCCCAAGCCACCAACTCAAGGCCTATTCAGAGGTGGGGCTGGCACCAGGGGGAGCGACCACGGATTTCAGCCAGTCCTGCCAATGGAAAGGGCGGCCTCATATGGTGATGCGGTCCCTGACCTCAGCGCCCAACCAGAGGGAGCAAGGGAAGGAAGAAGCGAGGCTCCTGATGCCTCCTGGGTGCCCCCCGGCTTCCATGCCGGCCACTTGCCCACTTCCTGCGCCCCGAGAGCCCCTCCCAGGCCTGGCCCCAAACCTCTGCTGGGGCGGGGCTGGTAATCAAGGCTTGGTGTGCCTGATTCCCAAGTCTCATTCTCCCCGCAGCCGCCCAGAGACCAGGAGGAGCCGCTTCTATCACCCGAGGAAGAGGACGGGGGAGTCTGTCGTCCCCCAGGGCTAGGAGACTTCCCCAGCTCCGAGCATCCACGCGCTGCCTCGGTGGCAGGCCTGTGTTCTCACCACTGCCGAATCTGCTTCCCCGGAAGCAAACATTCTGCCACCTGCCATCCTTCTGTCACACAAATGAGCCTGGATGAGCCGGGGGACAAAGAGCTAAGTCACTCCAGAGCTCAGCACTGCAGGAGCTCCCAAAGCAGTAGGGACTTGTCCCCAGACGTCCAGTGACAAGTCAGGGAGCTCAGTGCTGAATCACAGGAAAGCCAGGGGCCCTTAGGCACCCAGGGGAAGTGGGGGTAACTCAGGGAAGGCTTTCTGGGGTGGCTGATGCCTGGGCTGAGTCCTGAGAGACAAGAGGGGTCAGTCAAACGAAGTGTTAATGAAGAGCACGGGGAAGGGCGATTCAGGCAGAAGGAACAGCAGGTGCAAGAACAGCCCAGAGGAGGGCAGGGCGTTTTGTTTAGGGAAATGAAAGTTGTTTGTTGTGCTGGAGATTACAGTTCTGAGAACAAAGGAGAGAGAGGTAGACAGGGACTGTACCTGGAAGGGACTAGGAGGACATGGCGAAGAGCTTGGCCCCTGTCCCTGAGGACATGCCATGCTGTCATGTCACCGGATCACAAGATGCTGGGGAAGAAGGGCTCTGACGCAGCAGCCAGGCGGGGGGTTCCGAGCAGTGCTCCCAGCACCCCAGGGGCCTTGCAGGGATGGGGGCGGGCTCCGCGGACAGCGAGCTTTCATCCCTGCCAGCCTCGCCTCCCACTGCAGCCAGAGCAGCATGACCACTGCACGATTCTGCTGGAAATGAAGGGCTCTGTTGCTAGAAACAAAACCCCACAAACCACCAGGCAAATCCCATCCCTTTATTTCCCCTTTATGATGGGGAGACTGAGGCACAGAAAGGCAGGAGTTTCCTAGGGTGCCCCATCAGGTCTGTGGCCCAAAGGGCCTGACTCTTGACCCCCTTGCCCTTTCAGCCCAGAACCTGCATGACCCGCTCTGAGTTGGCACCCCGCTGCCCTGCCCACACCCCACCCCACCCTCTCTCCTGAGCTGGCCGTGGGCATGAGGCTCCAGGAGCCACCCCACCCCTGACACACATCTGGGTGCGGTCCGTCCACCTCCCCGCACCCTACCCCAGGATCTCCTGGGTTCTGTAGTGATGTGGAGAGAGGGGGAAGCCTGTTTATGAAGATGCACAGTGTCCAGCGTGTTTCTTTTTCTCAGGCCAAAGAATGTCCTTCAGATTAACAGTTGTAAAAAGCTGGGAGGAGAAGTGGGCCTTAGTCGGACTTGTCCCCCAACAGCAAATCCTTCTCAGAGTGTTTATATCACCTGAAGGTAGGCCAAAGATAGGGAAAATGGGGTGGGGAGGCGTAAATAAAGAGAACAGGGGGGAAACCTCTCCAGTTTACCTTAAAAAATACTAGTGTTTATGGAGTAAGTATATGACTGTCTGAAGCTGTTTAGTTTTACATGAAAATGGTCAGCATTTTTTTTTTCCCCAGCAAGAAATGCATTTGTGCTGTTGAATTATAAAGACAAATAAACAGAGGCAACTCGAGCCTTCACTAGGGGTTCAAGGGAGCCACACGTTGTCTCCAGCTGTCCTGCAGGATGAGAGGGGGCGCCTTCAAAAGGGCCCAGGCGCTGCGGCCCTTTCATCCTGCCAGGGGCCAGCCCAGGGAGAACAGCGACTGCCCGCCGCCTGCAGCATCCGGGTGTCCGCAGAGACGGCCTCCCCCGTGCGCACCTGGGCCCTGTCCGAGTCTCCTGAGTTCCTTTCCTCTTCTTCTCACTCTGCTTGGGAGCCTCCAGTGTCATCTGCACACCCATCTCCTCATCTGAGCCTAACAGAAAATGTGTCCATTTTGCAGAGAACAAAACTGAGGCTGAGGGAGAGGTGACATGTGACAGAGCTGGGACTAGAAGCCCTATGGTGCCACACGACCCCACATCAATAGACAAGGGCAAAAACAGATGCAAGAGTCCGGGAAGGCTCCCTGATGCCGTGGAGTGGTGAGCAGGGGCTCATTCAGCAGGAGCACTATGTGGACATGAGAGGCAGTCCTCAGCCCAAGGGCTTCACACACAGCCCAGGGCCCAGGCTCAACCCTTGAATCTTCCCCAGCTCAGAAAATAACATCAATTTTCTTTAAAAAAGCATTCTGACCTTGCACGCTAAGAATAAGTGAGAATTAGGTAATTCACATCTGTTATTCTCTTGCTATGTGCCAGGCACTGTGGTATGTGCTTTACAAAGCTCATCTCTTTTAGTCTCTGCATCATGCCTATCAAATGAGCGCTGCTCTTAGCCCCACCCTGCAGATGAGGCTGGAGAGGCTCAGAGAAGGGAAGTTACTTGCTCAAGGTCACAAAGCAAGGAAATGGTGGGTCTAGGATTCAAAGCTGGGCAGGCCGATGTCCTATACTTCTTAAGGACTGGGACTATGTCATCCAGCTCCTAATTGTGAGCTCCCAGCCCAGGACATGGCGCAGGCCAGGTACTCATGAAATCTTTATGAAATGGATGAGTGTTAAGAGCTGTGCTTTCCAGGCCATCTGGAAGCTCTAGACGCTCACATTCCCCCCATACGTCCAGACCTGACTGCTCCACAGACTTCTGAACTTGCACACCATTTCCATGTGGATGGATCTCAGTCATCTTGAACTGAACTTGGCCAAACCGACTGAGTCTGCCTCCCCCCACTCCAAAATCCGGCCCACCCCAGACTTGCCCTTCTCAGCCGCAGCAGCACGGCTACGCAGAAACTCCAGGCAAAACTGACCAGTCGGTCTTGATTTCTTTCCCTTACTTCTTACATCTAATGCATCAACAATTCCCATTGGCTCTGTTTTCAAAATGTGTTCTGAATTCAACCGCTTCTCATACGTCTACCACTGTCACCTGGACTGAGCCACCAGTATCTCTGACCCAGACCCCTATGGTCATCTTCACCTCTTATGCCCTGGAACACACTGTCTACTTAGCAGCCAGAAGGTAAATCCCTCTATATTGAAATGCCAATCAGATTATAACAATCTCTAGTTGAAATGTCTCATAGCTTCCCAGTTAATTTAGAATAAAATTCCAGCTCCCTTCTGGGGCCTATACAGCTGGCAGGCATAACCCGGCCCTGCCTGCTCCTGCCCTTGTCTGCAGTCGCCCTCCCTCTCTCCTGACCCTCCAGGCACGCTGACCTGTTCCCAGACTCTCATCTGTGAGATGTGCCCATCTGGGCTCCTGCACCTGCCTGGACTCCAGAAAAGTTGCTTTATTAACCAGATCACTATTTTCCCTGATGCATGAAAATAGTCAGCATTTTCTGCCTGGAGGGAAGATCTTTCCTAGAGTTGCAAATGGCAGCTTCTTCCTCCTCACTGAAGCCCCTTCACCGTGTCCCCAACCCCTGAAACGTGGGTGGACCTTCGTAACTGGCTTGACCAGGAGTTTGGTAGAAGTGACTTCCGAGGCTAGATGGTAAAAACTCCATGCATTTGTCCCTTGTTCTCCTGGGACCGGCCTCCGTGCTGCGAGGAAGCCCACCCACACCCACGTGCAAGGGCCACATGCAGAGGCTGCCCACGAGCATTCTGGCCAACAGCCAGTGTCAACCACTAGGCAGCAGCAAAGAGGCCTCCAGATGATTCCAGCCCCTGTCAGCAAGTCATCCCCAGCCTTCACATCTTCCCACCTGAGGCCCCAGACACGTTGGGGCAGAGAGGAGCCACCCCTGCTGTGCCCCGTCTGAATTCCTGACCCGCGGAGTCCGCAAGCTGAATAAAATGGTGTTTTACATGCAGGACAGTTTTTTATGCAGCAAGTTGGCATGCCACTCTATCCAGTGCTTCTCCCTTCCCACCATCCCTTTCATCACATTAGTTTGTTGCTTAATTTTTCACTGGAGTCAGTTGACTGAACTTACTTCACTGCGTTACCTGCTTCCTTGTTTAGATTGTCCCCCTGCTATGTAAGTCCACAGGCACGGGGAGTGTGTTCCTTCTGTTCATTGTATCTTCGGCACTTAAAACTGGATCTGGCACATGGCAGGTGCTCAGAACAATTTTTTTTGGAATAAACAAAAGGACGGGTCCTAGGTGGCAGGCTTTAGCGTCCCTGCTGATCCTGCCCTTTCTGCCCATCGCTAGGGTCAGGAACATTTGGTGTCCTTCTCATGAACCTGGAGTCCTGTGAGCGATGCCCCATCTACTCACCTCCATCTCTGCCGTGAGCCTGGCATGGAGGTGTGCTGAGCGAGGGGGCCAGGTTCTGAGGTACTTTCACAGATTTGTTTATTCACTCATTTTACAAATGTTTATTATGTGCCTATGACATGCCAGACACTGCACTTGATTCTGAGGAGGAAGACAGAGAGGTAAACAAGACAACTTCTGCTCTAGTGGAAGAAGAGCCCCAGCACAGAGCCTCAGTGGAGGTGTGCCCAGTGTGGCCATAGCAGGCTCTGGAGCAGAGGCGATGTGGGGTGGGTCTCGAATACAAAGTAGGACCTCACCAGGTGCACACTGGGGAGGGGGTCATAAGGGAGCAGGGGGGACATCAGGGATGTGTAGGACTCTGTGGCTGTAGGGGAGGCTGGCCAGACGACACAGGTGGGCAAGGGTGAGGGGGCGGGGAGAAGCAAAGAGGGCCCTGCCTGAGGGACCTCGTGGGCCAGGGGGTGGCTGAACCCAGTGCTACTGTGAAAGCAGCAGGAGCCCCGAGAGAGGGTTCTGGAAGAAGAGAGCTCTGTGCTGTCACACAGGGCAAGACAATGTCCCAAGGGAAGGGAAGCTCAAGGGGACACATGGTCCTAGGGTGCTGCCTTGGCCCGAGGCAGTACAGGCTTTGGGGAGGAGGTGCCTTTGGGGTGAACTCTGTGGAGCCGTGGGTGCCCGCTTCCCTTTAAGTGTGCTGGTGTGACAGACACTGGGATTTCTGGATGTCCTCAGGGACCCCCAAACTCACAGGGGGTTCATATCTAACACCCCATGGAATGAAGCCTTTCCCAGAGCCCAGCCAGCCTCCGAGAGCGGGTGCTGCTCTGGGCTTGGGCTGGGCAGTGGCTTACAGGCCAGGGGGCCATCTGGGCTCTGGGCCCAGCTCTACCACTTACTGGCTGGGTGTCACTTTTTTTTGTATAGGTCACTTTCCCTCTCTGAGCCTTGTCTTCCTCATTTGTAATACAAAAGGGGACACTAATGGCTTCTGCCCATGGGTGCTACGAGGCCTGAGAACATGATTACAGCACCCTGACAACTTGGGTGCGTGGCAGAGGTGTCCCCAAAGTGCCTGTCTCTCCCCTAGGTGGAGTCACTCACCTAGCACAGGGCCAGGCAGACAGGAAGCGCTCAATGAGTATCAATGGGAAAATAGTGATCTGGTTAATAAAACAACTTTTCTGCTGAGTCGGGCTACAGAGGACTTCTCTTCATCAGGGAAAAAAAGTGCTGAGAAGCAAGTTCAAAACTCAAACTGGGAGCAACTTGAGAAACATATTTTTCAGTAAGTCAAGGTAAAGATTGGGGTCGAAGAAAACATCTGGCTAAGTGAACTAATGGCTTTAGAGAAAAAGGACCCTTGCTTTGTGGAGACAGGAAAAAACTATCCACTGCTGGTTTTAATTTAGGATGAAAAAAGTCTTATTCTATTAGCCTAAATATTGCTCTTATGTCCAATTGCATGGAGTTTGGAATAATATTTTTCAAACAGAACTACTGCTATTTCAAGTAATTACAATGCTAAAAGCAGTCATTTGGGGTTGAGCAAGGATCTCCTCATGGTTTCAATTCCCTCTGGTGTCATTTTCTGTTATATTTGAGAAATTCCTCAATAAAGATGTCAAATAGAGAGAGGGTTTTGCTCCCTGGAGGGCAGATTTGGCCACCTTCCAGGGCACAGTCCTGGCAGCACATCTCCACAAGAAAATAACCTCGTTTGCTCAAAAGAAGAGAAGAGGCTCAACCGTGCAAACTCAGGCAAGAATAACCCTTAAGCCATCAGACTCATTTCTCCTAATTAACTCAGAATGCTTTTCAAACTCTGCTGACCGGGATCTACGCCAGCCATCATCCTGAAGAAATTCAGTGGTGGCTGAAAGAGAAATGTTACAACCAGAGAAGACTTCTGACCCAGACTTCTGGACAAAAAAAGCCCAGAGATGTAAATGGGCCTAACTGCCCTCATAAGTGATGGGCTGTGGGGTGGGGCTCAGCGTGACTGACCAGAGACAGGCAGGGCAACGGAGGCAGTGAGAATCCAGAACCTTCCGACAGTTTGGTCAGGCTCCACGGCCGACACCTGCCAGGGGCCAGACCTAGAAGCTTCATTAGGAAGCACAAACACAATTCATACTGAGACCAAGCAGGTGATTAAATGCCCAAAGCTGACTGGTTGTGAGCAATAGGGAGTGGTGAGGATTGCAGCAAACAGGAGAGTACCCAACCCCTCCAAAGGGGACAGCTGCCACTGCCACACTGAGATGTGGGCAAGAGGTGCCTCTGCTCTGGGCCCCATGCTCTGGGGGTTCCCTGCTCAGGCCCCTCATGCTGCTGAAGCCCTCCACATGGAATAAGGAGTCCACGGTAGGCCATGTGTACTTGGAATACGTACCCACCCTTCTAGACCATATTCTGGGTATTTAAGACCCTACATTTCTCTGTCCAAATGGCCCCAAGCCTGTCTGTTCTCAGACAGACAGATGACACTTAGGACAAAACAGTGGCAAAAGGAAAGCTGGCTTGGGGGCAAGAGGCCAGAGCGTGAATGTTCCACCTGGCACATCCTAAGGCTCCCTGGGGTGCAGGATGGGGCCGCAGATGAAGAGCAGGCACCACCCACATCACCGCTTCCTGGCACAAAACTCCAAGGCGTCCAAGAGTTCCAGATTGCATTCTAGCCTTCTCGATCATTAGGAAGGGATGATCTGTCAAGGCATAATAAATATGTCATCTGGGTCTGAAGCTCTGTCACTGTACCTATTTAGCCATGCAGGATATGGGCTTCCGTTTGCACTCCTGCTCACATCTCACAGACGTCAGGGGCAGGGTGACTGTGGCCAAGCAGGAACAATGCTAAAAATAGCGATTTTTACATGACATCCCTTGATTTTTAAATGCAGACAAGTCTTTCAATAATAATGATGGTGACAGTAATAATAAGAAGAATTGGGGCGGGGGTGAGGGTGGATAAACCAAATGTGTTTGCAGGTTGGATGAGGACTGAAGGCTGCTAGCTTGACACCTGCAGCCACACGGTGACAATAGCCAGCACCCGAGCAGAACTTCCCACCCATCCATCCAGCGCTCCATGTCTGCATTCACACTTCACTGCACAGTGACCTTCTGAGACAGGTGTTACTGACCCGTTTTATACTCTGGGGAACTGAAGCTTGGTGGGGTTTGAGTAACTGGCCCCAAACCATAAACTCATGGGTGGTAGTGCCAGAATTTGAGCCTAAATCTTCAAACTCCAACCCTGGCTTCCTTTTAAAGTGTAATTCGTTTCAAGAAACACTCTTCAGGCCTCTGTGATCCTGACACTGCACCAGGCACGGAACTCTTGCAGCAACGTATGGAGGAGGGATCCGAGGCCCTGAGAGGTCGTACAGTCAGTGTGGGTTGGAGCCGGTTGGAACCAAGGTCTGAATTCTCCAGAGCTGGAGTTCTGTCCTGAGAAGGAGAAGGCCCAGACAGAAAGGAGTCTGTTGGGAAGGGGCTGCCCTCAGTTACGAGCAGAGGAGCAACAGAAAGAGCCTCTTCCCGGATGCCGTGCGTGCAGCTAGAGCCGTAGGAAGCTGCACTCTGTGCTTGTGGTGGGGGTGGGGAGAGGGGCGAGTCTTACACAGTTCTTTAAATTAATCATTGTAAAAAAGAATCTGTTGCAAAAATAATGTTGTTGAAACAAAGACCCACACAGATCCCACTCCTAGTTAGACCGGAGGCCCTGGGGGTACCCGCCGTAGCCAAGAACAAGGGCATTACAAACAGGTGGTTCTGCATAGGTGAGAATGATTAGAAGGGCACCGTTGTGTGTCTAACATGGCCCATGGAGGACAGACCCTGGTTCTGGCACCCATGAGTTCTCAGGGGCATCAAACCAGCCTGTCTCAATACATCTCTTCCATAAGTTGATGCCCATTACATTTTGCGTGCCCAGTACCAGGTACTCTGCTACATGGTCTGCATCCATGAGCTCATTCATTCCTCACAGGAACCCTACAAGACATGAGCTACAAATTCATTTTACAGGTGAGGAAACTGAGGCACGGAGGTGAAGTGACTGGCCAAAGGGCACACAGCGGATAACTGGTGGAGCAGGATTTGAGCCTGGAAGTGGCAGTTCCCAAGGTCCGTACTCCTGACTGCTGGGTGACACTGCCCACTGCCCCCCAGGGACCGTCAGCTCTGCCTCTAGGGGCTGATCCACTGCTGAAACGTACTCTCTCTAGTGTCTGAGAAAGGGGTAAAGCAGAGAGCTTATGCTTCTGAGGGGATTCAATGAGCTACCACCTGAGGATACTTAGCATGGCATCGGGCAAAACAAATGTCACACGGCCCAGTTCCTTACAATCTAATCGGAGGCTCAGCCCGCCTCTGCAGCCCCGCCTCCAGCCACTCCTGCCACCCACCCTGAGCCCAGCCTCAAGGAGCCACCTCTCTACGCAGGCTGGGCCCTCCCCCCACCAAGCTGCGCCCCAGTCTCTGGGGATCCTGCTCAACGCAGCCTCCTCTTTGAAGTCCTCCAGAAGCACGAGCCCACTTCCACCCCCACCTCACTCCATGCAGGGCAGCTCTTGGCAGACCCTTCTGGGCTTCAAAGCCTGCTGTCCAGATCCCCATTTCAGCACTTATTTTGGGTATAATTACATGTTCACAGATCTGTTTCCCATAATAGGCTCGTCTGAGACCCAATATGCATTGAACAGAAACAGGCAGGGAAATGTAGGGCTAGTGCCCCACGAGGGGGAAAAGCTCTGAAGTACGTGGGATGCACGCTCCTGGTGCCAGGCCCCACCAGGCCAGCTGCCACGGTGAAGCTCTGCTGAGCCCTTCCAGGAAGCACTACAACAAATGCCAGCCCGATCCAAATGACCCCTGGACCCCATAGTTCCCCTTCTGGGAAGAAGTGCTAAGGAAACAACTGGGAGAACAAGAAGAAAAACTTTTATGCCCAGATTCACTCGGTTCTGATGGCAAAAACAAAGAAAATCTATGTCTAACCACAAACGTGGGGCCAAGTCGCCTCCGTGGCACTGACCCCTGTTTGGTGACTATTTCCACCTTCTAGTGCCTGTCACTTCCCTTCACTCGGTCGCGTCACCCTCACACACAACCTGCTCCCATTTGCAGGGGGGAAGACTGAGACCCAGAGGTCGTGATGACAGTAACAGCCACCAGTATTGAGAGCCCTGTACCAGGTGCACATCTCAGCCATCTGGACGTCTCAGTTCCTGCTCCCAGCAGCCTGTGAGGCAGTTGCTCTTCACACATTCCCTTTGCCAATAAGCGACCGAGGCCTGGAGACATCAGCAATGCAGCCATGGCCACACTCCCACCAAGTCCACAGTCTTATTCCCTTGGCTCCAGCTGTCGTGTCCCAGGTCACTCAGCAGCTGGTCGCAGAAGAGGGCCTGGGGGACAGACACAGCGGCTCTGAGACCGTGTGTTTTCTGCCATGAGATGTTCCTCTTGCTACAGGCCACAAACCACCCCTGTTATGGGCTGAATTATGTTCCCTCAAAGATGCTGAAGTCTAACCACCACCGTTGGTGAATATAACCTTTTTTGGAAATAGGATATTTGCAGGTGATCAAGTTAAGATGAGGTCATTAGCATGGGCCCTAATCCAATATGACCGTGTTTTCATAACAAGGGGAAATCTGGAATAGAGACAGACATTCATAGAGCAAAGACAATGTGAAACCCCAGAGAGAACATGATCTACAAGCCCAGGATCACTGCAGCCACCAGAAGCTAGGAGAGCACAATGGAACAGATTCTCCCTGGAAGCCCTCAGAAGGAAACAAACCTTCAGACACCGTGACTTCAGACTGGTAGCCTCCAGAACCCTTAGAGACTACATTTGCTTTATCTCAGCCACTCAATTTGTTATGTTGTTACAGCAGCTCCAGTTACTAGTCACAGCAGATTGTGAGGCAACTAGGAAAATGGTGAGAACACAAGAGCCCTGGCCAGGTAAGAAACACCTGAGGTGCACACGACATTAAAGGGACATCAAGGGGCAGAACCCTGCCAGCCACCTGATCGCCACTGCAGTGAAATCACATGGGGGTGCAGAGAGAAGACTGAAAGCATCAACTAAGATGCTTCTCAATTTTTTTCCCTGTTCTATATTTTTCCAATGTTTTCCAGCATACTTGCATTACTTTTATAAATTTTGTACAACTGGCTTAAAAAATATATTTGAACCACGAGAATCTGGAGGTACTTAAGAATCCCTGTTATAGGCTGAACTGTGTCCCCCCAGATTCCTATGGTGCAGTCCTAGCTACAGTACCTCAGAACGTGACTGTACTTGGAGATTGGGCCTTTTGAGAGGTAATTAACTTAAAAATGGGTTGTTAGAATGGGCCCTCTTCCAATATGACTGGCATCTTTGTAAAAAGAGAAGATTAGGACACAGAGAGGACACACGCACGCACAGAGAGACGACCATGTGAGCACACAGCCAGGACGAGACCGTCTGCAAGCTGAGGAGCGAGGCCTTAGACAAAACCAAACCCGCCAACACCTTGACCTTGGACTCCCAGCCTCCAGAGCTGTGAGAAAACAAATTCCTGTTGTTTAAGCCCGCAGTCTGTGCTGTTTTGTTCTGGTGGGCCTGTCAAACCAACGCAAGGAACCAAAGCAGGGCAAGCCTTCCCACGGCCCCCAATGCTGCAAGCTGCTGCAAAGGACAGGCAGGGCGCAGCAGTGTCACTCACCCAGGCAGTTGTGTCCATCGTGCGCCAGCATGAAGCCATCAAAGCAGGTGCACCTGTAGTTCCCGGGGATGTTGATGCACTCGTGGACACAGCCCCCGTTATAGTAGTCATTCTCACACTCGTCAATATCTGCAAATTGAGAGGCGTGAGAGATGTCAGAGGAGAGACATGGAGAAAAAAGGAAGAGCATGGGGGGCCTCTCTCCCCCCATGGCTGAAGCCATCAGGAGTGGCTCGGGGATGACTCAACAGCTATTCACTAAACAGCTATTCACTAAACCTTGCTGAGGGCTGGGGTCCCAGAGGAAATAAGGATGAAGAGCCTGGCTCTGCAACAAGGCTGGCCACCCCCTCGCAGAGCAGGGCCACGTGCCAGGCATGTGGAGGTTGCTTTCCAGCTCTCAGCACAGTGAAGCAGGCAAGATTCACACCCTGCTCTGTCCCCCTCCGGAGCCTCTCAACAATAACAGCACACAGGGACCTTGCCTAACATCCTCCCAAATTGGCTCTCTTCCGCCCAGAGATGGAAAGCTCACTGCTTGTGAAGCAGAGTATTGAATAAAATGTGTACACACCACTGAAACGTGTAAACTCTGAAATGAGAGAAAAGTCCATATATTCCCCCCAAATAGTTTCCTCCATACTAGCTAGCATCTGAAGCCTGAATTTCTACTGCTCCAATTTCCTTGTTATACAGAGGCTTCTGTCTCAAAAACAATGGTCAATAGCCTTTGTACAGGTCACCCTTTTTGCTGTTTTAAGTCTTTTTCAACATTTCGCATCAGGGGTTAAAGGGCTATCAGTTCGGGAGTTCCACAGAGATTTGAGAGACCATGGAGAATAACAGGAACAAACCTAGTTAACATTTAACAAGCTGCTTCTTAATCAAAGTCCACGGCAACACCATGCCATTACTTCTTTAAGCCCCGCTAACTCACTGATGTAGGCACCACCGTCGTTATTCCGAGTTTACAAGGGCACTGAAGAAACCGGGGCACAGGGAGGCCAAAACCTTGCCACAGGCCACACGCCTAGGAAGTAGTCGAAGTGGGATTCGAACCGGTGCAGCCTGGCTTGAGAGCTGAAGGGCGCCTAACCCCATGTCACCTCTGGGCGTGGCAGGGCCGGGGCCAGCACCCAGGAACAACGGGCAGCACCGCTGGGGGGCTTCGGCCTCCCCCGACATGCGCTCCCTGGGCTCCGCTGTCTCAGCCCATACCCACCCCGATCCCCACAGGCGATGCAGGGAAGGTGGAGCCGGAAGCGCCTGCATAGCAAACAGGAAGTACTACGCTGAGCAGAACCGGAAGCGCCCAGCTAAACAGAACCGGATAGGCCTCAGAAGAGGCTGCTGGTGTGAACCGTCCGTTTCCTCCTCGGTTGAAGAGGGAGTTTTGAGACCAGGTTCCTGCTGTGAAAGCCGAGATGGAGCCAGCCTGAAGACGAGAGGAGACTGAAGGCAGGTCTTCAGATGCCTGAGGAGTGGGCACAGGGGGCCGCACAGCTCCATGCTCTGTCCATGCCGGTCCGGAGGCAGAGCTACACACCGGGGGAAAGCCACGCGGCCAGTTCATGTTTGCGGGTGGGAAAGACCACCTGGAAGAAAGGCTTTCTCAGGAGGCAGTGAGCTCCCTGACTCCGGAGGTGACCAAGCACTGTCTGGACACCTACCTGCCCGGAACACTGCCAGCAGATGGTGATAACTTCAAGGAAACCAGCAGCATTAAAGTGTGAGAATACAGAGCCCGGGCTGTGCAGCCTACACCTGGTGCCCACCCACCCAGCCCTAATGAGGGAAAAACATGGTTTCCTGGATCTCCAGAACAAAGCCTACGGCGTCTTCAGAGGTGCGAGAGACAGGGCTTTGCCGAACCCGCCTGCAGAGGCCGTCAGCATCAGCTGGGAAGCAGCCTCAATTGTGGAAGTCACGTGAATTGCTTTTAATCATATTTAATACACTTAGACATTCAAAATAACGTTGAAGGAGAATATAAGATTTTGTTTCAAAATCTTGGGTTTTTTACGAGCACATGGCTTTAAAAAAACTAAGATACTGATTACTTTCCAATGTCGTCAGCCCTGACCTTTCATCAGAGCCTCAGCTGCACCAATCCACCTCTTCCTGGATCTTCCAGACACTTCAGAGGCAACATGGCCCAACTCAGCTCATTAACCTGCATTTCCCTGGGGTTCTCCGTCCCAGTGCATGCTGTTATCCCTCCACCTCTCCGCTGACATCTAATCACCTATCAAAGCACTTGACTTAGGTTGGATCCGTCTGAGGGGAAGTGCTCTTATCCCACGCTTGGGTAAAAGAATTATCTCTCTCTCAAGGTGTACCTCAGAAGGAAGTATGCAGAGAGCTGCTTCTGAAACATACACCAGCCCATTTCATGTTCACAGCAACCTTCTGGAGTAGGTATTTCAACTCCGTTGTAATGTCACATAGTAAATGGTAGGACAAGGATCAGAACAGAGGTCTTTTAGTCCACAAAGTCCATGTCCTTTCCAATAAGTTAGAATGATCATGACATACCAGGTATTGGCAAAATACTTTACACATGTTATTTTGCCCTTGGCACATTTATGCTATGTACTGTGAAAGTATCCTATCATCCAAATACCCATTCATCCAGTCAACCTTCTATTTGTTCCACTTATACACACCCACATACCCCACATGTGTGTGCGTGCACCTATCCATCTGCCCAAATAGCCAGCCAGCCATGCGTCCATTCATCCTAACACACATTCATCTAGTCACTCCATAAGCTATGCATTCAAATACCTACCCAGCCATCCTTCCATTTGTCTATTCATGCTAAAATCTGTTCATCTAATATATCCAGCTGACTGGCATTCTTTCCATTCATCCTATCACCTATTATTTATCTAGCCAGACATCCAGACATACATTCAAATGTACATCCATCCATCTAAATATTCAGCCATGCACCCATCTTTTATTCATCTGAACATGCATCCATCCAAACATCTAGTCACTCATCCATCCACCCAGTGCCTAACCACCTATCCATCTACTCCTGATTCAAATATCCACCTGTCTATCCAAACACACACATACACACACACAAACCTACCCATACATCCATCTATCCAGCCATTCACCCATCCATCCATCCAAACATCTATTCATCCACCCAACTATTCCTTCATATGCCTTCCATCCAAACAGCTTACAAATACATACAATATTTTCAAAACGAATAGAATGTTAGGATGAAGAAAAAGAAATGAGGTTTGGAGAAGAAGAGAAAGCTGGTCAAAGTCTGCAATAAAGTATTTGGTATTTCCAGCACAATTTCAAAAGTTAGGCCACAAATATGGCTCTCAGCTTCCCAGAGGCCAAAGCAGAGAAGGAGACAATCAGTTAGAGAGTCACTACATCCATGAAATGCAATTAAACCAGCTTTTTTATTGGTGGTGAGGTCTGAGAAAAATGTTTCTTTCCCCAGTTAGAGTGATCCTATGTCCCAGTTTCCCTGGCATAGTTCCCATTTATGGCTATTGTCTTGGTGTAATTATTAGGAGCACACTTTGCTTGGTGTAACTGTTAACCCACACATTTAATCAAAATGGTCTTCATACCCGTAACGCATCATAGAGAAATTGCTGAATTATCAGTCAGTAAACAACTCCAGACTTTTCCTTCCTTTGACACCCCACAGTGTAGGCCACAGTAGATGCCAATTGGTTGAAGAGTGCAGGAATGTTCGCTGCTCACATCTCCTCCGTTAATCTATCTCCAGAGAGTTCCTCCAGATCCAAGTGTCTCTTCAACAATCAGTTCCTCTCCAATCCCCAGGCCTGGAGTATTCCCATGGGCTTCTGAGGCCAGCCTGCTTCTTCAACTGCCCAGCATTCCGGATTGAGAACATCTTGCCCACAAACCAACTCCCCTTCCCAGATTTCCTGTCTGTGCCTGGAATTTTTGTTTTTTAAAATCATGTGAGCCCCCTCCTTTAATACATAAGAAATAAACCACAAACAAGTCAACAACAACAAAAATCTCTTCCAAGGCAAGTACATTTATTACTGTAAAATACATGTCCAAGAGCTGCCAGTCCTGGAGAAAGATGCCCATCAGGCTTGAACCACTTTTTAAGGATCATTAAAGCCAGAGAACGAGGAACAGGGCAGCTGGGATGGAGAGAGTGTAAAGGAATGGAGCGGGGCAGAGCCAAGCTCTCTGGATATTTATTCTTAAAGGACTGTTGTGGGTGGACTGCATACCCCCAAAAGATGTACTGATGTCCCAACCTCTAGTATCTGTGAAATGTGACCTGATTTGGAAGTAGGATCTTCACAGATGTAATTAGATGAAGTCATACTGAAGTAGGGTGGCCCCTAATCCAATGACGGGAGTCCTTATAAGAAGAGGGATTTTGGACACAGACCCACAGATAGGATGTCAGGACAGAGAAGAGAACATCATTGGAAAACACACAGACACACCGAAGGAAGGCGGCCGTGTGATGACAGTGGCAGAGTTCAGAGTGGGAAAGCTACACGAGCACCTGGTGTTAATGCTGCTCCCATTTTACTGATGTGGAGGCTGAGGCACAGCACAGCCGGGCACCTTGTCTCTGGGCCCCCAGCCGGTGGCTGCGTTCAAATGCAGGATCTATACCTGTGGGGGCCACATCCTCCAGGTGAGTGAAATGAATACTTTAAAAAAGTGCTTTGTGCTTCAAAAAGCAATTAAGGAGAAAGGTGGGGAGGAAATGCCACATGTGTCATCATTCTTATTTCCAAGGTCTCTCCCTCCCCTTGAGGTTGATGGGTGGCATCATACAAGTGTGGGAAGGTGGGGGAACAACAGATCTGACCCGAGTGCCGGGGATGAGAAGCAGAGGAGATCACATCACCCTAGACATCCGGCTCCTTTCCAGCTTGGATTTTTTTTTTTTTTTTTAATGAAAACTTGATTCTCAACAAAAAACAGTTCCTAATATCCAACTGAGCAAAGAAAAACAGCATGGGGAGCTGCTCATTATGGAATTTTTAAAAGGCCAAACAGTTCCATTTTTCCTATATTAAAATGGCAGCGTGCACACGATCCCACAGCGATGGTTATGTGCCAGTGGTGCTGGTTTGGAACTTGAGTGGGATGAGTTGGGTCTTTTTCATTTAATTCAAATTGATTCTTGCTGTGCTATAAAATATATATTTATTCTGTGGTGGTAGGTTCTAAAAGATTCTATTGCAATGAGTCAGAGCTCCTTCTCTTTTTACTTTAATACTATTTAATATATTTTCCAAAAAATCAGGACCGGAAAGGTTCTCAAAATGAGGTTTTTTAAAGTCCAGTGCTCTTCATTCCCAGAGATCATTACTGACAGCGTCTTCTCATTTCCCTTTGAAATTGGCATTTTTCTCAACATTCCTTGCAGATAGTGGTGACCAAATGCTCTAACAAAGACCCCTTCCCTGGCTGGGCGCTAGCATGTCTCCCCCTTTGTCTGGGGGCTTTAGGAAAAATCGTGCACTTTGATCAGGAAAGATCAGGCAACCGTTCTGGAAGACATGTATGGCTTAGGAAGTTGAGGTCTTATTGGTGAATAAATCTTAATCTGGTTTGTTGGCTAATTACACTCATGGGAAGGTAGTTTCATGGGGCCGCCCAGCAGGCAGGATTAAGCCCCCTGTCTCCAGTGGCACAGGGTTAAGCTCTGGTTTTGTAATGACTGAGTAATGAGACCCACTCTCTGTGCACCCCTGGCATCCATTGATCAGGTTTTCCTTCTGCACAGACAATACCAGAAGTGGGCCCAGCAGCTAATTATGGGAAAGGTCAAAGGTCACGCAAAACCAACACAAATCTATATACTTTTTCATTCCTAACTGCATACAATGACCATGGCTCAGCCAGAGGGTGGGAAGGTCTTCCCCCCACCCAACCCATGATCCAAGATAACCACGGGGTTTGAGCTGCTTGCTGGTCTCTCCCAGGGGCCGGTGCGCCTCAGGCCTCCACACTTCTGCTCAAGCTGTTCCCTCTGCCCGGAGCTCCCTTCCCTTCACAGACACCTATGTCCCCATAGTCTCCACTGAGTGACCCCCCACAACGTGTAGGCAGCAGGTAGGCCCTTCACGTACAACCACCCTGAGAAGTGAGTACCAACATCTTTATTTTACAGCAGGGGAAACCAAGGCTCAGAGATGTTCCCTACCCTGCCCAAGATTACACAGCTGATGCCAACAGGACCAGACAGTGAGCCAGGCCACCTAACTTCAGAGTTAATGCTGTCTCAGTCACAAAGGGCCACGTATCATAGGGTTTTATTCCCATGAAGTCTGAAGGGAAGGCATGTCTATTGAGACCAAGAGATCAGTGGTTTCCTTGGACTGGGGGCCTGAGGAATAATGGCTGAGGGGAACAGGGATTCTTCTTGGGGTAATAAAAAGGTTCTAAAATTTATTGTGATGGATGTGCAACTCAGTAAATATACTAAACAGCTTTGAATTGTACACTTCAAATGGATGGATGATATGTTTTTATGTGAGTTATATCTCAACAAAGCTGTTTAAAAATATTGTTAAAGTTAATACTGTCAAAGCTCTCATCCCCTGTGCTGGCTGGATCTCTGGGCTCAGCCTGGATGCACGGAAGCCACAGGATGCCCCCCTCAGCCGACTGCAGTGCCACCTGCCCAGAGGGCGCTCAGGGTGGGGTGCGAGTCTCTCAAACACAAGGTGGTATTTCCCTACCAAACCCAAAGGATGGGGACCAGTTAATTATTCTCTTTCTCCCTCAAAAACCCTGCAAGCTTCCCTGAGAGCTGTTCTCAGCTCTGGCATCGGGTCTAATGGATACCGAAGCAACCCGGTCAAGGGAAAGTTGACCCACTGGCGTGTTTGAGCCGGAAGTGAGGAGGGGCTGCGGGGAGCCTGCCAGCCCAGAGTCAGGCCCCCACCATCCCCTCTGCCAATTACAAGCATGGTCAATTTCCCACCCCCTTAGTGAATGGCAGGCTCTGAGGGGCTGTTCCACAGGCCCAGCCACCGCTGGATGCGACAGGAGGGCAATCAGAAGCCCGGCATGGAATGGATAGGCTCCTGTGA
Organism: Manis pentadactyla; assembly: GCF_030020395.1. Lineage (NCBI taxonomy): Eukaryota > Metazoa > Chordata > Mammalia > Pholidota > Manidae > Manis > Manis pentadactyla. The sequence goes on along the minus strand of NC_080028.1, from coordinate 5,737,725 downwards.
TACCCCTGGATTTCATAAGAGGGAAGCTCAGCCACAGAGAGGAACTGAGGAGCTAATCTTACCAGCAAGTCAGTGGCTGACAGCAACTTGACCCCCGGACCCCAGCGGCCGCCCTGTGGGCTCCAGCAGCAGGCTGGGCCCGAGCTGGCCTAGTGCGGTGTAAGGGCATTCTCATGCTTGCCAAATCCCCAGCGGGGCTTCTTGCCAGCAGTCATAACAACAGAAGTGGCATTTCGCCACCAGGCACTGTCTGAATGGCAAGTGGCTGACCCTCACTACAGCCCACGCAGGAGGGCTTAACATTCCTTCATCACAGAAAAAGAAACCAAGGCATAGAGAGCGTAGGTGATTTGCCCAAGATCACCCTGTTGGCCAGTGGCAAAGCCAGTACTGGAATTCAGGTACCTGGTTCCACAGTCCAGCCTCCTAACCTTGACACAGTCTGCAAGAGAATTCCCCACTCTCCATGATCCAGGGAGTGAGGGGTCAGCATCCTCACTGAGGAGCAAACCGCCTCCCTGCCTTCATCCCTCCTGTACCAGCACCTTCCCTGGGCTGGCCCCTTGCCCTCTGCCCGGACCCTACCACAAGGAGCTGCCAGCCTGAAGGAGAGGGAACTCAGACACGGACAAACACATCTCATCAGAGAACCGTCTTGCTTGTCCGTGCACTGACCAGGCCCAGGCCTGCCTGTTGGGCTGCCAGTGGGAAAGGAGAGGTGGCTGACAGTCCCGTCAGAGGCTGCCTACGGCCACCAGAGACTGAGCCAGCACTGTGTGGCAACGGGCTCCTTTGCAGTCAGCCCACTAAGGCCTAAGAGGTCCACAGACCTGCCCAAGGTCACACAGGGCTGGCACCCAGGTCTCCATGGACCTATGTGCCCAGCTTGACTCCCCCCGACACAAAGGGTGGGAGGCCCAGGTGGAGGGCATGCGGCTCCTGGAGAAGGAGTAGGGACTGATCGTAGCAGCAGCTGCATTGACTGGCCAGAGGTGCAGGCAGGCTGGCTGGGGCTGTACACACTTGCCTCCGAGGGGCTGCAGCCCCAGCCCGTCTGGAGGACCCCCCCAGAGCACCCTCTGAGACCCCCTGACCTTGCCCGCACACACGCACTCTGGCGCTCTTTGTCTCAAGGCCTTTGGGGAAGGCCGGCATCCATTTCAGTAGCATTCAAAGGCCAACGGGCCGCAGTTTATTTTCTTAGAAATAATGGTTTTTTCTGGTTAGCATTCCACAGATGGAAAAACAAATACAGCCACTGTAATAAGAAGCAGCCAAGGGGAGGTGAGAGAGCCTAGAGGAAGGGGCGCAGAGGGGCCTGCAGCCTGGGGGCGCTGGTGATACAGGGGCGCGTAGACCCTCTGACCCCAGGAGAAACGAGGATTTAGAGGGAGAGAAAAACCCAGCCAACACGCCAACACGGGTGCTGCCTTCAACACGCTCTCCCACACGGCGAGGCACCTTTCCCCCCTCCAGCCCTGCTCAACATACATCCTGCGGGGCAGGTGCCGCAGCTCCCGCTGAAGGAGGGAACCAGGCCTCAGGAAGCTTATGTCACTTGCTGGACTTACGGAGTTGGAAAGACCAGAAGAGACCTCTGCATCCTCGCTATGGATGCCTCGATGGACATCTGAGTGAAGGGACGTCACAGGCGCTCTGCCTTCCTAACTCAGCCCAGGCGACGCCCCTCCAGGGAGCCTCTCGAATTTCTTCCCTCCTCTGGCAGAGAGGCTCTCTCTCCTCTTCCCCTCCACTGCGTCTGGTCGGTATTTCTGTGCTGCACTTTCCACACCCTGCTATGATCACATCTTTCCCATTCTGCCTCTCCCGCTAACCAGTGAGGTCAAGGAAACGAGGCTTGCCCGCAACCCCGAGCTTGGCACAGAATGGGTGCTCAGTGCGCATTCTTGATAATAAACTGAATCTTGTCCAGCGAACACATTTGACAGGCGGGTGCACCGAGGCTCAAGGAGGCAAACTTGCCTCCAATGCTTAAATGCCAACAGTCTGAGCTTTTCGCTCTTCCTTCTAAAAGTGAGCCTGGGACTCCAAGAAGCCTGGACTCTGCAGCGGAGCTGGGATCAGTTGCAAGGGCCACTGGCCTGATTGTTAGCTGACAGCAGCTTGGGAGTTTAAGTCACGCACGGTTTCTCCCTGCCTGCTGGTCCGCAAGACTTGAACGCTTTCATCTCGGGCAAGGCCCGCGTTAGCAGCGTAACTGCACGCTTTTAAGACTTGAAGAAGAATTTCCCCTCCTCCCTCCCCTCCCAGTCCACCTCCTACTGTCTTTCCTGGCCTCCCCCAAAGCAGAATTTTAGTAGAGTTTCAATAAAGCAGGCAATAATGATGATGAAAATGATTTAATAAGGTCATAACATTACTTCCTAAGAAGGCGAATTGGTTTTAAGATTTTTTTCTGATGTTAAACTAAATGGATCACCAGGTGTGTTATAGGAGTTTTGTTAAAACATTTAATAGCATTCCCTGTAATCTACCTGACTTCAGTGACTGACAAGTAGACCCCCGGGATATAAAATTCAGGAAGTGACTATTTACATTCATTATATACACACTAATTTTGTGATCTCTGATGCCCTTTTCTCAAAAAAAAAAAAAAAAGGGAAAATAATAATATAGTTGATACACTGTGGCCAAAACACAAAGTTATTTCCCCCAAGAGGTTTAATTATAGCATTTTGGAAGAGGCCCATCTGAGTTGGAACATGCAAGAATAAACGACTTGAATAAATAGTCTAAAAAATTAAATACACATAGAAGGAGTGATGTGTGCCACTGGTTCAGACTAAACAGTGATTATCAGGAGGGTCTTAGTTATTTAAACAAGTCATTTGAGGGTGGTTTGCTCCTTGTTTGGGGCCTGGTCCTGATTATAAACAAGAGCTTTTAATTAAGATCAGTAAGACCCAATTCAAGCTATAATTTGGTCCTTTTCCTTAGCAAATGTCTATGAAAACAAAGCAATTAAGGTTAAATGAGTTGAAGTATTTAAAGGAGATGAAATGTCCCCTCCTTGCCCCCATCCTGCTTCCTCGACTGAATGAGTACAAACAGACCTGACTAATTCAGACCAGGAGGTGAGCCCAGGGCTGGCCTTGGAAACTCCCTAAAGGCCCATGTACTGGGGATTCATAAGGTTAGGAGTCATAGGCTCAGCTAAATGAAGACGGTGAGGGGAAACAGAATGTGCAAAGGTACTGCGGTAGGAAGGAACTGGCAAGTTTGAGGAACTAAAAAAGAGGCACAGAAAAGGATAGAGAATGATAGCAGCTCAAAGAGGTTAGCTGTTCTGGGCTCAGGGTCTCTGTAGCCCCCTTTAAAACCCCATAGCTAAGGAACTCCCCCCACTTTGTTCAGACTGCTGAAGGGGGCGTGGCCTGCTGCTGGGACCCCCCCCCCTCCCCTCCCCAGCTGACCAGGACTGGATCCAGTCCCTGCCACTTCTCAGCTGGGTGACCTGACTGGAGACTTACCTTCCTGGGTCCAGTTTCCCCAACCTACCTCTGCCACTGGTCCACACCAGATTCCTTAGACTAGTTCCCTTCTCTTAGGCCTCTACTTCCTCATCTGCAAAACCTGCAGAGTTTAAGAGGCTTTGGGAAGCCTGTCCTGATATCCTCAGTACTGAAAGTGGTCTCTCACTGTCCACCGACACTAGTTCTGGGTCAGCCCAAGTAAAGTCACACAGGTCATTGCAACCCAATGTGTGACAAGAGCTCTGAAGGAGGGATGCTCACAGGTGACAGAAAGGCTTCCCAGAGGAGGTGACTGCTTGGACCCATCCACCCATCCTTTCTCGCAAAAGACGCCTCCCAAGCCAGGGACTGGAGCAGAACAGGTCACAGACCCTGCCCGTGAGGGGCCCGTGCTCCAGGAGGAGACCCAGGGAAACGTGTGCAGGGTGACACGGGCCCAAACAGAGGGTGTATGAGTCCAGGAGGACAAGAAAGAGGGGCCGTCATCTGTAAGACAACCTCCCTCGATGCCCTTTAAAGTTCTTTCCAGCTCTGCACATCCCTGAGTTTACTTTGACTTCAGGTTCTGTCAAGGTTCCATCAAGAAAACACTGATTTATCCTCAGCCTCCAAGAGAGTCTTTCCGGGGCACCTCGGTCTGGCTACAGCAAGCCCCCTGCCAGCGTGGAACTGATCACATGGGGCTCTGGACTACTCTCCAGTACAGCTGCAATGTGGCTGCCCCCCTGGAAGCCCAGGCACCTCACACATGCACCGGCCACGGCAAGATGGCCTTGAAGGTGTGATAGGAAACTGTCCTTGGAATGGGGAAGGGGGTGCAGGCTGTCTCGTGTGCTGGGTTGGCCAGAGGGTTTTCATCATCAGCAGGAGTTTCCAGGTGACATAGTTAAGGGCGTAAGAGGCTCAGTCAGCCCCACACAGGGCTTCCCATAACCTGGGTGTGCTTCCAGTGAGAACTAGAGCCACTGTGGGAGCCACAGTCCTTGTACGTGCTTTGCTGAGGACGCATCCTCTGTGCTTATCACAGCAAACAGAAAGGTTTATTGGATCTGTAGGACAGGGGACTCAATTCTCCCAAAACTCCACCCCCAGTCTTTGCACAGCCCCATACAGGCTCAGGACCTAAAGATAAAGGGGCCCAGGGAAGGAAAACAGCTTTCACCTGAAGTGGAAATAGCCACCTGGAGGGTGCTGTGATTGATTGTTGATGTCTGCTGGGAAGAAGGGGGCAGCCGATCTGCCATCCTTGGAGTAGGTTTAGTGGAACAAAGGAACAAAGGAAAGCTTTCATCACTTGTAATTTTTGTTGCACACTCTTGGTAAATGGTCGTCAGTGAATGATGTATATGTCTGTGCATCTCTCTGGGAATATGGATAGATGCATAGTTTCTTTGAATAGTCAATGAACTGAACCAGAACACCCCATTTCCTAGACATTTTAGATCCCTGGAATTGTTGCAAAAAAGATAAAGTTTCACTGCTTTTCATATATTGAACAGCATATGATTATCAACATTATCAGCATAATCAGTATCACCATCACCACCATCACCTTTATCATCAGCATCCTCATCCACTTACTCAACATTGCTGTCACCACAATGTTATCTTTATTAACATCACCATCAGCATCAGTGCCATCAGCACCACCATCACAATCACAGTACTAGCAGCTAATGCTTACAGAGTGCGTCTAGGTACCAAGTTCTGTTCAAATGCTTCCTATATGCTAACTCAATTAATTCTCACACTATTTCTATGAAAGTAGATCCTATTATTGTCTCTATTTTACAGACAAACAAATGTCCAAGTAACCTACACAGGCAGGATTTGAACTCAAGTAGTCCGGCCCCAAAGCCCATGCTTCAACCACAATGCTGCAATGCACACTCGCTCCTTATTCCCTCTTCTCATAGCAGAGCCACAGATAGCAATGCCTACTTGCAGAAATGCAGTGTGGAGAAGTGGGCACACCAAGCCTGGGCTTTAGTCCCAGCTCAGGCAAGATGGTTGCCCTCCCAGGCCTCCATTCTGCAACTGTAAACCAGGAAAGTGAACATCTGGACTACCTCCGAGCTCCCTCAGGCCACCACTGCATGTGGTCTGCCAGCCCCTCCAGATGTCAAAGCCTCCGGAAGTCTCTGCACGGTCTTCCTCGGGACCACGAGGGGGAATCTGGTGGGCCTGGGGTGAAGACTTCAGCAGTCTCCATCAATTCTGACTGATGACTGTAGGTGGGTCCCCAGGGATGAGGAAACCTCAGTGCAAGTGGGACAGCGTCCACTTGGGTCCTCGGAAGCCGTGCTAGCACTCACTCACAGAAGGCTTAGGGAGTGGGTAGCCGAATGGCAACCTCTCCTCGGTTCCAGACAGTTATTCTCCATCCTGTTAACACGGAAACTCAGCAAGTGCTGATTTACCATGTGTACGATCCTCCTGTTACATTAAGAACTTCCCCTGCCTTGTAAGTCAGCCCATGTGGCCCGACCCAAACTCTAAGCTCCTTGAGGGGAGGGACAAGGTTGTGCTGTAACTGCCACCTCTGAGGTGTGTAGGACTGAGCGATTCCCAAAGGTCTTCACTATTCATGGCGTCATTTGGGCCTGAAAGCACTGTGACGGTAGCGAGACCAGAGAACGACAACGGTGGTGGCAACCATGTGCCATCACCTGTACGCCGAGTACATACTGCACATTTAGTGCCTAGCATGGACCAGGCATGGTGGTTGGCTGAGCCCCGGTAAACCACACGCAGTTTGTTCAATTGTCGGCACAGCCTACGGCGGGGGATATTTTGGGTCCATATATCCAAAGGAGAAACTGAGGCTCAGGAATGTAAATGACCTCCCAAATTTTCACATCAGAGGGAGGCTGCAGCCCAGTGCTTCCAAGCAGAGGCCCGTTCCTGCTTCCCTCTCTCATTAGATGGTGTTGAAATGACACCAGGGTGAGAACAAGCCCTCCACACCTCCTATGCCACCCTCCCACCCCCTCCATGGCACCCCAAAGGCTGCTCATCTACTGTGAACTCCGGTCTGGGCAGAAGACAGCCAGCTCAGACCAAACACTGTCTGCACACCCCTGCTAGTGCCGGGTCCTGCCCCAAGAGCTGGGACCCCAGGGACAGGTGTGAAAGGCTCTTTGTGATCCAGGGGCTCCCTGTGAGCCCGAGTTTGACAGCTCAGTATGGTGGCCCAACACTGAGCCCATGGCAGGCCCTCAATAACTAAGCTCACAGTCCAGTGGAAGTACAAGACACATAATTATAATCTGAAGTCAGAAGTGCTATGATGGAGGGAAGCACCTGGGAGCAGAGTAGGTACTTAACGTAGCTCCGTGTGCGGGCATTGTGTGTGCGCACGCACATGTGTGCATAAGTAACTGTGTGGAAATGAAGGTGTCAGGCAAGGTTTCCCAGAGAAGGCCAAGTAAAGCATGATTAGGAATTAACCAGGACACGAAGGGTGGAAAAGGAGCTCCTGGCAGGGGGAAAACTGGAGCTGGGGCTCCGAACATGGAATGTCCTGGTTGTATGTGTATGTGGCCAGGATACAAGTGCTCTTCACCGTGTCAGGAGATGAGGAGCAGAGGTTGCCAGGCGGCCAGGCAGAGTAGCTCCTGGCAGTTCCCAAAGCCCTTCCACATGCTTGTCATTTCTCTTCCTCCCACCAAGCCGCGAGCCTGCGACCTGACCCAGGCACGAGCAGGATGGACCACCAAAGCCAGACTCTGCAGGGCTTCAGGGAAACAGGTGGGAGACAAACTGTGGGCCTCCTGGCAGGGGACACCAACAAGGGCCTACAGAGCCGGGCTGGGGGAGGAACAGCTGGGAGAGTGGCTTACACCCTCGGAGACAGGGTCATCCTTGGCCCTCCTTGCCGGAGCCCTGGGCCTGGAGAGGGGAGCAGAGGGTCAGAAAATGGTCACACAGAGTCTTGCATGTGCCACTTGGGGCCTCTAGGTTCCGTCAGTAGCTGGCCAGTCCATGCCCCCAGGCTTCTTGCTCACAACCTGCTCTATCTGCCCCTAGCCTGGCCTTCTTCAGAGGTCTGTGGGTAGGCGCCAGCTCCCCCATCAGGCTGCTGGGCCCTGAGCAAGGCGAGCAAGGCCAGCAAAGCCAGGCACGATCCAGGACGATGTCCGCCCAGCACTCAGCCTTACGTGGATGCCCAACACGTGAGATGGCTAAACAGTGTCAGCATCCCAAGGAGGCATAGCTGCACCGCCTACGAAATGCCAGCTTCCAGGAAGCCTCGGGCAGAAGGGACAGCAGCCACCTTATTGCTGTGTGTGCTCATGTAACACAAATCACGCTTTGGAAAAGTAAGCTGGGAGGGCCCAGGGAGAAGAGAATGCGATGCCAGAGAGCTGTGGGGTGGGAACTAAGAGACTGGGGGGTTAGTACTCATCCTGCCCCGTGGAACCCAGGGACCCTGCAGAAGATGCTGCTCTTCTCTAAGCCTCAGTTTTCTGCATCTATAATGTGGGGACAGACAGGGAAGATCTGGATCCACAATTCTCCCCCAGGGGTGCACATTAGTCATGGAAAGAGCTGTTTCCAGGCCCCCTGGTGCCAGGCCCAGCCCCAGCCTCACAGAGTCAGAATGACCACACATTCCTTCCTGGGTGAATGATCGCAGAGGGTCCATCTAGTTTGGAGAATCTGGGCTCCAAAGACAGCCAAGGCTGCTCTTTTCACTCTGACTCAGCCAGCTAGGGAGGCAGTTTCCAGTGCCAGACAGTCAAACCAGCACCCTAGGTGCAGAGAGGGAAGGCTGGACAGACAGACGGACAGCACAAACCCACCAGGCTCTGCCAAGCTTCTGTGCCCGAGCCAGCCTACAGCACTGTGGCTGCTACTGAGCAGGTCCTCTGGGGAAGTGACGGGCCCCCACTGTCCAGTCAGGGACAGATGGACAAATACATCATTCAGTGCTTTATCTCAGTTTCTTTTAAAACAAAACAAAAAGTTTCAAACCCAGGGAGAGTTAGTCACCCCATGACTCCAAATTCCACCCTCCAGGGAAGCAGCCCAGGTTCCCAGGAAGCCCACAGCCACCCTTCCAAGGCCGAGAGGGGCCTGTGCTGCTGGCACTCATGGGGTGGGGGCACCTGCTGGCATTGCATGGGGCAGGCACTGGCCACCTGCAGAGGCTGTGGCAGCCACAGGGTCTGGCCAAGAGGGCTGGGCTGGACTCACCTTCACACTGCCTGCCTTCCCCCTTGTAGCCTGGCTTGCAGAGACATTTGTAGGACTTGGGCGTGTTCTGGCAGATGGCATCAATGTGGCAGTCATCTGTGCCCTCTGAGCACTCGTCCACGTCAACTGCCCCTGTATGGGGAGGGGAAACAGCTGGTGAGGTGTGGTCCAGGAAGCAGGCAGCAATGGTGCGGGCAGGGAGCTCCTTCTGCCGCCTGCCCTTCCATTGATCATGGGGGTAATTAACAATAACAGCCATTCATGACAATCTGGTGTGGCAAGTGGCAACTGGTGGCATCTTTGGGGCAGCTACTCTTCCAGGCACAAGGCCACCACAATGTTGGGTCCCATTTATTTTCACAACAATTCTATTAAGTCAACCTATTGTTTCCACTAAAAAGATAAGAAAACTGAGGCTTAGGAACACAGCAGAGAAAAGCCGCTCTCGGTGTGTCTTGTTCTCCCCACAAACATTGCTCCAACCCTCCTGCACTCTCATTATTCTAGAATTTAGAGTAAGAAGGGTCCTTAGAAGAATTTAAATCCGTCCTCTTTGGGTTACAGATGGGGGAACTGAGGCTAGGATGGCACAGCGAGCAGAGCCAAGCCAGGAATCCCATGCCCGTGACCTGAGCATGGAACCCCTCCAGCCCCTGGGCTGCGGAAGCACAGGCTTCTTCCTTTGGTTCCCACGTTCCCTGCCTGGAGGGTCCCAGCAGAGAAACCAAGCCCTCAGCTGGGCTCCCCCAGCTCATTGGTGGTTCTGATCTTTCCTTCCTCTCCTCTCTACCTCCAAAACCCCAGTGGGAACTGGTTCTCACAGCCCAGCTCCCAAACCCAAGTTCAGTCTAGGTTCTGAGGGCCCCTGGCATGCCCCATCCTTAACACGCACACATACACCTTAGTCTGGAACAGCTATTGGTCAAAATACTGCAGACAGTCCAACCTCCCCCCTCACCCCCAACACATGCATGCAGGCGGCATCACTTTGCTGGGGTGGTTGTATCCGCTCCACAGCTGCCCTAGGAAGGTGAAATGTGGAACAAGAGCAGTGGGTATAGGAGGCCAGGGCCAGCCATTGGGTGGCAGGAGCCAGCAGGAGCATTGGGCTGGCAGAACATCCCCCTCTGGGGAAGTGGCAATAGAGGGACCCCTGTGCAGGGGTGGCACAGTCTCAAGGGCAGGAAGCCAGAGGCCAGAGTGGGCCAGGTCTGCATCCTTCCAGAGGGCAGGACTGGGGCCACCTCTGAGATAGGGCCAGCAGGGGAAATGGGCCACGGACGCGGCTCACCCCCACTTCCCAAGGGTCAGTGCTCAGGAACGAGGGAGGGAAGCTGCCTGGGGCTCTGGACCCCTTTGTGTCCCCTCCTCCAACCTCTTCCCTAGGTAGGTGTTCTCCTGGGAAGGAAATGGACAAATGTCAGCCTAGAGGCAATGGGGACCACTTCCAACACACCTTCTGAACACATGGGAGAGGAGCCGCGAGCCGTTGCTCCCATGGGCCCTGCAGCCATGCTCCCTGGCTTGGGCTGGGCACACGCCCCAATGGGCGGCCCGGCCCTCCCATCACGGGCTGCTTGCTTTGACTTTGGTCTGTTTCACAGCACAAGGCTTCCATGGGGTAGGGGTTCTCTTCCACGGAGACAGACACAGGAACAAACATGGGTGAAGGACCTCAGAGCCCAGGGGAGACTCCACGGGCACGTGAGGGGTGTGGGCAGTGGGGCCCAGCTTCCCGGGGGACCACAAGAAAAACAGCTCGGCCGACTGTGTTATAGTTCACATGACCCGGTACCCTCACTCTGGGTGGGGATCCCAGACCTCAGGGCGCCCAGCCACGGGGTGCCCAGAGACAGCCAGGAGAGGGAGCAGGGGCTGCAGGACCCTCTCCCCACCAAGCAGAGAAAGGGAGGCAGCTCCTCCGCGGCCGTGGGAGGAGAGACTGACTTGGCTTTGTGGGCGAGCCCCTTGCACACAACCAGGAGAGCTGGGGGGCAGGCGGAGTGCCGGGGTCCCTTCTGCCCTGACGGCCCAACGCCGTTCCCCCGCCCACGGGCAGCCTCCCCCGGCTGGGACCTCCTGGTTGATGTCGCTGATGTCCTGTACCTGGTCTCCTGTCTCTCTGGGTCTGTGGGCCTGTCGTCCCCTCCTGTCTGTCCATCTGTCCTTCTCTCTTTCCCCTCGTCTGTCCGGCCCCCTCCGGCCCCCTCCCCCAGGCCCTCTCGTCCGTGAGTCCAGCGGCCTCCGCCCTCCTCCTCCAGGGCCCTTCGCTGCCTTCGCCCGCGCCTTCGGGCTCCCTTTTCTGATCCGTTGCCTTCCTCCTGCGCGTCTGCCTCCTCCTCCTCCCCCGGGCTTCTCTGCCCTCCGGTCTTCTGGTGTCCACTCCCTGCATCTGTCCCTCTGGGTTTCTTCCTGTGTCCTTTTGTGTATTACCTCTGGGCCTCTTTTTCTGTCCGTCTGTCCCTCCACACCCACCCCCCTGCCCTCCACGTCCGCCCTTTACCCCTCGCCCACCTCCGCCCGGACCCCTGGGGCCCCCTTCCGCCCGGCTCCCCTCTCCCCCGGGGGTCCCCACTCCCTCTGGCCCGCGGCGCGCGCCGGGCCCCTCCGCGGGCCGTCGCGCTTTCTCCCTCGCGCCCTCGCTCTCCACTTCCCCGGCCCGGCCCACCCGCCCCCGCGGCGGCCCCGCTGGCCCCGGGAGCCCCTGCCTCCGGGCTGCGTGGAGGCTCCCCGCGCTGGCCCCAGAAGTTACTCTGCGGAGAGCCGGGGGGGGCGCGGGGCCACGGGGGCGACAGCCCTCCCGACCGCGCGGGGCAGGAGCTGCCCGGGTCGCCCCTTACCTGGGAGCCCGCTGCCCCCCGCCAGCCGCCCGCGCGCGCCCAGGGCGAGCAGCACGCACAAGTGCCAGTGCACGGCTGCCGCGCCCATGCTCCCTGCGGGCCGGGCCGGCCGGGCGTGCGGGGCGCGGGGACCCCTGGACCGGCAGCGCCGCGAGCGCTCCTCGCTGCTGCTACTCGGCCACCGCTCAGGCTCCCAGCTACCGATCCGGCGCGGCTGACGAGCTGACAGCCGCGCGCCCATTGGCCCGCGGCCACCGGAGGCGGGGCTACGCGAGCGGCCGGCCAATGGGCGCCCGCCGCCGACCCGCGGGGGGAGGGGCGGGGCGCTGGCGTCCGGGACCGCCCCTCCCCTCGGGGCCGGCGGCAGGTGGGAGGTGGGAAGCGGGGTGGGAGCCGGGAGCGGCTTGCTTGGCTGCCGGGGGCACGGTCTCGGCCAGGCCGGGCTTGTGCCGGGGCTGCACCCTCCCGCCGTCCGTGTCCCCGCAGCGCGGTCTTCGAGGGTGGGCAGCCTACGCCCGCAGCGCAGACACACTCAGGCGAGGCGGGGGCCGCCCGCCAGCCCTGTGGCGGGGGGGAAGGCCCGGCGCGTCCATGTGTACCGAAGGAAGCGCGAGCTGGAAGCGGAATTCTACCTTCATCCATTCCGTGGATGTTTTTTGAGTACCTACTGTGTGCGGAGCGCTGGATGCAGGGCGAGCAGGCCAGGCAGGGAAAATCCCGAAGACTGCTTTGCAATTTACGTTCAGACAAATGAACTTTTCACCGCTCTTGCAAGGACAAGGGCCCACATGTGTGCCTGTCGTAGGGCAGCCGCAGGGCCCGCCTCCGAGAGGCTCCAGCAGAGCTCCGAGGTGGAGATACCCCCGCGGTCAGCGGCGCCCCGTCTGCGTGCTGACCTCAGCCAGCAAAGCTCGGTGCAGGGAGAATTGGGGACCTGGGGCCCCCAAGTGACAGCCCTGGGCGGGGGCGGGCGGCTGGGGGCTGGGGGCAGTAGGAGCAGCGGTCTTTTGACCCAAGAACTGCTCTGGACTGGCCTGGGGTCTACACTTGACGCCTGCCAGGCCCTGGGTCCTGGACGGGAGACCCCCATCCGGGAGGCGCTGCGGGGAATAAATGGCCCCTCTCAGCCAGAGGCAGAACGCTTTAAGGAAAGAAAGTTCAGTAAACCCCAAGGCCCATCTCCTTGACAACCACCAATAAGAGCTCCTTTTTTCTTCAGCTCTCCAGGCCCGGCTCAAAGACAAGACTTTCCTCTTTTTGTCCCCTTTGCCTGTACTAGTCTGCGCCCAACTTTCCTCTCCACACCAGCTCCCTTCCCTGCCCCCAACACTCACACACGTTTACACTCATGCACACAGCCTCATAGACCCATGCTCTCACACACACTCACACACACTTCATCCGCCCTCAGACACACAACCTCTCACTCATTCACACGTGGACACCCCCGCCCACATGTGTTCCTGCACACACACTCACATGCCTTCTGTAGACAGTCTTCACAGCCCTGGAAAGTTAAATCTGTGTCCAGCCACCCTGGTTCCCAACCTGACTTCATATCATGAACGGCTTGAGACACCCGCCTGGTGGCTGAGGCAGGGGGTTCCCTACGTGGGTATGCTTGTACCTCCTTCAAGCCTTCCCCCCGTCACTCCAGACATTTCTTTCTGCATGGTTGCTCCTGGCTGCTGGCTTAATTAGGGACACCCCATTTTTAGGCATTATTTTGTCTTTCAGTTGTGTGGCTCTGGGTTTCGGAGTCAGAAAGCTCTGTCAGAACCACATGTTGTCTTATGCACTAGGAAACAGGGCAAGAAGTATGATGGTGGTGAGGTCCTTTCAGGGGGCTCTGACAGACTAGAAACAATGTCCTTTCATTTGCCTGTTCATCAGGGACCCCCAGCTCCCCACCAGTGCCCCCCAAGCTTGATGGCAGCAGGGGAATTTTCTTCCAGACTCTGTTCCCCCAAATCAAGGTGGGAATGGAGGAGGGTGATGGCCTATTAGATTGTGACCCCCTACATCCCAGCCAGGGGTAGCTCTCTCTCATACCAAGTTGTAGTCCTCAGCGTGCCCATTCTGAGGTGGGCAGAGAAGGAGTGTTTTTTTCCCAGGAGGAGATTAGTTTGTGCAGGGGAATTGGGGAGTGGGGAGGAGGGCAGAGAAGGGGTGATAAACTTGCAAGTCCTCCACAATGCACTAAAGGAGGTGGCAGAGAAACAGAGGGTCACTTTTGTCCCAGATGGTCAGGAAGCCTGACTCCCCAAAGGACAGGTCAGGGCACATGACTCCAGAGTTGGGCATCAAGTATGAGGAGGAGATTTTCCTGATCCTGACGCACTAGAGAATGTGCCAGGATCCACGGGAGAAGGAGGGGACCGACGAGCCCATGCCCTTGCACATGCCTCGCAAACTGTAAAGCACTGCCCGCGTGTGACGGTGGTGACATGGTGGTGCACGCTCACAGAGACTGCCGTGTCTGCGCTGGTGGATGGGCTGGCGACCCGAGGACCCCTGTTCCTGGACTCCAGCAAGGAGCGTCTTGCCGCCTCTGGAAACTGAGCCGGGAGAGCAGAGGCCCAGGGATGAACTGGACAGTCTCTTTGGCTGGGGGTCACTCCATGGCTCCCCATCCCCTTGCAAATTGCAAATCAGTTGTGTGACTAACAAGGCACTAGTAGTCCCAAACCACTGGCACGGGGAGCCCCACAGACATCCTGTTCTCCCACTCCTGGGCCTTCACCCGCGTGCTTCCCTGGCCAGCGGCAGCCGTTGTGTCCTCCCCAAGGCTCATCCCTCCTCCTCTGTCCGCACACAAGGTGTAGGGCCCCCTCTGGGTTCCCGCAGACGCTGGGGCCGCCCCAGTCAGAGTCAGGCTACCTTGCCTCTCGTGCCTGTCTCCTCCAGGACCTGGCGTTCCCGAGAACAGGGCCCACATCTGATTCCTGTCTGGGGCCACAGCTACCACCTGGTGCCTGAAACGGTTTGTGAAAGAATGGACGAAGAACGGAGACAGACCTCACCTAACTGAGACTTCATATTGCTCCACGCCAAGAACCTTTGGCTGTTTGATGGGGGCGTCGGGAGGGAATCCAGCTGCCCCCCCTCGCCTGCCCACCTCCATCCTCTGCGCGCTGTGGCGGAGCTGGCCCCGCGGCGGGACCGGGGTCCTCCGGGGCCCTTTGGCGCCCCCTGGCGGCGCCGTGCGGAGTCCGAGGAAGGGAGGCGGGGAGCGCACGCAGCCTCTGCCACCCGACTCCAGCGGCTGACCCCGGTCCGCAGCTTAAGAACACCCTCCTTCTTAAATCTTATTTTGGTATCGTTAATCTACAATTACAAGAGCGACATTATGGTTACTAGTCTCCCCCATCACCAAGTCCCCCCCACATACCCCATTGCAGTCACTGTCCATCAGCGTAGTAAGAGGCTATAGAGTCACTACTTGTCTTCTCTGGGCTATGCTGCCTTCCCCGTGCCCCCCCCATGTTATGTGTGCTAATCGTAATGCCCCTTGTTCCCCTTGTCCCTCCCTTCCCACCCACCCTCCCCAGTCCCTTTCCCTTTGGTGACTGTTAGTCCATTCTTGGGTTCTGTGAGTCTGCTGCTGTTTTGTTCCTTCAGTTTTTGCTTTGTTCTTATGCTCCACATATGAGTGAAATCATTTGGTACTTGTCTTTCTCCGCCTGGCTTATTTCACTGAGCATAATACCCTCTAGCTCCATCCATGTTGTTGCAAATGGTAGGATTTGTTTTCTTCTCATGGCTGAATAATATTCCATTGTGTATATGTACCACGTCTTCTTTATCCATTCATCTACTTATGGACACTTAGGTTGCTTCCATTTCTTGGCTACTGTAAATAGTGCTGTGATAAACATAGGGGTGCATATAAGAACACCCTCCTTTTTAAAAATTTCCTCAGCAAGAACTCTCTTGATTAATAACAGTTGTGAAATTTCTCTGAGGAAAAAGTTCTCTGTAAGCATAAATTGTCATTCTACCTTGTTAAGCCTTGATTTTGACAGCTTTGGAGGCTTCTGTTTACCCTTTCTTACTACGGTGAGGTTTTATAATGAGACCCCTTCGTGTTGTACACTTCTTCAGACCTTGAGGGTAATCCTTTTTGCAATCCCTCGGGTTCCTTGGTTTGAGCTCCCCCCTTGCCAAATGCAGGTCTCAGTACCCAGGAGCCTGGGAATCACCAGCTCATTTCCAGATTCCTCTGAAATGATCTGCCTGCACTCCATGTATTCTGACCTCCAGGCTGCCCCCTCTCCAAAGCTACCAAGTGTCCCATGTCCCTCTGTACCCATGTGCTCAGATGCATTGCATCATTTAATCCTAAGGGGTAGAAATCCACCCCCCCCCCCACCCCAACTTTACATCTGAGAAAATGGAAACTCAGGCCACTTACCCCGGACCACAGAGCCAGAAAGTGGCAGAAGTGGGATTTGAATCTAGGTCTGCGTGGTGCCCAAAGACGCACTCGTAACCACTACCAGCTAATAAAATCCTCTGGAAGGCTCAAAGGGCATTCGGGCAGTCCTCTCAGTAATGCGTAGCTTTCCTTTTTTGACTTGGATGTTGAGAAAAGCGGTTTTTACATAGTGGCCAAATTGTAACAGTTCATAATTCACATGGTGGGTTGATTTTAGGTACTACCCAGTTTTATGTTCTCTCATCTTTCTGACAGATCAAAATAAGTCCCCCCGCCCCCGCCACCACCGCACACCCCCACCCCTGCCGCCATCTAGGGTGGTGATACTTTACTTTTGGGATGGGGCTGTGGGAAGTGGGGGTTGATATGACCCACCGGTGCACCCCCACACCTGTGCCAAGGAGGCATGTGAGACAGGGCAACACTGTGAGGGGCTTTTCAGAGTTGCGTAAACAGAGACGGGCGCTGGGGGCCTCTCCTTTTATCCGTGTGTGTGGAGAATTGCACCTCACTGGGTGCAAGCTGCCCTTTGCCTCAGAGGTGTATGTGATGTGTGGGACTGATTCGAGCTGCACGGTCATAGGCACATTGGCAGGAACAGTTGCAAGTGAATCCTAGGCATGGACCAGCCCACGCTCATCCTTTCCTAGCTGGGGAAACTGAGGCCCAGCCACACAGAGCTGCTGCCCCTTAGGCACGTCCACCTGGGCCCCTCAGGCACCTCAAACCCCACCAGGTAGGCCCTCAGCGCCTCCTGCCCAAGGCCAGCCCTCTCTCAGGGCTCCTGCCTCTGGGCAGCCCCTCCGCCCTCTCCTTCCCCCACTCACCAAGCCCTGTCAGCCCTGCCCTCGGAACCTCTCCTCACCATCCCTTTGGCCATGGGCTTTGTTGAGACATCCTCACCCCTCTCAGACAAGTGACTCCACAGAGGCTCAAAGTCATACCCCCAGGGTAGCAGGACTCAGCTCTCCAAAGGCTGACACGACCTGTCCGGCTCTCACTGCCTACAGGACAAAGTCCACTCCAGACCCTGTGAGATGAGGCCTTGCGGGCAGGCCTCTGAATTCTCAACCCTTTGCCTGGTAAACTCTGCTTCCTCTGAGCCACACGTTGCTCTGTTCCCTCCTCTTCCAATACTCTTCCCTGTCCTGTGTGCCTAGCAGACCCAGATTCAAGGCTCAGCTCTGGCAGGGGCTTGGCAGATCAGGACTTGAAACTAATTTATTGGTTAGTAGCTCTGTCTCCCCCTTAGGTTAAGATGTTAGCGTATGCAGCTTAGTTAGATTCCCTGGTCACCTGGTATCCCTTCTAGACCCAAGGCCAAGTGGTGACTAGGTGGCTCTAGATAAGCATTCGTTGTATCGCATGTCCCTGGCCACATCACTGGTCTGGAAAGGATAGGAGCCTGCTCCCAGCCAATCATGTGCCTTTCCTGAGAGTCTCCAAGTGGGGCTGTGGGTGTCTAGTTCCCTGTGTGGGCATGGAGCAGTAAAAATGGGTGTCCTGAGCCACGTGTCCCTGTGGTTCTGCCGTGGTGTAGACAGCTGGCCAGGGAGTGGGGACCCACCAGTCAGAGAGAAGTGAAGGGGAGAGGGGGGAATGGGAAGAGAGGAGACAGAGAAAGGAGAGTGGACGGGAAAGGAGGAATGTGGCAGTGTCCCAGGCCCTGGCTGAGTCATCCCTCTGCCCTTAAGATGGGCTGCTTTCAGTCTCTCACGGGCCAAATAGTCCTAGCTAATCAGTGTGTGGGGGTGGTGAGTGTGAAATGTCTGTGAAATGACACCATTGACAAATAGCATGTGCCAGGCCCTGTTCTAAACACTTCACGTATATTAACTCACATAATCCCACAACCACCCAATGAGGCAGGTGCTAGTATTCTCATTTACAAGCGTGGGAAATGGCACAGAGTGGTGAAGTGATTTACCCCATTGCACACAGGAATGAGTGAATGGAAAATGTTGCCCAATCAGAGTGAGGATGAGAAGGAGCTGTGGGCTCTTGATTCCCTATCCAGTGTTCCTGATTTTCCATCTGTCCTGCAGCCTTAGATATTCAGTGGGGGTGTGGGGGTTGGGGGGAAAGAACAGGGGCTTGGCAGATGAACATTTGAATCCATGCTCTGCCACTTACTTGCTGTGTGGCCTTGGGCAAGCCACTGCACCTCTCTGTGATTCAGTATCTCACTGGTAAACCCTAGCTAAGAATACGCCACTGAGCAGGCATGTCTTATACTGTAAAGTGCCAGGCATGGGGTGGGCTTTGAACACATAGTAGACAGGTAGCCCAGTCATTCAAAGGATGTCTACAGAGCACCTGCTTTGTGCCAGACACTGTTCTAGGTATTGGGGACACAGGATTTCCCTAAGTGAATCCCTGCTTTCATGGCGCTCACAGTCCCCAGAGGGAGGCAGATGAGAAGAGCCTGAGATGGTGGGGAGCCATGCAGAGCACTGAAGTGGGGTGGTGCGGAGCATCTGATGGAGGGGGCACTGTAGGTGGGGGTGGCCTCTCAGGGTCTCTCCTGGGAGCTGACATTAGTAGCAGGACCCGAATGTCAAAAACAGCAGCCATGCCGAGATGGGATGGGAGTGGGGGCCAGAGAGTGGCTGGAAGTCTCCCAGAGAGACTTGGAGTGGACTTGATCTTCAAGTTAGAATCCTTTCTTAAAAAGCTACGCCTGTTGCAAGTGCCCTGTACCAGGAGGACCTGTGGTGCCCGCAGTATTTAAACAGCACCCGGGGGGAGCGAGGGTGTGGGAGTGTTGGGGTATGCTTCGAAAGCAGGCACTACATGCCCTGAAAATGCTAATTTGTGCAAGGAAATCTTTTATGTAAAAGTGAACATTTCCATCCAATCTTTTTGAATGAACATTTTAGTTTCTATACATTTTTAAAAATATAATTAAGATCATGTTACAATACAGCATATTTTTCTGACCTCTATGCTTGTTTTAAAGTTTTATTTAAATTATGTATAGAGAGGCATATTTTACATACAATAAAATGTAACAGTTTAAGTGCATAGTTTGTTGAGTTAAAAATTTCTTTGTAGTAATATATTCATAACCTAAAATTTACCATTTTAACCATTTTAAGTGTGTTTGGTGGCATTAAGTACATTTAGATTGCATGTAACCATCACCACCGTCCTCTCCAAAACCTTCTCATCTTCCCGAACTTAAACTCTGTCCCCATTAAACACCCACTCGCCATCTCCCCGCCCCCTACGCCCTTGACACCCCCCCTCCTACTTTCCGTCTATATGAATCTGGTGCTGCATTTAAGAGCAACCATACAGTACTGGCCCTTTTGTGTCTGGCTTACTTCATTTGGCATAATTTTTTCCATGGTTCATCCATGCTGTAGTATGATCAGAATTTTGGTCTGATATTGCATCCCATGTGTATACCACGTTTTGCCTATCTGTTCATCTGTGAGTGGACATTTGGGCTGTTTCCACATTTTGAATATTGTGAGTGATGCTGCTATGAACCTGGGTGTACAAATATTGGTTTGAGTCCCTGAAAACAATTTTTAAAATTCTTCTGGGGGATATACCTAGAAGTAGAATTGCTGGATCCTATGGTAACTCTTTATTTAATTTTTGAGAAAGTGCCATACTCTTTTCCATAGTTGCTGCACCATTCAATGAATTTTGACAAATGCACACACCTAATTTCCACACTTGAGACTGAGAACATTTACAGCTCTCCCCAAATTTCCACTTGCCTTCCCATTAATTGTCCCAACCCCCTAATTCAGGCAACCACTGTTCTGATGTCTTTCACTGTGGACTAGTGTTGCCTGTTCTAGGATTTTATCAATGGAATCATGCATGAGGAGGTACTCTTTGGTCTGACTTCTTTTGCTCCGCATGCATTTCGAGTTTTATTCCACACATACAGCTTTGCAACCTATTTTCTCTCATTTCATCCAGAATCATAAGCATTAAATCTTTTAAAATGTCATCGTAAAAATTGCCTTCATAGTGTTCCATTGCAAGGATGCACCATAGTTTACTCAACCAGTCTAAGCTGATTCTAATTTTTTGCTGCTTTAAACAACACTGAGTAGAACACCCTCATACCTCACTCTTTGTCTGCATCTCTGAACATTGCTTTGAAATTAGTCTATGGAAGTGGAATCACTGGGTGGGAGGGAATCAACAGTTTTTGTCTCCTTACACCTATCATCAAAGTGCTTCTTAGAAAGGTGTTAGCATGTCCTGTTGACTTCACCTCCTGAGTGTCTCTCAAATCTGTGTGCCCCTCTCCATCTCCACAGTCTCTGCTCTTTGGGGTCACTGCCTGGGACTCTTCCCAGTGCTGCTGCCCAAGGATGCTACCTGCCCGAGCTACAAGAAACGCTCAGCACCCAAGACCAGTGCAGTCCTGCAAGGAGGCAGCACGGTCAGGAAGCCAGGCACTGGCTTCATGGCTGCAGACAGGGCAGGTGCCTTGATACTGAGTAGGGAGCAGTGACCTCATGAATGAATGAGGGGGTCACCAGTCCCCTTCCCTCCTTTCTGCCACTTGTGCCCAGCACATGGCCTGGCAGAGTGGGCACTGGGGATAGCCACAGCAGTGGAGACTTTTGCCTGGAGTCCCCTTAAACATTTTCTTCCAGGCTAATTGGAGGTAGCAATGATAGACAATGAGGAGGTGACGATGCTGGTCAGCAGCATCCTAGGGATCTCCCAGGACCTGGAAAGAAGTCAAGGGCTCTTGGTCCGAGACCCACAGCTTTCCCACCGTTAGGGGCCTGGCCTGGTTTGCCATGAATGGAAGATGTCAGCCCTTCTCTAGTCCCAGGCCTGGCCTAGTTCAATTCCAAGAATAACCACAACACGAAGGAGGAGGGGCTTGCGTGCCCAAGGTAGCACTCCCCCACGCTGCCCCTGCCGGCTGCAGACAGACGCAGCAAACCGTGCACAAGGGGCCGTTATGGCATTCTTGCCTGCCACCCTTATCGTCCCAGGAATGGTGGGAGAGTGAAGGAAAGAGCCTGACCGAAGGGCTTAAGTTCTCCCACTCTGCCCCCAAGGTCAGCTCTGCCCTTCGATAGCCAGTCTCTGGGGGCAGGTCACAGCCATGGTGGCGATGGGCATTGGGGCAGGGCTTCAGTATGCCGGACTCATTCACACTGTCACAGGCTGAGATCAGGTGTCTCACAGCCTTTTTGCAGATGGAGAGACTGAGTCTAAGAAAGTGCAAGTACCCCAATCCTAGGCTGTGCTGCCCCCCTTAACTTGTTAGAGAAAGAGAAAGAGCTATTCAGTAGTTGTGCTAGAGCCCAGTGGAGATGGAGGAGGATTCATTTAATTCAGAAAGAAATTTACTAAGCAATGACTCCAGGCCAGGCCCTGTGCCAGACACTGGGAGCACAGGAAGAGACCTGGCCTCTGCTCACAGCACGCTCAGGCTGGAGAGGGAGACGTCCGTGAATTTGGCAGGAAGCAGCCCAGGTTCCAGCTGTGGACCCTGCCTCCCAAAGCTGCCCTGTTCCTCTTTGCAGTCCTGTGAGTGTCCTGCAATAGGGCCACAGGAATTGGTTTTAGGCCTGAGTAGGTATAGCTTTGTAATCAGCTGTTTGTCCTCAGGTAAGTTCCTTAGCATCTCTGAGCTTTGGCTTCCTCATGTGAAATGAGAATCAAAAGCTGTCACCGTGGGGCTCAGTGACAGCGAGAAGAGATGACACATGTAAAGTGCCTGGCATGGTTGTTGGCATACGGCTGGCACTCAATACAGATACATTTTTGACAGGCTAGAGTAAGTGCCAAAAAAACATATGTAAAGGGAAGTGTGGGGGGGATGCCAACCCGGGTGGGAGGAGCGTGACTTACAGGTCATTCTGCTGCACGCGACAGAATCTGGCTCAGCGTAACTTAACTACACAGACCTTTTGGGAGGAAGTAGGTACCTTACTGAAAAATAAAAAAAAAAAAAGAGGTCAAACAAAACACAAGCCTCAGAAGGGACAGGACGAAGGCCGCTCTCGGATTCAGGCAGCAGCAAGGGGGCCGTGCTCTCCAGGTCCGGGATGAACCGGCTCCAGGGACTCTCACCCTTGCATCGAGATTCAAGCTCCCAGGAGTGGGTCCAGTGGGCCGAGCAGGGGTCGTGCGCTCCCCTTGGCCAGGGAGGTGTGGCTGCCTGGCTGATGAACCAGCTGGACTGCAGGCTACCAAAGGTTGGGGAGTCCCCAAAGGAGGTGCTGTAGCCAGAAAAGGCATTGGGAGCCAGGCTGCAGGCACAGCAGATGTCTGCTCCAGAAGGGAAGGGGGAGAAAAGGAAACCTCTGCTGAGAAGCTGCTGTGTACAGCAGGGAGAATGCCATACCCCAAGGGTGAGAGGACAGGAGGAGGGAGGCTGTCCTCTGCCACTATGACGTGCTCCGGAAGGACTTGCTGCAGGATGCCATCCCCCTTGAGCCTAAGGGATAGTGGCATTTTGGGCAATGTTTTCCCTGCCAAGCGATGACTGGGCTTTAACTGCCTATTTGGGTTTTTGGGCCTGCATAATTGATCCCTCAGAGCTCGGTGAGCAGAAAGTCACATAACTACTGTCAAACCACTCTGCATTTGTTTGATTGACATTCTGTTAGCATGACATGCATTATGTCACTCAACAAACATTTATCAAGCACCCACTGTATAATGAGCACTGTTCTTGGCACAACTTCCGTCCTGCAGGAACCGAGAGTCTAGCTGGGGAGAGAAATGAATAGTTAGTGACCTCTCAGAGAGATATTTGAGGGCTGTACGAGGTGAAGTTTTATGATAAAGGAGGGAGGCGGCAACTCTGTGGGCCTTGTGTGCTAGGGAGGAGGATGCATGTGAGGGGAAAAGTTCACAGAAAACATAAGCTGGGTTTTGCTGGATGAGCAGGAGTTCAACAGGTGGCTGTGAATAGCATTCCTAGTGGAGGAACAGGTACAAAACATCCTGGGAAGCAGAGGAATCTGCACACAGCTTGGGGGACCTGGAGAGAAAGGTGTGGAACAGAGAGGGGTCAGTCTGGTTGCCCAGGCACCCTGACTTTATCTTGGAGGTGGTGGAGGGCCATTCGAGGGCTCTGGGCAAGGGGATGACATGGCAGATTTTGGTCTAGAAAGATCCCTCTGGCCCGGTGCCTTGCCTGAGGGTTTCGGACCTGGGCGAGTTCACTATGGGTTCAGTGAGACCAAAAAATGACAATGGAACATTTTTGGGGTAAAAGGGTTTATACCCGGCTTTATTCTCCCTGCGGTAGGTTGGGCACTAGAATCACGTCTGCACCCAGCACTCGGCAGGTCCGCCACTTTGGTCTCTGCTTCCGCCGAGAGCTCTGGGCTGAGCGCTTCATATAGTGACTCAGTCAGTAACAGCTTATTGCCCATGGGTGTGGGAGCATTAGCTTAGCAGTAGGCCAGTTACATCATCAGGTGAGGATCCTGGCCATAGGAACTTCCATTTTCTCCATACCTCTGGGGACTGCAGCTAAAGTTAGGGCATTTGTGTGACCTTACCCTAGGTCTCCTCCCCAGGCAGTCTGCTCCGAGAGCAAAGCCCCTACCCTGAGAGTGCAGGGTCAGGTCCACTCTGGAACTGCCTCACTCTGCGTACTGCCCATCCTCTCGCAGAGTCGGCCCAGCTGTCAGTGTATGAAAGGCTCTGGAAGACCCTGCAACAGAGGCGTCCCATGTCTGTTGGCCGGTGTGTTCCACCCTGATCTGACCACATTCCCCTTCCCTCCTTTATTTCAACCGTGCAGCACCTAGTAAGATCCTTTGGGACTCTCTTGGAGGAACAGCCAGGTCCCTTTTTAATCACAAATGTTTGAAAAATACACCTTCAAGTAAACTTTGGGAGCCTCACCACTGTGGACCCCAGAGCCCCTAAACCCCCAGTCTGTCCTTGCCATTTGGCAGTAGGAATACAACTGCATGGCTCCGTTTTGAAGCTGGAGAGAGGGCTGGGAGAACCCGGTAAAGGCTGGGGCTGGTCACCCTGCCTGTAAGCACCGTTCGCAAGTAAGTTCTCAGTATGGGCCAACTGTTCATAACTTCACTTTCACAGAACACCCTTGCCATGAAGATGTGACTATCCCCATTTTACAGGTGATGAAACCGAGGCTCAGAGAGGTTAAGTGATGTGTCCGAAGCGTTTCACGGTACAACTAACAGGGAGGTGAGTACTCAGAAGCAACATAGCAGGACACTTAAATTCTTCTTTAACTAACGGGGTGAAGAGTTTGGAAATGTGAAGCAGACTGTGGGGATGGGAGGGGCTCAGATCAATCCCAAGTTCCTGGGTGGCTAAGAGAATTAATTCTTAAGGGATTAGAATGGGCAAAGGATGTGAATTGGTAATTTATAGAAGAGGAATGTGTAAAGGGCAGAGATTTGCCAAAAGAAGTCTAGATTTGTTCTTATCAAAGGGATTAACTAGGTCAATGGGATTGGCAAAAAAGAGAAAGGTCAGTAACACCCAGTGCTGGAGAGGTTACTGGGAGATGGGCAGTCTTGGGCTCTGTTGTAGGAAGTAAATTGGAGGAGCATTTATGGAGGGCTTATGTATCAAGATTTGAAATGCTCCATCCTTACCTTTAGGGTGGTGCGTTGACAGGGAGAGACCCAATAGAGCCTTCTGGGGGTGCTGGTAATCACCTCTATCTTGGTCTGGGTGGGGTTACACAGATATGTATCTGTGTACACTGTATTGACCTGAACAGTTAAGACTGATGCCTGTTATGGATCTCACTCCATTTATTGCACGAAAAGGAAAAATAAGATGTAGCAACCTCTGAACCAACAGTTGCCCACCCAGGAATCTCTACAGAAATCCTTGCCCATGGACAGATATACCTGTTTGAGGATGTTCAGGAAAACCTGAAAACAACCTAAATATCTTTCTGCAGGGAAATGGCTGAGCAAATCTTGGCCCAGACACAATAGGATATTAATATGCAACCATTAAAGAATGTCTTAAAAAAATGTTGTGCTGCATTGTGGCAAAAACATGTTTTAAGATGGTGTCTGTCTATGATCCTCTGTTTGCAAAACCACAACTAAAAATCCCTTTCTGTGCACGCACGTGCACATGTGTGGAGTTTGTGTGTTTGTATAAAGAAAGTAAAAATGTGACCTCCCAGTGTGAACATTAACTTCCTCCCAGGAGGGGCTAGGAAGTCCCAAGGGGAACTGTTACCTTTTACCCTGACCTTATAGCGCCTCACAGGATTGTTTTGCAATTGACATTGACTGATTTTGCAGTTTAAAAAAAGCTTCATGAAAACAAAGTTAATCAGTAGAGGCACCTGGCACTTAGTACGTGCTCACCAAATATTAAAGACAGGGATTCAATTGCCTTTGGGCTCTGGCGCCTCCTCTTTCAGACTGCCTGCTCCCCGTCCGGTGGGCCGGCCGTGCCTGGTCCCGTCTGGGTCCCCGATCCTTCCGAGGCTCCTTAGGGCCTCTGGTGGGATGTCACAGGAATGGATGTTAATGGAAGCTTGAAGCTGGTGGCCACATTTCCCTGTGGGGACTGCTCTATGGCCAGAGCTCTGGTCGGCCCCAGTTTTTATTTATGGGGACATTAAGAGAAAATAAAACATTTAAAGAAACTTAGCCCCCCTTTCTGACCACTGAGGGTGAATGGTGGGGCTTCAGGCAGGCTGTCTGGGCACAACCGCCAAACAAACACATGGATAAGGACAGAGACAGACTTTCTGCGTGGCCCCTTCCTCCCAGGCTGTCACACGCAGCCCCCGGCTGTCCCCAGGCCTCCCAACCCTCGGAAGACTTTTTGAAGTTGATCAGTGAAACATGTTTTATTTACGGGCCCATTCCTGAGCAGGGGCTCTGTGAGGCGAGGCCTTCATTAGTTCCACATAATGAAAGAGTGGGCCGCTTCAAGAGGGCTCAGAGAGAAAAGAGGGAAAATCAGAGTTCCATCTACTCACTTGAAAAAAAAAAAGAGAGGAGGGGGTGGGGTAGAAATTGCGGATTTGCTAAATAAAGCTGGGGCTGCATTCAGAGCTGGCCAGGGTCTGCTGGGTCCTCTTAGTCCAGACAATGCAGGGCCGGGACTCGCAGGCTGCTGCATTCCACCCGGGGATGCAAGGGCACTGGGCTGTTTAAATTGCTACTTAGGTTTCCAGCTGTTTTACCAGTGATTTGTCCAACTTAATAGCTCTTTAAGGCTTTAAGCAAGAAAACAGCTCTTCTCATGACTCCAAGCAGTGGCCCTGGTTAGCTCGGACGGCGCCCACTGTCCCGGGCTTAAACCCCTCCCTATGCCCAGTCTCCTCTCCAGCAGCCCCAGACTTTGTCCGGCTCTTGGAGACTCTTTATTTATCCTTCTAACATTCTGGTTTTCTGGGCCTCCATCCAGAGGACTTCTAAATAAGCACTTATTAGAGGGGACTGCCTGTCTGCTGCTTTTGAGCCTCCCCCAACAAATTAGTAACAGATAGTAATAACATTTATGACCATAGCACCTATTTAATGAGCACCTACTGTGTGCCAGACCTCGGGTTCAGCACTTTTCTCCACTCACACTTGTCTACAAAAGAGGTGGATACTGCTAGGATAGCTACCTTACAGATGGGGAAACTGAGGCACAGGGGAGTCACTTGGCCAACCAAGTTCACACAGCAAGGTCAGGGCTGGTCTGATTTTTTCCAAGTGGCTGTGGAAGCTCCAACAGGCCTGGGGAGGAGAGACCTGGGATGTGGGGGTCTAGCTTGGTGCCTCTGACCACAGGCACCTAAAGGCAGCTGCTGGGCCCGGTTTCTAGGAAGGCTGAGGTGGCAGGAGTGGGCAGGAAAGGAGGGGGCATCCAGAGGGTGGTGGGGGGCGGGGGTCTGATCTCAACCGCCTGTGTCCAGAACCTGCCTTTAACTACATGGAAACATTTTTCCTTCTATCATGTTTAACTCTACTGCACTAAAAACAGCACGCGTTTCTGATGCTGTGGGTCATACATGTAAATTGTGAATGTAAGCTATCCTGCCCCTCATCATCCATCTTATTGTTATGAGGGTACTTGAAGATAAGAGCATTTTGTGATACAGTTAACCCTGGAACAATATGGGTTCGAGCTGTGCAGGTCCATTTATATGTGGATTTTTTTCAATAAATATTTTGGAAAAATTTTCGGAGATTTGCGGCAATTTGAAAAAACGTTTTCTTTTCCCTAGTTTATTCTAAGAATATAGTATGTAATACATATAACATACAACATGTGTATTCATTGTCTGTTTATGTTATCAGTAAGGCTTCTGGTAAATAGTAGGCTATTAGTAGCCAAGGTTTTGGGGAGTCAAGAATTAGGCAGAATCCCTTAACTCCTGCATCATTTGAGAGATGACTGGACTGTATTTCCCTCCATTCTTGTTTTCACAGACCCAAACTTGGCTGCAATTATACTGTGCCCTATTTGAATATACACAATTTATTTTTTCTTTAAGACTCACCACACCAGAAAGCTTTGCAGAAACCTTGCCTGCTTTCCCAGTTGACCCTATGCCCTTTGATTATACTGGATTGCACATTATAGATTATGTGCAAGGGCACAGTCAGTTGTGCAAAGGAAGTTGTTAGAGATGGACAGGAGAACTCTGTAGGTGAACAAAACACCCAGATAAGGTGTATGTTCAAGGCTCAGTTTGTGGGAGTGGAGACTGTGTGTCTGGCCAGACAATAGAGGAAGGTGGGGCTGGAACCTGGAGCCTCAAGGCCAGAATCAATCAAGGGTTTAGGGTTATTCATGCAGGAAAGGGGGAACCACCGATGATGTTTGAGCAAGGGCTGTGACCAGATCGATGCCCACACCTAAGACGCCAGGAAAGGCAGCCCAGGGTCCAGCCTACCTCCTGGCAGAAGAGCAACCACCTCTCCAACAGAGTGGAAATTGCCTCCCCAACCTTCCTCAGCCACAGCTGGGGAAGGAGACCCAGCCCTGTCTTCTGGGCCGTGCTGTGCTGGAGCCCCTGGTGGGACTGTGTCTCTGGTGTGCTGGGGGGAAAAGTGGGCAGGGATTGGCCCTCACCCAGCCCGCCCCACCGGACACTCCCAGGCAAGACTGAGTCACTCTGCCATTCGGTGGGTAGGTCTGAGTAGGGTCAATCACATAAACATGTGTATTCATTGGCTGTTTCCTTTCATTCCTTTCATTTTGCAGATGGGGAAGCTGAGGCCCAGAGGAGGGAGGAGACATACTGAGTAGCTTATGGCAGGGAAATGGCAAAGGCAGGACTGAGACAAATTTCTTACACCGGTACCATAATTTGTAATTCCCACCCATTCCTGAGCGTTTCCTCATCTTTTTTGTCTTTTTTTTTTAACATACTTAACAAAACCATATTGAGGTTACGATTCTTGGTGCTAGAGAAGGTACAGGGACGCAGATGTTCTCATACACAGTTGGTCAGAGTGTAAATCGCTGTAACTTTGGAGGCAAGCGGTTTGGCAGTATCTATCAAAGCTTTTAATGTGAAGGTCCATTCTCCATTCACTGAGCAATTCCATTGCCAAGAATTATTCCTGAAAACATATTCACCTGTGTATGTGGAGAGGTACGTACAAAGTACTCACCATGGGACTGCTTTTTATACTAAAACTGGAAGAACCAGCAACTCGAAATTTCTGTAAGTGAACACTGGTTCACTAAATGTTGCCACACCCACAAATGGAGTATTATGCAGCCATGAAAAGGAACGGAGTAGACAGATTTATGCTCCCACTCACGGTATTTTAGAATGACTATTTCTCCATAAACTTGGATATTTTCAAACTTTAAAGTGTCAGCCAATTTGCTAAGTAAAGAAAAGAACATTGTATTTTGTTAAATATTTTTACTTACATCTCTTAATTATGAAGTTAAACATTTTTCATATAGTTACTGCTCATTTAAAAATATTTTTCTGTGAATTTTTTTTTCATATATAGCTTTTGCACATTTTTCCTTTAGGTTTTAATTCTTTTTCTTGCTTCTACAAGCGTTTTCTAAATTGAAGCACTCAATCCTAGAAATACTAATTCCTGTTCAGCTTTTGTCCTATCTTTGTTTATACTTCTCACCCAGAAATTTAAAAATTTTATGTTGTCATTTAAAAAATTTGATTGTTTTGGTACAGAAGATTCTTTTTAAAAAAATAGTTGAATGGGTTCCCTTTTCCCTTTTTGATTTCCTCAATCATATTAAAGCCTGGAAGTTTCTTGTCCCTCCAGAGGGCTGGTCAATATTCAGTTATATTTTCAACCAGTCTTTTTAGAATTGGATTTGCTTTATAACTAATTTCTTCTTCAGTATATGTGGAGATGGATTTAAAATTATGTTTTTCCTAAAAAGGTTTCCTAACTCCATTCATTCAACATTCCTCCCATTGGTCATTAGCTGAAGAAGACACTGGTATCATGATTTGAGTTATTTTATGTAGGGAAGACTCTCCACGCATCATGTGTTTCAATCCCAGAGAGGGAGGGCTTATTCCTCATCTTTTTGAAAATAATCTTTGGATTTCTCACTCATTTATTTCCTCAAATGAATTTTATTCTGGCTTCTGGGTATCCTGCTTAGAAAGATTTGTCCTTTCCAAGATTACAAATAACTTCACCTATGTTTTCTTTTAGAATTTTTATGGTTCAATATGTTTTTTGTTTAAATCTTAGATCCATATGGAATTTATTTTCATATAAGGGGTGAGGTAAGGATTCAACTTTATTTTTTCTAGACGGCTGACTACCCAGGCATCCCAATGTCCTGCTTTAACTAACACATCTTTCACTCTTATATGAAATGACTCCTTTTTTGAATTCACATGCTGAATTCCCACGTGTTTCCCCAGATTTCCATACTCCGGCCTGGACTGAGCATTCAGCTCTTTTCCAGCACTAAATTCTAAAAAAAAAGTCATCGCACTTCCATAATGCGTTTTAACATCTGGTAAAGCCAGTTCTCCTTCATTGCGTTTGTCCTACCTTAACATTTCTCTGACGAGTCTCACATGTTTATTTTTCCAGATGAAATTTGGTATCATTTTTTCAGGTTCCCCAAAATGAAAGAAAATAAAAACCCTGTTGGTGTAAGGCTTTTCATAAAAATGAATATAGGTTTTTTTTTCGTAGCTGTTAACCCTTTGCCATATGTTTGGTGCTTGGTCTATTTTCTGCCTGCTAATTTTTTTCTGTGGAGCAGGAGATTTTCATTTTGATTTAGTCAAATCCATTTTCCTTTCCTTTTTGAAGAAGTCTTCTTGATTTTAAAGGTTGGAAACATCCCACTCCTCCAGCTCTGAGGTCAGTATTCACTCATATTTGTGGCTGGTCTTGCTAAGATTTGCTCTGCTTTGTGAACTATTTCTATTTTCAGTGTATGTTGAAGATGGGAAGCATGTATCTACGCTGAATTTTTATGGCTACTTCCTCTATTGTTCTCTGTCTACTGGAAATGGCCTTATTGTATATTGAATTCTTTGGCATGAGAAAGCTTTTCTGCTCTCCATTCTGTTCCATCCATGCCTGCTCTGCTGTTTTATCCAGACTTGCTCATCATGTTCACATCCTAGAGGGCTGATAGCTTGTGTTTCTCAAAATATTCTTTGGATTTCTCACTCTCCTGTTTCCCAAAATACCCCAGCCAGATGATTCATTTGGCCCCACAAGAACCCTATGAAATAGTCAAAACCCAGCAGTTCCACTAGCCGAGTGGCTGCTTGGGCTAAGGGGTGAAGGGACAGAAGAGATGACACACAGTTGTCACAGCTCTGAAGGAAGAGAGGTGTTCTTTTAGGATCTGAAATTCCCCCAGGAAGCAAACTGTGTGGTCAGCAACAACTTTGGTTGTTGAGTTTGATGCAAAGAAGAAGACAGGGGGCTGTGCATGTGGCGAGCATCTGATACTCAGCCTCAGAGGACCAGGGGGCCATCATCTGGGGCATCATCAGAAAAAGCTGCCTCCTGGGTGGGGAGTCCCACCTGGGCTGGGGTGGGGGCGTGAGGTGATATGAGGACCCCCACATGCCCGAGAGCACCCCACCCCCTCTGCCATTACCTTCTACTTTGTCTCCATGGCCTCAGGTGCTGTGTGCACCTCTTGAGGGCCCCAGGTGTCAGCCTGTGCCTGCATCATGAGTGTGTGCAGGGACAGCCCTTGGCAACCCTGTTTCTCTTCAGGACCATGGCTGTGAGCTGAGGGGCCAGGCTGCGCATGCCTGGGAGGATCCCTCATTTGCAGTTGACGTCAATACGGCAATACCAGGAGCTCCTGAATGAGCATAAAGTTGGTGCAGATGGGGTCAAGAGGGCAATTCCCTGCCAGGGTCTTCACCCAATCCAAAGCCCTAATTTGCATGGAGGGTGGGGGGATAGCCCCGGTGATGCTGTAAGGCCAGAGGGGCATCTTCCAGGTCAAGGGCAGGGTCACAGGGGAAACGTGACATAAAGGGACGACTCCCCGGGCCCAGTCCTCACCCTGGCAACCAAGGCTTGCAGATTCTGTCTAGCTCCAGGGGGACGTTGTTTATTTCTTCTCTTTATTTTTAGCTTTTATTTTGAACAAACGTATACAGGCAAATAGTTCTACAAGGTTTGTTAAGAAACACAGCAGTTTCCTGCCCCCTACCCTGCCCCGCTCTTCCCCCGTGCCCTCCCCAGAGGCGACCATTTCACCTCCTTGCACTAATTACTTTGGTTTTGACCTCTGAGCCTCTGGGGCTGCATCTTAGTTTTGTAGCTGTCAGCCTTGTCGGTTGCTCTTTGTTCTGGAAGGTGAGGATTTTGCTGTTTCCTGCCACGTTCCCCCCCCACCAACCCCCCCCCACATACATCGCCCCATGGCCTCAGACCTCTCCATACAGACTTAGAATGTTGGTCATCTCTGTTTTGGCCTGGAGACTGGGGCTGCCTGCCTAGGTTCCAATCCTCCTATCGTTTATTAGCTGTGTGGTCCTGGACACATTCTCAACCTCTTGATTAAAGCTGTCCCCACAGCCTTGCAGGGCTGGAGCTTTCAATGAATTAATTTGCATAAAATGCTGTTTTGCACAGGGACTGATAGAGAAAGTGCTCTTACCTTATCTGTGATGCGTCTAACCTGCAGAGGTGTCCCCTGTGCCAGCTAACAATTGTCCTGTTTCTCCTTTGCCTAGTTTTGTGCGCAGAGAAACGGCCTCTAACTCGGTCCTGCACTTTCTCACAGGGCTCTCAGATGCCCCAGGTCTGCTCCACGCCTGGGGGAGCCCACACCTGGGGAGCTGGGACTCTCCAGGCCTGGGGCTGGACTCCGGCCTGGGGTTGCCCCCGCCCCCCCAGTCACAGCCTGGGGATTTCTTTGTCTTTCCCTTGTTTCCTGTATCCCTTATCTTCCTCTTGGTTTTCCCCCTCATTCTGGTAAAGCATCTGCTCTGGTGATCTCCTGAGAAAGAGTATAAGGAAAGCACAGCCCATTCCCATTATTTGAAGTAGTTACGTTCTCTAGGGTCTCTATAAATGCTGAATTCGCCAATACTGGGCCATTGCTCCTGGAAGGAAATACAAGGTCAGGATCTTATGAGTCTGTGGTCACCACATTTTCAACAACCGATCAATACCTAAGCTTTTTTATGTGTATTTTCTGTTTAGAGATACCCTATTTAATGTGTGTTGCCAGTTCATTAACCAGCAGCCCCATAACTCATGTCTGGATGAAGCTGATCTGACACATGCCTTTTCTCCATAAGGCACGTCACAGTCTTCTTTCACTTGGGGACCCTTGGGAACACAAGACAACCCTTCAGACTATGCTTGGGACCATTTTAAACAGTGAAATCACCAAAAAAAAAGCACAAAAACAGCATGAAATAGACTGCAAAAAGAACACTTGTGTACAGTATCGGAGAAGAGGCAGAGAGTCAGCTGAGGTCACTCGCATTTTTTTTGCCACTCTGTGCATGTCTGTGAGTGACCCTGAAGGCACTGTATTGATTTTGAGGTTAATTATAAATACATTTTAGCGAGTAGGTGAACATGCAAATAAAGAATCTGTGTATAATGAGGATTGGCTGTAAAAGCCTCAAGACCTCACATGCCTAAAAATATCTTCATTCCATCCTCATTTTGGATTGATAGCTTGTCTGGATAAAGAAATCTAGCTTGGAAATACTTTTCCCTCAGCATTTCCCATGCATTGCTCCTGTGCCTGCCAGCTGCCCGCAAGCTCAAAGCTGTTCCTGACCCTCCTGTGTGACCCTTTTCCTCTCCCTGGAAGCTTATGGGATTTTTCTCTTTGTCTCAGCA
Source organism: Manis pentadactyla (assembly GCF_030020395.1). Classification (NCBI taxonomy): domain Eukaryota; kingdom Metazoa; phylum Chordata; class Mammalia; order Pholidota; family Manidae; genus Manis; species Manis pentadactyla. The sequence goes on along the minus strand of NC_080028.1, from coordinate 5,704,496 downwards.
CCTCAAGTTGCATGGTGCTGTGCCCTGGTATGGACCTGTTAATGCTTGGCCCAGAGAGGTCCTTGCTGGTCTGTGTAATCTATATATTTAGGTTCATTTGTTTTGGAATATTCCCCAAATTATTAACAAATTCTTCCCTCCGTTTTCTCTGGTCTGCCTAATCTTATTAATTGGATGTCATGTCTCCTGGACTGCTTCGTTTTTTTTCCTCCTGTATTAGTCAGAGTTCTCCAGAGAAAGAGAACTGGTAAGATCTATGTCTTTATCTGTATCTATACCTATCTTATTGGTTCTATTATCTATTTCTATCTATTCTCTCTCATGAAATTATAGAGGCTGAGAAGTCCCATGATCAGCTGTCTGCAAGCTGGAGACCCAGTAAGGCCAGTGATGTAGTTTCAGAGGCTGATGGTGGAAGGTCCAGACCGAGAGCAGGAGAAGGCCGATGTCTCAAGCAGTCAGACAGAGTGAGCAAAGCTTCCCTTCCTCCATCCTTCTGTTCTATTTAGGCTCTCAACAGATTGGATGAGGCCCACCCACATCAGGAAGGGCATTCTGTGTTACTCAGCCTGCCAATTCAACGCTGACCTCATCTGTAAAAGACCTCACAGCCACAGAATTAATGTTCAGCCAAATACTGGCATCCTGTGATCCAGCCAAGGATCACATGAAATTAACCGACACATCTCCTGTCTTCCATCTCTGTCCTTTTGCTCTACTTTCTGGAGTATTTCTTCAAAGTTGTAATCCAACTCTTCTACTAACTATTTAGATCTCTGCTATTTTTTAATTTCCAAGAGCTCTTTTTACATTCTCTTGGCGCTCATTTTTTGTAGTGTCCTGTTCTTGTTTCATAGACACAATATCTGCTTTCTTTGAGTGTGCCACTGGTAGCTTTTCTTCTTCTATTTTTTTCAAGTTTTCCCTAATATAAGACAGAAGTAAGAAGACATGTATGGAAGCACTGAGTGAGCACAAAACCACTTCTAGACACGTGGTGACTATTAGACATGAGCAATGGTGAGAGAACACAGGATGGGAAGTCCGGAGAGCTAGGCTGTCATCCTGCTTCTGACACTGCTTTTTAAAGTGACTTTATTCATGTCTCTGTCTCTCAGGTTCGATTTCTCCTCCTTCATCATTATCATCTCTGAAATATCAATAAAACAATAAAAATGTCATGCAGCAAAAAAGAAACTGTCATACCATGAACACTAAGCTGCTCTGGGAACTTGCTAGACACTGTGATCGTATATAGCTACACATGTGATGTTGTGTGATCGTTACGACAACCTTATAAGGTAGGCTTATTAGCATCACCATCACTTCTGTTTTATGTTCAGAAACTGGACACTCAACGTAGGTGATGTGCCGAGGGTCACACAGCTGAGAAGAGAGGCCAACCTTTCTTTGCACCTCTGGGTTTGGCTGTCACTAGGGGCTCCTGGGCCTGTTTAACTGCAGTGTTTTTTGGTTCTTCACAAGCCCTGAGGCCACCACATGTTTGGGGACTGAGAGGCCAACTCACTCTCACACTCAGGACCGTCCCCTCTCTGACTCTCATTTTCACTGGTTATATATTGCGAGTGTTTTAAGGTGTTTTTTGTAAAGTTAGAATGCACTTTCATGAGGCTCGTGGATCCAGTGCCGTCTTTAAGACACTGTTTGGCTTGGCGCAGTTTCCACATGTCTCCCAGCCTCTGTGCTCCCTATTTCTTTTTGCTAGGACCAAGAGCAGAAATAACTCAGCTGTGAAAAAAATATATATGCCTGCCAGCAGCCCTTAAGGAAGATGAATTGCTGGTGGGTTATTTTCCCCCCTTGAGCCAGAAGTGTGAAGGTAGGTGGGGGAAGGAGCAAGGTTTCGAAAGACCCATGTATGTTTAGGTATCAGGATCAGTTCCATTTTAAGGAAGATGAGGGTTGAGCTCCATCAGACAGTCCAGCTTATTCTCTGCCAGACTTTTGATACCCGTTGGTCAGGCCCTCTGGTTAGGGCTGTCAAAATCCACGGGCCCCTAATTTGATCGGTGAGATTCTAACTGGCATGCAGTATTTTCATTTTGTGGCATTAAAATTTGTTTTTTACTGGTCAGTTCTGAAGCTTTCTTGACCATATCCTGCCTGAAATGTGGTCCTTCAGACCAAGGTATGGGTTTGGCAGTGAGTGACGTGCACATATCCTGCATAAATGCCATCCCTTCTCCCAGCATGCTAGGAGAGCCCACGATACACACCCAGGACACTGGTTGTTCTTGAAATTCACAGCATGTGCTGATGAAGCAGGTTAGAAGTTATGACAAGGATTCATTCATTCATTTGTTCACCTTTCTCCACACGCTTCTCAGGCACCTTCATTGTTTTGCGTCCACGTCAGGTTGGAGGACACTGAGCCTTCCTTCCTCCTGGTGCTTGAAGAGCCCGTGGTCTTGAGCAGAAAACAACAGTGATGATACCAGACCCACGGATAATTACAATATGCTGCAGCGCATGTTAAAAGAGAAGCACAGGCTGAAGGCCAGAGGAAATTCTGGAAAGTTCTCAGAAAGAACTTTTGTTTCCAGCACTCTGTCAGATTAGAGACCTTTAATAACTCCCCTGATTATAATTAACATGCTGAATAAAATATTTTTTAAGAACTTTCTTTTTACACATTGCTGAGTCGGCATGAAAGTAAGGAAATGATGGATCTCCAAGATGAAGTGAAGCCGGGAACCTTTAACCTTCTGCTTCTGCAGCTGCATGGGAGGCAAGCAGCAGGAGAGGTATGTTGGGCAGCATTCAAGAGTGGGGGGCATCTGCTAGGAGACCCCTTCAAAGCCAGAGTCCCAAATGGCAATATCCAGAGTGTAAGAAAGAAGGAAAAGTCAACCTCACCCTGCAGAAGAGAACTGAAATCTCACCCTGCTTGTTCTGACCTTGACATTGGGCTGAGAGAAAAAAGATCTCCTTCGAGAATGTGTAATCACAAGGTGGCCCTCCCATGATTTTCAGTTTGATTTCATACTACTTGTGTGGTTTAAAAGTACTCAAGCAGGGAATTTAAAGTGGACCTGCTTGGTTTTACCCTCAGTCAACTGGTAAAAACAAGTCCTAAACCTCCCTTGAGGAATTCAACAACATGTCAGCTTTATAGACTGCCCACAAATAAAGATCCAGAGAAAAGGAACAGCTCATCGTGAAAAATAATAAACTCCACAGGGAGAAAGAGAACCAGCAGGAGCAAGAGACTGTAGAAACAGAGTCTTTAAAGCCTTTAGATTTTAAATTATCATAGGCAAATAACAAATAAATTTTTAAAAACCTATTTTTGGGTTTTTAAATAAAAGAGAAGTTTGAAAATATGAGCAGGAATAAAAGCCTGATTTGGAAAAAAAAAAACTTACAGAAATGAGAAATAGAATACTTGAAATTTGAAACTCAATTTATAAATTGAATAGCTGATTAGATACAGCCAAAGAGGATTATTAATCTAGTAGAGCCGAGGGGATTATCCAGAGCATAGGGAGAGACTAATGTATATCTTGTCAGAGTTCTAGAAGGAGATAATAGAATGGGGAACAGGAAATACATGAAGAGATAATGGCTGATGATCTTGCAGAATTGTTGTAGACACCAAACCTCAGAGCCAGGAAGTTCAGTGAATCCCAAGCAAGGTAAGTAAAAAGAAATTCATATATAGACACACAATAGTAAAATCGTGGAACATCAAAGTAAAAGAGAAGATGTTGAAATCATCAGTTAAAAAAAAAAGATTATCTCCAAACGATCGATAGCTTTACAGCTGATTTCTCACTGTCATCTGTGAAACCCAGAGAACAGTGGAATCCTGTCTTCAATGTGCTGAGAAAAAAATAACTGTCAACTTAGAGCTCTATACTTTTTTCAGGAATGAGAGTTAAATGACATACTCAGACAAATAAAAACGGTGAGATTTTACCATCAAAAGATTCTCACTCAAGGAAACTAAATGTAATGTACTTGAGGCAGTATGAAAATTATTCTAGAGAAAAGGCCAGATAGGTAAGGAAAATGGGCAAAGACATTGGCAAATATTTGGAAGGAAACTAAAAAAAAAAATATACACTGAATGACTCCACAATAGTAATGTCTAATTTACGGTAGGGAACAAAAAAGGCTAGTATAAAAATACTGGACAACACCATATAATTTTGGAGGAGCTGGTCAAAATTAGAGTTTTCAAGTTCCTTCTGTTATTTGGGAGGAGGGCAAATACACTGATTAAGTTTAGACTTTGTTAGGTAAGTGCTCAGTGTTAAAATAGCTTGGGTCAACACAGGAAACTAGTCATTGGATGTGTAACTTCTAAACAACTAGAAAGAAAAAATAGGATAAGAAAAATAATATAAAAATCTCAAATGATTGAAAGGAGGGCAAGGAAGGGGCTGGGGCAGGAAAAGTTAGAATGAATAGAAAACACATTACAAGATGACAGAGATTAATCTAGGGCAGCATTAAAAGAGAACAGAAATTAATGAAATAGAAAACAAACATAAATTAGAGGATGACTTAAGACAAAAGATGATTTTTTGAGAAGACTAAAAATGTTAGACAAATCTCTTATAAGATTAATTCAGATAAAAGAGCACAAATAAACAACATTAAGAATGAAAAGGGACATAATTATAAATGCAACATAGATTAATGGATAACATAAGGGTGTTATAGATGACCTTTATGCTATAAATTTGTATTAAACAAAGTAATAAAATTCCTAGAAAAATACAATTTAATAAAAATTGATTCTAGAAGTAATAGAAAACCTGAATGGTCCTATAATTATTAAATAAGTTGAATTAGCAGGTTAAAATCTTCCTATGAAGAAAACATCAGTCTCAGATGCTTTTATAGATGAATTCTGCTAAACATTCAAAGCACAGATCATTTCCAATCACCTTCAGAATGGAGAAATGTAGTCCACACTCTTCGATTTGCCTTATCAGGTTAGTGTAAGCTTGATAATCAGAGGAAGACAGTACACTAAAGAAAAATTCCACGTTAATTTTACTCATGAACATAGATCCAAAAATTCTTTAAAAATATTAGCACAGTGAATTCAGCAATAATCATTGAAAAGTATAGTACATCGTGATTAAATTGTGTTTATGTAAGGTTTACCTATTATTATTAAATTAATAAATTCACCACATTAACAGTTTTAAGGAAAAAAACATATGATCCTTTGATTCAATGAAAAAATTTCAATGAAATTCAATATTCATTCATTATAGACATTTGATACAAACCAGCAATTGAAAGGAACATCCTTAACTTGATACAGGGAACTATATCTATAGATATTTAGGTAAGTGACATAATATACATAGAGAGATATACAGATACCATATATAATGAACTATTGGAAGTATTCCTTTTAAGATGAGAACAAATCCATGATGCCAATACTTTTTGACATGGTGGTTAGGTTCTAACCAGGGTTTTAGTAACATGAGAAAAATAAGTACAAGGCTTCTATGTGCTGAGAAAGCATAACTGGAGATGCAACTATTCTGTGATCCAGCAGCTCTGCTGCCAGGTGCGGACTGCAGACAACCTCTTGCACGTGTGCTCCCCAAACCTGAAACCTACCCCCAAATGTCCATCAGCAGTGGGAAGAATACAGAGCATGGAATACAGCAAAATAGAATATAGCGATGCCACCCCATCAGTTTCAGCCGCGCACAACCATGTGGGTGAGTATTAGAGACAGTGAAAGCAGCAGGTGTCAGATCCAGCACTGGTCCCGCTGATAGAAAGTAAAAAACGGGCGAGCTCATCATAAGTAGAACATCTTCAAAGAGGAGCGAGGGTGCGCCTGGCATGAAATTCAGGGCAGTCGTCACCTCTAGGGCACAGCAGGCAGAGCCCTGTTTCTCCATCTGGGCAGTGGCTGCATGGGTGAGCGTTTTATTTTAATTCTTTGACAGACATGTACACTCTTGTATGTATGACACAGTCACAGTTTTAAACATTGAAAAATAATAAATATAAAACCAGGACCGTCCTCATTTCTCTCAGGAAAAACAACGAAAAGGGAAAGAATGCAGAGGGATCAACCCTTGGGGGCTTGATCGAGTGGGTAGGGGGAGGGACAAAATTAGATTTAAAAATGAGCTTTAAATATTAGTGATGCTCCCACCACAGGAGCATGGAATCAAAGGACTAATTTAGATCGAGAGGTGGTATTAAAGGGGGATGCAGCTCTTCGTGATTCTGGAAGGTTCTCCACCAGAGAAAGTGGGATCTCACACCGTTCTCTGTACAAGAGGGGACAGTGGGGAACCAAGACAGTCGTTGCCTCTAGGGCCCAGACGCGTTCTTTCCTCATAAGGGCTCAGATCAGAGAAGAACACCATCCACCCTTGTGCGGTGCTAACGTCAAATACAGGCGCAGGCAGCTCCAAGTTTTGGTGGGATGGACACCAAAATGTAAGTGGGACCTAGGAGGCCCTTGCCCACTCTGGGGCTCCCCCTGTGCCCACAGCTGGCCCCAGCAGTTTTCAGGTCACCAGAAACCACTGCCCGCCTGGTTGAAGTGGAGGCTCAGTCAGTAGGAACTCTGTGGGGAGACCAGGAAAGGGGTGCATGGAAGTAGCAATGACCATGAATCAGGGAGCGGGTAGTGACTATGCACCCCCCTCCCCATTGGGACTGGAGAGGGAGGAGACCCCTGTTAGCTAAAATGGCTCCTCTCCTCCTCCCCTTCGGGCCCCCTCGCCCCACTGGCACACTCTTCCCGGACGCCTCTATCTCAAGGTTTGCAAACACCAAAGCCTATAGTGGTCAGACAGGTTAAGAGTAAGAAATATTGCACAAACACATTTTGGTCGCATACCATCCCTTAGAAATTGGCTTCTCTCCCGTGAAGAAAATAGTCTCTGACTTATTTTCTTCCAACAGACAGCCTTCTCTGCCCCTTTTCATTTCTGCACTATTAAGAGCACATCAGTGCAACCCAACACTGGACTGAAACTGACACGGCCCCAAAGTTAGGGAGGGCAGGGGACAGTGCAGTCTGCGGCCCGCTAGAGAGCACATGTCCGTTTCAAAGGGACAGCACTGACAGTGGCTCAGCCAATTTGTGTCATCTTAAAAGCTGGACCTGGGGAGGACTGACAGGGCTTGGTGGTGGGCTGGGTTGGGATGTGGGGTTCAGGGGACTCAGAAAAGCTGAGTTTCAGGCTTGAGGGACTCTGGGCACAGTGGCACCACCCGCTGAGGGAGTCCAGAGGGCACTGACCTGGCTTTGAGTGGGCTGAGATGGTGACTGGATGTGGGACATCCTGAAGGTGGCTGTGGGGGTTGGGCTCCAACACGCAGCCCAGCTTTCTCTGAAAAATGGTGGGACTTTGGAAGTGGGGAGGGTGGTGAAGGGTGTGGCCTCCTCGTCGTGGCTCTGCTCCATGTGGCCTCAGATGTGTGACCTCAGACAAGCCTTCAGGAATTCCCTCTGTTGTCACGGACTCGGCGATACCCAGCAGGCCTCCGCTTCTTTCAGAGAACGAAGGCTTTGAGCCTGTCAGTGGGGGCCAAAGGTCCCTTTTCTTTTTCTGCCCCCACCCAGTAGACCACATTGTAGGAAAGCTCTGGGCTGTCTAAACGCCTGGCAGAAGGACCTGATGTTATCAGGAACTGGGCTGTTGCACCCGGGACACGTACCCCAGGCCTGCAAGACTTTGTGAAACTTTCGATTGACTTGAACACCCCTCGCTTATGGGCTCACAGTTCCTCTTGGGAGCATTTGGGGACCAGACTATGAGGCAGTCCCTGACATCCCACCACTCTGCTGTTTATCCATGTGGAGGTGCTGCTGGCCGTCCTTCAATGTGCAGGACGGCTCCCAGACGGCAAGGAATGAGCTGACCCAGACTGTCAGCAGAGGTTGAGAAACGCGGCCTCGCACTGCTGGGAAGTCCACAGTGGTCTTGGATGCTAATGCCTCATGAAGCCAAGGGCCACATAGATGTGTGTGTGTGTGTGTGTGTGTGTGTGTGTGTGTGCGTGGTGGGGTTTGGGAGATAGTGGTGCTGATGGGGATGAAGCTGTCCAGCCCAGCTTGTGACTTCCAGGCAGAGAGAGTGGGCACCCACTCTCAGATTTTCTGCTTTTCCAAGAAAGCCTAGAAATCTGAATTTGGGTATGAAATCTCCTGATTTTTAAATGCTGGCAGCCAATTATAATTTTTGAAAAATTCTATGTAAACTGAACAAAACCGTAGCCTTCTTCCTCTGTGCCCGGCCTGCCACCACCTGGGGCTGCCTTCCCACCGGGGCCCCAGGCGGCGCCGAGGATGGGAAGCCAGCCAACGAGCACGTCCTGGCGACGGCCGGGATGCGGCTGCCCTCATGTGGCCACAGTGGGGAGCTGCCGCCTGGGATGTGGGTAAGCGGGCTGTGATTCTCCACCAGGACCCGGCCCTGGGGTCCACGCTGCTCTCCTGATGAGTTGAAGCGGACATTCCCCTAGATCAGGGCTTGACTCCAGAGCTTCCCAGTTTGAATCTGACTCCTCCCCAGCACGGTGTGATGTTGGAAATATCATTCCCCTCTCTGGATCTAAATTTCCCCAACTGAAAAATGGGGATGGAAGGAGGGGTTCTGTAAGAGTCACGTGAGATAATGGATGTAAAAGTCCAAATGCCGTGCAAGGTGATCGGTGTGTGCAGTCAATCCGGCCTTCATTCCATCTCCAGGGAGGCCCACTCGGGGAGTCTGGGCAACACCGCCCACTGGGGTTGACTCTTCATGGGTGCTAGCAGTGCCCAGGCTCTGCCCTCTGTGTACAGGTTCATCTCATCAAGGAAGCAGGTCCTGCCATCACCCTCGTTCACCCAGTGATGAGAAGGGACACCAATGGACAAGCTAGGTAAGCTGCCCCTGTCTCCCGGTGATAAAACGGCAGTGCTGGGATTGGGAACTGGATTCCAACCCACTTCCCCTCCGCCTCGTCTAGAGACGTGCATGACTTACCCACTAACGGGCTTCAGACCCAGCTCTAGAAGCGTCTGCAGATACAGTGAGAAGCCAGTCTGAGAGAGGGAGGGGACCTGCCCCAGGGCCAGGCCTTCGGAGCCCTCCCAGCAGCCGCTGCATCGCATCACTGTCGTGGCTGCTGTAACCCTGAGCTGCATGTGGCCCTGGAGTCTGGTTTGCTCTAAGTCTCCAAATCATTTGGCTTTGATCTCCCAAAGACGGGTCACCTTGGGGAGGCTGAGGACGCAGTAGCTCTAAGGGGTCTGTGCGTCTCTGCACTCTCTGGTGAAGGGAGATGTGTGAAGAAATCCAAGTGGTACCAAAGGGCATCATCACACTTCAGATCAGCCTAGGTTTTTAGAGCGTTCCGTCTGACTTCTTACTAGACGGGGGGTTGGGGGGACTGAGGCTGGGGAGGAGAGGACAATTCCCAGGCGGCCCCAGGACTGCCACATCTTCCTTCAGGGACCCTCTTCCCTAGTGGAGGATGGTGGGCTCATTCAGTGAGACAGGCCTGGAGGTGGAGGAGCAAAGGTGGTCCGTGGTGGACGGCGTTCGAGGACTGGGTGTTCATGGGCTCGTCCCTTTACATGGGAAAAGAAAAGCTCTCGCAGGCATGGGTCTAACTCCCGGCAATGGCAGAAACCCACCGAAACGAGCCTCTGGAGAAACAGCTGTTCCCTGGGGCCTTACTAAGGGAGGGAGTCAGACGCTGTTTCTGCAGCCCAGAAGGGGGTCTCCTGGGGACGCTGAGCCCTCCTGCCCCCAAGTCACAGGAGGGTCCTGTCTCAGCCCCACCTTCCCCTGCTGTGTGAGCCACGCCACCTCTGTAAACAGCAGTCATATCCTTCTTACCCTGCAGACCTCCAGCGGAGGGCGACTGGGGGCAGCGTTACACTCTCCATTAAGCACGATTATGTTTGTGGTTAAAGGGCTCCTGTGTGACAAGTCGCTCGGTCTCAGCCTCTCGCTTCCAGGGCCCGTGCCGGCCACGGCCGCCTTCTTGGCCACCATGTCACCAGCGCCCGGCCCAGGGGCTGGCACTTGGTCGGCATTTGGGGAGATAATAGAGATTTAGTGTCTGACACACCTCTGACATATAAAGATGTCACGTCTGTGAACAGCACCGTGAGGCCGCTGTTGAGAGAAACTTGTGGGGAGGAGGGTGCTGCGGCCTCCGCAGAAGCCCAGGACCCAGCCGCCCCGGGGGCTGCGAGCCGGAGCGCGGCCTTCCTCCCAGGAACCGACGCCCACGCCGGCACCGGACGCGCTTCTCACCTACGCCCAGCAGGTGGCGCCCGCCCCCGCCGGCAGGCCAGCGGCTCCCCTGCAGCTTGGGGTGGGTCGTGGCGGATCGGGGCGCCCCACCCCGGTGTACTCGGTTTCGGGGTGCGGCTGCTCACAGCTCTGCGGGAAGCGCGGACTTCTGCTCCTCTTCGAGGCCCAGCTCCGGGGAGCTCCAGGTGGAAGCAGCCGCCTCGGCGCCCAGCCTGGGCGTCTAGGGGAGTGAGTGGCCTGACCGCGGGCTGAGGTTGCGGAGGCCAGAAAGGAGGGCCCCGGTCCGGGGAACGGAGGGGGAGCTAGGGGCACACGCTTCATTTCTTGAAAACGAATGGATGCGTAAATGTATAGAATCATATTTTTGAATAGATAATGAATGGACCTGGAAGGAAGGCGGGGTGGGGGGCCTGGGGGGAAGAAACCCAAGGGATACAAAAGGGCACAAATAAAACCAGCTCCCGTGGCGCCCCTCCTTCCTGCCCCAGCTCCCTCCCTGAGGTGCCAGGTGGTCCTGGCTTCTTGAAAATTCCTGCGGAGGCATCTGCACAGATCTGTGTGGGGTGCCTGCATGCGTGCGTGTGTGTGTGTGTGTAGGGGAGGCACAGAGCCACAGCTGCATGGGAGGAAATAGTCTTACCTTGAAACACCCCTCAGCGAGAATGATCTGGGCCCAATTAGAGGAAACACTTCTTGGCAGTTTGTGGGAGGGGGCGGAGGGGGGAGCTCAGATCCGGAGTGGGTGGCCCAGGGTGTGACTCCCAATGCTGGCCCCCTCCCAGGGGGATGGTGCTTTGTGGTTTGCAAAGCCCCCTAAAATATTACCCTCAGTATTGGGTTTGGGGCTCCCAACAGCTCAGGTTAGAGATTATGGCTGCCCCATGGTACGTCGGGAGACCTGGGCCAGATGGGTCAAGGGACAGCTCCATGCCACGCAGCTGGGGATGGTGACGCTGGAATGCAGAGCTGGGTTTCCTAACCGCCTCTCCCCACCCAGCTTTTCCAGCTTCCAGATGATTAAGAAAAGAACAGAGGACTTGGGGTTCCGACCTGTGTGACAGTCAGTGGCCCAGTGACGGGTGAGCAGGTGGGCACCATGCAGCCATCCACGCTCAGGCCCTTCTGATGCAGGGGTTCCCGAAGCCATTTGGAGACCAGTCTTCAAAATGCTTCCCTGTTCCCCCTCCTCCTCCTGCCTCCCCCCTCTTCGCCCCTTGTCAGGAAGCTGTAAGAAGAGTGGAGAGCGGATGATAATTGCCCCCAGAGGAACTCACCTGCCATGAAAGGGTGTTAAATAACACACAATTTACATGTCTTCCCTGTAGGAAATTATAGAATCAGAGCTTTCAAATTAGCAATAGATTTTTCTAATTGAATCTATTTCCCGTATGGAAGGTGAAGTGAGAAATGATCAGGTAGTTCTGTCTCCCCTGCAAATGGACCACCAGACAATTGAAGGGATTAAATGCTTATTAAAAGTGTAGGTAAAATTGATATTGTGTTTCTGGGAAATACGTCTGCAGACGGACACTGTAGGTGCATTTACGTTCATGTGAGCACTTTGTGACAAGATAAAGGATGTGAGCACCCAAGGAGGAACAGGGTGTGGGCGAGGGATGGATCAGGGAGGGAAAAGGGGACTGGGGGGTGAACCCTGGGCTCCTTCCCTTTCTCCAGCCAGTTCTTAGCGCATGGCCGGGCTCTGGGATTTGGACCTTGCTCTCATGTGTCCCAGTTGTGCTGAACTTTCTGAGCCTGTTTTTTCATCTCTAAATAAGATGGTTATGGTGAGTATGAGGTATAAATAAGATAATGCATGTGAAGCACCTAAGATGGTACATGGCATAAAGCAGGTATTCAGTGATGTAAGTATATCTTACGGCTCCTGCTTATGATGGTTATGTTTGCCTGGTGTATTAGCTGTTGGTCGCTGCATAATGAATCACCACAATACTTAGTGGCTTAAAACAACACACATTTATTATCTCACGGTTTCTGTGGGTCAGAAGTCCAGGTAAAGGCTCGGCTGGGTCCTCCAGGCCGCAGGGGCTGTCACAAGGCTGCAAGCAAGGTGCTGGTCCAGCCTCTCTGGTCTCATCTGGAGACTCAGCCGGGAAAGATTTCCTTCCAAGTGCACATGGCTGTTGGTGACATTGAGTTCCTTGCGGGCTTGCTGCTGTTCCTTCTTTGGCTCATTGCCGTGAGGGCCTGTCCCCCTTGGCAGGTCACAACATATCAGCATGTGTCGTCACAGCCAGCACGGGAGGGAGGCTGTCAGCAAGATAGAGGTTAGAATCTTGTGTCACTTCATCATAGAAGGAACACCTATCCCCTCTGCTATAGTCCAGGGGTTGGAATTGAGTCCCAAGTCCTTCTCACACTCAAGGGAATCACTGGGCCTTCCTAGGAGCTTCCACAGCACTGACCAGGGGCCTGCTGCAGAGGTTTGGCCAGAGGGCCAGCACCTCAGCTCCTGTGGGCCTCTGCCTGGTGGGGTGACTCAAACCTTCATTCCTAAAGGGTTTGGGCTATTAATAGTTCTGCCTGAACTGGGTAGTTGTCATTTTCCATGGACATTGATTCTGCTGTAAAGGACGTGGGTCACCTTCAGGGGACTCTGAATCCCATCCCAACCCTACTCTGTCCCCAGATCTCTAAAGCCCTCTGCTGCAAGGAGTCACCGCAAACCCCAGGTCCTTCTCTCAGTGCAGGAGAAATCTCATTGGGAGAATAATCTACCCCAAATCAAACACAGGAAATCTTACTGATTTAAGGATTGATGGAAGAATCAGACCTTTCCCAAATTCAGAACTTGCAACACTGATCTTTGAAACATTAGCCTTGGCAGAAAGAAATTGTCAACAAAAGAAACCCACAGTGCCAGAGCTCTGCTGGGCAACGTGTGACAGGGATGGAACACCATCTGGAAGAGGAGATCTGCAGTGAAATGGCATGGGAAAATATTGATGCCCATGAAGATAAGTTCAGTCAAAGAAAATAAAATAAAAAGAATGAACTAGAGATAGGTTAATCATGCTTGATACACTAGCTGAGAAAATGAAATAGCGTTAAGGTGCATCAATCCACAAAATCTTGCTCTTGAAAATTCTATAGCGCTGATAAAATGCCAATGAAAGTGTTTGTTACTCATAAACAAGGGGACAGAAGGCTGGGCCAGGCATCCTGGTGTCCCTCATGTCCCATACTCTGCCCTCCAAGACCCCTGTTGCCCCCAGAGCTCAGGGCTCACGGGGAACTGCACAGTCCCCTCTGTCCCACAGCAGTACTGACCCAGGCACTGGCCCTCTTCCTAGAGAGGGACCTGATGGCAGAGAGAGGGGCTCCCCTTCTCGGGGACCCTCAGGTAGAGGGCTGGAGGTGTGGTGCTCAGGGCTGGACCAATAACCAGGGGTCCAAGGCAGAGGCTCAGTGCAGAAGTGCAGAGGTGGGGTGGACCGGCCTTGGGCTTGCCCATGAGGATGGAGTTCTCCTAGGCCCACCCGGTCCTGAGCTCATGAGCTCACAGCCAGTGCACTGGGGCCCCAGGCCAGCCACGGGACACTGGGGGAGGGGGCCTACCTAGCCCTGGGCTCCTGGGTCAGCACTGGAGTGGGCAGCCGAGTCTGGGAGAGGGGAGGGTCAGGAATGAGGAAAATCTAGGAAAGGGTGGGAAGAAGTGAGTATTTTCTGAGCACTTACTGTGTGCTTGGCACCTGACATAAACCTCTGTCATCTACTTAGGCTCACAACAATCCCCTGGGGAGGCACTGCTATTATTTGTCTGGCTTCCCTACAAGGATCATGGTCCATGGCTGGAACCATGGTCCGTGGCCACACATGGGCAGATTTCAAGCCCAGGTCCATCTGTCTGCCCCCTGTGTCTCCAAAGTCCTCCTCAGGGGCCTGGCCTCCTATCCCAGCTTCCCTTGGATCCTTCCACGTGGATTAATCACCCTACATCCCACCCCCAATTACTCCCTCTAACGGCACACACCCTTGTCTCTCGAAGGGAACCCCTCTCTCTCAGGAAGGGCATCACTCCCTTTGGCCCTTTGGCCCGGACCACAGTCCCTGTCTTTTCCTAACCCAGGCCTGGCCATCCCCCACCCCTGCCTTCCTGGGCCCAATCTCAGGAGGCCCCAACCCTGTGTGAACAGGGACTGCACAAAAGTGCCAGGGCCTTTCTCCCGAGGAGAGGGTGGGGGAAGAGGTGGGATCCTGCAATTACAGGTCCCACAACCGGGCACTGTCAAGGTGGCCTCTGCCAGTTAGAGCCACCATGCAGGGAGTCAGTGGGTAGGGGCAGCGCAGTGGCCAGACAGAGCCTGGAGTGTCAGTGTCAGGTCTATTGTTCGTTGGTTTGTCCATCTGTCCATTCATCCATTCATTCATTCAGTCAGTCAATATTACCTGAGCACCTACTATGTACCAGGCACTATACTATAAACAACAAGGGACACAGCAGTGACGAAGCAGATAAGGCCCAGTTCCAATGGAGCAAACTCTGGGGTAGGTGAGACAAATACACACGACAGGTGAACATGTGTCACAAGTAGAATTAAGTGCCATGATGGAAAGAAAACAGCATGAAATCACCAAAAATGGCAGGGAAGGGTTAGTGAGTGGGGGCAGCAATAGTTTCAAGCTGGTCAAGGCAGGCTTCTTGGAGGAGGTGGCGTTGGAGCTGACACCTGGAAAGCAACACACAGCCAGCCAAGCCACAACCAGAGGAGGAGCATTCCAGGAAGAGAACACAGTAAGTGCAAAGGCCCTGAGTCAGGAGCACGGCTGGTGTTCTTCTGTGTGCAGGGACTGGAAACCTGGCCTGTGGGGCAGGAGAGGGCTGGGAGAGGGGAAGAAGGGAGGCCGCCAGGAGCTGCCATGTCACGGAGCTGGTTCTCTTGAGAGCCATCTGGATGCAGCTATTCCCAGCAAGGTGCGCAGGCTGGCAGCTTGAAATGGACCATGGTGGGAGTGCTTACACCATGGAAATGGGCAAATGCCACAGATCAGGGCTTTCCTCCTAGAAAACCCACTGTCAAGGGTTGACCAGCACCCTGCCAGGGTTGGGCATGAAAGGCCCCAGATATTGTCACGGACAGTTAGGGTTTTATTCCTGTATTTAACCTGGTAACCATGTCTGGCGGTCAGCCATGGGGGTCCTGCCCATTGCACAGAAAGGAAGACTGAGCCACTTAGCAATGACCCTCTGTCTTCCCCAACAGTTGAGGTAAGTGTGTGCACGTGTGTGTGTGTGAGAGAGAGAGAGAGAATGCATAAGCCTGTGAACAAGCATATTTCCCCAGTTACTCACAAGTTCAAGGAACTCCTCTTCCTCAAGGAAGTGTTAATGAGAATGACATTAGTTAAGCTCCTACTGTGTGCAGATACCTCCTAGACATCTTACACATTTCAAGGAGATTTGGGAAGGTTAAATGACATGACCAAGGTCACCTAGCTCTTAAATGACGGAGTCAGCCCTTGAATCCATGTCTGCTTGACCCCTCACTAGGGCTCTTCCCACCTGGCTGGGCCTCAGTGTCCCATGCCCTCCCTCCTTTGTAACCCTACACATACTGCCCCATGCCTATAGTGCTCTGCAAGGTATTGGCAAGGAGGGCTCAGGGGAGCCGGGCCAAGCACAGCCCATTTCTGTGCGCACCCACTGTGTATCTGCCCGTTCAGTCCTGAGCTTGGGGATTTCTCTCTACGGTCCTGGGACATGTATGTCATCAGCCCCACTCTACAGGTGGGGAAACGGAGGCTTGGGGCAGTTCTGCCAGGACCCTGGGCCTCCCCTAGGGGCTGTGGCTCTCATAGGGCTGGGTCCCTAGGCTCAGCTCAGCCGGCAGGGGCCTGGGCTGCTCCTACTCGGGCCTCCTCCTTGCCTCCTGCCGGGTCTTGGGTTCAAGACATTCAAGGGGACATGAGATGGGCCTGAGGGGAATTCTGGGCAGGAGACCTATGGCAGAGGGCTCCCCACCCCGTCTGCTCTTCGCCAGTCTGGAAGGCAGGCGCTGGAGGGCTGGGGGCTCCACTGGATCCGCAGCCTTGGGAAGCTCAGGGGCCTCCCTGAAGATGAGGAAACAGCTGGGCCAGGGCAGGAGGACCAGTGGGAGGGATGGCTGTCTGGGACCCTCCTGAGATGTGGCCCCAGGGCTGCTGGCCGCCTGGGACCCATGGACACTGCGATCAGCCCTTGGGGAGCCCCTGGGGAGCTGCCTCTCTACAAAGCTCCGTGCACACGTCTCCCATCCCCTGCGCAGCCACTTTCACCTGCTGAGTGGGTCACATCCAGGCTCTGCACACAGAGCCTCCTGGCTTTGTGACCTCCGTTCCTCTTCTCCTCTCTGGGTGTGTGAGTGTGACAATGGCCATCTAGCAGGGGGCCTAGGAAGATAGAAGTAACGACTATAAAGCACCATCATCCCCTCCTTGGACCCACAGTCCCCAGCGCGGATGATGGCAGCGAGGGTACCGACAGTGACATCTGAGCGGGCACGCCATGCCAGGTGCTTCCTAAACACCCCATCTGCTCTGCCTTGTTTAGCTCTCACAGTGGCCCTGTGAGGTGGAGGGTGTGATGGGCATCAGCCCATTTCACAGACAAAGAGATGAGGCCCAGAGAATGCAGTGACGTGCACAGGCTGCCCCGCTGCTGAGGGGCAGGGCTGGAGGCTGGGTCCCCTGCTGGTGGCTCCTGGCCTCTCCCCAGTTTGTTTCTCTCCCTGGGCAGGAGCCCGGTGCCTTCACCTCCCCCTGCCAAGCTGCTCACCTGGCAGCTGGGGCACAGGACATGGCCAGAGGGCTGCCTCGTGAATGGATGAGGGCCTGGAACTGTGGGGCAGAGTGCCGACAATGTACTAGAGGGTTGACGCTGCGGCAGGCTGAGCAGGGAGGGGAGCAGGGAGCCGGGGGCCTGCATCTCTGCTGACCTGCTCACCAGGCCAGACTGCTCAGCCCTGAGGAGGCCAGTGCACCGAGAGAGAGCACGCACAGGCTGCTCCCCCAGCAATGTGGGGGTAAAGTGCATCCCTCCACCCACCCCACCACACACGACACTTGGGGAGACAAATGGAGCTAATCCAGCTCTGGACAGTAAGAAACCCTGGCCACCCAGTGGGCATGTGGTGGGGCACCTGGGCATCTGCACCTCCCTGATGCCAAATGGGCAGGGCAGTCCCCTAAAAGCCTCTGTTTGCAATGTAAACACCCAGCTTCCTGCGTGGGGCTGCCCAGCCCCGCCCACCCTCCCTCAGGGTCAGGCAAGAGTGGGTGGGGGATGCAAACGGCTTCTCAGGCCTCCTGGGCCTGTCGCAACACAAGCTTCAGAGGGGCCTTCCTTGTGGTACCAATGACTGCTGTCAAAGAGACCTCAGCTGGGACCATGTGACTGGCTCATTTTAAAACATGTCAGCCCAGGGGGTGCAGTGACAGGCCTCCAAGGATGCACGTTGTGCAGGCACACCAAGCAGGGCCACAGCCAAGGAGTGGGAATCACAGTGCTGGGCCGTATTATAGGAAAAAATGGGGCCCGGGCCCCCCAGGATTGCCGGGCTTACTGTTGCATCGTGCGAGTTCCCATATGCTCTCCCCATCAGGTACGCGATGGCAGGCTGCGCTGGGTCCGTCCGTCTTTATCTCCCTTGCTGGTTCCTGTTGGTCAACCCAACATTAGCTGGCTTCTCTGTCTCTGTGCCAGGCAACTGTTCAAGGGGTTCTATGGATGAGGAGAGTAGGGCTCAGGCATGGTCTCCAGACTTGCCCAAGGTCATTCAGGTAGCAAATGGCAGAGCTGGGATTTGAACCTGGCCCCATCAAGCTCCAAAGTCCGTGCTGGGTCCATCCTGCCCCTAGAATTGCCCCTGGGCTGAGAGCCCATCTGCCCTCATACCTCCTTCCTGAAACTGCTAGTGTATGAGATGGGTGTTCCTGGGGTCAAGACACTGGCAACTGACCAGAGTGGCATCCACCCAGGACGCCCCAGTGGCTCTCACCTGAGGCCTCCCCAGCCGGAGCACTGGAGGGTGGGGCTCTCCCCGGCCCCACCAGTTGGGTCTGGAGAGGGCGTCATGGGCAAGCAGGGGACCAGCTCGGGCTCCAGAACAGAGGGGCTGTGGCCTGCGGATGGGAAGCCTAACCAGAGCTCCCCTCTGCCCCTTGGCCATGACCTCCACTCACAGCACCTCTTGGAGCATGGATGGGGTCAGCAGGGGAGAGGACTGGGCCGCGCACCGGGGCCCTGGGCCTGGTCCCAGCTCTGCCTCCGCATGCGCACGCCCTCAGATGGCTGCTGCCACAGGTTTTCCCATTTGTAAAATAGAGAGAAGCTGGCGTTGCTAGGGCGCCCTGGGAAAAGAATGCAGCTATTTCCCAGCACGTTTCAGACACTGACTCCTCCCAGCCAGAGACATCTCTGCCCCCGTCGGTGGACTGGGGTCATTGTTCTCAGCACAGTGGAGAATTGCCCCCAAGAATGAAGAATCAGGGGCCGGGGGACCGTTGGGGAGGAGGGGACTCCCTTATCACTTGCAACACCCCTGCCCTTCTGAGGACCCTCTGTTGAGGGTCTCCTATGACCTTCCAGCTGTGAAGTCCAAGTCCTCTGGCCGGGGCCCTCCAGACCACCGCTCAGGGGTCCCGTCCCTCCCCCTGAGCCCTCCCCCAGCTTCCCCTGCACTTCTCCCTTGAATGCTGGGTCCCTCAGGGCTCAGCCCCGATCTCCCTTCTCTTTTCAGCATCTCCCAGGGGATCTTGACCACTCTCCTGACCTCCTTGTCCACATCTGCCCACGCCAGTCACTCCCAAGTCCCCAGCGACTGCCCTCACCTCTCTGCCCTGTGGCCACCACCCTCTTACCTTCTCTCCCGAGTCATCACAGAACCTCATACTCAGGATGTTCCCAACTGAACTCTTCATTCGCCCCCGAGCTGGCTTCCCTTCCCAACCCCCTCCTCACCCCGAGAGCAGCGCCCTGCGGCCTGAGCCCTCCCAGCAGCCTCCTCTCCCTCTGCCTGCCCCCAGGGCGTCACAGCGCTTGCCCCCCATCCCCGTCCGCATTCACTCCTTCCCGCCTCTTGGCTCACCTCTCGTTACCATTGTCATTGCTCAAAACAGGGGTCCCATCCCGCCTGTCCTGCCGGGTGCCTGGAAGTCCGCCCGCCTGGGCTCAGGGTTCTCTCCGCCAGGCTGTGCCCCACCTGCCCTCCCACCTCTGCACCCGGAGCGCACCTGGCTCCCTCCCACCGCAAGGCCTTTGGGGCGGTCCCAGGGCCGCTCCGCCGAGGGACATTTTGTCCTGGGGCCTGTAAACCCCCCACCTGTAAAGTGACCGGCCCCCTGTCCGTGACGGCCCCAACCTCAGCTTCGCCCCTCTCTGGGCGGGGCTGGGCCCCCATGACCCCGCCTCTGCCGTGGCTGATTGGCCGAGGCTGGACACCTGACCCAGGCGGGGCCCCGTGGGATTTTCTCCTGCGAATCTAACGCCGGATCAGGAGCCGCCGTGGTGGGCAGTGGGTGCTGCCGGCGCCAGGACTGCAGAGCCGCGGGGCTCCATCCCTTCACGTGCGTGTTTCTCACGCACCTGCCTTCAGTTCACTGCGCTCTCGGAAAACAGCCTCTCGCTCCTCAGGCCAGGTTCCTGTTGCGGACGCCCTCCCGGGGTGCCGGTCCCAGCACCGCCGGCCTCTCTCCAGGGCGCACGAAGCTGCAGGCAGCCCCCCAGACAGGGCGGGTGGCCGCCTCGCCTGTCTGCAGGGACCTGCCTCCCGTCCCGGCCTTCTCCCTCGGAGAGGCGGCAGGAGACCGGGAAGGGCTGGGCTCCCTCCTGCCTCCACCTCTCACCTGCCACCGGCCCGGCCCGGCAGGCCCAGAGAAGCAGGGGGGCCTCTGCAGAGGGGATCCTGGGGCCAGGGCTGGGCCCTCTTGTCTTCAGCTCACTGTCAAAGGCACGGGGCAGAGTGAGCTGCGGCCCCTGGCTTCTGTGTAGGGTCCCGGGCCCCCCACCCAGCCCTCAGCTGCCTCTGGGGGCTCGGAGTCGGGATGGGGACAGGGGTCAGCCCCCAGGAGCCAGGCACAGCTGTCCTGAGGGGCCGGCCACGTGTCCGTGCGTGGAGAGCAGAACTGCTAAGGCGGACAGACAGCGGCCCCGTCAGCGCCCCACCTCCCCACCTGCGCTTCCTCAGCCATCGAGAGCCCCGGGCTGGCCACTGCGTAGGCGTCTGGGGGGCGCCTGGGCCCTGAGAGGGAGCTGCGCCCTGGGTGAAGGGCATGTCCCTCTTTTGAGGAAATGCCCGCCCCCGCGGAGCTCTGCGGGGCCGGTGGGGGCTGACTGGATGGAGGGCATTCCAGCAGAGGGAGCTGCCTTCCACTGGTATCTGACTGTCGCTCTGATGGGCTGATTTAACTAATTTAGACAATTTCAAAAGCGCCCTGGCTGATGTCCCTCCTCAGTGTCCTAATTTGTAATGGGGAGGGCTGGATCCCCCAGTACTGACCCTTCCCCACGTCCACAGCCATGGGCCTGGTGTCTGAGAACGTGTTGCGTGGAGCAGCCAGGGGCGGGCGTGCACCAAAGAAGCTGCCGGCGCCGCCTCTGGCCGCCTCGCGGTGACGGAAGGAGCTGACAGCTCGCCAGTGGCTCCTGGGGACTCAGCAGCCCGGGCGGGCTGCCTGGTGGTGGGGATGGTAGGAGGGAGCTCCCGGGGAGGAACAAAGCGCTGGGGGTGCTGGGCCCCAGAGGGACGCGTGGGGGGAGGGGCAGGGGTCTGGGGCCGATTTGGAGCCGGTGGTCAACAGGACGGTCATGGCATGGGGGGGATGTGTGGGTGCAGGATGTGGAGCCCACATCATGGCTGTGTGAGACCAGGCAGGTGGCTCAGGCTCTCTGAGCCTCAGTTCATGGCCGTTACTGGTGCTTACAAAATGATGTGGCACACAGTAGGTGTTTAATAGGTACTTTTAGAATCACTGAGTAAGTAAGGTTGATGAAGGGATGGGATTGGCTAATCCATTTTAGCACAGTGCCTGCACAGAGTCATTCTAAATAAGTGATAGCTCTGTTATTGCTGCTGTGCTTCTTGATTGCAGGGGCAGAGGACTGAGGCAGCATGGAGGCCAGAGCCGACGAGAAGGAAGTGGGCTGCTGTGACTGGAGAACAGGGTGGGGGACACGGGACGGGACTGGAGGCATCCCCAGGACCTGGACACACAGACTTGAAGGCGATGGCCAGGAGGCTCGACTCTGTCCTGGCTGAAGGGGGAGAGTCTCACATGGTTGGGGACTAGCAGGACCATCTGGGCACCAGGAGGCTGCTGGTGACCCCCCGACCTGAGGAGAGGGCTGCGGAGGCAGGGAGGCACAGGCAGTGTGTGCGACCTTTTTAAAGGGAACTTGCTTGAGAAGAAGAGATGGGCGGTAGCTGGAGGGTGATGTGGGAGGGACAGAGGCTTATTCCTTAGGTCGGGAGACATGAGCAGGTGTAAATGCTGGTGAAGAGTTCCGGGTCCACTGGCCCGCTGAAGGTGCTGAGGAGTACTGACTGCCGGGCTCCCTGGGGAAGGCAGGAGCTGGAGGGGCAGCCTATGAGAGGGGCCTCAGAAGGGCTGCGTCAGGTTTAGGGCAGTGGGGGTGTCCATGGCTCAGTGGGGTACAAAAGTCATCATCAAGGGGAGAAGGCGGGGGCTCCAGGGAGCCACTGGGAGGGGTGTAGGTCTCCGGGAAAAGAGAGCATTGCATAGGGTTGGGGATCTCTGCAGGACCATGAGTCAGCCCCAGCCCCTGACCCTGCGGGGAGGTGACTGCCTCTGTAATACGAGGCAGAGCAGGCTGCCTGCAGGTAGATCACTGGGTCCAGCAGGTCCTTTGGGAGAGGCAGGTAGGCGATGTTTCTAGGGTCAGCCCTTCACTACCTGCCAGGAGCCCTGTGCAAGGATTCTGAGGCTGCATCTTGGGTAACAGGAAAGAGCACTGCAATTGACTAGTGATGTCTGCTCTGGGGACACACGGAAGGAGTAGAGCTCGAGCTGCTTTTGTGCTGCCCCTCTGGCCCGGGCAGCAGCAGAGAGTCAGAGGCCAGGGATGGAATGACATCGGAACTGGGTGTCATTCCACCCCTACCAGGAACTCAAGGGGTGACCTCAGGCAAGTCCATTCTCTCAGCCCCAGCGTGTCATCTGTAAACTGGAAATAATAATGCTGCCTCTGGGTGGCCATGAGGATTAAAGGCGTAATGTGGGCACTCAGACACAGCAGCATCTGTCGTCTCTGCAGGAGGGAAGTGGTGGGGGTGCAGGGGAGCAAGGGAATGGGAGTCAGGAGGGAGGCTGAATGCGTGGTGTCCTGTTAGGGTGGCGGCCTGGGGACCACACATGCACATGTTTTTCCCTGCTCCTGGGCTGCCTGCAGAGCCTCATTAGGAAGGGAGGCACATGGAGGCTTGGGGTCAGGAAGATCCAGGCAGTTGCCATGCATCGTTTGGCAGAGCCACTCCGTGGCTCTGAGCTTACTTTCCTTATTTGTAAAATGGGTGATTATCCTGATGAATTAGAGCAGTGAGGCTTATCAGAAGCCCCTGTGGCCTCTGGCATCAACAATCCTAGATGGAGAAAGGACAAAAGTCTGTTTTTAGCCTCTTGCCCCCAACCCCTGACCCTCCTCTTCTGGAACCATTTCTCCTTCTCTCTAATCTGGAGACAGAGTATTCCCTCTCCTAAACCTCTTTCTCCATCTGGATTCAGTTTCCCGTTTGTACAGGCGGGGAATAGGTTGTATTTGGAATAGAAGGGCACTGAGAGCTCTCCCAATGATTCTGACTCAAATCTGCTGTTAGGAGAGGGCTGGAAACACTCAGACTAGGGTGTGAATGACTGCCGCCACATCAGCACAGCACTGCTTAGCTGCGCACCTGAGTGACATTTGGTCTCAGCGCTGCTGTGGATGCCACATGCTGAGGGGAGAGAGGACTGCGGCTCAGCTGGAGACGAGGACTGGGCTGGGCAGGGGTGTGGCCACGGGACTAAGGTGCAGTTGCAGGACAGGGCTGTGAGCAGTTCTGCAGATGGCCCCAGGGCTCCTCAGGGCCTGCCTGGAGGCAGCCAAGGGTCCTCTGTAGCCGGGAGGTGGAGTGGGGAGAAAGGGAGGAAGAAGCTACAAGCTTCGTAGAAGGAAGAACCTTCTGACAGGTAAGAACCTAAAGATGGAGCAGCCCCTGGGAAAGTGGGGAGCGGTGGGCAGGGGAGACGTGCCAGCATAGGCAGGAGGGCAGGAATGCAGCGAGGGGCTTCCTTTCTGAAGGAGAGGGGCTGGGGCGCCATGTGCGTGGTGGGCGGAGGCTGGCATGGCCTCTCTGACTCTATTATCCTCCTGCATTGCAATGCCCCCCTGGGATTTTTGTCTTTCACCAGGGATAACAGCTCCCCAGTGGGGGAATTTCAGGCATCAACAAAAGTGGGGGCATTTTCTGGGGTTCCTCTGTCTAGGACATCTGGTGCATTAAGTGTCTGCTGAATGCCTCTGGGCAGTAGGAATGGAGCTGGGGTCCAGAGTGAATAACACGGGGACCCCAGTGGTCAGGAGTGGCTGAGGCAGGGGTCTGCTGGGTCCCCTAGGATCGGCCCTGCTCTGTACTTGCAGAGAGTCACCAGCCAGCATGGGGGCAGTTCACAGTCCTTATCCCGTGTGATCAACACAGCCCCCTAACCCATCCCCATCCTCCTCAAGCAGGATGCAGACTTAGGAGCAGTGGGGAGCCGCCAAGGGTCCCGTGCAGGGGAGGCACCCTGACTGCCATATGGGCAGCAGGGAGCCCAGGGATGGCCGTGCGGATGGTAGGGGTCGGACTTGGGAAGCAGGTGGGCAGAACGTGGGGTGCTGCCTGGTGCAGGGGTCGGGGACAGGAGGCGGGCCCAGGGCTCCCAGGTGTCGGGTCTCGCTGCCTTTGAAGGAGACACCGTTCTGAGCTGGTGCCTGTGCTGTCACCTCCCAGCTCTACTCCCTGGGGCACTCGTTCCAGGGTCTGGCCCGCCCTGGCGGTCCTGCTCTCTGCTCGGCCCTGCCGGGATACCTGTGCCACGACCCAGGCCTTTACGCGAGCGTCTTGTTCCACAGGCCTCTCGGCAGAGGTCTGGGTCTGGGCTTCCACAGCTTGAGCCAGGACCTCATCCCCCTCTCGGGCTCCACAGGCCCCGTTTTGTTCTCTCCTCCATGTCTGGCTCCAGCACCACCACGGACCAGGCTCCGAGTTTAAGGTCAGACAGCCTGCGTCTAACCCAGCGCTCCCACTATGGCTGCAGCACCTGGGACCTCTGTGGAGTCCCTCTGGGGACGGACCACCCACGTCCTGGTGTGCACAAATTTAAGCTGTTTTTAGACAGAGTTATCGGGGTGGGGCTGCTCCTAGATGGCTGTCCCACAGAGAAGGGCACACTGGGAACCATCATATGCCAGAGCTGCCCCAGGAGAGGTCTGCTGAGCTCCAGCTATAAAGCCAAACGTTCCCAACAACAGAGGGCTGGTTGACAATCGGCTTCACCCAATCTTTACCAGGACCCCACAAGGCAGGCGGTACTTTCCCCTATTTTCTGGATGGGGCTAGAGCTCAGGGATGCTGAGGAAATTGTAAGCTCAGCTGGAGGGGGACATGGCAACCTGTGGACCCCACTGCATCCCGGTTCCTGCCACTCTTGCCCGCCACTCCACGCTGAGCTGGTGGGGGGGTCATGAGGATTGAAGGAGACACGTGGAAAGTGCCGGGACCAGCTGCCATTGTTACTGTGACCTGTAAGCCGTGGAGCCCTGGCCTCCTACTTCCTGGGAGCCTCTCTGCCCTCCCTCTGTCCCCGCTCCCCACCATCTACTGCCCAGGGGATCTGACCAGGCCCACTGACCGGCTCTTCCCTGGGGCTCTGCTCTGGGCCCCTCTCTGAACCCCAGGCTTCCACGCCTTCCTTTGTGGGAACCCTCCACCCCAGAATGCCCTCCTCCCTCCCCTTTCTCACCATGCAATCTCCAAGTACCTCCTAAGCACCTGCCCTCCGGAGAGATAGGAGGCCCCCTGTGCTCAGCAGTGGATGGTCATTGTCAGGCCCCATACCCTCTGGACCCCTCGATCAAGGCAGGCCCAGGCCCCAACCCTTCGGCATCTCTGGCTTTGCCTGGCCCAGAGGAGGTGGCTAGGGTATTTACGGAAGTTTATTGAATATGAACCACCTGGCCTGTCCCATGTTCCACCCATATTTTAGAAAAGGAGACGAGGCTCTGAGAGTTGAGTGGGAGGCCCAAGGACTCACCGGGAGTGCTGCAGTGCAGGGGTGCGGGCTCTGGGGAAGCTCCGACTTCACGTGTTCCTACTTCCCAGATACCAAAAGAGGTGGCAGCCTGGGAAGAGAAAAATGATATAAAGAAAAGTGATACATCAGCTTGGTCCTGAGCTTGCTCAAAGATGTAAAAACATGGCACGGAAACACCCCAGGAGCTCCCTCCTCCTGCCCCTTGCTGAGGTTCTAGCCAACTGTGGTCCAAATGAGTCTCCCTTCCTGTTCCAGGATCGTTCATTTCACAGGGGGCAGGTCAGAGAAAGCTGTGGGCGGGGCTGGGCCCGGCCAGGACCCTGGACAGCTCAGAAGACTTTGCTGCCCCTGGCAGTGCTGAGATGGCACCTGAGACGTGCTGGGAACCTTTAGTAGGGTGGGAAGGAGCTGGCCTGGCACTTGAGGGCAGGAGCAGGGTGAATGGAAGGGGAGAGCAGGTGTCCAGCAGTCTGAGGATGGGCCTGGAGTCCAGCTTTACCACGTGCTAGCTGGGGAGATCACCAAACCTCCTGGAGCGTCAGTGTCCTCATCTGTAAAGTGGGGTTTGTGGTCTCCTTTCCCGGGGCAGTTTGCCCCAAGCTGAGGGTCCTAGCCAGGCTGCTGTGAGAAATAAATCAGCTACAAGAAATCTGGAAAAGTTCTTTAAAAAATGATAAAGCGCTCACAGGCAGCTTGTGGGGGCCAGGCCATGGGTCCTGGCAGCCCAGGCCACCCACCAGGGGAGGCTCAGGGGTGGTGGGGAGTGGTGCCAGGAGCACACACCCCTACCCCCCGGCTCCTCTCCTAACGCCGCCCCAGAGAGCTGTGAGCTACAGTGTCCTCCAGGCTCCGGCAGCCTGCGAGGGATGGCTGGTCCCCCTGGGTGTGGCCTCTGCCCAGCTCCTGGAGACTGCAAGCCTGGCGCAGCGTCGCCTGGGGCAGGGGACACCATTCCTCAGCATATCTTAGACCAGTTTTTGAGTGACAAATGCCTCGCATGCCTCCCCGCTCTGGCTCCCCTGCGTCTGTCCTGGCATGTTGTCGGAGCCCAGTGAATATCTGCTGAGTAATTACTACGTCCTGCATGCTGGCTATGACCCAGGCGCTGTGGTGGCCTCGGAGGGCCTGCAAAACCTAAGGTAATTCTGCCGGTGAGGCATTAGCAGTCCTCCATGACCCAGGTCTTGCCTGTGTCTCCCTTTATTCCAGTCCCTGCCCTGCATACACCCCACACTCTGCTTACTACCCCCCAAATGCCTGCCGCTCTCCATCCATCACAATATTCTGATGATCACAGCAAAGTTGGAGGGTGGATAAGGTCCAATAAATGAAGTAAAAAATCACCCATAATCTTATCCCTAAGGCTGACATTTTGCCGTATATACTTCCTGCCTTTTTCCCCTCCCTCTTTCTCTTTTCCTTTTTTTAAGACAGAGAACTAGCTATAGTCTTGCATAAGCCTCTTCGCTAGTTCCTGGGGGGTGCGCTGACCAGGACATCATTTTCCTACCACATCATATTTCAGCAATGTGATTTAGCTATTTAAAAGTTTCTGGACGTGCTGTAATCTTTTAAGCTGACGTCTTCTGGCTGGACATTTAGTTTGTTTCCCATTGGGCTATTATAAAGACCCTCCAATTACTTCCTCAGGACACCTACTTAGAAGATGAATTTCCTGACTAGGGGACATCATACCACGCTTTTTAGAGACTCTGAGCCTTCACATAGGCTGATCCCCCTTCTAGGCTGTCCTTTTCCTATTTGTCCTCAGAGTGAACTCTTATTTCTCTGAGGTACACACATCCCCTTCTTCCCCTGGGCAGCTGCTGCCCTTCCCCCTGGTGTCACGAGTGCCTGTCGACTTCCTGCCCTCGCCCCCTTCACCCCCCAGCTTCCAGCACATAGTAGGCTCCTGGGAAATGCTTCCCAGCCGAATAAGCCAACCCCTGGCTGGGTTAGTAGTGGGCTCGTGCGGTGTTTCTGTTAGTCTCCATGAACAAGTGCTGCTGTGTCATCACATCTTTCCAAAAGCAGAATGTCTGCTGTGTTTGCCAGCTTGGTTGCTCTTTTAAGAGTGGGTTTGCCCTGCCCATCCTACACTCCTCATTTCCTGCCTTCCAGGGCCCAGTCACTGGGCACCTACTGAGCTCCAGGGCTGGGCGAGGGGGCATGACCTCCAGGAAGCAGCCTGGACCAGGGTAGGGGCCTAGGCCTGGGTGGTGCGAGTAATGGCAAGTCCCTTTGGTAGGAGCTCATGCTTTGCTCCAAAGGAAGAGATGAGTGATAGGCATACAGTAGGTGCTCAATGAATGCATGTCATCAGAAGGTAAGAGATGTGTCTGGGAGCTGGGAGGAGGGCTGCTGGGATCAGGGGTGGTAAGGAAGCTGGCCTAAGATGACAAGTGTCACAGGGACTTCTCTGCTCTCACACCAGGGACCAGGACCACAGGCTCTACTATCCCAAACCTGTGTCCTCCAGGGGCTCCTGAGCCACTGCCAGGCTGTGGCTCTGCTCTGGGCAGGGGGCAGGTGGAGCCTGTTGGTTATTGAGACACAAGCCGGCTCCCAGGCAGGCATGATGGTTTCCATCATTGGCTCTCTTGGAAACGTGTTTGGGCAGCCTCAGCTCTGAGGGGCAATGTGCTCCCTGCTGAGCCCGGGTGCTCCTCTGCGCTCCACAGAGCTGGGCAGCGCGGCTGCGGGGGGCTGCGGAGCTCTGCACGCCCAGGGGAGTTTGGGTCAGTGCATCTCATCCTTCGTTTGCCCATTTACTCACTCAGTCAGTAGACACTGGCCTTGTGCTGGTGCCGGAACACAGCACCCCACAGAACCCTGCTCCCAAGTGCAAATCTTCAGGGGCTCCCGTGGTCCACTGAGCCCCATGTGGCCCGCCTCATGGTGTGCTCCAGTGTCTCAGGGTCCACTCAGTCCTGCCTTCCCTACACTGCCCCTCCTGGGCATCTGCAGCTCCTTCTGTCAGGAATGACTGGCAGGCTCACCCCCAGGTTCACATTCTGTCCTTACCCTCAGGACCAACCCTCAAGCCCTTTTCCAGGAAGGAAGCCCTGCTCCATCCCCTGGGGTTGGCATCTCTCTTCCCTCCTCACACTCAGTTCAGGCTGGTCCCTGGCCATGGCTGGAAGCTAGAGGCTGCATCTGGGTGCCCTCTGCCTTCCTAGCTACCCAGCAAGGGTCTGGCACATGCCATGATGACCCACATGCCACCTGAGCGGACAATGGATTTGGGCCACTGACCAAACCTTGTCTTGGCAACAGTCCTGTGTGTTTACCTGCAGTTTCTATCTTAAATTCCCAGGTGACTGCTCCCTTACTCCTCCCTTCCTATCTTGTGAAGAGCCTGCCTTGGGACTCTGACCCCCACAGGGCAGGCACACTCCAGCCGGGTGTCTGCAAAGGTCAGCGGGGCCCAGTGGGGCAAAGTGAGTAATCCTGTGGGGACCTCCCTGGTTGGTGAAGGCACTGGTCATCCCACTGCCCAGGGCTGCTCCTTGGGGGACACGTGGCAGCTCCCTGCTCCCGAGGAGAAGCACAGGGCCTGCCGATGCTATGCCCACCACCCAGGCTTCACCCATCCTTGCCATTTGCCTGGCTGAGGTGGTGTCTCCAGCCTGGCCTCTTCACTGCCCCAGAATCGCCGCAGCAGGAGTGAAAGTGAGGTCTAAAGATGAGGAGGAGGGGTGCCCAGCTGAGGCCCCCTTGGCCAGCCCCTGCCTCCTGTCTGGCCTCAGGTCCCCAGCCCAGGCCTCCACCCTTTTCCTCTGCAGCCCAGCCTCTCCTCTTCCAGCCCTGGCCCCTCCTGTCAGGGCTACCCGAACAAACTCTAAAAAGATAAACTGGACCAAGTCTTGTCCCTGACCAAAACTGTCCATGGCTCCCCACTGTCCCTGATAAAAAGTCTACCCCCATAGGCAGGCATCCAAGGCCCTCTTGATCTGGTTCCTGTCCCTTCCTCTTCCACCTCATCCCCACCCCCACCCCATTTCCTCTTTCTCCAGCCCCACTGCAGCTGCCACACCAAGACCTTTGCATGCTCTGTTCCCTCTGCCTGGAATGCCTTTCCATACCTTCTTTCCCTGGCAAGCATTTATTCGGGTAGAGTGTGTCTACCTCCAGGAATCACACCAGGTGGCTGTCCCCTCTTCCCTTCTGTGGCCTTGACTGCCTCCTTACCAGACTAGGCTCTCCCCAAGGCCAAGCCAGGCCTGAGACACCCACATGTCCTCATCCCTGTCTCCCAAGACTCCAGCTGAAACAAGAGTGATGAACCTGGAGGTGGGGACCTGATGGGGAAAGGAACCCATAAGCCTTTGTTGAGGCCCCTTAGGTGGGCCTCTGAGGGCCGCACACCCTTCTCACCTCCCACACAGTTCCGGAGGGCCATGCATGACCTGTACCCTGACTACAGACCCTGTGGACCCTGCTGTCCAAGGGCGTCAGAGCTGGAGGGCATAAGGGGCCTCTCAGACTCTGGGGGGTGGGTGGCTGGGGGTGTTGCTCTCCCCTTTTCCGGTAAGGCAGGGTCCTTTACAAACTAGGGGCTAGGCTCTGCACTGTCCTGACCTGCTGCTTACCTGCCCCACTCCGGGTGAGGCCTCTGCTGGCCACCTACTGTACCCTGCGATTGGGGACAGGGATCCCCAGGGGGTGGGGGGCAGGGATGGTTAGCGCAGCACGGGGACCCTATGCGGCCCAGGCGCTGGGAAAGGGGGCGGAGGGGCTGTCCTCAGACCCCAGGAGGACGGGTTCGGGGCAGGGGGCCCTCACACGCGGGAAGGGGTACGGCGCCCCGGAAGGAGCCGCGCACGGCCCAGCACGCGGTGCCAGGCGCGGCGGCCGCGGATCGGGAGGTGAGAGCGTCCCCGCCCCTCTGCCGCCCACCCCAGGCGCGGCCGGGCTCGGGGCCGGGGGGCGGGCGGCAGAGGGGCGCGGGGCGCGGAGGGGCGGCAGCCGCCCGGTTCCGCAGCGGGGCCGGCTCGTCCTCCCCGCGCCGCGCCCGCTCCTCCGCCCCCGGCTCCTCCGCCGCGGGATGCGGGCGCCGGGCCCGGGCGGGGGGCGGGGGCCGAGGGCCGAGGCCTGGCCGGCGGGCCGGGGGCGCGGGAGCCCAGGACGCGAGCGCGCCCCCACCGGCGCCGGGGCGGGGGGCAGGGGCGGGGAGGCCGGCGGCGGGCGGGGGAGCCGGGGAGGCTCGGGGCCGCGCGGCGGGCGGGGAGCCCCCTGTCCCCCGCCCCCCGAAGGAGGAGTCTGGCTCCCACTTGCTGCCTCGGACGCGCGGCGAGGCGGCCGCCGCCGGAGGAGCCCCCGCCCCTGAGCGCCTCCCTCCCCGGAGCCGGGCCCCTGCCTCCCTCCGAGCGCGCTGCTGCTCGCGGCCGCCGCGGCCGCCGAAGAAGAGCCGGGGGCCAGGTAGGGCCGGGGGCGGCCGGGGCGCGGGCCGGGGCGCGGCGGGCGCGGGCGCGGCCGGGACCCTCTGCAGGCACGGGGTGAGATTCGCGGCGCGGCGCCGGGCGCCCGCAAAGTTACTTTGGCTGCCTTTGCTGGGTGCTGGCGCTGGACAGGGCATCCCCGCTGCCCTGAGGGCTGAGCGGGTGCAGCCGGGAGGGGCCTCGGCCGGGCCGCAGGACTCTGACTGGGGCCAAGGGGTCAGCGAAACTTTTCCCTAGCTCGCCAGCCGCTGCTGGCTGCGGGCGGAGTTGCTGATGGAAGAAGCAGACTGGTGGAGTGCAGGCGGTGAGGATGGCGTAACAATAGCAGCCCCTGGCCGTTGAGAGCCTACTGTGTGCAGTGAAGGCCCCGCTGGTACTTGGGGGCAAAGGAGCGGGGCGACTAATGCTGGTGTAGTGGCCACTTTTGCTAGGTATTGCTGGAAACTCCATCCATCCATCCATCCATCCATCCACCCACCCACTCACTCATTCCACGCATATTTATTACTGTCTGCTGTGTGCCTGGCACAGGGGAGTCAGTGGCTAGTCAGGCAGGTCCCAGTCCTCAAGGCAATATTTCATGGAATGCTCATACTAAGGAGCAGTTTTGTCTCTTGTGTGTTTATTTGTGAGCAGCCTCCCTTGACCCAGTTGGGGACAGAGGAGGGTCAGTTTGAGAGCTGATGTATCTAGGAGTCTGTGGCAGCCCCAGTTTGGGGTCCTTGACCCATGGGCCACCATCCCCTTCCATCCACTGGGGCAGGAGGCCCCACCCTGGGACTGGCCCCAGTCTGCCCAGCTGACCTCTCTGGGACGTCTTTCTCTGAGGGTCAGACCTCTTCCAACTCTCCTCCAGGAGCTTGGATGCCTCCCGTCCCCATTTCCAAGACCCCTATTGAATGGCCCAGAGGAGAGCTTGTTAAGTGGCAAACAATTATGAAATTAAACCAGGGAACAAAAGTGGGCTGGCTGGTGAATGGCTGAGCTGGCTCGACAGGACTTGAATGGTGGTGGGAGACTTGTTAGCGGGGATCAGTTATGCTGGGGGGCTTCGGCAGACACTGCCATCATCAATACCTTCACTGGTCTTTCAAAAAAAAAAAAAAGAATTAAACCAACCTCATGAATAATTTGTCACATCAGCTAAAATGTTTCGGGGGATGTCGGAGAGGCCACGGGCTGACTGCCACATGGAAGTTGGAAAACAGGCCTTGGTCCACAGGAGCCAACCCACCAGGAGACCATTTGGAGAGAGGGTAGAATTAGCTGGGCTGAGGCAGGCTTCTGGGGCTGGGGAGCCAGCCGCTGGGGAGCGGGAGGCATTCTGGAGCCGGGCACAGTGTAGGGGGGACCACGGTGTGGGAGCCATGCACAGTAACTGCTTCACGATGCTCGGCTCCCTGCAAATTGGCTCTCCCAGTGGCAGCCCCACAACACTTGTAAAATCTTTTCTCTCAAGATGGGTTTCTGCTAAATGGTTACATCTCCTTGAGTGCTCACTACTCCGTGTAGGTACATTAGCTGGCTGATGGCTAGTCAAAAGGTGATAATCCAGTTACAGAGGTTTAACCATGCATCGGAAGTGCTTCAATGTGGGGCTGCCTTCCTATTTATTTCTAGGCCCCAGGAATTTCAGAAGACCTGGATTGAAGTAGGTTCCCTCTAACGTCGATGTGGGTAGGCTCGGAGTGTTGCCTGCATGTGGGAGGCTGTATCTCAGATTCTAACTGCTGTGTGTGCACCCAGGATCACGCAACCCCCCCACCCCCAGCTGATGCCCTGTGGGCTGTGTTTAGGGACAGATAGAACAAGTCTAAGTTTAGGTGAAAGACCAGGGCTTCGGAGCTTTCTACTCTATTCTGTATCAGGAATGCATAGACTGACATCTCGGATACTATTCAAGAAAAGCCTGCTTTTTAAAAATTTCCCAGTCCACCCATAAGACTATTAAATCTTCTGAGGAAAATAATTTGAGTGCATTTGTTTTCCCTTGAACTTGTTACATTCCCTTGCAGGCAGCGATGTCCCCTCACATTCTCACCTAACACAGGACACCTCTTTCTGCACTTGTCTGAGGAATTAAGGATGGCAGCGGGATTGCACTGAGGGGTAACCCTCAAGAAGGAAAATCAGCATTCTTGGTGTGGGTTCCAGACTAGTGGAAAACAGAGAACCCTCCCCAAAGTGCAATCGTCTTTGAATCTATCAAAATTATTTCATTTTTCCAATTTCAGGTCTGTGAACTGATCATGAATAGTGGGGCAGAGGAAATGAACCGGCCAGGCAAAGACTTTTAACAAGTAAATATTATGCACAGAAAAACATGCAATTAGTGGAGGTTAGTTAATGCCTTTCAAGTTGCGGTGAGCTGCAGTTAAGGGTGGGATTTCTGCGTTATCCCTGAATTGTCTGTTAAAATCTTTAATGTGACAATGTGACATGTCTCTCCCATTGCCCCTCCCTCACTGGGAACAGAAAAAGGGTCTTTTCAAGCATTCCATCCCCCCTCCATTCTTCTCCCTGAGATCTTTCCTTTCAGCAATTGGTACCTTTGTCTGCTTGTACCTCTGGAGCGAGGGACCCTGGGGAAAGGGACTTCCCAGGTGCAGGAGCCCGGGGATGAGTTCTTAGGCTTGTTCTGGGTCCAAGGTCGCAGAAAGTGGACTCTCACGTGAAAGAAAGCCTGCTAGTGTGGGCGTCCATGTGTCCAAACCTCTCACCTTCCGGGAGCAGATGCGCCAGACACTCATGGGGCAAGGGGATGGGCAGAAGGGAGTGAGGTTCACTCTGAGAGCAATTCCTTGCAGCTGTGGTTCCTGGGGGGCATGTTCCTATGGAACGAGGCCACCAGTCATCCTCTCCCAACTGCCCCTGAAATTATTTGACTTGGGTCTGAAGAAGTGCCCAAAATGTAAAGAGCAAAACAACCCCAGAGGAAAGAAAAAGAGACCACTTTTTTGGAGATGGTGTTGGAGGGACGGTTATAAACGTTCCTGGGTTAATTTGATTCAGTGGGGCTCTCCCTGGTGACCTGGTGATTCTGTTGCCAAAACAAATGTTTTACTTACTTCTGACTTTTTTTTTCTTAATGAGACAAGACTTAGTTATGTGTTATCTCCATTTAAAATATCGGTGGCTGATGCGGGCACCCTAAAGCCATGAGACAAATCTTAACAAATGGAGGTTCTGTGTTTGCATTTTGAACTCAGTAACTTGAGATGTTCTTTGGTCTTTTCCTGCCTTTCTGTGAATTACTCTTTGGGGGTTTTCTTGGAACGTAATGTCACAATTTGGTCATACATCATAAATAGAAGCAGCTACAAAAAAAAAGGAGTCTCCCCTTGGGTTGCTTGTGATTCCCATCGAGTTCAGAGCCAGGGATTGAGTAGGTCCTTTGCTCCACTATCCCAGTCCACAACTGAGAATTGCTTCTGTTGCAAATCTTCACATTTCCATCCCTTCCTTCCCAGAAGGATGGAGGCTCAGCGTTGATGCACATGAAAAGACTTTTGGCATCGCCCATGCTAATTTCATCACTTGAAGGAGAAAATGATTCCTGCTTCCAATTTCCAGCACACCCGTGGTTTCCCTTCATTTCATTTTTTTCACATTTTCTGACAGTACTGCAGCCTGCAAGGCTGCAAAATATATTGCACAGGCTACCTGAAAGGTGTGAGTCCTTCCCCTCATCCTGCCTTCTTTCCCCGCCTCAGGAAGCGCGTTTGCTGTTGCAGTGTTCACGGAAAAGGCAAATGCTTCCCTCCGCCACCCCAGGCTCCCTACACACCACTGGTGTGTGTGTGGGGGGGGGGAGGTGGAGAACCAGTTCTGCTTTTGTAAGTTTCCCATTCAGACACATTAGTTAATTGATTATACTTTAGAGGCTTAATCCTTAGTTGCAAATTCTTGCATGATCACAAAAAATATACTTAAACTGATCATAAAGATGGCAAAACCCCAATCTCAGACTTGTGTAGAATTACCATAGTGCCGATTTGATTATGCTTCAGTGACATCTGTTTAATAGATTTCCATGCGAACTGTAAATCTGCATTCACTTTCTTTGCAAATTGTATTTGAGTGCTGAGCAACCAGGGCCCCCCCTTCCTTCCTCCCCACAACCATGTGTGTCCCAAACCCCCACTACTGTTGAGTGCGACTTGATGTGGATGTGGGAAGGGGATGCAGTATGCCGCTTTTACACATTTACCTCGTTTCCTTTTGTGTGTGGGCATGTCTACGTGCATGTTTGAAACGGATCTGAGCAGCTCCCCATTTCAACTCCACAGATACATGAATCTCCAAATGCTTTATTTCGAAAACTAGGACATAGCACTTTTCAGAAGAAAAATTGTTCCATTCACTATTATTTATGTGATTGCTGATCTGCTAGATGGATATAGAAGGCACCAAGAATTATAATAATTTATGGAGCGGAGCACTGGTTTACAAACATATTCCTCAGCTTGCGCTCGTGGGTTTGAGTCTTGGGCCTTGTTCGGTGCTACAGGAATGGAGGATATTCAGAATTTGAAGACCGGCCGGGTGAACTGGCTGCGTTCAGATCTAAAATTAAAGGAATAAGTGAGCAGCTATTTGTGGCAGACAGGACATGAGCCAGTAAGTAGCACTTTTCATCATTTCTGAAATGAAAGTACATAATTGGAAAATGAAGCGGCAACAACTGCCGGGGGGGTGGGCGGCGAGGAATTAGAAAGTGTAATTTAAAATCATGTAGTCATCATTCAAAATGGGCCCAGCTAAAAGGTTTTTAAGTGGCAAATGCTTTAAAGTCATTCGCGGTTGATCCTTTTTCAAGGGATAGGGTCTAATTTTCATGATATTTGTGGATTCCTTCGTGCCTTAGCTCATCAGTTCGTTCAGCGTGGCTGCTGCTAACACCAGCTGCAGGCCGGTGTTTCCTTTCCTCAGAAACCCACAATCCATAAAGAAGGAGGTCACACCTAGGGGGTGTCATTTGAGGGACATGGTGGGATTGGGTCTGACTTCCCCCCCCCCACTGGGCTCTTTGCTCTTTTTCCCTTTCCTTTTTGTTCCTCTGTTTATTTATTTATTTTTATTCTTTATGATGTTTGCAGCTGTTGACTAATCAATTGCATATTTTCAGGCATGAGCAAAACGGGAAAAAGAATTTAAAAGTGACTTTTGAGCTTGTGTGGAGGCATGGCTTGTAATAGAATTATTCCCAAGCCCCCACACCTGGTGCTTTTCTGTTAAATATTATTTCTCCTGCCTTTTGCTTGGGGGGGGGACTCGTTAGGAGGTGCGAGTATGGTTTTTCTGTGACATTTCGCCACATTGTAACTAAGTTTTCAACGAAAGCCTCAGTGAACAGTGTCTGCCCCCGAGCTGGCTTTCGCTCCACTTTTCTCCGGGTGCTCAGGGGAGACAACCACCCGGCTGACCAGTTGGAGGGGCTGCGGCTGCCCCCTACTCGTGGTTAACGCAGAAGAGTGGGAGCAAGGACGTGGCTGGAATTCTAGAGGAAGCTTTCCAGGCATGTGCCAGGATGGGCTCTGCCAGGCTGCTGCTGTGCGGAGGCTGTTGGGGTAGGTGTTTCTCTGGGGCTGCTGCTTAATAGACGGTCGTCCTCGTGCAGCCACTGAGTGCCATCTGAGTTTAGACTCAGGCCAACACAGTATTGTCCTGTCCTCCCAGGTGTAGCTACAGACATGCCCGTGACAGGACAGGACACGTGGGGGCCTCTTGGGGGTGGCTGCCCTCACAGCCTTGGGTTGCTGGCGTTGATTAGGGCCAGCAATTTGACTTTACCCTTTGGGACATTTCCAACTATCGAAATGGGGACACATTTGAGAGCCCGAGGGGATGCTGGTCACGGATGGGGCACACCGGTGTGAACCGGGACTGTCTTGGGCCCTCCCTGACTTTGAGGAGTCTGTGTCGGCCTGAAGTAGATGCCCAAGCTTCATGGCAAAGGATCGTTATCTTCGGTTATCTTTGCGGATCATCACCCCTGGCAGCGCAGATGCTCCAGTTCCCCTCATGTATCTGTTGGATATACCTGCTGGGATGACTCCTTTGCAAAAATCCCTGTGCTGTTCAGAGGCTCCATGTAAGCCAAGGCCCTTCTCAGCAACCCTTCCCAGGTTTTGGGTCGTGCTGGCTGGCCTCATGGTTTGGTGGGGGCCTTCTCCGAGGCCTGGAGACCCCCACCCTCCACCTCTTCATAACAGGGTTCTGAGCTGTTCTGTTGATCTGTCTGGCTGCTCCCGCTGGGCCCCAAGCCCTTTGAGGGTTGGTTTCACATCTGAGTCTTTTGGATGCTAGAACAGGGTGTGTCCCCCGAGTGGGGCCAGTAGGGCTGGCTGGTGACCTGCAGTGCCCAGGTGAGGCAGGTGTCCAAGAATTTGCCTAGAAAAACTAGTCAAGGGCAGGTTGTACTGGACATGTGTAATCCCAGCAGTGGGGTGGCAGGAAGGGCCCAGGAGCCCGGCTTCCAGGCAGAAGGAAGGGGGTCTTTGCTTATTTAAAAGTGTGCTCAATTCTTGGAAGTTGCCTGCAGGGCTTCTGGGTTCCCTTGGGACTTTCTACCCACGGTGGAAGAGACACTTAGTGAGCACCTACTGTCTGCTGGGCCCGTGGCTTGCTGCTTCTGCGGGTTCGACGTCCGGGAGGGAGGTTTTAGCCTCTGCCTGTTTTCAGATGAAGGACATGAGACCCTGGAGGTCCAAGCTGCCTTTGGATGGGGCTTGTGAGTCTCGAGGGCCTGCACATTTCCTCCCACTCCTGTATTTGTTCCCATAGTGTTTTATTTGGCCTGTCGTTCAGGTGAAGACTCTGTGTTGGGAGCTTTGGTGAGAGAAGCCCTGCAGAGTCATGGCAGGGCCACCTGACCTGCCTGGGGAGGTTGAGGCAGGTGTCCCTGAGGCCCCAAGGCAGGAAAGGTGTGCACAGAGCCTTCCAGGCAGAGGGAACAGCATGTGTGAAGGCTCAGAGGCAGGGGAACCCTGAGTGGTGGCTTGGCCTGAATAGTGAGAGGGAGGCTGGGCCCAGTGTGGCCTCCTGAGCTGGTCCAAGGAGTGGGCAGCTCCATGCTCCTGAGGACACCCACTGTGTGGGCGGGAATGGCTGGTCAGAAGTGTGTGGCTCTGGCCTTGGCGCTGCCGCAGGAGGAGGCCAGGCCGTAGGAGCTGTCAGAGGGGCTGGGGCCAGGAGTGGGCTTCTTTCCTAGATAGGGCTTTTCATACAATTGGCACCTAATAGCTGCTTACTGCTTGGCGCCTTTGTGGGCCTCTAGGTTCCTCGTTGAGAGCTGTGGCCTGACACATGGAACCTGAGGCCCAAAAATAAATGCCTTTGAAGGGAAAACCTTGTGAAAATCTTGTGAAAGAAGACTTTATAAAATTTAGCCCTAAAAAATGGAGGCAATTTTTCAACCCAGAAATTTCTGGAATTTTTCAACCCTCCCAATCTGGGTTGACTGGTCCTTTCTGGAGGGGCAGGCACAAGGCTCCCTTCGCCCCCCTTTGTTACCCCAAGAGGGGACCAGTGAGGAAGCAGAATCACAGAGAGGTTGAGTGATTTGCCTGGGGCCCCACAGCTGAGCCCACAGAACTCAGTTTCCCCTGGACTTCGAAGCGCAGGCTCTCCTCCATTGCAGAAAGCACACCAGTGTCAAGAACAAAAACAATAAGAGAGACCATAACTCGATGCTGCTTCTGCCTCAGGCCCTTTGCACTTACTGTTCCCTTGGCTCTGCCAGGTTCTCTCCCCCCCTGCCCTTCTCTGTCTGGGTGTGGCTGGTTCCCTCTCACTGTGCACATTTGAAGTGATGTCACCTCTTCAGGCTTTTTTAATCACCCATTTCCTGCATTAAAGTACCAACTCCTCTTTCCTGCATTATTCATTTTCCCAGGCCTGTGTTATTACCTGAAAGTATCTTTTCTTTGTATGTGTGTTTACTTTATTGCCCTGCCACCGATTCCTTGAGGGCAGTGACCTCTTTGCTTTCTCACTGCTCTTTACAGCCCCTGGAGCAGCGAGGGCCCGGCTGTGGTAAATATTTGTTGAATAACTAAATGCACTAATTAACCCATTCCACTTCCTTTCATAGCTCCATTCACTTCCCACCCACTGGCACAGAGGAGGCACCTGTGGCCCCACCAGTATATGTGACTTGTTCGAGGTCATTGTGCTGGACAGAGAGCCAGAACAGAAGGCCGGGAGGTGTCCCCGCGGCAGGTCCCAGTGGTCCCAGCACATCCGTCCGCTGTGTTGCCTGCATAGCGTGTTGTTTTGTGGACCAGATGTAAACGTTTCCCAGCTAGAAGCCGTTTGTTTGGGAGATGCTGCCGCCCCCTCTGTGGATGGCTGTGTTCTCCGCATGCTGGCTGACGTGCTGCGGCTCCATAAATATTAAATGGGTATTAAAAGAAGGCTCTGCGTTCCCAGTTTCCCTGATTTCTTCAAGCAGGGCCCATTGCGAACCCCTTTATGTGAAATGCAGCATTTCACTGCGGAGTGCCTCCCGGGACGCCTTGCCGCCTGCCTGTTCTGGCTGCGTCCCTGTTGCAGAGCCCCCCACTCAAGTCCCATCCCCCCAAGCTGCTGGTGAACAGTAGGACCTGCAGGTGCCCGCTTCTGGTGGGGGTCCTGGGAGCCCCATCACAAGGGCTGTGCCTGGCCTGGCCTGCCTCCTTGCAGGGCTGTGGGATGGGTGAGGGGGAGTGGCGGTACCTCCTCAGCCTTCAGCTTTGCCCTCCTGACCCCGACCCTCGGCCAGGCCTGGGCAGTAGGGAAAGAGGCTGGCAAGACACCGACTCGGCCCCTCCATCCGTCCCTGTGCCCATCCATCCATCAGTCCATCCCTCCATCCCTCCCTCCATCCATCCACTAATTCAATGTTTATGAAGTATCTGTGATAGGCCTGGGGTGATGATAATAATACAACAATAATAGCTAACATTTATTGGGCACTCACTGTGTGCCTGGGCTCCACGACAAGCAGTTTACACGTCATGTCGTTTAATCTTCACTACTGCATAAAGAGATAATTTTTCTCTCCATTTTGTGGATGAGGAAGCAGCCTCTAGGGGGGTTAAGCCACTTGCTCAGGGCTGCAGAGCCCGCGGGGCTGTTGCTGGCATGGGCGCACAGTGAGGGAGACCCAGACCTTGCCTCCAGGGACTAGGCTGTCCATGGCACCTTGGAATGAAGACCCCTGATCAAGGCCCTTCTGAGGAAATGCTGGCTTTGTTGAGGGGTGAGGGGGGGGTTAGCTTTCG
Source organism: Manis pentadactyla (assembly GCF_030020395.1). NCBI lineage: Eukaryota > Metazoa > Chordata > Mammalia > Pholidota > Manidae > Manis > Manis pentadactyla. The sequence continues at coordinate 5,664,230 of NC_080028.1, read as the reverse complement.
CCAGCTGGAGAGGGGGGCAACGTGGTCTAGGCAGAAGGAACTGGAACCCTGGAGGCGGGCTGCCTGTGCCTGGAGCTCAGCGCCCCTCCGTGCAGTGCCAGACAGGAGTCTTCCCTTCTCCGTGCTGGGCCGTCCTCATCTGTGAGTGGGAGGCAGAGCACACCCATCTCCTAAGTAGGTGGTGACTGAGAAAGTGTTGGATTGAATGGCTCCGAGCACGGGCACAGCTCCCCTGAGCTGAAGGCCTCCAGGGGCCAGAGCCTGCTGGGCACGGGAGTGTGTGGCTGGAGCACGGGCCGGGCCAGGCAAGCATGTCCATAGGGTGTGATATGGTCAGCTGTCCTTTGAGAAAATTCAGGTTCCCTGGGCTCCCTGAGCTGCCCCTTTGCTCACACTCAACACCCCGTGCCCCAGGTGCCCCAGTACCTGACAGCACCTGCTCTCAGCAGGCACTCAATGCACAGGTATCTGACTGAACTGAACAGTGATTATAATGGTAACGACGAATGTTAGCTGGGTCCTTGGTACCTGCCAGGCCCCGTGCTCAGGATTCCTGTTCATCTAACCTGTACAGCTGCCCTGGGGCCTCTCTGGGTTACAGACAGGTGGCCCGGCCAGCTCCTGCAGGGACTTGAGTCCTAGGGCCCACTGGCCCACCTCAGATGCCTGCCACTCTGTGCCCCCTGGGATTGCCTAGTCCCATAGAGTCAGTTAGCAAGACAAAGAACAGGAAGGAGTGTGTTCTGGGGTGGAGAGCAGATTTTTTGTCATCTTCCCCAGTGGAGAAGAGGGGTACGTGCTGTGAATCAGGCTGTGTGTTTTGGGGCGGGTGGGGAAGGAGAATGTTGCTGTTTATCGTACTTTGCATGGGCATGATTGTCGAGACTTTTAAAAAATTAATAATCCATTTCTCCTTTGCAGGTAATTAAAATGTTCTCCAGTCTCTAATTTTTGTCATTTTCCTAATCTAATTTGTTTCTGACTGTGTCGATTCTTCTTCCATGCGCGAAGCAGAGGGGATTTTTCTTCGTTTAACGTGACTGGGATATGACTGTCCAGGAATAGTTTAAAGGATGTTATTTTCTCCTTGGTTAAATGCAGTGCAAACAAAATCGTCATCGGAGGGTCTTAAGGACCCAAAATTGAAACAAAACAAAAGATCTTCAGGGCATTTCCTATTAGTCTAAGAAAATAATTATGGAAAAGAAGGAGAAAGATAGACGGGCCACGTAAGGAGGCATTAGCCAGGGTGTCAAATGCGTGGGTGTGCTGGGGTGGGATGAAATCTCCTCCGGGGCTTGAGTTGCCAGGATTCCACGGAGCCCAGTTGCAATCAGTCAAAGGGACGTTTCCACCCAGTATTTACAAATGCAAACTGCACTTTGCAGTGAAAGCAATTAAAAGAAAAAAAAGATAGCCTCCGCAAGCTGCAGTTCTAAGTGGATTCAAGTTTGACGGGGAACAACAGAATTCCTGAGAACAGTTACAAGGCACTGGAAGGTTTTCTAAGGTAGACATCTCCCCCCAGCACCCCCTGACGGCCGCCCCCTGAGCTGAGCTGGTGTACGCCAATCTGTCTGGGAAAACCCCTTCTCCAGGCACTGCTAAAAGATATCTTTAGGCAAAATTGATGTTGAGGAAGGAATTTGTGCCCGTGTCTCCGCCTGCTCGGGCTTGCAGGGGTGTGTGTGTGTGGTGGGGTTGGGGGGTCTGTGGGGAGGGGGTGGGGCTGGAGGAGAATCCCAGCTATTCCCCAAATCGGAAAAGTGAAACTTACCTTACCTGTTTGCAGAATACCAGCCATTGTCTTGCTTCATCTCACGGTCACCCTGTGTGCTCTGGAGGATTTTCTCGAAGGAAAAAAAAATGTCTTAAGTATTTAGACATGTTGGACCATGCATGCATCCATCCATGGCGTTGTGTGTGTGTGTGTTCTTTTTTTTTTTTTTTGGTCCCCTGCCTCCCTTCCCTTTTCTTTTTACCAAAGTATATTCATCAAACTGCTGAGTTGGAAAGATTTGTAATGAGTTTTTGAGCTGTACAACTGTGTTTTTTTTTTTTTCCTCTTCCCCCGCCCTCTCCCTCTTTCTAAATCTTCATCTGACATTAAATAAAGCAAATCCCAAACAGATTAACTGTCGCACGGTTCTGCTCCGTCTCCCCAGTCTGTTTCCAGGTCTGGCTCGGGGCCGGCCAGCGGCGGCGGGAGATGCCCGGGCGGCCAGCCGAGGCCCATGTGGCGCGCTAGGGGGGACCCCGGCGTCCTGAAGGCGGAGGCGCTGGCCCTGCTGCCCTGCGGCCTGGGCATGGCGTTCTCGCAGTCCCACGTGATGGCCGCGCGGAGGCACCAGCACAGCCGGCTCATCATCGAGGTGGACGAGTACAGCTCCAACCCCACCCAGGCCTTCACCTTCTACAACATCAACCAGGGCCGCTTCCAGCCGCCGCACGTGCAGATGTGAGTGGGCGGCTCTGGGCGCGGGGGTCCGGCTGGGACACGAGGTGTGGGCGGTGACTGCCCCCCCGGGGTGGGCTCCCGGACTCGGGGTGCCTCCTGGTCTTTGGGCCCAGCTCGTTCCTACGTGTTGACTGAAATGATTCTGGAATCCCAAGATCACCAAGGCCCCGAGCTGGGAGGGACGTGTGAGAAGTCGCAGAGTGACAGCCTGTGGGCCGGCTCTGGCCCAGTCCTGTTTCACTTGGCCAGGAGACTGTTCTACAAATATTTAAAAATGAGGTGATTGCACATAAAAATCCAGACTTCTGTCTTTGCTTTACAAAACCAAAAGGCCTGGCAACTGCAGGCCCACATGTCGTGGTGGCAGCGTCGGGGGGCTGGGTTCCAGATGCACCCTCCTGGTATTTGGGTCGGCGACATTTGGTCTACTTCATGTTCCTCATTGTACAGACAGGGTGACTGAGGCTCAGAGAGGGAAGGGACTTGCTACAGCCCTCGTGGCAGGCTAGGACTGTGATCGTGGGCTGGCCATTTTCTGCCTCTCTGCTCCTCCCTTTTGTCCAGATTTCTGTGCTTCTGTTGAGCACAAGAGGACCGGGGGTCCTCCCGAGAGGACCGGGGAGGTCTGCTGCCTGTCCCCTGGGGCTGACTGGAAATGCCAGGGATGCCCCAGAAGTGAGGCCTTGGCTAGAGCAGACTTGGGACCCTGTGCTGGGAGAAGGGGGAACTTTCCCCTCCCTGGGTTTTTTAATGGTGTCCAGAGAGGAGCAGGCAGGCCAGGGTGGAGGTGGTTAGTTCCTGGCCCTGCCCCTGCTGGCTCCTTGCATTCCCAGAAGACCCTCCTTCATTGTCCCTGCCCTGCAGGGCTTACTTGGTGAGAAACAAAGGCTCAGACAGGTGCCCCAAGCAAGTCCACCCAGCTGGTTAGCCCGGAGCTGGACTGACTGCCTCCCACCCTGGGCTTGCTCACACTGGGACCTTTTTGCTGTGACATGTACGAAGCGCACACCTCTGTGTCAGACATCTGAACTACTTTCAACCCCTTCGGGGTGCCCCTGTGCTGAGTCTGTGTCCCTGAAAAGCCCCCAAGGAGGGGGGACACCCGCCACCCCAGTGACAGCACAGGGGGTCAGAACTGGGATGGGGATGCTGCAGGCCTTGGGGCCCAGACAGGCCCTCCTGACCGCCAGGCACAGGTCCCGACTTCCTCTAGGGCTGTGGGCACCATCTCTAGAGAGCAGCTGTAAGGTGGGTTCCAGCAACTGTCCCCTTGGGGAGACTGGAGAATCGCACACCTAGAGAAGCAGCCAGGGGGTTTCCAAAGCCAGGCCAGACAGAGGTTGGGGTCGGGGGGACCCTGCCTCTCCATCCTGTGTAGTTCCTGCTGGGGCCTCCCTCTATTGTGAGGGGTGGGCACAGAGAGCTTACGGGTGGGGGGAGGGCTCTGGAAGGCGGGCAGCACCAGGCCTGGGGTGAGCTCCTGCTCCCTTCCCCGCAGCCCTGGCTCTGGAACACGCTCATTTCCACAGGGGCTGTAGGGCTGGTGTTGTCAGTAGCTGCCTACTTTATTTTTTGGTAGATTTCTACTTGGGAAACTGCCGCCAATTCCTGTTTTGGGGCCTGACTGGCAGATTTGGGCTGGATGGAAGGCCCTGGTTCTCTGGCATGCCATTTATTAGTCTCAGGGACCTTGAGGCCTGGCAGGGCTGCTGCAGGGAGGGAGGCCTTCCCTGGGCTGGTGCAGAGAAGGTGGGGTTTGGGTGTGTCTGTACCATGTGCACATCCACTTAGGAGGGCCCCTGGAACCCGTAGATAATGATCCCCTGCAGAGCTGTCATTTACAATGCCCCTGCCTGAGCCCAGCAGACACCCAGGCAGCCCCTAACCCCAGAACAGAGGGAGGGAAGCCAGAAGTCGGAGGAGAGGAGGACTGGGAACTGAGGAGGAACCCTCTGGAGAAGATGACCTCTAGGCTGAGATCCAGAGGAGGAAGAGTAGGGGGGCAGCCGTTGAGAGAGGGCTGGGAAAAGGGGGCATCTGCGAACTGCAGACACACTTTGCTGGGCGGAGGTGCCCCAGGCAGGAGCTGCATAGGCCCTTGCAGGCCAGTCAGTGTCCTGAGGGAGGGCAGTGCACAACCAAGTGAGAGGGGAAATCTTCATCCATGAGCAACTGTGGGTCATCTGCTCCTTTACTCATCCATTCAGGATGATAGTGAGCAGCGGTGCGGCACGCTGGTTAGAAATACATGCGCTGAGCTAGCCCGCCTGGGTTTGAATCCTGCCATGTGATTGTTGGGTGGCTCTTGGTGCTGCAGTTTCCCCATCTGTAAAATGCTGCTCCTAGTAATACTGAAGACAAAGTAGGTAAATCCACTGTGAGTGGGGCCAGGCAGCAAATGTTCAATATTGTCAGCACGCACCGTGCTGGCCAGGTGCTCCACACACAGCAGTGATCAAAGACAAAACCTTGAGCTGACATTCCAGAGGTGTGACAGAGAGTTAGCACATGTCATACAAGCACAGATGCAATAATAGCATATGATACTGGTAGCGCGCCGAGGGCTATGGAGAAAGCGTTCAGTGACTTGTGGTCACATAGTGAGGGCGGGAAGAGCAGATTTACACGGGCTTGCCACTCGCACCCCTCCTGGCCTGCTCTGCTGCCGCCTCCTGAGGCTGGGATTCCAGGCTATCACTGTCAGTGGGGCTCAGAGGCAACGGGGTGGGGGTGGGGCTGGGCCCTGGGAAGAGCGTGCACCCAGCCCAGGTACTGGGCTCCTTGTACAGAGCCCCCTAGTTGCCTGCTCAGGCAGCCTGGCTTTGAAGCACAACTTTGCATAAAGCTGGGGAAGCCAGAGCTGTGCAGGGGCTGGGGGGCCGCTGCCTCCCCACTTCTTTCAGACTGCAGGCCCCGAGAGTGGGGAACACGTGCAGGCGGCCGGGGGATGGCTGTGTGAGTTTCCATGGCGAGTCTCCACCATGGGAGAGGCGGGAGGATAGACGCCACTTCCCGGCACGTGATTTATCACCACCCTGGGCTTTGTCTCCGGGGTGAGGGAGCGAGGGGGCCTTATTTAATAAATCCACAATTTATATTTAATAACAACAGTGACAGTCCAAACGTGGCCTCCGATTGAGCCGTGTGATTTATGCAGTTGCCCCCAGAGACCCTGGTGGTAATGAGGCTGCCTCTGCCTGAATAATGACTCTGGATCTGGGCCTCTGGCTTTCAGGCCCTGAGACAGAAGACCCCACACCCTGCGCTGGCCTGGCAAGAGCCCCTCCAGGTGCCGAGATTCCGTCCCAGGTGGGCAGGTGGACTTGTGGCCTGCTGGTCAGTGAGGAGGCAAGAACAGTGCCTGAGGGACAGGCTCACCCTGGGGGTCTGCCTTCCAGCTGCCATGGTGCAGGGGGGTTGCCAGGCACCTCCTCTCTCCAGCTTTTCAAAGGAGTCCTGTGGATGGAGACTTGAGTCACCCTGTTTAAGACCGTCCAGGCACGTCCTCTGTGCGGGGTCCTCGAGCAGGGTAGCATAGCGGGGGAGTGTGTGTGCCAGGCCTGGAGGGGTCCCTTCGTGTCTTGTCCCCTGCCATCCCCACTGTGCCAGGTTGGCGCACGGATCCCCTGCTAGGGAAGGAGGCTGAGGCTTCAGAAGGGACCTGTGGCTCCTCGCCCATCTGTGCCCTGAGGGCCATCCGGGAGGAAGTGAAAGTCAGCCCTGAGCCCAGGCAGAGGCGGAGGGGCCAGAGGAGGAGGGGACTAAACCTCGAACATTCCATTCTTCCTCCTGCCTCAGGCTTTACACTCCCACTCTTTGCCCTGCCAACACTGACTCATTCTTTAGATCTCAACTAGGTGTAACTTCCTCCAGGAAGCCCTCCCTGACCTCTCCCCAGATCAGGTCCCCCTCTCCCCCTCCCTCAGTCCCTTGCCTCAGCTCCAGGGGCTTAGAATCTCCCCTTTCATGCATGGCACTTGCTTCAGCGTGTGGTCATACATAATTTCCTAAGCATCTCTCTCCTCCACCAGCATAGGGCTGGTCCCTTGAACCTTGTTCCCAGCAGACATATGGGTAGAAGAGAGAAAAAGGAGCTAGTATGAAGAGGGAATGTGGCGCAGGAAGAGTGGGGGATCAAGGAGGGCCTCTTGGGGGTGGGGGCATAATCCCTGGGCTTGGAGGACCAGCAAAAGCAAAGGCCTCTGGGAAAGAAGGGCAGGCCTGGGGACTCAGGAGGGCGGCATGGCGGGGCCATCTCGGAGCCAGTGATTCCCGCGAAGAGCACCGGACGGTCGTGTGCCATTGAGTCGGCCTGTCCCTGCCCCACCTGTGGGGCTCTGTTTCCCTAACTGTAGGAAGAGAGGAGGAGGCTAGAGGCCTCGTTCTGAAACACCACAGCTCAGGCCTATCGCATGGCTGGGCATGTGGCTGGAGCCTTGCTGAAGCGAGGAGCCCTCTGCCCGCCTCCCGACCCTCAGAGCTCCCCATTTCTGCAGAAATAGCAATAAGAGAGGGAGGGTGGCCTCTGCCTCTGACGCCCTTGGGAGGTTTTGGCACCAGGAACCTCCCGTGCAGGGAGCCCAGGGCCATGGGAGAGGGAGGCTGAGGCCGGGGCAGGGCACAGGCAGTGGCTGCAGGGGGTGCTCACAGCAGGGATTCCAGCTGTGGAGGTCATCAGGGTTCTCACAATATCTCTGGGAGTGAGGGGGGCTGGGGGCTGGGAGGGCCCCGGGCACAGTGAGGAGGCCACCCAGCTGAGATGCCAGCCCAGGGCTGGGCGCCCGAGGCTGCATCCTCTGTCCTGCACCCTTCCTGCTCCGTGACTCCTGTGAGACGATCCTTTGTCAGGCAGGGAAGAGGTGGTGACCGGTTTCAGGTCAGAGAGAGAGAGCTGTATCTTTCCTCTGGTCCAGGAGGAATGTCACTGGGAAATGACCATTTTGCTTCATTTATTCTTGGCACAAGAAGATGTTGAGGTTAGATGGCCAAATTCCTGTTGTGAAGACCCAGGTTCAAATCTATTCTTTACCTACTACTTGGGACCTTGCACACGGGACTAACTTTCCCGAGCCTCAGTTACTTAACCCATAGGGCTGCTGCGAATCAGGTGCCAGAGTCAGGTTTTACCACGACAAGTGCCAGAAATCCAATTTAAATAGTCTTAAGGACAAAAGAGAGTTTACTGGCTCACATAATTAGCTAGGAAACCAGGTTTGAGGCTAACTCCAGGCACAGCTGGATCTAGGGGTCAAATGATGCTGTCAGGCCCTCCCACCGTCTTACACGCTCTTTCTCTGTCTTTTTCACTTTATCTGGATTCTTGTTCTTTTCCTTACTTCCAAACACAGGCAGGGAGCTCGACAAGGTGGCCCCAGGGGTGTCCTTTCCACAGGCATATCCCTTGTGTCTAGAAGACCCATTTAGGAGGCATTCTATAAGCATATGTCCACAGATTGAATGACATCAATAGGGCCTGGAAATAGTCCAACTTGGTATGAGTTCTGGAACCAAAAACTGGTTTCCAGTTTCAGCTCCACTGGCTTTTGTAGCTGAGATCCTGGGTAAGTCAGCCTTTTTCTGAGCCTCAGTTTTCTCATCTGTAAGATGGGCATCCCTGTAGCACCCTGTCCATCAGTCATCACGAGTGTGAAAGGAGAGAATGCATGTGAAGTGCTTCACTCATGATGAGCTTGTGATCCATGGGTGTCACCCATGTCACTCCTGTTATTATCTCAAGGTGGAGCATTTGTTACAAATCCAAATAGCAGGGGACAGTGCAGGGAAACATGAGTCTTTATTTTTTTCTCGCGGGATTACGAGGCTTGCATCCTCACTGAGCTCAGAGCCTCAGGGGGGACGGAAAGAACAGAGTTAATTAAAGAGCTGGAGCTCCAGCAGCAGGCCCAGCCCGCCTAGAGCCCTCAGCCATCCTGCTTCTTGGCTGGCTGACGGCAGATGGGAGCTGAGGTGTGCTCAGGGCTCCTCCGCTAAGGGGCTCGCAGGAGGAGAGCTTGTTGGGACCAGAGATGGCATCTTGCTCCGTTTCTCCCTTCTTTTTCTCTCTGACTTGGTCTTTTGTCACCTCGTGGCGTGCTCGGTGGGTGTGGGTGAAGGAATGAAAGAAAGAATGAATGAATTTGACTGGCTCACTCACATTGCTGCGCCAGGCGGGATAGCCCAGTAGTGACTGGCGGCCTTTGGCCCAGTGAATTGTGTTGGGGGCCGGCAGGTGGATTCGGAGCTGGCCACCTGCGAGACTGTCATGGGGGGTGGTGAAGGAACCCAGAGGACCCATTTACTGGGAGGGAGATTTTAGCTTCCAGACCAGCTCAGGTATCACCTCCAGCTGGAAGCTGAGCCAGGGCCTTCTGCGGTTCCAGCCCCTCTGCTGCCCCATCACTGCCTGGCCAAATCTGTCTCCCCCATCAGTCTGGGGTCCCCTGTCTTGGAATCAGGCCTCGTTCATCCCTGTGGCCCCAGCACTGAGCTCGGAACTGGTACATGGCAGGTGGTCAGAATGCACTGTATTGAATGAATGAAAGAACGAATGAATAAATAAGTGAATGAACAAATGAATGAACGAATCAATGAATGCAGAGGGAGGAGGAATGCAGTGGTCATCTTTGGACTCCCTGCCCACCCAGCTCTGACCTGCTGGGATTCTAACATGCTCCCTCCTGTGCCGTGATGGGGAGAGGCTGGCTTGGCACTGCCCCCCAAGCCCCCCAGCTGTGTGGATTGAGCGTGCTAACGCTCTCTGCACATTAGCATGCTGAACCCACGTCTCTTGTAAGGTGTTAATTAAATTTCTTCGAAGTATATTGTCTGAAAAAAAAAAAAAGGATAATTAGAAAGATGTCTTTAAAAGTATTTATGTAACTGATATGGTACCGCTTTTGGTTTGCCGCATAATTAGATTTAAACACAACTCCTCGAGCGGCATACTCATTTGAAGAGAGCTGCTCGCTGAAATGTCATTGTGTTGTTTTTAAGAATTTGGAGCCTGGCAAAATCATTCAGCTGAGGAGGTAGGCAGGCTGGTTGGGGAGCGCTGGCCCCCGAGCGAGAGCTGGGCTCGTGTCCTGCCATCTGGCCCCTTCCCTGGGACCCTGGGGCCGCTGCTCAGTGTCCTCAATGGTGAAACGAGAGGGCTAGGATGGGGTCCAGGAACCAAGAATTTACATTTGTGCAGCTTTTAAAAATTTTCTGATACTTTCCTGATAATGAGCGTGGTAGCTCCATTTTACAGACAAGCGAACCAAGGCTGAGCGTTTTGCTTTAAGGTCACATGTCGGTTGTAAGTGGCAGAGCTGGGATTTGAAGTGTGGTCTTCTGAGTCCAGGACTGCTTCCCTACACATCCCTGGAAAGCCCTTGTTCTAGGAGTGACTGGACCCCCTCATCATTTTGGAAAGTTGCTGCCTGTCTTCAGCGCCTTTATTCGCACGCTCCTGTGCCATCTCCCCTTTCGCGTGTGGCTGTCCTTGGTTTCTGCTCTGCACAGCACTGGGGAGCCAGTCCTTTCAACTGGACCATGGACTTTAGTCCATGCACTCTACAAGGGTGTGAGAACTGGCTTTGGGGAGTGAAAAAAAATCATACTCTTCTTTTTATAAAGCACAGATAGACATACAGCACATGAACAGATACACAGCACATCTGTGGTGTCAAAATTTCATGGAAGAGGGGCAAGGAGGGAAAAAACATCTAAAAAGGCCCTCAGGGGTGACAGTGAAAGAGGGGTTAAGAGGCCTGCTGTAGCCAAGTGGCAGGATCGTGGAAGGGATCCCACCAGCTGCCAGGCACCGTCGCCCTCCTTCGTTACCTCCTGGGGTTCCCATGTCCCAGAGGAGAAACTGAGGCTCAGGGGAAAAGACGTTTTGCCTGCTAGTGGGTGAGAGAGTCAGGATTAGGGCCTGGGAGGGCCCGCTGGGTTCTGTTCGGGCTGGACCTGCTCTGAGTTGCTGGGCTGCCTGTCCGGATGCCTGGGGTCCCGTGACCGCAGCCTTCTCTCCCCGCAGGGTGGACCCAGTGCCCCACGATGCCCCTAAGCCGCCTGGCTACACACGCTTTGTCTGCGTGTCCGACACCCACTCCAGGACGGACCCCATCCAGATGCCCTACGGCGACGTGCTGATCCACGCCGGGGACTTCACGGAGCTGGGGCTCCCGAGCGAGGTGAAGAAGTTCAATGAGTGGCTTGGTAGGTGCTGGCCTTCCTCCCTGCCCTGACCAGGCCCCTCCCCTGCCTTGTCTGCCTGCCCACCTCCTGGGAAGCTTTCCCTGACCTCTCGGACTGGGTCACACCCGGTCACTCACCGTCACGCCTCGGACACCTGCCCCGGCACTTGTCTTGGCTACGACTCACGTGTGCGTGTTTTGGCCTGGGAGCTCCACTCCCAAAGGGATTTTGCACGTCCAGCCCTCAGTGCCTGTCATAGGTAGGTGCTTGATGGCTAATTGATGGGTGCATGAGTGAACAACTGGCAAATGAGTGAATGGCTCTCTGGGAACAGTGGTGCCCGGGCATGCACTCAGCTAGACAGATCGGTCAGGCCACCCGCCACTGAGACAGCTTCCCCAAGGTGGGGGCCCACCAGGCCTCCGTGGCCCCCAGCAGGGGCGCAGGGGCAGATGCGGGCTCCTCTCATGGCCGGCTGTGAGTGGAGGCAAGGGGCCCTCTCCCATGTGACGGGCGGTGGTGCGCAACGATTTATAAGCACGCAGCATTTGTCTTTGGCTTTTACTTTCTCCTAAATAAACAGACACACCTGGGGCACCCCCTGGGAAAAGCAGCCTGCCTGGAATCCAGAGAAACCTCATAGCCAGTGGTCTCTGCCACAGCTCCAGGGACAGATAGACGGCCCCCGGGTGGCCTGGCGTGCAGGCCTATTGTGGGTGTGGGGTCACACGGCTGGCCGGCTGGCTGCCAGATGTCCAGCTCCCCGGGAGCTGCTGGAGCCAGGGGCCAGGGGCCAGGCAGGGTAGCTGCAGGGAGCGGAGGCCCGGCTTTACCAGCTGAGACAAATATTTACAAGCAAGGCCTTCCCCTCCGCTCGGCAGGCTCTGAGCGTTAAGTATTGATTTTTCAAACAGTAAGTTCTAATCAAGGGCCCCGAGGGCTGGGGTAGGCTCTGCCCCCTGCAGGGTGGGTCTGCCCCAGGCTTCTTCCTAGCCCATGCCACCCGCTGGGAGGGCATCCTCCCCCAGGCTGGCTTCCTATTGCCCTGCTGTGGGTCTCAAAAGATGTGAGGCTCCACGGTGCTGGGCCAAGGGTCCATGTCCCAGGCCGATCACAGGAGTCGCTGTCAGCCGGGCCCCTACTGGGGGCCAGGTGCAGCGAGATAGGCCCCTTCCTGCCACTGCCTAGTTGAACTTTGGGAACAGCTGTTTGGGGCAGATTCTGTTTTCATCTCAGTTAGTAGAGATGTCACTGCCTCCACCCCAACCCCCCACTTCTCACCCTCCACTGAGGTTCTGAGGGGTGGATACTGTTTCTGATGTGACCCTGGCCCAGGACATGCTCCGTCAGGCGAATGACATGAACCACATGTTGGCATGGGCAGTGGGGGTGGGTGCCACCTGCTGTGGCAACGCAGAGCAAGGAGGATGCTGGCTTTGTCCCAGGCAGGGGAGGCTCCTGGGAGGAGCTGGCCTTGGGCTGGGCCTTGACCAGGTTTGTGTAGGGAAGGGAGTTGGTCCAGGCCTAGGGGACAACTGAGGCCAAAGGTTGCCGGTTTATATTTGAGAGGAGTCACGATGTGTTATAGCCGGAAAAAGGGGGTTTGGAGAATGAGAGGGTGACAGGGCTGGGCCTGACCATAGCTTCGAAGATTTGGGGAACCAGGTGGCTGGGAGGGCCAGCACAAGGAGATGTGTATTTTGGAAATACCTTTCCCTGTGCCTCTTAACAGAAGTCTGAACAATGTGCCGTGGGGACTTGGGGGCCTTCTTCCTAATTTGCACTTGGAGTTGGATTCATTTATTTGCCTGGGTTATAGCAGGTTGAAGTGTGAACTTACAAAGGGACCTTCCTTTGACCAAAGGTTCCTTTCCCCAGCCTCTCTCCTTTGCTGCCTTGAAGTGTTTGCAGATGTCAGTGCTTGTCACGCAAGTGAGGGGGGGTGGGGGCTTCAGACGGAAGGAGGGGAGCCCCCCTGCCCCTTGCCTGAGCAGCAGGGGATTTACATGGGCTTCCTAAACTTGCCCAGTGCACAAAGTGAGGGCCCCTCTGGGCGCTGGCGGTGCGGGTCCGCAAGAAGGTGGTGGTCGTGGTGGAGAGGTGCGTCATGAGGTACACGGAGCTGCGTCCGGACAGCCGGGCTTTTACAGAGGCCTGGAGTTCAGGGAGCGTCAATGTGGGCTGGGTGCTGTTCGGTGCCCTTCGTGTACATTATTAAACCGTTTAATTCTCCTGCCGCAGGCAGGTCCTGTTGCCACCCCCTTTTTACAGGGGACAAAACGGAGGCCCAGCGAGGTGAAGTGACTTGCCCGGGTCCCACAGCGAGTAAGTGGCAGAGCTGAGAGTGGAACCCAGGCGGCTGGACTCTGAGCCAGCCTTTGGCGTCTCCTCAGTTTCTCCTCTCCTGCTCTTGGTACCTGCCCGACCGAGCGTGAAGGCGTGGACTGCACTGTTTGGGGCCAGACATCCTGCGACTGCGTCCCGTCTGGGGGACTGCAGTGGCCACGTGACCGCTCAGCTCCGGGGCCTCATTTTAAATGGGGGTGGCTGGTCCCCCCTTGCCTCTTTAGAGGTAGGTTGTTTGAGGCTCCATTGGGATGGAGAGGTGATCAAGTTTTACAAACTGTAAAGTCCTGTGTAAACGTTATTATTGATCTCATGAACTGGCGTTTGCCACGCACTGGGCAGGTAGGGGACCTGGGTCAGTCCCACAGGAGAGGAGACGGCTGACCTGGCCCCCGGGAGAAGCAGTAGAGCGGCTTATACGCAAAAGGGAGTGGAGTTTCTGTGAAATGTTGATGCATGATCTCAGCTCTGTGCGCAGTTCACATACACGCACACATTCACATGCACAGAGGAGAGAATGAGGGAAACATTTCATTCATCCTCTCAGCATACCTCACCGAGAACCCACGCGCCCAGGTGCTAGGGTGACTTGGGAGTGAGGGACAAGATCTCCTCCGTTTCAGTTATGGGGACACAGTGGATCCTTAGAGTCACAGAAGCAGTAAAAGGACATTAGAGTGGATGAAGCACTGGCTCAGGGGACCTGCTGGCAGCTGGTGTCCATTTGTCTGGGTGGTCATGGAAGGCCTCCCTGAGGAGGTGACCTGGACAGGGCGTGAAGGGTGAGGAGGAGGCAGATGTAGGAGGAACATTCCAGGCAGAGGGCACAGTGGCTGCAAAGGCCCTGAGGCGGGAGCAGAGAGGTGTGAGTCGAGGAGCGTTCAGGAGGTGGGCGGGTGCCCGTCCACATGCACCCTGTGGCCAGGGACAGGAGTGTGGTGAAGCCTCCCCGCCCCACTGGCAGCTTTGGTCCCTCCTCCCTCTGGGCACCCAGAGCTTCCTGTCCGTGCCCAGAGGCAGCCCTCACCTCAAGGCAGGGAATTAGTTGTGCCTTCATGTCTCCCGGCCTCCCCTCAACCGCCAGCCCCTGGAGGGCAGGGTAGAGCCTCAGCCTCAGTGCCAGCCAGTGCTTGGCCCAGGGAGGCCCTGGACAGAGCCATGGGCTTGGGACCCACAGGAGGATAGAGGCACACTGGTGCACTGTGAGCTGTCACTGCGTTCCCAGCAGGGCTGTTGGGAGGGACCGTAAGCGGGCGCTTTGGGGAGGGGGGGCTTTGATGCAGTTGAGCTGTGGCTGTTGCAGCACGGAACTTGGGGAGGGTCTGGGAAGGCTCGGGTGGAGGCTGAGCCGGGGTCTCCAGGATGAGGCGAGGTGCTGAAGCCAGCAGGTGCTGTGGACCTCACCAAGGGGGCCAGGAGTTCCAGGTGGGCATGTGGCCCCACCTGCCACCCCGTGGAGAGCAGGGGTGCCGAGGGCAGGAGGAGAGACTGGGCGCCCAGCAGCCCACCTCCCAGTAAGCAGCTGCACAGCCTGCAGCTGACCCTGGAGGCCCCCAGCCCGCATCCCCCCCAAGGCAAGGACGCCGGGCTGCTGGCTCTGAGTGACAGCCACGCCCTCGAGAACTGTCCGCTCCTGAGCTGGGATCTGCAAGATGCCATCAAGCCGGCTGTCTGGGACTGGCAGGGGCCAGGCCGGCCTCCCACCCCGCGCCGAGGGCCTCTGCAGCCCTCGCTGCCACCCCCCGCTCCCCTGCACGGCCCTCAGGGGGGCAGCCTGGAGGCCCCAGGCAGGCCTGCTCTCGCCCGGCTCCCTGCTGCCTGGACGCCGGCCCCTCTGACCTGGGCTTGCCTCCCCAGTCTCCAGGCCGCCTCCCTCGTGCTCTTCTTCTGCTTCCTCTGCTCCAGGGTTTCTCCTGCCAGGGCCAACCTGGGGTCTCTCAACCACCTTCTTTCCAGACGATAACCACTCACAGACCCCAATTCTTGCTCCCACCCAAACCCTCAGATGTCTGAGATCCAGCGGGATTCAGGCCTCTCGGCCTCCTCCTGGCTGTCCACCAGGATTTCAGACTTGTTTTGCCCCACACCTCTGACCCGTCCCCATAGGCCCTGCAGCCCTCCATGTGGCTCTCCCAGCCACAGCTGCCATTTGTTGTTGTTCTGACCCCACTGTTGTCTGTCCTGCTCAATTATCCCCTCCACTCACTTGTACCACCTGCCCAGCTGCTGTGGCACCCAAGGGGGCCTGCCTGCCAGGCTCCCATTCCTCCGGCAGGATCCCAGGAGCCTCTCGAGGGTCTAGACATGGTCCTCAGTCCACGGAGGGGTGGCCGGTGTTCGTGGAGTAGACGTGGGGAGGTCCCTAAGGCACATGATGAGCCAGTTAATTAAGTGGTACCACCCTGCAGAATCGGGCAGGGGAGGCAGATGAGGGCCCGGTAATGGAGTATTTAGAAGTTATAATTAACTTTTTACTGGCGTCCTAGCATAAAACGATATATAAGACAATATAAAAGGGGTCCAAGGATTTAGTTAAATAGAGCTACGTCTTTTGCAAGTAAACCCTTAATTAAAATCTGTGAGGGAGGCAGGGAGAGAAAGGGGAATGGAGGGATCATTCCCAGGTGGTTTCTTTGGTTCGCGTCTCGTTTGCCACAGTGCGGAGGGCCCGGGGCCGTGGGGTCCGGCGGCAGAGCCAGGCTGCACACGGTGCTTTTGCTGTTGGAGATGCAACTCAGGAGCGTGTGGAATGGGCTGCAGGGGCAGGTGGGGGCTCAGAAAGGAGCGGCGGCCTCGCCCTCCCCACGTGGGAAGCAGGGGGCTGCTCCCAGGCCCAGAAGTGGGGGTGATTTGTGAGAAACGATGGTGTTCAGATGCAGCTGGGGGCTGATTACCCCCTCAGCCCCTTTTCTACCTGAAGGCAGCCATGTCCTGAGTTCAGATGTAGCCATTCCCTTCTTGCCTTCCCCTGGGGGAGGGGACCTCTCTCAGCTCCCCACGGCTCTGTCCCCTGCAGCTGGGGCAAGCCCCTGCCTTTGTCTTACTTCTTTTATTTTTTGAGGTCTGCCCTTCCTGCCTCCTCTCACTGAACATTTCTCGCCTGGGTGTGGGTAGGCTTGCCACACATGGCCCACCACCTCTCTCTCATTTTCTTTGTGTTACATTCAGTACTTGCCACGTGGCCATTCTTCTGACAGTTGCTATGGAATGTGCCACAGTGGGCATTCCACGTTTTATGGGCCAGGCCCTGGAGACAGTACCGGGGGGCTCTCTGGCGTAGGGCCCCTGGGCTTGTTGCCGGTCTGTGAAGGCCCGCTCTGGGGCCCACTGGGTTTCCCCAGGCATGGCTGGCTCGCTGTCCCAGGAGGCAGAGCTGCTCCGTGGGCAGCGTGGCAGTGGGACGGAGTTCTGGGAATGGCTGTGGTAGCAGGGGTGAGGACGGTGTAGAGCTCAGGCTGGGTGGGCAGGTCTGGTCTGCTGGGCCTCACCGCCCCCCTGACCCCCACCACGGTCGGCACTCACAGCGCAGGGGCAGAGCTCTGATGCTGGGGGTTCCTGGGGCCACTTGTGGCCCTGTCCCCACACCTTGCCAGGTGACCTTGCTTCTCCCCCGCTGAGCACCCACATCCGAAAGATGCAACTCTTAGATGTGTGCTGACTAAGCCCCTTCTTAGCACTCCTGCTGGGCCTTCCAGGGAGGTGGCCCCCCACTGCCCATTCACTCTCCTCCGGGCCTCTGAGGCCTGGTGTGGGCTAGGTGGGGGTCTGCCTCCTCTGCTGGGCTGACGGCAGGAGGACAGGGAGGGGTCCACACTCACCCCTACAACACATGTCTTGGGGGGCTGCCCATTCACTGGCTTGGTGTTGGAGGTTCAGGAATGACCAGCACAGGTGAGGCCCCTGCCCAAGGGGCCCCAGGACAAAGGCAGAGAGGGGTGGTGAACATCCGGTGAAGTATGTAGGCAAGATCATTGCAGATGATTGGGTCAGGAATCAGCTCAGAGAACAGGGCGAGGGGGTAGTGACCGGGGCAAGGGCTTTCCTGACATTGGGTGGCCTGGAAATCACCCCCCGAGGGGTCCTGAGATGAAGAGGGCCAAATTGTCTGGGTGCAGCTGGAGGCCAGCAGGACTGAGCCCCATGATCGCGGAGGCAAGGGTGGAGGCCTGGAGGGCGTGGATTTTATTCCAAGTGTTAAAGAGGCCACTGGAGGTGTGGGCAGCAAAGGGACGTGGTCTGACTGAGAGTTTTTAAAGACCCCCTTTGGATGCTGGGTGAAGAATGGCTGCTGCAACCAGGGAGGATGCTGGGGCACTGGGAGAGGCTGGCACAGGTGTCTGGGAAAGGTGAGGGGAGCTGGACTGGGCCTGGAGGTGGCTTGGGCGGCTGAGAGTTCTCAGCTTAGTTCGGAGGTGAAATGGTCAGGATTTGCTAACTGGAGGCACAGGGTGAAGGATGAGGGCATGGCTACCCTGGTACCCATGGAACCCAGCTGGCCTGGCACGAGTGGGCATTCAAGTATTTGTTAAGTAAAGGAGAAAGAGAAAAGAAAAATTTTAAGATGTGGTCACTTTAATCAAAATGTCCAACCATTTTTTTTAAGGTCTTACACTGAGTATCACTGACTGTGTGTGGTTCCCTGACATGGATTCTGGTTCATTTGTCCTCAGTTAGACACAATGGCCTGACTCAGACATTTTCAGAAACTTGTTGTTAATCTTGCAGATTCAAAACTGAATATTTAATACAAATTTTTTTTGACTCAGGGCCTCATATCATTTCTGGCCCTGTTCCCTCGGAAGCTGGTTGGTGTCTGGGGACTTTGGTCGTGTGTAGTCACAGATGCCAGCGTGGCTGATAAACAAGTGGTTGCCCAGGACCTGAGACTGATGCTCAGATAAAAAGAAAATGGGTGAATAGAGCAGCAGAGTTTGGGTATTCATTTAAGAAATTAATTTTCTATATTTCTCATAAAAAAATCCTCACAAAGCCAAAGTGTGTTGGAAGGGCTGAAAAGAAGAATATTAACTTCTAATAAAGATGAAAAATCTAGAATTCTAAGTTGTAGTCAAGCGATTTCGGCCAGCCATAATTACAGTATTTTCATGTTAATGCATAAACCCCTTGAAAGGTGTGCTTAAGTGCTAATTATCTATTTACAGCAGAATGGCTTTGGAAATGAAATGAGACCCACTGGTGTGTGTGTGTGTGTGTGTGTGTGTGTGTGTGTGTGTGTGTGTGTGTGTGTATTTCAAGCATGTTTCGCAGTGTTTTTTTTTTAATAGACCATCATCCTAAAAATCTCTGCCTTAAATAAAAAACAAAAGATATTTTTTAATGTTTAAACAAGGTAGATGCATTTCTCTGAAAGGTCTGGTCTCTCTGAAAGCTCTTCCTTGTTTATTTTGTGTATTTTGTTCCTTGTTTGGATTTTTTGCTTGCTTACTTATATTTCATCTTGTGCCAAAGGATTCGAGATGGTTTATAAAAACAGTAAGAATAGTAGAATGGTAGAGTATTGATGATAAAATAAAAGCCGAGATTTAAAAAAAAGAGAAATTGTTGTAGCTCAGGGGGAGAGCCTAGAATATCAGCATTCAGGGCTGCATGGGCTGAGCTTCCTGGGTGCCAAAGTGAAAAGGGAGATGCGTTTTGCACGTGGCTCTGTTTTGGGGGAGGAAATGTGCCGGCCCCTCTGATTGGTCCACCCCCTGCAGCATGTTGGATGCCCATTTCATTCATCTGTATCTTGAGGACCAGACTTGTGCCCCCATCATTTGTGTGTAGAAGGACCTTGGTAAAGATTTTTGTATTTGAATAATAACAATGACTATTTGTTTAGTGTTTCCCAGTTATGTAAAACATGTCCATTTCTGTCATTCATTTTGTGCTTTCTCACCTCCTGCCCGCCTTCTTTTGGATTGATTGAAGTTTCTTTTTTTCCTCTCTACTGGCTTGGAAATTCTACATTCTTTTTTGATTTGTTTAGTGATTACTCATAAATTTTTAATAAACATATCTGATTTAACTCAGTTCAAAATTAATCAACATCTCCCTTCTTCCCTGAAGATCTCTGGAATGCACCCACCCTGTCCCCTCTTCCATACCTTTGCTGTCTGGTGTCTCACTTCTGACTTGTTGACAGCCCTGCCCTGAAGTTGTCACCATTATCATTATCGTTATCATTTGCTTTCCAGTTTGCACTTGGTTATTTACTTACCAGACGTTTGCTGAGCACTTGCTTTGTGCTGGGCATGATTCTGGGCACTGGGGATGTGGTGGTGAGCAAACAGAAGGCAGCCATGGATACACAGAGCTACCGTGTGTCAGGGGAATCAGGACAAGGGGACAAGGTGGGATCCTCTGATGAGGTGACATTTGAGCAAAGAACTGAGTGGAGGGAGCCAGCCATGCTCATGTCAGAGGAGGTGTTCTGGGCAGAGGCGGCTGTTGAGAGTCAGGAGTATTGGTGGCACATTTGAGAACTAGCAAGGAGGCACGTGGAGAGCCTGAGGGGCATGTGGGAGAAGCAGCGGCTGGTTGGGGGACAGGGACCAAATAGTGAAGGAAGGTCGGTGGCTTCTTGTAGGAACAGCACTTGAGAGGGACCTTGGCATTCAGCAGTGTTTGGGCAAGTGAAGTGGGTGCAGGCCTTCCACCTCAAAGGGGCAGGCTAACCAAGGGCCTGAGGCTGGAGCTCCTACTTGCCATTGATTTGCAGTCATTCATTCATTCATTCAACAAACATTTATTGAACACCTTCCTTGTTCTAGACCCTGTGCTAGATGCTGAGGAAAACAAGCAAGACTCCTACTCCAGACACATACAGACAAGAAAATGCAAAGACACGATGGAGATGGTGCAGTGGTGGCCTGTGACCAAGTTAGATCCGTCCAGGTTTAACTCCCAGCTCACTTGCCTCCCAGGTGTGAGACCAACAGCAGGTGACTTACCTGCCTGGGGGCTCAGGTTCCTCATCTGAACAATGGAGGATGGTGTCGCCTTCCTCCCAAGCTGGCGGTTATGTGGAGGAGAGATGAGGGGTTAAAAACAACACCGTGATCCTTCCTCTTTGCCCTGAGGGGCATCTTCACTTGTTAGTGTTCAGTCACGGCTGCGGAACAGTCAAAGGAAATTGTTGGTTGGTAGAGAAATAGCTGGTTGGTCGTTCAAGAGTTGGGGAAGCAAGATTTTCTTACTGGTATATGGTTCTTTCCTTTTCTTCTCACATGGAGAGATGTGTTCAGATAGGAAATAAGCCTGTGGATTTTTTAAAATGTCATTTTCATGCAGAACTTCATTCCAAAACAGGAATAGTCAACAGCCAGAAAATCCCGGCTAGCACAGAATTGAAATATTCTGCCCCCGTGTGCACACACACTTCGGAAATGTCTGGAAGATCCCACCGTTTCCCTGTACACACTGCCTTCCTCCGCTGGCCTCCTGTGCCTGACTCAGCGTAGATTTTGTCAGAAGCTCTGCGTCTAGTTTGGTTTGAAGATTGTGATCACCACTTATGGGGCAGAAACTGCCCTGTCCTACTGTCTTTGTCATTGTTACGGAGCTGCCCCTGCCCGTGGAGTGTCTTCCCACCTGGTTTCTCACTTGATGCTCACAGCCAGCCCTTTTCAGGCTTCAGGTGCAGATGACTCCCCTTCTATTAGCAAATCCCTCCTTTCCAAGACTGTTTAGGTACTTGTGGTCAGGAGTAACACTTTATAGCTTCAGGGCCAACTAAATAAAGTCATGTTTAAGTTGCCTGTGGTATATGAGAACTTGTCCAACATCCTACATTTCATATGCAAGAAACATGTTTTGCTATAAAGTCTTGTTTCCAGGTTGTATGGGAGCTTAGCAACAATAATGACTTCCTCTGGATGGTACTTTACAGTTTAAAGGTGCTTTCACGTTGTTCGCTCACTTCTCCTTTGCAACAAGTAGCCTAGGTGCTGAGTAATCTTGTCCCCACCTTACAGATGAGGAGACTGAGACCCAGGGCAGGCACATGGTTTCCTGGACATCACCTGGGTCCTGGCTGTCAGATGTCTTCCCAGAGATATCTTCCCTGGACTGATCCTCTCACCCCCCCTGACCCTCCCTGTCCAGCTCACTAGCTTTATTTTTCCATACCCATTATCCCCACCTGACCTGGTACTTAATTGTTGATTCTTTTAGTGCCGACATCTCATGAAGGTCCGTTTCTTGAAGGCAGGGATCTTGTCTGTCCTGTGTGCCTCTGTATCTTCAGAACCATGGACAGCACCCAGTAGGCAACCCAAACAGTCACATTCTTACAGGACACAAGAGCCAGAGGACAGGATGCAGCCTTTGGAGCAGGCAGGGCCCAGCCCCAGCCCTGCCCAGCCACATGCCTGCTGGGCAGCCTTAAGACAGTCATTACTCTCTTGTGCCTCAGTGTATTCATGCACAAAGTGGGGGCAACATGCTTTCTTTGTACGGCTGCTGGGAGGATCGAATAAGACTGCAGTTGGGATCTGCCTAAGCACGTGGGTCTGGAGAGACTCCTCAGGTTTGGATCCTGTCTCCATCTGGCCTTCGGCACATTGTGTCCTCTCCCCAAGCCTCAGTTTTCTCATCTGTAAAAGAGGGCTGATATCAGGAGGGCTCAAAGAGGTGGGGGTGGTCTGAGTTCAGCACAGGGCCTGGCATGGGATAAACACATAATAAATGCAGCTACTGGTTTCGTTGCAGATAATTGATGAAAGCACCTTTGTGATGATGCCGAGCACAAAGGAGACGCTCAGTGGATGGTAGCTTTAATTACTATTGTTAATATTACCCAAGGATGCTTGCCTTAAAAAAAAAAATGAGGTATTTAAAAGTTAGGATTCAGTTCTTTGAAATTTGTTTTAAAGAAAAGCAGATTTTTAAAAAGTGTATAGGTTTGTTTCTTTGATTTCTCTTAAGAAGAAGAAGAATTTCACACCTTTCTGAGTGTGCATGATGCAAATGAAGATTTCAGAGCTTGCAGAAGGCCGACTGGAGCTAATTCTGGGCTGGTTTGACAGCCACGACACTGAAAGGGAAGCATCGAGTTGACAAAGTGGGGCTTTCTTTGGTAATGTCCCACCCTCTCAAAATAGTCACTTTTGAGACTAACATTTGTCATTCTGGTGTTCAGAAGTTCTTGGTTATCCATCCAACCACGTCCCTTCCCCCTTAACGCTCTTCCTTGGTTTCCTGCTGTGTCCTGGGGAGGTCCAGGCGTTTGGCTGCCAGTCAGGACTGCTCCAGGTGACTCTCACTGTCCCTCCCAGGCACACCTCCCTGCCCCCTGGCCTACCCCGGGCTTCTAGGTGTTGCCACATACCTGGCTGGTGGAGCTGCCCACCTTTCGTGCTTTTGCTCATGCTGGCTACCCTCCCCTGCCTGGTCTGCCTGGGGACCTGCTGTTCACCTGTGTCACCTGTTTCTAGATCATCTCTTCTTATCCAACCTTTCTTTTCAGAGCCTCTCTGGTGCTCTTGGCCAGGAAAAGGAAAACCCACTGTTGTTTGTGGTTCTGTATGACTGGGCACCACTGCCACTACAGATCCCGAATTACTGTGTGTGTCTTTGTGACCCTAGATGGCAGGAGAAGGGGCTGTGTCAGGACCTCTCTGTCCTCGGCTCCCAGATAAAACCCAGTACTTATTAGGGCCAAGGAAAAGACCTGTGGAATAAGGGGGTGAATAAACAGTGGTGGCAAGATGACTTTAATATATCATCATCCAAAAATGTTTACTTAGCTTTAAAGCTCTTGGTTTTATGAAGAAATATTTTAAAAATAGGTACCTTCAGTGTCATTTTCAAATACTTATTTCAGTTGCTCTGCAAAGAACATTGCTTTGGGCCATTTGCCCCCTTTAAATGGGTTGTCTGTAGCCAGGAGGCACTCACAAAACCTTTGGAAAAATGTTCACTTTGTTCAGATACATGGCCCTGTAGCCATGCCTTCCGTACAGGGCCCGCAAGCCCTCGGGGCAGCTGGGAGTTTTCTGGTAGGCTGGAAGCAGGCATAGCCTTCCCATCCTGAAGCTTCTCAGTTAGGACTTTTTGATGAAGGGGGGAAAGAGGGCCAAGACCCTAGTTGGCCACTTAGACTCTTTCCACCTCTAAGCCTCGATGACATTTAAAATTCTAGAGTTGTTTGCTTCCAAGATTAGAATGACTGGCCTCAGGAGTTCTGGGATTCTAAAGAGGGCATTTCCAGGCTCAAGAATGTCAAGAACCTGCAGTTCTATCTGCTCACATTGTGTGGGATTCAAGGTCCTTCATTTTCTTTTTCTAAGACTCTTTTTTAATTTAAAGTGTGGTTCAATATACATACGTTTGTCACTTTGACCTTTTCTAAGTGCGCACTTCAGGGGCCTTAAGTATACTCACGTCGTTGTGCGACCACCACCACTATCCAGCTCCAGGTCTCTTCCTCTTGCAAAACTGATATCCGTGCCTATTAAACGATAACTCCCTATTTCCCCTCCCCCAGCCCCTGGCAAACCACCATTCTACTTCCTGTCTCTGAATTTGATTCGCTACTTCCTGAAAGTAGAATCATATGGTATTTATCTTTTTGTGGTTGGCCTACTTCACTGGGCATAACATCCTCGAGTGTCATTGAAGTTGTAGCATGTGTCAGAATTTCCTTCTTTTTGGTGGTTGAGCAATATTCCACTGTATGGATACAGCACATACATCGACAGACATTCATCCCATTGTATGGTTATCCATTCATCTGTCAATGGACACTTGAGTTACTCCCGCCTTTTGGCTATTTTGAATAATGCCGCTATGGACATGGGTATATACATACCTGTGTGAATCCCTGCTTTCAGTTCTTGGGGGGTATATTCCCAGAAGGGAATTGCTAAATCACATGCTAGTTCTATTTTTAATTTTTTGAGGAACCACCGAACTGTTTTCCACAGTGGCTGTTACATTTTACAGTCCCACCAACAGGGCACAGGAGTCCCTTTGCATTTTTCTCCACATCCTCACCAACACCAGTTTTCTGAGTTTTTCGTAGCAGCCATCGTAATGGGTATGAGGTGGCACTCATTATGTTTTGATTTGCATTTCCCTAAAGATTAGTGATGATGAACAGCCTTTCATGTGCTCATAGCCCACTCATATCTTATTTGGGGAAATGTCTATTCAAGTCCATTGCCCATTTTTAAATTGGGTTGTTTTTTTGTTTTTGTTGAGTTGCAGAGTTCTTTATATATTCTGGATATCAACCCCTTATCAGAAATGCAATTTGCAAATATGTTTTCCCATTCATGGGTTGCCTTTTCATTTTGTTGCTGGTGTTCTTTGATGTACAGAAGTTTTAAATTTTGATGTATTTTTTCTTCTGTTGCCTGTGCTTTTGGTGTCATATCAAAGAAGTCATCACCAAATACAGTGTCATGAAGATTTTCTCCCTGTGTTTTCTTTTAAGAGTTTTATAACTCTAGCTCTTATCTTTAGGACTTTGTTCCATTTTGAGTTAATTTTGTATATGGTGTCAGGTAAGGGTCTAGCTTCACTCTTTTGTATGTAGGTATCCAGTTTTCCCAGCACCATTGTTAAAAAAACTATCCTTTCCCCATTGAATGGTCCTGGCATGTTGGTCAAAATTCATTTGACTGTATATGTGAAGGTTTATTTCTGGGCTCTCTTCTCTTCCATTGACCTATATGTCTGTCTTTATGCCTGTACCATTCAGCTTTAATTACTATAGCTTTTTAGTCAATTTTGAAATTGACTTGAGATTCCATATGAATTTTAGAATGGATTTTCTATTTCTGCAAGAAAGATCATTAGGATTTTGGTAGGGGTTGCATTGAATCTGTAGATTGCTTTGGGTACTGTTGATATCTTAACAGTATGAAGCCTTCCAAACCATGAACATGGGGTGTCTTTCCATTTATTGGTGTCCTCTTTAATCTCTGTAGCAAATGTTTTGTAGTTTTTAAATCTTTCAGCTCCTTGGTTAAATTTATTCCTAAATATTTTTGATGCTATTGCAAATGGGATTGTTTCCCTTTTTGGATGATTACTGTTAGTGTCTAGATTTTTTTTGCACAAAAAAGTGCAATTGATTTTTGTGAGTGTTGTTTTTGTGCACACCTTTGCTGAATTTTTTCAATTTGTTCTAACATCTAAACTTCTTTTAAAAGTGTTCTTTAAAGTCTGTTTACAGTGGACACAAGATCTTCTCCAAAGTGTTATGTTGTTTAAAATAAAGTCACTCATAAAAGGGGACACTTTCTAAGGACTCAACCATATGGCAACAGTCTTTTTTTCTTTTCTTTCTTTTTTTATGTTTCTTTTCTTTCTTTCTGTTTAATGCAAACACTCTGGCATATGTAATGGTCTTGGTGGTGGTGACAGAGGGCGAAATCATGGCCTTCAGTGACAGATGGATCTAGGTTCAGATTCCCACTGCTCTGTTTACCAACTGTGGTTATTTAACCTCACTGAGCCCCAGTTTCTTCATCTGCCAAGCATACTGCCGTTTTGTGGGACTGTCGTGAGGGGTAGAAATAGGTCATGCGGGAGCCTGGCTCAGACTCCCCGCAGGTGGTACCTATGATGTCATCAATGGCTGCCTGACCTGCCCAGAGGAGTGGCTGCTTAGTTGAATCACCTGCCTTTGAACCTGCTTGCCAGCATAATCCCAGCACTTAACCCTCAGAATCTCAGAGGAATCAACCAGTTTATGTTTTCTGTCCGTTCTGTCTCTTTCAATCAGCCTTAACTGTGACCTGGTTAGATTTGCTTCTAGGTTTTCAGCAATAGGCAGAGCAAGTGAGAGGTTATATATGTATACAGACCCCCACAGGAAGTCACAATGTGCTACGAGCTTATGGTAAAGCCAGCAGGCCCCTCTCCAGGCTCCTCCTAAAGTAGTTAATGCTGTGTTTGCTTGTTTTTCTATGTGCTCACTGTGGTCCGTGCCTGTCTCCTGCAGAGCTTTCAGAGCCTCTCAGCAGTGCAGTCAGCCATGCTGGGACATCTGTTGGCTCATTTTCCTCATGTTTCTCGAGCCACCGATCTGCTCTGTTCTGGACCAGTTGACCCCCAAGCCTGCAACCACCATCTTCTCCCTTTGCATTTTTTTCTGGCTTGGAGCCCCTGATTCTGGGATCCCAGGACTTCGATTTTCTCCCTCATTTTGGTGGAACACACCCCCTAGTAGCTTTCTGAGAAAGAATGCACTGGAGATAGATGTTTGGCAAAGTGTCAGGTCAGACAGTCTTTATTCTGTCCTCAGTCTTAACTGATAGTTTGTCTGGCAGGTGCAGAACTCTGGGTGGCAAATCATTTTCCCACAGAGTTTGGAAGGCATCACTCCATTTTCTTTTAGCTTCAGCTGCCCGATCGTTCGCACACGACTGGTTCTCTTGCTGGGGGTGTGCCTGGCGGGCGGGGGGCTCTTTTTTTCGCTCCTTCTGGGCACTCAGGCAACTCTTTTAATGGAGCGAATCTCGTCCTTTATTCCTGGGACATTTTCTCATATTGCATTTTTCAAAATTTCCCTCTGCCCTTTTTTCTCTGATATCTCTTCCTATAACACACTTGCGCCTCTGAATTTTGTCTTTTCTAGCTTGATACTCACTTCCTTGTCTTTTGGTTTTGGTCTCTGGGAGATTTTTTTCAACTTCATCTTTCTATTCTTTAACCAAATTTTAAAATTTCTGCCATGATTTTATTTCTTTTGTTAAGAGCATCTTGCTAGAATTGCATGGGTGCAATGTCTCCTATTGTCTCGCCAAGGGCATTATTATTTTTAATTTCTTTTCCCCTGTGTCAACCCCATTCCTCCCATTTGCTTTCTTCTTCTTGTTTTGGTTTGTGACTCTTGGAAGTTTTCCTCAGAGTACTGATGATCCTGTGCGTTTGTGTTTAAGAACAGGATATCTAAAAGCCATTGGTAAGCTCTGTGTGTGTGTGTGTGTGTGTGTGTGTGTGAGAGGGGAGGGGTTCTATGACAAGAGCTGGCTATTTCTCTGGGGATCCTCTGATGTCAGTATCTTAGGTTTTCTCTCCTGGATCTTTATACCCAGAGAGGAATTCCTTAGCCTCCAAGCCTGGCTTCCAGAATTTGAGGGCTGAGTGGGAAGGGGCCTGGAGCCCCCAGATCACTATGTGCTTTCACTTTTTCCTCCTTGTTTTCAGCCCCCAGCCTCACTGCCCACCCTCCCTTGTGACTAAATTCCCCTTCTCCTGGGGAGATTGGAGGTGAAGGAATTGGTTGCTGAACACATGCAGCGGTGCAGGGACCTGGGCCTACCTGCCCCTATGGGCTCTAGGTCAGACCTTGCACTGGGCCTGCATCCCTGAGCCCTGGTCGCAGCTCAGTCTGTGGCTCCACCCCTCCCTTGGCCCCCTTCCAGAACCTTCAGTTTTCTCTGCTCAGCTAAGCAAGTCCACTTGTAACTGTCTGACTTCCAAACCTCTGTCCTTGCAGGCTTGTACCTTTTAGATTACTTTACTGTCGATTTCATGGGGTGTCAGCAATAAGCAGACAAATGCAGGCTTTTGAAATGCCCATCCTGTGTAAGTGCCCTTTTTGACCACTCCTCTGATCCTGTTAGCACCCCTCTGGGAGCCCCACCCTGGCACCACTTACACACCTGCCTGGAGGGTCTCAGGAAGCTGAAAGGGCTGTCAGAGGTCAGGACCTCCGAAACGCCTCCTCCTGGAACAGATGGGAGCCTGAGGCCCGAGGAGGGGAGCAGAAGGCCTCACCCGAGGCAGTAGCAGAGCTGAGGCTGAACTGGGCCTCCTGACCTCCAGCCCAGGGCGCTTCCCCTTCTGGGCTCTTGATGCCTGCTGAGTGAAGCCACAACTTCCGGAGGCTGTGCCCTGACAGGCTGCTCTCTGTCTTAATGATGACTGGTCCCATCCGTGGTGATTAAATTAGCCTTCTGGAACATGCTGGGGCGGACTGCGTGGGAGACCTTTGGTGAGTCCGCCCCTCTGACACCTGTCATCTGGCCTGGATGGATGACAGAACCTCGTGAATTCAGTGAATATGGATGAGCACCTACCTGGGCACAGAAGAGGAATCAGGCAGGCCCACGCTGTGAAGACGTGCCCAGGCTGGGCTGGACTAGAGCCCCAAGCGTGTGTGAGAGGTGTTCACGGAAGGCATCTTGGAGGAGGCAGCACTTGGGCAGACCGATGAAGGGTGAGTTAAGTTGGAATTGACTCAGAAAGAAGGGCAGGGAGTCTCAGGGGGACAGAACAGCAAGAGCAAAGGTCAGGAGGTCTTCAGCAGCCCTGGAGGGCGACGGGAGGGGGGACCCCTGCAGTTGCGGTGTGAGGAGGTCAGAGCACCAACAGCGCCTGGCCTGGAGGGGGCGCCGTAGCCTCAGGTTCTAAACGCAGGTTGCATCCCAGGTTAGCGGCCTGGCGGCCTCTGGAGGGACACCTGGGGTCTTGTGGCTGCTCTTGGGGCATGTGTGTCCTGCCAGGCTGTGACTTCTGCGAGGTTCCCGAGGAATCTTTCTGGCTGCAGCAGCCTTATTTTTTGGAGGAAAAACGCAGAAACTTTAAGGTTGTCCCTTTCATCCTAAAGTCACATGTTCTCTGCAGAAGCAACCCAAACAAGCATTTAAATATGATTAGGACGGAATGTTCCTGTTTTTAAAACATTTCCCAGGAAAAACAAATGTTTGAAAGTTAAACATTTTGGCTATTAGGAAGGAACAGAAGAAAAATTGCATTTGCCTTTTAAACATGGGCACCAGTGTTGAGTTGTGAATCCAGAACCCTCCCTGGCAGGACCCGCGGACCGGGTGAGGCTGCCGCTCCGGTGCGTCTCCACACTCAGGCCCTGGGCCGGCCGACCTCGGTGAGCCGCTGTGTGGCCCCAGGCAGGTGACCCGACCTTCCCGGGCCTCTTTCCCCATCTTCCCAGCTGGCGATCCGGACTGCCTAGCGGAACACGGTGCTTAATGCTCTCACAGGCCCCTGCGTGAGGCGGTGAGGCTGGCTGACAGCCAGCTTGTCTCAACAGGCCTTGAATGTTCTGTGTTCTGGTGCTTTGACATCTGGGGGCCTTGCTGACCTGGAGGAACCACCCCTGCTGGGGTTAACCTACTCTAGGCCTGGTAAGGGAGCCCTCTGAGTGCGCCTTTCATATGCAAACCAACCAGTCCAAGCTGGTCTCCAAGCACCCAGCCACCTCCCTCCTCTGCTCTCACCTTCAGGGCCATGATCCCCCCAAGACAGCCAGGGACAGCCCCTAGGCCACTGAGCTGGCCCAAGTCATTCAGGCTGCCCAGTCCGAAACCTGCTGACCCCGCCACCCTTTTTCCTTGGAAACCACAGAAAGGCTCCTGCCCAGGTCTCCCCGCCCTCCCTCCACCTCCTGACCTCCCCACTTCTGCACAGGGCCTCCTGTGGCTCCGGTGCCTTCTGTTCTTGGGAATCCTTGAGTGCAAACCTCCTTCTTCATGGCAGTCATTTCTGTGTCTGCGTGTCTTGCTATACCTGCTTGAAACAAACCCTAGTATCCAGAGAAGGCAGAAACCTAGTGCAATCTTTGCAGAAACCCTAAGCTTTCTTGTTTTTCAGATGAGGACACCGAGGCTCTGAGAAGTGAGGGTTTTTCTCTCCAGGCCAGAGAGCTCATAGGAGCTAGGGATTCAGCCTTCCTGGGTTCCATGGTGTGCGCCTAGCCATTCTGCCACACTACCTCTCACCTGGGGTGTCTGGAAGCATGGAATGTAAATTGCTTATCAGAGCACCTAGCACAGGGGAATGCTCAGAGAAAGGGCAGCAAACCCGGAATCTGTAGACACAGTCCATGCATGTGTTTCTGTAACTCACAGCTCAGCTCTTCATACTTGTCTTCCCTATTCAGTCTACGCACAGAATTCCCTTTCTCTTTGCATCGCCTGCCCGCATGGCTGTGCGATTCCATCACTGGTATTTACGTACCTGAGCTGCATCGAGACCGAGCGGTAGCTTGAAGCTGAGTCGTGGAGCCTGCTTCATCCCAATGTTATTCTAGACTATGCACCATACCCAGAAGTCTGCTAATGTGAGTCTCCCAGACATCGGCAAGTGTTTAAACACAGAACTGTCAAAGACGTACTAAAAATGCAATCAGAGATCGCTCTGCTGTCGCTTTATTCCATCCCCCTCCGCTGTGTTCTGCAAGATGGGAATGGGCGGAAGAGGCTGTACGTGGGCATTTTCCTGATTGTCGCTGCATTTAGAGCGCACTAAAACTCCGCCGGGCTCGAGACGCCGCTCTGGGAATGGCATAGAATTCGGAGAAGCTTGCACATATCTTGTTGAATTTAACAGATGATACAGTTTGGAGGCAGCACTTTCTGTTAAATGGGATGGCTAAGTGTTAGTGATAAAGAATTGTAACCTTTTGGAGGGAGATTAATCTTGGAGGCACAAGGAGCAGGGCTTTCCATTTGCCCTCCGCTCTGTGCCTGAACACTGTGCAAGCTTGGTGCCGGGTGGAGTCTGTGTGGATGCCTGTCTGTGGGGCCATACACAGCAACTGGGAAGTTAAAGCAATATGGTCACCCTTTAGGGCTGCGCTGATTCGTCCCCAAGGGCCTTTTTACCATGGACACGTCCATGGCTAGCAAATGCAGGCTCTGAGATAAGCCGGCTGAGAAGAAAGGAAGCACTGTGGGAAGCCGGCCTGAACATTATCAGGCAGATACAAATGTACAGCAATGCCCACCAGTTCTGAAAAGCAGGCGCGGGGCAGGGCTGGTTTCTCTGAGGGCTCGTGGCCTGCCCGGCCTAAGAGCTAACCTGTTCTTCTTGTCCACGCTCCACTCTTCCCGAATGTTTTAACGTCGGGCAGGTCCCACTAGAGGCTGCTGTGGCCACCGGGCAGCCCCTCCGAGGTGGGAGGCCAGAGTCTGCATCACAGCTCTCTGCTGTCTTGCTGCACGACCTCAGGCAAGGTTCCCCTCCCTGAGCTCCAGGTTCCCCCTCTGCCCAGTAAGTGGTGTGGACTGGAACCTCTGCGTGTCTCTTCTGGCATTTACGTCACGTGAGTCTCGTTCATCAGTGGGTCCCCGACTGCCTCCCCCAGGGTCTGGAACAAGGCTTGTGCTCAGTCAGAGCTTGTGGACAGCTGACCAGAGTCGGGGAGGGTGGGGTCACAACAGGGTCTGGCTTCAGGGAAGAAAGCAAATTTCTGGCTTGATGGGCTTTTGGGGTTGGCTGGAGGGGTTCTTCTCTTCTGTTGCACTGATTTTGGGGGGGACCCATCTGTCCTCTCTAGGCTGGTGCAGCTACCTAGACACACACCTGGAGAGCATGCCCTCTCCTGGGGGTCAGGCATTGCTGGCACCTTGTCAGACACGGGGGAGGCTCCCTCTCTGCCAGCCCTCCTCTCTGCCATTGGGAGGGACAGAGGAAGCAACATTAATTTCCTCTGTGTGCAGAAGAGTTTGTTTTCATCTCATTTTTTAACCCACAAAGCCCCTGCAGATTCGGCCTTGAGGTCCCCAGAACCCTCCCCTCCTTCACTGCCCAGCTGCAGGACGGGGAAGCTGAAGCCTAGCAAGACGGCCCACGATGACGGGTCACTGGGCACTTTATCCATAGTCGGGTGGGTAATCGCTGCAGGACGACCGGTGCGCCTGAAGGCTAATGCAGCCTCCGGCTGTGATAACAGAGGTGGTAGCTCTTGAACACAGGAGGGGCCTTCCCCACCTCACTCTAGGACGGTCAGGCCATGCTAGAGCCTTAGTTCTGCACACACACCCCCACTCCCACTTGCGAGAGAGCTTATCCAATAGGAGACAGTTCAGAGATGCACAGGGAGGGCTGTGGGTGAGGGACACAGGTCTGCCAGGGCAGTTGGAGGAAAAGGAGAGGGATCCAGGGAGACAGAGGTTATTTGGTGTGAAGAAGGCAGCCCAAACTATCTCAGTATGTCTGCCTGATTTATAAATGTATGCATCCATATCTGTGCATCCATTCCTCCATCCATGGTCCGCCCACCCACCGACCCACTCCCTGAAAGGCAGTCTGGCATCGTGGTTTGCAGTGCTGGTTCAGGATGAGTTTGATGAGGCCAAGACACAAAGTCTATCAAGGGTCCGCTGCCTTCTGTAGTTGCCAGGCCCTATCATTGGTTTGTGTGACCTTAGGCGACTTCTCTGATTCTCGGTTTCCCCAGATGTAAAACACGGATGGCCTCACGTAAGTGTCTGTGAAGGGCATACGAGACGGCGAGTCGCCGAGTCCACGTGAACATCCGGATGTGTCTGTAGCTGGACCGCCAGCGCAGAAGAGCTTTGGTGCTGGACCGTTTCAACAGATGTGCCCCTGCCCCCAAGCCACGTGGCACCTACTTTGCAGGGAGAGACCAGCAGTATTGGAGGGTGTCGTGCCATTGGGTTGTGGCCCCTGCCGCATGCCTGGCTTTCTGTACAGGAGCCTTGTACCCCCTCTTCCCTGGGAGGGAAGAGGCCTCCGTCACCTCCTCTGCCGGGGTGGGAGGATCAGGGAAGCGCTGACGGCTCCCTGTTCACTCCTGATCCCCAGCAGTCGGGAGCCGAGGCCATAAATGAAACTGTACCGTTGGAGTAATTTGCTAACTTGCTGAAGTAACACCCCCAGTCAGAGACACGACATGAATACATCAGTGCGGCTCCGGCTCC
Organism: Manis pentadactyla; assembly: GCF_030020395.1. Taxonomy (NCBI): domain Eukaryota; kingdom Metazoa; phylum Chordata; class Mammalia; order Pholidota; family Manidae; genus Manis; species Manis pentadactyla. Next base: position 5,631,602 of record NC_080028.1, on the reverse strand, counting down.
CCCAGCCGGGGTGGTGCTTGGAATGGGATAGGTGGGTGTCGGGAGGTGGAAACGCAGAGAATTGGAACCGAAGGCGGTCTGTGGTGGCCACCCCTGCCCCCCCCACTGCAGTCTGGGGAGGGGCCCCATGAGGCTCCCAGCTGACTCCGTGGCCTCGTGGCGTTGGGGGAATCTGAGTCACTGACCCAGAGGGGTGGGGTCAGCTGCACCAAGGTCCAGCGTCACCTCCCCTGCTCACCTGCTGTGTGACCTGGGCAGGGGCCTGACCTCAGAGCCTCATTTCCAGAAGCTTCCCTGGGGATTGGAGGGGGTGGAGTTTTACCCAGGGTGGCTGGCTGCATGATGGGGTCCAGGAAACGGCATTCTTCTCTGCACTGTCCTCCACGACGCCTCCCCAGCTGCTCAGGGCCAGGCAGACCTCCCCCCTCCCCGGCAGCCCGAGCTTTGCTGTCCAGGGGCTCCCTCACCGTGCACCCTGTGGTGCTGTCGGGGCTCCATTTCCCAGACTTCTGGGGACCGAGCTGGGTGAGCAGACGTGGCTACTCCCGTGTTAGAGTTCTCCTCCGGCAGAATAGGCGGGCTTCTGGGCGCCCGTGGGCCAGTCCTAACGGGGTGGGCTGTGATGAAAAATAGAAGGTTGGGGAGGTGGAAGGGGTGGAGAGGCCACGGCCACTGTCTGATTGGCAGCACCGAGGGGTGGCAGCCAGGTCTGTCCCTTTCATGTCTCCAGGGACCATGGCAAGGGTCAGAGACCTAAACCCCTGCTGGGGGTGGGCAGTACTTTAAAATGAGTAAAGTGGGCTGGATGTGCATAGTAGGGATGGGTGGGGGTTGGGGCAAGTTGACATCTGCTTCCTGTCTAAGGGGGGCACAGACCCATAGCACTTGACTAGACCAGGACCTTGAGCTTTTAAAATCGATTTTTAGAAAATAGAAAGAATGACCTTTTATTGGGAATGTATGGGAAATCTATGGGAATTTATTGGAAAGTTAGGCCAAGTAAAATATGTCTGTGGGTAGTTCCGGCCTGCAGGTAAGCTGACACTTTTTTGAACATTGAAGTTCTCGTGCATTTCTATTCATTATCTTCTGTAATCTCAGAACAGTCTTGCGAGATAGGCATTATTCTTCCCATTTTACAGGTGAGAAAACCAAGGCAGAGGGATATTAAGTCACACAGCCGGTCAGTGGCAGAGCTGGTCAGTGCCTGGAGCCCAGGCCTGTCATTGTCTGCAGCCTCCATAGTTGATAAATATCAGAGAAGAGAGAACACTGTTTTCTCAAACCTGTAGAGAAGTCTGGGGTGGCTGGTGTAGCAGCAGTGAGCAAATTATGGTTTTTTGTCTGTTTGGGGGGAAACTTCTCTCTTGCTGCTGGCTCTTTGTGTCCCGTCTGTGGTCAGGCTGGGAGTCAGGTGGCCATCCAATGTCCATGTGCCACAGCCATAGAGCTCAAGGCCAGACGGAATGTGCAGGTCCCAACTCCAGAGGTCGGATGGGGGTGCGGGGATGAAGTTTCTAACTGGGTTCTAGATGATTCTGTCTCCTTGCAATTAGAATCTAATAATAGATGAAGGTGCAGTCCCTGAAGCTTTATTGTGTCACATGGCCACAGAACTTTCCCTGCCCCTTCCCACAGCCTACACAGGGCTGGGAAAACGTTCCTCCTCGAAGAGTCACTGGGGCCGAGTCTGATCACATGGCTGGTGCAGCTGATATAATATTGTGGACATCAGTTCCCAGTGAGGCAAACAGGCCTCAGAACGTGGAGCTGAGGCATGTCCAGAACTGGGTTCCTAATGGAATGCTCACACGGCTCAGCAGGCAGAGGGCGCCCCGCGGTCACGGGTGGGGGGCCAGGGAAGGCCTTTGCCTCCAGGAAGGGCAGTCCCCAGGCACACCTGCCTTGATCAGAGGGGACACTGTGGCTGAGAAGGGGCTTGCTCAGCTGAGAGGTGAGGGAGCTGGGATTTGCCCCAGGGCAGCGGCTCCAAAGCTGGGCACTATGCCGTGTGTGCCCTCGTGTGGGTCATGGTCACCCAGGATTGGCAAAGACACAGTGTGAGGTGTGACTCTCTGTTGCCTCAGGCGGCCTCCTGCTCTTCCTTCTCTGATACCCAGATGCTGGGAGGTCGAGGACCCCTGGGTGGATTCCCTTCCCATCACCCCGGGGCCCCAGGACAGCAGGCTAGAGCCAGAGGCGAGCTGCAGCTCCTGGTGCTTCTGGGAGGGGCTCTGCATCCAGGCCTTGTTGAGGCACATTCCCAGGTTCTCCCCAAGCAGGGGAAAAGTGCTGGGGTCACACAGGCCAGGCTCAGAATCCCGCTCTGTCACCCCCTGGCTGTGCGTCCTCCAGCACATTACACGCGGCTTCGTGGGCCTCGGTTTCCACATGTGCATGAGGCACGTGATGGACTTGGTGTCTGTGCCCAGTAGGCCTCATACATGTACACTGCAGGGACCCCTGGGACTGTGCCAGCTGGTCACTGTGCTGAGGATTTCAGGAAAAGAGGGTGATTTTCTTGCAGAAGCAGACATTCAGCACCGTTTGGTGTCCCTTGTACCGGCTCCTTCAAAAACCAGAAGTCAAGTCACGTGGAAGTTCTGTTCAGTGACCTGGGTCACTTTGTGAAATGGCTTTGGAGTGTCACCCTTTTCCTGCCTGGACATCTGTCTTCCCAAGGCCGCTGGCTGGGCTGGCACCCTCACGTGCCCTGTGGTGCTTGCCTGACCCACCAGGCACTCCCCACCCGGGCGGGTAGGGAGGGCTGGGAGAATGCCTTGGGTCTCAGGTTCATCTTCAACATTGCATTTTGCATCCCAACCAGAGCCCACAGGTATCATCACGACCCTTTCTCCAGGCCTGGGGGGCTCAGCAGCTGAGGCTGGTGGGAGGTGGGGAGTTAGAGCCTGAGCTGGGGCCAGGCTGGCTCCAGGGTAGCAGTGAGGACAGGGGTAGGTGGCAGTTCACTGGGGAGGAGGTAGCCATGGGCGGCTGTCCTGGAGCACAGCCCATGGCCGCGTCACCTGCTCGGCATCTGTGAGGTCAGGCCCTAGAGAGAGGGGAAGGAGGCCGGCATGGAAGGAAGTGAGTGCGCAGCAGAGCTACAACGGCCCTGTTGTCAGTGTACGGTGCGCCTCGGTGGTTTTGTTTTGATTCTGCTTGGACTTCGTTTTGACTTTGAATTCCATGGCAGAGGGGCCGGGCACTGTACTCTTTACTGAGCGTAGGATCTCCAAAGGTTTGACCTGGGCTCTGCAAAGAACTTGCAATTTCTGTTGGAACATCGAAGCTAACAGGTCAGGCCTCCAGGTGGTGGGGAGCCTGGGACAGTGAGGCTGAGGAAGGCTAGGGCTGGGGGTCCAGGGCAAGGTCTCCTTCCAGTGGAAAAGTAGCAATGGAGGCAGGAAGTCCTGAGGAAGAGGCCAAGCCCTCTGTAGCTCAGAGGCCTGGAGGAGCCTGGCCAGCCTCCTCCCACTGGCCCCAGGCTGGCAGCCTGTCCCCTAGCTGAGGCCCAGGCAGGCAGGCTGCAAGGACAGGGCCTGGGCCTCTGCCACCTCTCTGGGCACTGGCCGGGGAGCAGGGGCAGCTCTCAACGGGATCCGGGGCTGTTGCCTGCCCTCGTCCCTGCATGTGTAGTGGCCTCTGGAAGGCCAACGGTGGTGCACTGTGTCTGTCCGTGTCCACCCTGCAGGCAGCCTGCCCTACGAGTACAAAATTGTGATTGCTGGCAACCACGAGCTGACCTTCGACCAGGAGTTCATGGCCGACCTCATCAAGCAGGACTTTTACTACTTCCCATCCGTGTCGAAGCTGAAGCCGGAGAACTATGAGAACGTGCAGTCTCTGCTCACCAACTGCATCTACCTGCAGGACTCGGAGGTCACTGTGCGCGGTTTCCGGATCTATGGCTCGCCGTGGTGAGTGCGCCAGCACCGTCCTGACCCCCCGGTCGGGGCTGGAGGGGCCGAGGCCGGGTGAGCAGAGGGTGGTAGGCCTGGGAGCAGCAGCAGGGAGCTTGGACACGAGACTCAGAACTGCATCTCAGCTCTCCCCTCGCCTGCTGTGTGACCTTAGGCAGGTCGCTGTCACTCTCTCAGCCTGGGTTTCCCTCTAATTGGCATATAGTGCTGTCAGCTAGCTGTGTCCCCTATGCCGTACTATTTCACATACAGATAGATACAAATATCCCCACTTTCTAGGTGAGGAAACAGACACCAAAAGGGTGAGGACCTACTAAAGGTCACACAGCTTGGAAGGGGCAGAGCTGTGATTAATTCCAGGCATTCTGGTTCCAGAAACCCTGCTTTCAACCATTACACTGTATGCTAGGGATCTCCTATCTCCCCAATGAACAAACGGTGCAAAGCTGGGCAGGTGATGACTGATCAGCCAGACTGAGGAAAGGCAGTTGGAATTTTCACGAAAGGCCAAAGGCCTGATTCACGGTGCTGGGGACAGGTGTTTAGATCACAGGTATACCTGGAGCCCTTATTCCTTTTTGGACATGCAGAACAATCAGGCCTCACCCCTGGGCTCACCTGGCTGGGTGGGGCGCAAGGTGAGAATAGCTCATCACTGGTCAGTGTGATGGTCAGTGTGTCCATGAAGCTCCGGCGATGATGACAGGGACAACGATGGTGATGGCGATGGTGAGGATGATGGTGATGGTGATGAGGGTGATGATGGTGATGATGAGAGTGGTCAGGGTGATGATGGTGTTGTGTTGGTGAGGAGGTGTTATGATGGTGATGGTGAAGGTGATGATGAAGATGGGGTGGGGATGATGGTAGTGGTGGTGGTTGGATGACGATTATGATGATGGAGGTGGTATTGATGGTGATGATGAAGAGGAGGTGATAGTGATGATGATGGAGGTGGTGTTGGTGCTCATGGTGGTGATGATTAAGATGGTGATGATGGTGGCAGCAGATCATTCCCAAGAAATTTCATTAAGCTGGTCCCTGGGCTAAAGTCTCCATAAGCATTGTCTCTAATCCTTGCTCAGCCCTGTGAGGACTGACTTATTGTCCCTATTCTATAGGTGGACAGACCAACTGGCCCTTTGAGGCCCAGTTGACAATAGCCACAGTGTGTCAAGTGCTGGCAGGGTCAGGAGGGTACCGGAAACAGGGGGAAAAGCACAGTGGCCTGAAAGTGTGGCTTGATCCCAGAAGGCTTCCTGGAGGTGGTGGGGTGACCTGAACCATTAGGGAAGAAAAGGGCATCACAGGCCTCAAGCCGGGCCATCAGCCAGAGCAGTGCACGTAGGGAGGTTGAGAGGTGAGTTGGGGGCCCACGGGGACTTTATGGGGGTTTCAGGGAGAGCTGCTATCCACATGGTGTGTCTGGGAAATCCCTGGCTGCCCTGCTTAATGCTACATGGTGAGCACTGGGGGCAGGAGGCTGCGGGTGGGTTTACGACCTGGTCCCATCCTGCCAAGGCCCCCTCATGGGGCAGAGGAGGTGCCTGCTGTCATCTGCCTGGCCCTTACAACTACAGGGTCTGATGACCCCTCCCTGCAGCCTGTGAGGTCCCAGACAAGGATGGGTGGGACACCCAAGGATGTGACAAGCTGGTGCCAAGGACCCCAAGGCACCAGGTGGTGAGGAGGTGGCCGAGTCTGCCCGGCAGGCCGCTGGAGCCCAGAGCAGGAGAAGGCTGGTCAGGCAGAAAATCAGAAGAATGGCATTCCAGGAGGAGTGACAGTGCGAGCAGAGGAGGGCCTGGCACGTAAGGCACAAGAGGGGGGCCAGCAGGGTTGGGGTGAAGGCCTGCAGGTACCCAGGTGGGGAATCACATCGCCCAGTGGTTTTCAACACCCTCTCTCCCCACATGCCCTCACACATACGCAGCCCTTTTTTTTTTTTTAAGAAGTTACATTCTGTAGAAGTCAGTAGCATGACTTTGGAACCAAATTGCCTGGGCTCAAATCTCGGCCTCGCCTCTTACGGGCTATGTGACCCTGTGTGAATCACTTAACTTCTCTGGGCTTCAGTTTCCTCTCCTGCAAAATGGGAGGGACAGTGCCTCCTCTGGAGGGTGGCCGCCCAGGCGTCAGGAGGGTACAGCTGAGCACGGTGCCTGCACCAGGAAGCTCCCCGGGAGACATCAGTCCCGTTAGTTGCTGCAGAGGCTGGCCTTCCGACACGGCCTTGGCCGGAGCCCAGGATACGGAGCCCGGGGTACAGGTGGCAGACAGCAGGGGATGGGGGCTTGCAGGGATCCCCATGCCTCGCCATGTCCCCCTGGAGTGGCTCTGGGCACCCCTCAGCTGGGTGAAGAACCCCTCTGTCGGCCGGCTCTGCAGGCTCGGGGGGAATGAAGGGCGAGACTGCTGGGCCAGCCGAGCGGTCCCCTCCGCCAGCTGGAGGCTGAGGGCTGGTGTGCTGAGGCCCACGTGAGGCCGGCAGCTGGTCTGGCTGTTGTCCAACTGCTCCAGGCTTGAGCCGTCAGGGGTCCCTGCTTTGGGCTTCTGTGACTTCCAGCCTGGATAGTTCTGAATTTTTCCTTTGAATGCTTTCCTTTGGCCTGAGTGCTTTCTCGACATCCTTTGCTGTCGTCTGAGCCGGGGACACACCCACTGCCCCATGCCCAGCTGGGCCCAGCATAGACTGTGGGAATGGGTGGGGCCGCAAGATCTGAGGAGAGCTCGGTGAGATCCAGGAGGGCTTCCTGGGGAAGGTGTATCTGAACTGAGGTTTCCATAGGCAGAGGAGGCAGGGGGAGAGCCCGTTACATTCCAGGCCCGCCAGACTCCTCCTCGATGTTGTTTCACAGCCTGTGATGTTGAGGGCTAAACGGCCCCTCGTCTCCACCCCACAAGCAGGCTGTGAGCTGGTTTCCAGTCACCACCCTGGCTTTTCTCAGGCCCCATCTGGGCCTGGGAGCGGGAGGCAGGAGTTGAGAATCAGGCTTATTAGCTGGACAAGTGTCACTAAGTTTCCCACGATGTGAGCCAGTTGCTTGCATTTGCTTCTGTGGCACCAGGGAACTAACCCTGACCAGTTCCTGCCACTGCCCTCTGGGGCCTGTGGTCCTGGGAAGACGGGTGCCTGCCACCAGGCCCCCGGAAGTCGCAGCAACGGCAGGGCCCAGCAGTTGGGTGGTGAGCGAAGGGATGTTCAAATGGGGGTACCACCCGTTTCAGCTGAGTGACTTTGGGCAAGTGTCCTCGCCTCTCTGGTCCCCTCGAATAGTGGAGATGATCTTCCCGCTGCGAGGGGTCGTGCGGTGCGGATGAAGGCCTGGCCCAGCGCGAGGCCCTGGAGGTTGGCCGTGGATGCTGCTGGGGGGCCCCTCTGTTCCAGCTGATACCTCGACAGCCCCCGAGGCAGGGCAAGGCCTGCAACCGCCTCATTTTACGGAAGGGCAAGCAGAGGCCCAGGTGAGGCTGTGGCTTGCCCGGGGCCACAAAGCGAGTGGCTCTCCAGACTCGTCCGGGCTCCTCCTGCTCCGGAAAGGAAGCTATTCGTTGTCCATGCGTGAGCACCTGTTGGGCGCTGGGTCTGGAACACCAGACGCCGCACAGGTCCTGGGCTCTCCCTAGAGCCTTCTGTCGCACACAGGCCTCCCGGGCCCCGCGGGGTCAAGGGATCGGGATGAAGTTCTCATGGCCTCCCACTAATGGGTTAATTCATTCGTCGGGACTCTGCTGTGTTCCAGGCACTGATCTAGATCCTGGGATCGTGCCATGAGCCGGGCAGACGCGGCCCCTGCCTTCCGGTGTTGACATCCCACGGGAGACACGTCAGCCCCCTAATTCCTTGGTTCACTAGGGCCTGTGGAAGAGAAGCCCTGGGAGCTGGGCCAGGGAAGGCTCCCCATGGGAGAGCCAGAGGCTGAGAGACACGACAGCTGCGGGGCGCCAGGGAGGGTGTGACAGGCGGAGGCCAGCAGGCCGGAGGGGCTGTGGGCGGTCTGGGGGCTGAGCGTGGCCTCCAGGCCTGGGCCAGCCCGGAGAGCAGAGGCGGCGGCTGGGCAGCCAGGCGGCGCTGCCTGGGGCTGTTGCTCTGTGCTCGCAGCTCTTAAGGGGTGGCAGCTCCCTCTGCCTGTAGTCTTGCGTCATCAGCCCCTGGGGACCTGGCGTGTCACACGCGAGGCCTGGAAGGGAGACAGTGCTCGTACAGGCAGGCTGGCTCCCCTGGCGACACACCTGGCAGGTGTCCGCTGCTGGGCCTCTTCCTCCCTGTCTGACCTGTGACTCACTCTCTCCGAGCCTCTGTCTCCCATCTGTGCAAGGGCCTGCTGCCTGGCCAGGATCCTCTCCGTGGCATCCCCAGGAGAAGCCACACAAGGGCAAGTGGCATTAACCAGCCCCTAGGAAGGTGTTCACAGGCAGAGAACCTCCTGGCCTGGCTGTCAGTTCTACCTGGCATGGGGGTTGGTTGTGCAACCCCCCAGCCATGGAGGTTCAGGCGGGTGTGCTCAGCGCCCCCAGCCCCCACCCCGCCCTGGCACAGGTCACCTGGGCATATGGCAGCTCATTAGGAGGGGAGGGCAGCAAGGCCGACTGTGATTATTATTAAATTCAGATGTTCGGGTTTTCTTTTTCTCTTCCCTGCCCTTAACATATTGGCTAACATGTGGAAGACAGGCGACATTCGTGCTTTAGAAGCATAATTATGCCAGTAGGAGGGGATCAAGGTTTGAATAAACCACTAGCCATGAGTGATGTGATATCAACGGCATCTGGGGCATGTGGGCAAGGCTGGCCCAGGCCGAGGGGCAGACCTGGTCTGTGTGGCCCTCAAAGGCAGAGCAGGGACACAGGAGGCAGTGCCGTGAGGCGAGTTCTTATCAGCGCGGGAAGGAAGTCTCACAGGCAGGAGCCCAGAATAGAGATGGTGTGGCTTTACTGAGTGGTGAGCTGCCCATCACACGGGGCATGCCAGTCGAGACCCACTGTGCTTGGGCCCAGATCTTCCCCAGCCCCTGCCTGCTTCGGGCACCACAGTTCCTCTGCCTGCAGGTGATGACCCCCCCCACCCGCAGAGGGATGTCCGGGAATGCTCTCGGGGGGAGTCCTGTTGGGACCAGGCTTGGGAGAGCAGCGATGTGACCAGGCTGCCATTGGTATTGAGGACAGCGCCGTGCTGGCTTGTCTGTTCCCATTCCGCCCTTGCAGTGGCCCTGCTCTGATAGGGCACCATTATTAACCCCATCCAGCAGGAGTTGGTGAGACAGAGAGAAAATGATCTTTAGTATGAGTGTGTCCCATATTTGGTGTTTATACTAAAAATTATTTTTCATTGATCTGAAGTGCAAATTTAATGGGGCAGGCTGTATTTCACTTGACCACCCGCATCCTGAGATACTTGGGTTCTGCCTATTTGAACTTTATGAAAGTAGACTCATACTGTATATGTTGTATTGCATCTGCTTTTTACACTCAATATTGTATTTTTAAGGTCCTTCCCTGTTGCCGTGTCAGTTATAACTGGTTCTTCTCTCATTGCTGTGTAGGATTTCATGGTATGACTGAACCAAAATTATTTATCCACTCTGCCCAAACCTGACCACCCTTGCTTTGGGGTTGTTATAAGTAATATCGCTATGAACATTCTTGTCCGTAACTCCTAGTACGTGTAGATATACACTCCTGCATGGATGTACGCTACACACACACACACACCTAAGAATGGAATGGTCAGGTTATAGACCTTGCAGTTGTTCAATAGAACTGCTAAATGGTTTTTCAAAGTGGTTATGCCAATTTCTTCCCCCACCAGCCTTATCTTGTCTTACATCCTTGTCAACACTTGGCATTGTAGGACTTGTAAATTACATCCATTCCGATGGGTGGGTGCTGGCGTTTCAGGGTGCTTTTCATTTGCATTCCCTTGATGATGGGTGAGGCTGAGAATCTTTTATTAGCCACTTGATCTCTTCTTTTGTGAAGTGCTCAAGTCTTTTGCCCACTTTGAGAAATGACTGGGTTGTCTGTCTTTCTTGTTAGTCTGTAGAGATTCTGTATGAATTCTGAACATGAACCTTTGTCAACTGTGATGTTACAAGAAACTGTCTCCTCTTGACCTGCCTTACCTCTCTCTTGCCTGTACCTTCGGATGACCAGAAGTTCTAAATTTTGGTGTAGTCAAATGTATTCATGTTTCTCTTTGTGCTGAGTGCTTTTTGTGTTCAGTTTAAGAAATCTTCCCTTCCCCGAGTCAAGAAGATGTTTCATATTTCTTCCAGAAGCTTTGCTGTTTGCCTTTTATGCTTAGCTGTTAGACCCCCGGGCATCGGGTGTATTGATGGTGTGAGGTAGGGATCCCATTTTGGGTATGTCCACCTGGACACCCGCTTGGCATCGTGTGCCATGTAGAGGAAGTGTCTCAGCCACCTTTGCTCACACACCGGCTCTGTGTCTGGGCTCTCCCCTGCTCCTTCAGTCCACTTAGCTCAACCACACCGTCCTAATCACTCAGGAAACCCATTTCTTTCATGTGTCTTTCCTTCCATGAGACTCGCTCCAGTGCCTAGTACAGTATCTGGCTCATCATAACAGTATTTGTTGAATGGGTGGATGGGTGAGAGACAGATGGACAGATGCCGGGCTGTGGGGACTGAGCTAAATCAGGCCCGGCCTGGTCTTCCGGCGTCTGCTTTTCCCCTCCCCCAGGCCCCACATCCTTGCCCTGTAGGCTCCTCCCTCCTCCTCGGGGCTGGCCTCTCACCGTATGGCCTCCCGGCTTACCCCACTGCCCATCACCCCCAGGCTGAAGGCCCAGAGTCCCCATCCCTGGATCCCACCCCCTCCCAGAACCCAGCTGAGGCTCAGTCGCCGTATCCCCCCGGTCCGTACAGCAAGGGGAGAAGAGAGTCCTGTTAGGACCACGGTTTGTGCTGCCACTCTCCCAGGGCACTGCGACTCCCTCGGGCACAGGGAAGCCCTTGCTGCCCCTCTTGGGCACAGAGTCGGCACTGAGCCCTCGCGACAGTGGCTTAGAGGAAGGGCCGGGAACCGGGCACTGAAGAGGAAGGACTCCGCCGCACAAAATCCTAAGGGTTAAAAAAAAATCCCGTATACATACCGTATTCATTTGTGGGTTTTGGACACATTTTTTGTTCTCATTTAACTGAAAACGGCCTTGATTAAAAAAAAAAAAGAAGGGAGGGAGCCGATGAAATTGGCATGCAGCTATTCCATCTGCTCTAATTACTTCTGGTATTTTGAAAGAAGAAATGTAAACCTGCTGAGACATTAAACTTTGAGAAGTGGCTGCCGGCCGTAGTGGGGTGTCTGGGCGGCATTGGGCTCTCAGCTTGGGCCAGGCAGAGGTGTCGGAGTGCCCTGCACGCATCCCGGCGGGCAGGGCCAGCTGTGGGATCTTGGGTCAGAACCTGGGCTCTCTGTGAGATGACGACACAGCGCCAGCCTTGGCCGGGTGCTGGCGGGCCACCACAGCCAGGCCAGCTCTGCCGTGATGCCCTCACTCCTCGGCCACATCCCCCTGCCTCAAGGCCGCCACCCTTTCCGGGAAGCTGGACGCTACCCCCACCCTGCTCTGTGCTGCCGAGCCCGTGGGCCTTCTTCCTGGCTCTGCGTCAGGAATGGGTGCGTCTGGGACTCAGCTCCAAGCACCTGGCCCGGAAAACTTTGCTTTCTCTCTTAAGAAGATCTTTTTAATGAAAAAAACAAAAAAAGTCACCTACTTTTTACTTTCCCTCCAGTACCTCTCTGAGGGTTTGGGTGCTTGTAATTCGGGGCTGCATGCTCATGCTCTGTGAGCAACATCTGGGCAAACATGGGGATGCTTGGTTTGGGGGTGTAGCCAGGTTTGGGGGTGCCCCTCAGGGAGGATGTGCTGCCTTGGTCTGTGGGTGTGCAAAGCCAGGGACAGCTTTACTTTCACATCTTGGTTCAGGGTGCCCTGGGCTCCGCAGACTCGGCCGCTTGAGGATGACCCCGCGCAGGGGCCGGCCGTCTTCCTCACTCTGGTGAAGGCTTCCTGCCTCCTTGAGGCCAGCGGGCGGCCTTTTCTGGCCCTCCTTCCCTGATGCCCTCCGGAGGCCGACTTCACGGGGTGGGGGCTGCAGGCCCAGCTCCCCTCCTTTGAGGCAGAGGCCTCCTCTCTCATGCCTGGTTCAGGGCTGCAGTGCGAGTGCGTCTAAGGCTGTGTCTGCTCCGTTTTATCTCACATTTCTAGGTGGTTTTAGCAGGAGGCCGTAGCCTTCCTCTGATCAGGTGAGAGAGGCACAGGCATGCCCCCGCTTCGGTGCCTTAGACCCCGCACTCAGCACCCTCCCCAAGAGCTGCGGCAGACTGCCCTGCCTGACGGGCCCAGCAACACGCGGGGCAGGCTTATTCTCACCCCCGTTGTACAGAGGGGTAGGGCGAGGCTTCCAGCCCAGGCGGTGGCCTTGGTCAGCTCTGGGGGTGGCTGGCCCTGACCAGCCTGGCGAGCAGCCTCCTTGGCTGCTGCATCCTGGCCTGCTCCTGGCACCGCCCCTCTGTTCTGGCCGGGTAGGGACTCTGCCTCCTCCGCCCCGCGTCCTGCGTCCGTTAAGTCAGGCCCGGGTTCTCCCCTCCCCGGGCCATGCGAGGGCCAGGGAGTGAGGCCCAGAGCCCGGCTGGGGCAGCACGGGACTGTGGGGCCATTGCCCTCCCTCCCCATTTGGAGCCCAAGTCAGGCCAGGAGTGGCTGGCCTGGGTCTGTTCAGGGGAAGCCCCGAGGCCTGCCTCCGGACTGACCGTGACCGCGCCTAAGCGTTGGTGCCCCCTGGGCCCTACGACAGTGACAAGCGGGGCTTGGTAGCCAGCCAGCGAGGGCCAGGCGCGGGGTCCCTCAGGCACTCGGCAGTGTCCCCCACCAGCCGTCCCACTGCTGCTCGTGTCCTTTCTCCTTCCTCCACCTTCTTACACACAACAGGCAGTTGACAAATTCTGATGTCGGGAAGAAATTCCTCAGAGTCTCTGGCCCCGCGCTGTGTTGCCTTTACACACACGTGCCCACACGCCCACACACAGGCACACACAACCCCACACCCACACGGGCCTCTCACACGCCCTCCCTGCTCACGTACACACTCGGATTTCTCTCGCCTCTTTCCTATCCTTGTCTCTCTTGATTTCCCGATGTTGTTTTCTTTATGGAGGCCCCTCAGCACACATACGCACGCTGCTCTGCGTGAGATCGATGTTTGAAACGAATCATCCGCCTTCTCAGCTGCAGAGTCCCAGCAAAACAGAAGCCGGGTGGCTCTCCACCTTGGAAGGGTGCAGGGAAATTAATTAGGAATGACAAAGGACCCCATTCCTGGTTCTACTTATCCTGTTGCCGACTTGCCGTAACTGTTGTATGGCCAGGCAAGGTGTGTGACTGACAGTCCTCGGGGACGGCCGGCTCTCCGCATGGCCCTGCCCCTTGCAGGCAGCCCTGGGCCCACAGGCCTGGCAGTGGGGGTGGCCCTTAGGAGCATCCCCAGGAGTCGGAGGACCACCTGTGGGGAGAGGGGTCAGTTCTTGGTCCTGGAACCCCGGCGCATCACTGGCCTCAGCCTCGGTTTCCCCTGCTGGAGATGGGAATACGGCCTTGCTGGGACGCTGAGAGTCCGGGAGGCACTTGGGGCCAGTGACAAGTGCCATCTCTCCTGAGATGCTCTCAGTGTCAGCTGTCTCTGAGAGGGGCCCAGGAAAGCCTGGCCTTTGGGGAAGGGGGCTGCTGGGGTGGGAAGGACAAACAGTCTGGTTCAGGCCTGGAGGGGGAGGGGCGCGGCCCAGTCACGCCTGCCCAAGCGCTCAGGGGCTGCTGTGGGGGGTGGTGGTCAATGGCCTGCACAGACCACAGCTCCCACCCCTGTGGAGTGACAGGCCGAGGGCAGGGGTCACCTGCCCACCCTTTTAGGAACCTGGATTCACACTCTGGGGGATACCATTTAATGACTGGCCACAAGGTCATTTATATTGGCTAAGTGGGCTTAATCAGTGAGCGAACACCCGGCTGGAAGAGGCTGCCCCTTCTGCCTGGCAGGTAGCCGCCCTCGGTCGCCCCAGCCAGGGGACAAGCTGCCTGGGGAGGCTGGGGTTTCCTAGGGGTGGGGAGTTGGGAGGCAGCAAGCATGTGAGCACCCCGGGCCTGGCTTTGCCTCTGAGGCCTCATCTGTGAAGTGGACCCTTGGTTTCACCTGGGAAGGTCGTGGGCAGGTGAGAGAGCAGGTGCGGGAGTCCCTGTTCTTGTCCTGTGGGTCTTGGGGCTCTGTGCTGCCGGGGGTTCTGGCGAAGGCTCCCATCGGGAGGGTGCAGAGAGTTGAATGCTTAGTCCTTCCCCCTGCCTGCCTGCCAGGTAGAGTACCTGCCAGTTCATTCGATGGTCCATCAGCCATTCATTCATTGGTGCCCACCTTGAGTAAATCGGCCTGCGGCCCACCTGGGCTCATGCATGTGTTTGGGCCGGAGGATTGGGGGACGATTTGACCTGGGCCTGCCGGAAGGAGCCGGCACGGGGGCTGTCACTGCAGGAAGGGACACCTGTGCTCTGGGGATGGAGATGACCCAGGCCTTAGCAAATAATGGATCATGGACTTCAAGCGGAGGCTCGGAAGGGCATTGTAGATGGCTGGAACGGCATGAGCTAAAGCCTGGAGGAGAGGCTGGCCTGGGTCCAGGAAACAGAAAGGGGACTGTTGTGGCGGGGCCGTGATTCGGCAGGAAGTCAGAGCAGCAGATCCGAAAGCTGGGCTAGGGCAGAGCCCAAGGGACCTGCATGCCAGGCATGAGGGCTGGGCTGTCCTGTAGGCACTGGGGAGCCAAGGCAGGCTTCGGAATCACACAGGGGGGACAGGTGAGGGGTGGGGCACAGACCAGAGGGTGGAGCTTGGACCTGGCAGGGGACATTCGGGAGCTGCTCAGAGGGGCAGGCGGTTACCATCAAAGAGATGGAACCTGTGGCCTGGCCACACCAGCAGGGTCCCCTTTATGCCAGCTGCTCCTTGGTTACGTGGTGCAGGGGCCAGGAACCCTGTCCGAGGTTCCTCTTGCCTCCTGTGTGTCCTCAGACACACTGCTTGACCTCTCTGTGCCATCACTGCCTCATCTCTAAAATGGGGCCCCGCCAACAGCTTTGTCCTGAGGATTAATTGGGCTAAGATGTGAAAATGCCTGGGAAAGCAGGGTTTGCTAAGGAAGGGGAGGCGGGATTCCTGGTCCTGTTTCCGTGACGCAGGGAGGGAAGCAGAGGGCACAGGCCCCAGAGCCTGCTGTCTGCGTTTGAGCCCCGGCTATGTCACGTGGTCACCAGGGAACCCTGGCAGGTCTGTGTACCTCTTTGCACCTCGGTTCCGGCACCTGTAAGGTGGGGCGGTGATGGCAGCTTCTGCCCTGGAGAGGGCGTGAGGGCTGGGCGCTCGTGGAGGGCGCCACCTGGGCATCCTATTGTGGGAGCCCCCCCCACTGCCCTCCCGGCCTCACTCCCTGGCCTGGGTGCACCCCTGGGCCCAGCCCCACCCAGGGGCACCCCAGACTTCTCCACCCCCACCCCCGGCACCCCCAGGAAATGGGGTGGCTGCGGGCCTGGCTAATGGAAGGACCCCCGGTCACACGCACCGCAGGGGCCTGAGCACCTACCTGGGGAGACGATAAACAGCGCAGGGTGGGCTGTGCTTCAGCGTTTCCCACAGACAAGGATGGCCCCTCCCGTCTGCTGTTAGGGAGACGAATCCGCGCTTCAGGGGGAAACCGTTTAATGACTGGCCACGAGGAGGTCATTTATATTGGCTAAGCGGGCTTAATTAGACTGATTCGAAGGTTACCATAAGCGCACCAAAAAGCTGTCAAGGGGTTAACCTCTGAGCGCTTACAGTGTAGTCAGCGCTCTGGTAAAGCTTGAATTAATTTTTCCCATGGGTTTGTTCACATTCTAATTTTCAACTAAATGAGACATCTGTTTCAGAAAAGGGAAATTTGCTCTGGTTGTCATGGCAACTATCATTCTGTAAGAAAATTATTCCAATGGTTACTTTAGAACAGAAAGACAGAAATTCAGGCTATAAAGCTGCCTCCCATCGCTCAGTCAGAATTCGGATCCCTCCAGTCTCCTCGGGGTCCGGGCACGTCCCGGTGGCGGGCAGCGTCCTCAGGTGGCGAGGGCACCTGGTCCAGGCCTCCTGGCCTTGCGCGGGGTGTTCACGGGTCTCAGACCGGCCGTGCTGGGCATGGAGAGGGCCAAGTGACCACGTGCAGAATGCTGGGGGCATCTAGGCCAGCTTCGCCTTGAGGAAGGACCAGGGCCACCCGCTTGTCTCCTCCCACTACAGAAACCCGAATGGGCCGCGCACAGGAGAGGCTGCGGGCTTTCCAGGCCCTGGGGGTGCTCCAAGGCCTCCGGGAGGCGAGGTCACCCTGCAGAGTGGGGGTCTCCCACTGCTCTGGCCCCACTCCCAGCTGCCCCTGAGGAAGGCTCCCTGGCCCGGGGAGGACAGTCCCCAGCCAGCAGGCCATCCTGGGGAGTGTCTCCTCTGGACGTTTCGATGCATGATTTGAGTCTTTTTGCTTTCCCCCAAATTTCAGTAAAAGCTAGACCCTCACCTTTCGCACGGACAGAGCTGCTGGGTATTCAGAAGCCGTCCTCGCAGGGCAAGTGCAGTTTAACCCTCCTAAGCCTCCCCCCCGCCTCCTTTCCTTCCTCTCTGCCCAGCCAGTGGGGGCACAGCTTCCAGCTGACTGAGTGGAGAAGGGCTGCAGCCTCGGGGGTAAGGCCTGGGGGCCCAGGCATCATGTCCTGTGGGGTAGGAACCAGTGTGGAGGAGGTGTAGTGACCAGCCCGGGCTCCGAACCAGGGAGTCTGATGCCAACCTCAGTGCCTTTGAGCCGCCTTTCTGGCATCCCTGGGGGCAGGGTGGGTTCCAGCTTCCCAGGACTAGAGGTGATGAGTTTTCAAGCACCAGGTGGGCGGATCTGTGGGGAAAACGCCACCCCCAGGGGAGGCTCATTAGTGCTGGGTGGGGTGGGCAGGTGGGAGCTCCTGGGGTTCTGTGGGGTCTCTGATACCTTTCTAAGTGTCTCTTTCAGAAGCCACCCCTTGCTGTGGCTCATGGGAAACCACATGCCTTTTCAACATACTGATGAAGAGGCCTTGTCCCATCTTGTAAATATTTGATTAGATTTTGAAAACTGGATCCTGTGTTTGGAAGGCAGCACCAGAAACGCATCACTCCTTTTCCTGTGGGCTGATGGGGCTCTGCGCTGCTGGGGGCACCGCCTGGCTTGGCCCTGTGAGCGGCTTCCCCGCGGCTGCAGCCTTCCCTGCAGAGACCCTGCCCTGGGTGGGCCAAGCGCAGGCTGGGAGTGGGCCTGGAGGTCCCGGGGCTTCAGAAACTGCAGAGCTGTGAGTTCAGCTGATTCTGGTGGGAGCTGCCTTGGCTTCTTGCCTCTAGAGCAGGACTGTCAACTGTTTCTGACCAGGAACTGTGGTAGGAAAAGCATTTTACACTGTGACTCAGTGCACCCATATGTGGGTGTCTATTTAAATATAAATACCCTTAACTGAAGTGCCCTCTCCTTGTTGGGATGTACTCTGCTGTTTTCTGTTCTTC
This sequence comes from Manis pentadactyla, assembly GCF_030020395.1. NCBI lineage: Eukaryota > Metazoa > Chordata > Mammalia > Pholidota > Manidae > Manis > Manis pentadactyla. The sequence continues at coordinate 5,614,066 of NC_080028.1, read as the reverse complement.
TTTTGTTTTAATGCTGTTGTGACCTATCAATATGCAGTCTGAAAAACTCTGCCCCAGACCAAAGGTCTTTCATCCAGGCTTCGTGGGTGGGTTTCAGGAGGGGTGATGGTGGGGATGGTGGGGGTGGGGATGGTGGGGATGGGGATGGTGGGGGTGGGGATGGAGATGGTGGGGGTGGGGATGGTGGGGATGGTGGGGGGGGTGGGGATGGTGGGGGTGGGGATGGTGGGGGTGGGGATGGTGGGGGTGGGGATGGGGATGGTGGTGGGGATGGTGGGGATGGGGATGGTGGTGGGGGTGGGGATAGGGATGGTGGTGGGGATGGTGGGGATGGGGATGGTGGGGGTGGGGATGGGGATGGAGATGGTGGGGATGGGGATGGTGGGGATGGAGATGGTGGGGATGGGGATGGTGGGGGTGGGGATGGTGGGGGTGGGGATGGGGATGGTGGTGGGGATGGTGGGGATGGGGATGGTGGGGATGGGGATGGTGGGGGTGGGGATGGGGATGGTGGGGGTGGGGATGGTGGGGGTGGGGATGGTGATGGTGATGGTGGGGATGGGGATGGTGGGGATGGGGATGGTGGGGATGGAGATGGTGGGGATGGTGGTGGGGATGGTGGGGATGGGGATGGTGGGGATGGAGATGGTGGGGATGGTGGTGGGGATGGTGGTGGGGATGGTGGTGGGGATGGTGGGGATGGTGATGGTGGGGGTGGGGATGGTGGGGGTGGGGATGGGGATGGTGGTGGGGATGGTGGGGATGGGGATGGTGGGGATGGGGATGGTGGGGGTGGGGATGGGGATGGTGGGGGTGGGGATGGTGGGGGTGGGGATGGTGATGGTGATGGTGGGGATGGGGATGGTGGGGGTGGGGATGGTGGGGGTGGGGATGGGGTGGAGATGGTGGGGATGGGGATGGTGGGGATGGGGATGGTGGGGATGGAGATGGTGGGGATGGTGGTGGGGATGGTGGTGGGGATGGTGGTGGGGATGGTGGGGATGGTGATGGTGGGGGTGGGGATGGTGGGGGTGGGGATGGTGGGGATGGTGGTGGGGATGGTGGGGATGGGGGTGGGGATGGGGATGGTGACAGGGGTGATGGCGATGGCAGCTGCAGTGCATTGAACCAGGCACTGTTTTAATCAGTTTACGTGAATTAACTGATTTAATCCTTTTAACAGCCCTGTTGAGGCAGGTGATATTATTACCCCCATTTTACAGATGGGGGAACTGAAGCGTAGAGAGAGGTTTCCCAAGATCACACAGGTAGTAAGAGGCAAACCCATCCTAACCCAGAGTGTGTGTGTGTGTGTGTGTGGGTGGGGGGGGGGGGCGTGTGTTTTTCTGAGAACTCTCAGCTTTCTGCAGGCATGCAAGGGCAGGCCTGTGTGGGTGTGCCTGGGGTATGTGGTGCCTTCTGAGGGACTGTCCCCAGTGCCACCCACGCAGCTGCCATCCCCCAGCCCCAGCCACCCGGTCTCCTCCCTTGGTGAGCCCTTCCTGTGGTTGGGCCCCCCGTGCCTGCTCCCACCACCTGTGTCTCCCCTCACAGGCTAGAGTGCAGACCCCCAGGCCCCTTACAGGTGGTTCCCCTGGAGCCCGCTAATGGCTGGTGTTGAGAAACCCCCCACCTCCCCATACAAGAACATGGCAGGACCACAGCCCTCCTCCCTAAGGCCCAGACGGAGGCTCTTAGGGGCTTGGGAGGTGGTGGCCTGACATGTTCTGCCCACTTTTAGTAGGTTGTCATGTGCATTACCTGGGGGCTCTCTTTCAAATGTGGGGATAGTTTTCAGCCGGGAGGTTGTGGCTGCAGTCCCGTGGCGACAGGAAAAACCCAGTTCACCTGGCCTTCCCTCGGCCTGTGGGACTGAGTGCCACGCGAGGTGGCTGTCTGGTACCGACTGATGGGGCTGCTTGCCCTGGCCTGTGCTCCAGCCACCTCCCTCTGGGACGGCTTCATAGTTGGTGACGGCTCCCAAGTCAAGAAGCTCAGTGGCTTATACACGGGGATGGCAACGTCCTCTTCTCTCATGACCGGAAGAAACGCCTAGGATTCCCCCAGTTGGAAGCATGCAGGTCACGTGTTCACCCCGGAACCAGCTCTGGGGAGTGATGGCATTGATTGGGCGAGGTCTGGGCGGGCAGTTTGGGGTTCTGTTAAGCGGCCCAGTCCATCTGGCCCTGCCCCCTGGAGCCGGGAGGGACTCAGCCCAGTGGGGGCCCCCGGCTGCAGCTTCGGGGCTCAGTGTCCTCCACTGGGAGCCCACTTCCTGCCCTGGGTCTCCAGCTGCCCCGGCTGTGGGAGGGAGCGGAGGAGCATTTCCCCAGGTGGGGACGGGTGAGAATGTTCACTCTGGATTCCCTGAGAAGGGCTTGGAGCCCTTCTTTGGCAGAAATTGATTTTTTTTCCAACTTTCGTGTTTTAAAATCATGTGAATAGTATTTGTTCATCATAGAAAACCAGAAACTGTGGTTAAGTAAGAGGAAAGGGAAAGAGAATGCTGGTGACAGCCCGTGACAGGCACCTGGCCAAGCCCATGCTGACGGGGCTGTCCCTCGACCGTCTGCTCTTCTTCCACAGGCAGCCCTGGTTTTATGGCTGGGGCTTTAACCTCCCACGAGGCCAAGCGCTGCTTGAGAAATGGAACCTCATTCCCGAAGGCATAGACGTCCTGATAACCCATGGACCGCCACTGGGTGAGTCAGCTGCCGTGGTCCCTGGCAGGCCAGCGCATGCTGGGCCAGGACAGCGGGTGTGGGTGCTGGGGGCCGGGGGGCCTGTGCACCGACGTCAGCCTGGCCTGCTGAGAAGGGCCCCGGATGGGCTCTGTTCTGGGTCCCACTTGCTGGGGCATTCGGGACAAGTTGCCCCATTGTCCCCCTTATTTCCTGAGCACTTACTATGTGCTGGGGGTTTCACTTGTTACGGCGTGGACCCCTCTCAGCCCTGTGGGGGGGTCAGCGTCATCGGCCATCTCAAACACGTGGCGTGCTGGAGCTCAGGGAGGTCAGGCCGCAGGCAGGGCCCCTGGCTCTCCAGACTTGGGTCCTGCCAAGGCCATTCTCCGGGCCCTGTCCCCTGCACGCCTCACCCCACTGGACGTCTGGAGGGCCTCGCCCACAGCCCTCCCAGCAGGCCCCGGGACCTGTGGATTCCACCTCCAACATCCGTCCCCACCCCACTGCCACGTCAGCTTGGTCCCAGCTGATGTCATCACTCGCCTGGTCTCTCCATTAGCTGCTAACTGCCTCCTGGGCCCCTGCTGGCCGCCCCATGTTGGGGCTGTCTCAGTCCCCCCCTTTCCTCACACCCACTTCCTGCCCAGCTGCACATCCCCCTTCAAGTCTACCTCTAAACTGTGTCCCCGCCCTCCTGCTCCTCGGCATCGCCATGCCCACCTCGGTCCAGGCAATGTCTGTGTGTCTTTGATGACCACAGTGATCTCCTTACTGGCCCCCAGCCTCGAATCTCACCCCTTCTGGTCCAGGAGGGGAGCGCCTCGAGGCGACACCATGCCACGCTGTCCCCCTAGAGCTCTTCATGAAGTTCAGCCTCCCCACAGCCCAGCTCAGACCAGCCTTTTCCTACCGCCACTGCCTCCACCGAGCCTGCCTTTGCCCCACAGTGTTTAGGGCCCAACGGGTGGTACTGGGCCCGGGGCTGACCCCTGACCCCATTTGCTGCTTGCTCTGAGGGCCTGCAGGCTGCCCGTGGCGGGGCAGGAACATGCTCACCCTGGCGAGAAGGGCTGCTGGGTGAGGCGAGCATAGCTTGAGGGTCATTGGCTCAGAAACCTGCTCAGGAAGAAGCTGCCCTGAAACCTACTGTGTGCCAGGTGCCCAGCTGATGCCCTCGGGCAGCCCTCAGCGCCTCTCTCCGCCTTGGCAGAGTGCTGCAAGGAAGGCTTTCTTACCCCCATTCGCAAACAGAAGGAGCCCTGAGTTGTGGGGCCTGACATGCAGTGGGTGGGGGCACAGAAGGGTCGCGACCAGCCCTGTGAGCCCCGCCCGAAGCCTCCTGACCAGGGGTGGCTTCCCTTGGGTGCCCCGTGCCCTCGGTCATTTACAGTGAGGCTCCCGGCAGTGGTTCTGTCCCTCTCCCTGCCCCCTTCCTTACCACCTTACCACCCTCCATCCATTTCTCCGAACAGCATCTTTCGGGTTCCTGTTCTCTGGATGCCCCCCCAGGCCCACTTCACACACAAAACAGCCCATGTTTGGGCAATGCCCGTGTGCTCAGCCCCAGCCCAGCCTGATTGTGGGGTCAACTGTTGAATGAGGCACAGAGAGGCCAGTGACCTGCCCAAGGGCACAGAGCAGGCAGGTAGCGGAGCCTGGGACGGAACCCCAGGTGGTGTCTGCCCCAAGCCCACTCCCCGCCTGCTTCGGCCTCCCTTCTCCCCTTCCTCCTCCCCCACTTCCTCCTGTCTCTCCCTCTCTCTCTGTCTGTCTGTCCGCCTCCCTCCATCTCTCCCGCCTCTGGGCCAGCAGCTCTGCAGCCTGCCTGGCTCTAATCGGAGGCGCCTCCCGCTCCCCGTGGTTGTAGAAGCTGGCTTTGCCCACGCAGAGAGGGGCTAGGCAACCCTGCTCGCCTGCGTGGGGTAATCAATTATGCTTCGTTTGTGTAGCCATGTGAGGACAATACGCAGCCGCCATATGGGGCCGCTCCGGGCTGCTGGCGGTGTGAGCCGACCCAGACGTGGGCCGCGCGAGCGATGCTGCATTTGAATGAAGTTCATTTTCATGATTTGGTGATGTTTGCTTAGAAAGTCTCAGACATGGAAATGTTGCTCCTGGGTTCTGCTCTGCTGCCAGCCACTGGAGGTGCCCTTGGGCCTCACCTGGCCCACTCAAGGGTCAGCGTGCTTATCTCTGCAGTGGGTGGATGCCACCTTTGAGGCCACTTGGAGCAGTTATCAAGGACCACCCCCCCACCTGCGAGCCTGGTCCACTCTAGGCTCTTTCAAGCATGGCTGTCTGTGTGGCCCTGCAGGGGAGGCAGCTGAGGCTGCCAGGCTCCAGCCTGTATGGGAAGAGCCAGGTGTCCGTTCCAGAGGGCCGGAGGGGGGGCAGGGTCGCGAGAGCTGGCTGGGGGCATGGGGCAGAGATATGCCCAGGCCCATGGGTCCAGGACCCCCCGTGTCTTCAAGGCTGCCAGAGCTGCTGCCTGGAGGCCAGGGGCTAGGCCTGCCTGGGTCCGTCATTGCCCTCCTGTTGTCCCCTGCACAGGTTTTCTGGACTGGGTCCCCAAGAAGATGCAGCGGGTGGGCTGCGTGGAGCTCCTTAACACCGTGCAGAGGCGTGTCCAGCCGCGGCTGCATGTCTTCGGCCACATCCACGAAGGTCAGCGGGTGAGGGAGGGGGACCTCGTGCCAGGGCTCCCTGCTTTGGCCCGGTGGCTGCCTCCCTGGTCTCTCTGCTGGAGGGAAACAGCCCGTTTCTAACATGCCCTCTACATCCACACACTGGCTGTCATTTATTGCTGGAATGTTTAATAACAGGAAGATGAACGCAAAATCTGGCAAGACTTGGGAGCGAATTTTCCTTCCTTGGAGCCCTGCAACTCTGCCTCGAGCCTGGAAGCCTTCAGGAGATGGGCAGGGGGCTTTTTGGAGGAAGGACATTGACTGTGACAGGGAGGAGCCCTCAGATTTGGTAGGCACACTGTGAGTTCCTTTAGGCTGGTGGTCCTGTCTTGTCACTTGCATCCCTACCGCCTGGCACACGGTAGGTGCTTAATAAATCTGGAAGGCTGCCTGCATGCCTGAGAGGCTCCTAGTGGCCAGTTCACTCTGCGGCCCCAGCACACACACATACAGACATGGCCTTCTGGCCTCTGTCCTGGGGAGCTGGGACCCCTGCTGTGTCCACACCGTTGGAGTGGTGGGGCAGGTCCACTTCACCTTGTGGGACAGTCGACAGGGTGGCACTCCACTCCTGACTGCCCATGCCCAACACCCTGGCCTGCCACTGCACGCTTGCCTCATTAGACTTCAGGCTCCCTCCCCGGGGCCTGATTTCGCCAGTTTGGCAGCCCCTTCCTTTTGCTCCTTTTGAACCTGTATTTCACTGCTGAAGGCCTCCCTCTCCCATCCCTCTCTGCCAGGAAGCTGGCCCCCTGGGGCATGGGGACTGATGTGTTTTCCTGCAGAGCTGTCTCCTGGTCTCTTGAACCTCTGTCTGAGTTGAGCCAAGGCCTCTGGACCTCACACGTGCCTGGCCTGCATCAGATCATTTTCTAGCTCAGAAGCAAACAGCCTCAGACCTTTCCCCAAGGGCCTCTGCAGCATGTTGTCAGCAGCCAGGAGTGATCAGATCTGTCCTGGCCCCAAGGAGCTCACAGACTTCTGGGCAGCAGATGGGTAATCAAAGGCAGAATGGAAGACTCAGGTGCTGTGGGATAATAATAATGCTGTAATTTTCTGCAGCCCTATTATAGGCACGTAGGGCCATCAGATCTAAGGCTGTGTGTTTTCCAAACCACACCCTTGCACAATCGTGCACACAAAACTGGGTGTCCAAAGAATGTGTAACCTTCACAGGCAGAAGTGTCCCTTCTGGTTTGGAGGTGAAGGATGAGGAGGATTCAAAAAATGGATGTGGTGGGAAGAAGGTATGATGGGGGCAGAGGCTAAGGGAAAAGGTACCTGATAATGATGGTGATGAAGATTCTGGTGATGATGGTGATGGTGATGGTGATGAAGATGCTGATGGTGATGATGGTCATGGTGGTGGTCATGGTGATGGTGGTGGTGGCGGAGGCGGTGATGGTCATGGTCATGGTAACGGGCATGGTCATGGTGGTGGCAGTGGTGATGGTCATGGTCGTTAAGATGGTGGTGTTCATAGTGATGGTGATGGTGATGGTAAAGGTCATGGTGATGGTGGTGATGGTGGTGATGCTCATGGTCATGGTGGTGGTGATAGTGATGATGGTGATGGTCGTGAAGATGGTGGTGGTCATGGTGATTTTAATGGTAACGGTCATGCCGATGGTGGTGGCGATGGTGATGATGGTGATGGTGGTGATGATGGTCACGGTCATGGTCATGAAGATGGTGTTGGTGATGGTAACGGTCATGGTGATGGTGGTGGTGGCGCTGATGGTTGTGGTGATGATCTTGATGTTTTACTGTATGCTTTCCATGTGCCGTCCAGGCACTGGGCTGAACACTGTACCTGGATTATTTGCTCATTTGATCCTCACAGCAGTGTTGGGAGGAGCGTCCGTCATCATCTCTATTTACAGATGAAGACACTAAGTTGAGAGTTCTAGTAGCTTGCCTCGGACATATGCAGCCCATGTGGCTGAGTGCCCCTTGGCTACCACCCCTACTAGACCAACCCCGCCATACTGGGTCCTGGCCTTGCTCCTCAGCCCTAACGGGCATGTGTTTACTTTCTAGGGTATGGTGTCATGGCAGACGGGACGACCACTTATGTGAACGCATCCGTGTGCACCGTCAACTACCAGCCTGTGAATCCGCCCATAGTCATCGACCTCCCCACGCCCCGGAACTCCTGACTGCCTCTGCTGTCCCAGCCCTTCTGGTCCATGTTAGCTACATATGCCTGGCCGAGAGCACGGACCCCCAGCCACCCTTCCTTCCATGCAGACAACCTGTCTGGCAACGGGACCAGCCCAGCAGACAAGTCGAGGACTTGGAATGAAGAAAATCACCCCTGACTCTTCAGCCTTCTGTCACCCTGAGTCGGGACTCGGCAGGTCCCTGTCAGGGTTTCTTCACTCATGACTGTTTTCTGTGTGTACATTCTGTGCACCTCATTAAAGGGCCGAACAAGTTCATGACTCTGTGCTGCTTGGGAAATGACTGGATCTTCATCCTTCTGGGTTGGACACCCTCGTGGGTTTGGGAAGCTGCTGCTCTTGGACAGATTTTGGAAGTTCTTGCACAAAATCTCCCTCTAACTGAAGGTCTGTGTGGCTGCAAGCCCCAGGGGTGGAGGGTGGGTGGGAGGTTTCGAAGCCTGGCTGCAAACAGCCTGCCCTCTCCTCTCTGGCTGGAGAGGAGACAGGCCTGCTTCACAGCTGCCATCCTCCGAGGGAGCGTTCAGGGACATCTCAGGAATTCGGTGGCACCTGGACAGGCCAACAAGTCGTTTGCCTTGCGTTGTTCCCGTTTTTCTCCTGTGGGCATTTTTGCTGACTTGAACAACGGCCTGCGCATCCCAGGCACCACTCGGAGCCTGGATTTGGGGGTTTGGTTCTACAGGACGAGCCGTTTGAGTGCCCAGGACCGGCTGGAGGGTTCCCGAGTCATGGATGACCCCTGGAACTTGGGGGCTGTGCTACTCTGCAGAATTCAACCGCCTGGGGGCGTCCACAGGCCAAGGCAACCCTGCGACATGTATGTGCCTGTGTGGGTGGGCACACCCCTACCCCCTTAACTTGATGAAGTGGATCCCATGTTTCTCATTACTGTCCTCGAATGGCCTCTTTCTCCCTTGGTGCGATTTCCCTCATGCCATCTGGCAGCCGTCTGGGTGTCCACAGCTGAAGGCAGCCGAAGGGCGCACAGTCCTCACCGCCCAGGGCTGGTTGGCCCTGGTACGGGAGGGTGGTGGCGCGGGGGCAGAGCAGGCCCCGGGCTCCGGCAGCTCATGTGGGGGGCCTCTCTTTCTCCCTTACATTAGGACTGGGGCTTTGGGCTGAGTCTGAGGGAGGCGGCGGCATGGGGCCTGGTTAGGGTCAGGTGGGGGCGAGGGGGGAAGGGTCAGCTTCTGTCCTTTTTAAAATTTCTATATTTTGTTCATCATGGATTTTTTCTGCATCAATTTTGATTTTTCGAAACATTGCATTAAAATAGTATCCTTTCTCTTGAATACTGAGTTTTTGGTTCCCGTTAACTTGTGCACCAGAGAGGCAGCCCTTGCCTGCCTCGCCCTTGTCCCAGCCCTGGGACCAGCATTTAATGAGCCTTTTGCTGATACAATCTCATTTCATCTTCAGGCGGTCCTGCAAGGTGGGTACTGTTGCCCCAGTTTGGAGGCGAGGAGATTGAGGTCAGAGAGGCGAGGAAGCTGGACCGAGGATGCACAGCTCAGAAGGGGCAGCAGCAGGACTGGGGCCTTGTCTCTGGCTTCACAGCCCCTGCTTTGCCAGCCCCAGAGCTCTGCCCCTACGAGGCCATGCATGGTCCAGAGCCTGCCTCCTGTCTCGAAGGGTCCTGTTCAGAGCCCGTCTGGTTCGTTTCTCATAGAGAGCCCCCGGAGCCCCGAGGGGTCCTCTTCCCTGAGCCCAGTGCCCCAGTGTCTGGGGCTGCGATTCCTTTCCTACTCAGAGTGGGGCTCCCCATAGGGCAAGGAGCACTGCCCATAGCACCCCATGTTGGCCGAGCCAGCTTTGCTCTGTGGGGTGCAGGGCCTCAGGTGTCCTGTTGGGCCCAGGTGGTTCCTGGTGGCCGGAGATGTTGACAAGGTCTCCAGGGATGCCCCAGACGCATGACGTGTATGCCCGTGCGGGCCGGGGAAACCACAAGGCCCTGGCAGTTTGCCTCTACTGAATCTCCTTGTGGACCAAGAACATAAACTTAGAAAAACTTTTTTCCTAAGGTATCTTCAGAATATGGTGTATTTTTATGTGGAAAAGTTATGAAGGCAGCTGTTACTTTAAAAGAAAATTCATTGAAAGTCCCGAGGTATGAAAGATGATGGCGTGCTCCTCAATCATTTTGGCATAACTTGATTGTGGCTGTAATTTTTTTGTCAAGCATGTCAGACAATAAAGTCTTTGTAAAAAGAAAGAGATGTCTGTGCGGTGCCTCTTCCCGTCTCTGGGTGCTGTGGGGGCACATGGGGAAGGGGCGGCACCATCCTGGCCAAGTCCTCGGTCCCGGACAGTTCAGATGGCAACGACTGCAGCCTTCTGCTTGCTCCAGCTTCCTGTCGGCGGGGCCATCTCCCGAGTGCTTGACGTGGGCCTTCTGTGCCCTGTTGAGTTCAAATACCTCGACTGCCTGAGTCCCCAAACCTGAGCACCTCAAGATGACCTTAGCTCTGGGCTCTTCCTGAAAGCAGCATGTTGACCCAGCCCTTGTCAAAATAAGCGCGCAGGTGTTGCCCAAGAAAAGCACTGGTGGGTATAATGAACCCAGTGTCAAAACTCCCTAAGCTGCAAAAGTTCTGCTGTTTTCATCCATCCATCCACCCACTCACCTAATTGACTACCATCCATCCATCCGTCCGTCCGTCCGTCCATCCATCCATCCATCCATCCAACCATCCATCCATCCATGTATCCATCCATCCATCCATCCACCCACCCACCCATCCATCCATCCATCCACCCACCCACCCACCCATCCACCCACCCATCCATCCATCCACCCACCCACCCATCCACCCACCCACCCACCCATCCATCCATCCACCCACCCACCCACCCACCCATCCATCCACCCACCCACCCATCCAGCCATCCACCCATCCACCCACCCACCCACCCACCCATCCATCCACCCACCCACCCATCCACCCACCCACTCACCCATCCATCCACCCACCCACCCACCCACTCACCCATCCACCCACCCATCCATCCATCCACCCACCCACCCATCCATCCACCCATCCACCCATCCATCCACCCATCCACCCACCCATCCACCCACCCACTCACCCATCCATCCACCCACCCACCCACCCACTCACCCATCCACCCACCCATCCATCCATCCACCCACCCACCCATCCATCCACCCATCCACCCATCCATCCATCCATCCACCCACCCACCCACCCATCCACCCACCCATCCATCCACCCATCCATCCATCCACCCACCCACCCATCCATCCACCCATCCACCCATCCATCCATCCACTCACCCATCCATCCATCCATCCACCCATCCACCCATCCACCCACCCACCCACCCATCCATCCACCCATCCACTCATCCATCCATCCACTCACCCATCCACCCATCCGTCCATCCACCCATCCACTCACCCATCCATCCATCCATCCACCCATCCACCCACCCACCCACCCACCCACCCACTCACCCATCCACCCACCCACTCACCCATCCACCCACTCCCTCCTTCCCTCCCTCCCTCCACTCATCCCCTCTGAAACATTCACTGAGCACTTCCCAAGGGCCTGGCTTGGACAAGGGAGGTGGCAATGTTAGCAGTGACCGAGTTAGGATCGGTGAGGGTGGGTGGGATGAAGGTGAGGGAGCCCAGGAGGACAACAGAAGTCGGCTGCCGGTCCCAGAGGGGAAGCATGGGAGCAGGAAGAACAGCTGTGAGGAGGGGCATGGAGTTCTGCTGGGGACTCGCGAACGGGAGGTGCCCTTGGGATGTGCCGGGGGAGGCGTCCAGGGGCTGGGGAATGAATGAACCTGGAGGGGGAGGGGTATCCCTGGAGATCTACGTCTGTGGGTCATTCCCAAAGCCGAGGTCTGGGGGGAGTCTCCCAGGGGCGTGTGGAGGCACGAGCAGCAGCCTGGGGCACAGCAGGACCAGGACTCTCTCCTGTCCTCAAGCGGCCCCACCTGTAACCTGCCCCTCCACCAGGGCCTCACGGGTACCTACACCCACCCATCCTGAGCCACGAGGAGCCGCCTGACTGCAGGTGCCCGGGCTGCTGCTCTCGGCCAAGGGGAACCGGAGCAGGGCTGCCGGGCAGGCGCAGGGACCTTCTGTGGCAGCGCCACCTTTAGGACAAGTGCCGCATTGCAGGCGATGCTGTGGTGCGCTGGGGTCCTGACGCTGCTGAGACACCACATGCGCCTGCTGCCTTTGGCGTAGATGGGCTCCGATTTGGGTGTTGTTTGCACCTGTGGTGAGGAGGGACCAAAAGCAGAGGCGCCAGGGTGCCCCGTGCCTCGGCCCTTGGTGATGCAGCCCTCGGGCTCACGGGCATCTTCCTCCTAGCGTGTGTGTGGCAGGGGGGGATGATATAGAATGGGGTCCCAGATGACCCTCCTATTACCCACGGGAGCCCCAGGGGGCAGTCCAGCAATGATCTTGCTCCTCTCCCTCTGCCCTTTGGGTAAGTTCACATTCTGGGAGCTTTTTCTTGCAATTCGGCTTCCAAAGGAGATGATCTCTGAACCTCCGTGAGGACCAAATTCCTAGGCCGTTTTCTTCCAGGAGACCCTTGGCCCAGCCTCTTGAATAAACTAGTGGAGGTGACAAGCTCTGGGGACAACGGCTTCTGCCAGCGCTTTCCCCATTAGTCACTCACGCCCCTAGCTGGGCCCAAACCGGGCTGACAAGCTGGGGGCCCTCTCCCAGAGGGCTCTGGCTACTCCTGGGGGCTCTCAGTCCCACCCACCCATTGAAGGCAGGGACTGTGAAGATCTCCAAGGTGTGGGGATTAGGCTCTGCTGTCTGGAAGCTCATGGTGCACCTGAGAAGGCTCATCTGATCACAGGAAAGCAGCAGAAACCTTCAGGTCTTAATAGGCTTGGGGACCGGTGAGTGGCACACGAGGTCAGGCTTGAGGCCCCCGAGGAAGACCGAACCCACAGTACAGGGGCAATCAGGGAAAGCTTCCTGGAGGAAGTAGCCTAGCTGGGCCCTGAACAGCAGGAAATGTTTTTCCCATTGCTAAAACCTTTTTAAATTGGAATAATTTTACATTTACTGAAGAGTTGCAAAAATAGTACAGAGAGTTCCTCTGTCCCCTTCACTCAGTTTTCCCTCGTTAACACCTTATGTAACCATAGTACGTTATCAACACTAAGACATTAACCTCCCCCGTTTTTGATCAATATCCCTTCTCTGTTCTAGAATCCAACCCAAGGTACCATGTGCCATTTAGTGGTCCTGCCTCCTTAGTCTCCCGAGTCAGTGGTGGTTTCTATCTTTCCCAGCTTTTTATGACCTAGAAGTTTTGAAGAATACCGGTTGAGGGTTTTGTAGAGTGTCCTTCAAGTTGGGTTTGATGTTTTCCATGATTAGCCTGGGTGATGTATTTATATAATACAGACCGGAGCAGCACAGTGAGGACGTGCCCTCAGATGCCACGTGCGGGGTCACGGGCTGTCACGGGGGCCTGGTCACAGGGCTAAGGCAATGCCTGCCGGGTCTCTCCACTGTAAAGGCGCTCGTCTTCCCTCCCAAGTCTGCCTTACTCGTCCAGCTCACACTCGAGGAGCGAGGAATTAAGTTCCCCCTTCTAGAAGGGAGAACATCAAAGAATTTGTGGCCATGTGTTAAATCACTGTATGGGGGGATATTTTGAGTCTACGCAAATATCCTGTTTCTCCTTAAGGTTTTGTCCACTAATGTTAGCATCCATCCATGGATCTTGCCCGGAGCAATTGCTGTGGTGTTCTCATGCTGATTTCTCTTTCTCCTTTCCTCCTACATTACTTGGATTTTTCTATAAGGAAGACTTGTCCCTTCCCTGCCATTTATTTATTTATATTGGCATGGACTCATGGCTATTTTATTTTTCAGATTATAATCTAATAGTATCATTATTTATTTTGCTGTACAATGTGTTCTTTGTCCATTGGAAGCTCTTTCAAGTTGGCTCCAGCGCCCTTTTGACGGGGGCCCAGGTGACCCCAACCCCCGTGTGTTTCTCCTCCTTTATGGCACTACAAGATGATCCAGGCTCATTTTGTATTTTCCTTGCTCAGCCCCAGATCAGCCATTTCTCCAGAGAAATCGAGCTCCTTTTATTTAGAAACTAAGATCTGGGTTGTAGATGTGCTAGTTGCTGCTGGGGTATCACTAGTTCTAGGCCCTCTCAGTGGACAGATCTGGGAGATTCATGTAGTATACTAACCCATCTATGCACACATTTACCTACCGCTCTCTCTGTATCTATCCACCCATCCACCTATCATCTCTTTATACTGAAAGAAGCCTTAGTTCATATTGATCCCCATTCCCATCCTCGACTCTACCCCAGCAAGGCAGAATTTATTCTTGCCTTCCTGTCTTGTGTATTAGTTACTTCTGTCTTGACAATGAGAAGTCTGGCTCCCGTCTCTACATTCTATTTATGCATTTGTTCAATCCTGATGTACCTACAAAGTAATTTCAGAATTGTTGATCTGTACCTTTATAAGAAACATAGTTACAGGCTAGAGTACAGCACTTAGCCCAATCCTTTTTATCTTTAGTTTTGCAGTCTAACTTTTGTGTTTTGAGGTTGAAATAACTGCCAAGGTTGAGCGGGTCAGCTCCTTTCCCTCCCCTGTGAGGCTGTCATTCAGTTGCAATACAATTAGATTCTTTTGTCACAGTCTGCATCCCATCCTGAGATTCCCTGATATCCTGGTTGATTGTTTAAAATTTGCATTTAAAATTGTTTTAAACTTGTTCAATCTTTGTAGTGTTCAGTTGTGAGGGGTTTTACAAATGCACAGAGTTCTGTATATGCCACCCCAGGACCATAGGGAACAGTTCCTTTGCCCCCCCCACCCCCCGCCCACCAAATTCCTTATTCCTTATTTGGCCTCTTCTTAATCACACAGTTTTCCAAAATGGCTGTATGTTTTTGCAATCCGGCCGGCAATGAATGAGCATGTTCCTGCCGGTCCACATCCTCACAGGAATCTGATACTGTCAATTCAAAACATTTTAGTCAGTTGAGTAGGTGTGTGTTGTAGCTCATGGTGCTTTTAACTCCCATATCCCTAAAGACTAATGATGTTGAGTGGCTTGTTATATGCTTATTTGCTGTTCACATATATTCTCTGGTGAAGTGTCTGTTCAGATCTTTTGTCTCCTTCCTTGAAAACAGGTTGTTTTCTTGTTTGTGAGTTTTAAGAGTTCTTTACGATCTGGATGTAAGTCCTTAATTGAATACTTGATTTGCAAATCTTTTCTTCCAGTCTGTGGGCTGTCTTTTCATTCTCTTCAATTTCTTGGAGCATAAGTTTTTAACTTTAATGAAGTCCAATTTAACAATTTTTTCTTTTATGGATTGTGCTTTTGGTGTAGTAACTAAAAACTCATCGCCAAACCCAAGGTCATGCGGTTTTTCTCTGATGTTTCCTTGTAGAAGTTTTATAATTTTATGTTTTACATTGAGGTCTATAATGCATTTTGAGTTCAGTTTTGCATGACACATGAGGCCCCTACGTGTCAAGTTTCATGTTTTTGCGTATGGACGTTATTTCTCCATTGAATTGAACTGTCTTTGCACATTTGTCAAAAACCAGTTGACTGTATTTGTGTGGGTGTATTTCTGGGCTCTGTTTTGTCCCATTGATCTAAAAGCCTGTCCTTTTGCCAATATCAGACTCCTCTAGTTACTATAACTTATGGGTAAATCTTGAAATTGGGCAGTGTGAGTTCTCCAATTTTGTCCTTTTTCAGAATTGCTTTGGCTATTCCAGTTCCTTTACCTTTCTATATACGTTTTTGAATTAACTTGGTGGCATACAAAAGAAATCTTGCTGAGATTTTGATTGGGATTGCATAGGATCTGCAGATAAAACTGGACAGGAGAGAGACTTTAACAGGTCTGAGTCACAATTCATGGAAACCATTGATCACTCCATTAATTTACATTTCTCTCATCTATGCTTTGGAGTTTTCATCATACAGATCTGCACACATTTTGTTAGATTTATACCTAAGCACTTCACTGGGGATATTGTAAATAGTATTGTTTTTCAAACTTGACATTCCGGTTGTTCACTGGGGGTATGTGGTTAACTTTTGTATATTGACCTTATATAACTCACTTTGTTAGCTTTTTGGGTGGGTTCTTTGGAATTTCCTATGTGGATAACCATATCATCTGCAAATAGAGACACGTTTTATTTTTCTTGCCTGATTGCACTGGCTCGGACTTTCAGTACAATGTTGAATCAAGTGATGAGACGGGACATCCTTGCCTTGTTCCTGATCTTAGGGAAACAATCACTTACCATTTACTATTATGTCAGCTGCATTTTTTTTTTATAAGCATCTTTTCTTCAGTTAAGTTCCCTTCTGCTCAAAGTTTGCTAGGAGTTTTTCTTATGAATTAGTGCTGAATTTTGTCAAATGCTTTTTCTATATCTATTGAGATGAGCGTATGTTTGAAATGTTAGGTCTAACTGTGTGTGTCTCTTTGAGAGTTTACCTTCGTGAGAGTTTGTTGAACTTCTTGTATATGTATATTCATGTTTTTCTGCAAATTTGGGAAGATTCAGGCTGTCATTTCTCCAGAACTCTTTCTGCCCCTCCCTTCTCTCCTCTCCTCCTGGGGTCCCACTGTGTGTATGCCGGTCGCCTTGATGGTACTCCATAGGCCTCTGAGGCTCTGTACATTTTTCTTGTCTATTTTTTCTTTCTGTTCTTCGGATTGGATGGTCTCAATTCACATCTTCATATTTTCTGACTTTCTTTTGCACCTTTAAATCTGCTGTTAAGCCCCCCAGTGAATTTTTAATTTCTTATGCCTTTCAAACTCCAGAATTTCTATTTTTTTTTTTTAATACTTTCAATCTCTTTATTTAGTACTTTTAATATCCTGTATTATAGTGAGAAATTGGTCTCGTACTTTTTGCTCTTAGGCTTTTTGTTCTTTAGCTTTTGAATTTATTTAAAACAGCTGGTTTAAAGTTTCTAAGTCCAACATCTGGGCTCCCTCAGGGACAGCTGTTATTGGTTACCTGCTCCCACCCCGTGTATGGACCATGCTTTTCCTGGCCACCACCTTGGCAAGGTCCTCAGACCCATACAATCTCAGTGAAACCAAACCTCGTTTACGGAGAGAACCCAGCACGATGACACTGAGGGGAGACCCCCTCGCCCCCACCTCACAGCCCCCCTGGGGGAACACGAGCTGCCGGAGGGTAAGATGGAGGAGGGCCAGCCCTGCCAGTGTGGCCTGTTCATGTGGTGAGATTCCAGGTGGAGGTGGCCGCCCCTTTGCCAGAAGCTGATATCATAGCCTCCGCCATGAGCCCACCCTTCTTAGTCTGGGGTCCAGTCTGAACTGAGGCAGGAACCCTGGACACATGGAGACAAAGGCGGCCCAGCAAAACATTTGGAAATAGAGGGCCTGTGATGGGCGTGGCTGCTCTTCCCCCATGCTCACTTCTAGGAGGGGAGCTCGGCTCACTTGAGGCTACAGCCTCTGTGGGACCTGTGCAGGGGTGTAGGGGAGGTGGTCTCTGCTCAGTGGCTTTGGCCTGCACGGCTTGGGGCTGAGATGGCAGCAGAGAAGTGATAGGCCTGGGGCCTGCTGGGGAGGGTGACAGCCAGGGCTCCTTGCCCTCACCCCTGACAGCTGGCACCATGCAGCTCAGGGGCAGTTATTCTGTCTGCTTCTCCCAAGTTCCTTCCAGAAGCTTCCAGAAGGCAGCAAACTCTATGTCTCCCTTCTGTTTCACAACAGGCAGAAGGGACTACAGCAATTTAAAACTTCTCCTAGAAGCGACGGGAAGGCAGAGCCCCGAAGCCCAGACAAGGGACCCACTTAAATGTTGGGCTGCTCTGCGGCAATGTCAGATGGCTCCTGTGCCTCCAGGGGCAGAAAGGTGGCCCCAGGACAGCCCAGCAGGGGCAGAGGGGGCAGATCTGTGTCTCAGGCACCCAGCAAGCTGTCATATAAAAGCTCCAGAAATTCCAAGTATTTTATCATTGGTGGTTCTTTTGAAGTCTCAAGAATCATTCCTGCAACGACTAACATTTTTATTTGCTCAGACTAAGAGTGAAGGGTCCTGCAGCTCAGCAGGGCATCCCTGAAGCTGCCTGGAGAGATGCCATCGAAGCTGGGGCCGCGGGCTGTGCCAAGCCTGGGCTGACTGCCAGGAAAGACGCGTGTCCGGCGTGGGTGTGGGTTTGAACTTTGGGGAGTTCATGACCCCCCTTCCCCCAGTCGTATGACTTTGGTGGCCTCGGGGACAGGCCCCCCCCCCCCCACCGGAGCACTGTGGCGGGCAGCTACTGCAGGAAGGCCCGGAGGAAGTCGTTGTAGGGGATTTGGGAAGACAGCGTCTTGTCGTAATACTCCAGGATGTGGAAGAACTCCTCCTCGGAGAGGTTGATACTGAACTGTCTCAGCACCTGCCAGGCAGAGGGGACAGCCCCGGCTTGTCCTGGTGCCATCCGACCAGGCAGCTGCCAGGAAAGGGCCGGGGGTGCGCCTCTCCTCCTGCTGCCCAGCCTGCCTCCCTCTCCATCTCTCTCCCCTGCCCTCATCCCGCCCCAGGGCAGCCCTGCCTGCGCCATCACATGAAACGGGGAGAGGCACCAGATGGGGGCTGCTGGCCCCCCCATCCCCAGCGGCCTGCTCAGAATGGGAGGTTAATAACTGCGGCTTCCCTGAAGGGTAGCCGAGGCTGGTCAGCATGTTCAGACAAGGTGGATGGACAGAGAGGAGAAGGTTGGAGGGGGGACTGGCCCCAGGGCCTTAGCTGGGAGGCCTCGGGGTGGCCCGCCTGGGAGGCGAGCAGGCCGGCAGGCGCGGGCGCAGGGCGGTGCTGATTGGACAGCGACACCGCCCGTGGCGGAGCCTGCCGGCTGCCCACTCCCTTACCGACTAGCCCTTCCTCCGCAGTGAACAGAAACCTGACGTTCTTCTAGGCTGCTGTGTGTCCAGCTAAAAGGCCACACTTCTCAGCGTCTCTTACAGCGAGGTGTGTTCTGGCCAGTTAAATTTAAGTAAGAATGTTAGGTGCGACTTCTGGGCAGCCTTCTCTAAAGAAAAAGAGCCTGCCCCTTTTCTCTTGTCTTTTTTTCTCTGTTGCCTGAATATGGAAATGGTGCTGGGCCCCCCAGCAGCCACCTTGGACCACGAGGCAACCTTAAGAAAGGAAGCCAGGTTTGAGGATGTCACAGCAAGAAGAGCGACATCCCTGATGAATGCCCAGCACCACGCTAGCTGGCCTCCCACTGTGCGAGAGAGAAGTGAACTCCCACCCTGTTTAAGCTGCTGTTAGTTCCCCCGGTTGCATGTCGCTGAAACAAACCCTGACAGGTAAGTGCCCTGGTAAATACAAATGCAGATTAGGTTATAAATTCCCTATCTTTGCTTTGTGTTGTAACTTGTTTCTAAGAGGAGACTCCTCCATGGTCAGTGGTGGGCCTGGCCCCAGGCCCGTGGGGTTGGCGTCAGCTGGAGCCGATGGGCTGGAAGCAGAGGAGGAGACTGAGCGTGGGTGTCCGCAAGGGCACCAGCTCCTGTCAGGTCTCCATTTCTACCACTCCCTGCCTGCTCCGCACCCCAAATTCCTGGGATGTTGACTGAAGAGGAGAATAGAGCCTCTTCCTCCCCAACCTCTGCCAAGGAGAATCCCTGGTGAGATTTTCACTTGACCCCAAAGTAATGGCAATGTGAGCCGATGAAAGCCACTCAGGGCCTCGGAGGGCAGATGGGCAGGCACAGGCAGTGCAGGCCCCTCGCTGGCCCGTGCCCCGCACAGCACCCCCCCTGCCGTGTCATCACCCCGGCCACCAACTGCCGTTAATTCTCCTGGCTTCTTATTTTAAAACAAGTGTTGTTTTTTTTTTTTTTAATTTAAGCTCTTGTTCGAGCAAAGAAAAACCTAAGGAAGAAGCTCTTTGTAAGTGCGTTTTGAGGTCATAACCCTCTCTCTCTGGTGTCTTGACTGACTGTGAACGTGGTTTTTAATCTAATAGCCCAGACCTCAATGTGTTCTCAACTTCAGTGGCCGGGGAGATGGAGACAGGAGTGGGGAGCGGAGGCAAGAACGGGCCGATCCGAGGAGCCCCACGTGGTTCTACAAGTGGGAGGTTTAAGTCACCCTGAGGGTGGCCGGGTTCGCTGGGAGAGCCACACCTCACAAGGGTCCGCACGGGGAGAGCGCGGCTTCGCTCCGGGGCGCTGCGGGGGGCGGCGCCCACCCAGCTGTTCTCAGAAGGCGCCGCCGTCTCAAGGGCGTTAAAGGTGCCGGAGCTCAGACTCGCAGAGGAGAGCTGCCTGGCCAAACTGGGTGGCAGGGAGGCGGGCGGTGCCATGTGCAGGGCGGCTGGGGCAGGGGCACTGAGGCGGACGCAGGCACCGGGAAGGGCAGGTACACTGGGGAGGGACCCTCAGGGCTTTAGGGACCTCGGGAGGGCAGCCTGGTGTCTGCAAGTGAGGGGTGAGGAGGGCTTTAGGGACCTCGGGAGGGCAGCCTCGTGTCTGCAAGTGAGGGGCGAGGAGACTTAGCCCTTCATGACTTGGGGTCCCAAAGGGCCTTTACTGGGTGTGGTTCTTCCCTTGAGGTTTTGTGGCAGCTGGCGTTTGGCGCCCCCTGTTCAGAGGCAGCAGACGTGCAAGACTATGCTCACCTTCCTGAAATCAGCCACGCTTAAAAGCCCTGTTCCGCCCGCATCGTACGTTTTGAACGTGCGCCTCATCGGCCTCCAGCAGTGCAAAATTTTGGGCTGAATACGCAGTAAAGCAGAGTAAAGGGAAGAAGTCTCAGCACCAGCTTCTTTCTAGAAAAACAAAAAACCCAAAACGAGGGGGTGAGAAAAGAGCTTTTGAATGGGAAGGATGGAGGGGCCAGGGCACCCCTGAGGACGGAGGGGCCAAGTGGCCCTGTGGGGAGTGGAGCGAGGGCAGTGAGCCCCCCTCTTGGGCCTCATTCCTAGTTTGCCCCCTGCTCAGGCCCCGCCCCTTGCTCCCCTGGCGGGTGTCCTCCCAGAACAGAGCCTGTAGGCAGAACTCATGATAACAACGGCAGGATCCCGTCCCTGCTGTTCATCCCAAGTCATTTCTACCCCCACACCCCACCTGGGGTGGAGGTAGGTCTCTTCATCCCCATTTCATGGATTGGAAGGGGGATTCAGGGAGGCAAAGCATCAGGATCAGTGACCCTTCCCAGCATCCTCCTGGCCGATTACAAGACAGTTTAAGGAAAAAAGAGATTTCAGTTTGGGTCTTCTAGTAGGTTATTATAATGAACAGAATTTTTTAAAAATGCAAGGTTGTAATGTATCTAGTAATTAGACGGTACCTACACTGTGATTATTTCATTTAGGTGCTATCAGATTGAAAACAAGGTATTTAGCATGATTTAGCCTCAACACTTGTCTGAGTATCACAGAGGTGACCTGTAGGTAAAAATGTGTAACACATTTTGGGAAAGTTTAATTTTAACATGGCACTACATAAAATGAATTAGCACGAAGTTAAATCACTTTCAAGTTTTACACCATTAGCATCTATGATGGAAGCTCACCAGATACTCCATAGCTATGTTAGCTGCCAATTTACCCAATCAGCTGACCTGCACGCATGGAGAGAAATGATACTGTGCTCACGTGCTCTTCCCACACCCAAGCCTGACTTAAGAAAGGGTTTCCAATCCCAGCAAAGTACAACCAATCCATCCGGAAGCCTCCACCTCTGACTCCAGCATTGCCTGAAAAAGCAGTGCCCCCGGCTGGTTTCCCAGAGGGGTGCCTCTCTGCTGCCAAAGGTTGCACAGAGGCCCCTAAGAACAGGAAAATGAAACGGCCCTTTTAGTGTCTCCGCAGGGTGACAGCTGGCCTGAAGTCCACACTTGCATGCCAGGGGCCTTGGCAGCCTCCGAGTGGATGGGACTGGTACAAGGACCAGGCAGGGCCAGGGGCCCCACTCTCTCCTAGGAAAGCCCCCCGGGGGGGAAGTCCCACCGCCTGTCAAGCACATTTAAGGCAGGGATGGGAGTGGAAGGACTGTTCTGAACATGAGTGGCGGCTCCAGGGGTTTGAGAGCGAGGCCAGAGCACAGGGGAGGTGTGCCAGCTCATCTGCCCAGAGGCCCACCTACAGGGGGGCACCTGGGAGTACCTGCCACTCCCTGGAAACCCAGCCTCCGCCTGACACTGCCTGGGCCCACAGGCTGGCCTGCCGGCTCCGCTGTGAGGATGGGCAGGGGGCTTGGAAGCAGGGCCGCCTCTGTCAGGGGAGAGCTCAGAAGGTGGCGCCAGGGCTTTTAGAAGCCAGTGGACCTCCCCCTGGATGGCCAGGGAAACTGAGGCCCAGAGGGGCAGAGGAAGGCAGAGCTGGCAGGGGCCTGGCAGGCACTGCGGTCCCCGTGGTTCTCTACATTCCTGTATCTAATGATCACAGCCTTTCTCCACTCAAAGAAAAACTGAACTAGAGAAATAATTGTCTTAATTTTAAATTTTTCTTCTGTAACTTGGCCTAAGCCTTTGATGCTAGTTTTTGCTTGTCTAAACTAGCAACATGCTAAGATCATACTTGATTTTGCACAGAATTACAAATTAAGCTACAGAGAAAATTCCTGCATGGAATCAGCCCATGTTTGCGGGGTTAGCTCACATCACCGCTGCCGGGCGAGTGGGGACTGGCTGGGGCTGGCTGGGGCTGCCCTGCACCCCTGCTCCTGGCAGCTGGGACCAAGGGTGGCTGGAATCAGCAGCGTTTCTTCCCCAAAGTGGCAATGCCAGCACGACTTGTTATTGAATTCAGTGTAACTTAATTCAATGGTACAGATGATGGGATGTGAGCATGAAAAAGCCTTTTTGTGTTTTATGTTTTGGAAGGACTCGGGAAGGCAAGTCTGTGCAAACACTGGGGTTGAACTGGGTGTGGGTGAGAAGGACAAAATCACACAGGACGGCGAGAAAGCGTAAACATCCAGGGGAAGAGTTCCCTTCTGTTGCTACTTAAGCATCTTTACTTTCTCATTTCTCTTTAGGGAAACCAAGAGAAAATTGTAGACAATGCATCATGGGTGTAGTTTACGCAAGAAAGAATGTGTCTGCAACGTCCCACCCCACGTCCAGAGAGAAGGGTCTGGCCTGTCTCAGATGGTTGATGAATAAATACATATTCTTAAGTTAAAAATGTTTCACTTTGCTATGACCCCTTCCTGGCTTCATCTTTTCAGTTAGCTGGCCTCTTAGTGCTCCCAGATGCACCGTGCAGGCAGCCCGTGCTGCTCCTGACTATTGGCCATACAGATGCTTCCGGTGCTCTGGGAAGAGCCAGGTGATCAGGCATCTGCCACTCAAAGTTTGAGAACTACCACCCCCACCCCAGTTTGAGAACCTGGGATCCAGGCTATTGGTTCCCAGTTTGGGGTCTCCAGAAAGAAAGGAAATCTTTGAGTCATTTCTGAGAAAGTAAATGAGCTGTTTGCAGTGCTTCCAAAGCCTGGTGGAGACCTCACCTGCACCCAGGCCTCTCACCTCCCAGATGTGAACGCTCTGACTACCAAATGGTCACCTGGAAACTGCCTGACTCTGCACAGCCTTTAAGTAATGGAGGAAATGGGGCAACAAAGGATTGTTTGGCAAATATATACACATATATATGTGCACATACATATGTCACACAAGTGCAATATACACACATATCACACGTGTGATACAATAACATACACATGTGGTGTACATATCATGTGTGCATGTGCGTACATCACACAGTGTTATACACACATCATTTGTGTATACAGAAAGTCTGAGCAGGGGTCCCTGGGAAGGTGGCAGTGTAGCCGGGGACATTGGACAGACAGGTCCTCACTGTCCAGCAGCCCCTCCTTGATTCTCCATGTCCACCATTGTATGAAGTAAGATGATCTGAATTTGTGATGGATGAAGGAAAACGGGAGCCCCTTCTAACCCCAGACCCCACATTTCCTAAGAATGGTTTTACATACCATTTTCTGGGCATTCTGGATTTTCATTCTCTGCATTAGTGAGGTTTCCTTTGCTTTTAACAGGAGAACACAGCTCTGAATGAAGTCACAATAAGCAAATTTCCCATTGTTCTTCAGGTCGTACTTCACGATGAGCTGCTGACATTCCTCTTTGTTTATATCCAGGTTGAATTTCTCTGCAAGAGCTAAAGACAAAAATATGAGTTCAGTTGGCGGCAGGTCATTCATCCATCCATTTGTTCATGCACCACTCGCTGAGATGCTTTCTCTGCTATAGGCCCTGGCCGGGCCCTTGCTTCTGGCGCCTGGTTGGTGGCTGGGCAGATGTGGAGTCAGTCAGATGGGTCTAAGTGTGGCGAGGAGGGAGGAGCCCCACATCCTGCTGGCCCCAGCATCCTGGCCTTTGCCTATTGTCCTGGCTTTGCACAGTCTCCATTGCTGTGGGGTGGCAGGCAGGGAGGGAGCAGTCACGGAGGCTGCTCCCAGGGGCCCGGAACTGCTGGAGGGAGTCCAGGCAGAGCTGGTGTGAGGGGAGGGGATCCCCCTGCTGTGCTGGGGGCCTGACAGGGCCCAGCTGTAGGGGGGGAGTTCAGACTCAACCCTCTCACTGAGTATTTTTCAACCAGCCTTCAGAGATACCGTCTTTAGAGTCTGCAGGAATTTATACACTTTGAGTTCTCATTCCAATGGTGATCTAAAATGTATAAAACCTATTCTGAGATACACGGACCACCCTTAAGAGATAACAGCCATGCCATTTCAGGGTTTGAGTCTGGCTTTCTGATTAGGATCATGTCGATGCCATGCAAGGTTGGCACATGTCAGTGTCACAGTATGAACACTCACTTCCACTTTGCACTAGTCCCAGTGTTCAATTCTTTTACCAGTTATAAAGCAAAAGCTTCTGTTGGAGTGACAGCTCATAATTGAAAAAGACTTAGGAGAAGATTTTAGTTTAAGGTGAATAAACGGACCTGTATTTGACAGCGTGAAAGCTCTGAAGTGTCACGGAGCAGAGACTCCGTTAACTGCTGGGGCTCACGGGGATCAGCAATGGAAGGGGGACCTTATACAAATGAGGCCTTCAAAGCAAGCAGGGGCCAGAGGTGCTGCTGTGCACTGTGCACACTGAGGTCTCTGTGTCCTTGCACAGGGGAAAGCAGTAGCACCCCAGGCCAGCCAGGACACATGGTGGGTGGCTGTGGGGCCCAGAGGAACTGCTCATCAAAGGCCCTGGGTGTGCTAGCTTGCAGGAGGTTACCAGCCGTGTATCCAAGACACAGAATGCCTTGTGAAAATTAGTTCTTACATGTAGCGTTTCACAGTATTGAGTTTTGGACGCACTACTTAAGTCACACCAGCCTATCAGAATAATGGATGGGTGGTGTCAGGGAGCTCATGGTTAAAGAGAAAAAGCAGCAACAACGATGACAGCAACACAAGTTAAGAAGGATGAGATGACATTTTCAAAATCAAAAGAATTAACCAAAAAACAGGTGGGACTCACACATGCGTTAAAGGCAACACTGGTGATTGGTTTCAGTGGGACATGTCACATTAAATCAATGTAACAACATCTGATTATTACTGATTTCATATTTCATATTTAATTTTAAGTGTTTTTTGATAGGAACCATTTACTTAAAGAGTTTAAACCTTGTTTTGTTTGTGCATTTTTAAGCTATGACCATCATAAAAGTAATTTATATTAATATCGGAGGTTCTAACAACATTATTCTTATGAAGGGGTCTGTATATTAGCCAACAAGAGGGGACCCGATGGGGCTCCCAAGCAGAGGATGACACGGTCAGATTTATTTCCCTGTAATGTAAAATGCTGCATAAACAGTATGCAACAATTAGTGGAAGCATAAATCCACCTGGTGTGATTTGAAGTTTATCAACGTGACATGTGGAGAAAATTGAGTCAACAGGGCAGAACAGGTGTTGACGTGAGTGGGGTGCCTGGAGCCCTCGGCAGGCTGACTTGATGGTGCAGGCACATATCTGCTTGGTGGCGGGTCCAGGCGTGTCCCTGGTTACCAGTGGTGGTGGCGCCTAGCCTGCATGCAACCCAGATTCTCCTGCCAGTCCCCAGGGGGTATGCTTATCTTGCCTGCTCCCGGGGAATGGACTTGTGCTAGGAGGTGACACTGTATTTTCAAGGGAACAGAAGCAGAACAAACCCAGGAACTCGGACGTGGCGATCTCCCCCTGCTTGTTCACATCCTTCTCTTTGCATTCCCTCAGGAACTCTCGCCAACAGCCCCGAACTCTCCTCCGGAGCTTGTTCTCGATCGGCTCACAGTTCTGCAAGGGGGGGGCACCTGGTGCCCTGATTGGACTGGCGGGGGTCTAGCAAGAAAGGAAATTGTCTTGTAATTTGGGATTCAAAATGGAAGCAAAAATAACGACTTACAAAGAGGATTCAGGTTTTGAGGTTCACAATTTCACAGGCAGTATTACCTCAGATATAAAATAAAAGGCAAAGTGTGGATGGTAATTTTGCCATTTAATTTTTATTTCCATTGGTGTGCTATAGTTGTGCCAAATCATAATATCCAAAATGGTTTAGGAAATAAATATATAGCCAAAATACAAATATACAGAGATGTACAAAGATTTGGGCACATTACTGGTGTGTGTGTGTGTGTGTGTGTGTGTGTGTGCATGCGCACGTGTGTGTCAAGTGACAATGACATGTTTTTCACCAGAAGAGTCTTATCAAAGGCCGGGGACTCCCTTGCTATTTGCATGGGACATCCAATCCTGCACTCACTCCCAGAACATCTGATATTATGAAATTATGTGGACCAGGTATGAGTCTGTTCTTTGTTTTATCATATTTTCCATTTAAAAACAGGGACTGCATTGCAGATCTCGCCCAGGCATTCCCCCGAGCGCCCCGCAATGCACGGTCATCCAATACAGTGACGAACTCAGCGGAATCCCGGTCTTCCTCCCAGATCCTGCACCACCTACACCTTCCCCACCTTGGTTGACGACAGTCGCCCTTCTTCCAGTTTCTGAGGCCAAAGACTTAGAAATCTTCCTTGGACTCTCCTCTCTCCCTCTCAATCCCAATCTAATCTGTTGGGAAGTCTTGTGGGCTCCCCTTCAGAGATGCATTCAGCGTCTGCCCACCGGCCACCGGCTCTGCCTGCTCGCCTTCCTGGGCGCCGCTATGGCCTCTTCCCTGGGTCACAGCCAGAGCCCCCCAACCACCTCCCTGCTTCTGCCTGTCCACTCAGCACCCATTCCACCCACAGCCACTTTTCAGCACAGTGTCCATGTCGTCTTTTGAACGAGTCACACAGACCATGTCACTCCTCTGCTTAAAATCTTGCCGGGGTTCTGTCCCCCTGGGAGTGGATGCCAGTCCTTATCATGGCCCTTCAGACCCATGTGGGTTTCCTGTGGCTGCTGTGACAGATCTACAAACTTGGTGGCTTAAAACAACATTCTCTTGCGGTCTGGAGGTCAGAGCCCGAAACGGGTCTCACCGGGCAGGGTTGTGCTCTGTCTGGCGGCTCTGGAGGAGAACCCATTCCTTTGCCTTTTCCAGCTTCTAGAGATGCCGCATTCCTTAGCCTGTGGCCCCTCCTCCACCTTCAAAGCCCTTGGCATCAGGTGGAGGCTTTCTCAAATCACACCTCTGCAACACTGACCTTCTGCCTCCTGTTCCCCATTACAGACCCGTGATTGCCTTGGACGCATCCGGAGGCATCTTAAAGTCAGCTGGTTAGCAACTTTAATTCCAGCTGCAACCCGGGTTCCCCTCAGGACGCATTGCAGGTCCAGGGGTTGGGATGCGGGCCTCTGTGCAGCGCTCCTGACCACCGTCATCTTGCTCCACTTACTGTCTTTAACTTGCTAAATACTCTACTTGTTATGTTTATACTGTTTCTTGCCCATCACCCCTCCTGAGAATGTAAACTCCACAAGGCCAGGGACCTTGGTGCTGCATTCTCCGCTCTAGAAAAGACCCAGCACATAGTAGGTGTGCCGTGGATGTGCACCGGCTGAATGGATGAGGAGCAGCTGTCGCTCACGGAGGGCTCACCTGCACATGGGCAAGGCCTTGCGCGCTGGGTCTGGGAGTGGGTCCCCTCTGCTGCGCCCGCCCTCACACACCCTCCTGCTTCCTGCGGTGAGGCAAGAGCTCAGCCCGGCTGGCCGCCCGTCTCCGTCCCAGGCTGGCGGCTCAGCCCAGGGCCAGGGCCGCGCAGTTAGACAGGCCTGGGTTTGAATCAGGTCTGCGGGATGCTGAGCACGTGTGGACACCTCTTAGAGCCGCAGTATGGTGAAGTGGGGGTACCAACCTCTGCCTCCCGAGGCCCTGTGTGCAGCAGAGCTCCACGCGGAGTGGCTCCCCCGCGGGGCGTGCGCTTTCCCGCCGCCAACACGGCCGCACGGCTCCCACCCACCTACCCCTTTCCTCACCGTGAGCCCTCCTTCTTCTCCCTTCCACCCCCCTTGCCCGGGCAGCGGAGGCTAAGGCCCCGGGGGGCTCCTCTCCGACCCTGCGCGAACTCCGGGGACGCGCCCGCCCCGGCCCGGGGCGGTGTGCGGACTGGGCGACCCCGCGGGACGGGGCACTCACACAGGGCTGCCTCCGCGGCGTGGGTCCTGCTCCCGGGCTGTGCGCGGGCGGCGGCGCTGCGGACCCGCCTTCCCCTGGGGTTTCGGGCGCGCCGCTCCCGCTCCGGGCAGCCGCCGAGTTGCCAGGGGCCGGCGGGGTTGTCGCCTTCTCCACGCTGAACCTGCTCAGGAAGTCCGGGTATTTCAGTCTCCCCTTGGCGTTGACAGGCATCTCGCTCCACAGTTTGTCAAACTAGGAAAGAAGCAAAGGTCACTGCGTGAGTGTCAGTGTAAAAAACCCCAGCTGGGCAATCCCACTGCGCCGGCGGGAAGCGGGGCACCAGCTGGGGAAGGGCTGCCCAGGCCAGCAGGGGCCGAGGCCCACCTCCGTGCACAGAGTTGGAACAGAAGAAACCCACTTGGAAGACTGGAAAAGCAAAGACAAGAGGATTATTCATGGCTTCCGCGGGATATTTTTTAATTGAATTGGGCCCTTAGTGAGCAGTGTAAGGCCATTAAATCTCGGGATTAGTCACAGTGACTGAGCTGCAGGCTATAAGAACATTTTAGGAGAAAATGCAAATCAAAGCCCTGGCCCACCTTGGTCCCAGGGAGGCCCAGCCAGACTCATTGCTCATCCTCGCGGGCACACCTGAGTTCTGCAAACAGCTCACCAGGTGACGCAGCCCTCAGCGCCTGTATTTGCATCCACACTTAATTTCACCCTGAGGGCAAATGCTGTCTCCTCACAAGATGAAAAGGGAGGCTTTTGGGAAACTGGGGAGAAGTTTATGGCTTTGCACTGGCGCCTCTGATGTCATGGGCTGTGTGAGAACCACACGAAGTGCAGCAGAATGACTCAGTGCATCCTACACGAGCCACTTCTGATGACTTGAGGGCTTCCAGGGAGCTAAGAAGAGCTGTAACTTACTTCCAGTTTGGTATTTTATCGTCCCTACAGCCTGTTGAGCTCCCGTCTCCAGCGTGCTGAGGGAGCAGCCGCCCCCCAAGAGGCAGAGGGAGGGACATTCCCTTCCTGCCCCCACGCGCCTGGCCTCAGTCAGAAGGAGACTTTGGGGCTCCACTGAAATTTTCTAAAAACAAAGTAAAAGAGACCATGTCCAATGCTATTTGAAATTCAGGAAATGAAGTGGGAGTGAGGAACAGGAGAATGTTCCAGGCCCCGAGAAGGAGAAAGGTTTAGTTTAGGACAATATTCTTCATTAAAAAAAAAATGTTATTTTGAAATAATTATGGATTTGCAGGAAGATGCAAGGATGGCGCAGAGCGGTCCCTGGTACTGTCCGTCCACTTTCTACCAAAGGTTACATCTTACGTAACAACTTCAAAACCAGGACACTGACATCGGTGCAGTGTATGTATGTTCCATGTCATCTATCACATATGTAGTATTCATGTTGCTTATTCATGGACGCAAGAGCGTCCCAAGGGCTCAGCTAAATGATTAGGGAGGCCAAGGTGGGGTGTGGCCAGCTCCAACAGGTAAAGGTGTGGCCAGGAGAGGCTTCACTGGGCTTGAAGTGCATCTGGAAGGAGGAACAGCAGGGCCAGATACAAGGGGGCAGGGGCAAGCAGAGATGGCAGTAAACACAGGGGAGTATTGCACATCCCCACTTTGTAGGGGAGGACACCGAAGCTCAGAGAGGCTGAACAACTCTCCCAGGTCACACAGCTGGACAAATGCAGAAGAGGGTTGAAACCGATCTGCTTGCCTGAAGGGTTGTTTTGTTCTCTGCCTGCATTTTTCTCACTTCCTAGGGGGTGTCTGTTTTAGAAATACCACCTCTGAAATGTTCAGAAGTGTTTAACAGTTCCTTTCCCTAATAGCACATTCAAAGTCTTCACACAATCATTATGGACTGATCTAAACTGCCTGGCTGGGGAGGCTCTCCCTGTGGGTCTTTATCTTCTTAACAATATCCAAGTAGACCCAGTTCTGACAATCTTTATAGCACACTCATGCAGAGCCACGAAGACCCATCTTTTTCAAACTCCATCTGCTAAGAAAGTAACTCTCCCTTTTGGAAAGGCTAATTACACCAAAAGGCTTCAAAAGATGTGGCGCGCTCAGACTGACAGAGCTCCACAAGTCAAGAAAGCTGGCCCTCTGATTCAGGATGGTTGGAATTCTTTTAGGATGAGATAAGTTTTTATAATGTAGATAAACCAAGTCCCAAAATCGGCACTTGAAAGCTATTTAATATGGTTGGGTTGGGACTGCCCCAGAATCTTTAGTGAAACTCTCTTGAATAACAGCACGAGGGGTCCAGACATGTTTAGAGTGCACATCACTTCTGTGATCTTCCTCTCCCAGATGCTGTGCCGTTTGATGGAGAAGGTAACTGGCTACGTAACTCCCACAGGGAGAACAGACGATCTCTGGAACCGTTTTCTGTTCAGCAGCCTGTATCCATCAGTAGCCTTCCCAGATATTGCACATTCTTTGCAAATCGTCACCCAACTTAAACCATGGTACTTATGCCAGACTTCAGCACTCTCGATGAGGCAGGCTATGTTTGAGACGCGTTCACATATTTAAGAAGGCAGCATTTAAAAATAAGTGCTTGATTTTGTTGGGGAGGTGGGAGGCTTGATGTGCTAGGGATGGAGATGCTTTCTTAGTGGACGATTAAAACCAAGTTCTCCGTTTTGAATACCAGATATGACAACATGTTGTTAATTTATATCTATAATTATAATTTTACTAGTTTAGATGAAATAAAAAGTTTTTATTAGTAATACCTTTATTAGTTGGCCCCATAGGATAATAATGCAACTGTATTAATTCTAAGGCTTCTACCCATTTACAGTAACGGAGAGAAGTACTAGTGAATAGAGGTCTCACTCAGCATTGATGTTCTTTGGGACAGAATTGTTTGGAATAACACTTTATTTTGGTTAATAAAAATGATCATAATGCCCAAAAAAGATGATATTTTAGGAGAGTTAAATCGTGTTGATATTGTTGATGTCTTTAACAAAGTCATTCTTCAGGGTAGTGAGTTCAGAGGCCTCAGCGGGGCTGGGGGCTGGCGTGTGATCAGCCCTGTCTGTGAACACTTTTAGGCCTTACCCTGAAACTCAGAAAATGAGGCTTGGGGATGGAGAGACCCCACCTGGCAGGGAAAAGTGACACTTCCACCTGGGGAGCTCCAGGAAGCCTCCTGCGCGGAGCCTGAGCAGAACCAGCAGGAAGGAGGGAGGCCGAGTTGCCTGGCAGGTATTCTGTATTTCGTTCTTCACCTGCGCTGCTCCCCGGGAACGGGCGCCGGCCTGCCTGAGCCCTGGAGGGGGCTGTAGTGGTGTGCTTCCTGGGTGAAGGGGTGTCTGCTCTTGCTGTGGGCTCTCTGGTGCTCTGTGCTACCTGGCTGTTTAGGCACTAGACCACCAGGGTAGCGTGGAGAACGTGGACACCGTCCATTCACCAGGATTCACTGAGCACCAGCTCTCTTTCAGCATTTGGGCCACAGTGAGGAACAATCAACCCAGGGTGCTGTTCCTGGGCGCGGGCACTAGTGTGATTGTTGGCTCAAGTCAGTAAGCAAGGCAGGCCCTTGGGTCGCCATCCCGCAGATAGATGCTCTTGGCCTTGGAAGGCCACGAAGGACCAAAGAGGCCCAGGGCAGCAGGTTGCCAGAACCTTTGAGCTAAAAAGAGTCTAGCTCAGTCCTTGGGGAGGAAATGGCAGAGAACCTCTTGGGCGGTTCAGTGTTGGGCAGGAGGACCTCGGAGGGGGTGGCCTGTACCCAGCCTGTGGACAATGAAAAGGCCTGCCGGGGGTGGGCATGCCACCAGCATGCTTGCAGTAGAGAGCATCTGAGAGCACCGAGCAGAACCACAGGGAGAGGTGAGGGCAGCGGAGGTAGGGTGGCCGGGGGTGGGCAGAGCAACTGATAGGCACAGGTGTGGGGAGAGACTGTTACCACTTTGGGTCACACAAGCCCAGGGACAATCCAGACAAAGAGGGAGAAGAGCAGTAGCTGGAGGCGAGTTTAATTTGATTTAAAAAATAAAAGTGATACCATTTGACCCAGGAATTCCACTCCTAGGAATTTACCCTAAGAATGCAGGAGCCCAGTTTGAAGAAGACAGATGCACCCCTATGTTTATTGCAGCACCATTTACAATAGCCAAGATATGGAAGCAACCTAAGTGTCCATCAGTCGATGAATGGATAAAGAAGATGTGGTACATATACACAATGGAATATTATTCAGCTGTAAGAAGAAAACAAATCCTACCATTTGCAACAACATGGATGGAGCTAGAGGGTATTATGCTCAGTGAAATAAGCCAGGTGGAGAAAGACAAGTACCAAATGATTTCACTCATCTGTGGAGCATAAGAACAAAGAAAAACTGAAGGAACAAAACAGCAGCAGACTCACAGAACCCAAGAATGGACTAACAGTTACCAAAGGGAAAGGGACTGGGGAGGATGGGTGGGAAGGGAGGGATAAGGGGGAAAAAGGGGCATAAGATTAGCACACATAATGTAGGGGGGCACAGGGAGGGCTGTGCAACACAGAGAAGACAAGTAGTGATTCTACAGCATCTTAACTATGTTGACAGACAGTGACTGTAATGGGGTATGTGGTGGGGACTTGATAATGGGGGGCATCTAGTAAACATAATATTGCTCATGTAATTGTACATTAATGATAGCAAAAAAAAGAAAAAGATAAAAAGAAACCAGAAAAAAAAAAGTGACATTATCTGCACCGTGGTTGAAATGGTGCATTTCATACTCATCACATAAACAGAAGGCCCCCAGGAGTCTGCAATGAGATTTCAAACAAAATAACAACAAACACCCCCAAAATCTCCAAGTATTTTTAAAATAGAGGATAGTCTGAACTCTTTGTAGTCTGGGGTTTCCAGAGTATAAAGTACAAAGGCCGGATCTCGTACAACACTGCTTAGGATGATGAACCAACATGTTTCTTACCTGCTCGTCAGTGAGAATTTGGATGTGGTGAGTGCAGATGGCCCTGAACTCATCCCTGGATGCGGTGTTGGTTTTCATGGTGTCGAACCTCTCAAACTCCTGGGCGATGGCATGGTAGTGGGAAGTCACTGCTTTGTGGACCCGCAGCAGGACCTCTTGGTTTGCCATTTCCTTGGGAGACATGGGTGGCGGGCCTTTGGGCATTTTCTCAGCCCACTCGGAAGTAGTCTGGGAAAACAGAATGGAAAAATTGATATGTTTAATAAATAATAAATCACCTCTTGGTTCTGGGCCCACTGCCCACGGCTGGTCCTGGGAGGCCCAGCTTAGCGAGGAAGTTGAGTCAGGAGACAAACGCAGCCCAGATGCAGGTCGAGAACAGGAGCCAACCACACATTCAGATTTACCCGAAGATGGAGCAGAAGTGAGTCAGTGCCCCCCACAGGGCAGCAAGTGGGCCAGGCCAGGGAGGGGGCACCTTTCATTCCTGCTCAGCCCTCAGTCTGCTTTTCGGGTGCGTGCCTGTGCTGAGTGGGAAGGGGTCCGCAGAGGGGTGTCTGGCCTGCTCTCATTTCTGGAGGTCAGCTGATTCGTACTCAGAGCAGCTAGAATCTGAAAGGCAGGTTTGGATGGCTGGTACCTGTCCAGCTGCAGCACCGCTGGCGGCTAAATGCTTCCCTAAGTCTGAGAAGTTTTGAGGCACACGAGGATTTAGTGCAGAATTCGTGCGGGTGAGGCGGCGCTGGCTCCTGGCTGGGAGTTCCTGTTCTGACCCTCTCCTTGGTCAGGGGGCGCCTGGGTGTTGGGAGGCACTTTCAGGGCCTCATGACACTGTCCAAGGGGCTTGGGAGCCTGGAGGAGGGCCGAGTCTCAGCCTGGGCTCAGGAACAGCGTTCTGTGGGGAGGAGAACGGCTGCAAGGAAAAAGGGCAACAGAAGCCCCTGCTTACTGTGTGTTTAGGCTTACATGCTGCATGAGGGCTTGTGGCAAAGGGAGCTGGAGGGGCCGGGGGAGGACTGCAGCCTTTGCTCGGCATCTGCTGGTGATCGCTGAGGTGGACAGGCGGGGCAACGGGAACAGCAGGCAAGGTCACCTAGCCGTCACTGAGCGGACCCTGAAGATGACAAGGGTGTCTGTGTTTATCCTGGGGCCAGTCAGGGGGAGAGGGTGAGCTCCGTGGTGCAGTCAGGCTTGGGAGACAAGCTCAGAGGGAAAGCTGGAGGAAGGAGACGAGTCCTGAGCCTCCTGCAGAGGCCAGGGGCCCGGGGAGGAGCAGGTGCACGGCAAGAACCCCAGCGTCCATCTACTTACTGTGAATTGAGAAAGGTCCCCAACCGGACCTGTGGGCGCTGTGTCAGCAGGCTGGCCCCTGGAGTGTGAGGAAGGGGTGGGGCTACGGGATGGGGGTGCAGCCTGGGCTCTGTGAGAACCCAGATGGCACGTGGAAGCTGTCCCTACACGGGGGCGCATTCCGAGGTATGCCGGCTCTCCTGACATCAAAACCCATGGGAACTGTTAGCTGTGACAGCTCTTACAGTGCACCCGTACTGTGCTAAGACCTTTACTAGATTATCACATCTAAGCCCCCCAACTAGTTTTAAGACTTGGTCATGTTTCATTTTAAGCAATTTCATAGCAATATATGTATTATATGTTACTATCCTTCAGGACAGAGGGTAATGTTACTTTATGAAATTGTATTAACATAGGATGCTGTTAGGAATATCCAAAAAAAAAAATGTGAATAAGCACAGTTATGTTCGAACCGCAGCCCATCACACCCTTGACACACAAAGGTTAACAGCAGTTTTTAAATAGGTCCATTTAGAACCATTTACAAAGCAAAGGAATGATTTTCTTTTTTGATTCTAGAAAATGAAAGTGATACTACTGATGCATATTATGTTTTCAAGCAGTCGGAAGTGCACCTCCTAGAGCCGACACATGGGTATTTCCCTAAACATCCCAAGGGGTGCTGGCATTCCGTCCATAGAGGAACCTCTCCCAGATGTAGAGTCATGTTCAAAGTCCACCCTTACCCTTGTCACCCCTTTGGGGCCTGAGGACCGTGGGTCCTAGTGAACGTTACTGGAGAGAACATGGGTGACCATGCCCAGC
The DNA here is from genome assembly GCF_030020395.1 of Manis pentadactyla. Taxonomy (NCBI): domain Eukaryota; kingdom Metazoa; phylum Chordata; class Mammalia; order Pholidota; family Manidae; genus Manis; species Manis pentadactyla. Next base: position 5,578,844 of record NC_080028.1, on the reverse strand, counting down.
ACGGGAAGGCGGAGTGCCGGGTCTGGGGGACCAGCACTGGGCCCTCCCCACTCTCCCCAGGCTCCTCACCCGTCCAGGAAGAATAAAGGCTCACAGGAGATGGTGCATGTGAGCGCTCCCTTGCTCAAAGCGTTAACACGCAAAACAAATTGAAAACACTGTTATTCTAACAACAGAGTTGGAAGAATACTGACAATGTAGAATATGCAGCCTTAGATTAATATGCTTTAAACTGCAGAGGAAATTGAATGCTTTTCTAGCATGATGTAGATTAATAAATTTAATTTAGGATTTAGGCCTGAATAGACAGGTAACCATAAAAAAAAAAAAACCCTGAAAAAGCTGTTAAAAGATCTATCATCTATTATTTAAAAAGTGCCAAGACTGGCTGATTTTAAGGGCAAGCTGTATCTAACTTTTAAGAAGTAGGTAATTTTTATTAGTCGAATTATTCCAGAATACAAAGATGGATGATAGAGTATTCCAATTCATTGTGCATTGCCCCAAAACCAAAATATGATAACAAAAACACTTGAAAGGAAAAATATAAAACAATCTAATTTATGGACATTAATGCACAGACATTAAAAACATTTTAAAGACCCTTAGAAATATTTAGCACTGTACTTTAAAATGACAACCCAACATCATCTAGGGTTTATTTCAAGTATAAGAGCCCTCCAAGATTTAGCAAATATTTCCGTTCCTTAGAGCAGGTCGCATGTCAACAGACGGCAAAAAGGCATCTAACAAAATTCAACAACTATTCCTGATAAGAATGGTATAGAATAGAATGAATAAACTATATGGAAATAAAATGAATATCCTATGTATAAGTATTAGTCAGACACTACCTGCAAATATATTAAACAGGTGAAATGTTAAAGCTTTTCCATTGAAGTCACAAATGGGATAGGCAAGCTCACTGTCAGTTCTACTGCTCACATTTTTAGAGGCTCCAGCATTTGAACTAAGACAAGAAGTGAAATAAACAGTATAAATGTTGGAAAACAAGATTCACCATTATTTGTGGATATGACTTTCCCACTAGAAAATCTTAAGAAAATTAGGTAAGTGGCTGGATTCAAACCAAAATACTAAGGAGCAATATCATTTTTTACAGTAATTATAATCAGTTAGAATTTGTATTGTGAAAGAAATTCACATTTACATTAATGACAAACTATTAAATACCTTGGGATAAATTTTATATAAAGGCATAAGACCTATATAAAGAAAGCTATACATATTCTATTGAACATTTTTCAAGCAAGATGGAAATAAAGAGAGACATACTATGTTTGTAGATGTGAATACTCCATTTCAAAAGATAAAACCTTTCTCAAATCATACATATAATAAAATTCTAATAAGGACCTCAATGGATATTTGGGGGAATCATTAGATATATTGATATTAAAGTTGATGTAGGAAAATAAATATATGAGAATTGCCATGAAATTCTTAGAACAGGCCAGCAATGAAGTTTTTGACTCGTCAGATATTAATATGCCATAATCTTGATATAATTAGAATAGTATAGCTAGGTCTAGTAATACACAAATAAATCAGCGGATACCTACTCAGACTGTACTGAGTGAGAGCTCCGTCTCTACTGGGCCATTACATCACAAAGACTGCTTGTTACAGCATTATAAAAGGAGTAGAGAATGGTATGGCTGACTCAAAGATAACCTTAGGTAAGAGTGGCCCCCCTAGCAACAAAGAACCTCCAAGTTTCATAAAGGAAAATTCTTTCTTCTCTACCCTTGAGTCATCAGCTGAAGAACATGGTCCTCGCAAGGTCTCTGTCTCAGCAAATAGAAATTGTCCTTCCAGTAGCTTAGGCCTGGAGTCACCTGTACTTTCTCAACCACCCATATCCAAACCACCCATATCCAAACCACCAACAGATCCCAACAGCTCTGCTTTCAGTATATATTTGCAAGTTGACCCCTCCATCCTCACCTCCTGGTCCAAGCCACCATCATGTTTTGCACAGACTACTATACATCTCACTGCTCACACCCGCAGTCATTTTCCTCCAAGGATGATCTTTCTAAAGTATTCGCACACACAAGTATTAACACTTGTTGTCTGGATGGAGGGGTAAGTGAGGGCAGAGCCATAATCAAAAAACCATTGTCATTTTCCTCTGAGGATTATAGTTTTAAAGTGCAAGGGAGATGAAGCAGGATTCTGAAATGGCTTCACATATTGCTCAGAGTAACCGGCAGAGCCTCACAACGGTCCCCTCTCAGTCCACCCACAATGCTCTCTGATCTCACTTCTGTGACCTGTTCCTTGGCTCGTTCTGATCAGAGCCACCAGGCCCCCTGCTTTGCTTTGAACACAGCAAGCACATTCCTGCCTCAGGGTCTTTGCACTTGCTGTTCACACACTTCCTCCGGGGTTTTAAAACATTTCTGAGCCGCACTCCACCTCCCCTCTTCCCTTTCCCTGCTGGGTCCTGTTACACTTACTGCTCTCTGGTCCACCACATACTCATTTCTTAAGTGTCTTTCTCATCCTAACAGAAAATAAATGTCATGAAGGTGAGACTCTAGTCTGTTCACTGCTGAATCCCAAAGTGCTTAGAACAGAAGCTGGCACACAGTGGGGCCTTGATTTTTGTTCAAAGAAAGAATGAATAAACAATACATTCACACAGTGGCAAGTAACAAGACCAATACAGTGAATGAGGTGGCAGGGTCCTTGGGCTCTGCTCTGACACTGGATCCACTGCTAAAAAACTCCCACCTTGTCATGATGTAAAGAAGTGTAAATGAAAATAAGATTCTGCCTTTTTTCCTCTAAGAAACTGGCAAATGTTTTGGTTGATAATACCAGTGCTAGAAAAGGTGGAATAAAGGTATCTGGATGAGAAGGTCCTATCCTTTAACGAGTACCCCACCTTTTCAGATACTGTTTAAGGAAATAACAAGGTGAGCTCACAGAATTATGATCCTTCTAGGATTATTTACAAAATACTGAAACAGGATTATTAACAAAATTTATAAGAAATAAAAAATTGGCAACAGTTTGGATGTTTAACATTTGGGGAATGGTCAGATAAAATAAGATATTTTTATAAGATGGATTGCAAATGCAACTGTTCAGAATGTTTCAAGGAATAATTTAATAATGTGGTAAAACGTTTGTGATGCACTAAATGGTAAAGGACCACAAGGTGGTCCAAATGGTCCTCCCCCGAAATACACACACATGCACACATGTGCACACACAGATACACACACGAGTATTGACACTTGTCCTCTGGGTGGAGGACTAAGTGAGGGCGGAGGCGTGAGGATGGCTGGAGCCCCTGAGCTGGGAGTCGTGCCTTCCCTCCAGGATTGGGGGTCCCGAGGCACACAGCTGGGACAAGCCTGCTTGGGAGGGATGCTAAGGAGAGGCTGGTCTGGGAGCCCTGCTCGGAGCCACAGCCCCTGCTGTTCCCCTGTGATGGGGCTCACCTGGGCCACAGAGTCCCAGAGCCCTGAGGGGCGCGGGCCCCTGTGCTGGTGTAGGACACACACACACACACACACACGTGTGCTGCCTTCACAGGGAAGGAGCCTCACTACACGCCTGCGGCTGCTGGACTGACCCATTCCCAAACACCGCGGCCCATCTGCTGTGCACAGGCGCTTTTCTAGATACCGGGGAGGCGAGGTAGGAAGCGATCCTTAAAAAACGTCTCTGCCAAGGTGGGGTCGTGCAGGTCCTCTGTTAGAGGTCCTAATGGGGTGGTGTGCCCTGCGAAGGGGGCACTGTGCTGTGAACACAGCTGACCCCAACGGCTGGCCCCAGAGGCGAAGGAGGTGCAGGCGCTCGCAGAGGAGACCCTCTCCTCACTCAGCAAGCTGACAGGCACGTGGAGGGTGGGTGGCTGAGAGACCCCCCAGGCAGGGATCCCCAAAGAGCAGCAACACCTGGAGCCCCATGGCTGGGCCCGCAGGGCAGCGCAGGGAGCAAGGGGCCTGGAACAGGCAGCTTCCGGGAGAGACAGAAGCGGCCCGACCAGGCACGGCGGCAGGGCACGGAGGAGCGCCGGTGGCTGACTTCTCACCAGGGTGGTTTCGTGGCCAGTTGGAGAGGCCCCTTTGTTGTGTATCCGCTGTACAGAACTTAGAAGCTACAAAAGGCTCCAAGGAAAAACGAGGATTGTCAATAATCCCACCCCCGCAGCACCAGTGCCATCGCCTCTGTGCACAAGGAGCGAGCCAAGGTCTCCAGGCTCTGGTGGAGGCGGCCACCCCGCTGCCCACCGCACACGGCCTCGAGGACCCCCGGCCTCTGCAGGGCAGAGCCTCCTGGCCCTTCCATGGGGGGCACGTGGACTGGGGATCTGTTAGGCACCCGTATTCCTGTTCCCATCCAGCTTTTTAACAAAGCCGTTCAGCCACTGCCAGCCTCGCTCCGAGTGACTGGAGACGCCAGAGAAGAACAGATGGTTCTTGGTCTGGCGCTTTTGTGTCCCTGGCACTTCTCACGTGATCATTATATCTGAATGAGGAAGAAATAGTGCTTTTTCTATAACCAGAAGAAATGTTTCTCCTAATCAGAAAAGACACCACTATCTTCAGATGCAAATGTCACTTTCCAGCACTAACGATGCTTTCCATAAAAGGCACCTCAGGATAGGAATCAGAGCTGCAATATGGACAGAACGAGGGGAACAGACGAGGGGCCAGAAGCCCACCCTCACCCACACGTCTGTGGAGCAAGAGCCGCAGGCCTGCACCCTCAGCACCCCTCCCAGCTGACAAGTGCACAGGCTCAGCTGTTCCAGTTACTTTTTAAATGCAGGGGAAAAAAATAGGGAATATCATGCTTATGTGTTAGGAAGGAGTTTTCCTTCACTTATTCAGGGGTGTGTGTGGAACCTCGTTTTAGCAAACAATTGTCCCTCTTGTTGTCATAGAGCAATACGGACCGTCCACTGCCAAAAAGAGAATTCCTGGTCTCCTTTGTGACTATACCACAGTTTTGGCAAAATATATAAAAGAAATAATGTCCTAATACATGAAGTATACAATCATTAAAGAGCCTACTCATGACACCTCACTTTTATGTAGTGCTTCTCAGTTTCAAATGTATCCACATAACTCATTTAGTACAAAGCAAGTCACAGCTTTACAACATAAACCTGTGGTTCTAAATGCTGCTGTTGCAAGGAATCATGGGAGCGGCCCTCACGATGGGCTGCGGGTCGGAAGGAAGAGAGCACAGGCCTGGGCGGAACTCATTTTGAGGCCATGCTTTTTGCTCCAGCTCTAGGGCTCCTGCACCTCCAGCGGCCGGATGTCTCTGGCACCATCTCTGGCTCTGACTGGGTCTCTCCTGGTGCACAAAGCTGCCAGCCCATGAGTGGGGAGAGCCTGCGCGCACCGTGCTGGGATCCCCAGCCCGTGTCCCGTCAGGCCAGACCCGCCCTCAGTCAGCACCTCACTCGGGCACGTGAAGAAGGGGCAGACCCTGCCTGGCACGGAGCACAGCTGGAGGGAGAGGCAAGAGTGACCTAAGTTCTGCCCGACTTGGGTGGAGCAGAACCTGGCCAAGGGCCAGACTGGCAAGTGGAGGGTGAGGGGACTGGAGGGTGAGGATGGCACCCCAGAGAGCTTTGGGGTTGGTCAGAGCTGAATGGAGCTTAGCTCTGCCTCTTTCTTGTGACCCCAGGGGAGGCACACGCCACTCTCTGCCGCATTCTCCTCACAGGAATAAATTCATATCTCAAAGGGTGGGCCTGCATGGCACTTGGCTCAATGCCTGGGAAACAGGGGCTGCCATCCTTGCTTCTGCTGCTGGTTATTATTAATAAAGAGGTTTTTGCCTAAGTCAAGAGGTCAGACTACAGGCCCGGGGATGAGTCCTAGCTCCTGGCTATGCCATTTCTACCAAGAGTAAGCAGAGGACAGAGGTATTCTGATACACACTACTGCCTGCGGGTCAGGCCACCCTGCCAATGAGGTGGGAGCCAGGTCTGAGCCTGGGCAGGAGACCAGGCACATGTGGGCATTCCAGAGAACCTTGGTCTCCTAACCAGTTGCCTTGGGCCCTGGGCAGAAGGGTGTCAGACGTGGAGCCACAGGCTCGGATTCGGGATGGCCAGGCTGGAGCCCTGCTCGGCCATCTTCTGCCTGGTTGCCCCAAGTAAGTCACTTCACCTCTCTAGGCATGGGTTCTCCATCTGTAAAAGAGGGACAGTCACACCAGTCAGAGAGATCTGCTGGTGAGAATCACTCTGGGAGAAAGCAGCTGGGGTCAGGGAGCCCCTGTCCACCTCGGGAAGGCACTGTACCAACCTGTCTGTAATAAAGACGGACCAGCTCTGTCTCTGCTGCAGAGAAGTCACATTTGAAGTTGGCGAGGGATCTCCAAGTGAGAAGCTTGCTGACCCAACCCAAACCAAGGGGAGGGAGCCGGCACCCCGGGACAGGTACGCCTTTGCTAGACAGGAGCAGTGTGCTCCAGGGGGTTCACTGAACCTCAACGTTCGCTCACACTGCCCATTTCACAGTGCTCTTCTTTCAACAGCTCTATGAAGGGAATGATTCCAGAAAAGAGCCTTCTAGCATCCTATCAGAAAGTTATGTCCAGCCATGTGCTTAGCTGACTTAGAAACAATCTTCCACTAACTCACATCCTAAACAAACCCTCTCTAGATAACAGGAAGGGGACAACATAAAGGGAGGGGTGGGCTGAATTGCCAACTAGCCAAGCAGAGTTGGAGGTATGCACGTGGTTTCGACTCTCCCTGCGTCCGCATCCTTCCCATGTGACTTTGGGGTTCCTCCCTCTGAAGAGGCTGAGAATATTTCCCTGTCCCTTGGCTATGGATTTAGCCGCACAAGTTGCTTTGGCCAAGGGAATATTGGCAGGGGTACCGGGAAGCATCTGTGTGATTGGAGAGCGCCTGCGTACTGCCTTCGGCACGGGCGTTGCTACAGCCCTGGTCCAAGGGGGAAGGTGACAGACACGTGGAGCAGAGACGTCCCAGTCAAGCCATCCGGGGCTGGGCCCCTCTACGGATGTGGAAGCAGACCGAATGCTCATTGCTGTGGAGGTTTGGGCTTGTCTGTTACACAGCAATAGCTGACCATTACAGGTCTGTATTTCCAGTTAATAAGAAATGAAAGGGGATGCACTCAGAGTACAGAGAAAAGAAGTAGGCTATTGAGTGTGGATGCTGGCCGTCAGCTTTCCTGGTGGGCACAATTCAAGGGGACTCAGTGGCACTCCTCCTGTGGGTGTTTGAGGTAGTGGCCACTTGGCTGGAAGTCATAGGTTAGGTAACATGGTTTAGCAAGGTCCATTTGAGCTGTCAGATTAGAAATATATCAGTATGTTAATTTAACTATTATGAAGGTTATAATTAGCTAATTAGACTGCATGCTTCTTCTACTAAGTTTTGTTCTGAATACTTAAGGAGACAATTAGATAGTTTTTTCCCATGATTCCCTACAGGAGGAAACAAAAAGTCCTGAAACTTCATACAGAATAAGAACACAGCAGGTAGCAAAGACTCCTAATTAGAAATACTTGGTAAAGAATTCCTCCATTTCCTTTTAAAGAACAGTATAATTACTTTAAGAATTGAAAAATTGCTTCATTTGATCAAATATTTTGATTAGCAAAGAAATTAATTGTACTGTATCTTCATTTGTATTTACAGTGAATAAATGAATGCTAAAAATAACAACAGCAGCAAGACTGCTCGTCAAAAAAAGACAAAACCTTAAAAAATCCAGAGGAAAATAAGATGAAAGCTCTGAGTACAAGTGAACCGCTACAGGCCCCTACCTCTCAGAGACCCCGGCACACCCACTCCCAGGGGGAGACCCTTGTCCAGCAGGAGGTGTCAAGGTCTGAGTGATGGGTGAGTCAGCCTCAGTGATCCCCCATGCTCTTTGCAGAAGTGGGGGAGTTCCACCCGAACTCCAGGCATGATTCCAGGTTTCCTGGTGGCATGACCTGCCTAGGTCTGGATCCCTTACCATGCCAACATGCTTCTTAGGCAATGTATGATGATGAATGCAAAGATTCCAGAACTTCCCATGGAAAGGCTATAATCACGTCAAGCTTGAAACCAGTTGAACCAAGGCTTACTGAGGCCAGAGCTCGTGGCCATCCCTCACTGTTCCTCCCTCACCCAGGTGCTGGGCATTACAGGACGTTTCTCTAATCCTCATTCACCTATCCAGGCAGCTGCAGCTCCCTTTATTGTTTAGACAGAACAGCTGGGGCTTGGCGCCAAGTGGTCAGGACTCACCTGGGATCTCCAGGCCTCTCCCCTGCAGGTCGGTAACAGACTTTGAGTGGTCTGACTTCAAAGCTGTGCTCTTCCCATTCTATCATGATTCCAGCTGCCTACCTCATGCACAAGAAACCAGAGCCTACCAAAAACAGGAATGCGGTAACTCCTAACGATTGACTGAGGGCCTACCTACTGTGTGTCAGGCCCTGTCCCAGGCACTGGGAATAGAGTAGTGAATGGCAAGACCAACCTCTCCCCCAGGGCCCTTCACCCTCTGGCCTCCCCCGCACCGCCCCTACCCTATTCCCCTCACCGCCCCTACCCTATTCCCCTCACCTCAACCTATATGCACTTAGTCACACCCAAAATGTGGGGCTTTCCCCAGCCGGGTCTCTGCACATGTGGATCCCTATGCCCAGGAAACCCCATCTCCCGAAAGCCTGACTGGGTGCAAGCTTATCACAACTGTCTATGCCCTTCTCGTCCCCAACTATATAGAGTTAGGGCCTCCTCCTCTCTTCCCAGATCACTTCTGTCATAAAGCTCGACTCTTACAGAGGATCTACCCCGACACTTTTGCAAATACCCAATTCACAAACCCTTCAGTAGCATGAAACTGCCCTAAGAGTCAGGGCAATAAAGGAAACATTTAAGCCACTTCTTCGACCTTTTAATGATTTAATAAACTCATGGCTGAAGCCATTTATGAAACTATTAAACTAAATCCTTCCACTCAAATAGATTCCACACCATATAATCACATTATTACTAAACATTAAACCTTTAACATGCACTCACTGAAGTAGGATAGAATAAAAAAAAAAAGAATGCAAACATTTGGTGTTTGCTACCATGCAAAGCTCTTCCTGTATTAACTCACTTAATCCAAATAACAATCCCGTGGGGTGGATACACAGTGGTTCCCGCTTGACAGTTAGGAAGCTGGGAGGCTGGGCCCTTGCTGGTCGGAATCCCAGCTCTAGCACTTTCAGCTGGGAGAGTGGGAAAGGCCACTAACCTCTCTGTCCCTTGGTTTCCTCATCCTCGACCATGGATACTGAGAGTACCCAGACCTTAAAGGGCTGTGAGGGGGACCAGCCAAGTTAATAGAACAATGCCAGATTCACAGCATGTGTGCAACATGTACCAGCCACTGTTTGGGTGCTGGTGTCTGACCATGGGTAACACGAGGATGACAGTATCAGGCCAGGTGCATCTCTAGGTCGGTGACTTGCTCGCTCTTAATCTCTCAGCGTGGACCTTCAAATTCAGGCCTCAGTAAGAGTCAGAAGGTGGAACTTTTTGGTTTGTTCACAAGTGGCCACAGCCATTTTGGTGGGAGCAGTAAGCACCCTAAGTAAGATGGGTCTGCTTATTTACCCTCCCTGCAGTATTCCACACTCAGTCACGTGTACTGAATGTTGAAACTTCAGATTTTTTCAGTTAAATGGGACAGCTAAAGCCAGAACATAATGGCTCAGCTCTGAGTTCCACACAGAGGCGTGTAATGACCAAGATTCTAGTGCTGTCTGTATTTTGGTTTACTCTGAGATTTATTTGCGATAATGACTCCGTGGGTTGACTCCTGGCTTCCTGACACAGCCATGCCCTTGCAGAATCAATGGTACAGCTCAACTCTGGCCCTTGATTAAGTCAAAAATTGCAATTAATTTAGACTGTTGTGGCTCTGGAGGGACCAAATGAACGGGTACCTGCCTGGACTGGCTGCCACAGTCCATTGCTTTTGAGTAGACGGGTAGCAACCCAACCAGGGTAAGAATCAAGAAAGAATGCCTGCCCCGACCGAGAGGGCAAGCTTTGGAAGCATTTTGAGACTGTAGAGGGAGGGACAGACACGGGTGGAGTATCAGGGGAACTGCATGGGGCTCCTCCTAGCAGCTTCTAGAGACTGACAGAGGGCCTGCCACTCCTGACGCCATATGGAGCTGGGACACAAAGGTGGACAAGGCATGCCCCTGCCCTCCAGGAGCAGAGAATGTCTGGGTTTGAGGATATTCACTCATTTAAATGAAATCAAACTCAGAAATTCAGCTTGGAAATGCTGTCTTCCAGATCTCACTGACTGGACTCAGATCACCTCCTGGTCGGCCTGAAATAGCTGTTTGCCAAGGGCCCCTCAGGCGGAGGAGGGGGCAGTGTGACCGCCCTCTACGGGGTCCGGCGGAAGCCAGCCTGGTGTGGCCCCCTTCGCATTTCTGCCGGGGGCATCAGAAACGGCCACGCTCCCAGGGGCCGACCCCTGTGCTGCTTCCAGCAGGGCCCAGCCCCAGAGTGCCCCTCCCACCCGAAATGGGGCTCCCACTCCTCCGCACAGGAGCTGGGGCCCAGGGTGCATGGGTGCAGGGGCTATAACCAATGCAGATTTGGGAGGATTTTTTTTGACCTTAAAAGAATGATTATGCATATGCTGCATGGCAGTCACATCCCTGGAGCAGGTTGGCCACCTAATTGCGTATCTCCTGTCATGATGTTATTTTCATTCTGTTGCTTTTGTCCCTACAGTTGGTGTTAAGCGACTATCTGTACTAGAGCGGATACCGGGACAGCATTAATCCTGTGTAGACGCTGACGCTCAGAGGAACAGACACCTGTTTGCCCTCCACCAAACTCGACAAAGGCCCAGAGAGAAGAGGATGCGGCACATCTGCCTGGTCCTCCCGGAGCCACCACACAATGCCTATAGGCCCTGCTGGGTGGGCAGCTCCTGCTGTTTGAGGCTGTGGTCGGTCATATTCTTTTTCCTTTAGCCTAGGCACGGTGGGCCCATAGCCCCTTGCCGTGGCCTGTCACCACGGCCACCTCAAGTGTGCAAGTTGGCCTGCGAAGTCCCTTACAACCCGCACATCCTCTATGGTCTCCAGGACAAGGGGTAATACATGTTTCGTTGGCAGGTGGAAAGTGAGTGAAATTTAGGGGAAACATTTAAAAATCACTGAAATTGTATCAAGAGGATTTAGCCTTTCTTGCCATCAGGAACAAGAGTAAATAACAGTAATGATATATCTTAATAATTCACTTAATTTATTTCCAATAATCTTAGCACTCTTTCCTGAAAAGGAAACTTTTCCATTCTTTATCATATTCATTAAAAATACATGGACACCATTATATTTACAATAAAAAGAAAGATAAATTGAAGTAACACTGTTGGCAACTAATATAAATATGATATTCATAAAATATTGCAAACATTCTGATGTGTTTTACTGTTTCTTCTTCAGTTGAAAACTATGATCTTAAATTCTCTCCTGGAAACCCATCTTCAAGTTATTTAACATCTTAAAGACCCGGTTACAAACACAAAGTAAGGGAAGATCTCATTGGCTTCCTGCAAGCTAGACTGTGACAAAATAATTACTCTGCATTGAATAAAGCTGTGTTTTGGTAAAAAAAAAATCCCGTGATTTCCATGGTAATAAAGTAGCAGGATTTTATATGGGTTTCTACTATGTCTTTACAAATTCTGTTTCTGCTCTGAGGGTTATTTTTATATTCACAGTAGGTACTGAAGTTTCACTTTAAGACTTAAAAGAAACGTTAAACAGCAACGATTTTCTAAAAACAAGGTGATACTCTGTATTTTGCACATGGCGTTTTGAAGGTAAAATGTTTTTCCCGAAAGTGAGAAACAGGTATTTGCTGAGGACAGGCATTCAGATAATGCTTGTTGGACCTTGTGAGAAAGGTACTAGGACTGGTCAACCAAGCCACTGGGGGCCATTTCAGTTTTAAACCTGTCCCTGCTTTTATGCCACACACATTCTGTTGATCTTGAATCAGGGTGTGAGGGCTGCTGGTGGCGTGAGGCAAATTCTCTGCTCCTTTTGGAAAAGACTGAGTCACCTGGGTCTCCCATCAGCTCACAGGCCTCTGGGCCGACCCGCTGCCTCCCGAGCTGGGGTGTGGCGTGGTGCCTACAGAGCCTGAGCCCAGGCCGAGCGGGCGCTGAGCACTGGCCAGAGGCCGGGGACCCACACTTTGGGAAACATTCGTCAGCTTCAGTGGCTCTCACTGAAGCAGCGGCAGGAGCAGGGAGGAGAGAGGACGCGGCGGCAGAGCCCCACGCCAGGGTCCGAGGACAATGCGGCACCTGCTCTGGAGAGAGCTCAGGCGACTGTAACGTGCTGTGTGTGACAGGCATTACATGACACAAAATCAATAAAAGTTTCTGAGGACAGATTCAGCAGTGTATCCAATATAAGAAGTCCCGCCACCAGCAGAAGGACCGGACCAAAGAAACTGCGTCCTCGCTCAGATTCGAGCTGCCCAGGGTCACCCCGCGCCTCACGCCCCCCACCTCACGCTGTCCTCTCAGCCCACAGGTCCCTTGCTCAACACGTCCTCACGGCAAATGCACCTGTGCCCCGTGCCGGCTTCTGGGCAAGGTCTTTCTGAGCCAGCACAGGGAAGGGCAAGAAACACTCCATTTTTTAACTGAAACCTCATCTCGGAGCTTAAAGGTTAAAGGGGTACAAGTTCCCAGAATGTCTTTGAAAGACAAAGAACTTATGGCTAGCCATCAGCCAACCACCTGGTCCACGGCCTAGTGCCGGCATCCTGAGCAGGAATAAACACTCTCAGTTTGGGGCCAGTCCCGGTTTTCATACGGAGAGTCATTACCGTAGGGAAGCAAGGAACAATACATCACAAAATTCTTCTTTGTGTCAGCTTATCTCACAGACACATCACAGAAGGGGGTTCCTGACCGTGACCGGAGACCCTGACGAGCCGACACCTGATGGCCGTGAAGCAGCACCGCCAAGACCCGGGCACCAGAGACAAGGTGGGATCATTCAGGAGCACCGGTCCTTGCAGCCCCGCACTGCCCCACCCTGGCCCACAGCCCCGCCCCTGCCCCACAGACCCCACCCTGCCCCACAGACCCGCCCTGGCCCACAGCCATGCCCTACCCCACAGCCCCGCCCCTGCCCCACAGACCCCGCCCTGGCCCACAGCCCCGCCCCTGGCCCACAGACCCCGCCCTGGCCCACAGCCCCGCCCCTGGCCCACAGACCCCGCCCTGGCCCACAGCCCCGCCCCTGCCCCACAGACCCACCCCTGGCCCACAGCCCCGCCCTGCCCCACAGCCCCGCCCTGCCCCACAGACCCCGCCCTGCCCCACAGACCCCGCCCTACCCCACAGCCCCGCCCTGCCACAGACCCTGCTCTGGCCCACAGACCCACCCCTGCCCCACAGACCCTGCCCTGCCACAGACCCCGCCCTGCCCCACAGACACACCCTGCCCCACAGACACACCCTGGCCCACAGACCCACCCCTGGCCCACAGCCCCGCCCTACCCCACAGCCCCGCCCCTGCCCCACAGCCCCACCCTACCCCACAGCCCCGCCCTGGCCCACAGCCCTGCCCCTGCCCCACAGACCCCGCCCTGGCCCACAGCCCCGCCCTGGCCCACAGCCCCGCCCCTGCCCCACAGCCCCGCCCTACCCCACAGACCCTGCCCTGGCCCACAGCCCCACCCCTGCCCCACAGACCCGCCCCTGGCCCACAGCCCCGCCCTACCCCACAGCCCCACCCCTACCCCACAGCCCCGCCCTGGCCCACAGCCCCGCCCTACCCCACAGCCCCACCCCTGCCCCACAGACCCCGCCCTGCCCCACAGCCCCACCCCTGCCCTGGCCCACAGCCCCGCCCTACCCCACAGCCCCGCCCTGGCCCACAGCCCCGCCCTACCCCACAGCCCCACCCCTACCCCACAGCCCCGCCCTGGCCCACAGCCCCGCCCTACCCCACAGCCCCACCCCTGCCCTGGCCCACAGCCCCGCCCTGCCCCACAGCCCCGCCCCTGCCCCACAGCCCCGCCCTACCCCACAGCCCCACCCCTACCCCACAGCCCCGCCCTGGCCCACAGCCCCGCCCTACCCCACAGCCCCACCCCTGCCCCACAGACCCCGCCCTGCCCCACAGCCCCACCCCTGCCCTGGCCCACAGCCCCGCCCCTGCCCCACAGCCCCGCCCCTGCCCCACAGCCCCGCCCTGGCCCACAGCCCCGCCCTACCCCACAGCCCCACCCCTACCCCCACAGCCCCGCCCTGGCCCACAGCCCCGCCCTACCCCACAGCCCCACCCCTGCCCCACAGACCCCGCCCTGCCCCACAGCCCCACCCCTGCCCTGGCCCACAGCCCCGCCCCTAGCCCACAGACACACCCCTGCCCCACAGACCCGCCCCTGCCCCACAGACACACCCTGCCCCACAGACAAACCCCTGCCCCACAGACCCACCTCTGCCCCACAGACCACGCCCTGCCCCATGGACCCGCCCCTTGCCCCACAGACCTGCTCCTACCCCATAGGCCCCGACCTGCCCCACTGCCCACACAAGCTTAACACCACGGTTCCTCAAGGAGCCAGCACCCCCTTTCCCTGACGGCCTCGTGCACAAGCCTTTCCTTTCTAAGAAAATACTCTGCCGCCTTAACACTCTGGTGGGAACCATGTTCATTTCTATGACATAAAAACCCAAGAACCTGGCTGAGGTCCCATAACATTCCCACATCCTGGAGGCCAATTTCCGGGTTGATACCATTGAATTCCAAGCACACAGACGGGAAAAGCAGGGCCGTGGTGCAGTGGGCCCCGAGGTGCCATCTCTGCGTCCCGGGCCCCAGCACTGGCCCCTTCCAGCCCACCACACTCGCTCCGGTCTCTAAGCACATTTTCCATCATCACTCGTACTGTAATCAATCTTAAAGCTTCCTTGCAGGAATGTTCAGCTTCCAGAGGCAAAGGCGGCTCTGGGAGGGAAATCAGACCAAACTAATGTTAGGGGGGCAAGCTGGCAACCCTTGAAGCTTTAGAGATGCTTGCCCCTCGATCCGGTAACTCCAGAGTTGGCAGAGATGCTCGTGGTGACGCGTGGGCGATGGTGGTCGTGACCACGCGGGGGCTCGAGGCCTGCCGCTGCCACCAGCAGGCAGCCTGACCGCCGGCACAGAGCTGCCGTGAGGATTCCATGTGACCAGTGAATGCTGACAGAAAGGTCTGGGCATATATTCGTAAGAGCTCGATGAAGGTGTGCTGTAGGAATTAGGATGCAGAAAACTGGAAGCCATCAAAAGGGCCGATGACAGGGGCTCCACTAAACCCACTAGCTGACTCCGAGCTCTGCAGGCCCTCCCCCCACTCTCCTCCCCATTCAAAGCCAGAAAGCTTGGGGCCGTTCCTGATTCTCCTCTCAGCCCACTACACACAGACCATCAGCACAGCCGGGCTATTTCACTTCCCAAATGCTGCTAGAATGGACCCAGGCCAGCAGCAGCCCTCCCCAGGGGCATCCGGCTCTTGGCCCCACAGTATCCTCTCCACCCAGCAGCCACAGTGACTTTTCCAAAATATAAGTCCTGTCGCAATGGTCCTGTCCCCAAACCTTCCCTTGCTTCTCCATGTTACTCAAGTCAAAGCCGGTAGTTACAAAGTCTTTAAAATGACGCCAAGCAGAACAGCTGCCTGTCGCATCCCTCCGTGATGGCGCTTCTCCTCTCCTCTGTCTCCCACGTGGCGCCACAGCTCAGGCCCATCAGCACTCTCCTGCCAGTCTTTGCTCTAGTTCCGTCCCCAGACGGCCCCTCCCCTAGAGGCCCCTCGGCCCACTCCCTTGTCTCCTCTGGGTCTCGGCTCAAATGTCACTTTTTCTGACAGGTCCTGCTTCTGCCCAGCTTTATTTTTCTGACATATGATACATTTCTCATTTCTCATCTCTCTCCCTTGCAAGACAGGGAGCCCCTGGAAGGCGCGGGCCCTGTCAGTTCGGTTCACCGCTTGAGCTCAGTGCCCAGCACACGAGGTGGGCCCATGGGAAGGGCTGCTTGATGGAAAGAGTGAATGCATCCACACAATGGATGGCCTGCATCAAACGACAGCCACGTTTTAGAGAAAAATCAACAATGTGGCAAACGCCAGTGATATCCCAGTAAGTGAAACACAGTTCCAGAAGAGGCTGTTTGCAGGGAACTCTAGGGGAGATGCTGGGTGGGGTAAGCAGGTCAGGTCCTCCCTCTCATGTCAACGAGTCCTGAGCAATGCCTAAGACGGGTTGTTTGAGAAATGGAGGCTGGGAAATGCTGAGGGGTGAGCAGGTGTTCAGCAGGAGAAACAGCAGTTATAGTGATTGCTTTTGGGGAGCAGGACTGGGGGTGAACTCTTGATCAAGCAGTCTCCACCTTTCAGTCTTTTGGAACAATTCAGTTTTATTTGTACACTGGTATATATTACTTTGATGCAAAAAAGAAAATGTTTGTTAAAAAAGAGGCTTTTAATAATTGAGAAAATCTACTACACCCCCAATGAATAACGGCGTAGAAAAAAGGATTGGAAGTAAATATACCAAAATGTTAACATCAGTTCTCAGTTGTGACTTTCTCTTCTTCAAAATCATTGGTATGTTCCAAGTCATGTAAAATAGACATGAATGGCTTCTACAAATATTAATTCAAGTCATACCAAACTGTCAATATTCAGTCATTTATGACTATAAAAATGGTGATTTCATATGATACAATCAATAGAAAAAATTATTTTTAAAAATGTGGGGCCGCTTTAAGATCAATAAAACTATTCCTACCTTTTGACCCCAGTTATTTTATTTCTTTGGGTTCTTTCCTTTAGGAAAGAATCCAGAATGTGGATATGGATTTATCTACCAAGTGTTCATGGCAGAGTGAATTACAATGGCAAAAGCTGGAAAAATCTAAATGCTTAGAAGTAAGGGAGCTGATGGAATACTATGCAGACATTTTAACCCATATTTGCAAGACATTCAAGTGACATGCAATTTAATGTTAAGGGGGGACAAAGCAAGATACATGATTACATACACAGTGTTATGTCCACACATAAAAGAATGCATTGTGTTTGCACACCCATATTCATACAGCCTTATTCACAATAGCTAAAATGTGGAAGCATCCAAGCATCCATTGATGGATGACTGAATAAGCAAACTGGCCTATACAAACAAGGGACTATTATTCAGACTTAAAAGTAGGAAATTCTGACACACTCTACAACATGGACGAACCTAGAGCTCAGTGAAGTCACAAAAAAATACTGTATGATTCTATTTATATGAGCCTAAGGTAATCAAAATCACAGAGATAGAAAGTGGAAAGGTGGTCACTAGGGCTGGAGAGAGGGAGGAATGGAGAGTTAGTATTGAAATTGGGGCAGAGTTGTAGTTTTGCAAAATGAAAAGAATTCTGGAGATGGATGGTGGTGAGGGTTGCACAACAACGTGAATGGACTTAACACCACTGAACTATGTACTTAGAAATGGTTAAGAGGGTATAAGTTTTATGTGATGTGTATTTTACCACAATAAAAGTAGTAGGGGGAAATGCATTAAAAATAGGAAAAAAAGAACTGCAAGGCAGTGTGGCACATGGAAAGAGCATCAGCTTTGAAGCTGAACTTGCCTGGCGTCCACACCCGCTGAGGAGGCGGGATGAGTACCTGACCTGCGGAGCCTGTTTGCCTGTGAAGACTGTCCCCTCTCTCAGGGGGAGATGCATGGGCAGGGCCCAGAGCACAGTCAGCTTGTTCTTGCCGTCACACACCATCAGGGTAAGTTCAGATTACTGTTTTCTTGTTTATATTTTCCTGTATTTTCCAAAATTTGCACAATGACTATGTATTTCTTTTAAAATCAGGAAAAAGCATAATCACTGAAAATAGTGAGGGTTACCATAAACAGGGAGAAAGACATCACAAACCAGGAGAAGGTATTCGCAACTCACAAACCAATGGAGGACCAGAATCCTTTCAGGTAATTCACAATGAAACCTGAATGGCTGATGACATATAAAAATGTTCAACCTTACTAATACTCAGATTGGCAGAAATTGCACATCTGACCAAGAGTTAGCTGGGATGCGGAGTGTCAGGAACCTTTAGGCAGGGCTGACGGGAGGGCATGTTATTGGTGCAAACTACCTTGGTGGTATCAGGAAGGTCGAACGGGCACCCACCCTCCGGCCCAGCCGCGTCACGTGGAGCAGCCCCCGCGGGTACACAGGGGGACAGACACAGAAGGCTGAGGGTGCTTGTCTGTGATGGAGAGCTCCGCAAACCACCTGCATGCTCATTAGTAGAAGGATGATAACCGAAAGGGCTATGCTCCATCAATAGACTATATTCACTAATTTTACAGAAGCCTAAGAGAATGAACTCAAGCCAATGCAATACCATGGATAAATATCTTAAATGCATGACAGTAAGCAAGGAGACAAAGTGCTGAAGACACCTATCGATATAGCACCATTTATATTGTTTTAAAAGTATATAAAATACTTTAAAACATTTATATAAAGTACAATATAAAGTTGTACTATTATGCAACATAATAGTACAGATTGTTCAGGAATGTCCATCTAATGGCAGAGATGAAAAAAAATCACAGTCTCCTGAGGAGATGATACAGTGCTTAGGGGCTTAGAATCAGAGCTGGATTTCTTGGGTTCACAGATCAGCTCTACCACTTACCACCAGGGTGACCACGGACAAACCGCTCAAAGTGTCTGTGCCTCAGGGTCCTCACCTACAAGGGGGGATATTAACAGTATGGGCCTCACAGTGGTATCAGAAGGGCTGCACGCGTCACACATAAAGGACCAAGAGCGGTGCCGCCCTCAGAAAGCTCTGTGCTGCTGCTGTCATCACTGCTATAACGTTTGCACTCTAGTGATCTCGCTTCCCAGATCAGTGATCAAGGGTTTCTGAACTTAGGTGTTCACTATACATAAAAGCGTGCAATTAGAAATGACCTAAGTGTCCAGCTACATTAGGACAGTTAAATATACTTGGTACAAGCTGGCTGTGAGTCTGCTGTGGAATTTGTTTAGGATTTTTCATGCGTTTACTTTCATCTCCCTTCCTGTGAAGGCAGGGACCATGGCCCTGTGTGTCCAGTCTCACTCAGCACAGAATGGTAATTGAAGAAATCTGGGTTGTCTGAAACTAGATTGTAACTGTTGCTAATGATGTTAGTCTATTTACATTTAGAGGCTGAGAAACAGACTAAGAATAAACAGTGTGTGCAGCCAGAGAGGCGTCCCGGGAAGGAACAGGAGCCCTGAGGTCATCAGCCATACACCCTCCTCCAGGAAGCCCTCCCTGAATTTTCCGGCAACATTTCCTCCTGCTTAGCCTGCCTCTGTTGAAGCCCACTATCTCCATGTTTTACTTCTCTGGACACCAGATTACCTTCAGGGATCTAAGATTCCTGAGAACTCTAAAACAACTAGACAAAAGCAAGCTCCCAAATGTCTTTGAAAATAAAGAACTTAAAACTTTGCAATAAAATAAAGGATACATATTTATCTTCCGATACTCCATATGTAGAATTTATACAAATTTTTCATTTAGAACGAGCTAATTATGTAAGGTGATTGCCAGTTTACCTGATGCAGGTTTAATCAATTATCCATTTTGCAAAAACTAATTTTAGCCCATTTTCAAAATGATATGCTTATGTGCTACAGACATAAAAACTGCTTACCTCTTCAAGGAAACAGTTGAAGTTCTGGAGAAAATACTTCCAATTTACAACAGGGGTTAGATGGATTTTCAGTTTTCTCAAAAAGTAATGATACTGATTATCCGTTAGTTTGTAACAGAAGTCCTTGAGAACTTGTCTAAAATCTGAAGCCTTTCCAAATCCAGTGTCCTCTTTATCCAATTCAGAAAATGCCTCAAAAAAAAAAAAAGGCAGATGCTGTCAAGTGAATATTTCAGAAATATTTTTCTTATGTATTGAGATCCTGAATGCAAATATAATCAAGTGTATGTCTGCCGGTGGCCTGTAAATTCTGAACTGGTTACTAAATGCCCTGTGACTGCATGACCGAGACAGGCTAGCTGGGCCTTGTGCAAGAGCAGGGGCACAGGAAAGGGCTTGTTTGCTCCTGTTTAATACAAAGAGGCAGAGCAATGAGGAGGAGCCGGGGCCCCCATGCTGCAGGGGAAACCCTGGAGCTGCCCCTGTGATGGGGGCGGTGAGGCAGCCCAAGCCCCTTGATCACCGCATTCTAGCATCTTTGACCATAAATCGCTTATCACAGGAGACCTAGCCACGGGGGGCAGCGTCTCGGGGTAGGAGTCCGTGTTGAAGAGGCCGGGAGGACGGGGCAAGGGGTCACCTCAGCCCCACTGCCAGCCGTGGGCCTGTACCCTGAGGCTGCTGCCCTTTCCCACGGGGGCCAGAGGCCCTGCAGCTGCGCCTGACCGGGAGACCCTGAAAGCCCCCAGGCAGACACTGCTGGCCAGCAGCACAGCAGTCAGGCTGAGAAAGTGCAAAAATGTGCTACAAAAGGAAAACATGTTCTTTTCCATCTGATGAAACAAAATCATTCATTTTTATTTCACTAGGGAATCTGTATCAAGTGGTAGGTTAAGAACTTTTTTTAAAAGTAAGACTTCAATGTGTTGCAGACCAAAACCAAATTCCCTTGTGGCTAATTCTCATTTGAGGCTATCAGGGGTCCCCCTTCAGCCCATGGGGCCGGTGATATGTGGGTGACCAAATTTACCTTCAAGTACCATCTAGCCTCAAGTGTTTATTCAGCCTATGTTATGACTTAGCTGTGTGCCGCGGAAAGCTCGGGTCACACGGACAGGAAGTGGACTCTGAACCTTAGCTCTGGTGCCCACCACAAGCCCTTAGCCTTTCTGAGCTTAGCTCATTTGATGTAGAAAGAGGGGCTTCCTTACTCAGGCTGTGCTCAGCGGACTAGAGGCAGCTGTGGTTCAGCTCTCTCCGGCTGGGGACCCGCACTGCCCCGGGTCTGTGTGGCTTCCCCGGCTGTCAGCCCACCCACCAAGCCACAGGGCAGATGGAAAAAGCAAATGTGAAAAGACTTAGGAATCTATAAAACACTATATAACCAATATATTGTTATGTCAATTCAAAAACAAGGTACATTTGAGCCACATCTCTAATGTGTAGAAATGCATCGGCATGTCTGCTGTCGTCCCCGATGGCTGTCCTTAGATATCTCCATTCCCTCCTCTCCTCGTTGCCTCAAATGCCCTCTCTCCTTACAATCCATCTGCCGTTCTCTTGGCCAGAGAATCTCACTCTCTCAAGCAGTCAGCTCCTGATGGATGTTCAGTGGTGCCACTTTGAGTTAGAAAGGGGTGAAGCCATCCTGCAAATAGATTTATTTGGCCTGCATAGTACTTTTGAAAAAGCTGAACTGTGAGCTGACATTTAGAAATCACGAGGTTTCATAGCTTCTCATAAAAAAATGAGAAGCTCTAGCAAAGGGGGCCCATCTCCAGGTCAGCAGCAGGCAGCCAGGGCCGAGGAGAAGCTGCCCTGCAGAGGGGGCCATGTCTCTGCTCACCGCAGCCCCTGCCCGGCCCCTTCTCCATCTCTTCTCCTCCTGGTCCCTGAGCACATCTGAGTTTGCAGCCCTTACTAGGTGACACTGGGGCCAGGGCCGCCTCAAGCGGGAGCTCTGGTGTTGAAAGGTGTCTCAATGGTTTTCTTGATGACCCGTGTTCACACCAATTCTTTAGATAATCATTAAAGAAACATGAGTGTTAAATCCTCATACAGAACTCATACATGTGCAAAATGTCTGCTGTGCAGGATGAAGGCTGAGTTCTCAGTATTCCAGAACTTTCACATGCTGGCTGGGCTGCACTTGGCTTTCCCCATGGCTCCCCATGAGTTCTTTATGCTTGGACACCGAAGCCCACCTTGCCTTTGCACACTGAGGGGTTTCTTCACTCTAGGGACTCAGTGAACGTAGTGCTGGACTTTCAGGTGGGTCTGTAGGTCTGCGTATTTCAGACATGAAGACGGTCCTGCTCTGACTGTGGTGTTTGGGCTCTGTGTGCCCAGCGTTGCCATGAGATGCTCTGGATTTGTGTCTCATTAAACTGCAAGGCCTCTCCTTGCTGCTGCTGCAGGGGGAACTCACATATGGACCCACTGGGGGGACCGCCACCTGGCCAGGAGCACGACCACAGCACTGTGTCCTGAGGACTCTGGCACTGGCCGTCAGCCCACAAATGCCAGAGCTTGGCATGCTCTACAGTGTCATACAGGTATCAACTGTAAAATGTCACTGTGCCCAAGACCCCCTTCTACCCCCTCCCCTGGCTTCTGGCTGTGTTCACAGTGAGTCTTTGTTCTACAACCAGGCCCTTGCCAGCCTCCTGAAGCTCACACATCTCCATGGGATGGTGCTCATGGGATGTGCCCAACTGCTCTCACCTGAGGGCTTCTGTTTTCTGCCCTCTGTGCTGGGAACCCCTTGCCCTCGGCCAAGACCCAGCATTCACTAACACTGAGCACTTGTGCCTAAGAACATATGATGGAGTGCAATAATGGTAGCTCTTTATGGATCAAAAAAGGATACACATTTGCTCAAATGAACAGTTTGATCCTGACTGGCTCATCTGAGTTCTGACATCCCAAGGAAAGTAGGGAGAGGTGGAAGGGGTCCCAGAGGAGGGGGAGGCCTAAGAACTATTTTTCATGAATTGACATGAGTACCAGAACTTCAGTTTGCACAATAAAAGCGTGTTTTGGTCTGTCATACCGTTGACAAAGCCGGATCAGAGGAGGCAACCACTTCCTGGATGTTTTTCACAATCTCCTCTAGATTTAGGGTGGCAAAACTGACTGGCATACTCTCTTCTTTCTCTTCTGGCTAAGGTCTTGCTGGTTTGCTGTTCTCCACCCCTCTCAAGAAGTCAAGGTAATCAACACAGTCATCACGCCAGCTGATTCCCCGACTTGTCCCAAAAGAAAGAAAAGAATATGTTAATAAAAAGTACCCCAACACTTATTCATTCAGCAAACAGTTGCTGAGAAGAGAATCATGCGGAGACCATGAATAATGTTTAGAAATTGTTCTCTGGCCAGTAGGTGGGTGCACGCCGATGGGCTGTGACAGTAGACAGGCATGCACAGATGCTCAAGCTAAGGGGGCAAGGTAAGGGCTGAGTGAGCACACAGGGCCACACTGCCAGCTGGCGGGGCCACACACTGCCCTGCCCTGAAAGTTCTTAGATTTGAAAGCTGGCTAACGGGGCTCACAGCTTTGGAGAGCAGCAGACAGAAAGAGGAGGCCTAGGCCTGCCTAAGGAACCTGATCCTGTGACGAGGGCAGAGGAAGGTGCTGCAGCAGAGGCATGATACCTGCAGAGCAGTATTACAGGAAGACACGTCTGATGGTGGTCAGAGATGGTCTGGAGGCAGGACGGAAGCAGGGTGGTGCAGGGGGTGGAGGGTAGGGGCTGCAGTCATGGAGACCTTTGCAGATGTGGGCCTGGGCCGAGAAAGACAGGGGAATTTGAAAAGGAAATACATCCAAGACAGTGAAAAGGAAAAGAGGAACTGAGGAAAACACACATTAAATTCTTCTTCAAAAAGCACTCAAAAGATACTTGCACAAAACCTACACCACTTAGTATTCTCTCAAATAAAAATTCCTTCTGAGTGTACATCTCAATAAGGATATCCATGTAGAAATAGAGGCTCCTTCCTGCCCTTGACTCCAGCAAAGAAGAAAATACCTTTAAATTCTAAAAGAATATATTGTGAGAGAAAATCCAAAAGTTTCATAAGAACACTGAGCCTATTTACTAAAGATGTAAAATAATAAAGTTCAACCTCATTTAAAGTTCACATTTCTGTAACTTAAATTCTCTGGGGATTACTGGGCTTCAACACCTAAACTTTGTTTCAGCAGGAGGAAGTGTGTTTCAAAGAACGTGTGGAACGTTGGTAAGCCAGAGAGAGGAGTTCCCAGTGACTCAGATATCTGCTTCTGAAGAGAATGAACCAAGAGCTGTGCTTTTCCAACCGCAGCTGCAGGGCACCCTTCCACAGACCGCACGTCGTTGGCTCATGTGACGGAGACATGGAGGGAAAGGATAATCAACTCTATTTCATCAGCAGGATAAATTGCCAACTTGGTATTAAAATTTAGTAATAATATCAGATGCGTATGCTAATCTCAGTATTATTTAGAAAAGTCTATTTTGGATCTGGAAAAGAATAATCTACATATAATTACAAATAACAGAGATGTTTATCATCAAGAGGTCTTTGAGAAGAAACAAGCAACTGAGCAATGGATCTTTATTAAGGTTTCAATTTGTAAAAAAGTTGATCACCCCCATTGAAAGGTAGACTACAGAAATTTTATAGTCCTTTTGTTGTTGTTTATAAAAGTATCAAGCCTAACTATGCTTTAACAAGACTCTCTTTTAATCATTTTGTTAATTATTTATCTGATGGTGTTTTTCTGTGATTATTCATTGAATGCATATGAATTCTTATTCAGCTGGACATAAAGTGATAGGAGACTCTGTTTAAGAAACAAGTGGACATACAGGCATTTGAGGATGCAACACTTCTTCACACACACACACACACACACACACACACACACACATTGGCACTGGATTTCCCTCAGCTCAACACAATGGAGCAATTATCCTCAAAATTTTAGGAGAAAATTATTTTCTCCCTAGCAGTCTATGCTCAGACAAGCCAGCAATCTGTGGGGAGAATTAAAATATTTTTCAGACAAAGAACTCAGAAAATTTATTTCCCATCCACCCTTTCTTAGGAAATTACTTCAGGAAGTACTCCAGCAAAATAAGAATGTAAATTAAGAAATAAAAAGATGTGGGATATAAGAAATGGGGGGGGTTCCAACCCTGTTGGCAAATAGTGGGGGCAGCCCAGGATGCTCTTGGGAAAAGCATACCTGGGACAGGAGAATGGGGGCCAGGCTGTAGGACAGAGGGTGCCGGGGCAAAAACCCGAGAGAATAGGAAGTGGGACAGAACGCTTGGGAAAGCTGAAGGCTGGCAATGCTGAATTTACCTAAGCCCTGTATTCATAGAAAACAGCAATGGTTAAAGAAATCACCCTATTCTTTATGTTCCTGAAAACAGCTTGTAGCAAAGAGCCACCTTTATCCATATGATTTCAAGAAGATGAATGGAAACCCTGAGACAGGGACCCTGGGTTGAGACAGAGTAGGGTGAGGGCCTCAGAAAAAAAAGCAAGCAGGTTAATCACAGTCAGAACAATGTAACAATGTACAAAGAAACTCCTACCAAAACTCCCTGTTAAACATTAGGCAAAGTTAGAGTCACATTAATTCTCTAAGGTAAAAATATCAAACTAGGAATATAGGCATTCTTCAGTGAGATTAGTTAAAACTAAAAAGCCAGGAGTAATTTGGCCTGGAATGTTTCAATATCCCCCAGATAATAAAATACCTCAGCATAGCCCATGTCTTCATTGTGTCAATGAAATCATGCTATTGTAAGATTTAGTTTAGCCGCTAAAAGGCCCAGCTTATTTCCTTTAACTTTACCTGGATACTGCTTTCTTCCTCCAGTCCTAATCAAATAATTTGCAACCTGGGCAATTAATTTAGCAAGCAAGCCCACTCATAAACAACATAGTAAAAACAGAAGGGATTCCATCTTAAAGATAAGATTGCATTTTATAACCTAAGAAATTAAAAAGTAAGTTCCTTAACGTACTCTAACAAACAGACAACAACTCAGCCCACCCTGGGAACAGGACAGGCATTCTTGATTATATGTTCCCAGACCAAGAAGCTGCTATCCTGGGAAGGAATCAAAGTAGTAAATTTCTTGTGTTAAGCTAACTTTGCAGAATAACCTGGAGGACTGATAAGAAACTTAGTGTCTCTTCAAAGAAAAACATTTTGGGGCCATTTGGCAGGTCTGCATCCCTAGCCCTTTGTCTCTCAACTGCCTATAAATCCCCTAGACAATGCACCACCCCAGGGCTCTCTTGTCCCCTCCTGGTGTGAGCCAGGAGCTCTGTCTTCTCACTTTATCTCTAAATAAAAGCCTCTGTTTTGCTCTCCTTCCTTGAGTGTTTGCTAAATTCATTCTTCAAACAATAAGGTAGACACAGAGGCTCAGGCCCAGTGGCACTGAGAAGTGCTAATTTTCATTCATTACCTGGGCCCTGAACAATATCTACATGGTCATAATTATTAAATGCTATTGAATTGTTTTTGAGTTTTAGAATCAACCTATGAACCAAGCAGAGAGGACCTGGTGATGGCTCCAAGACAGAGGTTAAATTTAACTACCTTTTTCCCAAAGTAAAACTGCATCTGACAGGAGATGGGTCATTGAAGGAGTGCAGAGGGAAAGCGATAGAGAGGAGAGGGACTCTGACATCCATAGAACCTGGATGCCGCACTCTCATTCTCACAAGAAAAAAGTCAAACAAACTGAAAACCAATGGCTTTTCTTGATCCCATGAGAAAATTGAGGTCACAGGGCAAAACATCATCCTGAAATCTGGAGAGACAGGTGAATACAAAGAATCATGGCCAAGACCTGCTTTCCCGGAGCAAAAACCTTTGGAGCTGTAAGCTGGTAGGGCACTTAAATGGTAGATGGTGGAGCACTGGTGCGGACAACTGTGTCAGGACAAAAACCCCCTGGGGCTCAGTCTTAACTGCTCCCATACTTTCATGGACTTCACCTTACGAGTCCCAGCAGATCGTCACAGTGAACATCTGCAAACAATTCTCTTTGGCTCTGGCTGGGGAAGGGGTAATTAATTCTTGTGAAATATGCCCAGAGACTTCTCCACAGCAATTTTCCAAAGGAAAAAGATTTTATCAGTCTTATCTCACCTGGGGGAAGGGCAATTAGCTAACCCCAGCCCCTATGGCCTTCCTATCTCATCTAAGGGAGGAAAAAAAGCTAAGAAGCATTTCTAAAGGTTGCAGCCCAGGGACTCAAGCCCACTAAGAGACTGAGATTTAATCATAAGAATATAGTATTTTCCCTTCCCAATACCTTCTCACCACATCAACCCAGCTCCAGTATAATAACTGTGGATTATAACTTAAAGAGGGGAAAACTATGGACTTTTTTCCAGGAGGAGTTCTTAGGGAAGCCTAAAGAAAATAAGAGAGACAGAAATAAGTGCAGTGGAGGAAACTGAAGACTTTGGCACTGACAGCTACAGCCGTGTTAAACACAGCCCAACTCCTAACCAAATTAGCATAAAACCTCACACTAAAGGCCTATTTGCCTACTACCCAATATGTCATGTCTGGCTTTCAACAACAACAAAAAACAGAAGGTGTGATAAAAGGCAAGAAAAAGTCTGAAGAGATAAAGCCAGCATGAGAACCAGTCTCAGACATGACAAATTTTGGAATTATCAGAACAGGAATTAAAAATAACTATGATTAGTATGTAAAGGATTCAAATGGGAAAAGTAGACAACGCACAAGAACAAATGGATAATATAAGCAGAGAGATGGAAACTCAGAAGGAATCAAAAAGGCAGGAAACTATAAAACAATCTACACTGAGACATATGATATGCAAACTGAGGAAAACCAAAGACAAAGAGAAAATCTTGAAAGAAGTTGGGGCCAGGAGGCTAATCTGTAGAGAAACAAAAATGAGAATTACATGGGTCTTCTCATCAAAAATCATCAGAGCAGGAAGAGAATGGACTAGAATGTTCAGTGTTAAAAGAAAAAAAAAATCACCAACCTAGAATTCTATATCCAGTGAAATTATCCTTCCAAAGTGAAGGAGATAAAAAAAATTTCTCAAACAAACACTGAGGGGATTTGTCACCAGCCACCTTGTTCTTCAAAAGATGCTAAAAGACATTCTTCAGAGGGAAGGAAAATGATACAGACCAGAAACTCAGATCTGCATAAAGAAAGGAAGTACAAAGAGAATACATGAAAGTAAGATAACATCTTTTTTTTCTTATTCTTAGTTGATCTAACAGATAATTGCTCAAAGTAATAAGAATGTATTGAGGAATTATGGCATATGGATAAGTGAGGTGAGTAACAACAATGATATAAGAGATGGGAGAGAGGATTGGGAATCGTCTGTTATAAGACACCTGTACTACCTATGAAATGGCAATGTGCTATCTGAAAGTGGACATAGGCTAACTGTTATTATACACTGAAAATTCTAGAACAATCACTAAAAACTTCTTTTAAAGGGAGGGGAGGGATGCTAATATCTTCACCTTACAAGGAGAGGACATAAAATTCATGCTCTTGGTCATGGAACATTTAGCCAGCACAGCTAAGAAATAGAATAAGAAGAAACTGTGTGTAAAAGCAGTCAGAGGAGGCGCAATCAACTCTATATTATTTGTCTGTTAGGCAACCCTCATCTCTGAAAAATCTACCAGCCCAAAGGAAAAGTTTTAAAGTTGCTGACATTTGGGGTCCTTCAAGGAAACTATCTGCCAGATATTCTAACAAAGTAGCTCAGAGTCAACAAATTCTACCTGTGGGTGCAGAACTTCTAATCTACTTCATAGTATCTCACTCTTAATATAAGCATATTTTTGAGGACAATGTCTAACATGAAAGATAGTAAAAGCAACACTGAGGAAAGACTTCTCAGGTAAAGAAAACTTAAAAACAATCTATTGTTAATTTCTTCAGAGAAATTAGGTAATGCACCCATATTTCTGAAATAATAACAGGATGCTCTAAAAAGGAACATTCTGAAAACAAAAACAAGTCTTTGTAATTAAAAATATGATAAGTATGAAAGCAGAAACAAAAATCCCAAAAGAAGGTTTGGGAGCTAAAATTAAGAAAATGTCCCAGAAGTTAAAGAAGAACAGATGGAAGATAGGCAGATTAAAAAATGTAAGAAAACATTCTAGGTGGTTCAATATTCAATAGAAATAGAAGCTTCCAAGAGAAAAGAACAGGAGAGGAACCCCATTAATGAAATAATACAAGAAAACTTAAGAGAATTGAAAAATGCAGAACTTCATCCAAGAAGATGAAGTTGACAGATTAGCTGATGTGTCTCAACACAGTAGAAAGAGATTTCACAAGTGTGGGGAAATTGGGGGTTTAATTATTAATTAGTACATAGTAAACTAAGCAAACAGAAAAAAAATAGCATAATTATTAACTCCAAGAAAAACAAAATGCCAAAACAAAATTTTGTAACTCCATAAACAAAGAAAGGAAAGGAAAGGTGATCAGCCAATCACAATAAAATAAATCCTGAGTGTTCATCTCCCCAGTATTATGATGAGCAGTACGTGGGGTCCATAGAGATAAGTTTGTATATGTTTCCATGGTTGGGTGGCTGAGGGACAGAGGTGTTGGTAGAATGTGACGTGTGAAAGAGTTAAATCCATATATCTTCCTGGTAGGAAATAAACTATCAGGGAGCAGCTATACAAACTTGCCACTTAGAAACATGGAATTAAGTACCAAAAGATATCCATTAAAAGTTCTGGAAGTTGTTGCCTCTGGGGAGGGGGAAATAAGGAGAGTGACAGAGGAAGGGGTCGCTGTTTCTAATGAGCTTTGTAGGACTATCTGACTCCTGCCAGAGCATTTTGGTGAGTCGGGTAAAATATAAACTAATGTTTATGTTAAATGATAATTATGCTGCTGAGGAAAAGAAAACGTATGCATTTGTTAAGTTGCTTTCTCTTTTTTGCCTTGGGTTGACTAAAACCCATTTTAATGTAGCTGGTCAAAGGAGTATGTGGTTATTTTATGCTGAAAGGTTGTTTGAGTGGACATGGGAGGAGAAAGGAAAGCAACTCAGTGCTATGAGAAACACAGTTAACCAAGTCAAAGAAAACCTAAAAACCTGTTGAGAAGATGGGTCAGCTCCTTTTCCTTGAGAGAACAGCCACAGGCCTGCAGCGCTTGCTGCATCTTGCACAGGGATATGGAGCCATTTTTAGATGTATCTAGTTGGGCGAGTGCTTTGCTGATGTCATGATAATGGTCCCTGAGCTTGTCCCTAAAAGAGAATACATTTTAGAGACGCACTAAATCGAGGAAAACAAATAACTTCTTTAAAGCAAGAGTTTGTGATCGCTCTGTGACAATTTGCTGGTTCATCTAAGAACTAATTCTGAACACGTTTTGCAGCCTTGGTGTAATATTTACATTAAAAAGGGATTCTGGGAAAAAATGATGCCTATACCATTATCATTTTATTACCATATTACACGTAGCAACACTACATTTTTGAAAAATTATAACCATGTCATTTTACTAGAACTGGTACTTTAAAAATGGAACCAAGAAATACAGTGGTATTACAGACATGTGAGATACACCTTCATTCTCTCAGTGAAGGCTCGCCCAGTGCCTATCATGTGCTCTGGGTGTCTTCTCTAGGTGCCAGATGCATCTGGGGAATCCAACAGGCCCTCCTAGAAGGGTTTACGTTCCAGCAAGGGCAGGGCCGACGATAAACAGAAGACACAAGCACACTGCACAGTGGGTGAGCAGGTTAGTAGAGACCCCGTGAGAGTGGCTGCAGTGCCCACTGGGAGGCCTCACTGGGAAGGTGACACCTAAGCCGAGACTGGGAGGTGAAGGACTCAGCAGGGAGACCCGCCCCCCCGGCCCAGGGACAGGCAGAAGTGTAGGCGGTGAGGAAGGCAGAGAAGCCTGGTCCTGTGTTAGCTGGGGATTGGCCATGCCCAGGGACCCCTTGCTGATTATCAGGCACTGTGTCGTGAAGAAACACAGTCACCCTTTGTGTGCATTGACTAGCAAAACAGGAATGTGTTGTTGTCTTCATGTACATTCTCTCGTTTATTCTTCTCAACCTGTGAGGGAGGTCGGTAACCGCCCTCCCCGTTGGGTAGACAAGGAATAAGCGAGAGCCTGGCCCTGTGCTGACAGCAGGCCCTACCAGGCCTTACCCCCGCGGGGACGGGCAAGGGTCCCCTGGAGATCCCACTCGGGGGCTGATTTTCTGGCAGAACATGTTCAAGTCTCTTAAGATTCCATTTTTCAGGAAAATTCTTCCCCGACAAAAAAGTTATTGTTAAGGGACTAAAAAAGTGTGGGAATCTTTAAGAATGAACAATTGTGCACTTGATACGTGGTGGATTGATTATAAATTCCATAACCTCGGCTCACCCAGGTCTCTACAAAAGCTCTTCCTACCACACTGAGCAACATGTTTGTCTGACAGGCTCAGACTCGAGCTCGGCTATAGTTTCTTATTCAGGGAAAAGAATATGCTAGAAATTCCAAATGTGAAATCTTTGCTGGTAATTGTCTACCACTTCAGATATGAATTTGTGGAGAGGGCACATCCTTGAGCATGCCTGGAAAAAAACAATCCACAGGAACAGAAGAGCCAGAAATCCAGAAGAGAGGATGTCAAATGGTGGGAATATTCAGGGCCGGAGAGGGGATGGCATCGACTCTGTGGCCCCCCGGGTCACCTGCTCCCTTCGCTCGCTAGCCTCTAATTCAGAGCTGGCTGACAGGAGCATTTGAGCAACTGATACGAATGAGTTGCACTAAGTGTTCCCGAGTGTGTACCCACAGCAACATCATTTTGGATCCCCTTACAGGTGTATGTTGAATTCAGCCCCTTGCTACAAAATGATTATTGTCATCACAGCTATTACATTCTATTTAATCCTTCAAAATGAAAGCAAATGAAGGTATAATAAAATCAAAACATATTTTTTGAAAATTGAGGCATTCAGTATTTCTGGGGCTGGTTTCTAGGCAGCAACGATTTCTCTTTCAGAGTAAATATGTACACAGGGTAAATGAGGGTTCAGAGCACAGATCCCGCCACACTCCAAACAGAAGCGGTGTTCGTTGACACTCAGGGACAAGCAGTTGCTGCTTTGGGTCCACGTCCAGATGCTGGTCTGGACAAGTCTGCAGGGGGCCGTGTCGTGGGCAGGGGGATGGCCCCAGAGCCCCCGCCGCACACCGTCTCCATGGGCCGAGCTCGGCTGGCACGCGCCGTGGCTCTGCCCGCTTTTATCGCATGCCCCTCAGCGTGTGTGTTAGATGGGCCTGTCTTGTACGGCTAGCTCACTACTGCTGCTCTGACTCTGCATCTTCAACTCAGACTCGGGCAAATAAATAAGGCATGGAAAATAAGTGTGAGTTTAAAAAAAGATTTTTCTTTATTTTTAAAACGTATTTAGGGCCCTCCAAACAAAATAAGTTCTTTAGATTTAAGCGGCATATATAAAATTTTGGTCAGTTTAACGAACATGACTCCCAGCTATTTTATCAGAGTTTCAGTAGAAATGAGGCCCCAAATTCTGGCAACACTGAATCTTATGAATTACCTGGAAGACCCTCTGATACCAAAATTTAAAAGCAGGCCATCCAGAAGGGCAAAGTTACTTGACAAGTTTACCATCTGCCGTCTGCGAGAAAGCAGAAGCTGCCCAAGCATTTTTATGGACTCAGCCTTGTCATGTTTGGTGAGAGAGTATGTGAGTGAGGTGAAGAAGACGTGCTGAGTGTGAATTAGTGAACTGAGCTCGGGGATCTGAAAGGCGTCAGCTGATGGCACGTCCACGCTCACACAATAAACAGGAACACGGGAAGAGAAAGAATGTGCTGTGCAGGGCCGAGGATATGAGCTTTTGTTCCGAGTCTCATTACTCACAAGTAGCAGGAGGGAAGAGAAGGGAAGACACGAGTGGGTAATGACGCCAGCCAGGCCTGTCTGCTAAAGATAAATTCCACTTTTTCATTAGTTTTGTGGCATATTTGATTTATACCAGTTTTGTGAATATTTTTAAACTTCACAAACTCAATTCTCTGCCTTCAGGCTTTATAACTCAGTGACATAGACATAATTCAAGGGTGTGTTTGAACTGCTTTTCCCTTAAAGCCCAGTTAGCCATTGCAGCTGTCCTGTGCCCTTGGAGTACTCAGTCCCTTGGGGATTCTTGAGCGACAACTCATTCACTTGGTCAAGTCGTGTTTGAGGTGGTGGGGACAGAGGGCTGCGATGACAGACGGGAGACGGACACACAGATCACAGCAACATGGGGCTTAGGCAGAGTGATGGAGCAATGAGCAGTCCCAGGCGTGGGGAGTCCCAGGCTGATGGGTGACCTCTGAGGACAGACTGACCAAGAAAATCTGTCTCGTTGCTTTATGGTCACACCAAGTCATTTTGTCCTATGTCATACATTTTTAAAATAGGACATTAGGAACTAGTTTTAAACTTTGAAAATAATCATGTCCAGTCTCACCATCCAAATACAACATGTTCCCTTTTGCACAGCATCTTCTGGCCCTTGTGGACATGCACAGACCTTGACATGGCTCCCATCACAGTGTGCATACTGCTTAAAATGCCACTGCCAGGTAGCCTTTTACCACACACCTTCCCCACAGCCTTCATGGTGATACCTGTACCAGGTGTGTGCCATGTCACATCCTGCGGGGCTGCACTGTATAGCCAGTGCTGGCATGGCAATTGGCAGGTGCCTCTTCTCTTGCTACTGCTGAGGACGCACTGCAAGTCGTACCTCCTGGCTGCTACACTATTGGCCTCCCTCACTTCCTCTTTTGGGAATCAAGTCTCCAAAGTAGAAGGACTGAGTTAAAGACCATGCATGTCCATTCATTCATTCAACAAATATTCACTGGGGGCCTATTAAGGGTCAGGCTCCATTCGGCACCAGTTAATACAGACATCTCCCTGTGGAACTTGCATTCCAAGTGCTTAGGTTAGTAAACACCTAAAAGGGACAATTCTCAAGGGTGACCAAAAATATGAATGAACTGAGAGCGTGACTGGGGAAGGGGAGGTGGGCTCACAGCTCTTTAACTCCTTTAGAGCTCTGTGACTTAACGCCAATTTCCAGAATCCACAGCAGTGAACGAGCACTCCGATTTCATGATAACTTTGCCAGCACTGGGAGATACCACTTTAAAACAATGTCTGCTGCAAGGTTAATCAAACAGCAGAGGCCCAGCTCAGGTCCTGGAATACTTATCCACTCACCTGGCTGGCCCAGCATTCTCTGTGCTCTGCTGCAGCTCTCTGATCTCTGCTTGTACCTGTTGTGGCTTAGTGAAGGGGCCCATGAAGTTGAAATAATCCTCTGCAAAGGGCCGATGAATATCTGCTGAATAGTTAATCCCCAATTTCTGTACAAATTCTTGGTAAGTTATGTGGCCTCTGCCCTCAGTGTCAAAGCTTCAAAGACAAACAAACAAAACTCTCATCAGTAGCTGCCCAGGTGTGTCTGTGAGGGGCTCAGAGCCTCCGTGAGGGGCTTGGTGAGGGGTTCGTTGCCCTCTGTGAGGGGCTCAGGAGTTGCTCTTCACTCAGTGTCCGCCTCCCCTCAGGGAGTCAGGAGTACAGAAGCTCGGGCCTCACCCCAGACCTGGTAGAATCTCTACTCAGTAAGAGCCCCCGTGATTCCCCGGCTCGTCCAAGTTTGAGGCCCAGTGCTCCAATCAGCAGAACCACTGCCCCCCATAAGGTGGTCTTGGTCACCCCAAGAGACAGCAACCAAATTCATTTACCTGCCATTCTGTTAGCAACACAGTTGTGACCATAGAAAATAAAAATCAGCCTTCCATTCATTTGACAGTGCTCCTATTGAACAGCTAACATGTAAGAGGAACTTCGCTAAGGTTTAGAAGAAAGTCCTTTACAAAGCATATTCAACCTTAAAACTCCAATAAGTGAATGCCACTGGATTCGAATTCCCCATTTTCTCTTTGAAGAGATGCCAATTACATACAACCAAGGAGAGACGAGTAAGGAAAACAAGATAAGAATTATGCTATGTACCTTTTATGTCATTTTCTATTATTGAGATGTTTCAGAATTATAATTCATTAAAAAAGGCATAATGGAGGGTTTTTATCTCCCAACATTATTCACATAGAATAGAATTACTTCAATAAAAAATTTTAAGGCAAATTGCCAATTTTCTTTAAAGAAAGAAAGCATTTATTTTTACAGAAAGGTCTTGGTCCTCATCTAACTGATAAAAACGGCATTTGCGGGAGAGATTTTTCCCAGATGAACCGAGCGTCACAAGGACCAGGACTATCTGCAAACAGAGGTGCGGGCAGAACCCCCCAGCAGGCTGTCGGCTGGCAGTCGTCTGGCTGGACGTGGGAACACACAGCTTTCCTCTGTGAAGCAGGGTTGTCCTCTGCTCCTTAACCCAGATGCTGAACGTCTGCAGAGCCCCATGCTTGAGGGACACATGGAGCCCCTTTTTAATGGCTTCAACTGAGCCACAGTGAAGAGAATGTAGTTACACACGCAACTTTCTTGCCCTCACAGGGTGGGGTAGGCAGTTTGGGCAAACGCTTCATGCGTTTGTAATAAGTCTGCCGAGCATCCTGGGAATTGGGAAGCCACCCATCCTTCCCCAGGGTGAAGTGGGCCTCCCCGCGAGGTGTCTCCTGGAACCGAGGCCTCTTCCTCTCCCCACCCCTCTCCTTCTGCACCCCACACGTCTGCAGCTTCCTCCCGGCGTCTGACTTGCACCTACGGCTCCATCCATGATGAAGGGAAAGGGGCACCTGGGGCAAGGCCGCACACACTCTGGGGTTCAGTGTCCTCGTCTGCGAGCCACTGCAGCCATCCCTGGTCCTAACGTCCCAGGTGGGTGCCCTGACGGCTGCTACTGTTATTACATTAATGAAACCCTTAAGGCTTTTCCATGCGTCCGTTATTAGTACGACCTTTGTACTTGCAACCCAAAAAAGTACATTCTTCCTTTATTCAGTGAATTTTGTTGCTAGAACAGAACAAAGTGACATGCCCACAAAAGGATGCCCAGGGGCCTCTGCTTCTGGAGGCTTGTCTTGTGGCCGAAGCAGAACTGTGATGTTCAGGCAGCATGAAGGGCTGGGGCCCCTAGCAAATGCCTTTTCCTGCGGTGGTGGTGATGCCCGCAGAGAGCGTAGGTCAGTCTTCCATCAGCATACCTTTTGATGGGAAGGTTGCCATTTCTTGAGCTTCTAGGGTGACCCCAGGGCCATGCGTCTCCCCGGAACTGCATAAGGCCGAATGAGCTCTGTGCCACCAGAGTGATGTGATGCGACTCTGACCAAGACACCCCTTCAGTAAAACTCCGTGAGGGTCCCCATCCCTACAAGAGGGTTCCTGAAAGAATGGCACGCAGACTATCCACCTCACAACCACCCCTAGGTAGCAGTGTGCCTCTTTTGGAAACCTCTCTCTCCTCCTAAGTCAAAAGCACTTTACTTCCACCTTCCCCTGCATTCCCCCAGGGCCTGGTGAGGATCCTTGGGCAGATGCACGTAGGGGCTTAGGCCACAGCCTGGTACTCAGAGGCGCATGCTGGCATTTGCTGCTGCCGTTTGCTGCCCAAAGGCTCAACCACATCCTGCCTCTGCCTCTACGTCTGTAGTATGAGCCTTCTCTCCTGCTAGATGGCATGTTTCTTGAGGAGAAACCATGCCTGGTTCATCTTTACGAAACACACTCCCAATGCCCAGCAACACGCCTCTCAAAGCTTCATTATCAACAAGTGTCTGTTGAGCTGATGAGTGTGAAGGACGTGTGTTCCTGAGGAAGGACCACCATCCAGGCATGTTAATGCTCAAGAGATTCCTGAAAACAAACTCTACATCGTGACACTTGAATTGAATGAAAAGGCACTTCTTAATTACTTCATTAATAAAGATCATAAACATTCCATTCTCATCACAAAGGAACAGAAGATCAGATTGCACAACTGCAACTGAAATATGCTATGAATGCAAATAATAAGAGTTAATTCAGCTTACATAACCTTACCCTTCATTGTATAATTCTTTGTATAACATGAAAAAAAACCAACTTGCCTATAAAGGTTGAATTTTAAAATGGTTCAGCAACAGATGTGCCAGGAAAAATGTGCACATAAACAGAGGACCCACAAAAGCTTGGATCTGCATGTGGCAATGGCTACTCATTTATGATATAGTCGGATTACCCCGCCCAGTTACTGTACACACGGCAATGCAGTTACACACATGCTTTGAATTGGTCCCCATTGCTTGTTTTGCTGAGGAAGTCTTAGTCGTTTGGGGTAAATTCAAGTACTTGATTCTTACATCAGTGACAGTAGTACCTTCTAAACACTACTGACCCCAGAGTTGGAGGGTCTGCTGGAAGCCCCACTAATGGCCCAGGACAGGCAGCAGAGGTGGACATGACATCTTGCGCAGCACGGGACATATGGAAATCTTTCAGGTACCATTTCCAAGGGGGCTCTGATGGCTCAACTAGCTGCCCTGCAGAACGTGAAGTGTCCCAGTGCCTGCTTGGCCATGCCCAGTGGCCTGGGGGAATCACAGTTTAGATGCCATCTGCTCCAATCCCCACCCGGGTTCACAATCCCTCCTCGATGCTCCCTGGTAGAAGACAGTCTAGCTTTGGACAAAGTCATGTCAGACATGGGAAACTCACCGCTTCAAAGACTGCCCATTCTGGCCAACTTTAATCGTGAGAAGCCCTTTACGCTCACCCGTCCGGCTGGCAGTCTCTAGCTGAGATCTCCTTCAGGATCAGCCCTTGAAAACCCAGTCCCTGCCGTCATGAACCAGGCAGCCTTCCCTGTCCTAAGCTAAAGACCCTGTCCATTCAACCTTTCCAAGTCCTTTCCCATCTCGGGGCTCTCCTTGTCCAGGTTGCTCCACAGCACAAACCCCGTAGGTTCCCTCCGGGCACTGGCCTGGTAGAGCTGACAGAGATGCGCCAGCTTCTTGTTAGCCTAGAGTCCTGAGCCTCAGTCACAAGAGCTGATGCATGTGACACTGGCACTTTCCTCAGGGCCTTTTCCTTTTCTACCGGAATACTAACACACAACTTAACCTCTATCAAGAAATGTGCGTGAAGTGGGCATTATCTCCCAGACCTTCTCTCAGGCACACTGATTAGCTGGGTCTACCCAAGCGGGACCCGTACTGAAAATCCTGAGGCTGTGCCTCTCTGCTTCAGTCCTCCCTCCTGTGCGCTGTCAGGACATGCTGTCTTCACAGCTGTTCAGCAGTTTATTTAGATCCCAGATAGTTGAATTTCACCTGACGAAATGGGGCTACAGAAGGGGCCCAGAACGCTGAGCCTCTCCCTGGGGGGAGCCTCGCGGGGCCCAGGGCAGCCGGCCTGGGGGACGCCCCGGTCCTGGCACTGGCGTGCCCGGGCCCTGGCAGGATCGTCTGGTTAGGAGTCTCCTTCCCCTGTCCCAGGACTTCCACTCCTCCCGGCTCTGGGCCGCTCTGCTCACTGCTGTGCCCCTCCCCACCTCTGGCTCATGACTGCCCAGGCATCACCTCTCCTGGGGTCCCCCCCACCCCGAACACCCACATGGCTCACCCGGCAGCAGCTGCCTGCGCTTTCCCCTGCAGGCAGGCTACTGCCACCGTGTGTCCTGTTTGCCTTCCCACCGAGCTCTGAGCAACCTGGGTGGCGGGCACTGTGGGGGTGGCTGCATTCACCTCTGGGGCCCCTGAATCTAGCACAGGGCCTGCAACTCAGACAGTTTCAATGATTCCCTGCTTGATGACTGTTCAGATGAATGAATGAATGAACACACTTCCATCTCATCATTTATTCTTGACAGCCTCTCCGAAACCAAACCAAACCAAATATATTGCTCCGGAAACTCATCCTTAACAGTCCTAAGCTGGCTTCCCTTAGCAGGTTTCCTTTCATGACGGTCTCCTGCAGGCTTGAATATTTTATTCCTTTGTTCCTTGGTAAGCCAGAGTGTGACACAGCTCACTTGGCAGCCACGCGTTCCTCACTCCGTCCAGCCTCTGTGCAGTTACCTGGGGCCACCGACCAGCCCTGGGCGACGGGATGCAGGCAGAAGTGTGTCACTTCCAGGCTGAAGCCCAGCAAAGCCCCCGTGGGATCCTGGGGCTCTGCTGTCCCCAGTTGGTGAGAAGGACCCCTGTGGAGACGAGGGAGCCACAGGCCGGAAGTTGGCCAGATCCCTGAGTCACCACTTTGAAGAGAATTGTCCAGAAAAGCCACTAGACTTGCGGTAGACTTCAGGTGAATGAGAAATAAAGCATCAATGTGCTGAGCTATGGAGATTTGTGGGTTAATTCATTAATTTACTTCCACAGCATAAACTAGGCCCTGCAAATTAATCTGAGGCTCTGAAACAGTACACTTCACAGGTGCCTAATCAATGCTGAGTGATAATGGATGTTGATAATTTTTTTCTTGCCTATATTCAGCCGTGTTTTCTAAGTTTGTGTTTTCCAAAGAGCAGAACGTTATTTTCCTACTCACTTCCACCTGCCTAATTTTGGGGGCTTTCCTATTCTTATAATCAGATGCCCTGAACTGGCAGAGGGTGTCCGTTGGCCCCAGCTGCTCCCTGACTCCCTGGGGTCCCCACTCGCTTGCCCCCTGTGGGAAGACGCCCTCCTGCTGTTTGGGCGGCTGCACCGGGGTGACCCAGGGCTGGTCCCTGCCTTCTGGCTGCTCGGGGCCTCCTGCTTTGGGAGGTGCCTCTGGATGTAGAGGGAGCAGGGCGGGGTGGGGGCTGGTAGCTGTCTTGTCAGCAAATGGTGCTGCGAGGAGCAGGCCAGGAGGGCAACTGAGGGTGAGGATTCCAGCAGGCAAGACAGCGTCAAGACAGTTGGAGGCAACCTCCTCATCCCCAAGAAATATGTTCCCTGCTGCCCTGCAGACCAGTGGGGGCCAGTTTCCTGATCTCTGGGTAACACCTGCTCCTCTCTTGTTCTTCCAGCCCATGGGGCCAGCAGCGTCCTGGCCACAATCCCCCTTCAGATTTCCGGCCCTTCTGACATCTTTGTGATCGGTCACTGCGGTAAACCTGCCTTGGCAGAAATGTTGGAGTGGTTTTTGTTTT
This sequence comes from Manis pentadactyla, assembly GCF_030020395.1. NCBI lineage: Eukaryota > Metazoa > Chordata > Mammalia > Pholidota > Manidae > Manis > Manis pentadactyla. The sequence goes on along the minus strand of NC_080028.1, from coordinate 5,538,891 downwards.
CCCACCTGGACCCTGGTGGATAAGCTCCTAGGGTGTCCTCGGTCCCCAACACCCTGCCTCCCCTCTTGAGCCCTGGAGGTAATTCCATGGGTGGCAGACCCATGGTGAGTTCCCCCATCTGTTTCTCTTCCCTGGACACACATGCAGCCTACTTCACCCAGTCTCTCCTGCAGACGGGTGCAGCCACGTGAAGGGAGTCTGGCCAAGTGATGGCCCGGTCCAGACAGTCCTCTGCACCCTCTGCCTTCTCTGCTGGTAGACCCAAAAGATCCAGGGGTTGGCGGGCCTCCTGGTCCCTGAGTGATGTGCAGGCAGAGCCGGCACACTAGACACCCGCACTAGACCGCGAGGTCATCACCAGGGCCAGCCCCTGAGCTGTCAGCCTTGTCTGTTTCCGCGGTTCGCCCACACTGACCAGCACACTGGACCTAACACAGCAGAGCAGAGGGAGGCAGAATGAAGTTAGGTAACTTGACAGGGGCCACGCAGGGCAAGGGGTGGAGGCGGGAGTCACGACCACATGTTTGGCTGCAAAGCCTCCGCCCTTCACCGCTCATCAGCGTCAGGGCTTTTCAATGGAGGTGGAAGGTCATTAAGGAGGTGGGCCTTGACCATGTCCTCACCAGATAAAACCATGAACTTTGAGTTGGGCCAAATCACAAATAATTCCAAGGATTCTGCCTGAACATTCGCGACTTGCTACACTAAGAGACTTTGCTTAGCGATAGCCCTAGCAACCAAGTCCGTTCAGCCAAGATTAGTTTTCTGCCACCAACACCAATCAAAATTCTTTGTCAACAATGAATACGAGCACCCCCTTTTGTCTTTAACTCCCCTAACTTTGGTTCCCTGGGGGACACAATTTGGGTTGCTACCTGAATCTGTGCCCCTGGAATTGCAATTCTGAGACCCCAAATAAATGCTTTTGTTTTGTTTCTATTCTTCCCCCCTTCTTTGGTCATCACCTCCCACGGCACACAAACAAAAGTGTGTGAGATTCTGGCCTCAAACAGCGTACAGCACAGGGCAGACATTTGTACATCTAATGATGTTCATAAACATGTAAGAAACTTGAGCCAAAAGCAGCAGTGAGCATCCGCCTCCCAGAAGAGTAGAAACTGCTCAGTCTCTGCTTCAGGATGAGGAACGTGTGAGCGCTCATGCTGCACACAGGAGCCCTCGAGGGGGACCCTTGACGCCAACACCTCTCCTTCCTGTGACTGGCACACAGCTGCCGGCTTGTCCTGCCCCATCCTGATGGACAGCAGGCTCCCAGGGCCCACCCGACCCAGTCCCTTCTCTGAACTGTTTCCTGATCCGTATCCCTACAGCATGGCCTGAGCCCCATTGTCCCCAGTGCTGGTTAGTGACACCCCAAAGTAAGGGCTGCAGCCCAGTGATCCCTGCTCTTCCTTTCTCCCTTGGGAGCCCCAGGCTGCTGCTTACAGAGGCCTCACTATCCATCCCCTGGGCCAGGCAGTCCTCCTTCACCACTGTAACCCCTCGGAACATGTCACGGGCCACGACAGCTTCCTGCTCACTCTGCCATGGTCCCCAGGACCTTTGCTTGTACCTCCCACCCTGCTGGCCTGTTCCTTCTTCTGGCACTTACTAAGGGCGACACTTCCTGTCCCCCAACAGCTCCCTGAGCACCGGGACCACACAGCATCATCCAAAAGGCCTACATAGTGGGGAGTCCATATATTTGCCAAGTGCACCCCAATCTCTGGATTACTCATGGGGACCTACTAAATCTACTGAAAAAGAATGTGAATAAAAAGTCTAAATGGGCCCTATGTTGGAACTGATCTAAAAAAATAAGGATTTTGTAAGAACTTCAAGTTGCTTTTCTAAATTAGATACAAAGCAGCCCACCTAATTCTAAACTCAGCCAACATTTCAGCCTTCCAGTTTGAACAGATGAAAAGCTAAAAAATTACATCAACTGCTTGGTGAGCTTGCGCCTGTGAGGACACACAGCGCTGGTAGACCCCCTTGCGGGGAACGCTAGTGGCAGCTAACATATAATGAAGGACAAAGCAATTTACCAGTGGACCCAGAACTTGGAACTTGTTAGTGCACCTTGAAATTTAGGCATCTACACAGGGAGTACTTCAACTGGGGGCCTGATTCAAAAACCAGTAAATCTAAAATACATTTTGAAAAATGTAACCAATATTAGATGCTATTTTCAGCTTAAGACACCCCTGGGAAACCACTTCAAGTTGCCAAAAGTTTGGTTATTTTCCTCCAACAAATTACTTATCCCTTAAACAGTTGTACAACATTGATTTTGATCTTCAGGCAAAGGGGAAAGGTCCTTTTTTCCTTTATCCACTGCGGATCTGTCTGTTGAACTAGTTGTATCACAGTTAAGCCCATGGAGAGTGGCTTTGTTCTCTAAAACAGTAAAAGCATGGGCTTGAACTCCTGGTTCTCTGGAAATGCCAGGCACTCCAGTCTCGTTCGGTGCCAAGTGGTCACCCTGGTTCTCCATGCTCCTGAAGACCAGCCTGCTGGCCCGGTCACTTTCCCTGTGAGCAAGGACACAGGACGCGGGACCAAGGTGACCAAGAGCGACCCCACCCAGTGGTGCCCAAGGACTGGGGCTGAACGAGCTGCGGCAGACAGCCCCGCGCCGGAATGCGGAGCCCACCTTCGGGGAACACTTACCGCATCCAGAGCTTTTCAAATTCTCTCGGAGTGAGGGGAATATCGAAAGCATACAGCGCATTCTTTATGTCCCGCCATCGAAGGATGCCGTTGCCCTCGTTATCAGTTTCTATAAAATTCTACAGGATTAGAAGACAGCATTTAGTAACATATAAAGTGTGTTTGTGGCAGCATAAAGGATTTTCAGTAGTCAATATCTGGGACAATCTAAGACATTTTTCTCCCCATCCACCTGCTGAACCACCTTTGTATCTAAGTTTCTGATACCGTTGTCATTCCTGTAAAGGAGGTGATGGAGCAAAACACGAACAAATATGTGCTGGAAGGGGCTTGTTTCTGGGTGATGAGCTCATTACCCAGGTAAGGATAATGTGGTGGGAAGCCATGCCAAGAAGAGGGACAATGTTTCTTTAAGACTTAAAGAATGCAGAGAAATATTACCGAGTATCATAATTCTTCCAAGTGGTAAAGACACCTCAAGACAAATGCTGGGCATAGAAGCCACAGGGCATAAATATGCAAAGAAGTAAAAAGCTAACCTTTTCAAACAATAAGGCTTCTCTCTCACTTACCAACTTCACATTTCCCTGTATGGCCCCGGAAGATGACTGGTTAGCCAGAGACGGGTAAGATTCCTCAAGGGAGGAACAACCTAAGACAGGCACAGTCGCAGGGGGCCATCTGGTGAGAAAATGGGGAGCAGCAGAGGTGAGGCTTACTTAGAATCTCCCCCCTCATGTTCTGAAAGAAATCTTCTGCATACATGGATGTTTATTGCCCTGGTCTAGCTCGGATTAACACATAGTCTACAGGCACACACCTGATCATCTACATTTGCTCTCTTACAACACTAAACTATGTTTTCTACCTTTATCTTGTATCTACCTACCACTTCAGCATTTTATTAAAAATAATAATAATAAAGAGAGAAATGTGGTATCCACATATAAATCAAGTATAAAAACCAAATGAGTATTCATATTTGAACTGACTGTGTATAGTTCATAATGCATTAACAAAACCGAAAGCTTCTGTGATGACTGCCCTTGTACTGCTCATCATGTAACTTATTCACTATGTAAGAATTTGTTCTCCATGTAAGAATTTGTTCGTTATGCATCAGAAGATTGGAGACTGACGAAAATTAGGCTTGGGGTGGATTAATGATTGTGCATTGAGCATTGACTCCCCTATACAGAAATTTATTGTGGTTAACAACTATTTGATCAATAAATATGAGAGATGCCCTCACAAAAAATATATATATATATATATATATATATATATATATAAACACACTTCCAATTGTAAAATAAATAAGTAACCGGGATGTAATGTATAGCATAAGGAATATAGTCAAAATATTGTAACAACTTGGTATGGTGATAGCTGGTACCTAGAATTATCATGTATATAAATGTTGAATCACTGTGTTGTACACCTGAAACTAATGTAATGTAATACTGTTGTCAACTACCCTTCAATAAAAATAAATAAATTAATTAATTAATTTTAAAAAAAAGAATGCAGAGAAATACCAGGGTGCTTGAGTTTAAAGCAATGTAACAACACACCGGACCTAACGCAGTTAGGGATCCAGTGATACGGAGCAGCTTGTTGATCAAGGTCATGTAGGCAATTCGTTTACAATAGAGTATCCAGGTACCCTCATTGAGATAGGTTAAAACATAACGAGCATTCTGGCGGAACCTATAGTACACTAACAGCTCCCACTGCAACATGCCTGGGGGCCGACTCTCCTTTACCCTGGTAGTGAACGTATAAAAGGCCTGGCCTCGCTGCGCTCAGGGCTCAGCCTTGGATATGAATCTGCTGAGCCCCTGCTGGCGCCAATAAACTGCTTCTCGCCAAACGTCTCGGTGTCCCGACTCCGTGTTCATAGTTCCCGCGGTTCCTGCAACAGTAGTCATCTCAGGTATGTGACCTGGATTCTTCTAACGACCAGTGAGGGTTCAAAGAGAGCCACTGGCAAAGGGGTAAACCAGAGCCCGGGCGATGCGGCTGCAGCACACACTGCCTGAGGTTATCATCTCAGGGATGCAGGGGACTCGGCTCTCAGCTGTAAGAAGGGGAACGGGGACGGATGAGACGGTACCAGTCTAATGTCCCTGAGGGCCTGCAAAAGGTACCAGGACTGGTCAGGCATTTAAGAGGACCACGGACGAGAGGAGCAGGGAACACACGGCTCAGCACTGTCTTACACTGTTTGCAGGTCGGCTCCTTTGAGCCTCCTCGTAGCAGCACTGTGAGGTAGACAGTGGGCACACCTACAGAGTCCTCTGCCAGCATTATGGCGAGAACGGTGAGAGATGGGGGCATTCCCATTCCACTCAGGAACAAGGCAAGAACGTCTCCACTGCCCTCCACCCCGCATTGTATGGGGGGTGTCGGCCAGTGTGGTTTAGCAAGAGAAAGGGATAAAAGGCGTAACGGTATGACAAGAAGAGACACAACTGTCATCATTCATAGACGACATGATTGTGAGTATAGGAACACAAAGAGGCCACACGTAAATTATTGTAATAACGGAATGAAGCAAGAAATCTGGATGTTACATCAGTAGGCAAGATCATTCACATTTTTATATACCAGCACAGAAAATGAGCTTTAAAAAATCATATTTACAACAGCATCAAAACTAGAAAGTCCTCGGAATAAATCTTAGAAATGGTTGCAAGATCTCTACCCAGAAAAGTCTAAAACTTTATTGAAGGATACTTAAAAAGATCAAAATAAATGGAGATACACTCTGTTCAAGAACCGGAAGATTCAAAATTGTAAAGATCACTTCTTTCCAAACATCCTAATAAATTTGTTGTTTCTTTGTGGATGTTGAAAAACTGACTAAAAACCTCTGGAAGAACATGGAGGAGGGACTTGCCTACCAACTAATTAAAACAAATTCACAGGTTATGGTGCCTGCACAGTCATGGGATCGGTGCCAGGACACACTGCCCCTGGAACAGGATGAGGAGCCCAGAAGCACCCAGGGGCTTGACGCAGGACAGAGGCGAGGCTGCAGAGCCGCGGGGGAAGGACCCACTCCCCAGCAGCAAGTAGGAGGACAGTGGGGTCTCTGTGCGGAGGATGGAGCTGGGTCCCTGCGTCACGACACACGTGAAACAGCCCGGGCACGGGTCAGACCTGCGCGGGAAAGGTGAGCTTGCCAGGCTCCTGGAAGAGAACGGGGGAGAGTGCCTTCGTGACTCCAGGGTGGGACAGGACTTCTCAAACAAGGCCTACGGGGAAATGTCAGTCAGTCCGACTACTAGAAAGAAGAACTTATATTTATTAAAAGATACATAAAAATGGTGAAAATGCAAGCTGGGAGAAGACACAGAAGATTAGTGGCCAAACCAGAGTACCAGTCCCTCCTGACAATGAGAAGAGAACAGACAGCCCTGTGTGGAACTCAAGTCTCAAGCAGGCACCAAGGACTGATGAATAAATGGAAAGATATTTGGTCTCATTAGAAACAGACAAATGCTAATTAAAATGACAACGAAACAGTGTCACACACCCACTGAAGAGGAAACCATTAAGAGGTCTGAGGCCCCTCAGTGCTATAAAGCAGAGTTAAGGAGCTGTGACTGAAGTCCAAAGGCCCACAAAAGCCAAAAATACTCAATGCCAGGCTCTTCACAGCAGGTGCGTGCTGGCCTCTGGCCTAAGATGTTGACAGCATTCTATTCCTTTGGCTGGATGGTGGTTATGGGTGGGATACAATTTGGGATAATAAAATAATAATAAAACCTTTAAACTCATTTAAACTTACATATACATTATTGTTATAATAATATACACATACATGCATATATGCCTGTTATATATATGCAGTATATATACATGTAACATATATTATTATATTCCACTGCAGAGTCACAACTTAAAAAACAATTATGCTTTAAAAAGGCCACTCCTGTTGTAACACACACGATTCTGTAGGGTTCTTACTGGTGTTCAGACCACAAGTCTCTTGGGAACAGGGATTGTGTCTTTACTCTTTTTTGTCCTTGTGCCTTTAATATCTTGCAACAGTGCATAGTTCATAATAATGTCTGCTGAAGAAGCCAATGAACTCACTTTCTGAAAACACTTAAACGGAAATGAGCACTTAGGCTCCGATGTGTTTTAAGACGTCCTTGGGGGGCCTGGCTGAGCGGCTCACCAGGGGACCCCGGGCGAAGATGGCCAGTGGAGGAAACACCTGGAGCGGTGGCCAGGGGCCAGGCGCGGCTTTATGACACTCTGCCCTTTGGACGTTAGCAGGCCCTGTTTGGTGAATCCCCAGGGAAATGTGGCAGAAGGGAGACAAACCACACCTGTGATCTCTTTTATGATTTGTAAATGCCGAGACCCAGAAGTAAAGAGTCTCCGGGTGCTCCGTTGTGAAAAAATGACATTGTCATACTTATTTTTAGAGAGTTATAAACATGCATTTTAAAGAGTTATTTCTTCCAGTCTTGCCAGAATTGTAGGAAGCACCTTCCAAAGGCGAATACCCTCCCTGTGCAGTCGTGTAAATTGTGATTACGGTGTCAGGATGGGGAACGTAATCTGACAGTGACAGTTGCACCCACAGGACAGCAGAGCTGAGATTTAGGGGTTAATTTTTGCCCTTAAAATACACTCATCTTCTTTATGTGTCATGGGCTTCCTGCAGGTTTAGAATTCTGGAGGAATTCCTTCAGTGCTTTACTCAAAATAAACCAAAAGAGTGACAGAGATGTTCAATATAATAATAATAAAACCTGCAGGATCCTTTAGTCCTATGGGATTCAAGAGAGGTGTGGGGGCCATGTGAGGCCACAGGCACGCATGCTCCTTTCCCTCCCTCCTCCGCACACACCAACAGGGCCCCTTCCCACAGCCCTGCCAGACGTAGCTCTAGAAGAGAGGGAGGTTTCCGTCGCCCAGAACTGAGGCTGCTGGGTGAGCAGCAGAGTGCCCGGGGCCCCCCTCCGTCCTCTAAACACAGTTTGGGGCTCCGCAGAACACCAAGGATGAAGATGCCTATGAGAGGCCGTGGGAGTCAAGGTGTGGAGAGGCGAGTATGGAGGACACCCTCTGAGGAGTGAGGGTGCACACAGGCGCAGGGGTCAGCCCGGCAGAGCAGGGAGAGAGGGCAGGGAGGGGACAGCTCTGGAGGGGAGGAGGCCAGGCCAGCTGGGCAGAGAGCGGGGCTCGAGAGAAGGGGGCCTTGGCTTTAACAGTTCAGAGCTGATGGAGCTTGAAGGTCAGAGCGGAGCTGGGAGAGAGGGCTTGGAGATGGGGTCAGAGAGCACGTTCGGCCCTCTCCTCAGCGGCCCGCTGTTCACAGCTCAGTTTGACCTGCCCTCCTGGAGGACCGTGTGATCCTGGCCTGGGCAGCACGCTCAACTCAGTGAGGACAGAGGACCAGAGAGAGGCAGCCCATGAACTGAACAAGACTTTAAAGATGAACTTCATACTGGACACAGGCCGAGGTAGAACAACATAGAAGAACATGACCAAGTGGAACACAGTGGCGACGTCCCTCAAGATGATGTGAAGAAACTTCCATAACACATTTTTAAAATGCTTTTTAAGGTGAAGTTTTTGCGTTCTGCAATGGCGACCCACATCCTCGGTTTCGGGGGGAACCCAGTCTCACCCCACTCAGTTCTGCTGTCTGGTGGGTGCACCGTCACCGTCAGATTATGTTCCCCACCTTGACACCATGATCACAAATTACACAGGGAGGCATTTGTCTTTGGAAGGTGCTTTCTACAATTTTGGCAAGACTGGAAGAAATAACTCTTTAAAATGCATGTTTATAACTCTCTGAAAATAAGTCTGATGGTGTTATTTTTCCACTTAAAAATTTAATTCCTATCAAACCCGAGAAAAGGCCAAGAATTTCCGTCCATGTAACTCCTACAATTACTTATTTTTCTAAACATCAGTTCACCTTGAGTGTGAGAATTTATTTGGAAGAAGTTATTTAAAAATTAAAGAAGTTATATGGGTAAATGTAGTGACAACAATGTTGCTCATGTGAAACCTTCATAAGATTATATATCAATGATAGTTCAATAAAAAAAACAAAAAATAAAAGAAGTTGCCAAATTGGGTATACAAAGTTGTTTCCACATCTCAGCCACTGGATCTAAACAGCCTGACTATATCAATGATCTTGGGACATTGAAATAGATTTCCTTTCCTTTTAAGGACATAATCATTTTCTTACCTTAGACAAGTCTGACCATCTGGTTTTTGCTTTGGTAACAAGATACTGATGAGCCTGTTCACAAGCTAGTTCTGAATCTGCAACCTTCTGTTTTGGTCTTAAAAGAAAAATAAATAAATAAATGTGTTTAAATTTAATGGACTCATTAATCTCCCAAGGGGTTCCCCTATCCCTGTTTGTTTCAAAGATACCATTAAAGTGTTATTTCACATCTGGTCTAACTTAATTCTTAAAATACAGTCTTATTTCCCCAGCTGCGTGTTAGGGAAGTCTTCTTAAATTTTGTAAATCCTTGTTTATTTTCAGATAAATGCTGTCCAACTTTTTCTGAAGCTCACAAAGCAAACAGGGCTCTTATTCTCAGATGGGGAAAACAATGTAACATCAGATGTCTTTGGAAGAAAACAACTAAAAAACTTTTATTTCTGGATTTACAGATCGGAGTGATAATGCAGACTCTAGTGACAGCTCGGGGACAATGAGGAAATGTAGTTTACAGATTTCCGAACCTCAGTTAATGTTTAAAGGTTAGGCGCATAGTATGTAAAATGATCAAAATTCTGTTTATTTGCTCACAAGATGACAAGACTCTGAAAACACTTAAAGAAAGACCCCGTGTTCACCACCTTGGCCAGGCCGCAGCGAGGTACACGGAGACTGTCTGCAGGAATGTGGGATGCCCGGATTCCTCCACTCACTAAATCAGGGGGGCGTGAGAACCTGTAAAACCTCTCTGCAGTCGCCCTGCTCCTTAGAGGCACCTACTACCCCATTCCAGGACCTGGAGCTTCTCCACACCCAGGTTGGCACCTGAAACACCCTCCCTGCAGACCCTGGAATGCTCGGAATGGTCCTGTAGCAAAACCAGCTGTACACACAGCCCCCCAGCTTCCTGAAACAAGACCACATCTGCGCCCCCGCTGGGAACCCATACTTATTCACAGGCACATGGGGTGGGGTGGGGGGTGAGTGCATCTTGCCGAAGGCTAAGGACACCTGACTGAGGACCCTCCTATGAATTTCTCCTCAAGGAACCCCAGAAAACCAGGGTGGGGGACAGCAAGCAAGCCTTATGTAGCCCCTTTAAAGAAGTATTGTTTAAGATCTGAAAACGATGCACTCTCGGGAAGACTCATGCCAGAAGATGATCATCAAAAAACCCCAACAAAGATCCACGCACTGCTACAGCTGTAGATGCACTCATCCCACCAGTTCCTGGACCTGCCATGGGAATGAGGAAGGAGATATCCAAGCTGGCCTGTGCATACAGTAAAACAACAAATTTGACTGGATCTATACTGTTGGAACTCAACCAAGAATTTGGAGAAGTGCAAATTGTAGCACTCCAAAGTCTTACAACTACAGACTATTTACTGTTAAAAGAACATATGGCATGTGAACAGTCCCCAGGAATGGGTTGTTTTAATTTGTCTGATTTCTCTCAGACTGTTCAAGTTCAGTTGGACAATATCCACCATATCACAGATAAGTTTTCACAAATGCCTAAGGTGCCTAACTGGTTTTCTTGGTTTCACTGGAGATGGCTGGTAATTACAGATATGCTTTGGTTATGTAACTATACTCCTATTATGTTAATGTGTGTGCGCAATTTAAGTAGTAGCTTAAAACCTATATATGCTGAAGTTACTCTACAAGAAGATATGTCAAAGAAATAATCAATCTTCCCATGTTTTCTTCCGCCTGCTACTTCTATAGCTTTTCTTCTTCCTTCCTAATTACAACCCTTAAATAGAATTCGTGCCTCATATCAAATTTACCGAGTATCATAATTCTTCCAAGTGGTAAAGATACCTCAAGACAAATGCTGGGCATAGAAGCCACAGGGCATAAATATGCAAAGAAGTAAAAAGCTAACCTTTTCAAACAATAAGGCTTCCCTCTCACTTACCAACTTCACATTTCCCTGTATGGCCCCGGAAGATGGCTGGTTAGCCAGAGATGGGTAAGATTCCTCAAGGGAGGAACAACCTAAGACAGGCACAGTCGCAGGGGGGCCATCAGGTGAGAAATTGGAGATCAACAGAGGTGAGGCTTAGAACCTCACCCCCCCTGTTCTGAGAGAAATCTTCTGCATACGTGGATGTTTTATTGCCCTTGTCTAGCTTGGATTAACACATAGTCTACAGGCACACACCTGATCATCTACATGTGCTCTCTTACAACACTAAACTATGATTTCTACCTTTATCTTGTAGCTACCTACCACTTCAGCATTTTATTAAAAATATTAATAATAAAGAGAGAAATGTGGTATCCACATATAAATCAAGTATAAAAACCAAATCAGTATTCATATTTGAACTGACTGTTTATAGTTCATAATGCATGAGCAAAACCGAAAGTTTCTGTGATGACTGCCCTTGTACTGTTCACTATGTAACTTATTCATTATGTAAGAATTTGTTCTACATGTAAGAACTTGTTTGTTATGCCTCAGAAGATTGGAGACTGACGAAAATTAGGCTTGGGGTGGATTAATGATTGTGCATTGAGCATTGACTCCCCTATACAGAATTTTATTGTCGTTAACAACCATTTGATCAATAAATATGAGAGATGCCCTCACAAAAAAAAAAAAAAAAAAAAAAAAAAAAAGGACAGACTTCCAATGGTAAAATAAATAAGTAACCGGGATGTAATGTATAGCATAAGGAATATAGTCAACATATTGTAACAGCTTGGTAGGGTGATAGCTGGAACCTAGAATTATGTATATAAATGTTTTACCACTGTGTTGTACACTTGAAACTAATGTAATGTAATACTGTGCGTCAACTACCCTTCAATAAAAAATAATTATTTAAAAAAAAAAAAAAAAAAAGATCTGAAAACGAACTGCTTATAAGAAAATGAAATCTAAAGTCAGCCGGCATGTGCCAGTTGAGAAAGCACAGGAATTTGCATTCCAAACCATGGAACTCGAAAGGCTATGCGATCCCCTCGGGAAGGGCTGCTCTGAGTGCGCCCCTCTCTCTGTATGTGACACACGGGTCAGAAGCTCTGGGTGGGTTCTAGGTAGTGGCGGGCTCCACAAACTCAGGGACCCGTGAGTGCTGGGCACCAGCAGTCACTTTACACACAGAATCTTGGGCTTTCACAGTAATGCTCACACTACCATCGCACTTTGCAAAAGAGGAAGCTGTGGTCCAGAAAGGCTGAATATTCTGCCAGAATCGCACAGCCAGTACCTGAGAATCCTGGCATTTGAACTCAGGTCTCCGAGGCCAACACAAGGCTGGCCTTTACCCCTCCCATTCCCATTTTCACCTGAAGCGACTACACAGAGGTGAGGCCCACCTTTCATTTTCCCACGCTGAGGGTTTTCTTTCCCCTTAACATTTCTATCTCAATTCAACAAAGGAAGTATTGCCCGAGCGCTATGGAGTGTCAGGCCCCACGCGAGGGCCTGGAGAGGTGGACCTGTGACTTCCGCATGCCAGAGAAGGCACTCCTGCCTTGCATTTTGAAAGCAGACAGCAAGCCAGGTCTCAGCAACTAGAGTCAAGAAACTAAGCAGTAATAATTGCTCTTCATGTGGCTTCTCCTTTAAATCCCTTCTAAGAAATGCCTCTGCTCTCAGACGGCTATCCCTCAAGTTCCTTGATGGCTGACAGAGCCTAGCACCCACTGGTCACCAGTTCATGGGGCCATCATTACCCAGAAGCCCACACCACGCTGCTGACAGACCTGTGTGTCACATGGAAGGAGTCTCATTCAAAACAGCCCTTCTTCGGTGAATGATGTAAACTTTGACAGCCGTGATTTGGGAAACAAAAATTCTTGCATTTTCTCAATTGGCAGGATGGTGAGGGCCCGCTGCAAACTGGTGGGTCCTTCCCCCTCGTCTCATGCTGCTGCTGAAATGGGCCAAAAGAGGACTTACCTGGTTCCGTTTCCTCTCCTGGCAGATGCCACTTGGTGGGGTCTATAGGTGAACTACGGCTGGCCCATCTTCCTTTACTGAGACCTCCTCTCAGTCTTTCAATTCACCAGTTACTTCTATTTTGCGAAATCTGGGCTCCTCATTGACTTTTCTGTTACATGTGACCCTGTTAACCATTTCTCCCCTCTCGAGTTGCCTCCCTGATGCTGCTGTTTAAATGAGGCCATGGGCTGGGACACCCACCCCAGGGCCTGGCAAACGTGCGCCCTCAGTCAGTGTGGTTTTCCCTGTTTACCTGGTTTTCCCCACCCTCTCTCCTCTCTCCTCCACCTCAGAGCCCACTTACTCTTCTGGGAAGTCATCCCTTCTCATGGCCCCAGCAACCGCCCTGACGCTGATGGCCATCCATCTGTACCACGAGTACTGCAACCTCACCTGCTTTTCTGTTCCATTTCTCTCCAACTGCCTACTGGACTTCAAGGAACAGTGGAATTTCAGGGCTGCAAAGTGATCTAAAGGTCAACCTGTCTACTCCTCTATCACTACTTTACCACTAAAGGTTTTAAAAGCTTGGCAGGATTATGTTGCATTTTTACAACTATTGCTTAAAAGGATTATAGGTCCTTATGATGCATATTCCCCTGACTGTGCCTTTAGGACCCTCCTCAATCTGACCTGCACCCAGAGGTCTTCCCCAAAAGGATGAAGACCCTAAGAGAGATGTCCTGTCTCTGCTAAGTCAGCACATCCAGACTGATATCTCACTATCTAAACATATCCAAATAGCTCCCACCAACCCAATTTCTTTCTATGCCATAAGCCTTGATTATTTTCTTAACGACCCATGCTCAAACCAGGGACCACTACTGATTTTTCCACCCGTTTCTCCCTTGTCCCATTTTACATACTTGTCTTCTCTAGAGAGGTCAGAAGGTTTTTCTATAGCCTTTTCCAGAAGTTATTACTTCCTCTCCTATCGCCAGGCTCTTTGGATCTTGACGATCAGTCAGATCCAGCCTTCCTATCAGGCAGTCTGTCAGTTATAAACACAAACAGACTCTTGTTCTGTGCTGCTCTAGGTCCTGAAGAACGATGATGAGCAGTGCAGCAGAGCCCATATCGCAAGGAGCCCGTGCTCTGCTGGTGGGAATTTAGAGCAAACACAGGAAAATAAGCGAGTCAGGGAACTTCAGATGCCGAACCTGTTGGAATGGCGGGTGGGAGGTGCCCTTAAGGCCAGGGAGCATTTCCGGCAGCATAATAGTCCTGAGATGTGCTTCTGGTCCCAGTTAAGGTGGAGAAGGCACACACTTCATCCTCTCTCTCACTGACTACAACTAAAAACTATAGATACAATATAAAAAGTAACTCTCTGAGGACACTGAACAGGGACAGGAGGCTGATGGAGAGGGAGATCAAACTCGAAGACTCTTACTGTGGGGAGTTTCATGTTTTTTTCCCTCCCACATTTCCAGCGTAGGCTTAAACAGGGCAGTCCTGATTCTGGAACTGTGTGGTGGGTATGGACAGAAAAGCAAGCCTGTTTTCCTGACCAAAGAACCAGGAAGGAGTGGCCCTGGAGCATGGAGTGTGGGGGAATCCCCCCTCTTGTCTGACTCTCCAGTCCTGATCCAACGCAGGCCCAGTCACAAACAGCACTTTTGGGTCGGTGCCAGTGATAGCAGTGGCCAAAGTAACTACCCAAAACTGAAATTCTCTCCAATTAGAAGACATGGAAAAGGGGATCCCTGTGTTCAAAAAGTGTTGGGAGGAATCCACGATATGTTTTTTTCTTTCTTCTCTCACCATGTTGTCCTAGAGGTGGACCTACTCATGGGAAGTATACAATAGCAAAGATACACTAAAACCTAAGATTTTCCAGCCAGAATACCAAAAATAATTGAATAAATAAATAAACAATAAAAAAGGATCCCTAGGGGATGGAGAGTGGAAAGTATGGGGAGAAATCAGAGAGAGAAGTGAGCTGGAAAAAGGAATGCCTAAATCAGCACGGGAAGTTCCAGGTTCACCTCTGACGTGCACACGTATGAACGAATGTAACTCAAAGCAGCATAGCAAAGTCCTTGAGAAGATTGGTCCCTGGGTGCTGCACACGTGAGCTGGCCTGGGAGAGCTACAAGAGCTTTGAAAACTGAACTGACATTGAGACCACAAAGGGCAAGTCAAGACTTGCAGTCTGAAATTAACTGGATTGATTATCTGCTAAAAAATAACCAAAAAAATAAATCACACCACTGAGGATTTTAACAGGGCCAGAATGTCACAATACAATATTAAAAGTGTACATGATGCAATCCAAAACTACTTGATATATTAAAAAAACCACAAAATCCCCAAAATTTTCACAGTAAAAGACAATAAACATTAACTCCAAGTGACCCAGATGTAGAAACGATCATATTTTAAAGCAGCTATTATAGCCATGAGGTAAGAGTGAATGTCCTTGAAATAAACAGAAAGACAAATTCTGAGCAAAGAAATAGAAGTTTGAAGAGAAAAAGAAAAAGAAAGAACTAAGTGGAGACTCTACAACTGAAAAATACAACAACTGAAATGAAATTTTCACTGGATTGGCTCAGTGACAGAATGGAGTGAGAAGAGAGGAATGAGTCAATGAACCTGAGACAGCTGAACAGAAATAATACCATCTGATCAAAAGAGAAAAAAAGGAAAAAGAAGACAGCTTCAGGAACTATGTATAGGGACCTTCAAAAGCAAAAGGTCTGACATTCATGTCACTGGGGTACTGAAAAGATAGGAGAAAGAGATTGGTTCAGGAAAAAATTTAAACTTGAAGCAATGATAGCTGAAACCTCCCTGTATTTGATGAAAAACATTAAATTTACATATTCAAGTTCAACAAACCCCAAAAAATATTAACTCAAAGAAAATCATGCTCAAACACATCATACTAAAACTACTGAAAACCAAAGGTAAGGAAAAAAATCTTGAAAGTAACCTGAGAAAAATAACATATGCCAGAGAGCGGGAAAGACCATTTGAGTGACTACAGATTCCTCACCCCAAACCATGGAGACCCAAAGACAAAGGAACCTTTTTAAAGTGCTATATCGAAGGAATTGTCAGACCAGATTTCTATATCCAGCAAAAATGTCTTTTAGGAATGAAGGAAAAATATATTCTTGATTAAGGGAAACTAAGACAATTTGTCTCCAGTAGACCTGCTTTAAAAGACATGCTAAAGGAAGCTCTTCAGAAAAAGGGAAATGATAGCAAAGAGAACTTGGAACTTCAGAAATAAAGGAAGAGAAGCAACAATGGTAATACAACTATACCATTTTTCTCAAAAACACATGAAGCATAAACTGATATAGCTAGAAAGAGAAATAGACAACTGCGAAATTGTTAGACAGCAACACTCCTTTGTTAGTAATAGAGAACAAACAGACAGAAAACAAGCAAGAACATAGAAGACCTGAACACTCAACCAACTCGATCTCATTTACAGAACACTCCACCCAACAATAGCCAAATACATATTCTTTTCAAGTATATAGGGAATATTCACCAAGATAGACCATTTCTTGGGTTGAAATAAACTTTAACATTCAATTTGTTAAATTAAAATCATACAAAGTATTTCTGACTATAACAGAATTAAACCAGATGTCAAAACAGAAAGAGTTAGAAACCATGCAATATTTTGCGATTAAAAAGCACTCTTTTAAATAATCCATGGCTCCAAGTGGCAGTCTCAAGGGAAATTAGGGCTATTTTGAACTGAATGAAAATAAGAACTACAACATACCCAAATCTGTGGAATGCAGCTAAGTCAGTGCCTACAAGGAAACTGATAGCATTGAGAGCTTATATTAAAAAGGAAAGAATCCAAATTTAAAAAATCTGAGTTTCCAACTTAAGAAAATAAAAAAAAGAAGCAAACTATACTCAAAGCAAGAAGAAAGAAGGAAATAATCAAGGGGAGAAATCAATAAAATTGAAACAGAAAAACAAAAGAAAAATCAATGAAACAAAAAGCTGGTTTTTTGAAAATATTAATTAAACTCATAAATCTTTAGCTAAAAGGATCAAGAAAAAAGGAAAGAAGACATTAACTACCAATATCAGAAAGAATGGGGTATCATTAAGGATCCCACAGATATTAAAAAGATAAAAGTAGAATACTATGAACAACTTTATTGATATGAATTTAACAACTTTGATATAAGGAACCAATATCTTAAAAAACACAAACTACAAAAGGTCATTCAAGGAGGAATAGAAACCTTGAATGATCCTCTATTAATTAGTTGTATTTACAGTTAAAATCCTTTCAACAAAGGAAACTCTAGGACTTATTGATTTCACTGGTGAATTCAATCAAATATTTAAGAAGAAATAACAATTCTGTGTAATCCAGAAAATGAAAGTGGATTGGCATTCATAACTTTTATTCTTAGAGGTCTTCCAAAGAATGCAATTTTCAAAATGAAATTTTCTTTATGAAATAAAACTCCTTCTATCTTGCAATTACCATATGGATCCACTGAGCCCTCTGATGTATCTATGATACATTATGGGGTCTTAGTAACCTTGATTTTAATTTTACTAGACCTATTTCATTATCCTAAGAGATAATCAACATTACTCATTGTTTCCAACTATGTTTAAAAAGAGAGATTAAATAATGGAGTCACCTAGCAAGATGATATAATATTGAAATGAATCACCATTATTACACCACTCCTGTTTTCTGACTGCACTGCCCAGAGTATAATAGATCTTTCAAGAAGGTGACACCATCTTTGTAGTCTTATGTTAGTCTTCATTAAACTCAGTTGAAAACTCAGAATTCTTATTTCATGCCCAAATGGCAAAGGGAAGAAAATTGAGATAGGAAGATGTTTCACAATTGTTAGATGAATCAGAAGATGAATGTACAGGAAGAAAACAGCACTATAGAGTCCAATGATGATGGTGAAATTGATAATATAAGCCAAATCTCTTGCTGAGTGAATGATGCATTTCTAAGAACAAAAGGGAAATTTGGTATTTCCATTCAGTCAGTCATTCAACAGGAAGGACTTGATCATGCAATATTTTTTGACAAGAAGCTGGGCTGTCTAATTTTGCTAAAAGGACATGTGATGATATTCTTTAATCTTTTACGATGTACATGCACCAAAATGTGCATGATGTAGGTTGTCAATAGGTAAATGGACAAGGCAGGTATGTTTTAAACAAGGGAATCTATTGGAAAGGAATAAATGGCGTAGACAGGTCATTGGACCCGTCATTCTGACTGGTACTTATACACCTAAATATGAACACTTAATGAAGCAAACAAGATGGTCTTTTCTCTTCACCAGAGTTATGAGCCCTCAGAGTTTTCAAAAGTATTGTGTCTTGATGACGCAGGTGGAAAGTGAGGCCCAGAAGGCAGAGCGGGGCTGGCTGGCTCCCAGGAAGGGATGGGGTCCCGCTTCAGCTGGCGGCGAGGAATGAGGCTGGGACAGTCAGGGAGGGCGAGGTCCCCAGGCAGTGAAAGGGGCCCTTCCCAACAGGCACCCTGGTTTCATATCCCTGCCCACCACCTATCACCTGGGTCCTCTGGACAAGTCATTAACTTTTCTCTAGGTCCCAGTGCCTTCACTGGGAAAGTTACATAGCAATGCCTCCTTGTAGGGCTGCGGGGGTGTGGAAGGCTGTCTTCATGAAGCACAGGCGTGGGGTTTGGCCACAGGGGGGCCTCGCTTTCTAACGCAGTACCTTGTTGGGGCCTCAGGACTGTCTCCACAAGACTCTTGGAGCCCATGCTAGGTGTCCCTGGGCTCGGGCCTCTCCTCCTTTACATCTGCCCTCTGCTCTGGGGCTGCTGAAGGGTCTCTGCAGCACAGTGCACTCTCTCACTCAACAGCATAAAACCCTCTCCTGCCTCCTGGAAGGAGAAACGTCTCATCCTGGCTCTCAAGCCCCTTCGGAGCCAGCCCTCCTGCCTCTCTAGGTCTCCCTTCCCACCATGCCCCAGCACGTGCTGCTTCTGCACACACATCCTCCCCACACTTCCCGCACGTACTCAGTGCTCCCACCTCTGGTTTTGCAAATGCTATTCCCTGGCCTTGAACCACCAGCTGATAGCCTATACCTGACAAACTCCTACTCACATCTCAAGACCCAACCCAAATATCCCAATCCTCAGGTGGGCCTGGCATCTCCCCTGCCTGTGGAACTCCAGACACCTTTGTATTTCAATATAGCTCTTTGTTTTTGTACCTGTCCCACACCCAACCATAAGCACCTCAAAGGGAGGGTTTTTAATTCATCTGTGCACTGCCTAGTCCTGGGGCAACATCTAGCACACAGCAGACCCTCAGTAAGTATTTGATGAATGAACAAATAAATACAAATAAGTAGGTTGAATCAC
The DNA here is from genome assembly GCF_030020395.1 of Manis pentadactyla. Taxonomy (NCBI): domain Eukaryota; kingdom Metazoa; phylum Chordata; class Mammalia; order Pholidota; family Manidae; genus Manis; species Manis pentadactyla. The sequence continues at coordinate 5,519,679 of NC_080028.1, read as the reverse complement.
ATGGAATGGGAAGATTGAGCTTGTGGTTGAAAGTTTTCCATGTTCATTCTGTATACAATCTCCAGAAAATCCTTTCTGAAGGGTATTTTTTGTTTTGTTTTTAAGTAATCAAGTCTCATATTACAGCGCCTCAGAATTGAGCAATTGAAAGCAGGTGTCCAACTCACGTGTTATGTGATTGCTTTACTTAGAGACTATGGTTGTTTTCTTTCTTGCTGGCTTTTATTTTAAGACAAAATAAAACCAACAAATTCCGAGGGAAAAACTGAAGCACAACATCAGAGGTCCTCTGCAGCCCAGCCAGGTGTCACAGAGCCTGGCCCAGTGACAGAGGCTTCTGGAGGCTCCTTGCTCCAGGCCTGGGAAGGGGTGCTTGTCTGGGGCCCCTGGGGCCGCGAGTGCCTCAAGAGCAGACAGCCTAGTGAGTGTCACCACCGCGCTGTCTCATTGTGGCAGCAAACACAATTATCAAAGCAGATGGTAACCTTTCAAAAAATACTAATATTACACTTAGAATAATTGGTCAAGGAGGATCTGAATGGCTACTTCACTCATGCCCATGGGCATTCAACAGATCTTGAGGGGGAGCTGACTGACAGGTACCAGGTTACACGGGAGGCCCCATTATTGCTTCAAGGAATGTAGCCTTTTACTGAGAGAAAGCTGAGGACACAGGGTTACAGTTCACAGCTCGGCTGGATGCTGAGATTCTCCTCCTTGTGAGTGAGGCTGGCATGGGATGGGTGGGGCTCTCAGGTGGGCACTGCCCAGGAAAGGGCTGGAAGATGTCTTTGTGTCTTCTAAAGCAGTTGGCACGGCTGACTTCAGATTTATAAAAAGCATATGTTTACTGATGTCCACAGTAAAAAGGCCGAAATGATACTCAGCTTCCATCTATTATCACAGGGTGTTCTGAGGTCACCTGTTCACACCATTGCCTGAGTTAGCATTTCAGTGCCTGGAGGAAGTTCTCATGTTCTCTTGGCAAGCATCCGTGCGCTGCCTCTGCAGGGCCCTGCAGGGGCCCCTGTGGAAAGGGCTATAGCTTGGAAAGCAGTGTGCTGAGAGGTCTTGCAAGGCTGAGCAACATGCATGTTCACCTGACCCCAGATTTATAAAAAGAAAAAAGATCTAAGGATATGTGTCTATTTATGTGCATAGAAAAAGGACTGGGGTGATACACAGTGAAATGCAAACAATGCTCACAGGTGGTCAGATGAGGCAGTATCTTCTAATCTGTACCTGTCCTGTCTGGTCTTTCTACGGTGAAGGCATATTCCTTCTGCGATTTTTCTTAAACTAAGAAAAAGACAAAACAGCTGCCCCTGGGAGGCAGCTCCATTCTGCACCCTTTGCGGACCCAGTGGAAGTGCTGGGCTTGGGGGTGGCCAGGGCCAGGACACATAAAGGAGGCCCGGCGTGCTGCCTGCTCACCTGAGGAGTCTTTGAGGAGCGTCATCTGAGCTGAAGGGTCTCTGCTCACACAGGTTCCGAAACTCCTGGAAATTCAAAGGGACGCTGAGTCTCAAGCCAAGGGGGCCCAGGAGACGCTCAAAGCCCTCGTCTTTGAGATTGAGCAGTAGGCGCAGTAGCGGTCTGTGAAGGTCATGCATGTTGATGACGCCATGCCTGTCGGTGTCTGTCTTGAAGAAGGCAGAGGAGGGGTCCTAGAAACGAAACGCACACGTCAAAGCACTTCCTTCTGAACGTGCCCATGCCACGCTTACAGCCCCCGTGTATGCGGCTCATCTCCAAAGTGAGGAAGGGGCACTGTTGCGACTATTGCTTTTGGGAGATTTCACTGCTCCAAGAACATTCTTGTCATGACTTGCATTTCCCAAGAGATTGTACGCTATGTTCTCCAGTGCCCTCTTTCAATGCAGGAAGTCCCTAGAAAGGGACAAGAAAGGTTCTTTATTCCCTTCACTCTCACAATTTATGGGCCCAGGACCACTTACAAGCAGCTTTCCAGGGCAGAGGAAATCCTACTGTCCACGGCTTTACATAGCCTCCCTAACGTTTGGCAACTTCTGTCCCCAGGAACACAAGCACGTACTGACTTTTACCCCGAGGAACCCACCAGAGGCCAGTGCCCGTTCTGGGTGATGGCGCCAAAGCTCTGGCCCTTCTGAGATCTGCCTGCTGCCCTGTCTGAAGGGCTTTTCTGGACACATTTGCTCAGCTGGTCATACTGCCGGGGGGCACAGCCATTCCCATTTTGCGGATGAGGAGATGGGGTGGTAGGGAATTTGTGACTTAGAGGTTGTGCTGCACGATCGAGGCCCTTCCCTGAGAGGCTGCGTAGTTTCAAACCCCAGCTGGCCACTCGACCTACTGCAGCATGACCTTGGGCAAGGTATTCAAGCTTTCCTGTCTGCAAAATGGGGATGAAAAATGGCCCCCTTCCTGGGGTGGTTGGGAGGACAGAAGAGGCTAATGTAGACAAAGCACTTGGAAGGTGCCTGCATGTTTCCTAAGCACCCTGAGATGCCTGGTACTCTTACCCCTGTCTGAGGTTATGCAGCAGATGCCTGACTGCGGGGACCTGAACGGGCAGCGTCTGGGCCAATACATGTGCTTCCCGCATCCAGACTTCCTATGCCTCAGGCTTGAAAAGTTGCTCCTGTGGTCCCAACACCCCTCATTTCCATCAGTACCCAATGCAGCCCCCTCCACCCCGCCAGAGGCTATCCACTCACTTTCGAGGTGTTGCTTTTATCCCTTCCTGCCCCAAGTCTCAATCTTTGACTTCCCAGAATGAAGACTCCTAATTTTACTGGAGTCAATATATGTTGGAGTCAAACAGATGTTACTTCAATTCCTGCCTGTGACGTTTACTAGACATGCGGCTTTGGGAAGGTTCTCCCCATGTCTGACCCTCAGTCTCACCATCTATGGATCAACAGCTTAGGAAAGACCGAGCATGGGTAGGAATTAGCTGTTCAGAGCAGGGGGGCAAGGGAACAATGTACAAAAACAGGAGGGAAGGAAGAGTGCTGGCCGGTGCGGGAAGTGAGGAGGGGAGGACGCAGCTGGGGAGGAGCGCCGGGCCAGCCCGTGCAGAACTGGGGCTCCGGGTAAGGCGGGCGGCGGCAGCAGGGCTTCCCCTGAGGGCAGATCGGAGCTGCATGTTGGGACCTGCAAGGTCAGATGTCCCAGACAGACTGTGAAGTGATAAATGGAGTTACAGACGTGTGTGTGCAGAACGATGCCATTTTTGTGGGAGGTTTTTTGATGCTGTTTATTTTTTAAAATATACACGAACCTGTGGACACCTGCCTGAACCTCAGAGACACTATCTAGAGGGTTAAGTCCGGATTGAAGGAATCCCCGGGGCCACAGAGAACCTGTCCCCCAGTCATGTCCCCAGGTCACCAAGGGGGTCTCTGTGCCTGCTTTCCTCACCACAGTCGGGGAGGAACGATGTCCCTTCTTTGGTCACCATGCACTGTTTCCTTCAGACTGTTCATGGCTCGGGTCTGGGCTACTAGGGTGTGGCTGACTGACCCACCTTTACTGTTGTGTGTACATCTAACTGAGTGCTGAGACGGACTCACTTGACTACAAAATTACTGTGTAAACAACGGCAACAGCAGTATTTTAAGCGAATCTCATTTGTTTTTTCATTATTGAAGGGGAACGATGTTCAAGAATTTCCATGAATAGGGACTTAATAAAGTTAAGTAGAATTTCTGTACCTTCCCACTTAAAAATCAAGACACATACTTCATCCCATTTACAACAAGCAAAGCCCTAGTGAGCCCGGGTGTAACCTGAATCCTACAATGTATCAGGCAAACCTTGGCAATTAGGGGTTCATTTCTTTGACCCACTAGATTATGAATTCTTTCAGGATATAGTAGGTGTCAGTGAACAGTCATTGAATCAATTCATTACTTAATTATTTAAAATAAAGATTACCTTAGGAAATACAGGACATGTGCTCTAACCAAGCTACACTGTCCTGATAATAAAGGGAGGAAAGCAATGGTGCCAGCATGGAGCTTGGCTTCCCCCCAACGGCCCCCACTGGGAAGGGTGAGTGAGAGCAGAGAGGCGGAGAGAGGCCAGAATCAGGAGGCTGGGTTGCAGCGGTCGCGACGCCTGGAGGAAGGCAGCAGGGCCCGAAGGCCTGGGCCCCCTCTGGGCCACGCTGCGCCTCTACCGACCAGCCGAGAAGGGACGTTGGCTCCAGTCCTCTCTGCGTCCCCACTGCCCTCTCACCCCCAGCCCTGCTCTCCTTCCTCAGGGACCAGGCTCACGGCCTCCTAACGTGGACCCCTGCCTGCTCCACGGCCTTCTTGGCTGGACATTAGACCAGATTCAAAAATGAGGGTTAATCCTTCTCCGTGTGTACTGATGGCAACATTTTTTCAAACCAAGAATTAGGCTGCATGATCTGAAGACTGGGTAGAATGTTCAAAGTCAGAACCATCCCACAAATCCGAGCTAGATGGGGGTCATAAATAGATCTACTTTAAAAGGGGGGTTGGTAACCACAATGAATCTCCAGCTGGCAACTTGTACAGAGAACATGTCTCAGCCCAGAAAACTGGCAGCCCCTGCCCCTGCCCGCTGGGAGCTGGCTCTACCCGGTGGTCCCCACCCCTTCCAAACTCAGCCCCTCCTTGCATGCTGAGGTGTCCCTGTGTGCCCAGCCTGCGCCCCTCCGCCTCCTGGGCTGTGACGCACTCTGCTGCTCACTGCCTGCCACCCTATCTCCCATCTTCTAGCTGCTACGGTCGGTGTATCAAATTGATCTTCCTTCCTTTAATCACCCTCATTAATCACTTCTCAACACAAAAACAGTCGAAGTCACTCTGCGCCTGCCCTTGGTTGAATGGCTGCTGTCTATTTCGCCCACTGCGGCCATTAAAACTTCCACAGACAGCCTGTGCCTTGGTCACACTGAGCCATCAGCCCTTCCCTGACCTGTCTGCCGCCCACCTCGAGTGTGCTCTCTCTGCTGTTAATTGCTCCCTTCTTTTCCCAGCCAGCACATGATGAGGGTTTAAAATTTGGTTCAGGGGTCACCTGCTCCAGGAAGCCCTCCTGTGTGGGGTCTTTTCCCTGCGCACCTACAGTTCACTGCCATTCCCTGCATGACAGCCAAGCACAGTGTGAATTGTCTGTCTACCATCTGTGCCTTGGACTGGGCAGAGCTCCCTAAGCAGGGCTACTGCCTTTCATCTCCAGCTTTTAGCAGACATTCCAGCATATTGTGTGTAATACTAGTTTGGTGAGCGAATGAGCAGAGTGGGTACAATGGATGAATGAGTCCTAAATTCGAGGTCACTTTGTTATCATGCCCCTCCCACCCTTCCCCTGTTGTGTGGAGGGTCTCCTTCCGTCTCCAAGGCCTTCAAGAGGCAGCAGACAGACCCAGCAAAGTGTCAGCAGGGAAGAGCCACATGGAGGGAAGGCGAAGGGAGGGCAGAGCTCTGTGGCCGGTGAGGGGCTCCAGGCTTTACACCCAGTGTGGCTGAATGTGGGGTCCAGATTAGCCGAGAGCAGACAGGTCATAGTTTACCGGGAAGGATTCCTTCAGTCGGCGGGGGAAATGTCGCAGGCACTCCTCAGCAGCTGTAAAGAAGCTGTCCAAGTTGCTTTTTGAAAGAATTGGAGTCTGAGGAGTCATTGCTGGCCTATTCATTTTTGTATCTGAAACAATTACATAAATCAGAAGACTTAGATTAGTGGCGTGCACACCTCTTTATTTCTATGTCAACACTTGATCTCTCCCTGCCTCAAATCCCATTAGAATGCTATACAGTAAAATGACCCTGTGAATTGAACATAGCACTAATGTTATGATCTGGGTTTTTTTTTCCTTCAATTTCTTAGAAATTTTCCTGTTGTTATAAGAAATTGTTCTCTTAGACTTCCTGGGGCCGCGCTTGTGCTCAGCACAAATCGGGGATCATGCCCTTGCACACTTCCTTGTTTTACTTCTCTGTCCTTCCTTATATCTGCTCATCTCTCCACTCCCAGAGGCAGAGAACAAGCATTACCTGCCTTTTTTGTTGCCTAGAATCATATCCTAAACAATAGGAATGTGTTTAGTCAAAACTCATTAATTCACCAATATTCATTCATTCACTAATTTCCTGGCCACATATCCACTGGTATTGTGCTAGGAGCCTTCATATATTTCTCCATCCTTTCAACAACCTGAAGGGGTAGATTCTCTTCTTATGCCTACTTTACACACAAGAAAACCTTTACTGTGTCCGTTTACGTATGAGGAGACAGAAGCTCAGCGTTTCCCCAGCTCCCCCAAGGTCACAGAGTTCACAGGCAGCACAGCTCAGCTCAGGCCTGTCGGGTTCCAGAGCCCAGCTGGCTAATCACTGTATTATGCCTTCTCTCTCCCCTAAGACTGAGGGGAAAAGTGTAACCCCTCCTTAAAAATCAACCTGCTCCCATCAGGTTGGGATAATTCGAGTGTGTCCTTGTCTAAAGCCAGGCTATAAACCTGGGGCTTGGTTTTAGATGTGGTTGTATGCACCTGCTGCCACCAGCCCCTCCCCACAGGTGTGGTCGGCAGGAGGGATGCTAGGCAGTGTCTGGGGCTCATGGGCATCCGATGGCCAGTCTGGACCCTGGCTTCTGCCTTGCCTCTGCCTGGGCCTGGAGTGGCCTCCCTCGGGCTTGTTACAGCTGCCAGATAACACCTCCCCGGTTGACGCTCCTGCCATGCCCACCCCACGCCCCTAGCCGGAGGCTGGCCTGGAGCCTTATCTCCCCCACCTGCCAGCCCCTGGCCATGGGGGCAGACAGGACAGAGGAGAAGGAGGAAAGGGAGAAGGGAGAACAGGCTGGGGCAGGAGGAAGCCAAGAGCAGCTGGCGGCTACTGAGTCACCGTCCACTCTGCAGCGGCCTCTGCGCTGGGGCCTTCTCCCCCAGCACAGGTTTTCCTCACCTGGAACATGAGTGCAGCTTTTGCGGCGGAAGCACTGTTACACTGGAAGCCCTCACTAAAATAATGAGTTCCCTTTTCCTTTTTATTTGTCTTCAAAAATGTCAAAACATATATCCAAAGAGAGTGTCAAACTTGTAAAATTCTATGGCTTTTCACTGCCTTTTTAACAGGCGCAGGCCCTCTCTCCCTTTAGAATGGGCAAGAGATCGTTTGGCAGGACTGGACGGGAGCTACGCGTTTTCCTGATGAGCAGTCCCAGCGGCCGGTTTCTCTAGGGCAGACCCATTACATGGCCCAGCCACCTCCCAGACCACAGGCGGAGAGGATGACATGCAAACAGGGCTTCTGGGCTCTGCCCTGTCTAGCCTGCAGTGCGTTAGCAGCAGAGTAGAAAAGAATTCCACCCACATATCTGCATGATTTCTGCAGCTTTTCTTAGAGGGCTTACTTGTCCACCTAAACTTCAGTATGAGCAGAGAGAAGGGAGAGGAAAGGAGACGCAGCAGAGGCATGAGGCTGGGGGCTTGGCTTCTGTCTACCAGGCATGTGGCCGGCAGAGCAGAATTAGGAGCAGGTGGCAAATGGGAGGACCCAGCCCCTGGCCTTGATGGCACTGCACATGACAAGTTTCCTGACAGTCATTTAAGGGCAGGTGAGGGAGGACAGGGTGGGCGATCTTGGGCATGTCACTGTGAGTCTCTGTGCCCCTATCTACAAAAAGGGGGGAAGAACACCTGCCTTGTGGGTGCCTGGGTGTCACTGATTACAGATAACCAGCATCTAATTTTAGGAGGACACTCTTAGAGGACATGAGGTGGACTGAAGGAGCACGGGCTTTGGAGTGGATTTTAGAAGGCACTTGTGCTCGAAGTCTGCAGAAAGCTCTGACAGGCAAAATCCCATACTCACAGTTTGGTTTGGTGAAAAGGCAAGGCTGTAACACAGATAAAATGAAACAAAAAGGGTTGCAGTCCTTGAACACACACCGTTTCTGCACCTCAGCGCATACTTCAATCCCCGCGGCCTGGTGGCCCTGCTCAGGAAGCCTGGCCACGCTGGGGCAGGCCACTTATCCCAGAAGGGTTTGCACTTGATTAGCTACCTTCAAATCTTGTTGCAAAGTCAAGATAGCTCATCCCTTCTTTCTTATATACTATTTTTGCAGTCAGCAGAGCGTACTGATGGCCACCCATGGGCATTCCATTATCTTCCAGGACCTGATGAAGAAGACAAGCGGTCTTGAAGAAGACAGGTGGTCAGGCTGTCCAGGGCCTGTGCCCAGCCGCACCCCTCCAGCCCCGCGGTGGGCTCCCCACCATGGCTCCTGCGCTCCCGTCACCGTTACTCCTCTGTCCCCACCCACAGGCTCCCTGGGTGTGTCCTGGATCCCTGGCCCGTACAGGCCTGTTTGCTCAGGAGCGAGTGCAAAGGGGTGGGTGGGCGCCCAGCCGTGGCTTGGTGCACACTGGGGGCCGCAGTCCGCGCGGCAGACCTTGTCAAAGGCCGTGCCATCCAAGGGATTCAGGTTCACAGTTCCTGGGACTGCAGTAGTCTCCTAAGTTAGATTTATGTTCACATATACCCTAGGGAGCAAGGACAAAATAAAGCAAGTCAGTTTGAGGAGGGAAAACTAAAGGTTTGATTAAAGTTTCATTATGGTCCAGATAAAACTGCCAACTAGTGTGCTTTTGGGTGAGATGGGGAGCATCCATTCCTCTTCTAATGTGAGTCCTCTCACCGAAAGTCATGATCCCTTCACTCCACCATATAAGTGGTGTTTCTGTAAGTGACTATTTTCCAACAGTTCCCATTTTGTGTGCATGTGTGGGTTGGGGGGCTGCGGGGGAGACAACTGAGGAAACGCACTTCCTTGCACTGTGAACAGTGAAGCAAAATCATCTAGATGGTTCTTCCTAGGAGATGAGACTTTCCTAGGAGAAACTGATCAGCTGGGCAGTTCAAGGGGCAGATGATGCCGGCACTCGTTTTGCCAATGGCTAGTCAGATAACAACCTGGACAGAGCTGCCTGCCTGGAGGTGCACACCCAGATGGGATGCTGGGGACAAATAGGCAGGACAGAAGACACCATCCCGTCTGCTCTCAGAGTATTCCCAATCTAAATGAGAAAGCATGGTTTTTCTCCAGAAAAGGACATTGAATCACAGTCCAAAATGAGTCCGTGCACCTATGGGCCAAAGATACCCAGGATGACTGAACTCATTCCAGACAGACAGAGGAAGGCTGTCTGGGAGAGCCGAGCCTGGAGGTGGGTTTGAAGAAAGGGTGTGCCTGTGTGTTGGGGTGCCAGTCATTAAGATATGTCAGGAAGTCAGAATAAGTCGGAGAGCAGAGGGGCAGTGAGGGCAGCGCCCCCCTGACTGCATTCTGTGGAGGAGGCTGAATGGGGGAGGGGAACAGGGGGACAGCACTCGTTGTCGCCGTCATCATGTAGCAATGCTTACTGCCTGTTGTGCGCCAGGCATTGTGCTGAGGTCTTTCCAGCATTACCCAAGTTTCATTAATCCCTATCACGAGCCTTGAGAAAGGCACTCTGACTAACCCCATTTTAAAGATGTGGAAACTGAGGCTTAGAGAGTTGCCCCAATCACATGTCTAGGAATAACAGGCCTGGGGTCCAAACTCAGTTCTTCTTAACCACTATAATGAGCTCTAATGTTGCAGAGGTCCCTGGGGCCTGGACAAGGAACAGGGCAGGGGGAAATGGCTAGAAAATGACAGGAGGAAGTGGGGGCTCTGTCATGGAGCTCAGGTGACCTCACATGTATCTAAATAGTCCCTGTAGGCAAAGGCAAACTTGGTCTTGACTGGACACCTTGGGACCTCTCTGGAATGCCAGAAGGGGGGAGGCTTCTGAGGAGCTATGAGGCCATCTCCCCCTGGCCCTCCTTGTCCTCCTGGGAGGCTGTCAGGAGACAGTTACTTTTCACCTCCTGGGTTCTGATGAGGTATAGACCCTTCTGCCCTGGCCTCCTAAGACTACACTGCAGACTGTAAACCCACTTAGCTGCAGCAGGGTACCCACAGCTTGCGGGCAGGCATGAGCTCCTTCTGTTTTGGCATCATCCTCTTTGGTGGGAGGGACTAGGACCCAGGGAGTGGGCACCTCCGGCTATCTATATCGGCAATAAACTGAAGGTAGGTGACAGTGGCTCTGTACTAGCCCAGTTGGTCTGGTCCTGGCCCTGGCTTGGGTGCGTGAACTGGAGTTGAAAAGCCTCAGGATGTACAATGGGAAGCAGAGCAAAAAGGGAAGGGAATCCCGGTGGGCGCAGCACTGGATCCCAAGACCATCCCAAGCCTGCCCGGGGACCCGGGCAGGCAGTGCTCGGCTGGGAATTCCAGCAGCCCCATGCCATCAGCAGGCACACCCTGCCCCAGCTCTGCACAGCAGCCTGTCCCAGCGCAGGACACTGCAAGTGTCCTGCAGAAGCTGCAGCCCACGTGAAAGTGCCTAAGCAGCAGTGGGCCTCAGAGACAGACAGACCGCTCGCTTGCTTTGAAAAATAACTTTATATTTTGAAAACAATTACACATGAATTATTCATTGCAAATTCCTCCTGCTCAGTCCTTTCATAAAAACATATGTAATGATAGTAAGAAAATGTCTGTAGGCAAGTGTCTCACAGCCTGGAGGGCTGTGAAGCCACCAGGGAGGCTGGGTCTGCCTGAAGCAGCCTGTCCAGAGGTGGCAGGAGTGCAGCCCCCCCGCCCCTATGGGCACAGCGCGTCATGCAGGCTACAGAGTCCAGGGTGCAACCACCAGAAGAGGCATAAGCGTTTTATAGGCACTGACGTCTCTCAAGCTTCCCCTTGCACCACTCTTACTTCTAAGATGAATACAACAGCAAATCAGCTAGATTTATCACAGCCCTCGGAGGCAATTTACAATATGTTAAGGCTAAACTGCAACATTCATAAAACAGATTATAAAATGTTTCACCATTCAAGTCATGTCCTTTGTTCCTTAGGCATTTCCCTTAGGAAGCCCCTCAGAGAGTGACAGACTGTGGCCTGGCATATTCTGATTTGCCGAACAGTCACTGCAGCCCCCGCTGGACTTCACATGGGTTGCAGACGGACTGATTCTCCCACAGGAGGCCCTCACAGAACCGCTGCTGGGTTCCCGAGGTGATAACAGGTGTGCCCGAATAGCTGCCCAGTAACTGGAAGGTGAGTGAGGGACTCAGTGTTCCTAAGCCCAGACCCTGCAGTGCATCCTGTGACAGAACCAACCACCGGTCTCTCTGTGTAATATTTGTTTGCCTCTTTGCTCATTTTTTGGGGGGGGGTGGTTGCTCTAGGCATTATAATATGCACCTTTAACCTTTTATAGTTCATATGGAATCACTTGACGTAAAATGTAGACCCCTTGCAACAACGTAGGTCTTCACCCTGGCCCCTGCCCTTTAAGCTATAGTTGTCATTTGTTTTACATCTACATATATTATAAACCCTGCAAGTTAAAATGCTTTAAACACGCTTATACATTTTTAATTAAGAAAAAATAGCCTTTTATATTTAATCAGATATTTACCATTGCCAATGTTTATTCCTTCTTGATCATCTGAGTCTCCACCTAGTATCAAATTCCTTCAGCCTGAAGAACTTCCTGTAGCATTTCTTATAGTGAAGATCTGCTTGCAATGAATTAAGTTTGTTTGTTTATCTGAAAATATATTTATTCACCTTAATTCTTAAAGGGGACTTTGGCTGGATGTAAATTCTGGGTAGAGATCTTTGTTTTTGTTTCTGGTTTCCTTTCAGCATGTTAAAGTTATTGTCTTCTGGCCTCTATTGTTTCCTATAAGACTTAAATGGTGATTCAAACCATTGTTCTCCTTTGTAGTGTATCATTCTTCACATGCAATTTTATGATTTCTCTCTTTGATTTTGGTTTTCAGTTTGTCTATTATTTTTTTTTGTATTTATCCTACTTAGGATTTTCTGAGCTTCTTTAATCTATACATTTAAGCCTTTCACCCAAATGAGAAATTTTAACCATGATTTCTTCCTGCATTTTCTTCTCTAGTCTTCCTTCCATTCTGTGGCTCCAATTATACCAACATTAGACCTTTGATGCTGTTGCACGCAACCCTGAGGCACTGTTCTTTCTTTTCTTTCCTTTTTCTTTTTTCACCTTTTTCTCTCTCTTCTTCAGTTTGTATAACTACTATTGATCTATCTCCAGGTTCACTGACTCTTCCTTTGTCATCTCCATTCTGTGGTTAAGCCCATCTGTGAATTTGTTTTTTCAGATATTTTATTTTTCAGTTTTGGAATTGCCATTTCTTTCTTTTCATAAATTCTATTTCTCTGCTGAGATTTCCTACATTTTCATTCACTGTGAGTATATTTTCATAGTTATAATAGTTACATTAAAGACTTTCAGTAGTAATTCTAACATCTGGATCATCTCAGAGTCTTTTCTCTTGAGAAGGGTCATGTTTTCCTATTTCTACATTTGTTGAATAAATCTGGGTGGTATCTTATGCATTATGGATGCTGTGGTATGGAGATTTGGTTTCTGTTATATTTTGTTTGTTTGTTTGAACAGGCAGTAGACTTGGTTGGACTCAGACTGAAGTCATCTGTTGGCAGCAGTTTAAGTCTCTATTCAGGTTCTTTTGTCCTAAGCTAAGCTCCTTGCAATCGGCTTCAGGGTCCTTGAACGGTTCAGGGTCAGCAGAGATTAGGCAGAATTTATATACAGAGTTTGGGGCATCTGCTCTTCCCTTTGCAGAAATCTTCCTTTACTTTCCAGTGGCATGAGAAGCTGCCCAGACCTTTCTCTGCCCTCTGGCCCTTTAGGCAGGGAAGACTGCTGGTTTTCTATCAGTGTATATGTCTCATGCAGCACCAACTTCTGCCTCTACTCAGGTGAAAAGCTGTGGAAGAAGGGACCATCACCCCAGGCAGTCTTCATTTCCAAGAGTACTCTCCAGAACCTGCCACTTAGTTTCTCTCCCCAGGGCCTTCAGGTATTTGCTTATTTATTTCTTTGCTTACTTATCATTATCCACTGTTGACAGTTATTAGCTCTGGGGAGGTTCATCTAGGAGGAGCAAAGGTTTGAACGCTTGTCAGCCTGCGACAATACGGTCTCATGACTCACAGCACTAGGTAAACCTGGAGAGCACCGGCTTCAACCTCACCTTTTACAGATGAGGATCCTGAAGCCCAGAGACGCAAGTGCCTGTCCTAAGGAGGTGCATGAGCAGTGTGGAGACATTCAAATAGCTCTGCTGGAGGTTACTGTCCAGGGGTGCTTGGTGGCCAATGACAACAACCCAGTGCCAGTGGCTGAGTCTGGATTCACAGTTCTGGATTCTGAACCTGGATTCTGGCTTTACAAACAACAGGAAGGGGTGGTTTCTTCTGCAGGCTACACACTGGGAGTGTGTCACTCCCCAAATGCCCAGGCCTGGGCCATCTGTGGAGGCAGAGTTGAGACTGGGCTTGGGTGACCCCCAAGCCTTTGTGAACTATGTGTTTAGAACAGGGCTACAGCAGGGACAGGGACTCTAGCCAGCTCCTCCATGACAAACGATCCACATTTTTGTGGCTGACAATAAAACAAGCATTTATTCTGGCTCTCATGGGTCTGGAGGTCCTGCCAGCCTGGGTCCAGTTTGGTTAACATAAGATAGACTTGTCTGGGTGCTTCTGCTTTAGGCTGCAAGTTGACTGGGCTTAGTGCCAGGCTGCAGGTCAGGTTCAGGTCTGTTTCATGCGCGTTCGCTCTGGGGACCAAACTGAAGGGACAGCAGATGCCTTGGGTAAGCTCTTTAGTAGCACATCACTGGAGCACAAGGCCAAGACAAACCACACAAGCAGATTCAAGTCCACTGTTCAGGTCACATCTGCCACACTCCATGTCAAAGGAAGCCACACAACCAAGCTTGACATTGCTGGGTAAGGGAAGCATCCCCTGAGATGGGGGGCAGTGGAGAAGGAGCCGGGATGGAAGAGGGCACTAACGGGTGTGTGAGCTCGGGTCCTCTCCAGCCCTTTGAATCTGTAGGATTCCAGAAACTTGGCGGCAATGCCGTGACCACTAGAAACATACCATGATCGCAATCCAACCACTCCCTCAAATCTAGAAATGTCTAGCCTGTGGGTTAGATCGATCTGGTCCACCCAAGCTGACTCCACCCGACCCATTGATGACGATACTGCATCATTTCCAAAACCAATCCTTCCTCTAACCTTTGGGCCCAACTCTGGACCTTCAAGACAGACTGACTGATGGTTTATTAACAGTAAGCACCACATTGTAAAACAGTGGGGCTTTCTCTTTTCTTTTTTTTGCTGTAGGCATGATGATAATAATGATTTAGCTTAGTTTTAAAAAATATATTATCCCTGTAGAACCCATCAGGATGAAAATCGTGTTTACATGGCTCAGAATGACAAAATGCTCAACCTAAACGCAACTTTCAGAAATTCTGAAGTGACCCAGCCTCAGTCAGAGAATAAAAGATACGGTGATCTCATCACTTTTTAATGTCAAGGGAATTCCAGGTGTAACTAATAAATGGACAAGGCATGTCTAATTTTAGAGGCAACTATCCAGGACTTGGCTGGTTTTTGCACACATATGTAAAATATCAGAGTGCTCCATGGGCACACGAACCCAGTACTTCAGTAGTGGGTTCACGATTAAGATGGAAGCAGACAAGCCATTCCGCCTTCAGAGGAGGCTGCCCTCAAGTCCTGGAATTGGATCTGTTGTTCGAAGAGCAAGTGGGGACAAACCACAACGCCCAAAGCTGAGCCCAAAGCCAGGTGTGGCAGGAAAAGCTGACCCTGAGCGGCCACACTCTCCCCAGGGGGATGGGCTCACCTCCTCTCCTGTGTCTCCTACGCAATCCCTCAAGTTCTCTCTTCTTGATTCCAAAAGCAGAGATGTTTTGAACACACACATTTAGTGCAAATCCAATTACAATCCTAATCATGCATTTCAGGAGGGTCACTAGATAAAGTTTACATGGAAAAATATAAACCTGGCCTGAGAAGAGTGAAGAAAGAATAAAAAGGAAGAAGAATGAGGAATGACCTGTTTTAATTAAAAAATCAGATTACATTGATACAAAAAAAAGGTGTAGGGATCCCTGTAAGAAAATGAGAATCTTCAGCTATAGACCCTAGTATAAGGAGAATTCACAGGTAACAAAGGTAATAGTTCAGTTCAGGGGGGAAAATACAAAAGAGCCCCATCTTGCACCACATATAAAAATTAATGCTATATGGAAAAAGCATTTATATTTTTAAAATAAAACAGTGAAAATTCTTGCAAGGAAGCCTAGGAGATTGTCTACAATAAATGAGGCGTGCCTGGGGGCAGAGCAATGACACCTTATTAACCAAGACTACAAACCTATAATTTATTTTTTTAAAAGGGAAAAAGGAAGAAAGGAAGGAAGATAGATATATTTGGTGTGCAAAAATTTAAAACATTTTAATGGCAAAATATACAATAAAACAAAACATAAATGATAAATTTTCCAGAAGCCAATGGGTTGATAAATTATTAATTCAACAGATTTTTTGGACACCTGTATGCAGGCAATGTTGAAGGCACAGGAGCGCAAGAGTGGAGAAAACAGCACAGTCCCTGCCCCCACATGCTGGGCCCTATTGGAAGGGTTTACATATTGTACTGAGTTGAACTGTGTCTCCTACAAGCATACGTGGAAGTCTTAACCCAGGTTCCTGTGAACGTGAGCTTCAGGGGAAGCAGGATCTTTGCAGATGTAATCGAGATAAGGTGAGGCCACACTGGAGTAGGGGGGGCCCTGATACAATGGCTGGAGTTCTTAGAAGAGGGAAATTTGGACACAGACACACAGAGGGAAGAATATCGTGTGAAGGTGTCCAGGCCGATGGTCATTACCGGCAGTGAGAGGAACAAGTAGAGTTTGTGAAGGGCTCATGTGGCTGCAGACCCCGAAGCTGGAGGCCTGGATGGTTCCGAGTGAGAAGGGAAACCGAGAACCAAGCCCAGCGTGACCAGTTTTTCCCTCAAGGTATTTGCTGAATTCAGAACTATGTGTGCAGAAGACCAAGAATCAAGGCAGAGGGCCTCTGAAAAGCAGAAGGGATTTTTTTCTTTTTGTTACCTTGTGGTCCTGAGGAAACCAAGTTAGAGTTCAGGATGCTTAGGGACGAGGGCTCAGAGAGTAAGCCGGGCTCTGAGTTAAATATTTTGAAGGCTACATTCTAGGAGCAGGAGTAAGAAAAAAGGCAAATGGAGCCTTGAGAAACTGCAACTCAGCCTCAAATCAACTCAGTCCCTCAGTGGATTAAGGTCATCAGCCCCCCTCTATCTGCCTAGCACAAGAAAGAATGACCCGACATCTAAAAACATGCTGATACAAATAAATGATGGAACAAATTAATAAATGGAAGAGAAGAGACAGATCTCCCACACAGAATTCCAAATAATTAATGTAGATATCCTGCCTTTAAAGAGGTGGAGCATAATTCCCCACTCCTTAAGTGTGGACTGTGCACAGTGACTTTCCCAAAGAGTGCAGTATGGAAAGAGAGCAAGTGAGAAAGGTGAGTGGAGAAGCCCGACACACACACTTCAGCCAGGTGGTCAGGGTCAACATCAGCAGTGCTAACTGGACAGCATGGGCTCTGACGTGATGTGGTGAGAAGGGCACTTCACCTCTGTAGCCTCCCTTCCAAAACACTACCCCAGTCCAGTCATGAGAAAATATCAGACAAATCCCAAGAGAGGGACGTTCTGCAAAGTATCTGACCAGTAACCTCAATACCGTCAAGGTCGTCAAAGCCAAGGCAAGTCTGAGGCACTGTCCAGAGGAGCCCAAGGAGACAAGACGACTAAGTGTCAGGTGGGATCCTGGCTGGAAAAGGGATGTGAGGTTAGAAAGTCGGGGAATCTGAATAAACTGTGGAACCTCAGGGCATTCGTTGCCAGTACACTTGCACTAAAAGGACAAAAGAGAGGGCTTTAGGCAGAATAAAAATGAGTCCAGATGCAAGCACAAAAACAAGATGTCAAGAATAACAGCAAGGGTAAATATGTTGATACACATGGCCGCTTATGCACTTTAAAAATATATAAGTGCCCTGTGGTATATAACATATTTGCAAAATTTAAGTGCATGACAACAATAACACAAAAGATAGGAAGGGGTACATGAAATTGAAGTATTTTTTAAATCTAGCATTGTTAGGGAAGTGGCAAACATAAGAATTTATGTTTACTTGCATACGCTAAGACACGGGTACATGCTGCAGCTGCTCACGTAGACTACAGGACTGACGGACAGAAGAGTGTTCTCACCAATGAGCTAACAGAGGAGAAAATGGAATAATAGAAAAAGTTAGAATAATTTAAGAGAGGGCAAGTAAGGACAGAAAAAGAAACATGAGAACAGCTGAGTCAAATAGAAAAAATATTGAGATGACAGATATAAAACCATATATATCAGTAGTTAGATAAATATAAAATGGACTGAATGTGACAAATAGACGAGTGACACTGTCATACTGTATCTCTTAAAGTATCAGCTATCTGCTGCCCATGAGAGACTTACTTTAAATATAAACACCCAGAAAGTCTGCAGTAAAAGGATAGAAAAGAATATACTACATGAATCAAAAGAAAGCTGAAATACTACATTTTTGTCAGGTAAAAATAGGCTC
Organism: Manis pentadactyla; assembly: GCF_030020395.1. NCBI lineage: Eukaryota > Metazoa > Chordata > Mammalia > Pholidota > Manidae > Manis > Manis pentadactyla. The sequence continues at coordinate 5,502,057 of NC_080028.1, read as the reverse complement.
AAAGGCAAGGAGCATTACTCTGGGTTACGAGAGTCATGTCACAAGGACAAAGGTGACAATTCACAAGAAGTTTCAGCAACTCTAAACCTATGTGTACCCAATAATTTAGCTCCAAAGTGAATAAAGCAACAATCAACTGAATAAAAAAAAGGGTCTCACTAGACAAATCCACAGATGGCAGACTTCAGTTCACTTCTCTCAACAGCCTATGGAACGAGCAGGCAAAAATGTGGTAAGAATACACAAGTTCTGAAGAACATATCAACCTAACTGATATGCTTAGAAAACTGAAGGTCCATGATGGGTACACGTTCTTTTCAAGTACATATTCTTTCCAAGGATTTCAAAATTGAAATTTTTCCACTATTGGATCATTTACCAAAATTATCTACACATTGGGTCATAATCCGAGCCTCAATATATTTCAAAGGATTGGTTGAAGTCATTTGACTTCAGAATCTATTCTCTGGTCACAATGGAACCAACTTTAAAATCAATAATAAAAGGGAAACTAGAATCCCAACTGTGTGGAAATTAAACAATACACTTTTTAAATTAGTCACTGGAAAAAGAAGAAGTCACAGGGGAAATTATAAAATATTTGAACTGAATGATAATGAAAATGAGATATACTGAAAGTTGTAAGAAGTGGCTAAGCCTGTACCTACAGGTCAGTGTATAGCCATCAATTCATACATTAGGGAAATAAAGGTTGAAAAGCAATGATCTAACATTCTATCTCAAGAAATTAGAAAAAGAAAAGCAAATTAAATTCCAATAAAGTAGAATAAAGAAGATAAGGTAACAGCAGAAATAAAGAAATATAAAGTAAATATACAAAAGAAAAATAACAATACAAATAAAGTAAGTTACTAGTAAAGACTAATAAAACTGACAGACCTCAGCTGCCTTTGAATAGGATGGAGTAATTCTTAGCAAGCCAACATTCCCAGTGAAAACAAGAAAAGCCCAATCAATTGCAAGTAACAGAAAAGTATCAGAGAGCCGAGGAAGCCACGAGGTCTAAAGGGACTGAAATCTCAAGGCAAGAAGGACCCTTGAGAAGTGAACTGAGGCTATGTAATTGTATTTTCCCTGGATGCTGATGATTCTGGGGTAGACATGAGATAGGAACAGGGCTGGGCCAGGCAGAGGGCCAGCCCAGCAGAGCTTTCGCTAGGATTTTGCCTCTGGAGTGGGCAAAATGGGGGACATGAGGGGCAGGCTCAAACTATGACTGGTTTCCCCTTCCAGACATGCGCTGACCTCTGGAACTGCTGAGGATGGAGTCTAAAGACCTAAGTTAACGCTTTTGAAGAACAGAACACCAGTCCACACACTGCGGTAGTTGGGAGTCCAAGGTCCTCAGGCAGAAAGGAAGAGAATCCAAAGCCCGAGAGGCATGGCCAGTTGACACGGAGGGTCCACAGCTACTGTCCTGGAGGACCTGCCAGTTCAGGCACAGCCAGGACCCGAGAGAACCCAGCTTGTTCTCTGGCCAAGGGCTGTGTGAGAAGACGGAGAAATAAACACAGGCTTTTGATGGTTGTGCGGGGATTGGACCAACAAAACTGAACCTGTGCGGGGCCTCAGACACATAGCTGGTCACCCGCCCCACCCCTTGAAACATCTGCAAGGTTAGGAAGCTGTTTGCAACAGGAAATCTCTTCATCCTCCCCCAGCACCCGACCTCGGGAATGTGGTGCTTCATCCGGTTTCCCTGAGGGTTTGCTTACCTGAGTCCTGAGCCCCTGAACAAGGGTGGGGAACCTGTCCCCAGGTGCGGCCTCTCATCAGGCCTCACAGCCAGCATGCAGAACTCTGTGCTCAGTGGTCAAAATGCAACACGATGCTGAGAGCGCAGCAGCACCAGCCCCGACCAGGCAGATGTGGGGAGGCGGCCCTGCAAAGATCTCCCACTTTCCCTCTGGTCTCTGCCTTTGTGTGGATATATCTGTTTTCTTCCTATGAAGGTTTCTGTTTATGCCTCTTTTTTTTTTAACTTTTAAAAAAATAGAAGTATAACTGACATACAATATCCTGTTAGTTTCAGGTGTACATCATAGTGATTCAGTATTTTTATACATCACAAAATGAGCCCCACAATCAGCCTAGTTACCATCTGTCACCATACAAAGTGATGCAATATCACCGGTTACATTCCCTGTGCTGTGCATGACACCCCCACGGCTTATTTTACAACTGCGAGTTTGTACCTGGTCAGCCCCTTACCTTTTCACCCATGCCCCACTCCCCGCCCTCTGGTAACCAACAGATTGTTTTCTGTATCTATGAATCTGTTTCTGGTTTTTGGTTGTTACTGTTGTTAGTTTGTTTTTTAGATTCCACATATAACTGAAATCACATAGTATTCCCTGTCTGACTGACTGCATCAGCATAGTATCCTCTAGGTCCATGTTGTCACAAATGTCATTCTGTTTTTCCCTCTTATTGTTCCCTTGTTTTTGTGTTTTTCTCCTCATAAAACTGAGCGTAATACACAATGAAAAGTTTTTAAAATATCTGTTATATTTATCAGAGTTGTGCGCTCCTGATATAGGATTTAAAACCAGATGAATGAAAATATTTAATATTTGAGATTTTTAAAAAATCTAATTCACTCAGAATCACCATAGTTTCTTAGGTTGCTTCTCTACCCCTGAGGGCTGTGAGATGCTCAATAGTGCTCTTGGGGCTTGGTTTACATCAAGGTCCCTGTCTCCAGGTGAGAAAGACCGTGTACGCGTAGGCGGTGACGGTAGAGGGGACCGTGTGCGGGTAGGCGGTGACTGTAGAGGGGACCGTGTATGCGTAGGCAGTGACGGTAGAGGGGTAGAGGGGACCATGTACGCGTAGGCAGTGACGGTAGAGGGGACCATGTATGCATAGGCAGTGACGGTAGAGGGGCGGGGTACGTGAGTCTGAGCAGCACCCTAAGGGCTGAAGCACCCCCGCCGGAGGAAGAAGGAAAGCTCGCCTCTTCCTAGCAAAGCAGGTGTACTTGCCTTCTAGCAGGTGAGAAGCAAGGAGCTGGAGGTGCTAAGAATCTGGGGCGCTGGGCTGGGCTGTCACAGACTCCTGCCTTGCTAACACATGTCTCAAGGGCTCTGTAGGCTTGCTGATGAGCTCTGCAGCCCTATGTCTCTCTCCAGAGGCCTCTTAGGGACTCTGGAGATGGGACTGAGAATAACAGGGAGCTAAACCACATTCAGTTTATTTGCTAAGGATGAAGAATATCAATTTCCCATCAGGAACAGCCAATTACAGGGAACTGGAATTGAAAAACTGCCCTCAACATCCTGATGGATGGAATAGCTCAATTAGTCTAATTACTCAATTAGAATAATCTTGACTTACATGTCCTTGGGTGTTTTGTCATTTTATGTTCCCCATTGGTCACTGGCCCTAAGCAATGAAACTTGTTTTATCCATGTCCCCCATGTGGCTGAGTCCTGTATCAAGTAGGCAACAGGCATCCTGAGAATGTTTACTGAGCCTAATGTACATTTTCTCCTTCTCCTACAAGAGAATGTACATCTCTTTCTTCTCCCAGGAAAGCTTTTAAAAAAAAGAGAAGACTTTTTTGGCTCAAGCCTTTTGCCCTTCACCTCTCCCCTTCTTTATGCCTGAAGCACGTGTGATGGCTGGTGTTCCAGAGGCTACCTTGCATGCGTGAGGATCAGACTGAAAGAGTAGGAAGCTAGAAGCAGCCTGGATCTCTGAAGACAACAGAGATGCAGCACTAGACTGTACAGACAGCTTCTGGACTCCTTGCGACAACAGAGAAAAATAGCCACTTCTCTTATTAAGACACTTTTTTGGGTTTGCTGCTAATTTAACATATGAAACAGAGGGAGAAGGGAAGAAAAAGCATCTAGAGAAGGAATATGAAGATTCTAGATCGCCCTAAAGTTCAAAACCAGTTTTCCTGCAACATCACTAGTTCTTGATCTGTTATTTAAATAAAAGTGAACACGTCAAAAAATATGCAAAAGTCACAGGCTATGTGGTACAGCGGCCAGAGCAATGAACTAGGCGAGGGGGAGTTCCTGGGAGAAAGAACACGTCTTACAGGGTTGTTGTGAAGAATGACTTAGTGCGTGTTGTAAAATGCCCAGAGCAGGTCTAGCGCAGTTCCAGAAAGAACAGTCCCCTCCCCTCCCCCAATGGAAGTCACAAGTTTAGCCATAAGCAGTACACCGAGGTCATTAAAACCCTAAGAGCTCCCCCTGTGTCAGGACTGCCAGCTCGGTGTCAGGTCCCTGGTTATCTCCCATTAATCAGAAATACTGGTATCTCTTACGTTACAGAGAGAAAGAAGGAGAAAGACAGATAATTAGGTAACAAAAAGTATTTGTATAGTGGACAAAATCTTCCTGGCCACAGTGGTGAGAATCTGTAACAGTGACCTCCACGGTGACAATGCAGGGTCTCGGTGGACATGGTGGCCGTGGGCTCCCACCCAGCTCTAGATTCTGTTCTCCCAGCTCTCCCTCACAGAGCCACCTTTTGCCCCTGCCACTGGCAAGGCCATGGCCGGTGAGAAAAACAATAGCACTCTTAATTTATGAATTAATTGGTATACAGGCCAAGGGCTAGGCACTGCCTACGTTCAAATGCTGAACAACTGGATGCACAATTGGGCAAACAGGTGTACGGGACTTAGCGCTTCGTTCCCAGTTCCCCCAGGATGAGAAGCTCCGGCCATTTCGCTGTGCCAACTGATATGATGCGGATTTGGGGACCGAGAAAGGCAGGGACATTGTACAACCACAACCAAAGTAACAGGGAGAAATTAAGGGGCATTGTTATTTAAACTAAAGTCCTTTTCCCAAAACTCTGAGGCCAGCTACAGCCTGGAACCAGCCATCAATTACACCCAGCTAGTCCAGATCACACGCAGCAAGTGTCTGAAGCTTGTACAGCCTGACGTGGGTTGAATCCAAAGGCCTGAGCAGCTTCCCAGCTAAGCAACACTGAGTTGCTCTCTTAACTCCTGACTTTGGTCTCCTCATCGTGAACCTCACAGGGCTCCTGTGCCGATTAGACACACATACGTACAGCACCTCCCACAGTGTGGAGACACTGAAGGCGCTCGGTGACTTGCAGCGGTTGTGATCATGGTCACCAGGCTGTCCCTACTGCAGTGACGGTTGTCACCATGCATGTGGTTGTTATGGCCATGCTCACCATTACAGAACTGCTCCTGTCATTTCTACTTAAAGATCTCTAGGGGAGTCAGTTCCAAAGGTTTCCTTGCCCCGGAAGTTTGACATTCTTAAGCCTTTAACACTGGGATGCCCTGCATTAGGGCTGACCTAAATTCTTTCTTCTTTCTACACATGAGCCCCTGGCTGTTCTGGTCCTGACTTCACTGGTACAGTCACCTGATTTAAATAGTCTCTTCAATTAACAATAAAAGGAAATTCACAGTCGCATAATGCTTTGGTTATCAGCTTATGAAGTTCAAACCTAGGTCCCTAGTAGACTGTTTAAAGTCACTGCATGCTTGCTGATCTTCAAGCCAAATGGTTGGTCACGACAGGATTTTTCCCAAACATTAAATCCAACAAATCACGAGGAGGAAAACCAGTGGATGACCTGCCTCCCTGGGTTCACAGTGATTGGTCAGTATTCCATGTTTCAACAACAAACCTTTCTCCCTGCACGCTGGGTGTGTGCTCTCCCCTCCCCCGGCACGTGCTCGGGTGGCTGGAAATCCTGGGGGAGCTGGCAGACCCAGAGAGTGCAGAGGCACGCAGGCAGCGCCATGAAGCAGCAGTACATCTGCTCAAGGGGCTGCCCTCACCCCCACACCGCCACCAGGTGGGCCGGAATGCAGAGAAACTCAGAGGTGCGGTGGGGGTCCGGCCAGGGTGGGTCTGGGGCAACACAAGGGGCCGGTGTGGGAACCGGCTTCACGTCTAGGAATCCCCACGGGCTTCTGAAACGTGTGCTTCCCTCAGTCCCCACATGGTGTCCTAGTCAGGGCTCCAGCGGGGACTCCAGTTGCCCTTCAAATTCACCCACTTATTCAGCAAGTATTGCTGGGGCCACTATGTACCAAGCACTTGGGATGTATCACTGACCAGAAGAGACACAAATGGTTTGCTGGTCTTCCTCTATATGTTTTAATAGAGAAAGACAAAAAAGCAGAATAAAGAACCAAAGGAGTAAGTGCAATACACGTGGCATAGGTGAAAATGTTGTGAAAAGAAAAAGAGGGGAAGGGGGTGGAGGCAGGAGGGCAGGTGGAAGCGTGTGTTTGCCACGGGAAGGTGAGCGTGGCCTCCGTGGAAGAAGTGTGGCTGAACACAGGCTTGGAGAGGTGAGGCAGCCCCCAGGGAACAGGGCCCCAGGCGGAGGGGACAGTCAGCCACGAGGCGAGGGGCCCTGCTGGAGGCAGACGAGTAGGGCGGAGGGCGGCAAGCGTGGAAGTCGGAAGGCAATGGGCAGCTGGGTCGTGCTGGCCTCCAGGCCTCCGGTTGTGAGTGGAGTGAGGTGGGGGCCTCTGGAGGGCCCGGGCGGGAGGGGCCTGCTCGGACTCTCTGGGGCACGGCTGAGAGTGCCAGGCAGTGGTGCAAGGGCAGGCGCAGGGAGGGCAGTGAGGCCGCCGCTGTCCTGACATACCCACAGGTGTGGCGGGAGCAGGGCGGGTGGGGAGCAGCTGTCTATTCCGGGGCGGTGGCCAAGGGAGCCAATTGGCTTTGTTGGTGAACTCAGTGGGAGTGAAAGAGGCAAGTCCAGAAAGACTCCAGACGTTAGCCCTGAGCAATTAGAAAAATGGTTCCTCTTGGCTGACCAGAAAGGCTGTTGGCAGAGTGGCTTTGGTGAGAAGCCGACCAGCTCTGCGACACCCCCATGAAGAAGGCGAGTAGGCCGGTGGGCCCTGAGTTTCAGGAACGGGGTCTGAGATACGAACTAGAGATGTGAGCAAAGGAGTCGCTGGTTATGGAGGCAGAGAGAGCCTGAGATGGGAGAACCCGCAGTGAGCTTAGAGACCCACAGGCATTCTCGGGGGAGCAGAGGTAGGCCGCTGCCCTCGGAGTCCGCAGTCCCGGTGTCAGCCCAGCTTGGCTGCCACCTGCTGCCCTTCCCTAAGGGAGCTGCGCTCTCTCTCTGAAAGAGAGCTGCAGACCAGCGGCTTCTTCATCTCCCCTGAACTTATGAACCGACTCTATGAACCACCACCTTTGAGCACTGTGATCATTTAAAACTACTGCATATCAGGGGTCAGGGCTGTGCCAGGTGCCTTGGGGGCAGAGGGTTCTAGGACCAGGTCCCTGGGAGCATTAGATGATTCACACCGATTAAACACCATTCACCACTGAGATTGTTCTCATCAGTAACCAGGGGCTATCAGCCAGTTGGTCCCCCAAACCAGAAATCTAGGAAACCATCCTTGAATCTTTCCTCTTCCTGATCCGCAACCCCTCATGTTCCTAAGTATTTCTTGATCCTGTCCTCCTCACTGGACCCCGTAGGGTCCCTAACATCAACCTCCAAATCTTTTTGTTTTGGGGTAAGGTCTGCACTGCTCCAGTAGGTATCAAACCCCATCTCTGTGCCTCTAGCCGGGTCCCTCCTCCTTCCATCCCCCATGCCGCTGCTGTCAGGAGGCCTGGAACTTTGGTAGTAAAGAGCCTTTCACACAGTGCCTGGCATGGGGGCAGGCACTAGATAAATAGCAGCTACTAATATAATTATTCTCTTCTTGGAAATATATTTCACTGCCTTCTTCTAAATTTGTCCACACGGACACTGCTACATATTAGCTGAAATGCTTTCCTTAAAAATAGCTGAAGATGATTAGCTGGAGGGATCATAATTGGAATTTTAAGCAATCATTTAAATTAATTCCCGAGCAGTCTGTGCAGAACCCTTCGAGCCGAGTCCTCTCTGGCAGAACCTTGCCAGTTCCCATAAGCGCATGCAAATCAGTACTCTTGAGCGTCTCGTTTTTCCTGCCAGATTTTTTTCACTTTCTCAAGGAACAAACCACAGCTCTGTTATGACAGCATGGAGGGAACTTCTCCCTGGCTGAAGAAAATAGCCAAAGAAATTTTTGACTAAAAGAACACCTTTAAATGGTTGAAAAATGCCTAAAATGGCTCTGCTTTTCCCTGGATTAAATCCTGGCTGAAAACTTAATACCTATCGTTTAAAGCATGTTAGTACAATAAAACAACTTCTTCAGGAAAGACAGAGAAAGCCATTCTCCTACCTTCTTGAAGTCACGCCCATTAATTCTGCCATTAAGTTCCTTGCTGAAGTCAAGAAATCGTTTTCTGAATGCTGGGTCCTGCTGTTGTATACAGTTTTTGAGTTTTTCAATAACTTCATCCTTTGTCATATTCTTCGTTAAAGTGCTTTTATGCTCAATGGGCTTGGTTCTGAAATCACAAGTAGGCATTAAGAGTACTTCCTATAGGCCTCACCCATGACAACAGGAGGTTTACCATCCCCTTTCCACAAATGAGGAAACAGATGCTCAGTTAAATGGACTGACTGGGGAACTTGGCATGTAGGTTCCAGAGCCAGAACTGGAGTCAGCAGCACTGCCAGGTAAAAGCTCTTCCATGGTGCCAGTACGTGGTGGCAGGTGGGGCAGGGAGCTTTAGGGAAGAGGCTTTTGTCATCCCTATGATAAGTTTTTCAACTGTGCTTTGAGCTGGCTGAATATGGCATGTGACTGGGCAGACATGGCTGCAAAATATTTTCATGAATTGGGAACATTAAAAGTCAGAACCCACTATAAAGCTTTCGATTAAATTGGCCATTTTGTAGTGACTACATCAAAGAAGTCATCCAACATCCACAGGAAACAATTATTCCAAGTTGATTTATAACATACAGATTTTATGTGATGTGCTGTGTGTGCATGAGAGGGTGTGTGTAACTGGAGAACAGTTGTGTCTTCAGCTCTTCAGGTCTCCTGGACTCCGGAGTTGGGGTGAGGGCAGGCAGCCGTTAAGACAGTCATGGGGAACGGGCTTCTATCCTTTCCTGCTGCTTCCGGTGGCTGTTACGAGCTCCTGCAGAATGCCCACACTTTAGGAGAGGCTTGATTGCCATTATTTCTTTCACTGGTTTTTAGGAGATAGACATACCTCATCACAGAATATTTAACCTTTCTCTTAAAATGCCATCTTTCTGTCCATTTATAAAGCAGCTACTACTGAAATGCCCAGATATTAAAATGTCATTAGCATAGCATTGAAATATTCCCATTGCTCTCTACTTGAGAACTTTTTAAAAGAGGTATGACAAACTGAGTCCGCTGACTAGTTCTACACTGTGCCCTTCCTTCTGGATTTATTATAAGCTATGAACAAGCACATTAAAATAATATCTTTTCATTAGACGAAATGTGTATTTTTCAAAATGAAGAAGGGCTAGAATATTCATCAGTCCAATTTTTAATAGATTTACTCAGTATGTTTTATTGTTATAATTTAATTTGGCAATCATTTAAATAATTCTATCATTCATGTTAGAAAATGTTAACCAGTTTAATGGGTATATTTTGCAATATATATTAAATAGTGGTAAGGACTCTAAATAGTTTCTGGAAAGGAATAAATGTGAATGCAGGTATGTAACAGTTGAATGGCAGACAGATTCTCTGGGAGTCAAAAGTCCTGGGCTCTTAACCCACGATGAACACTAAGTTTGTGCACAACCTGAGGCAAGTCCCCATACCTGTCAGATGTCCATGCTTTCTAGAATTAATAGGTCAGTTTCAATATTTCCTAAGATATCTGCTTGGTCTAAAGTCCCCTGACTCTAATCACTGTATTTATAGTTTGCAGTCTTATTTAAATAATAAAATATTAAAATACTCATCTGGTCCACAAATATTTATGAAGTACCCATTCCACAACAGGCACTGTAGTTTTCATATGAGCTTTCATTTTATTTTTCCTCTCAGAGAGACCCAGCTGCTGCCGTTCCTTTTGAAAATGTTCACGTAACAGCTGGTCCTTTGGAATAAGAACTGGAGAGACAGTGGGCAGGCCATTCATTCCTATGCCTGCCAAAAGTTTCCTGTAAAGGATTCTTCCTGAAGCAATATCCTGAAACTTACTGCAGAGTCTGAATTTAAAAAATAATTAGAACACACCCATTAGATGGCTAAAATTAAAAAGACGGAGCCTACCAAGTACTGGCAGGCAGGTACTATAGCTCTTATCCACTACTGGGGGGATGTGAAATGGTACTTTGGAAGACAGTTTGGCAACTGAATATATACTTCCCAGAGGAACCAGTTGTTCCACCCCTAGACATTTACCCAATAAAAATGCATGTCTACACAAAGACTTGTACAGCTTTACTCATAATAGCCCCAAACTGGAGACAAACCAAATGTCCATCAACAGATGAATGGCTCCACACCTGTGGTAAGGCCATACAATGGAATACTACTCAGCAACGAAAAGGAGCCGACTGTGGATGCATTAAACAACATGAATGCATCTCAGAATCATTGTGCTTGGTGGAAAGGCCTGGCAAGAAAGAGACCAGTATGCTTTCATTTATATAAAATCCTAGAAAATGCAAAGAAATCTGGATTGACAAGAGAGCAGATCAGTGGTTGCTAAGTGGGTGGGGGAGATGAATTTCAAAGGGCACAGGAAGCTCCTGGGAGTAATGAAATGTTTGAATCTTGACTGACAGCTTGTGGTGGTTTCATGGATACACACCTGATGGATTTCTTCAAACTGTATCATTTAAATATGTGCAGTTTATTGTTTGTGACAAATACAGCAATAAAGATATAACAAATACAAAAAAAGAAAGATATTTTAAACTGGAAAGTTTGATATGGAATTATGGGAGTACTTATATTGGAATAGCAGGATCTATTTCTTTTTCAACATCTTGCTTTTTAATATTTTTCTAATCATAAAAGTTGTACATGCTCATTGCTGCGACGTTGGTAAAGCCCAAGGCCCAAAACAAAATTCTACCTATTTGTTCAAATGCACAAGCAATAGAGCACAGTAGTAGGAACTATGAGCCCTGGAATTGGCCTCCCTAGGTCCGAACATCAGCTCTGGAACACAACAGTTCCATGACTGAAAGCAGGTGTTCAAGAGGGGTGGTCTGTGTACACTTCCAGGGCACCAGGGAGACCCAAACTTTTTTCATATGACTAAGATGTTATTTGCCTGTTTCACCCTCTTTCAAGTATGGTGGACTTTTCAGAGGCTACATGACATGTGACCATTGATGGACCATGTGCTCAGGTGGGCTTCGTCTTCTGACATTGTCTAAGAAATGCTGTAGAAATGTTTAGGATGTAAATGAGGAGCTAGAGAGAGTTTCCGGAGACTAACTCAGTTTCTCTACAGCACTTGACAAGCTTGTTACTAGCTGCCTCTGGTGACACCAGCTAGAACCCCGCAACCTCCTCATCACCCTAGAGATCATTATTCTGTAGCCCCAAAGTTTTCCTTGTGCCTACAGAGAACCACAACAAGGAAGTACCCATTCATCTTCTACAATAGCACTTTTAAATGTCTCAGTTTTCATCTCTAGTACAGTGAATATTGATTGATGTCCTCCATATCCCAGCACTCTTCCACGTCCTCAATGATTTTTAAGAGTATCAAAGGGTTGAGAACTGCTGACCTGGGGCACATCACCCTTTCTGTGCTTCAGTTTCTGTATCTATAATATGCACATAATAAAAGTACCTACTTCAGAGGTTTACTGTAGACATTAAGTAACAGGACCCATTAAAGCTGTTAGCACTGGGGCTGACTTGCTATATATGTCTGTGTTCAATCAACTGTACCTGTAATAACAGTATCACCATATCATGATGATGATTTACATACAACTAGGGGTCAGAGTGCGAGCTCGGAAGCCACACCTTCTCGCTCAGTAAGTACTTGGATGATAATTGCTTCCATAAATAGTCATCCTGCTGGGTACTGAGCACAGGGCTAAGTATTAGCTACAACTGCGAACAAACTAGAAAAATCCCCGACTCACGGAGCCAGCAGCCAGGAATTTGTTCATTCAGAACCAAGGGGACAGATCATTTAAAAGTCCAGAAGAAAGAGAGAGGTCGGCATTTTTAAGAAACAGAAAGCAGTTCAGTCGGGCCCAGCTGAGATGAGCAAGGGTGGCCACAGCGACCGTTTACTGAGACCTTTCTGTGCGCTGGGCACTGGCCGAAAGGCTTGCTGTCTGTTGCCTCATCTGATCCTTACCACACTCTTCACAAGTACTATTTGAATGATGACACAGAGGCTCAGAGTGGTTAAGCAACTTCCCCAAGTTCACAGCTGAGGGCCCAGCTGGGATGTGACCCGAGCTGTCTAACTGCAGAGCCCAAGCCCCATCCAGGTGCGGGGGTCATGCTGGGCCTGGGAAGCCACTCTGTTGAAAGTGTCTGGATGTTTCCCTAATGGCAAGAGGACACCTGAGTGTTCTAAGCAGGGTTTTGACACAATCAGATTTGTGGTTTAGAGAGATAAAGGCTGAGTATGTCATAGAGAATTGATCAGAGAGGCTTCGTCTTAACTACCCAGTTGCACTGTCTACATGACCGGTCCACTAGGTCCATTCCCTCCCCTTCTTCTCCCTCCTTCCCTCCCTCCCTCAACACTTATGAAGCCCTGACCATGAAGAGGCGCTGCTCCACCCCTAGGAACTGGGGCTTCAGGAGTGAAGAAGCAGGGCCCCTGCCTTTTACATCCCTGGTAGGTGGTGCAGGTAACAGACATAAATAAATGATAAGGGCCAGAAAAATGGAGCTGGGTGACAGGTAGAGCTACTTCATGGGAGGGATGGGAAAGGGGACAGAGTGACCAGCCACTCTGTTCCCAATCTCCTCTCCAAGTTAATATGCCCGAAACGGAACTTGCAGGGGTCACTCCTGAAGCGGCTCCTCCCCCAGCCTCCCCTGCCTCAAGCCACAATCCCGGGGACCCAGGTTAGAGCCAGAAGCTTAGACTCATCCTCAGCAACCTTTCACCACGCTGCAATCCCCACCCCTGGCAGGTCTGGCCAGTTGCACTACAAATATATCCTGAACCTCTAGTGTGTCCATGGTACATATTTCTAGAAGAACGAGAGAGACAAAGGTTAGCTCAATTTGGGGAGATTCTTATTACACCAAATTCATTTACAAAGAGGCTTTATCATTCACATCTCCACCAGCACAAGGGAGGGAGCCAACTTCTCCACCTTCTTGCCGGCAGGGAGTACCATCTTTCAGCGTATATTTGCACATTAGAATTTCTTTTACTTCAAGCGGTGTCTAATGTATTTCATATTTTTTCTATTGATTAACCTACATCTTAGCAAAGTGATCTCAAGTCTTGTGCTTGGAGTCTGTGGCAGATAGAGGCATCTCATTAGGATGTAATCATTTTGTTTTCATGATAGCATCTTAGGATAACTTCTTTATGGCGAGTGATGCTGTTTTACATATGGTGGTGAGAAAAGGCCTTTTTTTAAATGAATTAATATAGTTAAGAAAAAGAGCTGACATAAAGAAAATAAAACATACTAAGGTAGAACATGAATCCCTGCAGTTTGGGTGAATCCTCCTATTTATAGGTAAGGAAACAGATCCCAGGGGGTTCCCTTCTCTGGCCCTGGATGGTTGTTCCAAACCTTTAACAGTTTCCCAAGCTCCCTTTCCCACCCCAGCCCCCTCTCGGCTGACCACCTGGCCTCCCCCTGAGCTGAGGGACGGACCCAGAAGTCCCAGCTCCTCCTTCCTGTCCCGGCTCAGTCGACTTGCTCTCCCCGAATTCTAGCTGCAGCCTCCGGCTTCCCACGAACCTAACCCCCAGCCTACAGGTAAGTGCAGAGCATGTGCATGACACACGTGAACCCTTTTCTCAACTCCGCTTTCTCCACACTCCTTGCAAGTGTCGCTGGCACCTGCTGGGCCTGCCCAGTCCTGCTGGCACAGTCCCTCCCGGGGCCCTGCTGCCACCAGTGTGTGTGCCGCCCCCCCAACCCCCGTGCTCCCTCTGCACCACCCCCGCTGACTTCCTCCTGCCCCCTGAGACCCTCTCCTCCCTCAGCCTCCAGCACCGCCGTTTCTGTCCCATCGCCCTGAGCTCTGCACCTCCTGTGCTGGCGGGACCAGCCTGGTCGCTGGTTAGCAGGTCCGACCCATGGCTCCTCTCCCCATACGGCCTCCATCTACTCTGAGACAAATGTCTGTGGAACAATTGAACAAACTGTCCGTACAGTGAGGACTCTGGGATTGGAGCTCACCCCAGGCTCCTCTCTGAGTCCCACATCCTCCCAGGGCCGCCGCCTCAGCCTTGTCACTCCATTATGGGCCTGCTCCTTCTGTTTCCTACCCGGCAATGGCACTCCCCCAGAAGGGAAGGCTTGAGCAGCCCCTGGACTCACCTGGGCCCCTCCGCCTCTCCCGGCACCCTCCCTGTTTGGAGTCCCAATCACCCTTCCACTCTTCCACTGTCCCGAAGCGGCACCCCCGCTGCAGATGCCCCGCCTTGCCTTGCTCCCCACACCTGCCCTTTTCCTCTCTCCCTCTTACAGTCCCAACCCCACAGTGGAGCCAGAGCCATCTTTATAAAGTGTAAATTGCAAATCTGAAGTCGTCACCCACGCCCAGCAAAAGCCACCTTGCAGGCCCTGGTTCCCCGTCAGCTGTGCTTCTCAGCTCCGGCCACACATCAGAGCCAGTGGGGACTCTCACGTCATAGCGCCTGGCCCAGCCTGTGGACAAGGCACAGGCACAGAGATTTTCAAAGCCCTCCGGATGACCTAGGATGCCGGTGGAGAGCCACAGCCCTCCCAGGTGAGGCCAGCTCCTTAGTAGGACACGCGCGGGCACCCGTGCCTGACTTTGCCAGTCCCTCAGCATCATCCCCCTGCTGTTTCCTCTCTCTGATACTTCCTGCCCCAATAGTCCTACATGACTTGCCAGGCCCCTAATGTGCCGCAGGCCCCTGGTCCTCTGGGCTTTTCCATTTCTGAAATGCTCTCCCCTGTCCTCTCCAGACTCAAGCATCAAGTCCCAGGAAGCTTCCTGCCTGCCACCCGCGCCGCCTGGCTGGCTGGCAGTGAGCACTCCTCCCCCGCGCCCTCCAAGCACAGGGCATGCACTTCTACAGTGCCTATACACTATGCTGGGGTGTCTGCAGCCCTTTCCCCCTACGTCACACTGCCTGGAAATGAAGGGCTTTCTGTAATGTAGGTCAGAAGTCTGCAGCGGGCACCCCCTATGCTCAGGAGGGAATGGCCAGGTGAACTGCCCACTCAATCCCCAGCCCCCTCCCTTGTGACTGCACACAGCAAAGGCCACAGGTGGCCGAAGCCCCTGCAGACAGGAGCATCAATGTGGCCTCTGGCTTCTGCCCAGGCCCTTACCCCCACCCTGAGCTCCCTCTGGACCCTCTCTCAACTTGCTGTACTTTCCCCCCTTTCCTGTGTTTCTTCCACACACTAGGAAACCGATCTTCCTGCCAGCATCTGATAAACTCAGACAAATGCCAACACCCAAGCCCAGCTCGCCACGCTCTGCGAGCCTCTCCTGCCCGGAAACCTCTGCCTTGCTGTCCCCTTCTTATAAAGCCATCTTTTGCTACAAAAAACCACCACAGGAAAAATGGGTTATGAAACATGAATGTTCACAGAAAGGCGACTCAAGTGGCCGGCAACTGCCAATAGATCAATTGTGTTTTGGATCACTTTGAATCAGTGTAATGTGAACAAAAACAACAAATAAGATTTTTAACATTCCAATCAGAAGGAGCAAAAGAGACTTGGAAATCCCTGTGATTCAATTGGATTTCCACCTAATCTCCCAGACCGCTGCTCACAGTGGGAAATTCTGGACAACCCAGCAATCCCCCAGGGTGGGCAGCTCTTGTTCCGCAGCAACCAGCCTGATGGGACAGCAGGATGGACTTCTGGGAGGTGGTGTGGGAGGCATGCCCCCGCCGAGATGTAGGTTCTCAAAGTCATCTGAAGAGAGGGAAGCAACCAGACCGTATGCCCCAAGGGGAGACATGCACAGAGTGAGAGACGCGTGGCAGGACCCCTGGGGGCCCTCAAGACACTGTCCTCTTCTTTCCCTTAACATCCCTGCCCCATTCCAGCTTTGGTTCATCCACCAGAAATTAAGGTTTAAGCTAATGTGAAACACAAATGCAATTCAAGCTACCATTCTCAGTACGGCTGACCATAGCCAGACACCCCAGGAGATAAAACGGTATATAATCGAGAAAGCAGGCACTGTGGGACCCAGGCTGGAGCCCAGGCCCCACTGCTTACTGGCAGAGTGACTTTGAACAGGTCCTTAACTTCTCCAGGCCCCAGTTTTCTTATTCATGAAAGGGAATAATAGCACCTTACGTGACTGTGGTGAGGACTAAATCGCAGAGCACGTGCCAAGCTTTCAACCAACACCCAATATTACTAAGGGCTCAAGAAATACTAGCTTTTATCAATGTTATCTATTAATATTACAAACATAGGTAGAAAAAGGCTCAGAATTAGAAAACAGACTTGATGAAAAACAGGGTGGGATTAATTTTGTTACCAAAAAACTTACTTTAGTAAATGTTCAGTCGTTAAAAATGGGCAGAATATGTGCATGATTTTCTTGAAATTATTTAGACCAATGAGCCCTGTGTCTCTGAGGTCATATGACCGTAGCACATCATAGAAGGATTTTAGATTCCCAGTAATCGAGTCATGAACAATTTCTTCCATCTAACATAAAAAACAAACATATTTACCAAGCTGCACGTTTGTAACGTGGGGTGGTAGGTAGCACCCTGGACCACAAAGGAAAGTGTTACTTACTGAATCCCAAGCCCGGAGGAGCGGCACCTTGGTGTCTGTAGAGGAGGATGTTTTTCTTATCTAATTGAGAAGGAAAATGAATACTAATATAAATTGTCCATCAAGGCAGTAGGTGCTTGGAGGAAGATGGACATGGATTGTCAGCTTTGTCCCTGACTGTGGGATGGTGACAAGTGAGTCTGCCCTCTGGCCCCCATCTGGATATGGGAGTAATAACATTTAACTTGCACTTATTTTTTAAAAAGTACAATAAACATGAAAAAATATATAACCTAGAAATTAAATAAGTGCAAAATAAAAGACTAATGAGGGCGTTTCTGCCTGCTAGAGTGGCCACGGTGGAAGGAAGGAAGGTGGCAGTGCTGACAGGGGACAATGCCAGGCACCTTGATGAAGTATAGACTCTGGGGTCCGGGTGACGGCCTCTGGGGGCGATGAGGGAACAGAGGCAGAGGAAACTTACTTTTCACTGTATCCCCTTTTACATCTCTTGCATTTTGTACTTTATACCTATATCCCTCTTTTTAACTAAATAAAATAATTTTTAGAGATATATACTTTGATCCCATAATTCCATTTCTAGAAGTTTATACTAAAAGAATTACCATAGAGTGATATAAAAAAGCAAGTACCACCATATTTATTGTCACAAAATTTATAAAAAGAAGAAAAGTGAATACCTAGATTATAGCAACAGGGAAATAGTTACTCTGTATCTTTTAAAATTATACAGCAGTGAAGTTACTCTACAAGAAGATATGTCAAAGAAATAATCAATCTTCCCATGTTTTCTTCCGCCTGCTACTTCTATAGCTTTTCTTCTTCCTTCCTAATTACAACCCTTAAATGGAATTCGTGCCTCATATCAAATTTACCGAGTATCATAACTCCTCCAAGTGGTAAAGATACCTCAAGACAAATGCTGGGCATAGAAGCCACAGGGCATAAATATTCAAAGAAGTAAAAAGCTAACCTTTTCAAACAATAAGGCTTCCCTCTCACTTACCAACTTCACATTTCCCTGTATGGCCCCGGAAGATGACTGGTTAGCCAGAGACGGGTAAGATTCCTCAAGGGAGGAACAACCTAAGACAGGCACAGTCGCAGGGGGGCCATCAGGTGAGAAATTGGGGATCAACAGAGGTGAGGCTTAGAACCTCACCCCCCCTGTTCTGAGAGAAATCTTCTGCATACGTGGATGTTTTATTGCCCTTGTCTAGCTTGGATTAGCACATAGTCTACAGGCACACACCTGGTCATCTACATTTGCTCTCTTACAACACTAAACTATGATTTCTACCTTTATCTTGTATCTACCTACCACTTCAGCATTTTATTAAAAATAATAATAATAAAGAGAGAAATGTGGTATCCACATATAAATCAAGTATAAAAACCAAATGAGTATTCATATTTGAACTGACTGTTTATAGTTCATAATGCATGAGCAAAACCGAAAGTTTCTGTGATGGCTGCCCTTGTACTGTTCACCATGTAAGAACTTGTTCGTTATGCTTCAGAAGATTGGAGACTGACGAAAATTAGGCTTGGGGTGGATTAATGATTGTGCATTGAGCATTGACTCCCCTATACAGAATTTTATTGTTGTTAACAACCATTTGATCAATAAATATGAGAGATGCCCTAACAACAACAACCAAGAAAAAGTACACACTTCCAATTGTAAAATAAATAAGTAACCGGGATGTAATGTATAGCATAAGGAATATAGTCAAAATATTGTAACAACTTGGTATGGTGATAGCTGGTACCTAGAATTATCATGTATATAAATGTTGAATCACTGTGTTGTACACCTGAAACTAATGTAATACTGTGTGTCAACTACCCTTCAATAAAAAAAAAAAATTATACAGCAGTGCTTTTATTGACAGTGCTAATAATATGCTAATAAATGACAACACAGACTAAAAAATCATTAATTATATGATCTCATTTAAAAATAAAATAGATACCATATGTTAGATATGTATCCAACTCATCAAATTCTATATAAATATCTGCAGTTTTTCATCAGCCAGAATTCAATAAAGCTCCAAAAAAATAGTATATGTGTATAGGTATATTGGTTTGGAAGAATATACAGCAAAGTATAGCAGTGGCTAATAATTCCTTGGTGTTAGAATTAGTGGTGATTTTTAGTTTTGTCTATTTGCACATCTGAATTTCCTACCTTTTCTAATTAATTCTTTCATATTAACTCATTCACTCACCATACTGCTTTGCGAGTGTTTTTTCCTGGGGCTGGGCTATCCCCCGCAGGCACCATGGGCAGTGCCTTCATGGAGAGACGACCACATACGGACAAAAGCATGACACTGTGACAGGTGTGTGAGACTGTTGACTGCAAGACAGGCTTTGTCAGCGGTGTCAGGGAGCATCCCTGGGAAGGCTCTGGGTGCCCTGAGATCTGGAGAATGGCCCCATTAGGCAAGAGAAGGAGGAGCTGCAGCACGTCAGGGATGGAGAGGGAACCTGGGGGCCCCAAGGACCCGAGGCCAGTGTGGCCAGGGGAGACCAGGCTTGAGGCAGTAGGGCTGGACCACGTGGGTACCTTGCCAACTGGGCTGGGAAGTTCTGCGTTATCCTAGGAGTCCTGAAAGCCATTAGAGGGTTTGAAGCATGAAGCTGACTAGATCTGATATCTATCAAGTGAAGATTGCACCACTTGCTGCATGGAAAGCAGATTGCTTATGTGTCTCTATTTTTGTTTTTGGAGAAAAAGATGGCCATGTTCAAGGTTGCTGTGATGGTCAGAGGTAATGATTCTTAAGAGCTAACACAGGGTCCGTCCCACAGTGGAGTTCAGGAAAAGGTGTAGTTCTTTATTTCTGTGTATTTTGTTTTGTTTTGGGGACTCACTTCTGAATCAGAACTCATGAAGGACCAAAGGACACTGGTTTAGAGTGTAGCTGTCACCTTGCATAAGGTAGGCACAAGGTAGGATGTGATCCTAACATCACAATGAAGAGCTAATTCATACCTATTAGAAGAAGTATTTATAAACCTTTCAACAAGAATCTTGTTCTTGCTGCCTATGGCATGCGTTACCTGAAACTAATCTGATTTTTTAAAGTTCTTAAAATTTTTAAATGCTAATAGCTATTAAAGTCATAGAAGCATTTCCAATAATAAAACTCTGTCAACTTTTCAGCCAAAGGAAACAAATACTAAGAGCAAGTGTTAGTCACTAGAGGCAACAAGCAGTTATTTTTTAAAAAGATGAAATAACATAAACACTCTAAAAATACTGATGAGAACCAGAGGAGTAATTCACAAACACGCCTCTGTAAGCCGTGGCTGCAGGGAGACAGCTGTGGAAGCACCATACATCACGCAGATAAAGGTGCTGTCTTCCAGGCTGGGTTTTCAGAAACATCAAATATCACCCACCAATAAGATTTAGAAACTAAAAGTTAAAATCAAAGAACTCAAAAAACACCGAACTCTTACTTAAAATGAAAATTAACTCAGCGGGAAAAATGTGGTCATTCATTATTTAAGCTATATTTCACCTGCATCTCTTATTTTACTAAGGATACTTAAATTCCCTGCCATAAATAGAAAATTAAGCATGAAGTTGTCATAAACTCACCCTAGGGTTCTCTTCAAGCAGCTCGATCAACGTGTTGACATTGACCAATCCTGTGCCCCCAGGGTCAAGTGTTTGCATTAGTTCTTTGAATTCCGAATCACTGATTTTTACAACCATGCCATTTAGAATATGTCGCAATTCTTTCCCTCTTATCTGTCCATCAGGTTTCTGAGCATGAAAGTGTATATAAGGGAATTTTTTAAAAAAGAAGAAAAGGAGGAAAAGCATTATACATATACATAGCATCATTTAATAAAGAGTGAACTTTGGCCAAATGGAATTTTTAGAATTCTGGTTTGAAACACGAATACCTCAACTGATGATCATTACATATAACACATATGCCAAGAGCAGGGTCGGGTGGGGAAGGCTAGAACTTGGGCAGCATAGTTCCTACCATGTTCTTCATCTGGGCTTGGGCAAGAGTTGGCCCCACGTGAAGACAAGAGGCTGATTTTGCAGGCACAGGCTGACCCCTTCTCTGGGGCAGGTGAAATGTCGGCTCTCTCAGAGGGCTTCAACAGGTCCTCCTGCCCCAAGCCCACCTGAGGGCTATGTGGCTCAGCCACACGGGAAACAAAACGTCCCAGAAATTCAATTACAACTTGCCAATTTACTAAGAATATTCATTATGCTTATTTTCATTACCACCATCCTCATCAATTACATAAATGGATAATTACTTAGCAAGAAAAATCTCAGCCATGCTGCATAGAGAAAACATATTATGGACAAAGTACTAAGAGGCAAACTCTTCCCCTAGAATAAAAAATTACCAATAAGTAAATTAAACATAAAAATTGTGCAATCCTGTTTACTGGAAAAATGGGAGAAAAAGAACCCTTCCCTCCTCGTAGAGATATTGTGACTGTAGATGGGATGGAAGGGCTTATTGAGAGATAAGGCAGTGTGCAAATGTCAACTATTAAAACTTTGAGGTCCCAGATCTGAAAAGAATATAAGGTTCTCTTGGGGAAAATTATAATTTAGAGGACATATGCATGCTTATATATATGCCTTTTGGTTTGGGAGTGATAATCAAAATTTTAATGTCCAAATAGGAATCAATGACAACTAGTTTTTTTATGATTCCCAATAAATGTATACATAGCATATACCATCACCACTCTCCAATTCCAGAACATTTTCATCACCCCGAAAGAAAACCTGTGCCCATGTGCGGTCACTCCCCATTTCCATCCCTGGTCTAAGGCAATGAATCTACTTTCCGGTTCCCTATATTTGCTTTTCACTAGACAGTTCATATAAATAGAATCATACAATATATGCATCTGTATGCATCTTGACTCTGGTTTCCATCACTTAATGTAATGTTTTTGAGGTTCACCCACGTCGTATGGGTGAGTATCTTGTTCCTTTCTAGTCTTATTATTCCATTGGATGGCTATGCCATGTTTTCCTCATCTTGTCACAGGTTGATGAGCATTTGGATCGTTCCCAGTTTGGAAATTATGAATAATGTTGCTATGAACACATGCACACAAGTATTTGTGTGGATATAAACTTTTCATTTCTCTTGGGTAGAAACTGAGGAGTGGAATTGCTGGGTCGTGTGGTAAATTTCTATTTAAATTTTAAAGAAACTGCCTTGTTGTTTTCCACAGAGGCTGTACCATTTTACATTTCCACCAGCAGTGCTTGAGTTCCATTTGCACATTCTCACCAACACGTATTATAGTCTAACTGGGTAGATTGTAGCCACCCTGCTGGGAGTGAAGTGGTGTCTCAGTGTGGCTTTGATTTGCACTTCCCCAATGTCAAATGATGCTGAGTGTTTTTTCATGTATTCATTGGCTATAGTACATTTTTAGAATTGGGCTGTGAAAATCTTTTGCCCATTTTTAGAATCGGGCTGTCTTCTTATTGAAGTCTAAGAGTTCTTATACAGTCTACATACACGTCCTTTACTGGATATGTAATTTGCATATATTTTCTCCCAGTGTGGCTTATCTTTTCACTTTCTTAATGGCAGCTTTCGAAGCACAGAAGTTTTAAATTTTGATAAGTCAAATTTATCAATTTTTTCTTTTATGGATCATGCTTTTAGTGTCACTTCTAAGAAATCTTTGTGTTACACAAGGTCACAAAGATTCATGCATATATCTTCTGAGAATTTTGTCATTGTAGCTCTTATATTTAGGTCTATGGCCCATTTTTAGTTAATTCTTGTGTATGGTGTAAGGTAATTCATCTTTTCGTGTATGGAGATCCAATTGCCTCAGCACCTTTTGTTGAAAAGATTCTTTTCCCCCATTGAATTAGACAAGGGTTTATTTTTGTACACTCAGTTCCATCCCA
Source organism: Manis pentadactyla (assembly GCF_030020395.1). Taxonomy (NCBI): domain Eukaryota; kingdom Metazoa; phylum Chordata; class Mammalia; order Pholidota; family Manidae; genus Manis; species Manis pentadactyla. The sequence continues at coordinate 5,479,310 of NC_080028.1, read as the reverse complement.
TCGTTTAACATGTCTTTCCTTATCCAAGTACCACACTGTCTTCATTACTGCAACTTTATACCAAAATTCACAAGCTGAAAGGTCACGTACTCTAACTTCATTCTTCTTTTCCAAGATTGATTTGGTGATTCTGCAGCCTTTTCATTTCCCTATGAATGTTAAGCTCAGTGTTCAACTTCTGCAAAAAATCCAGCTGGGATTTTGATGGGTTTTGCTTTGAATCTACAGATCAATTTGGAGAGAATGGTCATCTTAATAATACTGAGTCTTCCAAACCATGACTACAGGATGTCTCTTCATTTATTTATATTTTCTTTAATTTCTTTTAACAGTGCTTTGCAATTTCAGTACACAAGTCTGTTACTTCTTCTGTTAAATTTATTCCTAAGTATTTTATTCCTTTGATGCTATTGTGAATAGAATTGATTTCTGAAGTTCACTTTCAGATTTTTGTATATTGATTTTTGTATATTGATCTTATATCCTGCAACCTTAACTCATTTATTAGTGTTAGTAGTTTGTATATATGCATTCCTTAGAATTTTCTATTACAAGGTCATGTTGTGTGTGAATAAAGACAGTTTCCCCTCTTCCTTTACAATCTGGATGCCTTTTATTTCTTTCCTTTCCTGTTGCACTGTCGGGAGCTTTGGTAGCAAGAGCTACTTCTTATGTTTTTCTTGACCTTAGGGGGAAGTATTCAGTCTTTTACCATTAACTATACTGTTAGCTATGGGTTTACTATAAATGCCCTTTATCAAGTTAAGGAATTTCCCTTCTATTCCTGGTTTGTTGAAAGTTGTCATCATGAATGTTGAATTTTTCAAATGCTTTTCTGCATCCTTTGAGATGATCGTGTAGTTTTGTCCTTAATTCTATAAATATTGTATATTATATTAATTGATTTTTCTGGAAGTTAAACCAAACTTGCAATCTTAGGATAAATTCCACATGGTCTTTGCCTTTAGTCCTTTTAATATGGTGTTGAATTTGGTTCGCTAGTATTTTGTGGAGAATTTTTGCAACTATATTCACAAAGGTTATTGGTCTGTGGTTTTCTTTTCTCATGATCTCTTAGCCTGGTTTTGGTAATAGGATAATACTGGCCAAAGAGAATGAGTTGGGAAGTATTCTTCCTATGTTTCCTCAAAGTTTGTGAAATATTATAATTACTTCTATGAGCAATCTTTTAATCTTTTCAGTATAGATAATTTGCACATTTTTGCTAGTATAGTTCTAGGCATTTGATTTTAAAAAACCTTATTAGAAATATTTTTTAAATTTGTCTTTTTATAATTGTTTATTGCAGCTTATAGAAATATTGATCTTTTTATATTGGCCTAGTATCAAATGACCTTCTAAATTCTATTATGAATTCTAATATTGTGGGTGAGATTCTTTTGGACTATTTATAAAAGCATGTGGGCTGCAAATAATAACACTGAGAATAAGAGTAGATGAATAGACTGTTTCTGGGTGATAGAAAGTAAGCCATACCTGATTTAATGTAACTGGTCGGGGTACTGGGTCTACTCAGGGAAATGGTGGCAGTGTGTGAGGAGAGCAATACAGCCATTTGGGATGTATGACTTGGAGCAGATCTAAAGCAATCTTTCTTCTAATAATTCTGCATCCCTCCCTATAGCAGGAAAGGAACCTGTTTCCACACTGTCCTCTGCAGCCAGGCAAAAGGCCCATCCCTGCTTACTCCTGGCTCTGTCCCTCTGCTCCTTCTCCTTCCAGGTCCCAGATGTGGCCCAAACCAAAGCAAATGGTGAGCAGAAAGTCCCCCTTGGAAACCACAGCTGCAATCACGAGGTATCTGGTGCTCACCGCTGCTCTGCGATACTTCGAGTGTGAGCTCCTTGTCGGCAGGAATTCTGCATTACTTACTATGTGTCAGCCCATGTGCCCCAAATCGGGGCACGCACTCCATTCCTCACCTACACTACGTGCTTACTGATAATTCTGTTTGTTGAACGGTACATCAGTGACTGTTAAATAGTCTAATATTTGGAGTGGTTAGCATTACTACAGTCCTCCATTAATAGAGGTGAAGATTGCACTATTTTTAATTAAATTACTTCTTCAATTTACTAATAGAAGCTGAGGTAGGTAAACACACAAGAGCCCTCATTTATCTTTCAGTGGCCCTGCTAGCATGCTTACTGGCAGCCCAGGGCCGAAGGGTGCCTGCTTTGAATCACGGCTCCACCACTCACTACCTGGGAACCTTAGGCTGGTCACTTAATACTGAAGCTCCCTTTCTGGCAATGAGGAAGACATAAAAGTGTCAAATGAAGGTAATAACAATGTCTGCCTTACAGAGGTGCTGAGTCTGAAGAGAATGGATACAAGTACATCACACAGACGGTGCCTGGCACATAGTAGGCATGCAATATTACTGTTGGTCAGTGTGTTCATTCAGTTATAGGAGCAAGGAGTATAGGTCTGTAAAGAGTAATGAAAACAGGGATGCTAGCTAAAATGTCTCTCCCAAGAAAACAGAAGCCCCTACCTCCGAGTTTACACCAAGCCTGGAAACCCTGAGCAATGGCGTTCTGGACTGACAGAGGCGAGGAGCTGCGGTCTCCAGCACAGAGAGCAAACCGCCGCCCCTCTCAGGCCGCCTCTCGGCCTGCTGCCTGTAGCTCAGACCACCCCGAGGCCGGGGGGCTTTGGAAGGTTGATCCCGAGGCCAAGTAACTCCTCCTTTGTACATTATCCCACCTGAGTCTGAGGCAAAGTAATTGGTGGCATCCCTCCATATTCACTATAGATTTGGTTACTGCATGTGCTTAGTAAGTAACAAACTCGTCATGTATCAAAAGTATCCAAACTCTGCTTTCTAAAACAAACATTGAAGTGGGACAGGAGCTAATGTCTAAAGCTAGTTGCCGACTCGTGAATTAGCCTCATTTCACAATACAGTTAAACAATTAAATAGGTCAGTTTGAAACTAAGAAAATATTCCTGTTATGGGATACAAGTTGGTTATGAATCCATAAACTGTAAGCTGGGGTCGGGGAGGGCTCAATAGGTCTGGATTACTTGTTAATTAAACAGTTAATGATGACTAGTCACTCCATTCTTAAGTGATCTTGCCATACCCTGTTCTATTCCCTGGCATTTATCTTACTGTTGCAGTGAATTCTATTTCATCTACCAACTAGGCCCAACTCTTGAGGTCAGGCTGTGTCCCTAAGCACTTCGAGTGATTCCTAGCATATAAGAAGAACTAAAAAAATGTTCGTTGGATGGATAAATGAATGAATATACAATTCTTATTGGTCTTGATCTGAGTGTTACTGTTCTTAGAAACAATGAGTTTTTCACCAGAGAAGGGTTTCAAAAATCTTACAGTGTTGACCAGTAGTTCTTTCTTCAAAGATGTATAGTGGTCTTCATATCTAAATAACTTTGTGATAATGTCTTCTTTGTGAGATTGGTTTCTAGAGGTGATGCTATAAGAGGATTAAGAGAAATAAAGATTATGTTCTTGAACTTTGTTCTTTTATAACACACACAAAAAAAGGACTCTCACAACAACTGTCATAACACTTTCTTCGGGAACAGCTCTTTATCGTGAAAGCGCAGCGTACTGGGGGCAGGCCCGCCCACCACACGGTTAGTGGGACACCCCTAAGGGAGGCGACGCCCCGAGGTATTGGTGAGCTCTGCTGGGCCGTTGCTCTCTTTCTCCCAGGCCGGCTGGCTGTGGCCAGCCATCCTGTGCCTTTGGTCCCAAGAAAGACCAAGAGAGAGGCCTTGCCCAGCGCCGAGAACAGCGTCTCCGCGTGTGCAGGTGCCACGTGTCACAGCCCACTTGCCCACACGCTGAAGGGACACCAGCCCTCACAACCTCTCCTCCCTCTGCACTGACAGTGCCATGACCGCCAGCGTTATCTGACCCCCTGCCTTCCCTGTCTCTTGCTTGCATTCCCTACGCTCTGGTCCATGAGCCGGCACATGGGTTCTTGGAGATCAATGCCAAGTTCACAGTGGACTCTGATCAGAAAGGGGCCTGTAGCATCTCATCGTACAAATCTACAGCATACTCTTACACACACGTTGGCCTCCCCCTTTCAGTGTTCAGTTAGACAGTGCGACGTTTCCCACTAAATAAGGAATGACAGTGGACCAGCACGCCTGCTGAACGAGTCCCAAATGGGGTATTTTATTGCTACATCTGTACAGCCACCTTAGCGTTTTCCAGTTGTGCCAAAACATAGAAACATACACACCTACCACCGCACCTACCACTGCACCTACCACCACTGCTAAGAAACATGTGAAGCGGTGGAATCCCGGAGTCTGAGCCCCTGTGAACATGTGAACCTGGTTTCCTGAAGAGCGCCAGCACTGCCATGGCGGGGACTTCGGCAGCAGTTTTGAGCAGCTGCAGTGCTGGGACAGAGCAGGGATGTGGACAGGCATCACGACTGACTTTTCCTGCCTAGGATGAAAAATGCTGAGATATAAACAGTATAGTAAGAACAGGAGGGGCTCCATCTTAAGGCTAAGATTCCATTTTAAAAAGCAGAGAATTGAGAAGTTAGACTCCTAACATATTATCTGGTAATCAGACATAACCCAACAGCCTATCTTAGGGCAGGGCAGGCAGTCTTAACTGCTCTGTCCCCACTGCTTGAGGGTAACCACTAGCTTGGAGAAGAACAGGAAAATACATTTCTTGTGTTGGGTTTACTTAGCAGAATTAGCTGGAGGACTGATAACAGGAGAGGAAACATGGTGTCTCTCACCAAAGATAAGCATCTTGAGACCACAAGTCAAGCCTATGCCAAACAACCCCGGCCCTGTCTGCCCTTTGCCCCATTCTTGAAAGCCTTAAAGGACAGAATCCCCAAACTCTCAGCATGCCTCCTCTCTGAGGACGCCCGCACTTTCCTTAAGTGCGTACTTTCAAATACAGCTTTCTCACTGCTCAAATTATTGTGGTTTGTCTCCTTGATATTTCATTTTATTTCCAAGTCTGCACTCTGTCTCCACTTCACTCCTAATAAGTAGGAAGGGGCTGCTAAGAGCTCAGATTTGGACCTGTGTGTTTCCGTCACCTGGGTGACCTGGACAAAACTGCAGCTGTGCAATCTGCTCTTCATAGCCTACCTGAAAATCTCCTTTCTTTGGGAAGTTCTAAGAACATAATCTCACTCCATCCTGTGCTCCGTGGGCCCCCCCAAATCCTGGAGTGGTGGGAGCTAGTCCCCATGCTGTGCAGATCCAAGCGGACACAGGATGCCAGGTGGCCCTGGTTTCTGTAGTTAGCAAGGGAATCTGCCCTAGGCCGAGAACTTTCCCTCTTTCCCTGTTCTCTGCTGTCTGCAAGGCAGCTGCCATTCCCTGCTGCTCTTAATTTAATGAATTCCTTCCTTACCTACACTCATCTGATCCGTTCAAGAGTTCTTTCTCGCCCAGAGTCAAGAGCCTTCCCCTGTCCAGGCTGAGGTTTCTGCTAGTGCTGCACCTAGTGGGCCGGAGACCTCCCCAGATGCAGCTGCCCGGCAACAGTACCACTGACATGGGGCCCCGGAGCTCCTTGTGGTGGGGAGGGGAGTGGCAGTGCGGTCCTGTGCACTGTGGGACAGTTAGCGACATCCCTGGCCTCTCCCCGCTGGATACTGGTCACACCCCACCCCTGTTGCGACAACCAAAAATGTCTTGTGACGTTGCTAAATATCTCCTGAGGAGGTCAAGATAGCCCACAGCTGAGAACCACTCTTTTAAAATAAATAAAATTCACATTTTAAATCTTAGAGACCTGGACAAGGTGCTCTAAGACAAGAAAATTATAAAGCAACTTCACTTAAGAAATGAACTCGCAGAGTTGCATCCCTGGAACAGTGTGTTGGGCGGGGGGTGGGGGAGGTAGGTGGGCTCAGAACACCTGGAAGGCTGGTAACCAAGGCAGTTAATCAAATATTCATAAATCCCTGTGACAGGGAATTAACTCTGTGGTTTATTTTGCTTTACAATAGAGCATAGTGTTATCAGTGAACAGACCGAGATTACAAAGCCTGTTTTTAGTTTAAGATTTATGTGGGGCAATTATTGCCCCATATAAATACAGGATGCACATCAACATAAACAAAACACTTCTTAGAGCAAAAGTATAAATTCTAAAATGTCATATTATTAAGTACATTTTTTTACATTTTGGTGTCCCCACCACAATTGATGTGATAATACAAATCTGAAGTTATAACAGACATTAGGATGAAAACAGAAACAAATGGCATTGAAGGCAAACAATCCCCATGACCCACAATACCTGCACCATGCAGAGAGTGGTTAGGAAATCTATATTCCTTTCCTAGAACACTTAACAAGTACATGTTTATTATATGCAGTTTTACAAGAATGCACTAGAAGCCCCAGGAGCGATGTCAGCAGTGCCGGCACGCATGCCCAGGGCACGCAGCTCCATTTCTGCCTCCACCACTCGCTAAACATACGACCTAGTTAGAACCCCTTATAGTCTTATTTCTCATCTAGAAAATCGGAAAAATAATTATATTTACCGTAGAGTTTAAAGCAATTTTAAATAAGAAAAATGTAAACAAAATAAATTATAAACTGTAAATCACTATGTGAAAGTTCATGATTATTCAATGAAGACTAGTTTGTCATTTAAAAAATGAAGAAAAAGTATCTCAGATTTCCTCTAACCTTTTACAAATTACAATATGTATAACTAAAGCTTAGTTGCTTTTTTTTTACATACCTATTTCTTTTTGTCAGGGGAATTTTATTGTTAACTTCCAGCCACTGAGGCTCATATAATGATGTTAGAAATTGCTTCCATTTGACTTTAGTGGTGGTTTTAAGTCCAAGTCTGGATTTAAAAAAGCAAAGACGTTAATTTTAAACACTTTTTCTATAACATTTTGTGGATTAGATTGTTTAATATTGAATTGAAAATGGCAGCAATGAATTTATATGAGGTTTCAAATCTAAGGTAAACAAAATAATTTCAGTAAAACAGTTCTACAAACAGATTTATAAAAAGCAAGGAAAAATCAAACTGATTATCCATCACCAGGTCTCCACATTCCATTAGCAGTGGCACGTACTGGAGGAAGAGACAAATGATTCATTATTTGAAGAGCTCAATTCCTGTGGTAGGTAGAGTACAGGCCCTCAAGGTGCCCATATACACTAATCCGTGGGATCTGTGAACATGGGCCTCACGTGTCGAAAGGACTCTGCTGGTGTGGTTAAGGGAATGGGCCTTGAGATGCCAGAGGAGCCTGGGTTACCCAGGTGGGCCCAGTCTCATCACAGAAGTTCTTCAAATCAGAGAATTTCTCCCACCTGCAACCAGAAAAAGATGTGTTGACAGGACAAGGCCCAAAGAGATCTGACACTGGTGACTTTGAACATGTAGGGTGGGGCCACAAGCCAGGAAATGCAGGGAGTCTCAACAGCCAGAAAAGGCAAGACATGGATTCTCCCCTGCAGCCTCCAGAAGGAACACAGACCTGCTGACACCTTGAATTTAGTTCAGGGAGAGCCGTGTTGGGCTTCTAACCTACTAAAGAATACATTTGTGTCACTTTAAGCCACTAGGCTTGTGGGAATTTGTTACGGTAGCAATAGAAAACTAGTATAGATTTTAAATCTTGGCAAGAATCAGTAATTGGAAAAGTGTTCAAAAAACCAATTGCCAAAGTTAACATGGTCCCATGACAGAGGGACCAATAATTCCAGAACTACAAAATGCCAGCAGGAGTGACCTCATGTGAGCATAGGTTTGGGATTCAGAAAAACCAGAGTACAAGTGCCTGCTCCTTCACTTCTTACTCAGAGAAGTTGCTTACTATTCTGATTCTCTACTTTTCTCATCTGTAAAATGGGAATAGTAATACATACCAGGAGGTGTGGATAAAATGAAAGTTCCTGTGGCCAGGATTCTCACCTGGTCTGGTTGGCTAGCTCACTACACACGTGTGGGCAATACGTTGCTACTGACTGTATATAAAGAGCTCCACCCAGTGCTCTGGGCAACACAGTGGCAGGGCTGCAAGGCTGCAGGAGAGCAGAGCAGAGGCTGGAGTGGTGGCAGCACCAAGGACAGAGGCCCAGAGGACGGCTGTGCTGGCAGAGAGGCCCAGAGGCAGAGACAGGCTTGCTGTGTGCAGACTCGCTCCGAGTGAACTGGACTTTAGTGATTGACCTGCTACCATGGAAATAAAGTTGGGTATAACCCTTTCACTCCAAGAATGTTCTACTGTCATTTCTTTGGTCACACTGAATCCATAGTGAACTTGCCAGGGCTGAAACCCATTGGCAAGGCAGGAGGGTTGCTGTAAGGATTAGAGATAGCAAGTCAAAAAGCCCCTATTGCACTACCAGATCACCAGCAAATGTTCAATCACACACCCTTCCCCACTGTCTCATTGCTCACATATTAAGCATTACTCATGCTTCTGTAATCATGGTACAAAGTATTTGGGCTGAGATCCTTAAACAACACATATGAGATGCCAGTGGAATGAGATAGGCTAGCCTGTTTTGATTGCTAAAATCTGGTGGCTGAAAGAAGTGGTCTCATGTGGATCAGATGTGGGCCATGACAGAGCATGCAAGCCTGCGTGTGTGCCCACACAAACACATGGGGTCACCTCGGTTCCTGCCCAAGAAGGCCACCTGGAGTAATGAACAGGCCCAGAGGGAGAAGGTGTTCCCCCTACATTTCCAGATTCCCTGGGGCTGAGGAAGGAACGAGCAGTCAGCTGAGGTAGAGATGCACTTCTCTCATCAAAGAGCCAGGGGTGTGAGACCCAAATGAAACCCAAGAGGCCCACAAAGGTTCCATGAAAGGAACACCTTCAGACACTTGAGAGCCCAGAGAGGCTGTTTCCAGCCCCTGCCTTCTCTCCTTCCTCCGTGCGCCCCAGCTCCTGGAGGGGTCAGGAGCCCAGTTAGCAGAGTGAGGAAGGAAGAGAAGTGCAAAGTGCAGAAAGGGAGAAGAAGCCACCTGCGCCCCCCCTTATTCTGACCTTACGGCAACAGGCCCTACCTGGGTGAGGGAACACAATCCCATTTAAATCTAGTCTACAGCTTCGACTACAATGTGAGACCGGCTATTGCAACCACTAAGCTGAGGCTCTTTGTATGATCCACGACAAAACCAGAAAAATCAAGGTCTGCTCAGTGTTATTATTCAGGGGCAAAAGAACTAATCCAATTGAGCAAATTTAAAGGAACAATGAGAAACAAAATTTAGTTGCTTTAAGATGATGGTCGATGAGTCGTCAGCTCTACTCCGGTTACATATGCACCCATCCAGTCAGCCACCCACCCCTTCAGGCATCCACACGTGCTGCCAAGCTCCCATCTTTTCTCAGTTCAATCATTGCAATAATCTCCGAATTGGTCTCCTTGTCTCTACTCCTGCCTTCCTCTAATACATTTTCATACTTTAATCAGCCTGCTCTTTTTGAAATACAAACATGATCACATTACTCTCCTGCTTACAATGTTTCCATGACTTCCCACTCTTAGGATAAAAACTAAAATCCTTCGGCACATTCTGGCCTTGCCCCCATCTCAAGCTCATCTCATACGTGCAGCCCCTTGCTCTTACCTGTAGCCATACTGGTCCTTTAGCTTCAAAACGGTTGTGCTCCCCCTTGCCCTGGGTCCCTTACAGTTACTGCTTCCTTTGCCAATTGCACATTCCCCATCATTACTTACTTCCCGTACTTTAGGTAGTTAATTCTACTGCTTTTCCAAGTCTCAACTTAATCATTACTTTCTTCAAGGAGCCTTCCCCGATTTCCATAACCAGAGCTATTTGCCCTATTAGCCTGTCTCAAAGCACTATCTCCTTCCTTTACAGCATTTGTCACTAAGTATTAATAGTATTAACACTTGTATAGCACTTTATGATTATGATTATAGCAGCTAATATTTGATAAATTGTTATTACATCTGCTATTAGCACCATGTATATGGTCAAGAGAAGGAAAGAAAGGGACTGATTGATTTCACTCGGCATATATGGCAACATCTACTACGTAGACTGTGACAGTGGTTTAATGCACTGCCATTCACATACAGAACAAAGTTTCATATTTCATACTCAGCCTTTCGTCCCCAAACTTTACCTGAATTTTAATAAATTTGTTAATCTACATATTTTCACCTTAAATTTCAGCAAGTTAGATTTTAATTTTCTATAGTGGAAACACTGTCACTATTACTAAAAATAGAATCAGCTTCATATATATTTTGTTTAGGAAATTACCTTGCTTTTTGCAAAAAGTACGAAATTAGATCTTCATTTCATAGTAAAATAAATTCAAAATGAATTAAAGGGTTAAATGTAAAAAATAGCACCACTAAAAAAAAAAAAAATCCAGGTATATATTCATTTGGTACATTTTTTAAATTTTGGTATCATTAATATCCAATTACATGAGCAACATTATGGTTACTAGATTCCCCCCATTATCAAGTCCCCTCCACATACCCCATTATAGTCACTGTCCATCAGTGTAGTAAGATGCTATAGAGTCACTACTTGTCTTCTCTGTGCTATACTGCCTTCCCTGTGACCCCCCTACATTATGTGCACTAATCGTAATACCCCTTATTTCCCTTGTCCCTCCCTTCCCACCCACCCTCCCCTTTCCCTTTGGTAACTGTTAGTCCATTCTTGGGTTCTGTGAGTCTGCTGCTGTTTTGCTCCTTCAGTTTTTTTCTTTGTTCTTATACTCCACAGATGAGTGAAATCATTTGGTACTTGTCTTTCTCTGCCTGGCTTATTTCACTGAGAATAATACCCTCTAGCTCCATCCATGTTGTTGCAAATGGTAGGATTTGTTTTCTTCTTATAGCTGAGTAGTGTTCCATTGTGTGTATGTACCACCTCTTCTTTATCCATTCATCTACTCATGGACACTTAGGTTGCTTCCATTTCTTGGCTATTGTAAATAGTGCTGCGATAAACATAGGGGTGCATAAGTCTTTTTCAAACTGGGCTGCTGCATTCTTAGGGTAAATTCCTAGGAGTGGAATTCCTGGGTCAAATGGTATTTCTTTTTTTAGTTTCTTGAGGAACCTCCACACTTCTTTCCATAATGGTTCAACTAATTTACATTCCCACCAGCAGTGTAGGAGGGTTCCCCTTTCTTCACATCCTTGCCAACATTTGTTGTTGTTTGTCTTTTGGATGGTGGCAATCCTTACTGGTATGAGGTGATATCTCATTGTGGTTTTATTTTGCATTTCTCTGATGACCAGCAATGTGGAGCATCTTTTCATGTGCCTGTTGGCCACCTGAATTTCTTCTTTGGAGAAGTGTCTGTTCAGATCCTCTGCCCATTTTTAATTGGATTATTTGCTTTTTGATTGTTGAGGCATGTGAGCTCTTTATATATTTTGGATGTCAACCCCTTATTGGATATGTCCTTTACAAATATATTCTCCCATACTATAGGATGCCTTTTTGTTCTACTGATGGTGTCCTTTGCTCTACAGAAGCTTTTTAGTTTTGTATAGTCCCATTTGTTCATTTTTGCTTTTGTTTCACTTGCCCGGAGAGATATGTTCATAAAGAAGTTGCTTATGTTTATGTTCAAGAGAGTTTTGCCTATGTTTTCTTCTAAGAGTTTTATGGTTTCATGACTTACATTCAGGTCTTTGATCCTACTTCTTTGTATGGAGTTATACAGTAATCCAGTTTCATTCTCTTACATGTAATTGTCCAGTTTTGCCAACACCAGCTGTTGAAGAGGCTGTCATTTCTCCATTGTATATCCATGGCTCCTTATCGTATATTAATTGACCATTGACCATATAAGCTTGGGTTAATATATGGACTCTCTATTCCATTCTACTTGTCTATGGTTCTGTTCTTGTGCCAGTACCAAATTGTCTTGATTTCTGTGGCTTTGTAGTAGAGCTTGAAGTTGGGAAGCGAGATACCCCTGCTTTATTCTTCCTTCTCAGGATTGCTTTGGTTATTCAGGGTCTTTTGTGGTTCCATATGAATTTTAGAACTATTTGTTCCAGTTTGTTGAAGAATGCTGTTGGTATATTGATAGGGATTGTATTGAATCTGTAGATTGTTTTGGGCAGGATGGTCATTTTGACAATATTAATTCTTCCTACCTAAGAGCATGAGATGAATTTTTATTTATTAGTGTCCTCTTTAACTTCTCTTAAGAGTGCCTTGTCATTTTCAGGGTTATTCACTTGGTATTTGAATAAGAATGGATTTTTAAGCAAAACTAAGGGACAAAATCAAACTTAACTATTTTATTACAACAAAATAAAAAAATCTCTAAATCTCAGAAATATTAAAACAAAATTTAAGGGCCAAACAACAGACTCACAAAGTTATCTATCATAAATATATACAACAAATCATTAATATTCTTAAAACGTTTAATGCTTATGTGAATTAATATGAAAATACTAAAACTTGACCTCTTCCAGTAATGGTGGAGTAAAATCTGACTAGACCAACCCTCCTGCAGATAGTCACAGTCAACTCTGGGCATAATACCACAAGTAACTTCCTAAGAGCACTAGAGAGGGAGCAGAAGTGATCAAACTCTGGTGGGGAATTCATGTTGAGAAGAATGGAGTTGTAAGGAATATTTTCAGTGCTTTTAGACTAGGACAAAGCACTTCAGCATGAGGATGGCAAGGGCAGCAGTGCAAAAATAATGAAGCCTTTATGGCCTGGAAAACTAGAAGAACAAACCCAAGTAAACCACAGCCCCTAGAGAGAAATAGAAAATCCTGGAATAGAAAGAGCCAGAGGGATTGCCATTTCTGACTTGCTCCTGAATCTCACATGCTCAGAACCTACTCAAAATAGCTTAGCTAAACACAAAAAATATGAACAAAGATCAGAGCTGACAACCCAAGAAATATAGTATGCAGATTGAGTCCAACCAACAGAATTGCCTACTAAAACAAATTCGCTGAAACAAAAAACATTTGCTGAAAAAAAAAGAAAGAACAGAATTTAGAGTCTCCACAATTTAACATGCAAAATGTCCAATATAGAATCTAAAATTATAGGACATATGAAAAAGCAGGAAAATGGGATGAACCCCAAGTAACCCGAATGTTGGCATTAACAGAAAAAGCTTTTAACAGCAATGATTATGGGTAATATCAATGAAATAAATGAAAATGTGCATATGATGAATCAAAAGATAAAATCTCAGCAGAGAATGGACATAATTAAAAAAATGGAAATTTTACAATGAAAAAATACTATTTGAATTTTTTAAAAAATCACTTGATAGAATTAACAAAATAATGGGAAGGATAGAGAAAAAAGCAAGTGAACTTAAATAAATCAACAGAAACGATATGAAGAACACGGAATACATATATATTTATAAAATGAACAGAGCCTCAAAAACATAGTACTAGTCTGATGTACATATAACTGGAGTCATAGGAGAGGAAAGAATGGAGCAGAAAAAAAAGACATAACGTCCAAAATTTCCCCAAATTAGATTAGAGATACACATTTACAGACAAGATGCTCAACACCAAGCAAGATACTCACGAAAAAGGCTATGCAAAGGCACATCAGTTACAAAGCTGAAAGTCAAATTCAAAGGGTAAATCTTGAATTCAATAAAAGAAAAATTACTCATATCCAGGACCACAATTAACAGATGACTTCTCATCCAAAATAATGGAAGCCAAAAGCAATGGAACAATATCATTAATTGCTAAAAGAACAAGGTTACAAGAATTTTCCTAGAAAATATCCTTTGACAATGAAGAAGAAATGAAGACATTTCTAAATAAAAGAAAGATAAGGGAACCCATCTTTAGCACAATGTACCTCAATAAAGGAAGTTCTTTAGCTGAAGGAAAATGATAGCAGATGGAAACCTTGACTCTTCAGAAAAGAATGAAGAGAGTATCAGAAATGGTAAATACATTTTTTTTCCTTTTCCTCCTTTATTTATTTATGGTTATTTAAAGCAAATAACCATACTATCAATGTTATTATTAAAAAATAACATTGTGTGGTTTATATCATAGGTAGATATAATACATAAAATACTGATAGTATAAGGACATGTGGTGGGGGCAGGATAAATACCTATATGCTTACATAGGTTCTACATTTTATGTGAAGTGGTATAATATTAACAATATGTAGACTAGGAACAGTAAAGATGTATACTATAATCACCAGAGCAACCATAAAAAATTTAGCTAAAAAGTATAGCAAAAAGACAATAAGAAATAAAACAATATTCAAATAATCTAAAAAGAAGGCTGGAAATTAAGAACAAACAGACAAAAAATAAATAGAGGACAAGGGGAGGGAAAAACTGGGAAACCCAAATCCAAACATATCAATAACTACTTTACATACTAATGTCCTTTAAATAAATATCACTCATGAAGAGATATAAAAAATATTCTTAGCAAAAATTTTAACAAGTAAAATCAAACAATACAGAGGGAGGGGCGGAAGATGGCGGCGTGAGTAGAGCAGCGGAAATCTCCTCCCAAAACAACATATATCTATGAAAATATAACAAAGACAACCCTTCCTAGAATAAAGACCACAGGACAATATCCAGACCACATCCGCACCTGAGAGAACTCAGCGCCTCGCGAAGGGGGTAAGATACAAGCCCCGGCCCCGCGGGAGCCGAGCGCCCCTTCCCCCAGCTCCCGGCGGGAGAAGAGCAGGCAGAGCGGGAGGGAGACGGAGCCCAGGACTGCCGAACACCCAGCCCCCGCCATCCGAGCCAGAGTGCAGGGCGCTCGATACTAGGAAAACAGGGCAGCAAGAACAGTGAGCAGGCACTGGAGGCTGGGCGACAGAGGACATAAGAAAAGCGCGTGACCATTTTTTTTTTTGCTTTTTTGCTGTTTTGTTTTGGCGAGCACTTTTTGGAAGTCTTAAAGGGATAGGGACCCCAATACTAGGGAAACAGGGCAGCAAGACTGGTGAGCAGAGGCCTGAGGCTGGCACCGGAGAATAAAGAAAAACGACCACCTTTTTTCTTTTTTTAATTAAAAAATTTTTTTTCTTTTTTTTTTTTGGTGGTCGTTGTTTTGTTTTGGCGGGTGCTTTTTGGAAGTCTTAAAGGGGCAGGGCGGGTCACTTAATCCAGAGGTAGGGAATCTGGGATCTCTGGGCACCCTAACCCCTGGGCTGCAGGGAGCAGGGAGGCCCCTTACAGAGATAAATAGCCTCCCAGCAGCTCCTGCTCCAACGCGACTCCACCATTTTGGAGTAGCTGCCCGAGCCAGGCCACGCCCACAGCAACAGCGGAGATTAACTCCATAGCAGCCGGGCAGGAAGCAGAAGCCCTGTCTGCACGCAGCTGCGCAGCACAAGCCACAAGAGGTCGCTGTTCTCCCAGGAGAGGAGGGCCACAAACCAACAAGAAAGGAAGTCCTTCCAGCCGTCACTCGTCCCAGTTCTGCACACTATTCCTATCACCATGAAAAGGCAAAGCTACAGGCAGACAAAGATCACAGAGACAACACCAGAGAAGGAGACAGACCTAACCAGTCTCCCTGAAAAAGAATTCAAAATAAGAATCATAAACATGCTGACAGAGATGCAGAGAAATACGCAAGAGAAATGGGATGAAGTCCGGAAGGAGATCACAGATGCCAGAAAGGAGATCGCAGAAATGAAACAAACTCTGGAAGGGTTTATAAGCAGAATGGATAGAATGCAAGAGGCCATTGATGGAATTGAAATCAGAGAACAGGAACGCATAGAAGCTGACATAGAGAGAGACAAAAGGATCTCCAGGAATGAAACAATATTAAGAGAACTGTGTGACCAATCCAAAAGGAACAATATCCGTATTATAGGGGTCCCAGAAGAAGAAGAGAGAGGAAAAGAGATGGAAAGTATCTTAGAAGAAATAATTGCTGAAAACTTCCCCACACTGGGGGAGGAAGTAATCGAACAGACGACGGAAATACACAGAACCCCCAACAGAAAGGATCCAAGAAGGGCAACACCAAGACACATAATAATTAAAATGGCAAAGATCAAGGACAAGGAAAGAGTGTTAAAGGCAGCTAGAGAGAAAAAGGTCACCTATAAAGGGAAACCCATCAGGCTAACGTCAGATTTCTCAACAGAAACCCTACAGGCCAGAAGAGAATGGCATGATATATTTAATACAATGAAACAGAAGGGCCTTGAACCAAGGATACTGTATCCAGCATGACTATCATTCAAATATGACGGTGGGATTAAACAATTCCCAGACAAACAAAAGCTGAGGGAATTTGCTTCCCACAAACCACCTCTACAGAGCATCTTACAGGGACTGCTCTAGATGGGAGCACTCCTAAAAGAGCACAGCACAAAACACCCAACATATGAAGAATCGAGGAGGAGGAACAAGAAGGGAGAGAAGAAAAGAATCTCCAGACAGTGTATATAAAAGCTCAATAAGTGAGCTAAGTTAGGCAGTAAGATACTAAAGAGGCTAACCTTGAACCTTTGGTAACCACAAATTTAAAGCCTGCAATGGCAATAAGTACATATCTTTCAATAGTCACCCTAAATGTTAATGGGTTGAATGCACCAATCAAAAGACACAGAGTAACAGAATGGATAAAAAAGCAAGACCC
Source organism: Manis pentadactyla (assembly GCF_030020395.1). NCBI lineage: Eukaryota > Metazoa > Chordata > Mammalia > Pholidota > Manidae > Manis > Manis pentadactyla. Next base: position 5,462,684 of record NC_080028.1, on the reverse strand, counting down.
ATCTATATGCTGCTTACAAGAAACTCACCTCAAACCCAAAGACATGTACAGACTAAAAGTCAAGGGATGGAAAAACATATTTCAAGCAAACAACAGTGAGAAGAAAGCAGGGGTTGCAGTACTAATATCAGACAAAATAGACTTCAAAACAAAGAAAGTAACAAGAGATAAAGAAGGACACTACATAATGATAAAGGGCTCAGTCCAACAAGAGGATATAACCATTCTAAATATATATGCACCCAACACAGGAGCACCAGCATATGTGAAACAAATACTAACAGAACTAAAGGGGGATATAGACTGCAATGCATTCATTCTAGGAGACTTCAACACACCACTCACCCCAAAGGATAGATCCACTGGGCAGAAAATAAGTAAGGACACGGAAGCACTGAACAACACAGTAGAGCAGATGGACCTAATAGACATCTATAGAACTCTACATCCAAAAGCAGCGGGATATACATTCTTCTCAAGTGCACATGGAACATTCTCCAGAATAGACCACATACTAGGCCACAAAAAGAGCCTCAGAAAATTCCAAAAGATTGAAATCCTACCAACCAACTTTTCAGACCACAAAGGCATAAAACTAGAAATAAACTGTACAAAGAAAGCAAAGAGGCTCACAAACACATGGAGGCTTAACAACACGCTCCTAAATAATCAATGGATCAATGACCAAATCAAAATGGAGATCCAGCAATATATGGAAACAAATGACAACAACAACACTAAGCCCCAACTTCTGTGGGACACAGCAAAAGCAGTCTTAAGAGGAAAGTATATAGCAATCCAAGCATATTTAAAAAAGGAAGAGCAATCCCAAATGAATGGTCTAATGTCACAATTATCGAAATTGGAAAAAGAAGAACAGATGAGGCCTAAGGTCAGCAGAAGGAGGGACATAATAAAGATCAGAGAAGAAATAAATAAAATTGAGAAGAATAAAACAATAGCAAAAATCAATGAAACGAAGAGCTGGTTCTTCGAGAAAATAAACAAAATAGATAAGCCTCTAGCCAGACTTATTAAGAAGAAAAGAGAGTCAACACAAATCAACAGTATCAGAAACGAGAAAGGAAAAATCACGACGGACCCCACGGAAATGCAAAGAATTATTGGAGAATACTATGAAAACCTATATGCTAACAAGCTGGGAAACCTAGGAGAAATGGACAACTTCCTAGAAAAATATAACCTTCCAAGATTGACCTAGGAAGAAACAGAAAATCTAAACAGACCAATTACCAGCAACGAAATTGAAGCGGTAATCAAAAAACTACCAAAGAACAAAACCCCCGGGCCAGATGGATTTACCTCGGAATTTTATCAGACATACCAGGAAGACATAATACCCATTCTCCTTAAAGTTTTCCAAAAAATAGAGGAGGAGGGGATACTCCCAAACTCATTCTATGAAGCTAACATCACCCTAATACCAAAACCAGGCAAAGACCCCACCAAAAAAGAAAACTACAGACCAATATCCCTGATGAACGTAGATGCAAAAATACTCAACAAAATATTAGCAAACCGAATTCAAAAATACATCAAAAGGATCATACACCATGACCAAGTGGGATTCATCCCAGGGATGCAAGGATGGTATAACATTCGAAAGTCCATCGACATCATCCACCACATCAACAAAAAGAAAGACAAAAACCACATGATCATCTCCATAGATGCTGAAAAAGCATTTGATAAAGTTCAACATCCATTCATGATAAAAACTCTCAGCAAAATGGGAATAGAGGGCAAGTACCTCAACATAATAAAGGCCATCTATGATAAACCCACAGCCAACATTATATTGAACAGCGAGAAGCTGAAAGCATTTCCTCTGAGATCGGGAACTAGACAGGGATGCCCACTCTCTCCACTGTTATTTAACATAGTACTGGAGGTCCTAGCCACGGCAATCAGACAAAACAAAGAAATACAAGGAATCCAGATTGGTAAAGAAGAAGTTAAACTGTCACTATTTGCAGATGACATGATACTGTACATAAAAAACCCTAAAGACTCCACCCCAAAACTACTAGAACTGATATCGGAATACAGAAAGTTGCAGGATACAAAATCAACACACAGAAATCTGTGGCTTTCCTATACACTAGCAATGAACCAACAGAAAGAGAAATCAGGAAAACAACTCCATTCACAATTGCATCAAAAAAAATAAAATACCTAGGAATAAACCTAACCAAAGAAGTGAAAGACTTATACTCTGAAAACTACAAGTCACTCTTAAGAGAAATTAAAGGGGACACTAACAGATGGAAACTCATCCCATGCTCGTGGCTAGGAAGAATTAATATCGTTAAAATGGCCATCCTGCCCAAAGCAATATACAGATTTGATGCAATCCCTATGAAACTACCAGCAACATTCTTCAATGAACTGGAACAAATAATTCAAAAATTCATATGGAAACACCAAAGACCCCGAATAGCCAAAGCAATCCTGAGAAAGAAGAATAAAGTAGGGGGGATCTCACTCCCCAACTTCAAGCTCTACTATAAAGCCATAGTAATCAAGACAATTTGGTACTGGCACAAGAGCAGAGCCACAGACCAATGGAACAGACTAGACAATCCAGACATTAACCCAGACATATATGGTCAATTAATATTTGATAAAGGAGCCATGGACATACAATGGCGAAATGACAGTCTCTTCAACAGGTGGTGCTGGCAAAACTGGACAGCTACATGTAGGAGAATGAAACTGGACCATTGTCTAACCCCATATACAAAAGTAAACTCAAAATGGATCAAAGACCTGAATGTAAGCCATGAAACCATTAAACTCTTGGAAGAAAACATAGGCACAAACCTCTTAGACATAAACATGAGTGACCTCTTCTTGAACATATCTCCCCGGGCAAGGAAAACAACAGCAAAAATGAGTAAGTGGGACTATATTAAGCTGAAAAGCTTCTGTACAGCAAAAGACACCATCAATAGAACAAGAAGGATCCCTACAGTATGGGAGAATATATTTGAAAATGACACATCCGATAAAGGCTTGACGTCCAGAATATATAAGGAGCTCACACGCCTCAACAAACAAAGAACAAATAACCCAATTAAAAAATGGGCAGAGGAACTGAACAGACAGTTCTCCAAAAAAGAAATACAGATGGCCAACAGACACATGAAAAGATGCTCCACATCGCTAATTATCAGAGAAATGCAAATTAAAACTACAATGAGGTATCACCTCACACCAGTAAGGATGGCTGCCATCCAAAAGACAAACAACAACAAATGTTGGCGAGGCTGTGGAGAAAGGGGAACCCTCCTACACTGCTGGTGGGAATGTAAGTTAGTTCAACCATTGTGGAAAGCAGTATGGAGGTACATCAAAATGCTCAAAACAGACTTACCATTTGACCCAGGAATTACACTCCTAGGAATTTACCCTAAGAACGCAGCAATCAAGTTTGAGAAAGACAGATGCACCCCTATGTTTATTGCAGCACTATTTACAATAGCCAAGAATTGGAAGCAACCTAAATGTCCATCGATAGATGAATGGATAAAGAAGATGTGGTACATATACACAATGGAATACTACTCAGCCATAAGAAAAGGGCAAATCCAATCATTTGCAGCAACATGGATGGAGCTGGAGGGTATTATGCTCAGTGAAACAAGCCAAGCGGAGAAAGAGAAATACCAAATGATTTCACTTATCTGTGGAATATAAGAACAAAGGAAAAACTGAAGGAACAAAACAGCACCAGAATCACAGAACTCAAGAATGGACTAAGAGGTACCAAAGGGAAAGGGACTGGGGAGGATGGGTGGGTAGGGAGGGATAAGGGGGGGAGAAGTAGGGGGGTATTAAGATTAACATGCATGGGGGGGTAGGAGAAAAGGGAGGGCTGTACAACACAGAGAAGGCAAGTAGTGATTCTACAACATTTTGCTATGCTGATGGACAGTGACTGTAAAGGGGTTTATAGGGGAGACCTGGTATAGGGGAGAGCCTAGTAAACATAATATTCGTCATATAAGTGTAGATTAGTGATACCAAAAACAAAGCAAAAAAAAAAAAGGGCAGTTCCTGTGTGGTAACCTCCAACGAGTTCTACACAAGGGTATAAAGGGCATATAAAAGTGTAGGCAAAGGGTCTGTTTGTGTTTATACAGAGGATCAAAGCCTAATTGGGCTACCCCGAAAATGAACTAAGATACGATATGAAAAAGAACTTCCAACATCTGCACTCTCTGGAAGACTCATGCCAGAAGATGATCATCAAAAAACCCCAACAAAGATCCACGCACTGCTACAGCTGTAGATGCACTCATCCCACCAGTTCCTGGACTTGCCATGGGAATGAGGAAGGAGATATCTAAGCTGGCCTGTGCATACAGTAAAACAACAAATTTGACTGGATCTATACTGTTGGAACTCAGCCACGAATTTGGAGAAGTGCAAATTATAGCGCTCCAAAGTCTTACAACTACAGACTATTTACTGTTAAAAGAACATAAGGGATGTGAACATTCCCCAGGAATGGGTTGTTTTAATTTGTCTGATTTCTCTCAGACTGTTCAAGTTCAGTTGGACAATATCCACCATATCATAGATAAGTTTTCACAAATGCCTAAGGTGCCTAACTGGTTTTCTTGGTTTCACTGGAGATGGCTGGTAATTACAGATATGCTTTGGTTATGTAACTATACTCCTATTATGTTAATGTGTGTGCGCAATTTAAGTAGTAGCTTAAAACCTATATATGCTGAAGTTACTCTACAAGAAGATATGTCAAAGAAATAATCAATCTTCCCATGTTTTCTTCCGCCTGCTACTTCTATAGCTTTTCTTCTTCCTTCCTAATTACAACCCTTAAATAGAATTCGTGCCTCATATCAAATTTACCGAGTATCATAATTCTTCCAAGTGGTAAAGATACCTCAAGACAAATGCTGGGCATAGAAGCCACAGGGCATAAATATGCAAAGAAGTAAAAAGCTAACCTTTTCAAACAATAAGGCTTCCCTCTCACTTACCAACTTTACATTTCCCTGTATGGCCCCGGAAGATGACTGGTTAGCCAGAGACGGGTCAGATTCCTCAAGGGAGGAACAACCTAAGACAGGCACAGTCGCAGGGGGGCCATCAGGTGAGAAATTGGGGATCAACAGAGGTGAGGCTTAGAACCTCACCCCCCCTGTTCTGAGAGAAATCTTCTGCATACGTGGATGTTTTATTGCCCTTGTCTAGCTTGGATTAACACATAGTCTACAGGCACACACCTGATCATCTACATTTGCTCTCTTGCTCTCTTACAACACTAAACTATGTTTTCTACCTTTATCTTGTATCTACCTACCACTTCAGCATTTTATTAAAAATAATAATAATAAAGAGAGAAATGTGGTATCCACATATAAATCAAGTATAAAAACCAAATGAGTATTCATATTTGAACTGACTGTTTATAGTTCATAATGCATGAGCAAAACCGAAAGTTTCTGTGATGACTGCCCTTGTACTGTTCACTATGTAACTTATTCATTATGTAAGAATTTGTTCTACATGTAAGAACTTGTTTGTTATGCCTCAGAAGATTGGAGACTGACGAAAATTAGGCTTGGGGTGGATTAATGATTGTGCATTGAGCATTGACTCCCCTATACAGAATTTTATTGTCGTTAACAACCATTTGATCAATAAATATGAGAGATGCCCTCACAAAAAAAAAAAAAAAAAAAAGGACAGACTTCCAATGGTAAAATAAATAAGTAACCGGGATGTAATTTATAGCATAAGGAATATAGTCAAGATATTGTAACAGCTTGGTAGGGTGATAGCTGGAACCTAGAATTATGTATATAAATGTTCTACCACTGTGTTGTACACTTGAAACTAATGTAATGTAATACTGTGCGTCAACTACCCTTCAATAAAAAATAATTATTAAAAAAAAAATCAAACAATACATTAAAAGGGATAATATATCATGACTAAGTGGGGTTTAGCCCCAGGATGCAATATTAGCTTAACATTGGAAAGTCAATCAATGTAGTGAACTATATTAATAGATTAATGGAGAAAAACTACATGATCATCAGACTAGACAGATGCAGAGAAATCATTTGACAAAATTCAGCATACATGACAAAATATTTCAGCAAAACAGGAATAGAAAGGATCTCCTATAACACAAAAAAGGACATCTACGAGAAATCCATGGCTAACATCATACTATGGTGTAAGATGGAATGCTATCTACGATTAGGAACAAGGCAAGAATATCCAATCTTACAATTTCTGGCAACATTGTATTTAATGTCCTACCCAGTAAAATAAGGCAAGGAAAAGAAATAAAAGGTATACAGATTGTAAAGGAAGATATATATAAACTTGCCTTTATTTGCAGACAACATGACTGTGTAGTTAGAAAACACTAGGGAATCTACAATAAAGACATTAGAATTAATTAGTCAGTGAATTTAGTAAGACCATAGTGTTCTAAGTTAATACACAAAAATCAATTGTATTTCTAATTACTATCCAGAAAATGAAATTCTTAAAAATTCCATTTACAGTTGCATCAAAAAATACTTAGGAATAAATATAATACATGTAAGATCTGAGAACTGTAAACAACAAAACCTTGCTTAGGGAAATTAAAGACCTAAATAAATGGAAAGTTATACCATGTTCATCAAGTGGAAAAATGAATATTGTTAAAGTGGCAACTCTCCTCAATGTATTATCAAAATCCTAGCAGTTTTTTAACATACTGACAAGCTGATTCTAAAATTAATACATAAAAAGTCACAGGCTGTAGACTAGACAAACAATTTTGAAATAGAAGACAAGTTTGGAGGACTTACACAACCTAACTCAAAACTTAACTGTTTAGCTAAATAAAGACAGTGTGGTATTGATGTAAAAATAGACTATGCATTCATGGAAAAGACTGGAATCCAGAAATCTACTCACACTTATTATGGTAAATTGATTTTCCACAAAGGTGCAAGATAACTCATTGGAGAAATGATAGCATTTTCAATAAATGATGGTGGAATAACTGGAAAGCTATACAGAAACAGAATGAACCTTATCCCTTATCTCCACCATACACAAAAATTAACTAGAAATGGACTGAAAATGTAAGAGCTAAAATTATTAAACTTCTAAAAGAAAATATAGGATTAAATCCTTGTGATACTGGGCTAGGCAAACATTTCTGAAAATGGACCTCCCCCATAAATTACCCATAAAATTTTGTATATGGACAAATGGACTTCATCAAAATTCAAAACTTTTGTACTTCAAAAGACAGAGTTAAGAAAATAAAAAAGCAAATCACATTGAGGAATATTTGAAAAATACATATGTGGCAAAGAGCTCATATTCAGAATATATAAAGAGCTCCTGCAAACCAATAATAGTAAAATACAATCCAAAAAAAAGACAAATGATTTATATAGATACTTTTTAAAGATTATATATAATGGCCAATAATCACATGAAAAGAGGCCCAGCATCATTAGTCACAGGAAAGTGTGAATTAAAAACAGAATGAGGTACCTCGGCACACCACTAGAAGGCCTAAAATTAAGAAGACTTGCAGCACTAAGCATCAGTGAGCATGCGGAGCATCTGGAATTCTTGCATGTCGCTGTAGAATTGCAAAATGGCACAGCTACTTTGGAGAACAGTTTGATGGTGTCTTATAAATTTAAACACACACCATACAATCCAGCAATTTTACTACTGGGTATTTTTCAAGAGAAATGAAGACATGTGTCCACATAAAGACTTGTATATGATTGTTCCTAGCAGTATCTTCCAAATGACCCCAAAATGAAAATCCAAATTTCTGTCAACTGGTGAGTGAATAAACAAAAACGGTGGAATATCAATACTATGGAATACTACTCAGCAATGATGAAGAATGGAATGTTGAGATATGTAACAACATGGATGAATCTTAAAAACATGGTAAGTGAAGAAAGTAGTCAAACACAAAGACTACATACTGTATGACTCCATTTATGAGAACTCCTAGAAAAGGTGAAACTACAGTGAAAATGACAGAGAGCAGATCAGTGGTTGCTGGAACTGAGGGTCAGGGGAGGGACTGGTTGGTTACAAAGCAAAAAGAGTAGAATTTTAGGGTAATGGAAGTGTTCTATATATTGACTGAGGTAGTAGTTACATAAATACATAGAGCTGCCAAAACTCATTAAACTAAATGCTTAAGAATGAATTTAATTTTATGTAACACACTGGAGTAAAAAACAATTTAACATAGGAATTGGGCAAAGGACATGAACAAACAATTGTTCACAGAGAAAGTACATGTAACTTTTAAACATGAAAAACATGGAGTTGCAATCAAGGACATGCAAATGAAAGCAACAATGAAGAAATGTGCTTTTGTCAATCAAATTAGCAAGGATTTAAAGACGGCCATGTGAAATGACAGCAAAGCACTCTCATGAACCTCCCTCAGAAGAACAAATTAACACCTTTCTGAAATGCATTTTAGAAATATGTTAATATAAGCCTTAGAAATGTTCAAACCCTTTGACTCAATGGTTAACAAAACATCCTGTAGCTTTAAAAATAAAGGTGTTTTAACGATACAAAAATGTTCCTGATATAATATTCTGTGAAAAAACAACAAAATTTATACCTCATATGGTCTCAACTATGTTAAGCATGTATGGAGTATGCATACATGAACATAAAGAAATTCTGGAAGGAAATACACCAAAATATCGCTAGTGCCTATCTCTGGCTATTATAATTACAGGCAACTAAATTTTTTCTTTATGGCCCTATTTTCCAGTTTGAGATGGTTAAGCTTTTATAATCAACATGAATAAACACACGAATAAAAAGAATTTTTCAGAAAGTCAGCACAACTTTTTCTAGAAATCACATAAGTAACAATTATCCCAAGTCACAAAGATATAGCTGATTTTTACTCTTAAAAATGCCCCAGGGACTTCCTTTATTGCCTCAGGGAGCTCTCCCTCTATATTTTTTGTGTTGGGAGCCCAATATCATTCCCTCCATCTCCCATCCCATGAATCCAGGTAGAGATTTACATCAGCATATGATTCCATCTATGATAAGGGAAAAGAAACACATGAATTTTTCACATTGTTCCAAAGAGTCTCAAATCCATTCAATAAATAGAATCCAGAACAAATCAGCACCGTTTAGAAAAGGCAGGAAAGAGAAATGGGCCAAGAGACTAATCCCATGAGCCACAGAGACCCAGAAGGCTCAACCAGGAGGTCGCCGGAGCTGGGGAACGGCAGACCTGCAACGGGTGGGGGTGGCGGCAAGAGGCCAAGAGAGCTCACAGCACCGGGGGAAATGAACAGCCTCCGGCCGACTCTTCTTCCTCTGTCCAGTCTCCGAATGCCCATCTCGCCTCTTCTCTCTTGTGCCCATCCGCATGCACTCTCTCGGCAATCTCCTCCGTTGTCCTGGATGCTGTTGATGCTCGTATTTATTTTTCTAGCCTGGACTTCTTCCCTGACCTTTCAACAGCCTACTCAGTGTCAACTGTTGGAGTTCCCTAGGCATCTCAGACTTGACACATCAAGCATGAAACTCTTCACTTCTATCTCCTAATCTGGTCTCCTCCCTCCTATCATCACATATGCCAACTTTCCCTGAGGCATGTATCCCTTAAGGGTTGCTGAGGCTCAGAATGGCAGATTGCCCTGGACAGTCTTCCTTTGTCCATCCGGATCCAGTCCCCGCCCTTCTCTCCTCAGTGTGGTGCCTGGGTGGGCGGCTTCCGCTGGCCCTCTGTGCCCCTGGCTTTCAGCTGGGCTGGCCAGTGGGCGACACCAGCGAGAGACTGGAAGGCAACCTCCAGTTTGCTATCCCCAGCCCCCTTCCTTCCGGGCTGCACAGGCTGCGGTACATTCTCCTACCCCGGACCTTAGCTGCTCCTGGGACCCTCTCCGCCAGCTCTCCTCCCAGCTCCGTTCAGTGACTGCTCCCTCTATGGCCCCTTCAGGCCACGAGAGACACATGCTTCCCCATCTATGAATTTCACTCAATCCTGCCCTTTACCAGGGTAAAAGATCCCTCAATAAACTCTTGGGCCATCTGCTTTCTGCCTGGACCCTGGTCAAAATATATCCAGATTAAGAAAATCACAATAGAATAGGAAACAGGTCCCTCACCCTCAAGCAGCTTCTTTGTGCCAGCCCCCTGGAGTGACACCTGACTCCACCCCTTGTCCTGGCAATTACTGATCTCTCCTCCATTCCTATTGCTTTGTGACACTGTGGAAAGAATAGAATAGATGTCATATAAATAGAAGAGATCCTAGATGGGTTAAGAAGGTTTGGGCGATAACTGAAAATATATCCCAGGGTATTGCTTCTAACACTTCATATAATTTGAGCTAAATGCTTATTTTTTCTGTTTGTATAGCTTCTGACAGGCTGCTAACTTTACCAGTGTGAATGGTAAATTCGGTCCGGGAGACATTTCTGAGTGAGGACCCGCTTGTACGATGGAGAGATGAAGTCCAGTCTTTGGTTAACATGCAAGTCACAGCATTTGTTCCATCCACTCAACTTGCCCAGCCCAGTTCTTCAAATCTAAACATTGATTTTATTTTTAATAGATTTACTTTATGTAAAAGGCTAGTAACATTGACAAGCACAGCATGTTGGTAATAAAGGTTGACTTAGCTTTTCAATTAAAGTCCACTATTACATTACCAAAATTATATGGAAAACAGCTTTTAAAGTCTTTTAAACATTACTTGGGTCAAGATTTTATGCATCATTACCAAGCTGTTAGGGCTTTTAATTCAGGCCCTAGATACTGAGTATTTAAAAAAATAACAAACTCAAAACAATGCTTATTTTTCTCCATGTACTATTCATTCTTTTTTTTTGGTATCATTAATATAAAATCACATGGGCAACATGTGGTTACTAGATTCCCCTGATTATCAAGTCCCCACCACACACCCCATTACAGTCACTGTCCATCAGTGCAGTAAGATGCTGTAGTCACTACTTGCCTTCTCTGTGTATACTGCCTTCCCCATGCCCCTCCTACGTTGTGTGTGCTAATTGTAATGCCCATTTTCCCCCTTATCCTTCCCTTCCCACCCTTCCTCCCCAGTCCCTTTCCCTTTGGTAACTGTTAGTCCATTCTTGGGTTCTGTGAGTCTGCTGCTTTTTAGTTCCTTCAGTTTTTGCTTTGTTCTTATACTCCACAGATGAGTGAAATCATTTGATATTTGTCTTTCTCTGCCTGGCTTATTTCACTGAGCATAATACCCTCTAGCTCCATCCATGTTGTTGATGGTAGGACTTGTTTTCTTCTTATGGCTGATTAATATCCCATTGTGTATATTGCACTATCCATTCTTAAACTGGATAGTAAGAATAATTTCCCAGATCAGTTTGTTAGGCATGAGAGTTTAAATTTTATTTCACTTCCTTCTTTATTATTTCCTGTATTGGTTGTCTTTAAATTTTTTTTAATTTCTATTTTAAATGTTAAAATTTTAATTTTATCTCTCAAAGTAAAATGCAGTAAAATGACTTCGTTTTGGTGTACGCTATTCTGAGTTTTGACCTGTGTAGATTCGTGCAGGATACAGAACAGCTGTGTCACCCCACACCCTCCTTCAGCTGCACCTCTGAAGTCATGCCCTCCCCAACCCTTAGTCCTGGAAGCCACTGATCTCTTCTCCATTCCTATTGTTTTGTCTTTCCCAGAATGTCATACAAGTAGAATTCTACAGTAGCAACCTTTGAGACTGGTTTCTTCCACTCAGCAGAATGTCTCTGAGATTTATCCATGTTGTATGTATCAGCAGGTTATTCCTTTGCATTGCTGAGAAATATTCCATGTGTGGATAAACCAGTTTGATTATCCAACCCCCTGCTGCCGTGCATTTGGGTTGGCTCCAGTTTGGGACAATTATGAATAGAGCTGCTATGAACATTAGTGTACAGGTGTGTTAGTGAATCCTTAAATCATTTTTTAAATACAGAAGTCATATAGGTAATTCATGAAATCATAAAACTCTTAAAAGAAAACAGGCAAAAATCTCTCGAATATAAACATGAGCAACTTTTTCCTGAACGCTTCTCCTCAGGCAAGGGAAACAAAATAAAAAATGAACAAATGGGACTACATCAAGCTAAAAAGCTTCTGTACAGAAAGGATACCATTAGCAGAACAAAAAGGTACCCTACAGTATGGGAGAATATATTCATTAATGACATATCCAACAAGGGGTTAACATCCAAAACAAAGAGCAAATAACCCTATTAAAAAATGGGCAGAGTATATGAACAGACACTTCTCCAAAGAAGAAATTCAGATGGCCAACAGGCACATGAAAAGATGCTCCACATCTCTAATTATCAGCGAAATGCAAATTAAAACCACAATGAGATATCACCTCACACCAGTCAGGACGGCCAACATCGAAAAGATTATGAACAACAAATGCTGGTGAGGATGCGGAGAAAGGGGAACCCTCCTACACTGCTGGTGGGAATGTAAACTAGTTCAACCATTGTGGAAAGCAACATGGAGGTTCCACAAAAAACTAAAAATAGAAATGCCATTTGACCCAGGAATTTCCACTCCTAGGAATTTACCCAAAGAAAACAACTTCTCAGATTCAAAAAGACACATGCACCCCTATGTTTATCGCAGCACTATTTACAATAGCCAAGAAATGGAAGCAACCTAAGTGTCCATCAGTAGATGAATGGATAAAGAAGATGTGGTACATATACACAATGGAATTCTACTCAGCCATAAGAAGAAAACAAATCCTACCATTTGCAACAACATGGATGGAGCTAGAGAGTATTATGCTCAGTGAAATAAGTCAGGCAGAGAAAGACAAATAACAAATGATTTCCCTCATTTGTGGAGTATAACAATGAAGCTAAACTGAAGGAACAAAATAGCAGCAGACTCACAGACTCCAAGAAGGGCCTAGTGGTTACCAAAGGGGAGGGGTGTGGGAGGGTGGGTGGGGAGGGAGGGAGAAGGGGACTGGGGGGTATCATGATTGGTGCACATGGTATGTATGGGGTCACGGGGAAGAGAGTGTAGCTCAGAGAAGACAGTAGGGACTCTGGCATCTTACCACACTGATGGACAGTGACTACAATGGGGTGTGGGGGGGTACTTGATAATAAGGGTGAATGTAATAACCACTTTGTTTTTCTTGTGAAACCTACATAAGAGTATATATCAATGACACCTTAATAAATTTTAAAAAAGTCACATAGAATTTGCCCAATACAATCATGGACTCATCCAAATAAGTTTAGAAAAATACTAAACCTGAATTTAGAAGATGAATTATGGTTTCTTGTGAGGCTGTGAGTGCAAAGGTGGAGGGGAGTTGAGGGTGCTCGCTTCTAGCAATAACAAGTATCCCAGCTGTACCACCTTCTTTGGGGCTTGAGAGGAGAGAAGAGGAAAATAGAGATCAAGGCCACCCCAGTGCCACCTGCTGCAGGACACCAGTCCCACCTCTAATTCGTTCTTCATAGGCTAATACCTTTATGGTAGAATCCATCAGAGTCTCTCTCCTTAGGAAGTGACATAGTGGTAGGTCCTTAACAATCACAACTTAAATTCAAGAAAGAGGTGAGATACAAAAGCCGTGGCACTGCAGGGACCCCAGTGTTCATGCAACAGGACCTAAAAGGGCAATTGGCTGGGCCACATGGAGCACTACATAGGAACATCCATGCACAAGAGCAATCGAGATTGATGGATTAGGGGAGAAAGACACATTCAACAAAGCATGGATACAATTTATTATGTGGCAAAGCAGACATTTTTTTAAAATGAGGAGAGAAAGGATTATTTAATAAGTGGTAATGGTAAAATAGATAATCTATTTGGAAAAAATAATTTAATTTGGATATCCACCTATGTCAGGATGGATTAAAGTGTTTGTTTTCAAAGAAGACAAACAAGCAGAGAAGAAAAGGAATTTTTATCAAGAGTGAAGAATTTATGGATTTTTAAGCAACAGAAGACATTCCAGAAGAAGATTAATGTATTTGATTATATTAAAATGTAAACCTCTAAACAGTGATCGTATAAATGAAAGAGAAATAACAACGTGGGAAAAATAGCTGCAATGCCTATGACAGAAAAGGGTTATCTCTTAATAATTATCTAATTATAAAAAATTATTAAACAAAAAGGTGATAAAATTGACTTAAAACACCATCAGTGGGGCCATTAACCAATTAGGATACAAGGAGCATTCACATCAGCGGGGACACAGCAGTGCACAGGCTCATGGAAAGTCCAGCCTCAGTATCACTCCAAAAAATATAAATTAAAACAATAAGGAGGCACCACTTTATACCTCTGAAGATATCAACATTTTAAAACAATGTTAGTATTCAATGCTGGAAAGAATATGAAACTAGAATACATACAATGTTGACAGCAATGTAAATTGCTACTGTCTTGAGAGAAAACAGTTCAGAAGTCCTTATAAAAATTTGCAAGTTTTTACACTCTTGCCTTGAATCTGACTTTTAGAAATATGCTCTGAGAAAAGAAAGTACCCACCAAAGAAAAAATTGATATGCCTGAAGGGGGGGTCTCTAAAAGCTTCGACAGAGCCATTCCCCTGCTCAAAGCCTGCTCTAGACCCGGGCACTTCCTATAACCCCAAGCCCCTCCCAGGCACTGCCTGCCTCCTCATCTCACCTCTCACCTCCTCACCTTCTTGCCAACTGGCCTCCAGGCACACTGGCTTCTGCCCAGCCCAGAATACGCCAAGTGAGGCAACCCTTGGGGCCATGGCCCCTGCCCGGAGGCTCTCCCCATGGCTGCTCCCCGAAAACCTCTCAGGTCTTTGTTTAAACCTCACCTTTCCAGACCACTCCCGAATGGCCTGTGTCCCTCTCTGTCTCCCTCCGTCACAGTCCCTGCTGAGCCTCCCACAGCACTCATCACACTGCATAATTTATTTCACTACTCATATGTTTGCTGATTGTCAGTCTCCTGAGCCAGCAGGTACCGTTCTGTGAGGACAGGAATTGTGTCTTTCTGGCCCTCCAATGAGTGCTTCCCTGTGTCTAGCACAGTGCCTGGTACATGGTAAGTGCTCAGAAATTAGTTGTTGACTGACTGATTGAACAAATAAATGAACAAACAAACATATGCAAAACTAAAATGAACCTAAAGACTCAAATGGCAGGCAATGGTGAAATATATTCTGGTACATAAAATTAAAGACCCCAACAACTGATCAAGACGCCACCAAACCAGCCCTTTTGAAAAGGCTGTTTGTATGGAACGTCTTCCTCCAACTGTCCTATTTACCTCCCAACAGTCCACCTCAGTTCTGTTTACTCTCTGGAGACTTTCGAACTTCCCAGCCAGCAAGAACACACTAAGGTACAATTTCTGGCAACACAACGGATCTCCCCCTAGCTTCCCGGTCTAATCACAGAAATACATCAACAAATACATCAACAACTACTAGAATCAATCTATTAACAAAATTATTTTAAACATACAGCTAAAGCCGAAACCAAGACAGGGAGGCCCGCAGGTGTCAGGAGCGTGAAGCCGTGGAACCAGCCCCAGAGTACCGGGAACGTGAGACATCATCACAGCGGCCCAGGGGCTTTAGCGGACCGGACAGAGCAGCGTGTCCTGCCAGTGTTCCTGGGGTTGCACCCTGGCTCTGGGGCTGAGGGTCAACGCCCACCTGGGGCTGGGAGGCCTGGGATTATGCAGGACTGGGGTAGACTCGGCACAGCTGAAAGGGTTTGTGAACCAAAGTAGATTCCTGTGAAAACAGAATATAGCCCAGAGGGATAAAGATGTGGAAAACAGAAAGAGATGTGGAAAATGAAACGAGGAGGTCCAACAACATGTATTTAACAGAAGTTCCAGAAGAAAAGACAAGTGAGAATGGGGTGGAGACAATATTCAAATAAGAATGGCTGAGAATGTTCTAAAATCCATGAAAGATAGTATCTTCAGAGTGACAGGGTATGTGCCTGGGAAAGTTAAATAAACACATCTACATCAAGACACGTTGTAGGGAAACAAAGTATTGGCAATCAGACAGCAGACTCTCCACAGCAGCAGTAGAGGCCAGAGGACCATGAAGAATGTTGTTGAAGTGTTAATAACTCAAATAAGAATTCTACTCCCTGCTAAATCTTCATGAAAGGGTAAGGGGAAAACAGACATTTTTTAACACAAAGACTGAACTTAATTAACCACTTACAGGACCTCACTAAACGGACTGCAGAAGGATATGCTTCAGGAAACTGATTCCAGAAGGAAGGGGTGCAATTTAAGAAGCAGTGATGAACAGACTGGTAATCACGGGAAAACTGAAAAAGCATTAAAAAAACACGGGAAAACTGAAAAAACATTAAAAAACAAAACAAAACAGTAATAATGACTAATTCAGGTACTATCAAAACAAGGCCGGATCACAACACTAGCCAACAGTAACAATGAAAGGGGCAGGTGCGTATTTTATCCAGGACAGTAGAAATATTAACATTAGGCTTTATAAATTCAGAACACTCTTAAAATTAAAATTAAAATTAAGGGTAATCTCTATACCAATAGAAATAAGATATTTACATCTCAAGACAGTGGAGGGAAAAAAGACAAAGGAAACCTGCACAGAGCCACATAGGATGGAGCCTAACTGAAGAGGAAAAGGGGAGCAGAGGGCATCAGAGAACACAAGGTGAAGTGTGGGGAGGATCCAAACACATCCACCACAATAAACAGAGAGAGACGAAACTTGACAATTAAGAAGGCAAATATGCTCATTTTTAAAATACAAATATATACTACTTTACAAGAAACACACCTAAAACATGATAATGAAGGAGTGAAGGTTAAAGGATGGGAAAAGAGATAGCTGACAAATGCTCAGAAATCAAAAGAAAACTGTTCTGGGTATTTTGATATCAGATAAGCTAGACCACAAAAGCCAGATGGATGAAAGGGTAACTATATAATTATAAAGGGACCGGTTTCCCAGGAAGATCTGTGCACCAGGAGACATACCTGATCTGTTATTTGTAAGCCTGGCACTTGGACGTCACCTTGCTATTGTCTCTCGTGCCCTGTTCCACTGGGAATCCTGGGTGGAGGCAAGAGAGGGCAGGACTCAGGAATCTGTGGGTCCCTGGCTGGGATGGGTCGTGATAACAGCACAGCTCTGCTGCCCTCAGCCTCCTAACACTCTCTCTCTCTGAGCTCATCATCATTGTCATCACTGCCACCTCCCTGGCAAGTCAGCCACCCTGGCTTGGGGCGAGTTGTTACTTATTTCTGCATTGTCAGCACCTCCACAATGTCTGGCAGAGAAAGGCACTTGACATGCACCCATTAATTTTGAATATCATGATTTTGAACACTATGAAGCTAATAGGAAGAATGTCTATAATATGCACTTCTATTTAAAACGCACCATATAAAACTATAGATATACTTTGATTACAAATATGAAAATGTCATATATGTATGTGGATACAAAGTGGAAGAGAATGCAGAAAAATGAAAACAGTAAATTTGTCACATAAGGTGGATGGTGATTTTCTGGTTTTTACTTCTATTATTGTTATTAAATTATTATTTGTATAATTTTGAAAGTGAAATAAAAAGAAATGGCTATATAACCTTTAGCTATCCAAGAAAGTAATTCCTAAAAATGTCACCACATATAGGCAGGGCAACAGAGCTGTTTCTGAGTCATGGACATGTTTACTCCTCTGGCCAAATTCTGCCTTTCACCCTAGAAGCATGGTGGTCAGGCACAGTGGCTCTCCTTGGCCACGCCGAGAGGGAAGCAGGGGGCTGTCAGCAGTGACCGCAGCTGGTCTAGAAATACTATTTTTTTTCCCTCCTTCTCTCGTGTCTCTCCTTTCTAGGTAACCCCGAAGTGTCCACCAAGTATCCAGAGTTTCACAGGACAATCTTTCTATTAACCTCTGTCCTACTTCCCCTGAGTTGCCCGGACAGAACACCAGGCCAATTAAAGACAGCATTCCTTACTCAGAGCTTGGTCTACAGAGACCATTTCCAACTGATAGGCAACAGGGATCCTTGGAGAGACGGCTGATTCTGGGTTGGGGCAAGAGATGCATCAGGAGAGCCTGGAGCAGTGCGTCACGCCAGAAAGCCAGAGAGCCATGAGATGATCAGGGTCACACCAACAGGACCAGGAGCTGACACGAAAAGCCTCCCGCTGGCCGACATGGGACAAAGTGAGTACCCGTGGGAATAACAACTGCCTGAATTGAAACACATCAAATACACTTTCAGGAGTTCTTGAGGGGTTCAAAGTTTTTAAAAGAAAAATCACTCATTGCTCACTTTCAGGAGGATGCTAGGGAACCAATTCATTATCTTGAAAAGTAGTGAGCAGTGGGGGAAACCCAAGGACAGCCTGCCTTTCTTACACTAACTCTTCTACTGCTGCCAAGTAATCAAGGAGGGAAAGCCTTCCTGACAGAAGTACTCCAATTAAAGAAGAAATGAGAGATGTGGAGTATCACCACTTTACAATCCTAAGTGAACTAATGGATACAGGTATGATCAACAATGGCTGATAACATCACAGCAAGGCAGACAACCAGTCTAGTGATGGCTGCCACCACCAATGAAGTATTTTTGCCAGAAAAATTGAACGTGGGTCTGTGCATCTATCAGTTGAGGAGCAGGACGCTGTGGGAGGGAGACAGGAGAACATGTTGAATGTCACCATGGGTTGCAATCAGTCAAATTTAGATTGTAAAAAACTGCACATAACAAACAATCCAGACTTCTACAAATAATCATAAGGGAAAAAAATTAACAAATGGAGAGACCCTATAGATAAAAAAAAAGATGGCAAAATCAATCAACTGCAAAGCACATACCTTATTTGGATCCTGACTCAAATAAATCATAAAAGAAAATATCAGACCGGTTAAAATATGAGATCAGCTAAATTTGATCTCTGGCTGGATATTTATTAATATTATTGATAATTATATTAGATGTGAAAATGGCATTTTTACCAATTAAAAATTTTTTTTTATCTTTTAGAGAGACATAGAGATCTCTTCAATGAACTTTGATGTCTGGTATTTATTTCAAAAATATCCAGGGTTGAGAAAAAATAGGCAGGAATAGAAATGAAATGATTGCCTCTGAATTGAACATCGGAGCTAGGTAGTGGGCACATTAGTAGGTTCATAATAATATCCTCTTTAATTTTGTATGTGTTTGAAATTTTCAATAAAAAAATTCTAAAATATTAATAAAACATAAATGAAGTTGTTCCTTATTCTCACAGTTGACGTTTGGGAAAAAAGTACCAAGGAAACAATGGGACTCTCACCTTTCCATTAGCCGGATAAAAATTCGTCTTGGTAATCGGTATACAAAGGTGTCGAGGACAAACTTCAGGTAATTCAAAGAAATGTACCCACTTTCGGAGGGGTCTCCTGCACTCAGGGCTTTCCCGACCTTTTCATAGGACTTCAAAAGCTGCAATGAATTAAAATTAGTGTTGCATTCATAGAAATCAACTTCACGGAGCTACTGAACCATTTTATTTTTACCAAAACCTCGTCACATTTTCCCCTCCAAAAACTGATCAAAAAGGTTCCTATGGCATGTGCTGAACTTCAAATGTTTAATTGATGAGCTCACTACAAACAGTATCCCCAGTCACAGCTACCTACTCAAGTGACAAGGCAGACAAGTCTGTCGGAGAAACACAGCGCACGGGATGGCTCTACCTCACATTTCAGGGCTAAAAATACTCAGTGGATCTGCCAGGTTGATGCATCTTTCTCAATATGCCTTCAAGCCATTCCTACTGTGAGCCCACACCAAGTTGCTCCTGACTAAGTCAGGTCAATCAAACAAAAAAGCCGGCAACATTTTGTTAAAAATAGAAGTAGCTTTTAGAGTAAGGGAAAGTATTAATATAAGGTTAGCATAAACCTAATAACTCCGGACATTCCTTTAATTATTCTTTTGTCTTTTAAATGGGGAACTACAAAGAACCAGGGTGAATGAGCTTTTTGCTTATGGGATTTCTCAAATCCAGTGAAGCACGTTAACCACTGAGTTTTATATGACTCATAAAAATCCTATGAAGATTGGTTTTTTGTTCAACGGTTTTCCTGCTGTTTATTATTGTGCAATAACAATATTCTCCAGTATTTCCAACCTCTCTGCTTTGTCTGAATTCAGTTTCTCCTGCTCACTGTAATAAGAAGAGAAACAAAATAACCACCAACTTGGTATAAAAGATGACTTTTAAGAAGCTGCTGGGACATGGAAATATATCCACTAAAGGAATAAGAAGCAGATTCATTAAAATTTTGTTAGGGTGCACAGAATATTGGAAATCTAAGGGGAAAGTCTTTAAAAATATTTAGAGAGTTACAAGGCCTAAGCTTCTTAGAAAGTTGCATAAAATGATCCCAAAATGTGGTTAAATTTGCCCAAGTCTCTTTCAGGGAGGTGGGTTGCTTGGGAGAAGACTTGCGGATGGAAGTCAGAGCCAGACGTGGAACCTATTTGTTGTATTAATGAAATTCACCTTTAATATATCTTCATGGCATTTGGTATCCAATAAGATTTTCTCCAAGAGACTATTTCTGACATAATCAAGAGCTCTTTTAGGAAAAAAGTTGGGAGTGAAACAGAAATAGTGTCTTTGCGACATGTATAACCTTTTAGGAATTTTCACCATTACTGATTAGAATGAAACAAAAGAGAAAAATGAAAAGCAATTCAGCAAAGTATAAAGAGCAACATAAAGATACTGGAAGCCTCACTATCCAGTTTTTTATATATAGTATTTCAAAAACTCCCATTATGATCACATAAACATACAACTCTACAAAATGGTATCATGCTATACTCAGGTTTGACAAATGGCTTTTTCACTTAACAATATGTCATTAAAATTCTTTGATAAAAGAATTCTTTGTAAAAAAAAATTCTTTGTAAAAGAACCAGTATATATCTACATCATACTTTTAAATTATGCATAGCATGACAGCTATTATTAATGGGCAAGTGAAAGGTACACTAATTTTCTATGCGTTATACATTTAATTTTTATAAATGTTTTCCTGATCCCCTATCTAAATGAGGTCCCTCCGCTATTCTCTATCATAATACCCTGTCCTTTTCTCATACCACTTGAGAAAAACTGTACTTACAGGTTTAAATCTGTTTCACCTCCCTCGCCCTGCAGTAAGGTCATGCAATTCCTATGACAGCAGAGATTGTGTCCGTTTTGTTCCCTAATAATTACCTAAAGTGAAGCATAAATTGCCATGCTATAGGCACTCAATAAATATTTACTGAAAATTGATATGTTTTACCAAAAATGTTCTAAAGCAAGGTTGTAAAATGTAAAAAGCTAATTGTTACTTAAGTAAAAAAGTAAATGAAAATTCACATCATAGGTGAGATGCCATTTCATCTGCATCAAATTGGTAAAAATTTAGAAGTCCAGCAATATAAAGTGCTGGTGAGTAGGTAGAACAACAGGAATTCTGGTGGGAGTGTAAATAGATTTTTGAAAAAGATTTTCACACTGCCAGTTAAAGCTGAGGAGCATGCTCCCCACAATCTAGCAAGTAATCCCACGCCTAGGTGTAACTCCTAGAGAAACCTTTGCGCACGTGCACCAGAAGGTATGCACGCAGTCACTTAGAGCGGCATCATTTGCAGTAGCAGAAAACAGGAGGCAATCCCAAGGCCTATCCATGGGAGAATGTATAATTCGTGTATATTAGATAATGGAAAACTGTATAGCAGTGAAAATGATACTACAGCTATATTCATAACATGGATGAATCTCATCTTAAGCACAAATAGGATGAAAATAAATGGTTTTGCAACTATATAGACATACTACGGGAAGGAAGGAAAGAAGGGAAGGAGGGAAGGAAGGAAGGAAGATTATGCAAAAGAGAAAGAACCCACTCACTAAGGAAACATAAAAAAACATAAACACAGGACTAAAATAAGAACATGAATTCAATAAATAAAACAATGAAAGAGATAAGAAGGGATATTTTAAAACAAAGAAAATAGAAAACAAAAGTAACATCACTATAGGAACTAATAAATCAGAAACAGCAAGAATAAGAGAAAAAGACTGACATTAAAATTAATAGTAAAGGAATGGTGTGAAAGAATATGAATGAAGGCAGAGGGAAAGAAAAGGATTAAAGCAATCTGAGAGAAAATAATCGCTATCAAGGATAGACAAAGATGATCCAGTATAAGGATAACTGGGAATGCCACCGAATGAAGGATGGAAGGGAGACAGGAGGAAAGGTTGGAGGGAGGGAGATTTTAGTGATAGGACACAGGAAAATTTTCCTGAAAAGAAGGAAGAACCGAGTCTGTAAATCAAAAGAATATACTACGTTCCAGGAAACCTTGACAAAGTGCTGCACACCAGTATAGCTTACTGTCGCCTTCTAATTTCAAGGATCAAGAGAAAAATACCTTAAGCATTCCAGCAGACAAAGGAAACCATCTACTAGGGGAGAAACATCAGTTGCTCTCAGGCTTCTTCTCAGGAATATCCAATGACAACAGATAACGGAAAAATACAGCATTTTGAGGAAAGCTAAGTATGATGGAAGGATTGCATCCAGCCAAGTTGTTGTTCTAGTAGAAAAGCAAGAGCAGACAGTCTCAAACGTGAAAAAACAAAGGGAATAAAGTACCTATGAGCCTTTCTTAAGTAAAGTATAGGTATTCCTCATTTTATTGCACTTCACTTTATTGCGCTTTACAGATGTTACATTTTTTACAAATTAATGGTTTGTGGCAACCCTGTGCTGAACAAGTTTGTCAACACCATTTTCCAACAGCATTTGCTCACTTCATGTCTCTGTGTCATATTTTGGTAATTACAGCAATATTTCCAACCTTTTCATCATTATTATGTTTGTAATAATGATCAGTGATCTTTGATGTTACTATTGTAATTGTTTTGGAGCACCACAACCCACACTGATCTAAGACAGGGAACTTAGGCAATAAAAATGTGTGTGTTCTGACTGCTCAACCAACCAGCTGTTCCCACATCTCTCCCCCTCTGCCTGGGCTTCCCTATTCCCTGAGTCTCAACAATATTGAAATTAGGCCAGTTAATGGCCCTACAACGGCCTTTAAGCGTTCAAGTGAAAGAGTCACACGTGTCTCTCACTTTAAATCAAAAGCTAGAAATGATTAAGTGAGGAAGGCATCTCGAAAGCCAAGACAGGCCAAAAGCCGGACTTCTTGCCCCAGTTAGCCAAGGGAATGCAAAGGGAAAGTTCTTGAAGGAAATTAAAAGTGCTATTCCAATGATAAGAAAGCAAAACAGCTTTATTACTGATACGGAGAAAGTCTGAGTGATCTGATAGGGGATCAAACCAGCTACAACATTCCCTTAAACCAAAACAGCCTAATCCAGAGCAAGGCCCTAACTCTTCAATTCTATGAAGGCCAAAGAAATTGGAAGCTAGCAGAGGCTGGTTCATGATGTTTAAGGACAAGAAGGTGTCTCCATAACATAAAAGTGCAGGTAAAGCAGCAAGTACTGATGGAAAAACTGCAGCAAGTTATCCAGAACATCTAACTAAGCTCATTAATGAAACACTAAACAATAGATATTCAATGTAGATGAAACAGTCTAATATAGAAGATGCCATCTAAGACTTTCATAGGTAGAGGGGAAAAGTCAATGCCTGGCTTCAGGGCTTCAAAGGACAGGCTGACGCTCTTGCTAGGGACTAATGCAGCTGGCGACCTTAAGTGGAAGCCAGTGCTTATTGATCATTCTGAAAATCCTAGAGCTCTTAAGAATTGTGCTAAATCTAATCTGCCTGTGCTCTAGAAATGGAACAACAGAGCCTGAATGATAGCACATCTGTTTACAATATGGTTTACTAACTATTTTAAGGTCAGTGTTGAGACCTATTTGTCAAAAAATAAGATTCCTTTCAAAACATTATTACTCACTGACATCTTACCTGGTCATCCAAGAGCTCTGACAGAGATATACAAGATTAATGTTGTTTTCCTACCTGATAACACATCTATTCTGCAGCCCATGGATCGAGCAGTAATTTAGATTTTCAATCCTCAATATTTAAGAAATACATTTCATAAGGCGATAGCTGCCCTAGACAGTGATGCCTCTGATGGATCTGGGCAAAGTAAATTGAGAACTTTTTGGAAAAAATTCACCACTCCAGATGCTGTTAAGAGCATCTGTGATTCAAGCAAAGAGATCAAAATACCAACATTAACAGGTGTTTGGAAGAAGTTGATTCTAATCCTCATGGATGACTTTGAGGGTTTAAGACTTCAGTTAAAGAAGGAACTGCAGATGTGGTAGAAACAGTGGGAACTGGAATTAGAAGTGGAGCCTGAAGATGTGACTGAATTGCTGCCTCTCATGGTAAAACTTTAACAGATGACAAGTTACTTCTTATGGATGAGCAAAGAAAAGTGGTTTCTTGAGATGGAAACTACTCCTAGTGAAGATGTTGCGAAGATTGCTGAAATGACAACAGAGGATTTAGAATATTACATAAACTTAGTTGATAAGGCAGTGGCAGGGTTTGAGAGGTTGACTCTAATTTTTTTTATTAAGGTATCATCGATATACACTCTTATGAAGGTTTCACAAGAAAAACAATGTGATTATTACATTCACCCTTATTATCGTGTCCCCCCCATACCCCATTGCAGTCACTGTCCATCAGTGTAGTGAGATGCCACAGAGTCCCTACTTCTCTTGTTTGTGCTACACTGTCTTCCCTGTGACCCCACACACACCATGTGCACTAATCATGATACCCCACAGTCCCCTTTTCCCTCCCTCCCCACCCGCCCTCCCCGACCCCTTCCCTTTGGTAACCCTTAGTCCCTTCTTGAAGTCTGTGAGTCTGCTGCTATTTTGTTCCTTGAGTTTTGCTTCTTGTTATACTCCACAAATGAGGGAAATCATTTGGTATTTGTCTTTCTCTGCCTGACTTATTTCACTGAGCATAATACCCTTTAGCTCCATACACACTGTTGCAAATGGTAGGATTTGTTTCGCTCTTATGGCTGAGTAGTATTCCATTGTGTATATGTACCACATCTTCTTTATCCATTTATCTGCTGATAGACACCTAAGTTGCTTCCATATCTTGGCTATTGTGAGTAGTGCTGCAATAAACATAGGGGTGCATATGTCATTTTGAATCTGAGAAGTTGTTTTCTTTGGGTAAATTCTTAGGAGTGGAAATTCCTGGGTCAAATGGTATTTTCTACTTTCAGTTTTTTGAGGAACCTCCATATTGCTTTCTACAATGGCTGAACTAGTTTACATTCCCACCAGCAGTGTAGGAGGGTTCCCCTTTCTTCGCATCCTCACCAGCATTTGTTGTTCGTAGTCTTTTTGATGTTGGCCATCCTAACTGGTATGAGGTGATATTTCATTGTGGTTTTAATTTGCATTTCGCTGATAATTAGAGATGTGGAGCATCTTTTCATGTGCCTGTTGGCCATCTGAATTTCTTCTTTGGAGAAGTGTCTGTTCAAATCCTCTGCCCAGTTTTTAATTGGATTATTTGCCTCTTGGGTGTTGAGGCGTGTGAGTTCTTTATATATTTTGGATGTTAACCCCTTGTCGGATCTGTCATTTACAAATATATTCTCCCATACTGTAGGGTACCTTTTGGTTCTGCTGATGGCATCCTTCACTGTACAGAAGCTTTTTAGCTTGATGTAGTCCCATTTGTTCATTTTTGCTTTTGTTTCCCTTGCCTGAGGAGATGCATTCAGGAAAAAGTTGCTCATGTTTATATTCAAGAGATTTTTGCCTATGTTTTCTTCTAAGAGTTTTATGGTTTCATGACTTACATTCAGGTCTCCATTTCGAGTTTACTTTTGTGTATGGGGTTAGACATAATCCAGTTTCATTCTCTTGCATGTAGCTGTCCAGTTTTGCCAACACCAGCTGTTGAAGAGGCTGTCATTTCCCCATTGTATGTCCATGGCTTCTTTATCATATATTAATTAACCATATATACTTGGGTTTATATCTGGGCTCTCTAGTCTGTTCCATTGGTCTATGTGTCTGTTCTTGTGCCAGCACCCAATTGTCTTGTTCTGTGGCTTCATAGTAGAGCTTGAAGTTGGGGAGCATAACTCCCCCAGCTTTATTCTTCCTTCTCAGAATTGCTTTGTCTCTTTGGGGTCTTTTGTGGTTCCATATGAATTTTAGAACTATTTGCTCTAGTTCGTTGAAGAATGCCATTGGTATTTTGATAGGAGTTGCATTGAATCTGTAGAATCTTTTAGGCAGGATGGTCATTTTGACAATATTAATTCTTCCTACCCATGAGCATGGGATGTATTTCCATTTATTGGTGTCTTCTTTCATTTTTCTTATGAGTATCTTGTAGTTTTCAGGATATAGGTCTTTCACTTCATTTGTTAGGTTTATTCCTAGGTATTTTATTCTGACTCTAATTCTGAAAGAAGTTCTACTGTGGGTCAAATGCTATCAAACAGCATTGCATGCTAGAGAGAAATCATTTGTGAAGGGAAGAATTGATTGGTGTGGCAAACTTCATCACTGTCTTATTTTAAGACATTTTCACAGCCACCCCAACCATCAGCAACCACTACTCTGATCAGTCTGCAGCCATCAACATGGAGGTAAGACCCTCCACCAGCAAAAAGACTACAACTTGCTGAAAGCTCAAATGACGGTTAGCATTTTTTAACAATAACGTATTATTTATTTTTATTTATTTATTTTTATTTTGGTATCATTAATATACAATTACATGAGCAACAATGTGGTTACTAGATTCCCCTGATTATCAAGTCCCCACCACACACAGCATTACAGTCACTGTCCATCAGCGTAGTAAGATGCTGTAGAATCACTACTTGTCTTCTCTGTGTTGTACGGCCCTCCCCGTGCTCCCTGCTACATTATGCATGCTAATTGTAATGCCCCTTATTCTCCTTCTCCCTTCCTTCCCACCCACCCACCCTAGTCCTTTTCCCTTTGGCAACTGTTAGTCCATTCTTGGGTTCTATAAGTCTGCTGTTGTTTTGTTCCTTCAGTTTTTGCTTTGTTCTTATGCTCTACAGATGAGTGAAATCATTTGATACTTGTCTTTCTCTGCCTGGCTTATTTCACTGAGAATAATACCCTCTAGCACCACCCATGTTGTTGCAAATGGTAAGATTTGTTTTCTTCTTATGGCAGAATAATATACCATTGTGTATATGTACCACCTCTTCTTTATCCATTCATCTACTGATGGACACTTAGGTTGCTTCCATTTCTTGGCTATTGTAAATAGTGCTGCAATAAACATAGGGGTGCATAAGTCTTTTTGAAACTGGGCTCCTGCATTCTTGGGGTAAATTCCTAAGAGTGGAATTCCTGGGTCAAATGGTATTTCTATTTTTAGTTTTTTGAGGAACCTCCATATTGCTTTCCACAATGGTTGAAGTAATTTATATTCCCACCATCAGTGTAGGAGGGTTCCCCTTTCCCGACATCCTTGCCAACATTTGTTGTTGTCTGTCTTTTGGATGTTGGCCATCCTAACTGGTGTGAGGTGATATGTCATTGTGGTTTTAATTTGCATTTCTCTGATGACTAGCAATGTGGAGCATCTTTTCATGTGCCTGTTGGCCATCTGAATTTCTTCTTTGGAGAACTGTCTGTTCAGATCCTCTGCCCATTTTTTAATTGGGTTATTAGCTTTTTGTTTGTTGAGGTGCGTGAGCTCTTTGTATGTTTTAGATGTCAACCCCTTATCAGATATGTCACTTATGAATACAGTCTCCCATACTGTAGGATGCCTTTTTGTTCTACTGATGGTATCCTTTGCTGTACAAAAGCTTTTTAGCATGATGTAGTCCCATTTGTTCATTTTTTATTTTGTTTCCCTTGCCTGAGGAAATGTGTTCAGGAAAAAGTTGCTCATGTTTATATTCAAGATATTTTTGCCTGTTTTCTCCTAGGAGTTTTATGGTTTCATGACTTACATTCAGGTCTTTGATCCATTTTGAGTTTACTTTTGTGTATGGGGTTAGACACAATAAAGTATTTTTAAATTAAGGTATGCACATTATTTTTTTAGACTTAATGCTATTGCACACTTAATAGACCACATTATAGTGTGAACATAAGTCTTATACGTACTGGGAAACCAGAAGATTCCTTTGATTCACTTTATTGGGATACTTGCTTTACTGTGGTGGTCTTGATCCAAACTCACAGTGTCCCCAAGGTAGGTCTGTACTTGACAATGAAATCCAGCCAACCAAAAAAATAAACCAAAATAAAGAACTCTAAAGGGGGTAAACTATGATAAGCACTGCAGTACATCGATGTGCATTAAATCCATGTAAATATAAAACGAAGGCAAAACTGTGGTAACAGAAGAGGAATGTAAACATTATAAACTCTGAGTGAGAACAAAATATAAACAACAAAAATCATGAGTGGTGGGACGGGGAGGGAGAAACACAGGAAGTTTCCCAGCAGGGCCAGCACACACTGTCTGTAATTGAGACAGCTTTCAAAAACACTGCAATTTCTCTAACTCATAATGGCTTTCTTAATCTCTTCTTTTGTCTCAAGGTCCCTGTTGGCATCTAATATCTCTTGTGGTAAGGAAATATTTATCCAAAGTTTGAAAATGTCTTCGACTTCACTTGAGGACAGCACTGTCAGCAAGGACTTGGGGTCTAAGCTGGCTCCAGGATTTAGTGGCAGGGAAGCCCTGGGCAAGTCATTACACCACTTGGTGCCTCCGTTTCCTCAACTTGAAAATGAGATGCTAGTATGCCTAACTCCTGATGCTGCTGGGAAGACTGCCGAGAGACTGCCTGCAAGGTGCTCCCAAGGCGCCTGGTGCAGATGCAGCACCACAAAAGCGTTAATGATGAGGGTGGTGAAGACGCTTCCTTTACTTGTGCTAAATTCAAAGAAATTTAAATGAAATATGCTTTACTTGTGTAATTCTCTTCTTATAAAATTATTTCTATCTATGTGTCCACCCACCTACCCACTGACACAGCCATCCTTCTACATCTATGAATAAAGGCAGGCCTAGAATTATGTTCACCAAATGTTGCCTTTGATGATTTCTGGGTGATGGAGTTTGAATAATGTATTACTCTCTTCTTTGGACTTTTCAGAATTGCCTACATTCTTTGTAATGGTCATATATTTTGTAACAGTAATGTTTAAATGAAAACAATAAATTAATTAACAAGAAGAGAAAATGAATTTTACCAATTTACCAACAGGATATTAGAGTGGTCACTCTTCCAATAGCCTCATCAACATTGGCTTTTGTTAATTTTTTCCTATTGCCATTTTTCCACTGATATGTTAGGAACAATGATTACTTATCTGTCGTTTATGTGGCACATACTTAGACAAGTTTATCATTTTACACAAAGTTTTATTGTGCAAAAGCTTTTCAATTTAATGTACTCAAATTTATCAATCTTTTTACTTTATGGTTTTTGTGCTTTACTTCGTGCTTCAAAGATAGTCTCAATTTAAAGATTTAAAATTTTTCATCCACATCATTTATTTTCTAATTTAAATACTTGTTCTATACAGAATCCATTTTTGTGTGAAGAATGGTACAAACTTTCCCCCGACCAAATGGCCAGCTAGTAAATGACCCCTGTAATAATCACTGAATAATCTGCTTTCCATTCCCTCCACATTTATTGAAATGGCTTATATCAAATGCTAAATTCACATATAAAGTCTGGGCCATTATCCAACTATCATTTTAAATCAATTTTAATGTTGGATGGCCACAACAATTCCATGCTGTCTTAATTATTATACTTTAAAAAAATATTTTATATGTGATAAAATAAGCCCTCTAATATAACTTTTCAAAAGAAAAAAATATATACATCTCCATCCAGATGCAGGGGATCATGCATTAATATCGAACATTCCAGTCCAGAAACTAGAAGAGACCTCTCCATTTAGTCAGCTTTTCCTTTGCTTTACTCAATAAAGTTGTATCATATCTCTACATAAATCATTAATATTTTTTATTAGATTTAGTGTGTGACTAGCAAAAGCAAGTATTTAAGAATCAACCTCTCATCGCCACTATTATCAATGGAGTATTGTTATTAGGAGATGGACGGGGTCTTAAAGTTTGGGGAGGTAATCAAAACAAACTTTAGAAGTTCTAGACCTACTGATTTTCCACAGTTGTCAGTTTTCTCTGTTCACACTTTAGATAACTCTGCATTGGGAAAACATTCTTACCTCATGGCAAAAGGCCTTCTCAATTTCATCTAAGGAACAGTTTTTCCAGACTTCTTCAGATGAAACAGAATTGGGGAAGCACTTCCTTTTTGGCATTTTTGGCTTGTTGATTCTCCCAGGAGACCTCTATCATTAAAACAAAAGAGCTTTAGTTTATTAACATTGTCAATGGTACATTTAAATATTAAGTGTTTTCTTTTCATCATAATTTGTCTGGTAAAAATTAAGACTTGAATAAACCAAAACATGATGAACTATGTAATAAATGGTGTTGGAATAACTAGATGAACATTAAAAAAAATAAAATTATCTACTCACTATCTTATTCAAGGATAAACCTTATATAGAGTAAAATATACACTGGGTAATAAAATAAAAGCAGAAGAAAATTAAGATGAATATAACATAATACCTAATCTTTGTATGAGAAGTCCCTTCCAAGAGGTACATTAAAGCCAGAAGTCATTTAAAATAATCGATAGGTCTAACAACATAAATATTTAATTTTTGTTTGGTTAAAAAAACACACACAAATAATGAAAGAAAAACGAGGGGGGAAATTATTATTAATAAACATAATAAGTATAGGTTAATTTCCATAATATATGGGTAGCTCTAATGAATCAATAAGGCAAGTATAAATACCCAATAGAACAATAGACTAAGGTTATAAGTTAGTAATTCACATAAAAAGAACTAAGAAAACCCAACAAATATATGAAAAACTGCTGAAACTCATTGGTAATTTTTAAAATCTAATTAAAAGAAGTTAACATTTTTTCCATTTGTCAGACAGGCAAGGATTAAAGGAAACTATAGTTTCCTATAGGAATCAGTTCTGGCTTACATAGAAAACCTGGTACTTGAATACTCTTAAATTCCCTTCTAGAACTTTACACTCACGGAATAAGAGGATCACTCAACATACATACAGATATTTTCTACACTGTTTTATAAGAGAAAAAATGGAAACAATTTAAACGCTCATTAATAGAGGATTGGTTTTATATGGCTCACCAACCCTATGAAATACTACACAGACATTAAGAACAGAAGTGTCTGTCTAAATTAATGGATGTGGACAGTTTTCCTTGACAAATATTGTTTCATGATTGAAAGACAGGACTACCATAATTTAATTTTCATTTTAACATTTATTTTGTATATTTGCTTTGCAATCCATCTGTCCATCTATCTATCCATTTATGCATCAGAAAAAATCTGGGAGTATATAATACACCAAAAAGAATAGAGCGCAGGATTCAGGAGGCAGGATTACAGGGAATTGTTATCTTGTGTTTTTGTCTTTTCTGTCCTTTTTTGCAACAAGCAGTCTAACTTTTATAATAAAAGAGAACAAAATAAATCTAAAATATAGCCATTTCCTTTCTCAAAGTTGACTGCAAAGAATCACAAATGGTTTCCCAGATTTATTTCCTAAAATGTCTGCAAATAAGCTTCACTCAAATTAAGCACACTTGCAACGACTCAGCTGCACTTAACAAACTGCCAGTCATCTGGAATTCCATTGCCTACCTCAAAAAAGAACGAGAAAAAAGCCTCCCCAGTGGACCCTTCTGGCTACATAAAAAAGTACAAAGCCAGTCCTTCAGAACTCAATCTGGAAATCTGCGGCCTCAGTGGGCTGTGCTTGGAACATGGGGTCTCCGAAGAGGCTGTGAGAGCCTCAGGGACAGACACAAGCCACATCACAGCCTCAGGGTCCGACTCGGCGGGGCAAGGGAGGTCTCCAGCCCTGGCTTGCGGACACTGTGTTCTAAGTGTCCTCCACTCTGACAGCAGTTCACAGGGACACACACAGCACATCTGGGGAGACCCACTCGTGTCCCACAAACAGCATGCCAGGCCCTGGAGGGCAGGGGTGGCTGAGGTGGGAGGCCTGCCCTTGGGCAGCTCTTTGGCCAGGCATCCCCGCAGCCGTAGCTGCTACCAGGCTGCCACACAAGCATGCCGCATCGAGCGGCGCCTCTCTCAGTTACACCAGGCGCCAGTCTTCAGTACCGCGTGCTGATTCCTGCCACCGCCCAATTGTCCCAGGACTTCCTCTGAAGGATCCCTGCTGATTTGAAATGGGGAGAAGAAATCCAAAGCTTACGCTTCGGGGTACACTTCGGTATGTCATAGATGCAGCAAAAGGGAACCCATCTCCCAATGTCATTTTTTCTTTTTCCCAAATAAATAGATGGTGCTTTTGATAAGCAAGATGATGATGGCTTATTATAACATGAACATAGTAACACCAGAACTAATGTAAAATTAATAGAAAATAAATATTTTTCTATATGGAAAAGTCAAACGTAACTGGTTGCTGCAAATATGTAAAACAGACTCCCTTACAGAGATAAGAACAACATCAAACCTACAAACAGCTCTTGGTAATTAGTCCTTGTATAACACATGTTCCCAAAAAATGAACATACATTAGCAGATTTTATCCTTATCATTCATAATTCATAGAAAATAGAAAAGCAGAAGTTCATATGAGAAACAGAAATGGGCAATTACGTGTCTACTTAAGAATGTGAAATTGTTGGAACAAATGCAAATAGGTGATATACATTTTTAGATTATTGCTTTCTTGAGAATATCTTCCAAAATTTTTAAAACCATCATACAGAAAAATTATTAAAACACTAGTAAAAGTTTCACTCTAGAAAAACTAGAAACAGTATGGTATTGACTTAGGTGTCCAAGTGCTTCAAGACCACAGTGTCAAGGAAAGCATTTCTCCGTGGGAGTTCCTAAGGGCGTAGAGTTCAGAATCTTGGAAAAAGTATGAAGGTGCGGAGTCCTGACTCTGGACACAGACTGCCTGGATTCCATTACTGACTGTGCAACCTTTGATTACTATCTTTGCAATCCTGTGCTTTCATTTCCCTGTTTGCTAAAAAGAGATGGAAATAGTATCTCTGTCATGGAGTTTTATGAGGATTTGATGGGATGACGAATTTGCAGGCCTAGCACTCGGTAGATACTCAATATATAGTAGCTACATATTGATTAATAAGAAATTTTTAAGTGATAGGAGACATGGAAGCAGAGTCTCAATAGAGTTAGACAAACTCACAAATTAGATGATAGACTCAGGAGCAAATTAGAAATAAAATCATTTTGGAAATGAAGGTTAAACTAAATGGAACACAGAACAAACACAACAGTAACAGAATGTGAGAAAGAAAAAATTATATCACGTAAGCAAAAAAGGAAGAAAGGAAAGAAGAAAGGAAGGAAAGGAAGTTGAAAAGAGAAGACAGGAAATAAAAAAGTCAACCCATGGTCCAAATAAAATAATTTCCATTATAATCCAAGCCAGCAAGGATTATGTGCTGACACTCTTAAGATTTGCACTTTGGGGCTGAGGATTTTGAACTGACAGGATGGCTGTGGGGACAATGAACAGATGGTATCAGTGATTCATCCTTTTCCACTACACACTAAAAAACAGGCCTCTGTTTTGACAGCCTCTGTGTAGAGCTTTAATATGAGGCGGCCCATAGCCATAAACTACTATATCTCTAATTTGGAACATCTGCAGAATTTTGACTTCTAACTTAAAGATTTGAATTTCAATTATGAAAGTTATGGAATAAGTATTCGATGAGAAGATTGACATGGATAAGATTTTATTTTAATATGATCTCTGTGACAGATCATAGAAGACAGATTGGAATAGGCCATGTTTTATGCAAGGATACCAATCAGGAGGCAGCGATGAGAACCTGAGCTAACACTGAAGGAACAGGAATATACAGAATAACTAGAGACAGATCCACACTGAATCAAATAAAAATGTTCTCATGTGAGATACATCACTATTTTATGACCCCCAATAAAGAAAATGTGTGTCCAATTACTGATAACAAAATGGAAAAAATAAGATTTCATTGGTGAATTGAAATTGTGTTATAGAACTTACCTTCTTATAATACCTAATGAAATAAGTAAAAGAAAAAATTAGTAAAAGTTATCAAAAAAACTACCAGCATAAACTGAAGCAAAAAGCAACTCAATATGGGCAGCCAGAGAGTTTTGCTTCCAATTATGGTGGGTTAGCTCACACTGAACCAACCCTTCTAGCAGATAACAATTGTAAACTCTGGCCAAATATAAACAAAACTATCCGAAGGCACTGGAGAGCAAATGATATAACCTGGAATCAACAGTTGGAAAAATGGAATAACACTCCAGGAGTTTCTTGTTATTTGGCTTTCTGCCTGAGGGCAGGTCTTAGCTGAAACCATGCCAAGTGGCTAGAATTTAGATATAAATCCACGGTATTAGTGGCGTTAGGAATCAGAAAACAGAATTCAGGACTACACGGCAGCTGCAAAGTGAGAGAGGGGGAGCCCAGAAAGAAAGACATAGAGAAATATTCCAGAAGTCTGTGCATAACCTCTGCCAGATCTCTGGCTAACTCTTGAATTACCAATGTGCAGAGGAGACAAGACGTCCAGGAAAATAGCAGAACAAACATTTCAAGTGTGAAACTCCTCAGGTATGATACAGATTAGAGTTTGAGTACAGCCTGGCTGCTAAAATAAAACTTAAATCCTTCAGAGGAATACAACAGTATCCATAGTCTTTACGATGCAAAATTTACATATCCAGGATGAATTCCAAAATTACTAGACATAGAAAAAGAACCACCAACAACAGGAAACTGTGATTCATATTCAAGAAAAAAGGTAATCAATAGAGACCAGATTCTGAGATGAGCTAAATGTTGGAACTAGCAGATAAAAATTTTAAAGCATTTAAAGTTTCTAAATTTTAAAATAGCAGTGTTTGAGAATGTAGAGGAAAACATTCTTCTTGAGTGGACAGACAGGAAATTTCAGCAGAACAGTTGATGCTCTAGTGACGTATTCTATGTTGATATGACCAAAGGCTCAGAAGGGAGACTCTCCAATGGCACTCCTCGTTGTGGACCCTCAAGGAACTGGACCCTGGTCTCTCCAGAACTATCCACCCACTCAGCAACCCTGGGGATTACACTGATGAGGCTAGGATAAACACTAACAGCACAAGGAAAATTCTTCCTTTTCAAGTTAATATGCCTGCAGATGCCTGGCTGTACATGTCTAATATAACTGCATAAACTACTCAACTATCTGCCCTTTTATATTAAGATTTTTCCCATCAGTAAAGGAATAACATGTTCATTATAAAAATCTTTGAAAATACAGAAGCAGCAGAAAGAACCAAACAACACCCAGAGACACATCACTTAAAGACAATTTGTATTTAGAATTTCTTTCCAATCATTTAGTGGTAGTCCACACACATTTCCCATGCTGTCCTTCACTTGGGGAAAATCATTGCTCATGGCCGCACATTTTACCAGGTGGATGTGCTGTGACTCACTTAACCCTGTTTCTGTTGTTAGACATTTATGTTATTCTTATAAATAATGATACCAGGACTATCTTTGTAGATAATGCATTTTCCATATTTGAAAGCATTTCCTCAGGATAGATTCATAGAAGAGGAATTAGCAAGCCAAAGGATATTGAAATTGTTAACTATATACTTTAAAAATACTTACCTTGATTTTCCATATAATATCTAAGATTCAAGTCATTATTTATACTGAGGTTCTTCAAAAAAACATTATAATCCACTGCAGTATCTTTATCAATGTTACAGTGTTTTGCAAACCTAAAATAGAAATATTCTTTAGAATTCAGAAATTAGAATACAGAAAATCTAAACTGAAGCATGTTTGTTACTAAGGTACCCTTTACACGCGGGTTGGTATTAATTTGAACCTCTGTTCTACCAAAAGCTGGAACGAAAAGGTAAACCCTAGGAAATGTCACCGTAAGATTTAAAAAATGCAGATTCTTTGAAGGAGATCATTTTACTTGGCTTCCTGATGGATGCACATGGATTCAAATGGGACAGGAACATCTTGGGACCTGCTGAGAGAATGCCACTGCCTGCAATAAAGATCTTCTCTGGCAGGAGGAGGGGGTGACCAGGACTTGGGCTGCATGGGAGCCACCTCTGCAAAAGCAAGTCCCACTTCCCTTTAACAACTGGGAGGAATGGATCTGGAGCTTGAGTCGGTCAGAGCAGCATTTCTCAAACCAGAGAAGGCGGGAGCTAGATGGAGGGGAGAATACAGAGGACACAGCCCACGTTCTTGATCAGGCATACAACTTCACAGAGAGAAACTACGGCTCAAGAAGGTGTGCTGTTTCAAAGCAGTTAGTGGTGCTGGGGGCAAAGCTTTTCTTGGAGCATTCTATGATTATATAGAAAAACAAAATTTTAGAACACTCAACCAGTGTCTCTCTCTCCCTGAAATAAATTGAGATATTCTTTTTTTAAGATAAATAGGATGTTTGGATTTTTTTCTTTTGAAAATGAATTTTTCTATTATTCAAATCTGCCACTTGATAAATGGTTTTCTAGATAACTTCTGCATTATTACATTTATTAAAAAATTGACAGTTTTAAATGTTTGGTTATATTATCTCCATATGTGTTGGTTTCTATAATTACCTAATTTCATGCTGCTTTCTAAAAATTTAGTGATTATCACCTTAAAGTATTTGTTATTTTTCTGTTTTCCAAATTTAACAAAGAATAATGTCATGTATTCATTTCGATGCATACCTTTTTTTTCCACTTTGTTGAATCTTGCCTTTTGTTCTAATAAGAAAAATTATCCTGAGATATGATAGCTGCCAGATGTTAACACTGCAGTTCCCTAAATAGCTCTATGGTCTCTGTCTTGTGAAAATAAGGCTGTCAGCTCCAGAACCCAGAAGGTGGTCCCCAACGTGCTCCTTTCTGAGCTGCCACCATGCAGGAAGTGTTGGCTACTCTGCTGCTGCAGGAAAATGTTGGGATGCTGACAAAAATCTCATCACCAACTTC
This sequence comes from Manis pentadactyla, assembly GCF_030020395.1. Lineage (NCBI taxonomy): Eukaryota > Metazoa > Chordata > Mammalia > Pholidota > Manidae > Manis > Manis pentadactyla. The sequence continues at coordinate 5,425,414 of NC_080028.1, read as the reverse complement.
CCAGTTTTCTGCGAAAATCCAGCATTTCTTCAAACTTGTATTTGCTCATAAGAGAATCCTGGCCTTTCCTAATGCTCAGCCACATTCATAATACCTGATGCGTATTCACTGAGGACAGACAGACAGAATCCAGTAGTAATATTTCCTACAGATAAAGTTTCACAAATGAAACCTCAGTACTGCCCAAGAATGCAGTATCTCATAAGGCTTTTTTAGAAGAATAAAGGCATGGGAGACAGAACCATTCCTAATATGAAGCAACCACTGCCATTTTCCCAGGGACCTGAGCCCTGGGTGGGAGAACTCCTGTGTCTGCAGAGAGTTATGGTGGTCAGGCAAACGGGCCATGTGGGAAGGTGAAGCCAGTGATGCCTCCTGACCCAGAAACCTCTGAGGCATCATCTGTGGAACTGTGCCCTGGGCTTCGTTTATCTGCTCAGGCAGCAGGCTGCCCTCCAGTGAGTTTGTTTTGTTTTTCAGGCTGCTCACAAATTATTCTACCTGGACTCAAATACTTCAGCCTGCAGGGCAATGGAGGGCAGGATGGTGTGGGATGAGAAAGGAAAAACAGAACTCAGTGGGTCTTGGGATGGTCTGAGTAACTAAAAAATTGGTGACGATTTCCTCTCTTGCCTCTTACTTATATAGGCTGGATGGTAGTCTGCAGCCTAAGGAGAGCTGTTTTTCAAAAAGTAAAGGGGATTTCATGGAATCTTTACAGTTGCGATGGAGACATTGAAACAAGCACCTACTATGTGCCCGTCACATCCCAGGCCCACCTCAGACACTACATGGAATCTTCACAGCAGCCCTGCAAGGTGTGGGGGTGGTCCCTCGGCCTTCAGCTTTAAGAGAAGGCTGAGTCTCAGTGAGGCCCAGGGGCTTCCCAAAGCCCTAGATCTAGCGAGGGCCACGCGCAGACCAGACCTCAGCGCTCCTGACTTCAAAGCCCGGGCCATTCTTACATGCTGGGTGTAGAAGGAGGATATTAAATAGAAAGCTGTTAGATAAAAGAAAGGATTCAAAAATACATTGTGTTTCCTGCTCAAAAACTAGAAAGGCAAAATTAATACTGAAGTAGCGTCTCAAGGAAAGAGCATATTCTTGAGCTTCAATAAGAAAAGCATTAAAGCAATTGAAGAAAGGGTCTATTTTTGATCTTCTGCCTTTCTATTCTAAAGGAAAGCAATTCTATTATGTTGTTTCTCAAGCCGTATCATGAAAACAGCATTGTTTTTGAGGCTTAAAAAATTTCTCAAATAAAAATTTGTGGAGTTCTTTATTATTCAATACTTACGAGATGGGGAAACAGACAGTAACATTTTTTATAGATTTACTAGGTTGGAGACTGCAGTGCCAAACACAAGGTTTATTGTCAAATAAAACACTGTTTTGTTTTTTGATTGCCTGTTTTAGGAGAGTGTTGCTTCTGTTCTATAATTGCCTGCACAAAATTATTTAATTTGTTTTGTTTGGATCTTATTCTGGACACTTTCCCAGTCGGAAAGATGTAAAAATTAAAACATCTATTATGTCTTTTATATTTTGAGGTGGGTTATAAAGAGAAAAAAGAAGAAAATATTCAAAAGACTAGGAAATATCCATCTTTTAAAAGTCTCCTTGCTTTTCAGACCCTGCAGTGCCCATGACGCTGTCGCAAGCCCTCTAGACTTCCTTGCTTGCTGTGGAGAAAACTCCTCTGCTCCTAACAGAAGGAACATAGTCTTTATGATACCATGTAAGCAACCCCAGCGACCCATTTTAATGGCGATTTGTAACTGCAGCATAATGTGGAACTCTTGGGCTCAGCATAAAATAATAAGGCTTGGTACTTTTGTTAATGGCCTATAGGATATTCAGAGAAGTGGGAGAAGGCATGGAGAGGAAGAGTACCTCTTGGCTGAGTACTACATAAGTTAGGTTAAATATGGGTCTCCCCTCTAGTGATTTGCACTCAAAACTCAGGTGGCCACAGAAGCCAAGCGTTTGGCTTCTAATGATCTAGAGTTTATTGGAGGCTCAAAAAACACCCATGCAGGCTTCCACAGACTGCCCTCGAGTGGGGAGCAGGTGGCAGTACCTTTCAAATGCCATGAAGCAGCTAAACATCCAGTTTTTCACTGTCCCCCTGCTGCAATGCACCCCCAATCTCAGCAACAACAGTCCTCAAAGGAAAGTTAAGTTTCTGCTACTACAGCAGGATGGAGGGCCAACAGGGAGCACATCGACTAATGAATAAATCTGGAAAGTTCTCATTCTCCTAACCCCGCGCTTTTGAGTAAAAGTCAACTGTGAACTGGAAACACACGGGATGGCGGGCATGGTGCCAACCAGGAGAAGCGAGACGACTGGTGATGGATTACTTAAATAACTGAGACGTGCACAAGTCTGCAGGCCAGATGACTCTCACCCCAGGGCACTTAAGGAATTAGAAGCATTAGCTCTCGCTTTTGAGAATCATGGAGAGCTTCCCTAACATGGGAGAAATGCCGAATGAGTGACTCTTTTAAAAATAGTCAAGGAGAGAAGGCGGAAGGGAGGATGATGCCTGTATTCAAGGAACCCAACAGGTCCTGGTTTGAAATGGGTTTGAAGGTCTACCGTGCAATCTCTCACCATACGTTCATTTACTTACTTTTTGTATTCATCATCCTTCATCTTCAAACAGGTTTCCAGGACCCTCCTTACTCACATGGTTGGACCAGACCAGTCTTGTTAACATCAATGAGTTAAAAGGCTTTGATAACAGTTATAATGTTTTTGAAAATCTGTGTATGAAAAATGATTTAGGAGAAGTCAAAAGATCCAGTGTTAGAAACCAAAATGGTAATAAAATATGTGAACGTTTTAAAATACTTCTTATAAAATAAAATGCTTTCAAAGACTCTCAGGCATGGGTATTGCAAAATGACATGTCTGTGGAAAAAAGAACACAGCTCTTATTGAATGTTTTCAAAGCAATTTTCTCTGTAAATGGTCTTAGTAAGTTTAGAAAAATCTCTTTCTGATGTAAAGCAGTAAGTCTCACACACAATTTATTCCCTTTTAGAACCATACAAAAAATCTTTTTCGTTAATTGATACTTTAAAACTGTAGTTCTGGCATGGCTGGACTTGTACAATTTTTATTTTTCATAGCCATATGCAAACTATTTTTACTGGAACTGAAAAATATGACTGTATATTTCAACCCCTCTGAATTTTTTAAATATATTACAGAAAAGTTTTATAGAGCTCTTTCCCAAATTCAGCAAATGCATATTCATAGGACACACAGACATGAAAGGCGTTTGGGTAGGTCCTGTGGGGATGCAGGGGGCAGTGAGCTCTATGCGCACCCATAAGTTACTTATATTCAGAGGAAAGAAACATGTCCTGGGACTCTTGTGTGCCAAGCACAGAGCTGCATGATTGAACCCTCCAGGCCCATAGGAAGGAAGTACCATTTCCCCGTGTTTAGATACAACTGAGGTTCAGGGAGGCAAGATGAGTTACCCAGCATCGCCTGGCTTGACGACACTGCTAGGACCCAAACTGACGTCAACCCTCTAACCACTGCCCCACAGAGAAGGTGAGGCTAGAAATCAGCATTCACCAAAGCTGGGCCGAGCCAACAAGAGCCGAATAACAGAGATGGACGAAGAGCAGCAGGCCTTCACCAGAGAAAACACACACTTCCGGCCCCACCATCTGGAGGACGTCATGCGGGAGGCAGCATCTGAGCTGGGAGACGGCGGTTGGGGCAGGACAGGCGGGTATTCTGCAGGCAGGCTGTGAAGGCCACAGAAGGGATTGTGGCCGAGCAGTGAGGAAGGCCCTGGGCGGCTGGATCCTGGAGGGCGTGAGTCCACCATCCTGCTCTGGATCACGCCCAAGCAGAGCCTGGATTCTGAGGAAAATCAGTGAGTGCCCCTCAAGGAAGGAGTTTCGGGAAGACTCTGAGATACAGGCTGGCCCTCATTTTATCGACATCCCGTCTCCTCAGCACTTCCTCTGCCAGCTCCCTTCACTGTCTCAGGCCGACTGGAATCCACTTGATCTCACAGCCCTTTCCTTCAGTGGCGCTGGGCAGATGGCCACTGCCCCTCCCTTTCCCTGGCTCCTCAGATCTGCTGGTGCCACCCCTCCTAGCTGGACAGTCAGGACACCCACCGGAGCCCCCCAGGCCTGGGGGATGCAGCCCTGGCCCGCAGCCTGCCTGCAGCCGCAGCGGTGGTGCTCACGCGCAAGCTCCGTCTCTCGGTTCCTGGACCTCCCACCCTTGTGGGTCATGGCTCCAGGCTCAAGCTGCACCTTGCTGTCCCCAATAACTACCTTTCTCCAAAATCAAGCCCCATGTTCCAGGACTCCCTGTGGCCGGCTCCTGGGCATGCCCCCCCTCCCCACTGCCCTCCTCCCCGGGTCCCTCTCTATCACCATCCCTGGCCCTGTGCTCAGCTCCCCTTCCCACCTCCTCCACACCACCTCACCACAGACAGGCAAGCCCTGAACCCTGGTTAAACCCAACTCACCACCTGTGCCAAGTGCCTGATGTGTCTGGAGAGTACGGATCGTTGAGCCCTAAGCTGGGCCCCTCACTTGAGACCACTGTCCTGCCAGCAGGGTGCTGTGAGGTGACTCTTCTCAGCACCCTCGCCCAGGCAGCCCTGCTCTCTCCACGCTCCTGACCTCGCTCCCCGACATCTCCATCTGCTTGACTCCAAATCCGTGTGAGGGCCTCCTCCCTGTCCTCCATGACCTGTCCCCTCATTCTTAGGCTGTCCCCATTACGGGGAGCCACCCCAGAGATGAGATCCCCTCCCTGCCCCTCTCTCCCTGCAGCCACTCTCCCCTCTTACCGGCACCGCCCCCCACCCCAAGTGCTGAGTGTGTCCCCAGCTCCAGTGTGCCCTCCATGCCCCCACAGTCTTGTGCCCCGCCCGCACACACTTTCTTGTCCAGTGACCAAAGACCGCCTGGCCACATGCAGTGGCCGCTCCCAGTCCCCAGCTCCCTCAGCAGCTCCTCCTTCCAGAGGCCCATTTCCTACCTGGCTCTTACATCCCACTCTCCTGGCTGTCCTCTGCCCTTTGGCTTCCTCTGGGCACTGCCTGGCTCCTCCTCAGCTCTCAACCTTTCAGCTGGGGCACCTTTAGACTCAGTCCTGGGGTCACTTGCTCCCTGTGGTCCAGTCCTGTGCTGTCAATGACCAGCTGCTGATGATTCTTGAATGTCTGTCCCCAGCCCCGGCCCCTTCTCTGAGCTTCTGCCTAGCTGACGTCCACCTGGAGGGCCTAACAGACACCCAACCTGCCCCTCCCACAGGCCCCCCAGCCCTTCCCATGGTAGATCCTTTCTACCACATTGTCTTTCACAACAGCCTGGCAGCCCTCCCTTCCAACGTCTCCAGACTCCCGCTGGTGTCTGGACCCCACAGGCTGGTGCGACAGCCTCCCATTTGGTCTTCCAGTGTCCACACTTGACCCCACACTCTTCCTCCACATGGCAGCCAGGGCATTCTGTTTAGATGTAAGTCTGAGCACGCCTCCCTCTACTCACAGTTCTCCCTCAGCTCACAGAGTTAAAGACCATGTCCAGCCATGGCCAGGCCCACAGACTGGCTCCAGACAGCCCTCCCACCTCATCTACCCACTCGTCCTCCGGCCCGATGCTTCCCAACCATGCCAGACTCTCCACTGCTCCTTGGGAGCGCCAGGCTCCTCCGGCCTCCGGGCGTCTGCATGTGCTGTTCCCTCTGCCGGAGCACTCCTCCCCCCTGGCTCTCTCCTCACTCCATCCAGATTTGGACCCACATGTCATCTTACAAGGAAGGCCTTCCCTGACCACGGGTCTAACTTAACCTTGTGTTTATTGCCTGTCTCTTCCTCTGATGTGTCAGCCCCGAGGGCAGGGTTCTGTCCAGTGCTTTTCCCTGGGTCTAGAACAGCATCTGGCAGAGTGTCTGTGTTCAGTGTTTGTTTGGATGAATGAATGCAGCCATCTTCTTGTCACCTGCTTAGAAAAAAAGCCACACTTGGAGGAGGTTTTGTTATATGTCTGCAATACCTCCCCAGGGCCAATCCTGAATGTAATAATGACTCCACTCAGTATCAAGGTAATAAAGATTACAATAATATAATTGAACAAATATTAATTGAATGTCTTCTATGTGCAAAGCCTCGTGCTAAATTCTACACACATCTCTCACTTCTGACAACTAGAGAACATTGGCTAGAATGATCTTAAGAGCTGAAACTGGGAATACCAGCTGAGGAAGGTGGGAACTGCCGCAGCCGGAATGAAAACCGCTCGTGGGTGTCCACCCCGCCTGATCACTTTGTCTGAAAGAACAGAGCCCATCACAGAGAGAACTTGCTCCCATGGCCAAATAAAAATCTCAGCTCTCTGCCTGCTGCCAAATCCCGATTCACCTCTTCTGGTAAAACGGAGGACATGAGGCGATGTGCTTTTTTAAAACCCTGAAGCAGCCCATATGGACCTCCAGTGTGGAAAGCCAGGAAGCAGCAAGTCTGGCACAGATCTCACACCCACCAGAGGTATGTCTCCAAGTTTCTTATCATTTGTCAGACTGAAGTTTGGCAAGATCTGAACTGAGCTGCAGATGGTGAGGCTTATCAAAGGCAACTGAGGGCCCTGGTTACAAGGCTTGTCCCATACATGATAGGAAAGAAGAAAAAAGTATAAAGGAATAAAATGGCTGGGGTCATAATGGTAACCGCACCCTGCTCCACCCCGTTTCCTGGCTCCTCTGAAGAGGCAGCAGAGGAAAAGCTAAGGAGGGGAGGACTGTGATCATGCTCAACTCCAGGCCAGCTAGACATCTGCCGTCTCGGTGTAACCGGGTCGAGTCTGCATCGGGAGCCAGCTGTCTCTGAGCCTCCTGCTCTCTGGGCTCCCCGGCCGGCTCCGGGGCTCCGCTGCACCCTCCCCGCCAGTCCTGGCTTCCAGCCTGCTGAGCTACCCACACCCACAGCGCACAGGCCCCCTTCCCGCATGCTGACAAGTCCTCCCCAGGATTTCTCATGCGTGCAGGGTAGCTCGATCACAGTATTCATGGGATGAAGCTTTAGTAAGCAAGGAAGTCCTTGTACAGACATGATGGGTGCCTGTGAAAAGGTAGACAGGCAGTGATCTGCTCTGCATCTTGCCGGGGAAAGGAACCGGGAACTGGACAGGAACAGCAGAGCAGGGGCACAGACCAGGCAGCCCGGGTGCCTACTGCTGGCAGGAACAGCCCACGGAAATTTCCACGGGCTAAGTGGAGAGGAAGGAAAGGTTCTGGCTTGAGCTATCCTGCTCCCAAGAGCTGCTCGTCAGATGAGGGGATCAAGCAACCTGAGGGTGCCGGGTGGACACTGGAGCAGAGCTGAGGAGGTCCACAGCGGCTCAGGCCGGAGCTGAGGTTCCTCACAGGAAACCACGCGATTCAGAGGTCACACAACGCGCCGTCCTCATGGCTCCCATCTGCCCTCAGAGAGAGCCGCCCTTCCGCGCTGCCCGCAGAGGACACCAGCCAAGAGTTGGGAGACACGATCCCTTTCCTCGGCCCTCATCACAGACGGTGAGGGGGACAAGGGAAGCCGAGAGGGGAGGGAGGGGTCGGCGGGCACGCAGGGCATGCCCCTCACACTGCCCATTCCCCCAGCCGGAGGGAGCGGAGGAGAGGGCCAGCCGGGCTGGAGGTGAGCTCCGGGCTTAAACTGGACTAGCCTGCGCGGTTTATCACTAAATGTGGCCAGAAAGCTCTGAGATCCCCCTGAGATATCTTTACAGGACAAAAAGGGCAGATTTGCCAGCGCCTGCCTGAGAACAGCGGGAGGAGAAAACTCAGACTGTTCACACGTGTACCCCACTAAGTCGAGACGGTTCAATAAACCGCTAACAGGGGATGGTGTTAGTACTCCGTGGTTCTTTGTTTAAGATCCTTTTTACAGCACTTGGAGCTCCAGGGAGGAAAGCTGTGAACCCAATAAATATGACCACCCAACCTTAAAGGAGGTGAGGAAAGGCCTAAAGTTTCCTTCCTAAAGCCCAGAATTCCCAGTCAGGCTGCAAAATAATCCTTCTCTAGGCCTGGCTCTGAAGTGGCCCTTCCCCCCAGAAGCCACCTGCACACTAACCTACGCCTCCTATGATGGTACTGTTACTGGCTCCTATTTACCTGTTTTCTGTTGGGGTCTTCGCCCAGTCACCTTTTCTAGCCCAGTTTCTAGCAGAAGCGGGTCAGGAATGGCATCCTACCCGGCGGCCTGTGGGCCGACCCCCAGGGGAAGGGCCTTCTAGTGCCCCAGTGTCCTGGCTCTGCTGCAAAATGGACGGTTCGGCATCCAGTGCTGTCAGTCTGGCACCTCTCTGTCACCATGACAAAATTCCTTTTAAATTTCGGGAGTAAATTTTTTAAATGAAGCCATGAAAAAGGATGTCTTACAATAAACACATCAATGCTCATTTTCCTTATTATTCTACTTTTGGCTATTTCATATAAAATCTTTAATTAAAGTTTTTCTTTGAAATTGTCATTATCAACCCAGAAGAAAGAAAGGGGGAAAAAAAGAACAACACAGCTGTGCAGATATGAAGCGCTATTCAGGACTAAATGAACTGGAACGAAATAAGTAGCTTGACTGTTATGTTCCTAGTTTTGGCTCTGTATTCTCAATAGCACAGTCTAACTTGTCACTTTATATCGATTCCATCTGTTTACACTCTGCAGAGTACTGGCTTCCTACCGTGAACATTTCCTATTTACCAGCTGGTAAAGATGAGCCAAACCAGATAGGAAAAAATTAGACTACATTCAGAACCTCATAAACACAAACTTTCAATTTGGGGACATGTGGGAGGAGCTGCGGCCAGGCTCACCTTAACAAAGGCTTCGCTTCCCCACCACCCGGGCTGGCACTGTCGTTCACTGCTCTGCAGCTCACCCCCACCGACTGAGGACTGTGTACCTACTTTCTGAACATATGCAAATCCTGCCTTAATGAAAAATTGATAAGCTTATGTAAAAAGACAGCTAAATGAAATCCATGAAAACAGAAAAGGGAGCGCACTAAAAAAGAGCTAAAGCCACCTAAAGGTAATAGTTGCTATGATGGAGTAAAAGTCCAAGAATCTGGTTTGGGGTTTCCTTGTAGCCAAGGTGAAAAGGGAAACTTCTGTTAAATACACCACAGGCCAAAGAAACCTTCCCCTACATTTGATTTTCATTTTTAAAATGTTTATCTGTAATATATAGCTTAATAAGGATTCTAGTTACCCAATGAACTTCTGGCACAGCTATGAAAATAAACCCAAGTCTAAATGTCTAGGCTTTTAAAAAAGGGTGCCATATCTAGATTCCTATCTCTCTTTCCTTCTAACCCAGCCCACACTCACAGGATGGGAGCTCCGCCCCAGGCACTGCAGGCCAAGAACACTGGGGCAGGACCAGCCACAGATCACTAACAGACAAAGGTGCGCAGGGGGAGGGGCACGTCAGTCCCTCCCGGGAACTCCACGGTGGCCCCCAGACACCAGAGGTGCTCCATAATCGGCTGATGAGAGCAACCAACTATTTCCAAGGCCTAAAACAGGTACCCCTGATCCCAGCTGCTCCCCCATCCAGTGTATCTACTGCACTGCGGACATGGATCTCCTAAACACCTCATTTCTCATGGGAAACCTTCGATGAACCACCACCACCCTTTGCCCCGTGCTTGAGGGTTAATACCTGACTCTCAGATACTTACAGCTCTTTCTCCAGCCTACCTTTCAAACTGATCTGTCAGATCTGCCTTGACACATACCTTTCCCCAGAGCTTGTCTCCACATTGCCCCAGCCACATCTCCACAGCCTCCACCTCCACGTCCTTTTCTTATGCCAGAGTGCAATCCTGAAAGCTACCGCACATCTCATCCTCTTCCCCATCCTCAACATGCACTGAAACCCCACCCATGGTCCAACTTAACTCCTGTCTTACCTTTCTCCTGAAGATCTTCCTGCCTATTTCAATTAGTGGGAATTATTCACTGAGGAAATATTTGCTGAGCTCATATTAGGTGCCAGGATCTGTCCAAGGCACTAAAGTTAAAACACTGAAGAAGATAGAGAAGGTGTCTGCTCCCAGGGAACATACATCCTAATGATAAGCAAGTAAACAAACAAATAAAAATCTCAATATGTTCTAAGTGTCAAGGAAAATATGCAACTTTTTAATGGGGTGGTCAAAAAACCTGCCTGGAGAGATTTCACATGCTGAGCGCCAGAATGCCAGAAGCCAACATGCTTGATGGTTACTTGATGGGCAAACAAAAGCCATGGGGCATCGTAAGCAGAGGAGTCCGGTGAGACCTGACTTATGTTTTGAACAGATAACTCTGGGTGCTGCGTGGAATAGAGACCATAAGGCGCAAGAGCGGACACAGTCCAGGGGTTATTGGCGAAGCACAGGGTAGAGAGACAATGGGGGCAGTGGGCATGGAGAAAGGTGGATATGGCACACAGGACTTGCTGACAGAGCAGGGCCAGTAAGGGAAACATAGGAATCAAAGCTAATGCTAGGTTTCTTCTTGAATGACTCAGTGAATGATGGAACCATGCACTAAAATGGTGGGGAGGCCGTGGAGGAAGGCTTCTCGGGGTGGGGGCAAGGGCAGGCAACAGCTATGGTTTGCTCTGTGGACAGTGGTTGAGCCCAGAGCCCCAGAAGGAGATGTAAATGTGGGTGCCATCAGCATCTAGCCCCCTTTGAAGCTTTAAACCAGAAATGACCACATACTATCATATAACTTTTTCCGCATGAGAACTAAGATGTCTTAACTTCTTCAAATGCAAACTCCTAATTTTTGGAGTAACTTCTATGGACCCAGCACTATGGTAAGTCCACTTCATATTTATTCTCACAAAGAATCTCAATGATATTGGGAAAACTTTGCATCAATACTGTTTTTCCATTTCACAGAGGAGGAAACAGTCTCCAGAGAGACTAGCTGGCTCAGGGTCACTCAGCTGGTGAGTGGTGGTGCTCAGACGCACTCTCCGCTAGGTAAGGCCAAGCACCCGGCCTGTTCCTCCTCTTCTGTGGTGTTTTAACATTGACCCCTACAAGCTTGTTTGTACTACTGGTTTGCCACATGCAAGAAAAAAAAGGATGTCATTTTTTTAAAAAAAAAGATTAACTTAGTCTGAAATAATACAAAGTCTAACCTAACAGAATCTTCACTTTAATTTCCTGATGAAGCCTTTTGTAAATTAATAATAAAGCAACCAAAAATAGGTCCTGGAGAGGAAGTATTTTCAATATAATTTTTTAATAAAACAGCAACTGGTTATTTTGTTATGTGAAATTCTCTAGATGAGAATGTAAGCATTACTCTTCATTTAGCTGCACAGACACACGAATAAGAGCTGTGTGACACTATTAATCACTATATTCATTATGATTGATAGGCTCTTCTGCAGGGAGGAAAAAGTGCCTCAGATACAATCTGTCCCAACAGCTCTGCGATATGCTAATATTTTCTTCTGACGAAAAAGGAGATGTGTTCAAATACCTGCTATAATAGGCAATTAATACCAAGTGCACCAAAGGAGAGCTGATAAAAGTGGGATTAGAAGATTATTACAAATTGACCAAAGGCTTATATGTTCTAGTAAATGGGCTCCTTTTCAGTTTGACACAGTCTTTTTATTAGGCAAACAGACTGCATTCCAGTACATTCATTCATGCTAATGTGGTGCTATAATGTTAAGGTATGTTTATGAAATGGCTGTGAGTCTAACAACTGTTTCTTTATTCCTCAAGCAATAGTTTTTTAATTTCTTTTTTAGGAAAATTCACCTATTTAAGAAAATGAATCTACCTATCACTTTTGCCTCTTCTTCATGAGGATATTACAGACTAAGCAAGCAGCTTAGTACCTCTAATTATTTACTAATTGCTTCTGAAATGACTAAGGCTGCATCTCGCCAACCCCAAGGCACTAGGGTAATCCCATAAGAACTGCATCAGACCACTCGGTGTCCCACAGACACACTAGTCGCGGCTGACTGGGTAGACCAGATGTTCTGACATCACATCGCCCAAGCTGGAGAGCGTGTTCCTGATTTGGGTGGTGACGTGGTGTGAGAGCTGACAGCTTGGGGCTTGAATGTGGTTTTTGCTTTCTTTCTTTTTTTTTTTTTACATCTTTAACTGAATTATACATTCTTGAACTCTAGTCTTCAGTTAAGAACAGTGTTTTTTTGGTATGTGGTGGGAAGGAAGAGTCATATTTCTCAATGTATGTTGAATCCTTACATGGGTCGGAAGAGCCTCCTGTTCCTCAGGGGGCCTGGTGGGTAAGGGCGAGGACTCGGGGACTGCAGCTTCGCTGCCCACCAGCTGTGTGCCCGTGGTCAGGCCGCTGAGCCTCTGTCCCCGTTTCCCTCTGTATCAGTGTGGGGTAGCAGCGGCACCTGCCCTACAGGGTTCTCCTGGAAATTAAATGATCTGATACACTAAAGCACCTAGAACAGCTCCTATAAGTGCTCAATCAGTGCTTTTTGACTATTATTATTACTAAAGTTGGCAAAATCCAAAAAAATTACATTCATGGCCAAAAGATTAAGACCCAGCCCTCCTATAGGGGCCCCCGAGGGGCGGGCTCAAGCAGACCTGCTGGCTGCCTTCCCCAAGCCCACGCACCTGCGCCCCCTCTTCCTTTCTCACAGTTCCCATTTTGTTCAGACATCCGCCCTCTGACGGCCGTGTGCTCCAGGGGCGGGAGTCTGGCTGCCGCACCGGGGAGTAATCAGGCCTGAGCTGCCGTGGCGACCATGGTGGCCAATGCCACAGTCAGTGACTGGTTTGGGCGCGGGACACCATGACCGTCTGTGAGTCATCACATGGAAAGAAACGGCATACTGGAAACACTGACGCCACAGCACCCACATGTCAGGCCTGGGAAGGTGGCGGCGCCCTTCCAGTGACCAGGGGACACATGGGGCAGCTGACTCTGGACCTGCACTCCCTCTTGACTTCCTCCTAGATGAGATGAGAGGCTCCTTACTGCCTCTGTTAGTTCACTTGCAGGTTTCTGCTTCTCACGGGGAAGAATGGCCAAACACCTTGGTGGCTGAGGGGGGCCACCTGGTAGCAGGTGAAGCCTACCACAGGAAGGGTTTCAAGAGCGAATGCAAGGAGAACTGCCTCATTAATAGGCGGGGACGGGACTAACACTTACTGAGCGTCTACTGTATGCCAGCGGCTTCGCTTACATCGCTCTTATTCCTTCTCGCCACTACCCTGATAGGTGAGTTCGCTGTGTCCCCTTTGGAGACAAGGAGACTCAGAGGAGCGAGGGACCTGTGGGAGGCCCCCCCAGGAAGCCGCAGAGGCTAGATTTCAGGCGAGCTGTGCCTGACTCCCACTAAATCCCTCGGCTTCCTATGAGACTGAGAGCAGAGAACTCCAGAAGCAGTCAAGGAGACACCAAGCCAAGGGCCCAGAAGAGAAGCCAAAGGAAAGCACGTATCGGTGAACAAATGAAAAGCAAGGGCCAAGACAGTGAGAACAGGTGAGGCATGTGCACAACTCCAAGTGCCTCACGCACGGACCAGAGGGCAGATTAAAGCAGGGACCAGAAGCCGAGGGGCAGCAGAGCTTCTCCTTCCCGAGCACAGAGCCCCAGGGGACCAGGCAGGGGGCGTGGCTCACGATCAGCAAGAGACGGACAAACGGGTCTTGGAAATCTCCCGGTCTGCCTTCCCCTTGAGTGATGGAGAAAATGGCGGAGACCGAGGCTTCAGCTGGATAATGGGCGTGAACATGGACCTATGTTGGAGGGTCTGAGAGCACGCAAAGAAGGGAGAGGCTGAGGAACTGGCTCCCAGCCCAAGCTCACTGCAGAGGAAACAATTAGGACGCACAAGCCCTGGGGTTCGGTCGGCTTGGGGTGCCAGCTGCTAGTTATTTGTTGGTTTAGGGAGGCCAGAATGCACGTACATTTAGCAAAGTCTGGCTCCCAAAACGCAGAGACATTTGCATGCATTCTTGGCTCCAGTAAGCCACATGGGCTTATATATATTTAAAACAAAAAACTTAGCACTCTTTCACTCCCAAACTGCATAAATCACCCAGCAATGACAACATATGTGTGAAGAGTGCCTTCCTTTAATAATCCTAGGTGTTCTCAGACCCCGACAGTCACATGTGGACCATTTGCAGGACCAGTTGTAACTGGAAATATGCTACTGCACACGGCCGACAGTTGAGGAGTGCACCTGGTTTGCTCAGTTTATTTTGAGGGTGGTGGGAAGAGAGGAGATTCATTTCTGTTCCTACCTATACTTCAAAGGAAGCTGTAGTGATAAGCACAAGAGTGACAGCTGGCATTTTCTAAGTGTTCCTGGCACTTTTTACTGGACTTTTAAGCCACACAACTGTACCTCAAGGTGTTGTTATCCCCACTAACAGATGAAGAAACCCAATGATAAGGCCTTGCCAAAGGTCACCAAGTTGGTAAATGGCAAAGACCCAAGATGGAAACCCAGGTCTGGCTGGGTACCGAGGCCAGTCTTGTCCCAGTCCATGGGCCTGCTGTGGGTCAGGGTCTAGAGTAGAAGCTGCAGCTTATGCTGGCCAGAAAGCACAGTGGAGAAACCCCAAAGCTGCGCTGGGATGTCTTATCTCAATTGCAGCTCCTGTGCCTCCTCTGTAACCTTTTTGTTCCATCAGAAGTTGCAAAAAGCTGCACTGACTTAGACTCAATCAGTAGGAGGGCTTCTCCCACGGATGACAGGGAGGGGCTGGGATCAAAGAGGAGGTAGATGAAAGGCTGACTAGAGTGGAGTTCCCTTCTAGCCCTTCTCATCGAAGCCTTCTTTTCAGTGATTTACAATCTGGGACTATGTCCATACACACCACGTTTACTGTAAAGTTGTATGATTGATCTATAACGGTTTTACATTGATATGATGATTGCCATAAACAGTTGAGTTTCCCAGGAGTATTTTATGATTAACAGTTTATAAAGGGACAAATTAAATACATATACATATCAATCATATCACATACTTCTTACAGAATAATAAATGAATCATACTAGAAGCAGCAAATAATACCAGGGTTCCTACTAATATAAACTATAAACCTGAAACCAAGTTCTTAGGAGCACATACGGCTAAAAAAATATCACATTAAGATGAATCTTCTGGTGTTAACAGCAGCAGCCAGGAAAATTTAGACAAACATTTTGTGGATTTCTGGCTATTTTTGATTTTTGAAATGCATGAAAATCTCAGAAGAGTTCAAAAAGGAAAGAAAATTTGTCACATTTCAAACCAACATATTGAATCAAATAAATTAAACCATGATTCTCAAATTGCTCGTGTAACTGACAGACTCAAATGCATTTTAAAAGGGGTCTGATTCCAACCCTTAAACGCCCTGAGCAGCTCCTCCCTTCCTAGCTGTGCACTATGATATCCAACCGTAATCGGCAAATAGGATTGAAGCTATTTGCTTCTTTTTTAAACACATGTAGTAGCATTGGTGGCTAAATTACTCAATAGCTAAGTATATATGGCTTTGCGTTTTACTGGTTATTTTTACCATGCTCCTCTTGACTGGCATTTACAGTTGGAAAGCAGTAGTTTTCTCTTTCTAAAGAAATCCGTGTTTTAGTCTTAGACAAAAACAGAAAGGCCTGCCCTACTAATAATGATCTGAAGTTAATACAAAAGGAATTAATTCCCAGGACTTCTGTTGATCATTCGTCAAAGGAGATGCCACCCAAGGCACTTGAAGTCCTCTGGGTACAAGCCTTCCCAGCCTGGTTATAAGAAGATCTATTTGTCGGAGGACTTTGACATGAAAGCTCAGACAAGATGCAGCTCATTTTGATTCATCTACCGCCACTAAACTAACAAATACTTACAACAAAGGGTGAGGGGAAAAGAATTTTAAAAGGTCTCTATTACCTTTTCTCCTACTTGGACTTCAAGTTCTTTTACTGTCCGACAGCAATTTGTTTCATTTTCCACCTCCCCTTAAAAATAAAAATAAAAACTTTGTTAAAATGTTTTAACCAAATGAGCGTTTATGTAGGACATGCAAAGATCAAAATTGTAAGGATTTCTAAATTAGATATTTTTAAATGTAAGGTATTTCTTATTCACTACCATCTGCCAGAAGCATGAACTTGGGCCAATTACTTAGCTTCTCCATGCCTCATGAGGTTCCCTCATCCATAAAATAAAATTTAACATTTATCCCTCCAAGGGTAGTGTGAGAATTGAGTAATTATAGCCAACACTTAATGAGCACTTACTATGGCCAAACCCCATGTCATTTATTCCTCACGACAACTCTTGAGTCAGGGGCCATCATCATCCCAGTTTACAGGGGGGATGGAGGGAGCCGACAGTCACGTGGGGAAAGTGGAGGTGCCGGGTCAGTGCGTGCCTAACTCCTCTGCTGTAGCACTTGGCTCTGACCTCTGCAGGGTCCCCAGTCCACTGGGTGCCACACTCTCAGCCTCTCTCTAAAGGACTTTATGGTGGGCGTGTGTCTATACCATCCCCTTGGTCCCACCTGCTTTTATTTTGCATTATCTATATAACTGTAAACTACCTCAGAGCCCCTCTCTGGGACAATCTGGCAGTGTTGGGGTGGAGGCAGAGAACCACAGGGAGAACCCACATGCCTTCGCTTCTCAGTACTGACCCAGCGCCTCCTACACCCAGTCTGGGGCTGCCACAGGAGCAGGACACCGTGCCCAGTCTTGAAAAAGCTTAATGCTAGTGACAGCAACAGATGGGAAATAAGCAAACAAATAAGTAACATAAGCTGAAATAATAACAGGTGCTGTGAAGAAAATAGGTTGGTCAGGGGAATAGACTGGAAACTGGGGAAGGTGGGCCAGCTCTTCTGGATGGCGTGGACAGCACAGACTCTCACAAGCTGAGCAGCTGGGAGCAATCCACTTGGAGGAAAATCTCTCCAGGCAAAGCAAAGGGAACACACAGCACGTGAATCCTGGAGGGGACAGGAGCTTGGCACATCCCAGGGTTGCTACTGCCAGAAGGCCAGGAAGACCAGAGCCCGCGGAGCAGGGCGGGGAGTGTGAGGTGGGTTCAGACAGAGACAGACACCAGCCCCGTGGTGCTGCAGGCCATGATAAGGACTCTGGACTTCATAGTGGGGTCAGGAGAAGCCGTCCGAGCATTTTAAGTAGAAACTGACATCATTTTACATAGGAGGAAACTGAGGCTCCGAGGGGTTAAGTACCCAAGTTAAAGATGGAATCACACCGGGAATCCAGGCTTATGATTCTATCTAAATGTAGTATTTTTAGCATTGTTTCAACTGTGTATTGAATAGATACAAAACACTATTTGTAACATATATTTAAGATAAAGAATAAAAATCAGACCAATGCCTGTGTACCCGCCATCTGCTGAAGAAATGGGAAGCCCCAGTGGGCTCTTCCGTCACCCCCACTCTCCCCAGTTGGCCAAGGCCCCCTCACACCCATATCAGAGATCCTCTGCCCAACCCTGCTGGGGTCTCTTCCCTCCACAGTGTCTTCCCTTATCCACATTTTGCACCCCAACTCCATCACAGTGTCTGTTTCAGAAGCACCCCCATCTGCTACCTGATTCTAGTGACACCAGCTTCCTTACATCAGAACTTATAGAATAGCAAGTCTTTTAAAAAATCCTTTCCCTTTGAAACTTTCTATAAACTTATGCTTAGGTTTCTCTGTTAGTTGATTTTACTATTTGTTATCTGGTCAGACAATCTTTGTCTTTTCAGTAGAACATTATTATAATTACCAGTATTGGGGATTTCTATTTATCCTGCCTATTCTTCTTTTGAGTGGACTTCATTTTCATCACTCCATTTGTTTCCCTCTACTAGTTTGGGATTTGCTCACTCCACTTTTACTCTTATAATAATTTACTCTGTAAATTATAACCTGTATTGTTTTCAAAGGCTAAAATTAATTAAAAATTTATCCTCCTACTGGACAATGTAATAACTCTAGAACATTTAATTCTAGTCCCTCCTGTCAATTCATATATTACTACTATCATGTACTCTAGTCTTATCCTATTTTTTAAATCCCAGAAGTCATCATCATTACCTACAGTCATGAGCGTGGCCTTTGAGATTTTGCCACATATTTGCGGCCATCTTTGCTCCTCATGCCTTCTCGCATCATCTCAGACTTTTCATCCGAAATCATTTTCCTTCTTTCTACCTTAAAGTACATCCTTGGTATTTCTTGTGCTGGGTCTGTTAGAGCCAAACCCATTTTTGTTTTAGAATGTCTTTATTTCAATATTGAATGATATTTTATTTAGATATACAATTCTAGGATGGTAGCAATTTTCTTTCAGTACATCCCAGTTATTAATCCACTCTCACCTGGCTTCCATCATTACTATTCAGAAGTCACTTTTGTCTAAATGTTGACCTTTGGCTGCTTTTTAAGACCTCTTGGTCTGTGGGGTTCTGCCTCCATCCCCCACTTTTGTCCTGCTTGGAATTTCTTTGGCTTCTTGATTTAGCAGGATAGTATCTTTCATCAGTTCTGGAAAAACCTTAGCCATTGTTTCTTTGGATATTAACTCCATCCCATTTCTCATTACTCTCTTAAAGAAATCCAATTAAGTCTATATCTCTGCCCTGTATTCCAATTTTTTCTCACCAATCTTCAAGTTCACTTACTTCTTCATTTTGTCTAATCTGTTTATTAAATTCATTGAGTCTGAAATTGCTATTGTGAAATGCAGAACAGTACATTAAATGATATGCATAGTTCAATTATAAATAAGGCAAGTGCCTATTTATAATTACCAAAGTCAAGGATTAAAGCCAAACACAAGAAGTTCCCTCATCTGCCCTTCTCCAATCACGATGTTCCTTTCATACTGACAGTAAGAGGCACCCTTTGCAGTATGAGGAAAGAAAGGAAGTATCCAGTTGAAAGGTAACCCTGGATGCTGTAGGTAAATGTACCAGATGCTTCTCTATTTTCCAAATACTCTGGTAACTGTCCATCAGCATAGCAAGATGTTATAGAGTCACTAGCATCTTACTATGCTGATGGACAGTGACTGTAATGGGGTATGTGGTGGGGACTTGAGAATGGGGGGAATCTAGTAACCACAATATTGCTCATGTGATTGTATATTAATGATACCAAAAACAAAACAAAGAAACAAATCTCTGGTAACAATGGATGAGCATATACTATGGCAAGAAGAGGAGAGGGTCGCAGGGATTCCCAGAGAAAAAAGTCTTACTTGTACAAATATGGATGACTAATATTACTGCACACTGAAGAGATTTTTCCATAGCCTTGTGCCCTTCACCGGCAGTGCTGGAACATCAGTGTCAGTCTGTCACTCCTCTGAAACCAATTCAGTGATTCTTCTCACAGCCTTTAATATTTTCTCTTTGACTTTGATGGTCTGCAGTTTCACTATGGTATGTTTAAGTAGGCATTTCTTTTTATCTGGCTTGAGATTCTTAGCTGTTAACCTTTTCAAATATCATCTCTGCCCTGTTCTTCCTCTTCTGTATCTGGAAATCCAGCAAGAACTATATTAGGCTTTCTACTTCTCTCTTCCACATCTCTTGAACCTGTCCTCCGTGTGTTGTATCTCCTTGTCTTCTGTGATGGTTTTCTTCAGATCTATTTTCCACTCCACCAATGCTCTTTTCAGCTATGTTTAATCCACTATTTTCACCTACCCAGTGAATTTTATGTCTATAATTATTGTATCTTTCAGAACCAGAAGTTCCATTTTATACTTCTTTGTATCTTTATTTTTATTGCCTCTTGTTTTGTATTCATAAATTGACTCCATTCTTTCATTTCTTTAAAATATTAAAACACTAGTTTTAGATTTGGAATCTGGTAGTTATATTTCAAGTGTTTAGAGATCTGATTCCATTGGATGTTGTTTCTGTTGGTTTAAAGTTCTCATTCTTTGTCACTTCATATTTTTTCAATATTTTTGTGTGCAGTCTAATGTAACTTGGCATTTTATCTGTGGAAATTCTTTAAGGTCTAGGTCAAAGATGTATTCCTCTACAGGAGGGCACACCCACAGTCCAGGACCAGTTTGAAGTAAATGCCTAGTCTGAGACTCTTCAGACCATGTAGGCACCATGCTTTCAGGCACAGACTTGCATAAATATTGCCTTGTATATTACAACTTTCCCCAATTCACCCAATGCCAGTGTTGAAGCAGGGAGGTCTCCTTGTTGTGCCCTTTGGGGATGCAGGTGTGCATCTGTAATTTATCCTTACATGCAGGTTCAGCTGTCCCACCTTTGTATGTACTGGTCTTCTGCTCAGTTCCTCCACTTGCACAGACCCCTTAGGCTTTTTCTCCTGTTCCCTTAACTCCAACTAGGCAAACAAGTCAAAGCACAGCTTTACCAGGAGTTGGCCGATACTCTCAGCACAAAGGTGCCTTTATAGAATGCTCCCTCTCTAGACCCCAACTTCCATTTCATGTTTGGCCTCTGAGGATTGGTTCCTTTCGAGCTCACTAATGTATTAAAATGTATGTATATATTTTACCGTTATCCAGCATTTTAATTTCCAGTGGAAATGTTGTTCACGGATATAGCCTACCATATTAATAGAAAGAAAAGTCTCTATTCACTAAATACATTGTCTACAACAATAAAAGGAATTCACCTTCATGAGTAAATCATAAATCTTTCAAATTTAGTTTAAATATTTAGCCTTTTATGTTTAAGGAAATAACTTAAAATCTTTTTCATTAAACATAAGACTGAGGTTTCACAATTAAAAAAAAAAGAATTCTCCTGATTTTAGTTTTGCCAATTGTTTAGTTTTAGAAAGAATATTCAATTAGGTTACTGTCCACCCAACAAGCTTATCCCATAAGTGGGGATGGTTTTAGGTCAAGAGCATGAATGTGCAGTTTATAAAACAGTCATTCTTTTGAAGGAGCCTGGAAATTATCTTAGTCCACCACTCACTGAGCACAGAGAAGTGCTGAGGCAGGGAGGGGATAATATTTTGTCATTCTTGTTGGAGCTGCTACACTAATTCTTTTTTTTTTAATTGTGGTAAAAAACACGTGACATAAAATGCAGCATCTTAACCATTAAGAGTACAATTCAGTAACGTTAAGTATATTCACATTGTTGTGCAACGGATCTCTAGAACTTTTTCATCTTATAAAAAAAACAATACCCATTGAACAACACCTGCTTCTCCCCTCACTGCTGCATTAATTCTTACACCTAAGCTGTATCCATGATGGATTTGATCATGAAATCTATAATACAAATTCGCTAATATTTCATGATCATATTTTTATTTTTTATGTTTACACAACTTCTGAGAAAATGAGGTTTATTCATTTAGAGTCAGATAAATGAGTCAAAAATTTTTTACTAATATTGCCTAAATCATACATTAAAATCAAAGAATTTTACAGCTGATAGACATTAAAGTTCATAGTTTAACACTCTCATTTTGTAGATGAAGCAAAAGAGCTCTGCATTTATGCAATAGCTATGAAATATGAAGGAGCTTGTACAAAAATTTGTTTTTAATATTTCATTTCCAGTTACCAAAACATAACCACTTTCCCATGAAAGACATTAAAAATGTATAAAAAAGAACAAACTTTAAATTTGGCATCTTAATATTTTTGCTTCAAAATTAATTCAGTATTTCCCAATCTGAAAGAAAATGCACATGAAATATGTTAACCTGGTTTTAATTTGCTGTATTTCCATTTTTAATATAGTACGAGTTCTCTTACTCTGAAACATATCCTATATAGATATTAGAATCTCCTCTAAATAAGTTTCTGACTGTGAATTAACTCCATTAAATTCTATTGGGACAAACTCTACCAATATGCCTTCCATATATTGTTGACATGACTAGCTTTAATGACCGTAGTATGTCCTATCTCTTATCATTTCAAATTTCATATTTTCATGTGAGCAAAAAAACCCACTTACCTCTTTATGACATTTATATTTAAGTCAACTCCGCCAAACCTGGACAGGAATTCAAGGTACAGAAGGGCACCAGAGCTGGTGACAGGGATCTACATTCACACAAGCAGAATGACAGCCCATTAGTGAATTGAGAGCCAAGCAGTGGACAGCACAGTAAGTTCCATGACGTGAGGCAGGGCGCTGCTGGTGGGACACCCGTTCTGGCAAACGCAGCTACTCACTGCAGGAGTCCGAGCTGACAAGAATCCTCAGCAAACCAAGTACACACCGAATAAATGCCAGAATGCTAGTCTGTGCTGAATTAAAAGTCAACAAGTTGTCTATAAAATTATCTAAAATCTAGTATATCTAAAAAGTAGAATAAAATTATAAGCATATTCTAATATATATATTTTTTATATATATATAAGTATATGTAATCTATTTATAACATATTTCTGCAGAGGCTGAGGCCACAGCACAATTTTATCCTCTGAGTCATGTGAACTTTCTGTACATTCATATACTACTAAGGTGGAAAAATTTATTTTTAAATTTAAAACTCTATAAAGGACATTATTGAGTCAAGTGGGTCAATATGGACTACAGATTAAATAAAAGTACTATCTCAATATTTAATTTACTAAAGTTGATAAGTATACTGTAATTATGTAAAAGAATTGCTCCTATTCTCAGGAAACATACACTGATACTATGATACTATATTCATAATATAACTTTCTCTCAAATGGTTCAGAAAGAAATAGCATGTATACATTGTGTATATCACATATGTTGTTTGCATACACACTTAGATAATGACAGATCATGAGAGAAGCAAATGAGGTTAAATGTTCACAAGTGGTGAATCTGGGTAGAGGGATAAGGGCATTATTTGCACCATATAGATACTATTTGTACTGTTCTTACTCTTACAAATTTTCTGGAGGTTTAAAATTACTTCTAAATAAAGTCAAGTGTTTTAAAAAATGAAAATAATTATTTTCCCCAAAAAAGGATTATGAAACTAAAATTAGAATAAATATATAATGAATAGAAATATATTTATCAAGCTTCATGCAAATATACGAAGTACAATTTCTCATACAGCTAAATGGCAACCCCACATCTGCACACTCAAGTTTGATATCTGTTTAGCCCTTACAATTCCAAACTCAAAGCCCAGCATGGTTATCTCAGTCTTCCCTAAAGGACACATTTCTCTTTACTATTTAAAACATGTGTAACTAGGAAATCAGACCAGAGGGAGACTGGCTCACAGAGCGGGGTGAGGGTGCTTTACGAAGCCTTTCCCTGCAAAGGACACCCATGACTTCTATTTCTGATAGGGCATCATTTTTTAGTAGATATAAATTTGGGGCAGCCACTTCAAAGTTCTCCTAATCTTACAGAAGAAGGGCCAGAATTGGTTAAATGTGTAGTCCGAAGCCTGGATGCCCTCCTGGTTTTGGTGACGGTGAGTTAATGAGGAGGGAAAGAACTTACATTTACAAAGCTCACACTCTATATGTGGGCATAGGCACTACTTTCAGTGTTTTACTTGAGTCAATGCATCTAGTCTGAAAAACAGCTTCGGACGCATTGTCATTTTCTACATTTGACGAGACGTGACCTCCCTGCATGGCAATGCCATTGATGCCAGACATGTCTGTGACTCCTGAGCCCAGCTCACTGCATTAGACTAACCACTCTGCCTGTAAGAAAGAAGAAAGCCCATCAACGTACTGAAGCTTTTGTCACATTTCATACTGCTATTTATAGTCCAACGAAAATTCTAACACGGCACATATATATTTTTGTTAATATATATTAACCTCTGAAGTGAAGTCCCTTAAGCAGCCAAAGAATCTGTCTGACAGAGAGGTTCTGCTAAGAACTTGCCTTTTCAGTATTTGTGACTCTAGCAAAGCTGCTGAGGAATCATAACCATCGCAGACAGATCGCTGAAAGCAAATTCTCAGGCTGGGACCGGGGGAGGATAGTTTTTAAATCAATCTCCATCACGTTGATAGTCTCTTCAGAGACTTCTCTGCCCCCAAACTGGCACAACGGCTGGGACCAGGAGAGAACTGTGTTTCTGTTCTCCGGAATCTAGTTACCAATTCAACTTTTTAAAAATTTTATATTAATATTCAGAAACTGAGGCACAAGCAATGATGCCTCCTTATCATTCTTGTCCTGATGAATCATCAAAACACCCTGACATCCAAACATTCTTGACATGGTTCTTAAAATAAAATTAAAACTAAAGGAAATTCATTAGGACTGAAAAACTCTTTTCTGATTTTGAGGGTAAAACTCCTATGAAATATTTTACCAGTTTTATATCCTTCCAGTTAGAGTTACATTAAGTATTGGAAAAGAAAGGCTGCATCACCACATGAATGGATCTGGAATAGTCGCCCACTGTCAACTCCAGGGACTGCGAGGAGAAGCCCTGCCCCTCCTTCCCAGTGAACTCGGCCTCCGGAAAATGCACCACACTCCAGCCTCTTGGTTTACACATGAGTCACAGGAGCTCAAGGTTCTAGGAAAACATGCCCATTACTTAAAAGACTACCAGAAACTGTTTTTTTAAAGTCTTTGAAGTTCAACAGTTCTCAGGGACATCTTTTAAAAACAGATGTAGCTTTTAAAAACAGATACACATTTCACATTTTCTGTACTTTTCCTCTTTCTGCATAGCTGATTAGCTTGGAAAGTTTGTCAAAAATTTTAAATTAACATTAAATCATGAAATAGGGAGACATTAGCAGGAAATAATATTTTAACCCTCCATTTGCTACGAAGTATCAGTTACAATCAAGCTTCTGAGGAAATTGATGCAATGTTTGCAAGAACAGATGTTCTTTAAAAGTAAGGGAACAATACCATCTAACACAGCAATTCCACTCTGAGGTAGGTGCCCAAGAGGAGTGAAAGTATATGGCCACACAAAACTTACACATGGACGTTCACAGCAGCATTGTTCACAAAAGCCAAAAACTGGGAACAACCCAAAGATCCATCAACTGATGACAAACAAAAGGTGGTCTCTCCATACAATGGACCATATATGATTCAGCAATAAAAAGGAATGAAGGACTGATTCATATGACATGGATGAACCTTGAAAACTACCATGCTAAATGAAAGAAGCCAGACGACACAAAAAGGTTTGTGTATTATATCATTCCATTTATATGATATGTCCAGAAGAGGAAAATCTAATGTGACAGAAAGTAAATTAATGGTTGCCAGTGGCTAGAAGAACTAGATATGGGGAGCAGCTACTGATGAATACATTTCTTTTTGGGGTGATGAAAATGTTCTGGAATTAGACCATAATGATGGTTGCACAACTCTGTGAATGTATTAAAAACCACTAACTCGTAAATATTTAAAGGGTGAATTTTATATGAAAATTATATCTTAAATAAAGCTGTATTAAAAATGTAGATACATTAAGACTGGCATGTGAAGGAATTAATAGGTACTATTTGTGAAATTTTGCAAGTGAATAAATGGGAAATACTTTTCAGTAAAAAAAAAAAGGAGAGAAAAGCTCTTCATCTTTCTTCTCTGCTCCCTTCTTCCCTGGCCACTCAGTTTCTAGAGTCATTAGATGTGGCAGAGAACAATGGTGTCCTCAGTGTGGGGGGCCTGGTGGTCCAGAACAGGACATGAGCCCAGTGGGGTGAAGAGGAGGTCCACATAGAGGGGAGTGCTGGGGGTGGGGGATGAGTTATACCAGGAGATTCATCAAGTAAGTGAATATACTGAGAAAAACAGAAGCCGAGTTTTCTCACTGTCTGAAAAGGTAGTTACTAACATTCAAAGCAAGCAAAGGAGAAAGAACCTGAGGTGTTGGATTAGAACTGGAGGTACTGCTGTGAACTCAGGGTTTCAATATACAGAGAAATTGGTACAGAAGTAAATGGGAGTGTAAATGGAAGCATATATGAGGGGGAATGTATCCCCTAGAGCTCTCCACGGAGAGGGCCTGGAGCAGTGACATCCCAGGGGTGACGAGCAGACTTACTGGCCAGATCGGATTCTGAATATCTTTTCTATTAAGGGGAAGCAGAGTTCCTGGGAAAAATGAATAATTCCAGGACTGCGGTAAGTAAAGGGCAGATGAGTTTGGAATCTCTTATATCAGAAAGCCAGGAAGTGCTCAAAGAATGATGGAGACATGTCAAGAGGACACAGAAACCAGCCTGAAGGGGTTCCTATCAGAAAAATTAGGGACAAATTAAAAATCAAAATAGTGAAAGTAACAGATCATAATCCACTTAATAATAGGAAATCTCAAGTCCCTGAAAATATACAAATAATAAAAGAATAAATTGAAAGTTTGGTGAAGAATGAAATATTTACATAGCCCCAAAGCTTCTCCATAAAATGCTCACTAATTACAAAACAGATAGAGCACTTTACCATGCCATGAAAGCCTCACAGATCCTATACCGTAAGTGGTCAAAGTGAACAGCAGCAGTAATGGGAGAAACAGAAATCACACGCAACCTAATAAAATGCACTGAGAAGAGCACAGCATTTCTGTGATATTCCTGCCAAAGACGAAGTCTGAATCTAGTCATAAGGAAACACCAGACAGACTCAGAGTGGGGATGCTGTCATCTTCAAAGGGTAAGGTCACGAAAGCCAAGGGAAGACTGAACAGCTGTTCTAGACAGAAGGAGACCCAGGGGAGATGACAGACAACCAGATGCACTGCATGG
Source organism: Manis pentadactyla (assembly GCF_030020395.1). NCBI lineage: Eukaryota > Metazoa > Chordata > Mammalia > Pholidota > Manidae > Manis > Manis pentadactyla. The sequence continues at coordinate 5,398,702 of NC_080028.1, read as the reverse complement.
TTCTGACCTGGATCCTACAGGACATGCCTGCGATGACTGGCCAAACCTGGCTGGATCTTGGGGCTGGGATGGTAGTGATGAGTCGATGTCAATGGCCTTATTTGGATGGTTGGATTGTGGTTATAAAGAACAGTGTCCTTGTTTAAAGGAAATTATACCCTGATATATTTGGCATGATGGAGTCAACTTACTCCCAAATGGTTTAGGAAAAAATTGTTCTTTGCACTGTACTTCTAACTTTTCTCTAACTTTCTGATTGCTTTTTAGAAAATGATGAAGCAGAAGAAGTTGCAGCAGAGAAAGGTCAAAACAGACCAAACTCCCACAGAAGACAACTATAAATTCTGGTCAAAAGTGAAAACATAACTATCCAAAGACACTGAAGAGTAAATGAAAGCAGGCAGATTTGGGAGGAAGTCAAAATTAGAAGAAGGGACAAGTCTGGAGGGAGCTTCCTGTCCTTAATGCCTTTGGGCCTAAGAGCAGGCCACGGTCAGGTCCCCACACAGAAGGCTTAACACCCCCAAAGAAAATCCACTGTCTTTCTGTCCTGAAGAACCAGCATGAAGAACTCAGAGCGACCTCATCCACTAAAAATGTGAGGGGACTCTCAAACAGGACGGAGACGGTGGGGGACCCACTTTCATGTACAAGCTCTGTCCGAGTTTCCAGCTGACTCCTGAACCATTATGCGCACATCGGACACAAAGAGACCTACCTGAAGACCGAAGAGCTGAACTGAGGTATAAGCGGCTATGCATTGTAGGTGAGACAAAGTTGCAAGCTAATTGCCTGCCAAAGCAGAAGGATGGACAGTCCCCAGAGGAATGAAACAAAATCCAGGATCTCTACAGCGCAGCCCCGACAGTGCTCAGCACTACACTGCCTAATGAACAGCTGTAGCCACATGAGGCTATTGAGCACTTAAACTGTGGTTAGGGCAACTGATGAACTAGATTTTTTACTTAATGTTGATTAATTAAAATTTTTAAATTAATTCAATTATTGGAAAACTCTTAAGTATGTTTGGAACAACTGGATAGGTGAATCTAGTATTTTAATTATAAGTTTTATGAAATCTAAATACAGATTAAATATTTCCAATGGAAATTTAGTGTCAGAATTGAGGTCGACTGCAAGTGTAAAGTATACACCAGGATTTGAAGACTTAGTACACAAAAAAGAATGTAAAGTATCTTATGTAAATTTTTAACAGTGATTACACATTGAAATGATAATATTTTGGGTATACTGGTTAAATAAAAATATTATTAAAATTAATTCCACCTATTTCTTTTTAATGTTTCTAATGTGGCTATTAGAAAAATTTAAAGAATGTACTATATAACTATATTATATTTGTATCACATTATATTTCTATTGGAGAGAACTGTTAGGGGTTTTATCCAAATATACTCAAATACAAAGAACTGGAGAAATGTGACCTTTCTCAAAGGAAAAAAATGCAGGCCAACCCTGAGATGCCCCAGATATAGAATTATCATTCAAGGACTTTAAAACAGCTATTTTAACTACATTTAATGAATTAAGAGAAATATGCTCATAACTGAAGGAAAAAACAGGAAATCTAAGCAGGTAAACAGGCATTATAAAAAAGAACCAATGGAGATTCTAGAACTGAAAAATACAATGTCTAATATTAAAAGTTCACTGGATGGGCTTAATAGTAGGATGGAGATGCTAAGAAAGAGCCAGTTAACTTGACGATAGATCAATAGATAGTATCTAATCTGAAAAACAGAAAGGAAAAAATATTTTTAAAAATGAACAGAAGATTAATGATACCAAAATAAAAGAAAAAAAAATGAACAGAGTCTCAGGAGCCTGTGGGACAAAGCCAAAATATCTGAGAGAGGAGAGGATGAGTAGAAAAATAATGGCTGAAAACTCCAAATTCAGCAAAAGAAAAAATTAAAGGGGAGAGAACACATTGGAACTGTACCGTGGTCTGCCCAAGAAGAAAGAGCACTGCCAACGGTAAAAAAAAAAAAAATCAGAGGAAAGGAGAAGGGCCAGTCCCTGCGGTTATAAGATTGGAAATGCCTCCAATCCATTGCGCTGCTGTGTTCCTAGCACGTAATTCCCCTGTAGTAAAAGTAAGCAAATTAGGTTGGGTTAGGATAGTAACAAATTCTAGGAAGGAAGAGACTTTTAGATACAATGAAGTGGATGACACCAGATTTGGATTAAGAACTAATACAGAGTAAAAAGACATATTTGTGTGTGTGTGTGTGTGTGTTACTGGGCTACTGAGTAGGAACTGCACTACTGACACTCCCACCCAGCTTTTCCACTCTTGTTTTACTATATCGATCTCTATTTTACGAGAGTTCAACTCCTCCTATATTGTATATTCCCTTTTTGAAGGGCCCTGAGGGCACAGACCACGCCAAATTTTCACCAGGGTGGGGAGGAGGAGGACCCAAGGGCCCGCAGTCCACCACATCCCCCCCAAGGAACTGCATGGCCCCCTGCTGCAGACCCTTTACTGGCTCCCTGCAGCTCCCAAGACTAAGGTCATACTCCTAGACTGTACTTGTCAGGACTGGCCTCTAGGTCCACACCCGGACACATACCCTCTCACTTCAGGGATGAATGGCTCTCCCCAGCTCCCTGAATTACACATGCCATGCTGACGCCACATGGAAGCTTTCACAGAGGCTGTTCCCTCTCCTGTCACGTACTTCCCCGCTTCTGGCTAATGCCCACTCCTCAGCCAAAACTCAACTAAACACCCCTTCTCCCAAAAGCCTTCCTGGAGACCACCCTCGTCTCTGGATCATTCTCCCCACTCTGAATCCCACACTCTCAACACCTGCAGTGATCTCTCCCTGGACTGGGATCCCCCGAAGGGCAGGCTGCTGTCTGATGGCTCTGCAGTGGGCCCCGCATTTCATAGGTGTGCAAAAACCATTTGCTGCAAAACAAATGCTGAAATACTCAACTCCAAAATCTAACTTGACTAATACTTTTTGTATGGAAGCCTTAAAAAAAAAAAAGAAAGAAAATGGCTGAGACAGTGCTGCAAGCAAACCTGACCCAAGTACATAGTGGCCATCCTGACTCTGCTGAAAGGTACTGAAGTGAATTGTGAAAAGTAAACAGAACTTTAAGTGCTCATTCAAGACAGGGGGTGGGTGGGGATCAGAACAGGTTGTGTGCTCCTGTGATCCACTTCACCTTTTCCATCAGTGGGGTATTCCAAGTTGTTATATGTACTGTACCTGAGCCAGTACATCTTGAAACTCTTCTCTCGTGAGAGGCAGCAAGAAGGTTGTGACAATTCTTCTCGGTTCACTCTTTGACACCATCAGGCTGTGACTGGTATCAAGCAGCTGAAAGGCTCTTTTCAGCTCATCTCCTTTTTCTGTAATTTTTTGAAATAAAATCCATTTGACAACCAGGAAGGACAGTATTGGATTTGCAACAGCTGTAGCTATAAAAGAGAGAGTTATTTATTAAACATGCTTTAAGCTAAGACACTAAAAGTCATTTCACTGTGAACTCCTGAAACAATATTTCTTCTGCTACACCTGGGTTTGCACTTCTATTACCTGACTTGCAATGGCAAGTCTACAGTCATTTCTTCATCTCTGAAATCTTGTCAGTCTAAAATAACAGTATTAACATTAGAAAGAAAAAATAAGGCAAAGATAATCTTCCTTATAAAGAATATGCATCATTACTAGTGAAAAAGATGGATATTTGAATAAAGTTAGTGAAGAATCAATATCACTTAAATGAATATTTAAAATATCATATTCACTTTTCAGCCCCTTGCCAGTTTTTGAGAAATGTGATTCTCAAATCTACACCATTTCCCTGGCAAAGACAAGGCAGAGGTGAGCATCAGCGGGGCACTAATGCAGGAGGGCCTGGAGCGCTCTCAGCTCCCAGGGCCCGCGCCTCCCAGGAGGAAAGGCAGCAGCATCCTTGTGGGGGGCTTCCACGAGGCGCACCCGCATCACCCCAAGAGAGCTGACACACCACAGGCCTCCCTGGCCTCCATCTAGAACAAAAACGGCTACAGAAACACCGAATCAGAGTACTACAAATCACCTCATGGTACCAATCACTATCATAAAACGGATCATTCCATTTTGATATCTTATAACCGACCAGGGAACAAGGGGACTAAGAAGAATGGTAGTTTGGTAAATCTATTTATCTACAAAGTTGGTGACCATAGCTTATTTAGTAGCTCTGCTTACACATTAAATTCTGAGTGTCCTGAACATTGCCTCATCTTTTGTGGACTTTACTCACAGGAGGGAGTGAGGGAAGGATGACTTTGGCTGCTTCCCACCAATTGAGAATTGCTTATCAAGCTATTAAATCTCTCCCATGTAAGGACAGTGTGGATTTAGTCTTGGGGTGATTTAGTCTTGGGGTGACCTGGACCAGATGATAAATTCAAAGGACAGGATAGGATGTCACAGCTCCAACATGAGTCACCCCGAGGGTGCTAGGGGATTCCCGCAACCCTGCAGGATGACTGAGCTGTCTTCTGTTTGAGGTGGTGCAGCAGAAAACGTCAGTGCCCCCACAGTCTGTGGAGCCCTGCCACATGTCCTAACTGAGACATGTGGCAGGTTAGCAGGTCCTGAGGCCCCTTAATCCTCCCCAAGGTGGCCCTGGCCATCACCGAGGCTCAGGGGTCCATGCCGGGTGCTGGGGATGCCCATAGCCTGCATGATGGAGAAGCCTCCATAACCAGGACACATGGAGACCCAGAAAAGAGGGTGGCTGGTTCGGGGTAACAGGATGAATTTCTCAGGAAAAGCTGCTGAGAGGGAAGAGGTAACACTTCCACTGGAACTCGGTGCTCCCGAGAGTGAGGGGCGGGCTGTGGAGGTGCTGGGGAGGACAGCTGGCCAGGCCAAGGGAGGACGGCACATGCAGAGGAGGCGTCGGCCAGAAGGTGAGCCTGCAGAGCCAGCACAAGCCAGCTGATGGCAGCCCTGTCCTCTGGCCTTGGGCTGTGGCCATGGGATGCCACAGTGGGGTGGTGTAATTGGTCACATACCCAATTTTCATTCATACACCTCTCTCTGGAATCACGCGGAGGAGGGACAAGAAGGGGAAGAGTGATGGGCTGGGGACACACTGGGTAATTACAGCTGCTCAGGCAAGTATTAATGCAGGTCTGTGCTAATGCGATGGTCATGGAGTGAAAATAGGAGTGAATAAAAGACATGTTAAAATAGACTAGTAGAGTCTACAGAACCTTCTGATTTGGTAGGCAAGGTACGGTAGGGTGAGCTGGATGGGCCTGTAACTACGGCAGAACTGACAATATGTGATTTCCAGATGGCATCACAAAAGGCATTAGAGCTTCTGCCTAGTCCTTCTAAGACGCTCACACCCATCAGCACGCTGTGAGGAAGCCACGTGGAGAGGCCACATGCAGGTGCTCTGGCCGACAGCCCCGGACGGGGTTCCAGTCACCAGCCACCACTGACTGCTGGCACCTGAGGGAGCCACCCTTCACAGGCTTCCAGCGCCCGACATCGCCGCTCCCTGCCTTTGCCGCTCCCCTGCTGAACTGCATGGAGCAGAGACAAGCTGCCCCTGGGACCTGCCCAAATTGCTGATCTGTGGGCAAATTAATATATTGCTAAATTTCAAGACTCTGGGGAAGTGTGCACATGGCAATAGATAACTAAAACAGAAGAAAAGTTTGTGGGAAAGTAATCAGTTCCATTTGGGGTATCTAAGTGGGAATGTCCATTTGAAGATTGACTACATAAATCTGGAGATCAGACAGGGTGGGGCTGGAGATGCAGTGCGGGAAATGGCCTTGGAGAAGCCGTGGGCAAAGCACGCCAAGCAGGAAAAGAAGGGAGTCGATGAAACACTGACTTATAAGGACGTGGAATTCATTCAAAAAATATTTACTGATCACCTATTTCAGCCACTGCTTGGGGCACTGAGAACCATGCAGTAAACAAGACAGGCAAGATCTGCTCTGGGACATTTAGGACCTGGAGGGGAGCAGACAGATGAGGAACAGTCAAGTAAGTGATGACGTAATGCAGACAGTGGCAAGTGTGGCAAAGACGGTTAGATGGAGCGAGGGGCAGAGCAGCAGGGAGCCATCGGGCAGGCAGTCCTCTAGGAAGTGTGATACTGAGCAGGATGGATGAAATGAGCCAGCCAGCCAAGACGCTGGAGTAAGAATGTCCTAACTAGGGAAAACAGCAACAGGCAAAGAGCGCCCGAGCAGGAAGGAGCTGGGTGCGCTCAGGAGAGCAAAGGCCAGTGTGTGCGGAGCGCACCTGTGCCGGTGAGGCAGAGGGCAGCGCCTGCTGAGATCGGGGTGGGTGACACTGCGGGGCCTGCACCAGGGCTGGGTTTTCCCCAACTGCAATGGGAAGGTCTGGGATAGTCCAAACCAAGGGAAGGCTCTTCCGTAACATATGTTGGTTTCTGGCTGCAAGGCTGAGAGTAAATCACAGGGGAGCAAGAAACGAGGAAAGAGCAGAGAGGAGGCAATTCTAAGAGTCTAAAAAGAGGTGATTGTGACTTGGACCAGGTGGTAGCCCTGGATATGGAAAAAATAATAGACAAGTTAGAGATGTAATCAAGGTACAGAGCAGACAAGGTGTCGCTGATAGATGGACTCAGCACGGGATAGGAAGAAAAAAAGAAGTCGCGGCTAATTCCCAGGTGTTGGACTTGAGGTGCCTCTTACTGAGATGGAGGACACTGGGAGTCAAGGGCTCTGTTCGCCGGCTCATGTTTGAAATGCCAATTAGATGAAGTCCAAGCAGAAAGTTCAGGGAAGTAACTGGAGATACGATCTGGAGTTTAGCCAGAATGAGCTACCGCTTTGGTTACAGGTGGGATGTAGGGGCATGGAGACAGATGCTCACCTTGGGCAAGCAGACAGGGAGGAGAGGATTGGGCACAGAGCCCGGAGGGAGAAGAAAGGACTTAAATCTCCCGTGAGACTTCCAAGCATGTCCAGATGCACAGGGCTCGCTCGATGCTTCCCTGTCCATTTCTGACTGTGGCCTGGAATCCCAGGAGCAGCTGATTCACACGGAGGAACTGCACACTTCAACACCAGTTACTGAACACCATTTCCCCCCAGTCTACGCCACCTGGAGCTCCTCCTCCTGCTCCCAGTATCATAGAGGGACCTCTCTTCTTAATTTATGTCTCTGTCTTGAAATCTCTTTTTCAGATTTTTCATGTATATTTTTAGTGGCTTTCCAAGAAGCCCTATCTTTGCAATCAATAATTCTAATTTAAAAGTATCAGCAAATATTGATTTGAAACTATTTTTAATTGCTTGAGGGAATACTTTTTTAATTTCACATGCTTAACGCAACTTCTGAGATGTAAAATGAAAGCCGAACTTGAAGAACCTGCTAGTGGGTGTACAGACTGACATAATCTTTCTGGAGGGCAATGTGACAACATTTTCTACATCCGTTTAGGATACAGAAAGTCACAACAGACTGTCACTCTCAGTCTAACAAAGAGAACAAGTAGGATAAAGCTAAGAATTACATGGTGTTTAAACCCAGCAGAGAACTGAGGACACAAAGAAACTAAATTCCAGAAAGGACAAGCCACTTCCACTCCTCAGAGACAAAGGTCAGAGACTCCTTTCATCTTTGTAAAGCCTTGGGAAGAGAAGCAAATTCATTCAAGACAGGAGTAAGGAAAGAACCACCCATGGTTTAGTGGCCACGTGTGCACTGGTGCGATGGATTCGCACCCCAGGGACATTGGTCACAGAGCAGGTCTGCACCTGTCCCCCTGGGCCTTCATGTGGGCACGTCAGTAGCACACCAAATCTGGGGCGAGGCCCAGAGCTGCATAATGTACCCCGAGGCTCACATGGGCTTCAGCCAGGGTCAGGCAGCTGTTCACCAAAGGCTGAGCACAGGTGGAGGAATGGAAGCAAGGGCCCCTGAAGCATATGGGCCTCACTGATTGTGCCTCAGTGGCCCACTGCAGAATGGAGGCAGGGCAGCAGGGCGAGAGACCTCCCAAGGGGCAGAAAGCGAAGGTCTGCGCTGGAGGACTAGGAGAGCTCCCCAGAGATGCTCCAAAACTGGCATCTGGACCGGGAAGCAGAGAGCCCCAGAATTTCCCAGTGCTTAGAGCTCAAAACCTGTTTAAAGGAAGCACTTGAAACAAGTGCAACCAGCTCCAGACACAGACAGCTCAGCTCAGAAATTAAGCTGAGACACGCATCTCACAGGAGCCTGAGAGAAAAAGGGGCATTCCTTTTTCTGGTGGTAAATATTAGTTACTTCTGTCTCTACTTTTTTTACACAGAGGTCTGGCATTAAATCTTTTTAAAACTGTAAGAAGAGTGAAATAAGAAAAGGTGCCTAATCAAGAACAAAAACAGTCATCAGAAGACCCACAGAAAGAACAGATGCAGAAATGTTCAGGTTTTTAAACTAAGAATAATAAATGTGTTAAAGAGATTAAAGGAAAAACTGACAATCTGCTAAACGTATGGAGGATTTCAGCAGAGAAATGGAAAGTATTTTTTTAAGTACATGAAAAGGTTAGAAATTTAAAATACCCTTATCAGAAGATTAAAAAAAAACATTTGATTTGCTTAATAGCAAACTGTATATAGTAGAAGAAAGGACTGGTGAATATAAAGTCAGGCCCATAGAAATGATTCAAACTGAAACATAAAGCAAGACACATTTTTAAAGGAAACGGGATATCAGGTATCTGTGGCTCACAGATTCACCCCATGAATTGTGCTTATTTAATATACGAGTTATATAAGTACATATCTCTCTCTCTCTCTCTCTCTCTCTCTCTATATATATATATATATATATATATATATATATATATATATATGGGCATCCATGGAATAGAGAGGCCGGCTGAACACTTAATGGTGACCACCTTTGAAGAGGAATAAGGTGCTAGGAGACATTATACATGTATATATGATTTTTTAGTTTGAAAAAGGAAAAATGATTCAACACATCAGTAATACTTCAGTAAAAATAAAAAGCAAATGACAAATGAAAAAAGACTCTGACGGCCCATAAGGCAGAAAAAGGGTTAATATCTTTACTACAAACAGAGCTCATGCAAATCCTTAAAAGACCAACCCACTGTAGATAAATGGGCAAAGGATAGGACAGGCAGCTCACAAAAGAAAAAGACATAAACCTGAAAGACTTGAGAATCACAGTTAACCTCGCTGAAGACATGCAAATTAAAATCACAATATGAAAATGTTTTTCATATCAAATGGACGAAATGTAGAAGATAATACTCTGTGCTGGTTTGCTTAGAAATGAGCACGTGTAACTGTCACCCGTGGGGATACACAGGTACAAACTTCCTATGGGTGATTTGGTAGCGCTCCCTAGAGCCTTGAGTGTGGGTGCCAAGAATCCCACTCTACTCGTCTTCCTTGTACTATCAGAAAGTGAGTTAAATAGACCAAGATGTGTCCAAAACACACGGTAGACATGGAGCTGTCAAACTGGAATGGACTTATGATTAATGATAAATCTGGGGGTTGGAAATTGCTAGTTAACCCCCACCACCCATTCTCCCCTCTTCCCTGAGAAGCATCCTGAGATCTGGGTACACATACAGCCACCCACAGTAGTCTATCTCCCCGGTTCCCTAGTGGATACACCCGACCATGGGATTAAAGTCTTGCCAATTGGAATTAAGTACAAGTGCCAAGGATGACTTCTGCCTCGGGTGCCTTTTCCCACTTACAAGGCAAAATCCAGCTCATCCTCTCATTGTGTCGCCTCAGGCGCTTTGGCTCCTTGGGTCACGTGCTCCCGGTGTCTTCTCAGTACGTGCTTCTGTTATGGCATTTGTCTCACTCCCCCGAAACTCTGTATCTGCCTCTCCACCAGGGCAGGCCCCCTGTTGGACCCACCTCTTTATCCTCAGTACTTAAGACAGTTCTTCTCATATCCTGAGGCTCAGAAAATGTTTGTGAATGAAGGACAGAAGAAAGAAAGAAACAACTGAATGAGCAAAGTAAAGGATGCATACTTTGGGGAAATTATAGGGTCAAATTTTATTGCATGAAAACTAAGTAATCCAAATGAGTTGAAAACTTACATCTATCCAAAAACCTGCACACAAATGTTTATAGCAGATTTTTTCATAATCACCGAGATGTAGAACAACCAAGGTGTCTGTCAAGGTGAATAGATAACTTGCGGTATGTCCATACAGAGGATATTATTCAGAGATGAGAAGAAAGAAGCCAGCACACCATGAAAAGACAAGGAGTCACAGTGCGCACGGCTGGGTAGAGGAAAGCCACCTGAAGGGCTGCGCCCGGTGTGATTCCAGCTATGCGCCGTTCCAAAAGAGGCAGAACTATGGATGTAGGAGAGAGATGAGCGGTCACCTGGGAATAGGGGAAGGCAGAGCACACGGGATTTTTAGGGCAGTGAAACTATTCTGTGTGATGCTGTAATAGTGGACACAGGTTATGATATGCTTATCAAGACCCAGAGAATATACAACACAAAGAGTGAGCTCTAACATAACTGCAGACTTTTAGTTAATGATGGTATTATCAATAACGGCTCCCCAACTGTAACAAATGTACCTCAAAAATGCAAGGTGTTAATAATAGGGGATACTGGGGGTGGGGAGCAAAGAGGTATATGGGAACTCTCTGTACTTTAGCTCAATTTTTCTGTACACCTAGAACTACGAAAAGAAGGTCTATTCTTACAGACTGCAAGAAGGGACAAGCGGTTACCAAGGGCAGGGGTTAGGGAGGGTGAGTGGGGGGGGAGGGAGGGAGAAGGGGATTAAGGGGCACTATAATTAGCACTCACAATACAGGTAGGTCACATGGAAGGCAGTGTAGCACAGAGAAGACAAGTAATGACTCTACAGCATCTTGCTATGCTGTCAGACAGTGACTGCAATGGGGGGTGAGGAATTGATAATATGGGTGAAAGCTGAAACCACAATGTTGTTCATGTGGAAACTTCATAAGATTGTACATCAATGATATTTTTTTTAATTTAACTTAACTGAAGTTAAAAACTAAGAAAAAAAAGAAAGTCTACTAATTAAAAAGAAAACTGAGTGAGGATGTATACTATATAACTGAGCTGAATCCATGGATTTTGAAATTCAAATCCCAATGTTGCCACTTAAAAACTACATAACTTCTGGGCAAGTGGCTTAATCAACCTGTGCCTCAGGTTCCCTGTAAAGAAATTAGGGGCAATAATAACAGAATCTACTTCATAGCTTTATTGTGAGGATTAAATGACAATCTGAAGCCTCCGTACAGAATCTGGTACATCCTAAACATACATTAAGTGATATCTACTGTTAGTAGTATTTGCTCATGAATACTTTCTTGAAGAAGAAGGTCTGCACATAATTTGGAAACCATTCTTTGAATCCACGCTACATGATAGAGAGTGTGGTCTTACACATGTGTATTTTCGTGTGCGAGGCAACAACGTATGCCAATGTGGTGTAATCATTTTGCACATTAAATCCCTGTGATACAAAAGAAAGCAGGTTATCTTTGAGTACACATTTCAAATGTGGCCAACCTCCTATCTGTTCCTTTTCTGAAAGAATAGCCAGAGGCTAAAAATGCTGCTAGTCATGACCTTCTTGCCAAGGTTTCAAAACCTGCTCTTAAAGTGAGCACAAAATTGTGGTTTTAGATTCACTTTTTTAGCACGTCCACTTATCTTCAAAAAAGGGAAGATAAAGAAGCTTTTGAAGAAAAAAATCCACCTGCATCTTGACTACCAGTGACTCATTTCTTTGGTGGACAGTAAAGAGAAAGTTTGGGTTCTCTGAGCTCCACTGTAGTGCCTCACTGGATACCCAACACCAGTCAGAGGCAGAGATGAAGACAACAGCGCTATAGGTGTCAATCTCTGTGACCTTGGCTTGGGCAATGTCTTTGAAACAACATCAGAAACACCAGAAACCAAAGAAGGAATAGGTTAACTGGACTTTATTACTTAAACAATTTTGTGCTTCAAAGGACACTATCAAGAAAGTGAAAAGACAACCCACAGCATGGAAGAAATTATTTGTCAACCGTATATCTAATAAGGATCTAGCATGTATAATATATCAAGAACTCTTACAACTCACTAATAAAAAAGAGAACCCAATTTTTAAATGGGCAAAGAATAAGAATGACACTTCACCCAAGAAGAGACACAAATGACCAGTAAATACATGAAAAAAAGCTCAATATCACTAGTCATTAGGGAAATACAAATCAGAACCACAAAGAGATACCACTTTATAGCCACCAGGATGGCAATAAGCAACAATAACAAGTATTAGTAAAGATGTTAGAGATATTGGAACCCTTACACATTGCTGATAGGGATGCAAAATGGTACAGCTGCTTTGCAAAATAGATTGGCAGTTTCTCAAAGAGTTAAACACAATTATGGTTATATGGTAACTACCATATGACCCAGAAATTTCACTCCCAGGCATATACTCAAGGGAATTGAAAACATATGTCCACACAAAATCTCATACACAGATGTTTACAGCAGCATACTGACAATAGTCAAAAAGACGAAATAACCCAAAGGTCCATCAACTGACAAATTGATAAACAAAAATTGGTCTATCCATTCAGTGGACTAAAAAAAAAAGGAATGAAGCAAGGATTCATGCTACACATGGATGAACCCTGAACACATTACGCTAAGGCAAACCCAAAAGACATATACTGTAGGATTCCACTTATATAAAATGTCCAGAGTGACCAAATCTGTGAGAAAGTGGTTGCCATGGGCTGGGGGGAAAGGAGAAATGGGACTGCTAATGGTTTGGGGGTTTCTTTTTTGGGGTGACAAAAATTACATAGTAGTAATGGTCACAAAATTTTGTGAATATACTAATAGTCACTGATTGCACACTTGAAAATGGATTAATTTTATGGTATGTGAATTAAATCCAATTAGAAATAAGGAGGGAAGAAAGGAGGAAGAAGAGGAGAAGGGGTGCAGGTGGCCGAGGGGGAGGAGCAGCCCTTGGTGGGCGGGAGGGAAGCTGGCCCCCTGGGCACTCTTGGCAAAGGCAGTACCTTTCCAATAATCTTTAAGGTAATATTTTACTTGGCGGTTATCAAGAATATGATTCAAAAACAGGCAGGAAGCAGGACAAAAGCCCGACATGCACACATACCCCAGAGACAGTCACAGGGGCACAGGGGTGTCTGCTCACACGGGCATCCTGGGTCCCGCCCAGGCTCACCACCTCTGGCTCCTCACCCCTGCCCCCACCAACAGAAGGCCCTAGTGTCAGCAGTCACACTGCTATTACATGCATTTATGAATTTATAAACTCATAGACTCTGCCAATCTGTGGTTTATTAGTGTTTAAAAAAACAGGAGAAATTTAGTCTGATTCATTCCTTCCTGGCCACTCTTAGCAATAGAACTAGAAACAAAAGTCTCCCTTAACTCACGTGAATCAAGAAGACTAAGGAAGTTTCACAGCACCAGTTTTCGAGGCTCCTAACTTCGCTAACCTTCTCAGAAAAAAAATTAAGGTTTCCTGCTGGACTTCACAATTAAATGCAAATGCATAATTATTTAATATTCAAAAATTGATGGATGTGTATGGAACTGTAGGAGCATAAAGAATCAGCCTAGGTGATACTCCTAAAGCCCTAGATTTGAAGAATCTAAAGTTGTCAGGGTTGCAGAAATGAATGAGAATTATTTTTAATGTGTAAGATATCCACACTGGCTGGTGCTCTGCTTTACTTCTCTTCCTCTCTTTACCAGCATGGCATCCGTCTGGACCTGTCTTATTTGCGTAGGTCTCCATAGGTGGGTCTCTGTGTGAAGAAGGATATACAGCCTTCTTCAACTAGGTAAATTTAACTGAACAGAAACCTAGAATCATAATGTGTAAGTTTCCAGAAGAACATGGACTGGTATGTGTTCATACAGTCAAAATGTATTTATTAAGCTCCCTTTTAGAAGTTCGGGGGTCAATGAACAAAACTGGAAAAATCACGGATCTCCTTATATTCTAATACTGGAAGACAGACAATAACTAAAATTAGTAAATTATGTAAGTGAATAAGTACTATGAACCTAAATGGAGCAGAGCAGGTGACACTGAAGGAGCCCAGGAAGGGGGCAACAGTTAGGGTCAGCAGGCCTGGTGAAGGACAACTGAACTCCACTCTGAGTGATGTGGGAAGCCCTTGAGGGTTAAATACAGAGAAGAGGGTTAAGTAAGGGTTATAATCTAGCTTTGCATCTGAAGGATCCCTCTGGCTGTATTTCAAGAATAGACTTACAGGGGTAAGGTAGGTAAGGGAGGAAAGAAGGAGACCAATTACAAGCCCACAGCAAAAATCTAGGCAAAAGATGGTGGCTTGGACCAGGGTGGTTTTGGTGAAAATGTTGAGAAATGATACCAGATGTATTCTGAAGGAACAGTTGCATTTTCTTACAGATTTGACTGGCATTCAAAGAGAAAGTTTGGATGAAGCAGCCGTGAACTAAGTTGGGCAAGACTACAGGTAGACAGTTTTGAAGGGGAAGATCAAGAGCTCCATTCTCGACATGCCTATCAGACATCCAAGGGGAGATAATGAATAGGCAGTTGGATATATGAGCCTGAGTTCAGAGGACAGACTGGGGCTGAAGATATAAGTTTGGGGGTTGTTGGCATATAATGTATATAAAGGTATGATATCAGATAAGCCCACCAAAAAAAGTAGATGTAAAAAAGAAAAGATGCAGCAAAGGACACCATCAATAGAACAAAAAGGTATCCCACAGTATGGGAGAATATATTCATAAATGACAGATCCGATAAAGGATTGACATCCAAAATATATAAACAGCTTACATACCTCAACAAACAAAAAGCAAATAATCCAATTAAAAAATGGGCAGAGGAGCTGAACAGACAGTTCTCTAAAGAAGAAATTCAGATGGCCAACAGACACATGAAAAGATGCTCCACATCGCTTGTCATCAGAGAAATGCAAATTAAAACTACAATGAGATATCACCTCACACCAGTAAGGATGGCCACCATCCAAAAGACAAACAACAACAAATGTTGGCGAGGTTGCGGAGAAAGGGGAACCCTCCTACACTGCTGGTGGGAAGGTAAACTAGTTCAACCATTGTGAAAAGCAGTATGGAGGTTCCTCAAAATGCTTAAAATAGAAATACCATTTGACCCAGGAATTCCACTTCTAGGAATTTACCCTAAGAATGCAGCAGCCAGGTTTGAAAAAGACAGATGCACCCCTATGTTTATCGCAGCACTATTTACAATAGCCAAGAAATGGAAGCAACCTAAGTGTCCATCAGTAGATGAATAGATAAAGAAGAGGTGGTACATATACACAATGGAATACTATTCAGCCACAAGAAGAGAACAAATCCTACCATTTGCAACAACATGGATGGAGCTAGAGGGTATTATGCTCAGTGAATAAGCCAGGCAGAGAAAGACAAGTACCAAATGATTTCACTCATATGTGGAGTATAAGAACAAAGAAAAACTGAAGGAACAAAACAGCAGCAGAATCACAGAACCCAAGAATGGACTAACAGTTACCAAAGGGAAAGGGACTGGAGAGGATGGCTGGGAAGGGAGGGATAAGGGCAGGGAAAAAGAAAGGGGGCCTTACAATTAGCATGTATAATGTGGAGGGGGGTACAGGGCGGGCTCTACAGCACAGAGAAGACAAGTAGTGATTTTACAGCATCTTACTACCCTGATGGACAGTGACTGTGAAGGGGTATGTGGGGGGGACTTGGTGAAGGGGGGAGCCTAGAAAACATAATGTTCTTCATGTAATTGTAGATTAATGATACCAAAATAAAAAAAGAAAGAAAGAAAAGGTGCCAGAGCCTCCCCCTGGGGTGCTCCAACATTCAGAGTTCAGGAAATGGGAAAGAATTAGCACAAGAGAGAGGAAGAGCAACCAGGGAGGTGGAAAACCGGGAGGCTGGCATGTCCTGGAAACCAAGTGAAGAGAGGGTTTCCAGGCGGGTGTGGGGCAGCGTCCCCTGATAATGCTACATGCTGATAATGTCAGGTGAGGGCCAAGAATTGCCCTTTGGGTTAAGCCATGAGGGAACGACCAATAACCCTAACAGTAGTCCTACTGATGGCACTGGGCATTTGTGGGTGCAGGGGGCACCTAAGTAAGTTAACAGATAAATTCAGGGGAAAAGAATTAGTGACAATAAATAAAGACAATTATTTCAAGGAACTCTGCCATAAAGTCGAGAAATGGTGTGCTAACTGGAGGAGGGATGGGGGTCAGGGGAAAAATTTCTTTAAGATGGAGAATGAGTAGCATGTTTGAATACTCCTGACAGTGATCCAGGAGCGAGGCAAAGAGTAATGAAGCAGCAGAGCAAGGAGAGAACTGCCGGTTCCCACGGGTTTGCCAGTAGACAGCAGCTCAATTCATGGATGAGCCTTTTTTCTGGAGCACAGACAGTTCACCCATCATGACAGAGAAGTCAGAGAGTGTGTGGCCACAGAGGTGGTGTGGACAGCTTGCAGCAGTTCCTTTCTGCTTGGGCAGCGCTTATATTTTCTCAGTGAGATAGGAAGTTGGGTCATCGCAGTAAGTGAGGATGGGGAGGACTGTCAGAATTAAAAAGGGGATAGGAAAGAAATGGTTGTCTAGGAGAGAACACGAGGAGAGAGGGAGAAGTACAGTGATTGCCAGGGAGTCTTTAGGAGCCCATCTGAGGTCAGGGACATGAACTTAAGAGCCAGTATTAGGAGGTGGAGAGCTGGATTTAATTCAGGTTGGGGTTTTGGAAAGTGAGTGTGACACAGGAAGGTGAAGGTGTGTGCACAGGAAGTGACGACATGTGCACGTGTTACTCAGAAAGGGACGCCAACAATGATGGTAATTATAACTGTAACTGACATAATTGGACATGGCTGAAGCTAAGAGACAAAAAACTCAAGCTTATGAAGAGCTTTAAGAAGGAAAAATATTTTAATTCAATTAGCACTTATTGGGGACTAACTAGGCCAGGAAATGTGCTTAAAATTTATAACCACCTGTCACTGAACCCTCCCCATGCCCAGTCACTTATGGCTCCTCCCATTTCATAGGTGAGGAAACTGATGCTCAGAGTAGGCAAGCAATTTGCCCAGGATCACACAACTGCTTAGCCCAGAGCTGGGTCCTGGAAGAGAGCTCTACGCAGGTATCAAATTTGCATGGTTGCCAATGGCCAAGGCTTTCCTATTGCTTTTCACAAAAGTAATAACAAGCTCCTTGAAGGCAGTGGCAACCACAGGTGGTTCAGAGCACCCGTATCCAGCCTCATCCTGTTCTCCAAGCACGTGGGGAAGAGCTGCTGTAACTGCATCCCTTGTTGCAGTTGTTGCCGATACAAACAACTGCCTTCTTTATTTTATCCATAAATTTGCTTCCTAATAACAGTAAGGCATGCCAGGGCTTTGGCCTCATGCCTTATTACGCCACCTGAGGAGTGAGATAATCACCCAGAAATGTACTGCCTGTTGTGCATTTTATTACTTGAATACAAAGCGATTCAATTCAAGGAACACTTAGTCAAAGACAGCATGGAAAAAAATAATAATCATATGAAAAGTAATTCCTCCTAATGCTACTGAGTACACTGCAGGGAATAATCCTCTTCCAGTGGGAGAATGGTCTAGATGACCTGTCGGGTCTTCTCTGGCTCTAATTTCTTCCAACTGCAGGATTTTAAGAGCTAGTGAGACTTCAATTACAATATGAATATTCCAAAGAGCAAAATGGAGCCTATTTGTGTGTTCGACTTAAACATTCTGGGTATAAGCATCTGCCCAGCAACAATTCTCTCAGTGATTCATTCTTCAGCAAACACTGCAGGCCATTCATTGGTAGGCTGGATGAATAGAAAAAGAATGACCCACCTGACCCTCACCATCTAACTCAGGATTTAAGGAAAATGGCAACATATTTTAAACGTCAGAAACAAGGTATCCACACAGCATATCCAAGTACACTGATGTAGCAAGAGAAATTCACCAACACCTTGTCTTCCCGGATTTGATGAGATGGGAACTAGATCAGCCCATCTCAGGGGTGGGATTAGACTTTACCCAAGAGATGCTGCCATCAGTTCATCTCAAGGGGAAAAGAGCTATTCCATTTGTAGTTTCCTCAAGCAGAAATAATATGGTTTTTTATTGTTATTAAGACCTTTTTTTTTTAAATGCATTTGCTATTATTAAAAATTAGTTTTAAAAAGCTGCTGAAGCATACATAGACATGTATGTAGCTTTGAAACCTTGGACCTTTCTTAGAAATGCAAATTCTCAGGCCCCACCCAAACCAGAGTTTTCTGGGGGTGGAGGCCCAGCCATTTGTGTTTTAGCAAGTTAAGACCCCTGCTTTAGAAGAACCTGAAGTTGATTCATAAGTATGAGTCTATAGTTTTTTAAGGATGCTCCTCTGTAAAGTTCCCCTGCTTACCACCAAAACGAAGTTAAAAGACAGCAGATGTTACATTTAAGTTATTCTGCTAGATTCACCTAGCAGTAAGTAGGTTCATCCAACAATAACTAGGTTTACCCAGCAATTACTAGGTTCACTCAGTAATAACTAGATTCGCCCAGCAGTAACTAGGTTCATCCAGTAGTAACTAGCTTCACCCAGCAATAAGTAGATTCACCCAGCAATAAGTAGGTTCACCCAGCAATAACTAGATTCACCTAGCAATAACTGGGCACCTATTTTGCTGGCCATTGGTAAGTCATCAACCTCATGACAACGTTGTGATTATCCAAATTTTTAGATGTGGAGATTCACAAGTTGATTTACAAATATATTCCAAATTAAACATCAGAGAGAAACCAAATTTACTTATGAGGGCAAGACCCAAACTCTCCTGAATCTAATGCTGAGCTTTTTGCCCAAATGTGCCAGGGCTGTGTATGTGTGTGTAAGCACACATACCCCCACATGTGCACATTGAGTGACTTGTGTGCATTCTTATATAAACACATAGATAAGGACATGAAGTTTGCATATATTGATAGAGTAATAAAATCTGTCAAGCCTCAAGGATGCAAACCTTGTGTTTGCAAAGCAGTCTAACCGTTCTGCAACCTACTCAAAAGAACATGTAGAAAATTAAAAACAAGTTATCTATGTAAATATCTAATCAAATATTAGTATTCTGGGGATCATGCTGCCACCATTTGAAGGCAAGTCCCATCTTCCTCAACACAGCCTCATACTCCCTTAATATCTTAGACTTTGCTGGCAACCCCTAGTCAGGAATTATAAGAATGCAAGTTGATTTACAAAATATATTCCAAATGATAGGGTATTGTAAAAAACAATTTAGCCAGTCATCTGCATTCAATTTAGCAGAAAAATCCATGATTATAAACTGACTTGCCTCTCTGGCCTTCACGTCACATGGCTGAGCCACAGCATTCCTCTGCCAAGGGCCTCCCCCTTATATCAGGGTCTCCTCAAATCCCATGCAGGCTCTCATCTTCCTCCCAAACCTCATTTTAACAAATACCTTCTCTTACAGTATAAATCTACCCACACACACTATAAGACATACCCTCACAAACTCAGAAATCAAGTTAAAAATATAACACGAAACTCTCAAATTTAATATATTTTAATGGAGTAGTCTATCACTATTATAAATGATAATTATAAACACGCCAAAACATAAAAACGTGTTTAGGACAATGTTAAGAGAAAAGTACAGGGGAATATATGCTATGAATACAATGATATAAAAATAATTGTTGCATGTGGACAGGGGTTAGAAGATGTGACAAAACAGCTACGTTGGGATGGTAAAGACATCTATTTTTTATTTTGAATGCTCTTTAATAAATGTATCACAGCATATTACTATAATGTGCCTGCCAGGGCCTCCCAGGTGTCACAGGATCTGGCTCCTACCTGATACTCTTCCCACCTTGCATCCCATGTGGAGAGAAAATGAAGGTTCCTACGGCCAGGATTCTCACCTGGCCCCAGTGAGCTTGCTCACTGCACACGTGGGGAATATGTTACTACTGACACTATAGAAAGAGCTCCACCCAGTGCTCTGGGCTGCAGGAGAGCAGAGGCTGGAGTGGTGGCAGCGCCAAGGACAGAGACTGACACGGCTGTGGGGGCAGAGAGGCTCTGATGCAGAGACCAGCTTGCTGCATGCAGACTTGCTGAGGCACACGGGATTCTAGCACTTGACCTGCCACCATGGGAATAAAGTTGCGTATAAACCCTTTCATCCCAAGAACATTCCATTGTCATTTTTCAGTCTCACCAAATCAAGAGTGAACATGTCTGGGGCTGAAACCCACTGGCAAAATGCCAAGGTCCGTTCTCCAATGCCTCTCACCCCCTCCATCTCCTCTTCCCCCCTCCAGCTCCTGTGCGCCTGTCCCCGAGAGAGGCCTCCCTCCCCGCCCTGCCCGCCCTGCCCACCCTGCCTTGTGGAGTCTCTCACTGAAGCCTGTCCTCTGCACCGCACTCACCACATGGGTAATTACACTTGTATTTGGGAAATCGTTAACTTGGTGACAGGCTCCATGAAATAAAATGGGGTTTTTATACCACTGTACCTGCAGCCCCAGAGCACCCAGCACTTAACTGGAGCTCCACAAGTACTGATCAAATTAGTGAATGAAGGATTTTCACAGCCCTGCCATTCAAGGAGCAGTCTTCTCCCAACACACACACGCGTGTGGGCACACACACACACACCCGTCCATCCACTCCTGGATCTTGTCTAGGATCGGCACTCTCTTCCCCTCCATCCAACGTAGAGGTTCCGGCGTCATCCAGTGCCTCCCTCTTTCATCAGTTGACACTCGTGACCCATGTGACTGCTCAGTGTCTGCTCCCTGTTAGACCATGAATGTCATGACAGCAGGGACCACAATCTCATCGTGGTGGCCCAAAAAATAATGAATCTTGAGTTTAATTGGATCGAATATTGTAGTTTTGTGATCACTTATGTCAGCACAAATGCCTTGCTGTTCCACCCAGCACACCTGAAGAAAAGGCTTAGCTTGTTCTGTTTGTAATGTGCTTTCTCTGTCATGATACAAAAATCTCATTTCAGAAAGTGTCTCAGAAATCTGCTCTTACCTAATGAACATTCTCAGACTCGCTACCACAGCCAAGGTGATGACAGATACGGCAACAGGCAACAGAAAAACAAGTTGTGTCGGGGACATTGACCGCACATGGCCTGTCAAACAGCTGTTCCATCTCAAAGACTGATTCACTGGCAGCCTTTTAAATGTAAGAGCTGGAAACCATTACGTTCTCTCCCCCAGCTCCTGCGAGCAGACAAGGAGTGTTTAACACATCCTATTTATAGTGCAGCCAGGCCCAAGCAAGTCCTGGGGGGCTGGCGGAGGCAAGTCGCGGGGGCGTCCCAGCCTCCGGCTCCAGGGAGGGAAGCTTGGCGGCGGCTGCCACCTATAGGAGGAAACGGGAATCTGGCCGCAGGAAACCCGCGCGTGCAGCGGCCCCGGCCGCCCGGCAGCTGAAGCAGGTTTCATCGTTTTCTGAATTCGGTTGTCTAAGATCTGTGGGCATGTTAAGCACCACATTAAGGACATTCAGCTTTCAAATGTATGCGCTCACAATTATTGATAAGATAAATTTGTAAGTTCCCAGGCAATTTTGGTACAAAAATCAGCATGGAGTCGTTTGCAGCGTGAACGACTGCCACCAGCCAGACGGCAGCGACGCGGCGTCAGCGGCCCTGCACCCGAGGCCTCGCCCAGCGCCGCCCAGCGCGGCGAGCTCCCTGCGACCGCGCCGCCGGCGCCGCGCTGGGAAGGACGCGCGTCCTCACCTGGCTTTGGCTTTGCCCGAGGCGCTGCTGCTCGCTGCCGCTGCGCTCGCCTTAGTGCTGTTTCATTTCCTTCAAGTGAACTATTTCTGAATTTGTGAATTCTGAAAAATAAGAGAGCAATGGGGTTAGCACAGATTGGCAGACAGATTTGCTTATTTAGCTAATCAAGCCTCAAGAACAGAGCCTGTGGGTCTGCAAAATAATCAACTGATTTTGCAAGCTACTGGAGAATTGTGTCAAAATCCTCAGGCAGGTCTGCTACATGAATTTCACACCAAATTTTAGGTTTCCCAGGTGGAGATATTTTATGTCAGCACTACATGAGCATCACTCCTCTTCCCCTGTCTCGATCACACTCACACACCACCCACAAACCCCCCAACAACACACGCACACACACAAATACCCCCACTGTGGCCCCCTGTTTTCTTCACATCAGCCAGAATAATCATTTTTAAATGGCCTTTGGTGGTCCCTCGCCTGTGGCCTTCCCACACGGAAGCCTATTGTTCATACGCTGTAGCCCTGTGCTGGGGCCACCCACCCATCTCCCTACTCTGCCTAATGCACTCCTCCTTGTCCCATAGACCAGGAGTTCCCAAACTTGGGTGTCCATCAGAATCGTCCAGAGGGCTAGACAGAAACAGACTGTGGGCCCAGCCCCAGATCCTAACTCTGGATCGAGTCTGGCTGAGGTGGAACCTGAGAAAGTGCCCTGCTGACAGGTTCCCCGGGCACACTGCTGCCTGGACACTACGCTTTGAGAACCAGTGCCACGTCTCAATTCAAATGCCACTTCCTCCGGGAGCCCTCCTTGACAGCCCTACACTAAGCCGGGTCCCCATTACACACTTCCACAACGACCTCTGCGGTCCTTCACAGCCCTTAGCCCCACCTGTAATGACATCTATTTGAATGCTCATCTCCCAGCAGACTTTTAAGTTCCAAGAACAGCCAGGGCCAAATTAATTTATACATCACTACACTCCCAGATCCTAGGCCAGGACTAGTGTTCAAAGGTGTTCAAACTCACTGGCTGAATGAGTGAATCTGCTTCCACTCCCAAACCTTGGTAAGTCAAAGTAGAAACCCTGCCTTTGGCCTCTCGCCTCTAGCCCTCTTCGTAAGCAGCAAGCAAGCAACTACTGTCCCCATTTTACCTGAAAAACACATCGTAAATCTATTCCCTGTCCCTCTTTACCCTGAACACCACTGCCCCTGTTTATCCTCATTCATCTGGATTACAGACATAGCCCTGTAAATTTCTTCCAGGCCTCCAACTTCTTCCTCTATTGCCAGGATTTCTTTCTAAAGCACAGATAAAGTTATGTTACTCCCTGGTTTAAAATGTGCAATGTAAGACTATATGTGTTAAAGTTTCATAGCACTATGTGCCAGGAAAAAAAAAAAATGAGTGTGTGTGAATCTGGAAAAATCTGAATAAAATCTGTAGTTTGTTACTAATACTGTCCCAATGTCCCAGGTGATATCCTGGTTTTGATCACTGTACCATAGTTATTCTGTGAGAAGTTATCGCTAAAGGGGAGCTGGGGGCACATAGGAACTCTGTGCTGACTCTGCAACTTTTTGTGAATCTAAAAAAAGTTATTGAGTTAAAAAAAAAAAACATGCAATACTTCTCCAGGGCTTACAGGCTGAAATCAAACTCCTAAATGTGGAATACAAGGTCATTCACATCATTAATAACCAGGCCCCAGGCCACTCTTCCAGATACGACAGCTCCATGCATGCTGAATTTTTACACAGTCCTCCAAACACACCAGGTAGTGCTCACTTCTGAGTTCTGGCTCGAGCATTTGCTACAATTTTCTTCCTCCTTTTCTACCTGGCACACTTCAAGTCAGCTTTCAAGACTGAGGGTACATCCCCTCCTTCATGAGGCCTTCCTATCCTCCCCAAACAAAAGTAATCATACCTTTACAGAGAATTTGGTCTCATAGTCTTGATGTGCCAGTTGTTTTGTTTAATAAACAAAAGGAAAAAAGGGTAAAAGGGTAAAAGGTAAAGCCATTACTTTGCTGGGAGTCTGGCAGTGGGGGAAGGGAGACACACAGTATCCGGTATTGATACCTCCCAGTCCCTCCTCTATTTTCACTTTGATTATCCACCTCCAGATGTTTCTGTTGGCTGCTTATCTGTGGCCCCTGCTAGTCAGTGAACCCCTCCATCCAGTGGAGAGATGGGTTCACTCATCTCTTTACACTCAGCACCCACTGCACAGGCTGGCACGCACTCTGTTCATCTTTGCTCTCGATAGACCACAGCTATCAACACCTCATACAGTGAGGCAAGAAGCTTGAGCTAATTTTACCCTTGGTTTTGGAAGCTAAACAATGTTCTGTTTATGAGCAAGGACCTGTGGCCAGACCTATAGGTCATCCCAGGCTTTACATCATCCTCAGTTTAGGTTTTCTAAATAAAGAGGACTCTGAGGCACTTATGACTGTGATTACCTCAGAACTTGGTGAGGTAGAAATTAGGAAGGATCATAAAAACAAAGCCAAGCCCTTCAAACAAGCACCAAGTCACAGACCATCAGATACACTTCCTAACCACATGCAAAAACACAACTAGTAGGCTATTATCACTGATATTTTTGTTTATTTTCCAGGTAAGTATTGATGTCCAGTTTTTAACAGATGCTATTTATATCACAATTGTAACAAAAGTGCCATCCATCTGCCTTGGCATCCAGAGAAAGCATAATTCAACACAAGAGTGAAAAACGTGTGCAGCCAAACAGAAATGGCATCAGAAGCAGAAACTGTTGGAGCTGGTATCGTGATGGCAGGGGGTGGGGGGAGCAGAAGGGGATTATCACTTGACTAAACTGGAAAAAGTTGTAAGCAACACAAAGGATTTTGGCAGTTAAATCCCAATATTTGAGAAAAATCTTCTCTTTATTCTGATATCAAATGGATGTTTTATTATATTTTGGGACACACACCCTCTAAAGTTCCCTTTTCAGCCTCCCATATGCCCACTTAGTCATTTACTGAGGATCTACACTTTGGGGCAATGGAGAAAAGAAGGGTTTGAAGTCAAGAAGACTGGGTCAAATTGGTTCCACTATGTACCATGCAAACCTCCAAGTTAATTAACCTTCTCCTGACCCAGTTTCTTCATTTGCAAAATGGAAATAACATCTCCTTTAAAGCAACTACTCTGCACCTGAAATCTAGGGACTGTCTAGACCATCTAGGAGGTCTCCGAGTGTGCTTTTGTAGATCTTCAAACTCTCTAAGATTAAATACAAAAGTGAAATGGTTTCTCTAGAGAGTATGCATTGCTTTCCCCAGCTTCTCAGGGGGCAAGTGACCCCAAAACGGTTAAGTGCCACAGCTCAAAAGGCTGCCAAAAGATCACAGCCAATGAATACCTGACACACAGTAGGCTGTGTTCATTATTTGGCGGCCATTATTGTATTTAAGTCCTGAGAATGTGCAGAAGGATAAATCAGAGCACAGGGAAGAAGTAGGTAGACAGACACAATGTAAGGAGCTGAGTGTCAGCTCAGGGTTTTACAGAACAACAAAGAAGGACAAACCAAAGCCTGTCTAGAAAAAACAAGCAGGAGAATGTGACAGGGCAGAGGCACTAGAGTGTAGGACAGTGACATGACCAGCATAGTGGTGTCTGTGATGCCTAGACAGGCCTTGGCATATGGCAGGTGCTCAGTAATTGTTAAGTAAATGAGCAAACAAATGACAGGAACCAACTGGGACAGGAACCATTTAGAAGGTCTCAGGGGAAAAATAAAATTCAGATGGTGTTACTGAAAACTCTTACTCAGAAATCCTTCATTTCAAATATTCCATACAAATGCAGTAATTTGCACTCTCTCCCTAAATAGGGAGGACACCGAGCCTACACCTTAGTCAGTAGCCATCGAGCTCTGCCTAGACTTTGTGATGAAGACCTAGGTATTAGAAAAGCTTTAGTTTTCTAGTGGAATTAAAAGGACTTATTTGCCTGAACAAAATGAATTCAATTATTTTTCATTTCTTTTATTTTTCCTTTTTTTTTTTTTGAGTTGACAAGAAGCTCACAACTAAATTTGCAGCCTGACTGTATTAATCATTATGGACAATATGAGTATTCTCTTTCCTCCTGATGCCATTTTCCTATTCTAATTGTATTTTTCATGATCCTGATTCACATGTTTCTACCTTATCATATTATATACATATTCTTACTAGTCATCTCAAAGCCTTAGGGGACTTGCGGAGTAATCAGGTATATTTGTGAGTGCTAGAAAGTACTTGTCAAGAACCCAGGTTCTACAACCAAGCAGTCCTGGAGTAGAAGCCCCACTCTACCACTTACCTGCTTTGTATTCCCTTAACTTCTCTGCATCCCTGTTGCCTCATCTTTAAAATGGGAATAGTGACTGTTCTTTTTCATAAGCAGGCAGTAAGGACTAAATTGTAAAATGTATGTGAGGCTCCAGGCTGTGCCTGGAAACACAGCAGGTGCTCAGTAAGTATAGCGTGCAGCAGCAGTAGTGTTTGTAGTAGAAGCCCTATTAAAACTGCAGACAAATAGATGGAGAGGGAAAGAACACTGGCATCCCAAACAAAGTAGCAGGAAAGGCCCAAACCAAGAGAGAAAGTGGGAAGCAAGGCCCTCTAGTTCTGGAAGTGTATTCATACGTTACCTGTCCTCACAGGGCTTTTCAAACATCTCTCCTCCCTTTACATCTCTTCTTCCAAATAGTGTGGATATCCTGGGTAGCAATGTATTGAAAGTGAATACATACTTAAAAATCACAAGAACCCAAGTGATATAATTGTGCAAGCCTAGATTTGGGGTATTTATAGATAAATATGTTTTACAAAAAAGATCAGCTCACTGTGGTATTTAAAGGAGAAAACCAATTGTTAGCTTCTAATCTCACTCAGTTTCTTATCTCTACCATATCGATTATTTCACAATCCTAGCAGCGGAAGGAGTCATCCAAAAAAACCTTCAGTGACTCTCAACATCTACTAACCTTAAACATTCATTCTCGATACACACCTGTAAAGAAGCTCTATTAAAGCAACTGTCTTTTTAACAGCCAGTGGCCTCCTGGTAGATTCCTGCTCTGGGCCGGCATCAGGCTACTGAACTTCCTCCAGGAGCTGGTTCTGTCTCCATATGCCAGTCGGCTGTAGGAGTCACATTATGGGTGCTGTAGAGATCTCTGTGCATAGGGAAGAGGTGGATGGCTGGAAAAGGGGAGGGGAAAAGCAGACAAAGTTGGAGAGCAAATTTAAAGTCTCAGGTAAGCATTTCTTGACAAATACCTACAATAAAATCCTGTCCTCAAGAAGCTTGCAGTAAGATTGAGTGGGAGGCAAATGTGTTCACAGATAATCAAAGGGGTCATGCCTGATTCACCTTCCAACCCTCAGAACTTTGCCAAGTGTTTGTTGAATTGAAAACAGAAGATAAAAAGATGAAGGAACTGCAGGATGTGAAAATGGAACTTATTTAAAGCATTTCTGTAAGTGTACCCATTTAGGTACATATACAACTTAAGGAACGTTATTAAATTACTCTTCTTGAAAGTGAAGTAAGAGTGCTCTTTACAGGGGCGAGGCATCCTAAAAGGCACAGCTTTTCAGGAGAGAAGGGGACTGCAGGGGTGATTTAACCAATGATCCCAACTAAGCTGTGTGCAACAGAACATATCACAAAGTGCTCCCAAGCACAATTTCTGAGGAAGGCAAGGATAATCGTGTGCAGTCTGAGAAGAATGTTCTAGAAGGACCAGAGATTTTTGACATGAGACAGAAATGCTGAGTTTGAATTAAGGCTCTGCAACTTCCTCGCTGTGTGATAGGCATTACCGCACATTTCCCATATGACCCTCACAGATCCAGGGAGGAAGATGTCACCACCACCTTCCACGTTGTTTATGGTGTCTTCCCCCAAAGCCACGGAAGCTCCGTGGGAACAGGACCTTTCTATTCGCCTCAGAGCCTGAGTAGCTCTGAGTGACCCAGAGCCCACCACCGCGCCTGGCACAGGCGGGCGCCCCCAAACACGTGCTAAATGAGGGAACCTATGCCATGGATGAGGGGAGGCTCCGTGTCCCAGGGTGGGCAGCAGCCGTCTTGGAGCTAAGGGACCCTCAAAGCTACCCGCCCCGGGCCCTCCTCCGCCCTGCGGTTTGCGCGCGGCCGCCGAGAACGCGCGCGGGCTCTGGGCGCCGGGGCCGCGCCACCTTACCCCGGCCCGCTTCGCGATTCGCACAGCACAGGGACACACCTACGCTCGCGGACCCCCGGCCGCTCGGTCGCAGAGGCCCAGCCCACTCGGCGTCTCTAGGACGCTGTTGCCCGAGCGACGACGACACTCGCTGACTGGAGAGTGAGACTCCGCACCCAGCAAGAAGCGGAGTTTCGATTGGCCAAACCGAGTACACAAATGCACGAGCCGAGGGGCGTGGCCAAGCTCGTCTGTGGCTCCGCCTCCGCGGAAAGAACTTCCGCCAGAAGGCTGGTTTCCAGAGCGCGGGAAGCCACCGGGAGCCGGGGAGACGGGCGTCTTGGAATCCTGTTACGTGGCCTTCGCGTGGGCTGGCTGTCGGACTGGCCCCGGCAAACCGCTGTGAACCGCGTGGTGTGCGGGAAGCCAGCCTTCTCCAGGGAAGCCGACTCCTCACGTGTACAAAACACGCGTGCGCACTGGGGCGGCGTCGGCGTGAAGGGACGACTGCATTAAAGCCCCCACCACATGCTGCGGCCTTCCCAAATGTTAGCGCCTTTGGCGCCTGTGATTGCTGCGTTCTTCGGCGGGTCTAGGCCGAGGACTCGAGAAGGCGGGGCCAGCCGGCCTTACCCGCACTGGACCCGCGCTACATCGGGCGTCGCCAGGAGAGCTGGTTGCTACCCACCCTCAGGCCGAACGGAGGCTCAGTGAGTCCTGCGGACGATACCGCTGCTATCATCAGCCGATGTCGCCGGCCCTGAGGGGGCACTTCCCTTTGCCAGGCACCCATCAGAGTACTTTGCTTGTCATTTAACCTTCCCCTGTCTTTGCAACTGGCCTGTGAGGTAGATGCTGTAATTGTTCCCATTTTATAGGTAAGGAACTGAGGCACAGAGAGGGTGTTTTGTGCAAGGAAGCACGACGAGTCAATGGCAGAACCAGAACCAGAGCCCAGGCAGGCAGGGCCCCTAGTCCATGCTGAGGAATTCCCTCCTACGTTTCTGTCAACAGAAGCTGCAGGGCCCTGCTGAGGGTTGGATGGCTTCTGGTCCCTGCTGGGCAGTCTGACCACACGTCGCTGGCACCTGGTTTCCCTACTCACGAGTCATGTCACATCTGCTCCCTCCTCGCACCTGCCACACCATTACCTCTTCACCCCTCAGATCACACCGAGAAGACGAATCCCTAAGAAGGCCGCACTCGTGTTGTCCCGCAACCACTTTGGCAGCCTTCTCTTCTTTTGCTCTTGTTCCAAGAAATGAAGGGTGGCTTTTCACAGAGGCTCACCCCTCCTCTTGTGTCCTAAATCCCATCCCAACTCTTGGGTTTTATTGATCACACCAACAGTTCTCAAAAGTGTGGTCTGGGAACCCATGGGGGTTCTCAAAACCATTTTCATGGCCATGTTACCTAACAAGGCCAAACTTGGGTCCACCCACCCAGCAAAGCAAGCCAAACACTGACACTAATGCACAAATTCCTGAGCTCCCTGTTGGGTTACAAGCAGGGGTTTTTAAGGGCAAACTTAAGGATGAGGGGCTCAGGGTGCCTGATCAGTTTGTGTACATTCTTCTGATTGAGCAGTGGTGAGGACTCTTAGTCAATGGTCCAGAGCCTCTGCTTGTAGCCAGCTGTAGTCCACCTGTTGTTTCTGCAAAAAAATCTCAAGAATACACATGTTAAGAGTTTATCTGCACCTTTTGAGGGGGAACAAAGGGTCCTGTGTTAATTTATATTTACTGAGTTTGCTTTACCTTGTTAAGGCAACCTGCCCCTTTCCCAAAAGACAAACAACAACAAATGTTGGCGAAAGGGGAACCTCCTACACTGCTGCTGGGAATGTGAATTAGTTCAACCATTGTGGAAAGCAGTATGGAGGTTCCTCAAAAAACTGAAAAGAGAAATACCATTTGACCCAGGACTTCCACTCCTAGGAATTTACCCTAAGAATGCAGGAGCCCAGTTTCAAAAAGACATATGCACCCCTATGTTTATCGCAGCACTATTTATAATAGCCAAGAAATGGAAGCAACCTAAATGTCCACCAGTAGATGAATGGATAAAGATGTGGTACATATACACAATGGAATATTATTCAGTCATAAGAAGAAAACAAATCCTACCATTTGCAACAACATGGATGGAGCTAGAGGGTATTATGCTCAGGGAAATAAGCCAGGCGGAGAAAGACAAACACTAAATGATTTCACTCATATGTGGAGTATAAGAACAAAGAAAAACTGACGAACAAAACAGCAGCAGAATCACAGAACCCACGAATGGACTAACAGTTACCAAAGGGAAAGGGACTGGGGAGAATGGGGGGGGAGGGAGGGATAAGGGCAGGGAAAAAGAAAGAAGGCATTACAATTAGCATGTATAATGTGGGGGGGGTACGGGGTGAGCTCTATAACAGAGAAGACATAGTGATTTTACAGCATCTTACTACGCTGATGGACAGTGACTGTGAAGGAGTATGTGGGGGGGACTTGGTGAAGGGGGGAGCCTAGTAAACATAATGTTCTTCATGTAATTGTAGATTAATGATACCAAAAATTAAAATAAAAAATATAATTAAACCCAAATATGATATTTGATACCAGTCCATACCTAGGGACATTTATACACACTAGAAAATACCTGAAAATGAATTGTAGACTGTCTAGTTTAGCCTTTCATTTCAGGGAGGAAAACTTTTATTTGGCACTTATATAGGCTCACACCCTCTGAAAGGGGCTTTCAGGGACTTACCAAAACAGAACTGAGCACAAATACAGTTGTGTAAATATGCAGGTGTGCACATCTCTCCAGTGAATCCATTCTTTAAAGCCTTAAATTTAGATTTAGGCTGATTTAGAAGTGAACAGGGTGTGTTTCATACACAGGCTTCTCCATGAGGTACTCTGTTCTCTAATTGTTTTTACATGTGAGGAACATTCTCACCTGCCATCTTGATTGTCCCTGGGGTCTTAGTGAAAAGAGAAGGCTCTGGAGATTGGGGGCCGATACTTCTTATCAAGAGCACCAATCCTGGAATTTAAACAGGTGGAGAGAGTGTGGACAAGAATAAGCTGAAGATGTAGTCAGAGAAAGCAGCAGCAGGGGGAAGGGCAGAAACACTGGCCTGGCGTTCAGAAGGCCTGGCTTCAGTCCCAGCCTCACCTGCCACTGACCTGCCATCAGCCCTAGGATGTCACTTCTGTTTACACATATATGTATTATCTGTAAAATATATACATATGTATTATCTGTTTATGTATGTATCTATATATGTATATATGTGTCTACATTTATACCTATATGCTATCACCTATAAAAACTGGTACCTCCACAAGCTTAGCACCTAAAGTAAATACAAATGAGGGAAAATAAACACCTTTAATCAAACATTTAAAAAAAAAAGACATATGCATCCCTATGTTTATCGCAGCACTATTTACAGTAGCCAAGAAATGGAAGCAACCTAAGTGTCCATCAGTAGGTGAATGGATAAAGAAGATGTGGTACATGTACACAATGGAATATTATTCAGCCCTAAGAAGAAAACAAATCCTACCATTTGCAGCAATGTGGAGCTAGAGAATATTATGCTCAGTGAAACAAGCCAGGCAGAGAAAGACAAATACCAAGTGATTTCACTCATATGTGGAGCAGAAGAACAAAGCAAAAACTGAAGGAACAAAACAGCAGCAGAATCACAGAACCCAAGAATGGATTAACAGTTACCAAAGGGAAAGGGACTGGGGAGGGGTGGGTGGGAAGGGAGGGAGAAGGGAAATAAGGGGCATTACCACAAGCACACATAATATAGGGGGGGGCACAGGGAAGGCAGTATAGCACAGAGAAGACAAGTAGTGACTCCATAGCATCTTACTACACTGATGGACAGTGACTGTAATGAGGTATGTGGGGGGGACTTGATAATGGGGGAAATCTAGTAACCACAATGTTGCTCATGTAATTATATATTAATGATACCAAAATTTTAAAAAAACTAAAATATATTTCAAAAAAAATTCCCTTTCTAATTGTGTTGCTACTTTATAGGAATACAATTGATTCTGTATGCTGACTTCATCTCCAGTGATTTTCATTTATTAATTCTAATTAATAATAAGCTTCTTTTGTATTTTCAACTTAAACAATTTTGTGATCTGAAAATAATGGAATTTTATTTCTTCTTTTCTAATGCTTACATTTTAGATTTTTTTCTTGGTATGTTGCGTGGACCTGGCTCCCCAGCATAGTGTTGAATAGTAGTAGTGATCACAGACGTCTTTGTCTGGTTTTCATACTTTCAGTATTTCGCCATTGAATGTGCTGTTTGCTTGGGTTTTGATTTGTTTGTAGGTATACATCAGACTTTACAAGTTTTTTAGTCCTAGTTCACTAAGAATTTTTATTTTAAACAGATGTCGAATTTTATCATTTTTCTACATTTATTGAAATGATCCCATGGTTATTCTCCTTTATTCTGTTAACATGGTGAATTTTTTATGTTGAAACTACTTTGAATTCCTGGAATAACTTTTTTTCTATATCACTGGATTAAATTAGCTAATATTTTGTTTAGGATATGTATTTATTTTCTGGACACCCAAAGTTTTATTGGACACCCACGGCCATGCTCGTTCATTTATGTCTGGCCTATGGCTGCTTTCGCACTACAGTGGCAGCGTTGAGGTTGAATAGTTGCAACAGAGACTGTGAGACCCACAAAGCTTAAAATGTTTACTGTCTGGCCCTTTGCAAACAAAGTTTGCCAGTCTTTGGTCATTTTCGTGGGAGAGGTTTACCAGTAATTTCCCTTTTTTTGTAATATCCTCAGATTTCATACTGAGGTTATAGTTTTCTCAGAATAAGTTGGGAATGCTTCCATTTCTTCAGTTCCCCCAGAGTTTGTGAAATGTTTGTGTTTGTTTTCTTTAGATATTTGGGGAAATTCACTGGTGAAGTTTTTTGGTCCTGGAGTTTTCTTCATGAGAGGTTTTTAATAATTGATTATAGTTGTATATTAATTATAAGACTACTCGGATTTTCTATTCTTCTGCTGTCTGTCTTAGTAAATTGTGTTCTCCAAAACATTTGTCTACTTCATATTAACTGTCAGAGTTACTGCCCTAACGTCGTGTATAATGTCCTCTTACTGCAGTGTCTGTTGGGTCCAGGGCGAGCAACCATCTTGTTTGCCAGGGATCAGAGGGATTCCCTGGGACACGGGTCTTTCAGCACTGTAACTGCAACAGTCCAGCAAACCGGACAGTGGGTCACCCTAGTTGGATCCATGGTGATATCTCACCTTTCTTTCCTGTTAGTGGTTTATCAGTTTTATTAGAGTTTTATAGAGTTTTTTTAGAGTTTTATATAAAGAAATCTGTTACTCATTTTCATGCCTTTGAGTTCTGCTCTTCATTACTCCTTCCTTCTTTCTTTCGGATATAATTTGCTCTCCTTTTCCTAGCATCCTGATATGAATGTTTACATCATTGTTTTTTAGCCTTTCTTCTTTTCTAAGACATGTGTTTAAGGCTATAAATTCCCCTGTAGGCATGGTTGTAGTTGCGTCTTTCTCTGATATGAAAGATTTTCATTAGCATTCAATTCAAAATCTTGTTTGAATTTCCATTGTGATGTCTTTGTGGACCCATAGTAATATAGAACTATATTAATTTCCAAACATTTGGGCATTTTCTAGATAAGTAGTTTGTTGTTGATTTCCAGTTCTGATCTACTATGATCAGAGAACATAAAGTAAGATTTCAGTTTGTTGACATTTTTTGAGACTCTGTGGCTTCACCATATGTCAAGTTTGGTAAATGTTCTATGTGCACTTGAAAATAATATATATTTTGTTCATTAGCACTGAAGTTGTTGGTTTTTAAAATTAGGTTAGGTTTATTATGTTGCTGAAATTTTCCATTTCTCTACTGATTTTGTTGTTGCTGTTTGTTCTTTGTTTCCAAGAGAGATGGCACTATAAATTGTATTTAGTGTGGGGTCCTATAGCAATTAATTGATTCCGTTTCTGTTTATCCGAATTTATTTATTTATTCACCTTCATTTATAAGGGATGTATTTCCTGAGGACAGAACTCCACATTTTCAGTTGTTTTTGTTCAGCATCTTAGAGATGCCATTTATTTATGTCCTGGCTTCCATTATTTCTGTTGCAGAATTCGGCATAATTGTTATACTTTAGAAAGTAATGTGTCTTTCTTTTCTCTTGAAGTTTTTAAGATGTGCCTAGGTGTGGTTTTCCTTGTTTTCATCCTGTTTGGTTTTTGTAGTAAGTCTTGATTCTGTGTCTTAATGTCTTTCATCAGATTGGAACTTCCTCAGCCAGTATTTCTTCAAATATTGCTCTGCCCCATTTTCTCTTCTCCCTCAGTGACTATGATCCACAAGAACCTATTCATATAACATCTGGACAGTTGTTTTTAAAAGTACATTCTGTGGCTCTTTGTAGTCTCCAGGATTATCTTACTATTGTTTTTTAAAGAAGGCCCATTTAAAATAACATCTAACATGTCCAACGCCAAAAAGTGTTATGACACGGCATTAGGAATTTACTAAATCTGTGTTAACTTGTCTCTTTCTTACCCTCTCTCCAATTCCATCAGGTGTCCTCTTGTTCAGAACCAGCCACAGTTGAGGCAATTTGTTGTTCAAACTAAAGTAAAGAAATAACAAGGTGCCACGCAAGAGTCTTTGTGAGGATTCTAGTTTTCAGTAATGCTTTTCTGAGGAAGATTTCCTCGCTAAAATTTGACTGTGTGAGCAGACATTCTAATAGAGACTTAAATAAGTGTCTTTTGAACAGACCTGAACTCAACAGTGAAGCATGTGGGGATTGGGTCAACGTAGCCAAGAATCAGGAAACTCAGAAACCTTGCTCACATCCTTGAACACAAGGACGATTTTTCTGTGTGTTAAAATGGCTAATTAGGTCACTCGGTCTTGAAATTTTGTCATGTGGTTCTTTTTATTGTTGTTTTCTTAAGAGCATCTTCACTCTGTTTTTTCTGCTCCTGGAAATTTTTCACTCCTGGAAAGTAAGTAAACTTTTATACAAGACTTTTATACAAGAACCTAAATTCACCTCACTTGTTTACTGTCCTGATGAGCCCATACAGCCTAGTAGATTGTGTGTGATCTTTGTTCAAACAGACCAGAGTTCTGTAACGTGACAGTGGCCCCAAGGAGGAGTCGTAAGAGGAGATTGTCGTCTTCCTTGGCCGTAACTTCCAAAGAACCCTGATGGGTCCCTCTGATGCTCCATAGTGGGTCTACTTTCAACAAGGCTGAACCTATTACCTTGTCCAAGATACGACTCAGCATCACTTAAACCAGGAACACTCACTGCCCAAGAAACTGTTACAGTCTCTCTTATTTACACCTGTTGCAGGGACCTGCTGCTCAGAACCTCTGATGCCAATGTACAGAAGCAAAACATGGGAAGTCGGGAGCAAGTGTTTTTGCCCTTAGGACACCCAGCAGACAGCTCACTCCCTCGGTGATCAGGAAGAGGCTCGGGATCATGGGGAGCCGTTGGCAAGTCCTCTGTCCCTCTCTAGGCTTTGAGTGCTCATAGCTATGTTTTTACCACAGTTCTGTACACCCAGGAGACTGGGCTCTAAGGCCAAGCCTGTGATTATTTCACAGTAATCAATAGTGGTGTTATAAATGGAAGTTATGCCTTCATGCGGAGAAATAAACAGCAGGAATCAGTTAGGCCCCAAGAAGTTACGTACTGTTTTCCACCTTGTCTATTCACAAGGAAGGAAGAGCAACGCATGACATGGATACATAGTGCATCTAAATGCAAGCCAGGAGTGTCCCTGGGAAATCTGCAAGGAGAGAGTTATCTGTGCTGTCCTTATGGCTGCCTTATAAAATGGAGACCAGACTGTCCTTGGGAGAAAAAAAAAAATTAAAAATAAATGAGTTATAAGTAGCTCTTTGGGAAAAGCCAGTGTGGTTATTTTTTCTTTTACTAAAATAGATGCTTTCTCTCTCAGATATTTACCTTGAGAAATGATGCAGCTGCTCATGTTAGTTCAATCAGCCAGAAAGTAAATTGCACATTTTAAACAGTCAGTACAAATAACTGATTATCATTTGTAAAGGGGGCCATTTTTGTACCTACTTTAGGATCACACATGGAGAGGCTATAACAGGCTCAGTATAACACCTTAGCATGTTTCCATTCCCCTTTGGTGGGCTCATATACTCTTAAGCTCTCAATTTCCTTTCAACGTTAATGGTTTGTCTCGTTTCTAGGAAACAGGAATCAAAATCCGTTTGTCTTTCTTCTGAATAAGATTCCATGGTGTAGAACATGGTATTTAGAATTTTAATGAGTCCTGCCCTCTGAACATTATATTACAGCAATCTTAGACAAATGGCCCACGCTCTGGATTAAAGAAACAGTTAGAAAATATCAATTTCATGTTTCATACACCTGGGCAACTAGCAAACCCCTGACAATTACAAGTCATTCTCCTTGCTAAGAGCCAGGATCTTGCAACAGCTTGTAATTAGTGCTGTTTAGCATTTAATTTGCCTTTAGTTAGGTAACAAGCACTTATTGATTACCTGATAGGAATGGAGCTCTGTGCTAAGCACAGGGTGGGGACAAAGTGATGAATGAGGCAATTTCAACTTATAGTCGACTTGGGGCTAAAAATAAATACTTGGAAAGGAAACTTCAAAGCAGTTACAAAATGTTTTCTTAACCAACTTAAACCAATATACTATTATAGGGAATTATTGCTCTTTCAGAATTCAAGGTGCTAACTCCCAGCCTGCGCCGTCCTAAGGAGAAGAGTACCTGTTGCCGCATCTCGCCTCATGGTGAGAATGGGGACACAGCAGTCACTTACTCTCTGGGCTGAGGAAGGTTCTGGCCTTCCCCTCCGGAGAGCCCCAAGTGTGGTTGAGACCCAGGAATGAGAGAGCCACCAGCCACTGAAAATCAGTCTGTCTGCTATAACTGGCAACCCTCCTAAGGTCTTTTGTAAAACTGGACACCTGCGTACCCACAGGATGGCAGCATCAGTGAGTGAAGATGGACTCATGACAGCCTCCTGAAGGTTGAGTTTTAAGGCCAGCTTGATGCGGGTGGTGGACATAAATTGTTGCACATAGAAACAGGAGAGGTGGCTTTCTAAGAGGGCAAAATGGTCCAGCAAAGTTGGGGAACAGAGCATTGGGCATGTAGGTCAGGGCCACAGCGTGAGCAGGGTGGCCAGGCCAGAGAGGGCGCATGTGGCAATAAATGCTGTGCTTGCAGAGTCTGAGCCTGTAGAGGTGACCAGGGAAGGCTGGATTCAGCAGACAGTGGGAACATTCCAGGCATGGACACTTCACTGACTGACCACCTCTTACAAGTTAACTTCTTGGCAACCAGGAGAAAGCCATGGCCCCGCCTCAAGCAGCAGATGGTCACCGGGCCCAGGCAGTGTGGTGAGAGGCCAAGTGGCAGCCCCCAGCCCCAGCGGAGGTGGGAGTGGGAGGGCCATGCCGGGTTCTCGGAGTAGGACTGTGCCTGTACTGAGCTGAAAGCCTAGATCAGCATGATCCAGGCAGAGGGAACAGCCTGAGTGGGCACAGAGGCCCAAATGGCCTGGTTCTTAGGCAGAATGAGATGGGCTCCAAGCTACTGTATCAGGGAAAGAATTGTTTTTCCTAGAAATCTTATAAAACTATGGATTATAAAGGGGAGAACTGAGAGGCAGGAACACTAAAGGGATAAAAGATTATAGCCAATCCACTTCAGTTTTTAGAGGATGCGTGAATCTGAGGAAAGCATCTTGCTGGCTCTGCTGGGAGTCTTCCCTTCTGCAGGGACGGCCTTGTCAGAGTATTTTAAGACTTCCATTTCCAGCTGGTGCCCAACACCACGGATATATGTAAAGAGGAGAAAAGGCATTTTCTGGCTGATTTTTATATTTTAAACACAGTTAGCATTCTCTGGTTTTTAAGGAGTGCTTTTAATAGAGCACAGATTCCTTCCATCAGTGGTGAGGGGACAGATTTAAGGATTGCAGCTCAGACATCCGGTGCCAACTAGCTTATAGGGATCCAAGTGTGAATCAAATTGTCATTTGATGTCTAGATTTGGCAAAGGCTCAGCATGCCTTGGAGATGGTGGTTGTGGGCCCAAGCTGTGTGACAGGTGCTTCTGTGACTAATTCTTTTTGCCCTTGCTGGCAAAGTCCGTCGCCAGCTAAAAATTCACAGCCTTCTCGGTTCATCAGCATCTCTTGGGTTCGGTCAATGGGCAGTTTGACCATTTAAGAGTCACAGAACGTTCAAGCTAGGCAGAATTTCAAGACACCTGGTCTTAGACTTCTTCATTAGGAGATGAAAAGGGGCTTCCCTGTGGTCCCACCAATAGCAGCAGAAGTGGAATTGGAACCCGGCACCTGACTCATTTTAGTGGATCCTATCTCGTCCCACCTGACGGGCCCCTCTCTGTCCCCTGCCCTATCTGTATCCCAGCTTGGGCCTGCTGCTTACATCCAGCAGTCTCCTTGCTGTCCTGGAAGCGGCCTCTCCTTGCTCCAAACCTCCATGGTGTGGGCCCTGTGCAGCACGCTCTTTGCTCCTGTCGCTGAGGTGCGCGTGTGAACGGGCCCCAGCAGTGCCCCACTGGAGGTACCAGGAAGCTTGCCCAGCTGTGCACTGGTGACTGCACGCAGGGGAAGCCTTAGAGACCGTCTGCCACAGAACGTCCTTTGACATATGTAAGGACTGAGGCGGAGGGAGGGCAGGTGGCTTGCCCGAGTCCCAGCCAACCTCTTTCCATGTGGATCTGGGTCATAAATGAGAGCAGAATCCCAAGGGAACATAATAGCGGGAGCTAAGTTTGAAGGGGAGAGCTAACCAAAATTGTGTTTCCAGGATCCAGCAAAGGGCATCAGAGTAGATGCTTGATAAACGCCCAGTGACTAGGGGAATGCAGAGGGGGAGGGATGGGGTGTGCCCAGGGAGAGACCTGAGTTCTACAGGCATGTGTCCCTGGGCTTTGGGGTAGAGGGCGAAGAGCAGGGGAAGAAGGGCACCAGAGACACAGTCCACCTCATGGTTGCTCCCAGATGGGGGAAGCCAGTGACTTGTCAGGAAGGACATTCTAGAACATGAGTGACAAGGCAGGTAATGCTGACAGTAAAGTAACAGCCTTGTGGAAGTTGGGGCCCAGACACGTCATGGTGGGTCAGGGCAGGGGTACAGTAGCTCAGCCTGGTTCTCTTTGGGGAGAGACAGTCCCGAAGGCTGGGTCAGGAGCAGCGCACAGAAGGCAGTGTATGGTTGTCAGGAAAAATGACATCACCCTAACAAGGAAAGATGCCACTCACTCAGCAATTATTAGGTGCTGTTTATATGCCAAATGTCAACCTAGCAAAAGACTGACACCGCACAGTCCTGCTTCCAGTATTATCAAAGGAAGAAGGCAGGCAGAAGAGGCCAGCCCGAGCTGAAAATGCTCATTCTGCAACTATGAGAACGTGCAGGGCTGGGGCCAAACTACGGGAGAAGGAGACCGTTGGTGCAGAGCAGTGGATGCCGGGGGATCCCCTCCCCCCATTACAGACAGCAGGCGTCCCGCTCAGAAAGGCGGCCAATCACCTCCCAGGACAGGACAGCCCGTCTTCCCTGCAGTGCTGAGGACGACATCACAGTGCGGGGAGGGACCTCAATTGTACACTGAGGCTGTACTGCAAGCTGGCCACTAGGGGGCATTAGCTGTGGTGCTGGGTACAAAGGACACATTTTGTGAATTTTGGGCTTTCAAAGCCACTGCACTCTCGTTATGACCATCATCCTATGAAGTGAGCGTGGATGAAGATGATCTCCACTGTGTAAGTCTGACACTGGGTCAGAGAACTAAGTGATTTACCTGCTTACATGGGAGGACCTGGTCCTCTCTCAGAAGAGGAAACTGGGCATGTGGAGGGAAAACTTCAAATGCCAGAGTCAGAGCTGGGAAGAGGGCACGGAGGCCGCCTTGTGAGGAGCTACAGCTGAACCTTGGGGGTAAAATCCTATGCTGTCCCCAAAATACTTTTTGGAATCTTACTGATTGTGAAGTCCATGGACCAGGCAATCACCAACTCACACTCAAGGACCCTGATGTCCAGGAATCCTATGGTAGTTTTGTAAAATAAGTAATCTGCCTGGGCCTCTCTCACCTTCTCTGTCTGCCCAGATGGGCCTCAGCCCCACATGCCCTACTCAAAGCTCACCTGCACCCTGCTGCCACTGCCCCATCTGAGCAGTGCATTCCCTAAGCCACTGCACATGTAGGCTGCACAGCTCTTTTTCCTTATTGTCCCCCATCTTAGCTCCAAATGTACAAGGCAGGAACTGGTGATAATACTCAGTCCCCAGCACACAGTGCCCACGAATGCTCAGAACCAGACTGTTCAGCCAGAAGGAACCCTGGAGAGGTTCTAATGCAGTCCCCACCCAAAATGTGGACTGAATGAATCACACAGCCAGGGAAGGTACCCCTTCACCCTCAGCCCCACAATCTATTCACAGCCAGGAGAGCTTTCAAAAATGCAAGCCAGGTAGCCGTTATGGACCACACCCTCCTGGGGCTTCCTATTTCCCATATACATAATCATGTATAATGCATGTATGTATGTACATATCCAAACTCTCATGATCCGCGAGGTCCTCTGTGCATGGCTTCCCCTGCAAACACCAGCTTCCCCGGGCTGCTCAGCACATACCCTCTCCTTCCCACGCTCTCCTGTTCCCGGGATCCTCCTGATGGCTCCGAGCCTGGGCTAGCCCTTCCTCGTCTGGGTCAAGCAGTGTCTCCCAGCTGGCCTCCCCCGGTCCTGTTGTCCCCGGGTCCCTTGTAATCCTGAGCCCGAAGGCACCTCAGGCTTTGTGATGGTGACCTTGCCTTCCAACTGGAGTGTCTACACCACAGAGATGGGGGGCCTTCAGTGACTCACCACTGAATCCACAGTGCCAACAGCGCCTGGCGCAAGGTAGGTGCTCATGTTTACTGAGTCCATAAAATGGGTGAAGTGTGAAGTATCGCTGAGCAGGCCAGAGGAGACACTTAATAAATTAGCTCCATGAATATACTATATGGCACTGCCCACCTCTTGATTAACAAACTGTTTTCTACTTTATTGTAGGTGATTAATAAATGATTTGGGGAGCAGACACTCTGGCCAATGCAGACTGGATATCCCATTAACTAACCTGGGGCCTAGAGGTCTAGGGTAGTTCTGGATTCAAGGTCAATTCTGGGATTTCACCTGAGACCTAAAGGAACTAGTCCATTTGAAGAGACATGATTCTCCAGAAAGCCCGAGTTTTTTTCGGGTAACAAAAACATCCTGGATTTCCTTCCACAAGGAATCGGGAAGCGAGAACTTGGAATCCACAGTCATGAAGTGCGGTCCACCAGGTCAGTCCCTACTACCCCACCATGTGCCATTTTGAAAATGGGACCTTCCAAGACAAGCCCGACACACCTGGATCCCTAGAAGCACCAAAACCTCTCCCGTGTTCTTCTTTTTCCCCACCCTTCTATTTCAGCTTATAAAAGATACCAAAAACAAATCAATAAATACTGAGAACTCAGCCCTTGGGACATTGAGATGAAAGTGAACAGCCAGACTCAACATGGGCCTGTGAAGCCCTGCAGTCAGCCCTGGGGACCAGCTGACAGCTGGCTCACAGTCCCGCTGCCCTGAACCAGAGGGGACCAAGCAGGGCCCCATCTCCACCTGTGAGCACACGCTTGACACAAGGCATGGGTCATGTCTTTATTAAAGATGCAAGCAAGCACAGAAGTATCGTGTGGTGCTCAGTAATATCCATACAGTACTAAAAATAGAAAAATAGAAAAGAAATTTCACAGAAAGCAGCCTCCCTCAGATACACAGAAAAGGTGCTGCCAAGCCCACCGTGCAATGCCACGGACCACCTGCCCTATTCAAGCTGCTCTCCTTTGCAAATCAAACAGAAGCATATGTCTGCTTTTCAAAGACAGCAACACAGAACAGAGACCCCTTACACAGTAGTCACCCCTCCAGCCACCACCTTGGGCACTTCCCAGCCACATAAATACCACGACAACACCATGGCAGCATTACACAAACTGGTGCCCGTCCCCTGCTACCTGGCCATCAACACCAGACGTGAGCCTGGTGATGAAGCTGGTGGTGGGACAAAAGATGCCACCTCTGGGCCCTCAGTCATACTGAGATACGGCACAGAGACAAAGGCAAGACTGCCACCTGGTCTGAGGGAAATGGGGCATTACGATTGCAAAATGGTTGTCCCATGGCTGAGAGCCTCAGGTACAGATGGAACAAAGTGAATGACAGATAAAGTTTTAGAAATTTACTATTAAGCATCTGCTCACCAGCATAAGTAGATTTCTGCTTCAGGGAACAAAAGTTAAAACTGCAGAATGAAAACCAAATCTGGAGCATGTTCAGTCTCTGCAGCAGGCTCTCCAGGGCCTGCGTTAGACTCCCACCTGCTGGCCTCGCTGGGCAGGTGCCCTCAGGGGATGGCTGCCAGTTCCTCTGTATGGGCCTTCGGAGCTGCCTGCAGGGCATCAAGCGAGGGGCATCCTCTCCAAAAATGCCCTCCTGGCCAGTTTCTGCTTTGCTTCAGGAAGGTGA
This sequence comes from Manis pentadactyla, assembly GCF_030020395.1. NCBI lineage: Eukaryota > Metazoa > Chordata > Mammalia > Pholidota > Manidae > Manis > Manis pentadactyla. Next base: position 5,355,946 of record NC_080028.1, on the reverse strand, counting down.
CAACAAGCCGAACTCCATCAGAAGGTTCCCTACACCCAGCTCACCCTTTGTCCCCACCCCACCTCGGAGCCAGGTGAGAACTGAATGGCTCTGCCTTACAGAACAAAACTACAAAAATAAAAAGAGTCAACCCTGAGATCTTTCTACCATTTGGGTGTGGCTCACTCCTGAGTCCCCTCGGAAATGAACTCCTTTATTTGGTTTACTGACATTTATTTAGATTTCCAGTGAAAAGCTCTATAAAATACAATAAATAATGTGGGGACGTAAAAGGTTTGGCATCCTAGTTGCTTATGTTACAGACTGTGTACCTCTGACACAGGCCATCAGAACTGCAACCTTTACGATATTTGCAATCAGACATGTAGACTTCCAACTTCCAAGGCGAGAGACGCTGCTCTGGACTGGAACACCCCCACCTCTTCCCAGTGCTCTGCTGTCGCACCCCCACCCCCACCCCCCGTGTTTACACTGCTTCCAGAGTGTGTCCAGCAAATAACAAATGAGTGCCTAAGGGACGTGTAGCTCGTGGAGGGTCTGGGCACTGTGAGCATGCAAGTTCACTGTCCCTGTCATTATAAATGAAAGTCAAACGTGAGGTCGCACTTTCCCATCTTCTGTTTATACACCAAATCGAACTTCTCGTTCATGGAGACAGTGAAGATGTCCTTCCACAGCCCAACTCTTCCTGAAACAAATAAGAGCAGAATGTGCTGAATTCCCTGGCTGAAGGCCAGCTACCAAACCAAAGGAAGCCTTAGAAATGGACCCGCGAGGTTCCAAATCCATTCCTGAACCCCCCTGAACTTGGCCTATGGGGCAGGGCAGGCCATCTGAACTACACAACTGAACTTGCTTCCCTGCGGAGGGTCATCCTGGTTCCCTCTCCCCACCAGGCTGAGCCCAGCACAGAAATGCAGAGCCAAGGCCAGGAGGGGCGCTACCCTGTTCACGGTCGAATCCTCAGCCCTGGGCACACAGTGGGGATTCACAACACCCCCGATGGGCCATGTCTGCAGGATGATTGCTCTGGGTGCCATGCAGACTTGGACGCTCCATGACACCTACTCACGACACAACAGCTCCACCAAAGCAGTGATTGCTTCTGGAGAATTTGAGAAGGTAAAAAAGGCAGAACATTTTGTAGGGTAGGAAGCCTTCTGACGGGGTCAGGGTGATGATTTTGAGAAGACTGCCTGGCAACCTCAGGGAGGAATTTAAAGGGAATGAATAGTCGCAGTGAAAGGAGCCTTCAGACTGGATGCCAAATGGCACTGTGGCAGGGACTCCCCAACTCAACACCCACATGAGTCACGGCGAGGCCTCTTCCTGCCCAGTGTGCAGCAGCACAGGGCCTGCCGGCAAATGCGCAGGCCCGGGCCACCTGTTCCTTTGTGAGGCTTGGGGGAAAATGAGAGCTCAGAGTGACCCTGAAAGCTGCTCAGCCCACTTTCCTTGTCAACCCTGAGATCTTCCGCTGGTCCGGAAGACTGTGAAGATGGCAGGAGTGGGGACCCTGGAGCCGCCATCGTGCTGCCAAGCGACCGCCTCAGGGACTCAGAGGCTCGTCTAGGCTCTTTTCACCATCAGCATCTCTGAGGTCAGAGCTCTGACCGTCTCTGGCAAACATCCTTTATTAGCTCCATTATTAACACTTGTCCTTGTCCTGGCAGGACCCCAGAGATGAAAGTGCAACCCTGCAAATGCTGAGCCATTATCTCCAACACAACAGAATTTTCTCTTTGGTAATAAAACATTATATGTCAGTGTTGGAGAGGAAAAGAAATGAGAAATTGTTTTTGCTACCCTCTAATGATACTGAAGGGATAAAATTAGAAGCTTCTAGACTAACCACATTATAAATATATTTTTCCATGATTATTTTTCTTAGCTGAGGCAGCTGAGAGCTCATCAAAGGAGTCACCCACCTGGTTTACGATTTGGAATCAAGACAGTGCAATTTATGCTGTGATATGAATCAAACTTAAGCAATGCAGCTGGCTACTCAAAGCCCTGCATTCTCACCAACGCAAGGAGGTCTTCTGAGCAAAGAGCAATGTGCTAAAAGAAAACAAAATCAAACTGAAATAAAGGAAAACCAAGGTAAACAATGATGAAGCAAACACATCAGAAGGAGCACATGGGCACACAGCATGTTCTCGACACTTCCTTACCATGCAAAGGAACCAAAAGGGGTATTTCGGAGGTCACATCCAAGGATAACAAAACACAGAAAGCAAAACTAAAAAAGAGCAAATAAATTTTAAGTAACAAATATTTGTGAAGATGCAGCCAGGAAATAAATCACAAGGTATTTGATTTTGGTTGTCTTCCTCCTGGGAGAGACAACTGCTCTGTCTTTACAGGGAGGCACCTGCCCTTGACCTTCACAACAGCCCGTTAGCCAAACAGCAGCCATGATCTGCCCCTTAAGGAGGAAGAACAGAACTAGAGAAGCTCAAAGGCCTGACTTAAGGCCCGCCCTGGGGCACAGCGTGGCTGTGGTGGGAGCCCAGCTCTTCTCTCGCCAGCCTAGAGTGTCTGCGTATCTGAGACATGCTGCAGGATCAACCAGAATCTCTGGACCCTTCCCTCTTGTCACCTGGGGAGGCTCCAAAGGCAAGTAGCTAGGAACCAACTTCAGGTCTACACCCCAAACACCGGAGCAATTCATACTCACCAGGACGGTGGCTTATACGGCCATGGCTACCACCATGGGGCTCAGGGGATTTACTGCCTGAGTTCCCCACATCAAGCAGCTTCAAATATCACGAGTGTCTAAGGACAGAGAGCAACCCCGGCGGACCTGTAGAGGGTTGCCTGGAATAGCTTCGCCACCCCAAAGTGCTTCATGCCCAGGAAACATCTCACAGGGAGTGCTCGCATCCCTGTGTGCAGCCGTCAGGCCAACCCCGGGAAGGCCTGCTCTCTGGCGCACACGCTCGGTTCCCCCAGGAGGAGCCAGCACCCACTGGGCTTCCTCACAGGAGCTCTCTCCCACCCACCCCATTTAACTTTCCCCCAGCCAGCACCTGCATGCCTGAGCTTTTCACAGCCCCAAACCCACCCCTGAGATCTGCTCTCTGTGGCCATCTGGGAAGATGCCTGCTTGAAAACATCTCACCCACAAAGCCTGAAACGTTCCCAGCAGTCAGGCCTGTGAACTAAAACACCATATGCACAGTTACATGGCACATGTCTGCAGGAGGGCACCCCACTAACCCAGGAGCAGGCACGTCATTCTGGACTGCCTGCTTCCCCTAATACAGCAGAGGGCTCTGGGAAATGAGGCACAGGGCAGCTGCTTGGGGCAACGGCACTGGCGGGACGGGATGAGGACCCTGGGTCCCCGGGCACAGGGAGAGTGGGTGGGTGCGTACCCCGGCCCACAGGCAAGGCCTCGGCATTGCAGCACTGGTCCACCAGCTGATGGCAGTGCTCAGTGAGGGCCTCCAGCTGGGCCTTGTCACAGGACACCCCCAGGAATCTGGCCAGCTGCTCCACCATCGTCACCAGGTCCTGGAAGACAAGAGCAGAGAGCAGAGGAGCCCTTTACTGACCATGGCTCTGGGCTGCACACCTACAAGGTGCTTTGTATACATGTACTGCCTTACCAGTCCCTGAGACAAGCTTGAAATTGGCCTTATCTGGAAGTAAAATCCAGGTTAGGAAACTGGCCAAGGGCACTTGGCCTGCTAATGGCAGATCCAGAATTCAAACTCAGGCCCTCAGGGGAATTTGGATGCAGAATCAAAGTCTAAGTATCACTGTGGTCATTTTAAACAGCAGCAAGAAGTAAAAACTCAATTTGGAAACTGTGCCAGGAGACAAACCAGCTCATTCTCTTCTTCTCCATCCTTCCATGCCATCAGCTGGAACCTAAGCTGGCACTTGGGAGAGCAAGGAGAGGCCTGGCTACCCCAGACAGGCCCCAGGGCCAGCCCACCCCACACAGGAGGAGTAGACCAACTACAGTAGTGAGATTGAATTAGAAATCAAAAAACTCCCAGAAAACAAAATACCAAGACCAAATCCTCACAGGTGAATTCTACCAAACATTTAAAGAAGAGCTGATACCTCTTCTACTTAAACTCTTCCAAAAAAACTGAAGAGTTTTTGAAGAGCTTCCAAATTCATTCTTTGAGTACAGCATCACCCTAGTACCAAATGTCAAGAACACTACAAAATACAATCACAGATCAATATCCCTGATGAACATAGATGCAAAAATCCTCAACAAAATATAGCAAACCAAATAAAAAAATACATTGAAAAGATCATTTATCACAATCAAGTAGATTTATCCCAGGGATGCAAGGATGGTTCAGTATCCACAAATCAACCAATGTGATCCACCAGAATAACAAAAGGAAGGATAAAAACCATATGATCATCTCAACAGACGCTGAAAAAGCATTTGACAAAGATCAACATCCATTCATGATAAAATTCTCAACAAAGTGGGTATAGAGGACACATAATAAAAGCCATATATGACAAAACCACAGCTGACATCATCTCAATGGTGAAAAGCTGAAAGCTCTTTCTCTAATATCAGGAAAAAGACAACGATGCCCACTCTCACTACTCTTATTCAACTTAGTCCTAGCAGTCCTAGCCACAGCAATCAGACAAGAAAAAGAAATAAAAAGCATCCAAACAGGTAAGGAAGAAGTAAAATGGTTACTATTTGCAGATGACATGATAATATATATATAGAAGACTCTAAAGACTCCACCAAAAAAACTACCAGAGTTAACCAATAAATTCACTAAAGTCACAGGATATAAAATCTAGAAATGTTGCATTCCTATATAAAAATAATGAGCTAGCAGTAAAAGAAATTAACAATCCCATTTATAGTCCCACCAAAAAATATAGAATACTAGGAATAAACCTAACCAAGGAGGTGAAAGACCTGTACCCTGAAAACTATAAAACACTGATGAAAGAAAGTGAAAACAATACAGATAAATGGAAAGCTATTTCATGCTCATGGATAGGAAGAATATTGTTAAAATGGCTATACTGCCCAAAGCAATCTACAGATTCAATTTAATCCCTATCAAAATACCAATGGCATTTTTCAATGGGCTAGAGCAAATAATCCTAAAGTTTGTATGGAACCACAAAAGATCCTGAATAGCTAAAGCAATCTTCAGAAAGAAGAACAAAGCTGGAGGCATCACACTTCCTAATTTCAAACTGTACTACAAAGCTATAGTAATCAAAACACTATGGTATTGGCACAAGAACAGATATACGGACCAATGGAACTAGAATAGAGAGTCCAGAAATGAACTCACACTTATATGGTCAATTAAAATATGATAAAAGAGGCAAGAACATACAATGGGGAAGAGACAGTCTCTTCAATAAATGGTGTTGGGAAAACTGGACAGCTATACGCAAAAGAATGAAACTGGATTATTGTTTTATACCATACACAAAAATTCAAAATGAATTAAAGACCTAAATATGAGACATGAAACCATAAAACTACTAGAAGAAAACACAGGCAATAAACTCTTGAACATCGACATCAGAACTTTTTTTCTGGGCATGTCTCCCCAGGCAGGAAAACAAAAGCAAAAATAAGTGGGACTACATCAAGCTAAAAAGCTTCTGCACAGCATAGGAAACCAGCAAAATGAAAAGGCAACCCACAATATAGGAGAATACCTTTGCAAACAATGTATCTGATAAGGGGCTAATATCCCAAATGCATAAAGAACTCATAAAACTCTACACCAAAAAGACAAATAATCTGATTAAAAAATGGGCAGAGGACCTGAATAAATATTTTTCTAAGTAAGACAGATAGTCAACAGACAGACGAAAAGATGCTCAATAATCATTAACGAAATGCAAATTAAAACTACAATGAGATACCACCTCATACCAGAAATAAACTGCTGGCAAGGACGTGGAGAAAAGGGAACCCTCGTACACTGCTAGTGGTGCAGCCACTATGGAAAGTAGTATGGCGGTTTCTCAATAAACAAAAAATAGAAATACCACATAACTCAGCAATTCCACTTCTGGAAATCTACTCCCACCCCCAAAAAAATCATTAATTCAAGAAGATACAGGCACCCCTATGTTTATCCCAGCACTAATTTACAGTAGCCAAGAGATGGAAGCAACCCAAGGGTCTGTCCATCAATAGATAAACAGGTAAAGACATGGTACATATACACAATGGAATATTACTCAGCCGTAAAAAAGAATGAAATCTTGTCATTTGGGACAACATGGACGGGCCTAAAGGTTATTATGCTAAGTGAAGTTAAGTCAGAGGAAGAGGAATACCATATGGTTTCACTTATCTGTGGATCTGAAAAACAAAACAAACAAAACAGAAACAGACTCATAAACACAGAGAACAGACAGCTGGTTACTATGGGGGTGGGGGAAGAGTGGGTGAAATAGGTGAAGGGGATAAAGAGGCACAGATTTCAAATTATAAAATAATTTAGTTATGGGGGTGGAAGTATGGATAGGGATATAGCTCCTAATATTGTAATATTTTTGTATGGTAACTATACCTATCATGGTGAACATTTAGTAATGCATATAACTGATGAATCATCAAGTTGTTCATCTAAAACCAATATAATATTGTATATAAACTATATTTCAATAATAAATACAAATTTTTTAAAATTCCAAGCAAATCGGCATATTAAACCCTCTGACCAGTCCTGCAATAAACCTATTTAATTTCTTGATACATTTCCCAAACTTTAAGAGAGAAAAGGTTCTGTGAAAGCGGGTCTAGGCATCGGGCCTCTCTGGATTCCCACGGTAATCACCAGTGGGCTCTGCGCCCTGTCCTTCGAGCTGCCTCCCCGACTAGGGGCTCCCACAGGGCAGGGGCGCGGCACTCAGCTGCTAGTCCAGTGCGTGGGGCCTGGCCAGGACCGGGTGGGCCGCAGATGTTAGAACAAGCAAAGGACTGAAAAGAGCCCCTCCCACCTGCCCTGCCACTCGGTGTATCCATTTAAAAGAAGAAACAGGGCAGGTGGGTGAGATCAAAGACACCTGGCTCTCAGGGGAGACATCACAAGAAGAGGGCCACAGCTGGCCTGTCAACACGGACTGCTGGAGCAGCCAACAGAATCCAAACAGGGACAACACAGCAGCTCAGAGAGGAAGGCAGATGGCCAGTGAGGAAGAAGGCAGAGGGAGGGCCCATGGCTGTTGAGAAATCTCGCAGGGCTAGTGCAGGATCTGTGGCGCCTGCTCATGGGCCGGCCCACCTGCAGGGAGGGGGTGAGAAGGAAAAACCCCCAGGCTGACCACATGAGGCGGGGGCAGCTGGAGTGCCAAGCGTTGTCAGCCCTCACCGAGATGGGGACACTCAGGCCTGTCCGCACTCCCGACAACCGATGATGTAGCCTCAGGGCCAATTTTTTAGAGTAAAATGTAAACAATGTAAATTCCTAAAAATGTGACGAGCAGTTAGTTCACCTCTTACGGATGCCAGACCATCACGGAGGCTTCTGCACAAAGAATAAACACGTGCCAAATACCAGTTAGAACCTTGCCTGTAGTAGGAATGCCATTTAGTCACTTTGGCCAGGGCAACGTTCTTCCCCAGATGTCCACGCAGGCCACTCCCTCACTACCGGATGGAAGAACACCCCCCTCCGGTGTCTGTGTCCTCCTGTAGCACACCCTATGCCTCCCAGCGCTCCCAAGGGCAGAGGCGAGGCAAGGCCCCACTTCAAGCACCCCACCCTGGTCCAGCCCGCCACGGTCATTCAGCAACCATCTAATAATGCCCCCTTCCTTCTCCACACTCCCTGCCAGGCACTCAGAAAACCTGTCACATGAATTGATTCACTATAAAGAGCAATTTGAGAATTGCCACTCTAAGTAAGGCACACAAGCTGATGAGAAACGCACACTCTGCCCTCGGCCCTGAGCTGGCCACCTGGGGAGAGGGTGCCAGGGGGCAGGCAGCAGGGTGAGTCTGGCTGTTGCTATACTTCTACTGTTAAGGCAGGAAAACAACAGGGCTTTCTAAAGCACTGCATACCACCCAACTGAGAAACTGCCCTTGGGGCTGGGCTGGGGCAGGGCAGGGCCCCAGCTGTGCCAGCACTGGATCTCTGGGCACACTCAGAACTTCTGAGGCCCATGTTCCCCCTGAAGCCTGGGTCTGGCAGAGGCCAGGCTGAGTCACACCCACGGCAACACTCCAGGGAGAGCGGGTCACAGGGAGGGCCCGGGCCCTGGACACTGCCTCCTGGGCACTCACCCGGTGCATGTCTTCATACTTGAGGAAAAGCACGTTCGAGTCCATGCGGTGCTCCCAGAACTCCTGCACATGCTCAAACCAGGAGCCGTAGCCTACTGCGGAGACAAGGGGACAGGTGAGTCACATGGTCTCGGAGGAAACGTGCACACAAGCGGTGGCCTCACTCCCTGCCTTCTGGAAGGTTCCCCTCCTACTGCCCTGTGATTCGGGAGGGAAGAACAAACTCTCAGCCTGCAGGCAGCACCACAGAAGAGCCCCTTCTGAAGCCCACCTTCCCTGGCTTTGTGTACAAGTCTCTCCTGTCAGCAGTCCTCAGCCCTCCCCACCCTCAGGCCACCTGGAAGACCTGACCTTGGGGACGAAGGCCCCCGCTCACCTGGGGTGTGGTCGTACCTGGCACCCAGGAGATTCTTGGTTTAACATGTGGTCACCGGGAAGAGAGCGACCCCTGGAGGAACTGGGACGTAAGGCCAATCAGCTCTGCTAGTAGGGGTAGGACGGGGCACAGCACCTAAGGCAGATCCACGCATGGGGACCTGCCAGGCAGAACCCTGGGCAGAACGAGGCAGTCACAGACATCATGAGAGGCGAGGTGTCCTGTCCTGACACACGAGAGTTCGCGCCCCTTATCACAAACCCTGTGTTGCCTACTCCTTAGGCTTTGGGGTGGGGCCAGGGTCACCCGGGCAGGTGGGTGATGTACCAAGCAGTGTAGCCAGGCTGCTGTGCAGTGTTCTTTATAAAACCCACTGGTCCTCACCTGCCCACTCATGCTGAGATGCCCGTCACTACAAGGGGCCCTAGGCAAGTCTTCCAGGGGGCTTCACACCAAACAGAGGAAGGCTTCTGTCAAGGAACCTGGGCCCCCTGGGTGATGGGAAGCGGGTCCGGCAGAGGACAGGGGCTGGCCAGGAGCGGTGGCCACTCCACCTGCACTCTCCCTCCCCCACGTGCCCACCCATCTCACACAAGCAGTCCTGGGATGCGACTTCATGGTCCAGGGCAGAGGGACTTCCGTCCTGGCAGGAAATCACCACAGAGACCAGCGATTAGGATATGGAGTGGCCAGAGCTGGGAGGGAGGCACGTGGGACACAGGGGCCCGTCCCACACAGAGACGAGCCTTGCACGCTCACTGAGGGTGTGTCAGTCAGCAAAAGGAAGCGAGGGCACCAAAGGCAGAGTGGTGCAGGCAGCTGCCTGCCCTATTCTCCCTGGTGGCGCTCGCTGGCAAAGGCACCAGTGTGGGTCCTGCTTGCACTGCTGAGCTCCGCGGAGGCCAGTGGTCCAGGGGCTGCTGCCCTGTGTCAGACAGAGCGTGCAGCCTGCGCCCCCAAGGTGCTGCAGCCTCTTACACTCAACTGTGTGACAGCCTCGTAAGCCGGAGCCAGGTACCCCCCAGGCCACCAACATCAGTCTGCAATCTCGCCAGCAGGTGGCAGCATATCAGCAGCCTGACTGGCAGCCTGATGAGGGCGCCGCAGGGACCTAGGGGTCACCGAGGGGTGGACATTAAGGGCCAGATCACAGCAGAAAGGCCCTCTTTAGGCCAGTGAGGCCCTGAACATATTTTATGGAATGAAGCAGGGGCTCAGGAAGGGGAAAACAAGCAGAAATGAATGGAGCAAAAAGAACATGGATGTGGCCGCAGGACCTTGTTTGAGACTCAGTGCTGGAGGAAGCCTGGCCTGCTGGGCCCCGGGCTCCGCATCCCTGACACATCGCTGCCAGCTCCTGCACGCAGGACACATCCAGCCAGGCCACCCTGCCCAGCTGGCGCAGAGCCCAGGTGACCCAGGCCCTGGGGCAGGGTGGGAGTCCAATGGCCATGAACACGGAGGGAAGAAAAACCCTCTGATTACAAGGGACCGTGTGAGAAAACTTGCAAAACGCAACTGATGCCCACTGGAGATGACATGGAGGCTGGACAGGAGGGCCACTGAGGGATGGGGACAGTGGTCACTGTACACAGGGACTCTCACATGGCATCAGCAATCACAGGCACAGCTCTGGCTGCACCACCGAGCCTTGGCCAGCAGGGACAGAGAGGGGTGCTGGCTCGCTGACAGGGATGGTATCCAGTTCAGAATACAGTCCTGGAAGGGAGCCCTGCTGGGCTGGCACCCGCCCCTCTCCTCCCAAGCCCCTCTGCTCCTGGGAGGCAATAGGCTCATCCAAGCAGATTATTCGGGAGAAACTGCTCACTCTGCCCTGTCCCCAGTAGTGACCCTGCCCACAGAGCAAGTCTCTTCCACAAGGCTTCTGCCACCTGCCACGCAGCCCAGGCACCCTGCCCCAGAGCTCACAAGTCACACTGTCAGGGGCGCCCGACCTCACCCTCGTGAACAGCGTCGTCTCACTGGTCCTTCTGCACCTTACTGATCAAATTCTTCAGAACCTCAGGAGAGTGAGCCTCCCTCAAAAGCCTTCTGGTGCACAGATCACGACACAGAATAGTGAGACTGTGGAGGGAAGCTGAGTACATGTGTCTAGAGGCTCTGCTGGGACCACGGCAAGTTTGTGTGGCCTTGAACTTCGGTGCTGGGCAGTGCTGGGACCTTCAACGTTGAGAGGCCTGTTTGGGATAACTTCTAACCACCCTGGCCTGAGCAGGAGGCTCTAAGTCCTACAGCGTGGCAGTCTGAACGTGGTGGACACCTGCTGCTCATGGGACGCTGTCCTCGGGCAGGTAGCTGCCTCTCTGTAGAGGAAGGAGCGTATGCTGGGACTTGAGGACATGATTCTAGGAAGCACATGAGTGGCTCACTCCAAAAGCAGGTCATGAGGGGCCTGGGCCAGATGGTAGGCAGGCCGAGGGGGAGGAGGCTGGGCCACAGGACTTGTAGCGCGCTCCGGGGGCCTCAGGAGCAGGGATGGGCCTGGCCTCCTCCCCTGGGGGGCCACCTCTCCTGGGCACCTCGTCCCCAGGCACAGCTGAAGCCCGTTTGATACTAGGGCAGGAGCATGGGTCCAGGCCTGTGGGACCCGGGGACCCCATGGGCCCATGTGCTTCAGTCCACTGATTAGGGTCTGGCCTCCAAGTAGGCTTGGAAGCAGCCCCAATCGGCTGCCCTGAGTTCCACTCAAACTGGAGCACTGGATTCGTGGATTCCCATCCTACACCTCATCTCCTCAGTCTCACTGCAGGACCTCTGATGGGGTTGGACAAGTGCACAAGGATGAATGTTACTTGAGTCGGGAACTAAAACATGAAATGTGTTTTCAAACTTGGGTATGAAACAGTCTTGATGCAAATTTGATTAAAGTGCAGATAGGACCCATTTCAAAACCAGTGCCAACCTACCTAAACTGCCCACCTGTGTCCTGGAAGGGTGCCCAGAGAAGCCCTAGTTGACAGTGGGAGAGCCACCTGGGCAGGGAACACAGCACCATAGCAAGGAGCTGCTGACATGTGCCAAGCAGGTGTGGCTGGCCCTCCCCCACAGGCAGGGGAGACACAGAAGCCCCCTGGTGGCAGGGCCCCAGCTCCCCCTCCTGCCCCAGGACAGCTTCCTGTACAGAGCACTGCCTCTGCTCTGCCCCAAATGTGCCCCACCCGGTCACACGGCCTGGGGCTGGGGGACCAACCCTCCTTGGTCCTAGAGTCCAGCTGACTGTGCATGCGGCTCTCCCATGAAGCCACAACCCCGACTCTGGCCTTAGTCCCCAACAGCAGAGATGTCCAGGCCCCCATTTTTACTGTTCATAATCTAGGCAGGGAGAGGGGTGCTTTTAGTTGAGGAACTTCTCAGAACCCCAGTGACCCAGCGAGAGAGAGAACGGCTTCTGAGTTGGCCACCTGCTCTGCCAGGCACTAGCTATGACCTTGGGCAAGTTTCCTATCGCCCCTCAGCCCCAGCTTCCGGCCTGTAAGCAGGGAGGCAGCCCGACCCGTACAGCTGTCGTAAGAACTGGGAGCAGCGTGGGATAACAGGGGCTGGTGCTCAGCGAACAGTCAGTCGTCACTGCTGGGACACCCGCACAAACTCAAACACTCACGCTTGTCGTTCATAAAGCGCCGACAGAATTCCTGGAAAGTGCCCCGGTAGCTCATGGTCCTCAGCGAGCGGTGGAACTGGTAATAAGACACCACCAGGTCCTTGGGGTTCCGGGCCATGTATATGACCTACAGCAGGAGGGACGGCGTTAGTCTGCTCCAGCTCAGGCAGGTCCGACTGACCTACCACCCAGCCTCCTGTACCCTATAAACTGTCACCCTGCTTCCAAGTCAGCCCCACGCGCATGTGCACCACGGCCAAGCGCTTCTATTATCCCAGCAGGATGCACACTTGTCCAGACAACAGCATCCGGGAGCACAGCTCCTTGAGCATCTTACTACTCTTCTGTCCACTACCACTACCTTAAAATCAGTGGAAGACAGAGAAATTACGGTCCTGATACTGGTGATGAGAATGACAGGCCTCATAACCGCAGTGTGGTGGAGAAAGCGAGAAAAATTAGAGGCTGGGAAAGCAGCTGTGAGTCCTTGGCCTTGGACGGGCAGTGGCTCGGCTTAGGCTGGTCAAGTCCAAGCCCAACTGCAAGGAAAACCCCCAGTTAGAAATGTGGATACAACACGGGCAATACAGGATTGAAGATGGCCTCCAATGAGGGTCTGACGCACCTCTGTTCCCTGGGAAGCTACCGCTGAGACGGCAGCCCGCTGTTCAGATGGGCTCTGTTAGGAACTCAGCCAAGGATGGGGAGCGGGACGGGGGAGGAGGCGTTACCTTGGAATCGCCATTGTGGAGGTCAGAGGGCAGGAAGCGGTAGGGGAGGTGACTCTTGATGAGGCGAGGAGACGTCAGCTCCTGCAGCAAGGTCAGAGGGAGAGGCGATCAGAGGACACAGCTGCTCCTGTCTGTGCATGGGGCAAGGTCGGGGTTCTCGGGCAGTCAGGGCCAGCCCTCCAGCTGACAGCCCCTCTCCTGAGATCCCACCACACTCCAGGCTGGATCCTGGCGGCAGAAACGAGCAGGGCACCAGCCCCGTCCAGGGGCACCAGTCCCGGGGAAGTCTAACTCTCCCAGCCAGGGGGGCTGCTCAGAGGACGGGCCGGGCCTTCAAAGGCAGCGGAGGAAGGAGGGGGCACGAGGTACAGAGGGGCAAATGCCGGACAGTCATCTCGGCATGCACGTCTTCCCTCTCTCCTGGAGGGCACCAGGCCCCCCGGCCAGGGTCTGTGCTCCTGTGCCTCTGCTCCGGCCCTCACTCCGCCATCCCCACCGTCCTGCCCTGTCCTCTGGCTCATGCGGTGCTGGTCACCGTTCAGCCTGTGACTTCCTGTTCTCCTCCCCGTGGGTCTCACTGGAGTGGACGTCTGTGACGGCCAAGGAGGTGCTCTCAGTTTTGCTCCGGGCTGCCACAGGGCCAGAGTGGTGCCCAGCATGCAGAGGGCACCAGTGCAGCCCCACTGGAGGGCTCAGTGGACAGGCTGTATGGGCGCTAGTGGGTGGGCTGCAAGCAGAGAATGGGAAGACCCTGGACTTTGCTTTGAGGGCAGGGACGGGCTGGGGCACCTCAGAGCTGCACTCATCTAGCAGAGGGAACCAGCAGCCCACCCAGGGAATGAGGCCAGAGCTGAGGTCGGTGGGGGTAGAAATCCAGACACGTCTGAGGAGTGGAACGGACAGGACTCAGTAACATGCATTTCATTCCTGATACCAATCATCTGACGCACGAGCACCCTCCCAGTCACTCAACAGATGGGGAGTCACAGATGGGGGAGAGGCCCGCCACCCCTGCCAGTCCCCCCATCCCCCCACTCCCTGGCATCTGCCTCCTTCCTATCTTGACATCACCCAGGTCACCACCAATCCGACTCCAGGTCACTGTCACGGGCTGGGGACCATCAGTGTCTCTCCTGGCTATCTGTGGGTACCAGAAGCTCTCTGCTCTCCTCCCACCCATGGGCCCCCCCATGCTCCTCATGAGCAACTGTCACTCAGGATACAACCAAAGAAATGTCCCAAAGGGGTCACAGGGGCTGCGTGGCTGGCACCCGCCCACAGAGTACCTTGATGATGTCCAGGCCGGGCTGCGGGTATTCCAAGACGGGGAGCTGCTCATCGATGTTCATCAAGCCGATCTCATCAGGGTCGGCCCCCTGGCTCACCAAGTAGACCACCTCCTGCAGCAAGCTCGTGCCTGGAGGGAGAGAATCCCCAGGAAGGGCGCTCAGAGGAAGCCCCAGGGCCAGCCCCACTCTCAGATCAGCACCTGCTGCCCAAGAACAAGGGTGGAAGGACCACAGGTGGGTCCCAGGAGCACCCTGTAGCCAGTGGGAAAACAATGGCCTGAATCCCAGCCCTCTGGGGTGACTGGGAAAGCAGGCCTTTCCGAGCTAAAAGGGAGCAGATGTTCCCCAAGACTGTCACCTGCCACTCCAAGGCCCCAAGGACTGTAATAAATTGATGATTCCCAGTCTGAGGCATGAGTCAGGAGTGCCTTGCCAGCCAGTGAGTGATTTACAGTGGTAACTATCTCCCCTGTATCTACACAGGCAGGCCCTGCAATCTGAGAAATCTACTTCTGGGTTTATACCGAGAGAAAACAACTGCAAACAACTGTCTACCGACAACCCTGGCAGTGTTCTTTAGAATAGCCAATCCTTGGAAATAACACAAATGTCTGTCAACAGTGGCATGAGCAAATAAACTCTGCTACTCAGACACCTCAGACCGGACAGTGAGCTACCACTGCACGCAGCAAGGCGAACCCACAGACATGATGCTGAACACATAGGCCAGCCACCAAAGGCCACCTACGGTCTGATTTCACACGTTTCCAATCATACTAGGTTGAAGAATGGGCAAAAGTAAGCTACGATGACAGATGAGAATCGTGGCGCTTGGGGGGAGGTAGGTGCTGGCTCAGAAAAGATACAAAGAGGGTGTTTATTCTTTACCTTCGTCTAGCGGTATCCCAGGTATGCACGTGACTTGTGATTCAAGTAAAAGGAAACCACCCCTCCGCCCAGCGTAGCCCACTTCCCTGGGAGAGGCAGAAGGGCCAGCGATGGCACACCACAGAGCCCTGTGGGCAGGACCCCCAGCCAGGACGGAATCAGAAGGGGCTCCCCACGCTTCTCCTGGCCCCTGTGTGCACAGCTGTCAGCTCCATGTCCCCGGGAGCCCAGGGCTGTCCCCAGTCCTCACGGCTTCTGACTTCTCAGAAGAAACAGACGCAGTCGGCCAGTTCCTCCCCAACACGCTCCGGCCCCTTCACTCGGGGAGCATCGCTCTCTGTTGCCAGCCCCTCACTTCCCCGCCCTGGAAATGCTGGCTGCCCCCAAGTGTGGCTCACGCACACCCACCCCAAGGCCCATGCCATGCTTACCCCACACACGGCCCTCCGCTGGGAGCGCCCCCCACCAGGACCAGCCGTCTCCCCACACCCACCCTGCCCCGCCTGTGCCAGCCATTCCTCACACCTCAGCAAACCCCACTGCTTCTGCCGTCAAGGCGAGCAGAGAGCTGACCCTGCCCCCCCGGCTGGCACCATGAGAGGCCCCACAGCTCTCTGCTTCTGCCCAGCTCACCCCACCTTTGGACTCATTTTCAACAAAGCAACCAGAATGCGGGATACCGTGGACATCACATCACTTCCCTCCCCAGGAAAGACCCCCCAAAGGCCTTGCTCGCATCTCCTCAAAGATGAAGCAGGCCTCCCCACGCCTGCAGGCCTGTGGGCGGTGCTCTGTGCCCCCCACCTGGCACCTCTCTGACCACCTTCCTCGCTGTCTGGCCTCCTTTGCATTGGCTGCCCTGCCTAGAGCCTCTCCTCCCCGCCTTGGGCCCTTTAGGCAGGAGGGTCCCCGACAGCCACATGCCTAACACTCCCACCCTCAACCCTTCACCCTGCCCCTTGCCCCCCACTGGGCCAACAGCCGGGAACAGCCTGCACATTCCCTCCCGGGCTCCCACTCCTCCCACCACGTGACGTGGACTGTTTTGTCCGGTTCTCCCCTGTGCCAGGAGAGCCAGCACACAGATATGCTCCCTTCATATTTCTGAACGGACAAACCAACCTTGGGTGCTGAAATCAGAAGGGGATACATTGATCAAGGACGACTTCCTGGGGGAGGCAGCTTTGGAGCACAGGCACTGGAAGCAGTAGTGTGGCGGCTCTTCAATCAGGAAGAGCTTCTCCACCCGTTAACCACAGGACCTCCCCCTGAGAGGTGGGGACCATCACCCCCATTCAGAGATGAGGCTCCTGAGGCCAAGCCATGCCCCAGGTCACACAGCCAGTGTGTGGCTCCCACCTACTCCTCCCGGGAGGTCCATGCACCCACCACCGCATGGGGGTGGGGAGTGTGAGGGAGTCCATGCCTTAGAAACGTGGGCAGAGTTCCCCAAATGGGCCGCTCCCAGGGCATCTTCAGCACCTATGTTAGGTGCTACTCTGCCCTGTGGCCCCCACAGGCAATGACCTGGACAGGCGTTCTCTGCGCGTAACTCCATCTCACATCAGCATGGACGGCTCACTTCCTCCAGCCCCGTCCTGGCCTCCGTTACATATCCATGCCAGGAGACCAGCAGCCCAGCCTCATTAGACCCAAAAGGAAACGCCCTACCTGCCAGGCCCACCAGCCTGTCCCCAGTGGCCCTCTCTCCAGCCCCTGCAAGTCCACTTCCTAGTTGAGCAACCCTTGGCCTGACCTCCAGCTCTCAGCATGGCCCACAGGAAGTCCCACTGTGCCTGCCCAGCACAGTGACAACACTGACCCTTCACTCCTGGGTTCAGATGCTCTTCTAAGCACCTCAACTAAAGACCAAACACAGGTCTGACCTCCACACCCCTGCAAGGCTCTGCACGGGTCTCCGCCAGTCCTCTCCCAGCCCCCCACTACAATCCCACCCCCGGGCAGTGCCCCCTGAAGCCACCCACCCCTGCTGTGCTCTGGTGGCTGGGGGCAGCCCTGCTCCCCCCAGTCTTCTCCCTCGAGCCCTCTAGCACTCTGTGCTCAGTCTTCTGTCTCCTGAGCTCAGCACCCCCAGGGCCCAAACCAACAGCTGCCCTTCAGCCCGGCCAACTTGGAGTTGACCTTTGGGCCACTGCCCCCATAAACATTCCCCACGCGTGGTCTCATCCGGTGCCTGCCCCATGGAAATGCTGGCTGCCCCCAAGAGTGGCTCACGCAGACCTACCCCAGGGCCCTGTGCTCTCCTTGTCCTCCTGCACTTAGTGCCCTGTGGACACTGGGGGGCAGCTCATGAGCACAGGGAACGTGTCTTAGCTATAGATTCGTGCTTACGGCGGCTATAACCAATTACCACAGATTCAGGGGCTTAAACCAGCGCAGTTATTACCCTACAGCCCGAAGGTCAGAAGGCCAACACGGGCCTCCCTGGGCCCGATCAAGGCCTCGGCCACTGCGCTCCCTCTCGAGGCTCCAGGGAGAACGGGCTTCTCCCCGACCCAGCTGTGGTCCCGCTGTCTCCCTCTTCCATCAGAAGCCCAGTGGCCCCTGAGCCCACCCAGAGAGCCCACCTTACTCTCCCACCCAGCAGGCAGCCGGTGAGCATTCCCTCACTGTCACGGGAAGCACTCACACGCTCCGGGGACCGGAGGGGACTTTGTGGGGCTGTTATTCTGCCGACCACTCACTCACATTGCCATCTGTCCCTGACACAGAGTAGGTGCTACATAAACACACGGGCATGGAGGGCTGAAGGAAGCAGCTCTGAGGAGCCCCCGCCCGCACAGGAGGCAGGACTGGTGTCACGTGCCGTGTCTGTGCCCACCTGCCGCCCTTCACACTCCTGACCCCAGCCAGCGACCCGGCACCCGAGCCATTTCCGCCCCAGGCACATTGCCCAGAGCTCCCTCCCCTCCCCAGGACGTCACCCACCCTTCCCTCCCTGCGCCCTCAGAAGGTGGGGCGGGTGAAACGGCCGGTCTCCTGCAGGATTAGGTCACAGTGCTCCTTAGGATGCGGTGGTCTCGCCCCTGGAGGGGCCTCCGCCCACCACCCCTTTACCCATTCAGCAAGCCTGCACCAAGGGCTCCTGGGAGTCCGGGCCTCCCCTTCTAGAAAATGGAGGCAACGCCCCTCCCTTCCTACGGGGCCATTGGGGTCAGGCCACGAAGTGACGGGCTCAGGGCAGAGAAGCGCCACACAGGTAGACACTGCTCTGAGCTCCTAAGACCACAACGGTCCCACTGACCGGGACGGCTCACAAAGGAGGACACGCCACAGCCTCCTCTGCCAAACCGGCAGCCCCCGTCCAGTCCCCTGGAAGCCATGCCCCAGGTGACAGGCGACAGCCGGGGCCGCTCCCGCCCCAGGCTGGGGGTTGTTTGTAAGGACGCAGAAGCAGAGTTTCGGTTACTAGTCCGAGTCCACAGAGCCAGGACGGGGGGGCTACCTCGGGAACAGGAACCCCAGCCCGTGAGTCCCCAGCGAGCTGGGCAGTGAGGGGGCAGGTAGGGCAGAGAAGCCCTGCGTGAGGCCCGCCATGCAGCCTGCGGGTCGAGTGGGGCTGGGAGCGCCTGCACTCCTGCGGCCAGCGGGCCTGACGTCCTGAAGCGGGCGGAGAGAGGCCAGCCATCCCCTGCAGCCTGAGCCCGCGGCCGGCACTCGGCAGCACGCCAGTCTCCTTCCCAGCAAACCCGAGGGCAGCCGGAGGAGAGCCCGGCTGCCAGACCAGAACCCTGGGGGCACCCCCCTGCCGGGCAGTGACACTAGCCCCGAGCTTTGCAGAGTCGGTCAGGGCCCATGGCCGAAACCACCAGCGCCCTGGGGAGACTCCCCGAGGGACCCAGGGCCTAGCCTGTCACACGCGAGGCGGGAGTCCAACAAAATCCCCCACCAACGCTCTGGGGGCAGAGGAATCAGCGCTGCAGGGTCAGAACCTACTGAAACTGGGCCCCAAGCCACCAGAATCCTGCCGCTGGAACCCTTTGGAATTTTTCCATTTTCGTTTTTATCATTTACCAAAGTCACACTTGAATCTGGTCTAAAACACTCAAAGCACCATAAGACACCTACCAGAAGCTCCAGTTCTCCTCCCACGCCCTTGCCCTCCCAGAGCGAACCCTCGGGGACTCTCCCTTACCCTCACTTTTCTAATGGTTGATTAGTTATTTCATGACCCATGTTTTTGATGGCCTGCTGGATTTCGGCCAGCCCAGCGGCCTCACGCGAGCTTCTCCTCCCAGGTGGGCACGCACGACGCCCTGTCAACCTGATGTTTGCGTGCTTCCCTCAACACACACCAGGGAGGGGCTGTGCTTCCTTTTTTATACAAGATCTTGTTTTTTTCCTAAGTAACTGCCTGTTTGCTTGCCTAGTTTCCTATGTAGCTATTAATTCTTTCCCCAACTCTGTAACAAACCCTCTCAGTATGGCCAATACATGGGGTACCCTCACCTCCGTTTATTTCTTAGGGACATGGCCCCTGCCCCTCTGCTCCCCATGAATGCCTCCTGGGGTCTCCCTCGGGCTGGATGCCCCGCGGCCTCTACCTCTGTGACCCCGGCGGGGGTCTTCTCACTCTCTGGCGGAGCCCACCCTCTAGAGGCTTCCTGGGGGTGAGAACTGTCTGAGCAGGTGTAGGACTACGAGCGTCTATGTCTCCCTCTGCTGGCAGGGTGGCTGGGACAGAATCCAGGCCTGACAGCCTTTTCCCACTGTTCCTAACTTCCAGCTGCCAATGTCGTACTCAGAGCACAGAGGTCATGCTTCCAGGCCTTCGAATGTGGCCTGATTTTACCTCTGGAAGCTTTGAGACCTTCTTTATCTCAGTTTCAAGATTTCACAGTGACACGCTTCTGCGTGGTCCTTTACGTGCGTGTGGTGCCAGACACATGGGGGTTCCTTGACTCATGCCCTTGACCTGGAAATCCTGGCTTCAGGAATTTTCTCTCTCTCACATTCTCTGTTCTCTCTTTCTGGAACTCTGAGATCTTCCAATTTTCTTTCGCTCCTATTTGATACTGTTTTGTAAAAATTTCCGTTCTACTTCTTGGGACGTTTCCTGCCCTTGACCATCCAAACCTCACTACTGAATGTTTACAATTCCAGCTGTCATATCTCAAGCCCCCGGTTCTTTCACGACCTGCCCTGGCCGCTCTCTTGCGGCCCCTCCTCGTGAAGGCCCGCCTGTCCTCACTCTGAGGACACTACCGCGAGTTGGGAGGGAGGCGGTGTTCTGCTTCCTTAGGTTTTCTTCTGCTCTGTACACTTTGATTCCTCCAAGCTCATTTTCTGCTTTGTGTTGTTTTTTTTTTTTTGCAGGACTCTACCCTTCAAGCTGGAGACTTTAAGATCTGGTGACCCTGAGTGCATACACGGGTAAGAATGAGCCGCTGGATGCAGCCCCATGTGGCTGCACAAGGTCTGCTGACTACAGGGCTGCGTGTGTCCGTGAAAGCAGCCCAGCCTGGCTGTTCTCACGGCTGAGATGGGAGATGCCCACACATACAGGTCTTTCCTTTGGGGTAAATGGCTCCAGAGAAGACACCTCCTCTCTCTGCCCTAGGGGACCACAGGCATCCCAGGAGCCAAGGAGGGGGGAGGGGGGGAACCTCCCTTTCAAGGGTATAGGTTTTACATGACCCCCCATTTCCAATATACACTGGACTCCAGCCTGCACCTGTGCTTGACAGCCCCACACCCACAGCTTCTCTGGCTCAACTTCCCCAAAGACACCCGTCTTTGCAACAGCGTCCTGTTGTCGATCTCCCCCCCGCATCACAACTGCCCCCTCCGAGGGGCCAGGTGCGTCCAATTCCTGGAGTTCTGCAGCTGCAACTGCGTCACGCGCCTGCCGCCCTGCCCTCTGCCGGCACTACCTGCCATGTCGGCTGACACTGAGCCATAGCAGCCGAGCTTCCAGAGTCAGCTGGCACCTCTAACCCCGGCTCACCAGCTCTCCTCCTCTCGGGGATTCAGAGCTTTCCTCTCCTCATACAGTGAAGTGCATGTGTTCAACGTGCTCCCCTCAAGCCAATGTGCCCCACGGGCATTCTAGAGTTAGGGGCATCAACGTGCTACAGTCAGGATCTGTCCACAAACCCTCAGGAACAGCCACAGCTGAGCACTTAAGGCTGCAACCCGGTGGAACTGACCCGGAAGACCCAGAGCTGGGCTGCTGCAGGCCCTTCACCAGGGGTGGGGCCTCCTCTCCCAAAGATGCCGAGAAGGCCTCCAGGATGCTCCCGACCCGAAAGCAAAGAGCAAAGGTGATGGGGCACTCGCTGAGCGCCTGACCCGCCTGTGTGCGTCAGAGGGCCCACCTGTGCTGCTGCAGCTCTCGGGACAACCCCACGATGCGCACAGGGACACGGGACGCAGAGGGAGCCGCAGTTCTGTCACTCAGCTGCAAACAGACAGGGAGCCGACTGAGTTCCAGTCGCTCCCTTGAAGCTGCCCGGGGTCGGCCAGGTATGGTGTGCACGCCCCAGGCACTGTCACGGGGTGGCCATGTGCGGGGCACAGCGTCCTGGGCACTATCACAGGCACCCATGGCCACGTCTGCATCTGGTCCTCACAGGCCCCGCATCTCACACACGAGGAAGCAGGCTTGGAGAGTAACTGCCCTGGGCTGCGGTACTGGACGGCATGAAGCCAGACCCAGAACTGCCTCCAGAGCCAAAGCATTAACACACATGACACACACACCACACTACACACACACCCAAAACAAGCACACATACACACATCACACACACACTTCATGCATACACATACACACCACACGCATAACACGTATACACAACCCATGCACACATTACAAACCATGCACGCATCATACATACACAAAACACACATACCACATGTATCATTTGCACACACACACACCATGTACATACATACAAACCACACATACCACCCCACACACACCCCACACACACATATACACATACCACACCACATACCTATACACGATACATACACACCACACATGCCACGCACATACATGCCACACTACATACATATGCACACAAATACAAACCAGACACACACACACACAGCCCATAAAGCACTTGGCAGAAAAATCAAGGCCACAGGCCTCATGTTCTCACTTGCAAGCCAGAGCTCTAGCCCTGGGTCCCCACAGCCGGGGTCGGAGCAGGGATGAGACGGAGGGAGGAGGCAGCTGGGAGCAGCTGCCACCCAGGATTCCGGGGGCTCAGCTTCCAGACCTGGGCCCTGGGAAGCGCACTTGGCCTGAGGGGCAGCCACGAGCTCCCAGCCCTGGCCCACTGTTCCGGCAGCTGGGTCCCTGCTGGACATGGGGAAACGCACCTGGTCACTGAGCAGGACTCCCTCCTCCCGCCAAGATGGCCTCTCATCCAGGTGGGGAGGCTGCCTATCCTCAGACAATCTGGCTTGCCACGGTCCCTGTGTGGTGAGGCCCCGAGAATCCGGGGCCCAGATTCCCGGTCTGCCCCTGCCAGGGACTCTGTGATTCACAGACGTGGGCACACGCTCAGGGCCCCACACACAGCCCCCACCAAGAGGCTGAGGGCCCATCAGGGAGAGTGTGAGGCCCCACCCAGTGGGGAGAGGCCTCACCTTCCGTGAGGGCCTGGGAAGTCAGGGACGGCGCTTCACAAGCAGCACTTGACGCAGGACCTTAAGGACAGGAGGGCAAGCCAGTGAGCTGAGGGTGTCTGCGGTGTGCACGTGAGGGGGGCCAGTGCTCCGCGCCCCAGCGTGACTTCAGAGCCCCTTCCACAGGAAGACAGCGCCCACCTCTGTGATTCTGGGCGCACCTCGGCACCCTGCCACGGCCAACAGTGCTCTGCCTGCTTCTGCTGGCTGTTCGTGCTTCTACCATCGCCAGGAGAGGGGCCTTCCCAGGCTTCCTCACGATCAGGAGAGAGCTGGCACCAAACGGGTCTCCTCTGCAAACCTACACAGGTGCTCCTGGGAAAGACTGGGGGTGGGTGAGCTGGAGACAGCGTTCCTCAGTGCCGCGGCTGCAGGAAAAGGACAGAGCCTGCCAGGACCCTTCTCCTCCATAGGAGAGGCACTTCAGGCGACTGGAGGAGGGGCAGCAAATGCGTCACACGCCCCTCCTCCCCGCCAGGGCCCTCACGGGACGCAATTCATGGAGGAACCAGTGAAAGAAAAACACCCTGCCTTTGGGGGAGGGACAGGGAACCGTTGCTGGAATCTGAGAGAGACCAGCTGGGAGAGGGATGTGCAACTCTTTCCTGCATAAGACCCATCACCAAGGCAGAGTTGGCTGCCACTCGGTGGGGGTGGATCACCGAGAAAGCCCCACCAAAGCCTGGCACATGCCTAAGGCTGCAGCAGGACCGCACAGAGGACTACCCCTCAAAACCCTCCTCTGTGAGCCATTAAACCAGAGCAACAAGTCATGGCAGTCACCCCCAGGGGAGAGACAAGGGTTTAAGAAACCCCTCTAAGGTTCAGACCAGAAGCTGAAGGTAGGGCAGGAACACTGAAGAAAGACCCTCTAGAAACTTCAGCCCCCATGCTAAGCACAAGATGATGCTACAGTTCACATGAGTGGTCACTCAAGTGACCTCAGCAACAACAGAACCCAAATATATCCCAACTCCTACCAGACTGGCTCACCCCCCACACAAATGGCCTGGCAGGAAAAGGCAGGCCCATTTCCAAGCATAAATACAACTGATCTCTGTCTGTCATGTCAGCACACTCTGTGCAGCATGCAGTCAAAAAGTACTGCGTGAAAAAAAACATCCTACTATCGAGAGACAAAACAGAATCAGAGAGAATATAAAATAAGTCTGATTCATATGTTAAAGAATTTCATGGAAAAGGTAGACAACATGCATGAACAGATGGGATATTTCTGCAGCGAGATGGAAACTAGAAGTAGAAATGCTAGAGGAAAAATAACAACACAATAACAGAGATGTGGAATACTTTCAATGGGCTCACAGACCTGGCCCAGTAGGAGAATGAATCAGTTAACCTGAAGATTGGTCAACAGAAATCACCCAAGCTGAAACACAGAGAAGAAAGAGTGAAAAAACAAAACAGCCAAGATCAGTAGAGTGAATATCAAACAATCTAACACATGCAATTTCAGAAGAGAGAGAGAGAATGGGACAGAAAAAAATACTCGACGAGATAATAGCTGAGAATTTTTCCAAAATAATAAAAGGCATCAAACCACAGATCCGAGAAACTCTGAGAACCCCAAGCAGGGTAAGTATCCCCAACTCTGAAAAATGCCTAGACACATCATATTCAAAGTGCTGAAAATCAAAGATTAAATCTTGAACACAGCCAAAGAAAAAATAACCATTCCACAGAGGAAAAATGGACCACAGCTGACCCTTCATCAGAACCTAAGTAAAGGAGAAGAAAGGAAATGCCATCTCTAGAGGGCTGAAGGACACGAGGGAGGCCCAGGAAGCGCGGAAAGTTAATAGTCA
The DNA here is from genome assembly GCF_030020395.1 of Manis pentadactyla. Classification (NCBI taxonomy): domain Eukaryota; kingdom Metazoa; phylum Chordata; class Mammalia; order Pholidota; family Manidae; genus Manis; species Manis pentadactyla. The sequence goes on along the minus strand of NC_080028.1, from coordinate 5,331,292 downwards.
GTCCCACACTTACCAGGAAGTGGCAATTGGAAGATAAGCGGTCCTCATCAGGTAGTCAGAGAGAAAGGGGAGAAGGGAAGGGAAGGGAGGGGAGGTCTACACCGGACAGAAGGAGCCAAAGGCCACAGGCAAGAGCGAACTGGGTGTGTTCAGGCAGCTGCATTCGGCTGGCAAGAGGCAGAACACGTTAGATCCAGACCACAGAGGGACTGGCCACAGAGCTGAATGGGGAGCCAATGAGGTGGTCTAATGAGGGAGTGGCCAAGGTCAGATCTGCTCCCAAGAGGTCACTTTGGCTTCAGAGTGAAAGGTGAACCAGGGGAGAGGCCATGGGATACTTCAGGCGAGAGAGGAAGGATCCCAAGACTGCAGCAGGGGCCAAGATGGGCACACAGACCCGAGAGCTCGCCAGGCACAGGACCCTCAGGGCAAGTAACCAAGGGCACGTGGGAGGGGGGAGGGGGGATCCACCCCTGGGAAGAATGAGAAATGAGGAATCCAGGATGAGGCCCTGGAGCTCAGAGGGGGGACTCAGGGTCTCGTGCTGTTCCACTGGGCTCAGAAAGACGCTCCTCCCAGCAGCCCGTTCCTCGGTTCCTCCAGAACCCTGCGGGTTCTTCTTCAGGCTTTCTCTTCCAAGCCCGCTGTGATGATGATGAGAACATGCCCCAGCCAACCCAGAAACGTGGATTGGCACCCCCCCCACCCCAATCCCAATCCCTCTTAATTATGCGCAAACGGCTGAAGTGAGGGCGAAACAAAGGAGCGAGGGAGGGAGGGTCAGTCATCCTGAAAGGAAACCTCCTGCTACAATTTTCAGGCCTTGGCCCTGTCTCCTGGGAGGCAGGTGACTAACCACTGTGCAGAACTGCCCTCCCACTCTTCCTGGTGAGGCTGAAAGGGAGGGGCATTCACACTCAGAACCAATGTGTGCTCTAGGTGGGTGACGAGTGCCTCAACATCTTGTGCCTTGAGTCCTAATCCACGTACTGAGCCCATGAACAGTCTCCTCCCCAGGCCCCAGGAAGGTGAAAAGAGAGAATCACATGCAAAACCTGGGCAGCCTCTGGCGCAGAACCGATGCCAGGGAGATGCAGGTTCTCATCCCCACTGTCTCTCCTCCAACTCTGCTGTGGCTTGCTCATCGCCACTATCTACAGATCAAAGCTATACTCAAATGGTGGCACCCTCTTCCCACCTCGCCCCTCCCTGAGTGTGTAGCTACCTATAGAAAGGAAATAATCACAAGGACATGGGACTCTTCTGAGGCTCAAACGAGGTAGGGCGGGACAGTCTCTGTGACCAGGAACCGCACCTCCTCACAGCCAGGTGCCAGCCCCTCTCTCCCTGCAGTCCTGCAGTGACCTTCCTGCCTGGGCCCCTGGCCTGGCCTTGAGGATGCCTGCCCTGGCCTGTCAGGTAGCCCTCAGCATCAGGAGCCTGGACTCCGTGCCACTGCAAGGACAGTGTCACCTCATTCACAACTCCCCAACTCATGATAACAAGCACATCCAAGAAAACTAAGACATCCGCCTAGGCTGAGACCTGTGGGTCCCCCGCACACGGCTGTCTTAAAATTTAAGACTTAACTAATCTATCAGGTGCGATCCTCTTGTTTTTTCAAGAGCAAAGTGACATCACCCAGGGACAGCACTAGAATGGGGCCAGATGCCCCCACTCCCTGCAGTGACTTACTTCTCCCTCCCAGGCAGGGACAGAGAATGTGAGTGACCTTCAGGGCTGGCTGGAACCTCAAGGAGAAGAGGATCAGGAAGTGGGCACTCCGGCCAAGGCAAGGAACATATCCCAAAGCCGACAGTCAGTAGCTTCAGGGACGGGCAACCCGCTAGCAAAACCACCAGCAGTGCTCACCACGGAACCACACGGACAGCTGGGAGAGCTGGCCACAGACAATCCGATTTAGGCCGACAACAGTCCTGGACCAAAGAGACCGTGTGACCATGAACAAGGACAGTGATAAACAGAAGGGCCCTCAGAAGGCACCGACCGTGGGCTCCTGGAGTCTGGATAATGGTGTGGACTGTGGCTGTCCCACAGGACTTGGAGCACTTGGAGAAGCAGTTCACATCTGGGCTGTCCAATACGTATGGTCGCCATGAGCCACATGTGGCTACTAAGCCCAGAACTGAATTTCTAATTTTATTTCATTTCAATTCATTAAGTTTAAATAGTCACATGTGGCTACAGGCTACTATTGGGCGACACAGTCCTAACCTGTCATCTGAGCTAAAATGCAAGACAATTAAAAAAATCCTAGAGAGTAGTGGAGTGTTGCAGAAAAAAAGCAGGTCTCATTATTGCTGCCTTCACCACTACAAATCCCCAAGGAGCCCTGTGAACCCCAGATCCCCATCGGTGGGGGCCTGCACATCCTCTCTTCCAGCTCTGACCACCTGCAAGTGGGTCATAAGTTCTTAGATTTGGGCACTGGAAACCCAAGGGCCCTGTGGCTTCTCTCCAGGGCCTCTGCTGGTCCTCGCTACTCGCCCCAGTCCTGGCACCAGCCACCCTGTAGTTGTTCCCCAGCAGATTGTGAGCCGACGACAGGCACCAGATGGGACCTCTCTCTGTACCCCCGGCACCTAGAAAAGCGTCTGGACACAGCAGGTGCTTGGGGAGTGAAAATTGGCACTCCTACTACCGCCCTTTGTGTGCTTACTGCGCATCTACCTGGGGAGGAGCCCACAGCCACCATCTCACTCATCCTCACTGCCACGCAACAAGGGGGTGAGGCGGTCTCCTACCCCTGCAGGAACCACAGCTCCAAGGGGTTACGTCACTTGCCCAGGGCCACACGGCTGACAGAAGCAAAGCTGTTATCAAACCCAGAACCTCCAGCTCCAAAGGCAGGCTCTTAATCTCTAAGCACTGGTGCCTCCTACAAACCCACTCATGATGGGGGAGTGGAAGGGAGAGTGGAAAGGGATGGGACGAAAAAGGGGAAGGAAATGTGAACTGGGCCACCTGAAGTCCACCTTCAGAGGACTCAGAGCAATGACAAAAACAAAACCCTAAGTGGCCTGAGACTTTTGAGTCACAAAGCATGCTGGAAAGTGGGCCAATGACCCCTCCTTCTTGGGGCCTGAGTCTAGCCACCCTCATGACTTTCCACAAGCAACAGGGCACCGGTGGGCTAAGGGCAAGGCTAACCATGGTCCAGGAGGCCAGGCTAGACCCGGCCACTATCCCTCAGCAGCTCTGTGACTCTGAGCAAGTTCCCGCCTTCTCTGAGCCTTGGGGGGATAAAAAGACATGAGAGTCCTCATGGATTAACATGGCAGAGTGCCTGGCACATGGGACTCAGTAAGTGCCCACCTACCCACCCCTGAAGTACGCCAAGTCCATCTCGAGCTGCGATTGGCCTGTGCTCAAGGTGACGGCCCCTCAAAGGATCCAGGAGCCTGAGGCACCTCCACAGCTGTGCAGTTTAAGCTGTGGATTTCACAGCAGAGGAGACAGAGGCTTGGACTCACCCAAGGGCATCGACTCACGAGCACCCAGACCTTCCTGCTCTACCAGATGCCACCAGAGATGACTTCTAGGGCCCTTTTTCCACAGTTGAGAGAAAATCTTCAGGGCAGATCTTGGGGCCCAATTCTTCAGCCCTCTTAATAAGGGTCATGTATGAACTTTAGAAACATTGAGGTGGGGAGAATGAAAGCCTTCAGAAGCACTAGGAAGAGCCTGGAAAGGCCCTGGGGCTGCTGGACATTTTTTTTTTTTTAAGTCTTACAAAGGCAGTTCCCTAGGGCTCTCTGTGAAGGGACCTCACGCAAGGGTCTTGAGGCCACTGCTGGGTTTTCAGTCACCGAAGGAAAGATCCATATGCTTACTCTCTTTGTTAAAAAGTCTAAGGTGTGCTTTTGTTTGTCTTTAAAAGGTAAGTTACAAACCAGATATGAGTTCTGGTTATCTAGAAAACTTCCTTAAACTACTGCTCCATGCCCCAGCAAGGTACCCAAAAAGGCCACTGTAGAACTCCACCCAACCACCGATGCAGGGCCCCTCTACACACCGGCCGCAAGCCCCAAGCATACAGCTTTCCCAGGGAGCCTCCGGGCCTGTGCCTCCCCCACCCCTTCCAGCTAATTAACTTTGCCCCCTCCATCTCCTCCCGCACCACAATTTCTCATCTGCAACTCCAAAATCCTCAAGAGCTCCCCAAACCAAACTTTTCACAATTCATTTGGAAGCAAACCTTTTCCTAAACTGACATAGGCTACTTTTAGTCTTTCTGGAGCCCACTGAATGTAGGGATCCGAGGTAGAGCTCCAGACCCAGCTGAGGGTCTCACAGCATGTATGGTATCTATGACCTAAAATCTGGAAAGTTCGGATCCCCACACTCATGAGGCCCCACAGTTTGGGCGAGGAGCAGTGGGGCTGCAGGAGAAAGGAAGTCCCTGGCCACAGCAAGAAGCCCAAGCGCGTCTTCCTTTCCCCCTTCCAAGGACAGCCCCTTCCCCACCCTTCCTCAGACAATCAGGCCTACTTGGACGTCTGGGCCCTGCACGGCTGTGACGGCCAAGCCTACAGCTCTTCCAGCGAGCCACCTCCGCCCCCAACCGCAGGTCCGACACGACCTCCAGGCAGGCCACCTTCTACACCAAGGGCGCACCACACAGTCTGCATTCAGGTGGCCCCCTCCCTTTCGGATTCAGTGGCAACCAGGGCAGCTCACGGGTATGTTCCGAGAACAGGAAAGCTGCCCCTTTTCCCTACAAACCTCAGAAGGGGCACTACACAGTAATCTCTCACATCAGGTCCTGGGAACAGAGCAGCCCGGCTTGAAACCCCCGCTCTGCCACTCACCCGCTGTGTGACCTTGGGCAAGCCACTTCCCGAGTCTCCGTGCCCAGACTGTAAAGTGGGGAAGACCATCCCTTCCTTACTTGGTTTTGGGAATATTACATCGCTAACGCTGGCACGTGTGAATGCCCCCGGGGTTTCTGCGGGACACCTGGGTGATGGAGGCAGCCCCGAAACAAGGGAACACAGGGCAGGCTCTCCGGGAACGGCTGGTCCCATCCCCCACCCGATGCCCACGCAGAAAACGAGGGACCTACACAGTCCTGACGCCCATTTTATACCCCTTCCCAGCTGATCACCACGATCTCGCACTCATCAAAGGCTGAACCGGGTTCAGGAACAGAGAGGTTAAGTGACTGTCCAAGGTCACACAGCCAGCCGGGTAATGGCAGGGATAGCAGCCCTGGGCCTTTTCTCCTGGCAGCTCCGGCCAAACAGGCTCCATCCCCAGGGCGCTGTCCAGCATTAGGCCCCGGGCTCACCTCTGCAGCACTCCGACCTAGGTTTCTCTAAGGCGGCCGACAACCCCACACCCCGCCCCGTCGGGTTCTGGACACGGGACGGGCGGGGGGCACCAGGGCGAGAGCGACCACCCTGCCGCCGCCCTCTTCGCCCCCGACGGGAAGCCCCTGGCGCGCGCGCAGCAGCCCCGCGGGCGCCGCGGCGCCGGGCGGGCGGGGCTCACCGGACTTGGGGTAGGTGACGATCCACACGTCGCTGGGCCGCACCGGGAAGTTGGCGATCTCCTCCATCTTCCCGCGGCAGAAAGGCGGCAGCCGCACGCCGTGGAACTCGAAGTACTTGCTCTCGAACTCGCCCGGGGTGCTGGGGGTCTCGGCCTCGCTCTCCGCCATACCGCCGCCCGGCCCGCGCCGCCGCCCCGCACCCCGCGCCCCCGCCCGGCCGCCGCGCGGAGCTCCGCAGGCGTGACGTCACGGCGCCGCCGCGCCCGAGCGGCGTGCGGGTTGCGCCCCGCGGGCATGACGTCATGGCCCCGCCCGCCGCGCTCCGGCTACTCCGGAGGCGTGACGTGTGGGCCTCCGGGTGCGCCCCGCCCACAGCCGGCCTCCGCCCCCGCCGCACGCAGACCCCTGGCCCGCCTCGCTGGCGCTTCGCTTGCCCGCGTCGTGCGTTCCTTCGTCAACCCGCTGAGTCCGTCGTTCCGCAGGCGCTCCACACACACTCATGAAACACTCCAGCGGGAAGCGGCCGCAGAGATTCATTCATTCCTTCAGCAAAAATTTTGGGAGCATCTGATCCGTACAGGCACCAGTCCGGATTCCCAAGATCCGTCAGGCAAAAACCTGGCCCTCTTGGAGTTCACACTTGTAAGTAACCAAGGTAATTTCGGGTAATTTCATAGGCACTTTGAATAATATGCTTCAAAATCTCCTGTGGGCAAAAGAAGGGTGTTCCTTGCAGATTCCAGGGCCAACCCCAGCCGAAAAGAGACAGTCTCGGGAGCGCGCCCCCAGATCTGCAAGAAATAAGGTACTCCGCATGCAGACTACAAATTGAGAACAGCAGAATTCTAAAGAGGTTTTAATATAACCCTTTATCCAATCATTCATTCAAAAACATATTAAGCACCTAATACATGAGTCCTGGCCCAGTTCTCTGAGGCTTGGTGTCCCGTGCTGTGAAGAAGGAATGATAATCTCTACCCCTACGTGCTGTAGCCAGGAGGACAGAAGTAGGTAACCACATCAGCCAGGATGGGAAGCGAGCAGGTGGACAGAACCTACCCACTCTCTCCTCGTTCTAGGCTGACATATTTGCCGTCTGGCAAGGAAGACACGCATGAGCTGGGAGGCATAGGCCATGTGTACACAGTGGACAGAGGAAAGAAAGCAATTAACTAACTCGGCAGGTTTGTGGATGTCTTTACAAAAATGAAAGAAGACGGTCCAAGCACCTGAGACGTTATTAGCAACAATCGGGTGATGGTATAAAGACAGCTTGCCAAAGACTGAAGGAATTGAGCAAATGAATGAATGTGTTCCTGTTTCAGATGTGTATTCTCACCATAGGAGAAGGCAAGGAAAACCCTGTGGTATGGATTGGAATATGAAGTTTGACATGAATTTGCTATTTTTTAAAAATACGTATTTCTTATTTTTGCTGAAAAGTCCTTTAGGCACTGGCAATCCAGTAAATACTAGACACACCCAGTGCCCAGATCTGTTTCTAAATACTTCCCCAGCAAAGGGAACCGGGTTTCTTGTAGAAAAGGCTAATGCAGGGTGGGGCAAAGAAAGTACAAGATGAGCCAAAAATATACTTTAGGGCAAAAAAAAAAGTGTTTTTTTAAAAAATGATGCAGATAGGACACAGGACACAGGAGCTAGCTTGAAAGACCAAATTAGGAACAATTTGTACATATTAGACAAAAATTAGAAACAAATGTCCATCAACAGTAGACTGCATAAATTGTGATATATGCATATAATGGAATACTTACTACACGGCAGATAAAAATGAATTGCTAATGTAGGTGAATTTCACAGTCAAGGTGAGAAACAAAAGAAACCAAACCCAAAAGGCAATATGTTGTATGATTCCATTCATCTGCAGTTCAAGGACAGGCAAAAATCATCTCTAGTGACAGGGGCCAAACAGTGACCATTTGGAGCAAGGGAGGGGTTGACTGGGAATAGATGTAAGAGCACCTCCAGAGGGTTGGGAACATGGTATCTTGCTCTCAGTGTGGTTATATGTGACATAGACAAAAGCATAGGTAGATACGGATGTGGCCATAGTTTTTGATAGAGAGAGAGGGCTGTTTCATGGTCATGCAACCAGGGAAGCCCTGTGGTCAGAAGGGCTTTATGCTTGAGGTTTCATACTCTGTGGTCACCATCTTGAAATTCTTAATAATTTTGTCTCTGAACTTGTGCTTTACAAGTGAAGGCTGATGGGGCAATGGAGCGTGTGCTGAGGGCTTAGAACCTCAGCTCGTGAGTGATCCCATCTCCTGCCACCTTCCCAGGACAAGTACTTGACAGCCCACTCCTCTGTCCTCCAGTTTTCCAACCCTGGCCAACCTCTCTCCTTTCCCCTGACCAGTGACCATGGGGCCTTAGCACTGGTGTAGGGTCAGCCCTGATGTTCCCACCTCATGGCATCTCAGAGTGAGACACTATAGAAGCCATCTCTGTCGTCTCTGTCCTAGACTGGCAGCACCACAGTACGTTTGGTGCATGAATCAGCAAAGGTGAGCCCCTCTCCCACCACCAGTTCAGGTACCAATGTTTCTGGTGTGGAGATTGGAATACCCTTGGGGCAGCAGGCCCGTGGGAAGGGGCAATGCCTGGTTGAGTTCCTCACTCCCAGCCAGGGCACAGTGTGTCAGTCCCGGAGCCAAAAGGAGGAAACAGGCAGCCAGTGGGCTATTCTTGGAATCATAGGGTGGGTCCCCCAGGCTCCTGTGAGGGTCTGCAGGTGCCCACGAATATCCCAGTATTGGAGAGAGTGACATTAAATAGAAAATAAAAAACACCATGACAGGTTGAGAGAGCGATTGCAAAAGAAAGGGGGAAGTTTTGTATTTTAGTAACTTTAATGGCATTTTTTTCCCTCTTTATGAATAAGAGGTCCTACATTTTAATGTTGTGCTGGGACTGGTAAGTTATGTCCTATATAGATGCATATAAAAAAATTATTGAGGTATACACTTAAGATATGTATATGCACACTATACCTAAATAAGAATTGACTGTGTATGTGTATATACATTTATACCTAAATGAAAATATTTTAAATGGCTATTTTTAAATGAATCAGGAAGGACTAATAGGGATAAAAGGGCCCCTGATTCCACACTGAAACTAAGAAAAATGAATGAATGAGGAGAGGAGAGAAAGTTCTTCTTTCCAGTAAAATGGCAACTAATAAATATAGAAGGTATGATGGAGTTATAAAATCATCACTTTGCAGCCATCATAGTATAATTAATCATATAAGTATATCATTCAAAGCTAAAACCATCACTGGGTAAAGATTTGTTGGGGAAAATATTTTTCCAGTCTCAGTGCTTCTACCCACAGATTACTTAATCAATTACAAAGAAAAAAGGATAACTTTAGCGTGCAGAAATCTGACATCTAAGTGATCAAAATAAACATTACCTTGCAAGGCAAACTGACATCTTGTACCTCCAGATGTGACTGCTAGAAACGCTCAGGCAGTTTTTCTACCAAAATTTCATATTCTGGACCTAAGCTGAGGGACATTCTATAAGACAGCTGACCTGTACTCTTCAAAATGTCAATGTCATGAACGACAAAAAGAAAAGCTGAAAGAACTGTTGTAGATTAAAGAGACTAAAAATATTTGATGACTAAATTCAAGGTATGACTCTGGATTGGATACCAGATCCCTGGGGGAAAAAAACCATAAAGAAAGTTACTGGGACAGTTTTAAATTATGAAGATAGACTCTATCTTAACTGGTAATATTGTATTCACTTTTTTAATTACTTGAATTTTAAAACCATACTGTGGTTATATAAAAGAATGTTCGTATCTTCTGCATCCGTGGATGTTTTTTTGCCCTTGTCTAGCTTGGATTAATACTTAGTCTATAGGCACAGACCTGATCATCTACATTTGCCCTCTTACAGCACTAAACTATGTTTTCTACCTTTATCTTGCATCTACCTACCACTTCAGCATTTTATTTAAAAAATAATAACAATAATAATAAGGGAGAAATGTGGGATTCACATATAAATCAAGTATAAAAATCAAACGAATAATCAATAAAAAAAAGAATGTTCTTTTTCTTAGGAGGTACATGCAGAAGTATTTGGGGGTGTTGAGTCATCACATCTTCAACTTACTTTCAAATGGTCCTACAACAAAAACAATTGTAACACTCACATGAGTGCATGTGTATATACACATTGAGAGAGAAAGAAAATGTGGCAAATGGCACAACTGGAGAATGTAGGTGATGGTGTGTGTTCGCTGCGGTATTAGTTTTCTATTACTGCTGTAAAAACTACTCAGTGGCTCAAAATAACATGAATTTATTGTCTTAGAAATTCTGTAGCTCAGAAGTCTAACGAGGGTGTCATTATGCTAAAAAAAAAGTGTTGGCAAAGCTGCAATCCTTTCTGAGGGCCCAAGGGATGAATCCACTTTCTTGTCATTTCCAGCCTCTAGAGGCTGCCCACATTCCTTCCCTTGTGGCCCCTTCAGAGCCAGCAATGGCCTGTCTGGTCCTTCTCATATCATATTACTCTGACACTGACTCTTCTGCGTCCCTCTTCCACTTTTAAGGACTGTTGTAATTACATTGGGCCCACCTAATAATCCAGGACAATCTGTTTTAAGTTCAGGTGATGAGCAACCTTAACTAAGCCTTCTGCAGCCTTTGACATGTAACATAACATGTAAATTCCCTTTGACATGTAACATAACATATTCACAAGTTCCGGGGATTAGTATGTAGACATATTTTTTTCTTAGGGGAGGGGTGTAATTCTGCCCACCACAGTTGTATTACTTCTTGTAATTTTTCTAAAGGTTCAAATGTTTTCAGAATAAAAATCTAAAGAAAAATATGTGTTAACAGGGAAAATTCTGTGGACCCTGCAAAAAAGGCTGCCAGAATTAATAAGTGAGATTAGCAAGATCACAGGATACAAAGACCAACAAACAAAAATTTATTCTATTGCTACATACTGGCAGTAAACAATTAGACATTGAAATTTTTAAAACATCATTTGCAATATGATCAAAAAAATTACATGCTTAGGATTAAATCAAAGAAAATATGTGTAAGATTAGTACAAAAGCTACAAAATATTCATGAGAGAAATTAAAGAAAACCTAAAGAAATGGAGATATATATCATATTCATGGATTGGAAGACTAAGCGTGGTTAAGATGTCCATTCTCCCCCAATTCATCTATGCAGCCTACGCAATTCCAAGCAAAATCCCAATGGGCTCTTTTGTAGAAATTAACATGCTGGTTCCAAAATCTGTATGGAAAGGCAAAGAACCTAGAATAATCTAAACAATTTTGAAAAAGGATAATAAAATTAGAAGGCTCACATAACTGATTTCAAGACTTAACTATAAAGATATTTACCTTAAAGCTACAAATCAAGTCAGTGTGGGATTGGCATACACACACACATATAGATAAATGGAAGAACAGGATAGAAAGCCCAGAAATAGACACACACACACACACACACACACACACAAGATCAGTTGATTTCTGACAAAGCTGTCCTTAAAGAACAGAAAACAGAAGCTGCTTATGAACCCAAACTGTCCACCAAGTCCTCATCTGCCCGCAGGTAGTGAACGCCCCATCGCTGGAGGTGTGTAAGAGGCTGGTTAACCTTCTGTCCTGCGGAGGCTTTTCTTTTTAAATAAGGGTGGATCCGGAGGTTCTCTGCCTGCCCCAAATCCCTAAGGCGGCTGCGGCGGCAGGGAGGCAGCCCGGGTCGCTGTCCGCGGTGCTGAATGCGCTCGGCGCCCCGGATCCTACTGCCCTCCCGTGTGGGTCGCTGGGACTCCCTCCCGCTGGCCTTTTGGTTTTGCTTTGTTTGGTGTTCTATCTCAGTGTAAATTCCCTTTGACATGAATGTACGGTCAAATTTTTAAGATTAAGTATTCATTTATCATGGAAATGTCAAACATATACAAAAGTAAAATAGGATAATGAACTCTATGTACTCGTCACCCAACTCCTCCCCACCCAGACTATTTTGAGCAGATCTCATATATTATATCATTTCATTTATAAATACTTCAGTAGAGATCTCCAAAAGATAACAACTCTTTGGAAACATATTCCCAATACATTACCACAACTAAAAAGTAATGGCTATTCCTTAACCTTGTCAAATGTCTGGTTGGTGTGCATGATCAGATCTATGTGTGGGATGTAAAGCTCAGAGGAGTTGGGGTGTCTGCCTGGGGATGCCTCCTGTAGCCAGGATTAGTGCTGGAGCAGAGGTTGCCCCATGAGCATCATGTGACCCCTGTCATAGATTGGCACATACCAGCCTCCTTCCCACACATGTCATTAAGCAAGTCTGAGGCACAGTGTGCTGGCTCAGGCAAGTGGTCACATCCACAGTGGGACCCCTGAGAACACCAGTGCCAAGGAACTAAAGGCTCCAATGACACTCATGCCAAGAGCGGTCTAGGTCAAGATCAGTTACATCAGAATCTCTGCAAAAGAGTCCTGAAAATCCATGTTTCTACCCAGCATTCTAGTGTGCAGACCAGATGGAATGACAGCCTGAGCTGGGTTTGAATGCTAACTCCTCCACTGACTGGCTGTGGGACTTAGGACAACCCACTTTACCTCTCTGAGCCTCAGATTCCCAGTCAGTTTAACTTAACCATGGGCCACCCCCAGCCTGCCTTTGCATCTGTAGTACTTCTCCTGGAATGACCATCTGCCAACCCAAATTTTAGACTTCCATAAAGACCCACTTCAGAAACCCATTCCCCTGTGACTAGTCCCCTCCTGAAATCATCTCTCCTCCCTCTGACCGTGGGTTTTGTCTAGACTCTCCACCATCCCACGGCACTGTGAGGCTTAAAGGAGGCCCAGGAGTCCTCCTAGTGTGGTGCCTAATGCAGAGCAGAGTTTAGTTAATGCACTTCCACTCCTTGCTCCCCCTTTCTGAGCAGTAATCCCCACCAAATGATGGATTCTGCAAGGAGTGTTTAATTTTACTCAAGTAAATATTCCATGAGGTCTGTATTACTGTCTCCATTTTATACAGAGGGAAACTGAGGCTCTGAGAGGCCACATGAATGCTTAGTAGCAGAGATGGGACTCAAACCCAGGTGGACTTCAGGGCTCTGTGACAGAGACTGTGTAGGTTCCCGGGGTCAGGGAGCTCTGGCCTGCACCAGCTCCTGGGCTGTCTGCTCTGTCAGCTGAGCCCTCTCCAGGCTCAAGGAGGATCATGGTCTGTTGGTGAGTGGTGGCTCAGTGAAACCCACAGGAGCTGCTCAGGGCAAGTCCAGTCATTCTGAAGCTACATCAGTAGAGGCAGGTAGGAGATGAAAGGCAATTTAGGTCATACGTTTGGGGAGCCCCATACTCCTAGAGGGACTTGGACAAACCAGGCTGGAGCTTACTGAGCAGCATGTCCAGGTTGGGGAGGTCCTTGAGGAGTGGTTTTCAGACACAAAGTTATTCACTATGGGCCTCAGAGGAACCAGATCACCACCTTTCTACCTCTTCCTGGCTGTCCCCGGGAGATGGAGCAGGCAGGGTCTGTGGGCCCAGAGTGCAGAGCTGGGATCATTGGATTTTAAGGCAGGCATCTGGGTTTTAAAGCCACACAAGAAAATGCCTTTGAGTTAAATAAGAGAGAATGCAGGAGAGTGCTGATAAACTGTGAAGTACTGTGAGTGTTGCTTGTGAATATCAGCTGTGAACAGATGACCCTGATGCACGAGCCACAAACAATAAATGCCAAAGAAGTTTTCAGAGCAGAGTATTAAAAGCAATGGAGATATTCAACCAAGTAAGCCAGAGGTATTTAACAACATGCTGCTCAGTGAAGGAGGATGATTTGGTGGAGAGGAAGGTGGGAGTGGCCAACCTTCTTTCCCTAAGACACAAAAAGCAATGGGGACAAAGATGGCTGCAGGGGAAGCCCCAAAGAACAGATGAGAGAGGCAGTGATGAAGGGAGCCTTGGGTGCCCATAAGAATAGAGGCCCGTGTCCATGGCAACAGAGGACAGGGGAGCAGAAATATTCTCAGAGGTCTCCAAAACCACTAGACCATTAACCTGGGCCATTAGCCAGGCCCCTCCTCTCCACTGGTGGAAGAAATCTCAAACCAGCCCTTGGGGGTGAGGACAGAGCATTCCAGCTCTGCCAGAAGGATCACTGGGGCCTGGAGGTTGCCTGAGCCAAGTTAAGCCAGCTCCCTTCCTCCTGCAGGCAACGTCTGCACCTGCCTCCACCCAGGGGACAGCAAGAGGGGCCGGAGGCCAGCTCAATGCCGGTGGAGCCTGGAGAGCGCCCTGCGGGTCCTCACTCTGTCCCCCTCCTCTCCCTTTTCATCCCAGGCCCTCCTGCACTCCACGCTGTCACTGTTCACTCACCTTCTTTCCTGCTGTCAACCCTCTGATGACTGCCTGAATCCAAACTCCTGATCACGTGGACTATGCCCCCTGTGACCAGCCTCTGCCTACCCACCAACTGCCCAGTCACTCACGCCGCCCCAGCCGCACTGGCTGCTTTCTGTTTCTTGAACACAGCACCTTCATTCTCTTCTTGGGGCCTTTGCACTTGCTGTTCCCTCTGCTTGCAAAGCTCTTCCCCTCTCTTTGCCTCTCTTCTCAACTCTCACTGTAAATATCATCACAGAGGGGTCCTCTGGACCACTGGTCGGGTACTGACCCCACCCCAAGACCTTGGCTCTCTCGCCCTCTCGTTCTCGTCACAGCACCACCAGTCTTCCAGATCTTATTTCACACTTCCCTGTTTGCTCTTTAGCATCTGCTCCCGAACTCACTCCAGAATGTAAGTTTTGTTCCCAGCTGGCTCCCCGGAGCCTATAGTTCAGTAAGTATACAATCATGAATGAATATCTTGTCTCTTTTGCTCACATATTTATTCCTTTGCTCTCTTCTTCTCTCACGCATGGCTCCATTTCTCCACCCTCCCAAACCCTTCTTGGGCTGAAGGCCTCCCAGGGGCCTGGCCAGGGGCACGGTGTGGGCTCCGCTCTGAGGACAGAAAGAGTGGCGGCTCCCAGGGAGGCCAGAGGAGGCCCGGTGTCCCAGTAGGACTGGTGAGGGGCTGGGGGCACTGCAGCACTATGAACCTGTGGAAGGAATAAAGGCGGGGCCGTGGTGGTGGCAGCCAGGGGCTGTTGGGCACCCCCATAGAAGCAGGCACAGCTGGGATTCTGAGGTTTTTAACCCCTCTCACTCCTCATCCAGCCCCCCAATCTCCTACCAGAGACTCTTGCTGAATAGACCCAGTAGGAAGCCAGAGATCAGGATTTCTGGAGTGAGGCAGACCAGGGGGTGACCCCCAAGGGCTAGTGCAGGACAGAGAAAGTCAGAGGAATGATCTGAGGGAAAGCCCAACCCATCCTGTCATTTCAATTTGCTCTCTGATCTCATATCCCTGATATGAGTACGTGGTATTTTCTCCATCTTCTGCAAGGTGTTCTTCAACAGCTATTCTGTGAAGTACTCTTCAAACAGCACCCAAACCCCTCTTCTCAGAAGATCTGACCCCTACTCCCCCATATGGAAATTACAGAAACAAGATATGTGTCTTTCTTTCTCCGTCTAATAAGACAGGGACAGAGTGACGTGGACACAGTGACCTGGAGACATACCAACAGGCTGGTCGTCTCCCCAAAAAGAAGTACTTGGGCCCCAGGAAACTGGCTCTGAGGAGAGGAACTCCAGAGGGGCTGGTGGAGCCTCTTGCAACTCCTGGGGGGCCTCCGCTGACACAGTTTGGGACAAGAGTCTGAGGAGAAAATGAGGCTGTCTCTTGGTCCTCCACTCAGCCAACAGTTCCAGTGCCCACCCTGGGCTAAGGGCTGGACTCTGGGCTCCAGAAGACTAGTCGGGACTCAAGGACTCGGGGCAGATGTGGGCACACAGGACAAGGGGCAAGACAGGAGTCGGGGAGGCCAGTCACTGTGCCAGCCCAGCTTGGTGTCCCTCAGGCCTGATGGACAGGTGTGGGCTCCTTAGGCTGGAGGGGGCTGGTGACCTGCAGGCTGCAGAGGAAGCAGAAGCCAGTAAGTGAAAGTTTTCAGAGTCTGGGGTTGGGTGAAGGGCAGGTAAAGCCACGTGGGGACAGCCCTAGCACACAGTGAGCCTGGCTCACTTGCTCCCAAATCCTGCCCTAAGGGAGGACCTGAGGCCCTTCTTCTGGCTGAGCTGGGATTGGCAGGAAGGTTCCAGGTGTGGCCAAACACCTGTCAGGTGGGTCAGGGAGAACTGCTGGTGTCTCCAACCAGGAGGGAGGGTAGCTTGGGGACAGACAGGCACCCTCAACACAAACCCCACACAGGGCATGCCGGGGTGTCTGGAGCATGGTGGAAAGACTGGTGGGGATCTGGCTCCGCAGTGACTTCTGCTTGTCCTCTGTGAGCTCAGTGGGAAAGGGAATGTGACTGCCCCCTAGCGGGTCCTACAGACAAACCAACGGGACAGGTCAGCTCCTACATCCAGGCCCTGCCAGGTCAGGCCCACAGCGGGGACCAAACATGTGCTGGGAGCTGCACAGGTGCGTGAACAGAGGGACATGGAAGGTAAGGACTGGCTGTCTGGGGAAATAGCTGGGGCTCTTCCCAACCCAGCTCAGCCAGTCCCGCTGCACCCCAGGCCCTCTGCCTGTCCTACCTGAACAGCCCAGGCAGCAGACCTGGAGGGCCGAAGTGCTCCACACGCCCTGCATCCACCACAAGCCAGCGGGCACATCGGGCAGCCACACCACCAACCTGGAGGAAGGGGCAGCAACTGCTTCCCTCAGCCCAGCCCAGCCTCCCCAGCCCTGCCTTGTGCCCACTGCTCCTTTTGGCTGCCCTTTCTGCTCCTCAGATAAGCCTCCCTCCCTTCCGCCTCCTGAGCCAGGACCCTGCACACATTGTTCGGTCCATCTGGGAAGCTTCTCCCTTCCCTCTTTGCCTAGTGGACTCTCACCTGTGCTTCAGATTATAGTCAAAATTTACCTCTTCTGGCAGCCTCCCCTGGCAAGATGGCCCCCTTGGGAGCAGTCCCAGTTCACAGCCTGTGTAGACTTCTCCTAGGAACCACAGCCAGTATAGACCTCTCTGGTATCTCTGGCAAAGCTGTGATTGCACAGTGAATGTATGACGATTTGTGGGCCACGAGCTCCGCAAGGCCAGGCACTGGATCCGAGTCAGGACTGCCTCTCTACCCCCAGCCACGGCATGGCCCCTGGTGGGCCCTCAATAACTATTGGTGGAATTACTGAACAGACACTGCAGTGAGTCATTAATCTGCAGAGTTAGAACTGTTGGTGAGGGCTCTACCACAGCCAGTCTGCCCTAGAAGGGCCTTGTTTTATAGAAAAGGAATCTGAAGCCAGAGAGGTTGAGAGGCCTGGCCCAGGCCACCCAGCTAACCCAAGGCAGGCCAACACCTAGAGTTATCCTCAGAAGCAGCACATTTTCTCTGAGGCTCTGGAAGACGGAGCAAAGGGCCAAGTGTCCTAGAGATAGGGGAGGGGCCCGGGTGCTGCCCAGGAGGCCCTACTTCCGGTCACCACTCAGTTGCAGTTGCTAACTCACCTCCCCATCAGTCCCATGTTCAGAGGAGACAACGGAGGCCGTGCAGCCACCACCAGGTGGCGAAGGGAGGCCAGCCAGGCTGGGAAGTGGTCACTGCCAGGAAGTGGCGAGGTCAGGATGGACCCCAGGCCTGGCAGGCTCCGTGAGCTCTTTCTGTCTCTTCTGCCCCTCTGGAAAGTCTGCTGTGGCCTCTGGGACGGGACGAGTGCCCACACCACACCTCCCTCTGTAACAGTAACGTGTCCGTGTCTCTAACAACAGCAGTGGCAACAGCTGGGCCCACAGTGACCATTTCTCAAGCCCCAGTCCCCAAACTGCCCGCAGTGGAAAGGACTGGCACCCTGGCTGGGGCAGAGCCAGAGCCCACATCCCTTCAGCCAGCCCGCAGCTCAGCCACGCACAAACCACCGACCTTGAGAGCCGGTGCCAGCTGCAGATGCTGCTTGGAGGGCTCAGACAACAGTCCGCACACCCAGCTCCCTGGCCCCCCATTTACCTGACATGTGTCCCAGGTCAAATCCCATCCCTTCCCTGAGTCGAAGTTACCTCCTCTGGAGGTAAATAGAAATAGACACACACACAGGGCCAAGTGTTTTTCTAGTATTTGACCAACAAACTGCGTACCTTTTCCAAAAGGTTACTGAATTCATAGCAGCTCCTGGTCATTCAGTGTTTCCTCAATCAATGGATGCTAAACTAGCAACTGTTAGTCATTTGTGTGTGCGGTGGGGGGCTGAGTTATTGCCTGTCTGCTAAAGAGTTTAAAACACAATCTAAGATGGAATCTTTCCCACTTTTACTATGTTGTTTATGGCTGGGCTTGCTTGCCATTATTAATTGCAGCAGGTTGCACATCACCTGATCAGGCCTGAAGGCAGAAAAACAGCATTGAGGCCTGGGCCTTTTAGCATGCTAAAGTGACTCTCACATGTGATTACAAATGGTTAGCATAATAAAAACATGGGCTATGCTGAGATGTTTTCCTTTATCTGGGGAATATTAACTGATCTCACTGAAGAATGACTCTAGAGCTAATGTTCAGCACGGAGTTTTGGTGGGGGCTTTCCTTGCATATGGTTACACTGCCCTGACTGTAATTATCCTGCCTTGCTTTCTCCGGAGGCCCTCACCCTGCTCTGTCTAAGCCCACAGTCCCTGTCTCTCACATCGACCCACATTTTTTAACACAAATTCTTGTGTTTTCAGTATACCTTGAACTGTTACAATTTTAAAAATTGGATTTCAAGGTGGGGGCATGAGAAGCCCTTAGGGGCATTTCCCCCAAAGCATGTGGTCCCTGTGCTGCCCCACTACACACACCCCTCCTAAAACGCCTGTCCCGCTCCCGCTGCACCCCGCCTGGCACTGCCGGGACTGGTGAGCAGCCCCAAAGGAGCCCCACAGACACGTGGGGGCAGAAGCAGGCTGGGGACCAGATTTACAAGGAAGGAAAAGCACAGGCCGGCGCGGGCGTGGAGAGGTCGGGCGGGACGTGGGCTTGACTGAACCGAGGACGGGGGCAGCTGGGGTGGGAGCCGGAGGCAGGGCCGTCTGACGTCCGTCACTGACAGGCTGAACTCCTGCTGGTTGCATACCTTCCCCGCCCTGAGGGAAGCATCTGGCAGCTGGGCCACCTCCTCCCCGGGTGCCCCCTGTCCTCAGCACACTGCCGGGAGTGGGGATGTGGGGGGGCGACCTCTCCCTGACCCAGAGGTGAGCCGGCCCTGCCTTGGGCCTGCCACTAGGGGAGGGGGCAGGCCGGGGCCTGGTGCTGTGGCTGCCTGGTGAGCAAGCCAGGGCTGGCAATGGGGCACCAGTACCAGAGGTCAGTGGGAACAAGCCTGCGACCAGATGCGCCCCACACACTCATTCACCAGAGTCACTGAGACCCCCTGGCCTGTCCCAGGGCCTGCGCTGAGGTGGGTGCTGGGGACAGGGAATAGGCAGTCCACCTGAGTCCACTGCCTCCAGGGGCTGAGCGGGATAACTAAGGTGTGCATGTGCAAATTCATGAAAATGTCACCTCTTTGAGAAGCCTGCGCTGATCCCCTTTCCTATTCCTGGACTAAGGTGGCCTTTTCACTGAAGGAACTGCCTGGATTCAAGCCCTGCCTCCTCGTCTTGCTGGCTGTGGGCCCTGAACAAATCACTCCACCTCTGAGTCTGTTGCTTCACCTGTAAAAGAGGGGTAGTGCTATGATTTGCCTCAGTGACGTACTGTGAGCACCAAAGTCCAGGTACGACTCCTAGCATGATGCCTGTTACACAGCATGCCTGCCTTATACTAGCTATTGCTGTTGTTATTATGAATTCACTATCACTCCAGATTTCTCCGTGTTACAGCACTTCCTATTTCAGATCATACATTCATGCGCTTTGGCCACCAGCCCATAAGCTCCCAGAGAGCAGGGGCCACAAGTCACTCGTTTCTGCATCCCCAGCAAACTTCCTGGCAAACCCCAGGGTTCACAGGGATCACAGTCACAGTGGTAACAGAGATAGTGGAACTTGCGGTGACTGTGTACTGAGCATCCATGCCCCACACTGGCTCCAGGCACTCCATGTGGACTTTGGGTTAATAATCACACATCCTCCTCAGCTCCATTTCTGGGCCCTGCCCCAGGTCACAGAGCCTGTCCGTGGCCCTGACCCTGAGGCCAGTACTTATGATCCCATGACATCTGTCCCCTCCAGCTGCAGAGACTCAACAAGCGTCTGATGGAGGGATTCACTTCTGTTACAAACTATGTGTAGTAGATAATGGAAAACTGAGTTAAGTTCACGATGAGCATGGTGCTCCCCACAGGTCTGCAATGATGTGCTATGCAAGATGCCTTTAAACTCTAAGAATTACCAGCAGGGCTCGATGTTCAAAGGCTCCCTCACTCTCAGCCCTTAATTTTTAAGAAGCAACTATTTTGAGAATGTATTTGCCTTATATGCAAGCAAATCTGATCCTCGAAACCAAGGGGACAGAGCAAACTGAAGCTTGCTGAGCCTGCTACAGCCCACGGCGCAGAGGGACTCAAGCTGCAAACAGCTTCCAGGGGCCTGTCTCCCAGCTTCTCTGTGCACAGCTCTGGTCTCCTGGTTCCCACTTTGCAGGTAGAGAGACTAAGGCAGAAAAGGTGTGACTTTCAGGTCAATCGGTTGAGCATGTAATGCTTGCAGACGTTCTGTGAGAAGCTCTTGTCTCTCCGGGGTGGTCATCTTGAGCGTGGCTGGGTCTCCTAAAGATGCATACCTTATCATGGGACAGTCAGCACTGCCTTGTGTGGGCCCTCCCCAGTGGCCATCCCGTGTCCCCCAACTCTGGCCGCAGCCAGAGAAACGGGGTGCCCTGCATCTCAGATGTGCTTTAAAAAGCAGCGCACTCATCAGCACTGCGCTGGAGGTGGCATGGCGTGCAAACAGCAAGGGGCAGGAGAGTCGTCCTTTGATGGGTCCCAGGGCTCCGGGCCTCCTGAACCACAGCCTCCTGCCTTCTGTTAAAAGGAGAGTTAAGCCTCTGAGCTCACCACTGAACTTAACCAACACCGACACCCCTGCCTCAGGCCTTATCTCTAGTGGGTGACCTCAGCTCCTCTGGGAGGAACCCAGCCCTGAGCCATGACTCCCTCTGCTGAGTCAGGGGTGTCCCTCTTTGACATGGGGACAGCTGCGGGCACACTGTGCCCTCTCCTTGCAGACTGTTCATGCTCCTGGGCTCCCTCCTGCCCTGCCTGCCCTGGGCAGTCCTCCCTGGCTCGGCCTCCACTCTGCTCTTCCCCCCGGAGGTGACACGTGCCCCTCCAGGAGGCTGGGCTCTCTGGATGGGCACACTCCTGGCTCTCCACCTCTCCTCCCTCCTCTTTGAAATCCCCGATTTCTTTGACTCACATGCCCACTTCACCGTCCACACCTTGCTGTTGTCATCATCCTTTAACGGCCTCATGCCCTGGCTCACTGCTCTCTCCTCCCCTCTCTGGTCTCCATTCCCAGAGACGGCTGCAGCCACATTCCAGCCTCCCTGTGCAAGGGCTCCTTAGATGGCTTTGCCCTCCACCCTGCCCACTCCTCCTCACCCCTGTGTCTTTCCCTGCCCCTGGTCACCAGCACTCACTGCTCCCCGCCAGGGCCCCATGACAACGCTCCCATCCAAGGACCCTCGCCTGTTCCTCTGCACGCTGCTCCCCACTCCAGGATGTTCCAGCCCCACGGAGACCCCCACCACTGATCCTACAGCCTTTCCATGACCCACAGCCCCTTCCAGGCCTTCACTTCCCTCCTTCCTCAGCTTACATTCCATGGTGCACCTGAGACATATTAAAAATTTTAAGAGTTTATTTGAGCAAAAATTGATTCAAATGAGGCAGCACCAAACTGGAAGTGATTAGGAGCATTCCATTGACGGGACAAGACTAAGGAGAAGACACAGAAGCAAAGCAAGGACCTTGTTTGATTGGCTAGAGCTTAAGCAACCACCGGTGGGAAAGTTGCATTGGCTGTTGGTGATCAGTTGCCCTCAGGTTTCAATTTCTCAACCTTGAGGCATTTCATGTCTGGGTTTTAGTTTTGTGCAGAAGGGCTTGCATGGGCCGCTAAGGCTTTAGAGCTACTCAGTCTCTTGGCCTCCTTGGTTAAGTAATTTAGCACACCATTATACTCTTTTCCTTGCAAACACGTTCAGCACTCCTATTCCTGTTCCCCCCAGTCATGCCGCCTATCAAGTCCTAAACCCCGGCCCAAGTATTCCATGCTTTCACGAGGACAGGTGGATGTTGCTGGAGGAAATGACGCAACCCTGTAGACTCACTTTCCGTGTGTGACCTTGGGTCTCATAGTTCGGTGCTGCCAGACAGCCCTCTTACACTGCGGGAGAAATTCACCCTCCCTCTCTGTGCACCTCCATGCACTCTCACCCAGTGGCCTCATTCTTCCCACACAACCCCATCTCATGTCGATGACATACCTGGTCCACACTCACGCCTGTTCCTGCCACAGTGATTGATTGCTTCCTGGCTCTGTCCAGAGTCAACTGCAACCCCCACCCACCCCCACCTTCCTTCTCCACCGGGTCCTCTTCTCCAAGAACTTACTGTAGCCTCATCTCCTAATCTTCTGCAAGATTCCCTGCTTCTCTGTGTTTGACCTTTCCCTTCTGCACAAGAATGCATTTTTTTTTAGAGGGAATCTCTCATATTTATTGATCAAATGGTTGTTAACAACAATAAAATTCTGTATAGGGGACTCAATGCACAATCATTAATCAACCCCAAGCCTAATTCTCAACAGTCTCCAATCTTCTGAAGCATAAAGAAAAAGTTCTTACATGGTGAACAAGTTCTTACATAGTGAATAAGTTCTTACATGGTGAACAGTGCAAGGGCAGTCATATCACAGAAACTTTCGGTTTTGATCACGCATCATGAACTATAAACAATTAAGTCAGATATGATTACTCATTTGATTTTTATACTTGATTTATATGTGAATCCAACATTTCTCCCTTATTTTTTTAAATAAAATGCAGAAGTGGTAGGTAGATACAAGATAAAGGTAGAAAACATAATTTAGTGCTGTAAGAGGGCAAATGTAGATGATCAGGTGTGTGCCTACAGACTATGTGTCAATCCAAGCTAGACAAGGGCAACAAAACATCCACGGATGCAGAAGATTTCTCTCAAAACAGGTGGGGAGAGGTTCTAAGCCTCACCTCTGCTGCTCCCCATTTTCTCACCAGATGGCCCCCTGTGACTGTGCCTGTCTTAGGTTGTTCCTCCCTTGAGGAATCTTACCCGTCTCTGGCTAACCAGTCATCTTCCGGGGCCATACAGGGAAATGTGAAGTTGGTAAGTGAGAGGGAAGCCTTATTGTTTGAAAAGGTTAGCTTTTTACTTCTTTGCAGATTTATGCCCTGTGGCTTCTATGCCCAGCATTTGTCTTGAGGTATCTTTACCACTTGGAAGAATTATGATACTTGGTAATTTTCAAAATGAGGCATGAATTCTACTAAAGGGTTGTAATTAGGAAGGAAGAAGAAAAGCTATAGAAGTAGCAGAAGGAAGAAAATATGGGAAGACTGATTATTTCTTTGACATAACTTACAAGAATGCATTTTAGAGGAGTTTGGAGCCAAGATGGCGGTGTGAGTAGAGCAGCGGAAATCTCTTCCCAAAACAACATATATCTATGAAAATATAACAAAGACAACCCTTCCTAGAATAAAGACCAGAGGACACAGGACAATATCCAGACCACATCCGCACCTGAGAGAACCCAGCGCCTCGCGAAGGGGGTAAGATACAAGCCCCGGCCCGGCGGGAGCCGAGCGCCCCTCCCCCCAGCTCCCGGCGGGAGAAGAGCAGGCAGAGCGGGAGGGAGACGGAGCCCAGGGCTGCCGAACACCCGGCCCCCGCCATCCGGGCCAGAGCGCAGACACAGTGCGTGCGCGGGGCCCTGGATGCCAGGGAAACAGGGCAGCAGGACCGGTGAGCGGGTGCCTGAGGCTGGCGCAGGAGAATAAAGAAAAACGAGCGGCAATTATTTATTTATTTATTTATTTATTTAATTTTACAAACATTTTTTTTCTTCTTCTTTTTTTAATCAAAAAAAATTTTTTTTTAATTTAAATTTTTTTTTTTTTGTGGTGGTTGTTTTGTTTTGGCGGGTGCTTTTTGGAAGTCTTAAAGGGGCAGGGCGGGACACTTAATCCAGAGGTAGGGAATCCAGGATCTCTGGGCACCCTAACCCCTGGGCTGCAGGGAGCAGGGAGGCCCCTTACGGAGATAAATAGCCTCCCAGCAGCTCCTGCTCCAACGCGACTCCACCACTTTGGAGCAGCTGCCCGAGCCAGGCCACGCCCACAGCAACAGCGGAGATTAACTCCATAGCAGCCGGGCAGGAAGCAGAAACCCTGTCTGCGCGCAGCTGCGCAGCACAAGCCACTAGAGGCCGCTGTTCTCCCAGGAGAGGAGGGCCACAAACCAACAAGAAAGGAAGTCCTTCCAGCCGTCACTCGTCCCAGCTCTGCAGACTATTCCTATCACCATGAAAAGGCAAAGCTACAGGCAGACGAAGATCACAGAGACAACACCAGAGAAGGAGACAGACCTAACCAGTCTCCCTGAAAAAGAATTCAAAATAAGAATCATAAACATGCTGACAGAGATGCAGAGAAATACGCAAGAGAAATGGGATGAAGTCCGGAAGGAGATCACAGATGCCAGAAAGGAGATCGCAGAAATGAAACAAACTCTGGAAGGGTTTATAAGCAGAATGGATAGAATGCAAGAGGCCATCGATGGAATTGAAATTAGAGAACAGGAACGCATAGAAGCTGACATAGAGAGAGACAAAAGGATCTCCAGGAATGAAACAATATTAAGAGAACTGTGTGACCAATCCAAAAGGAACAATATCCATATTATAGGGGTCCCAGAAGAAGAAGAGAGAGGAAAAGAGATGGAAAGTATCTTAGAAGAAATAATTGCTGAAAACTTCCCCACACTGGGGGAGGAAGTAATCAAACAGACCACGGAAATACACAGAACCCCCAACAGAAAGGATCCAAGAAGGGCAACACCAAGACACATAATAATTAAAATGGCAAAGATCAAGGACAAGGAAAGAGTGTTAAAGGCAGCTAGAGAGAAAAAGGTCACCTATAAAGGGAAACCCATCAGGCTAACGTCAGACTTCTCAACAGAAACCCTACAGGCCAGAAGAGAATGGCATGATATATTTAATACAATGAAACAGAAGGGCCTTGAACCAAGGATACTGTATCCAGCACGACTATCATTCAAATATGACGGTGGGATTAAACAATTCCCAGACAAACAAAAGCTGAGGGAATTTGCTTTCCACAAACCACCTCTACAGAACATCTTACAGGGACTGCTCTAGATGGGAGCACTCCTACAAAGAGCACAGCACAAAACACCCAACATATGAAGAATCGAGGAGGAGGAATAAGAAGGGAAAGAAGAAAAGAATCTCCAGACAGTGTATATAACAGCTCAATAAGCGAGCTAAGTTAGGCAGTAAGATACTAAAGAGGCTAACCTTGAACCTTTGGTAACCACGAATTTAAAGCCTGCAATGGCAATAAGTACATATCTTTCAATAGTCACCCTAAATGTTAATGGACTGAATGCACCAATCAAAAGACACAGAGTAATAGAATGGATAAAAAGGCAAGACCCATCTATATGCTACTTACAAGAAACTCACCTCAAACCCAAAGACATGTACAGACTAAAAGTCAAGGGATGGAAAAACATATTTCAGGCAAACAACAGCGAGAAGAAAGCAGGGGTTGCAGTACTAATATCAGACAAAATAGACTTCAAAACAAAGAAAGTAACAAGAGATAAAGAAGGACACTACATAATGATAAAGGGCTCAGTCCAACAAGAGAATATAACCATTCTAAATATATATGCACCCAACACAAGAGCCACAGCACATGTGAAACAAATACTAACAGAACTAAAGGGGGAAATAGACTGCAATGCATTCATTCTAGGAGACTTCAACACACCACTCACCCCAAAGGATAGATCCACCGGGCAGAAAATAAGTAAGGACACGGAAGCACTGAACAACACAGTAGAGCAGATGAACCTAATAGACATCTATAGAACTCTACATTCAAAAGCAACAGAATATACATTCTTCTCAAGTACACATGGAACATTCTCCAGAATACACGACATACTAGGCCACAAAAAGAGCCTCAGTAAATTCCAAAAGATTTAAATCCTACCAACCAACTTTTCAGACCACAAAGGCATAAAACTAGAAATAAACTGTACAAAGAAAGCAAAAAGGCTCACAAACACATGGAGGCTTAACAACACGCTCCTAAATAATCAATGGATCAATGACCAAATCAAAATGGAGATCCAGCAATATATGGAAACAAATGACAACAGCAACACTAAGCCCCAACTTCTGTGGGACACAGCAAAAGCAGTCTTAAGAGGAAAGTATATAGCAATCCAAGTATATTTAAAAAAGGAAGAACAATCCCAAATGAATGGTCTAATGTCACAATTATCGAAATTGGAAAAAGAAGAACAAATGAGGCCTAAGGTCAGCAGAAGGAGGGACATAGTAAAGATCAGAGAAGAAATAAATAAAATTGAGAAGAATAAAACAATAGCAAAAATCAATGACACCAAGAGCTGGTTCTTCGAGAAAATAAAGAAAATAGATAAGCCTCTAGCCAGACTTATTAAGAGGAAAAGAGAGTCAACACAAATCAACAGTATCAGAAACGAGAAAGGAAAAATCACGACGGACCCCACAGAAATACAAAGAATTATTAGAGAGTACTATGAAAACCTATATGCTAACAAGCTGGGAAACCTAGGAGAAATGGACAACTTCCTAGAAAAATACAACCTTCCAAGACTGACCCAGAAAGAAACACAAAATCTAAACAGACCAATTACCAGCAACGAAATTGAAGCGGTAATCAAAAAACTACCAAAGAACAAAACCCCCGGGCCAGATGGATTTACCTCGGGATTTTATCAGACATACACACAAGACATAATACCCATTCTCCTTAAAGTTTTCCAAAACATAGAGGAGGAGGGGATACTCCCAAATTCATTCTATGAAGCTAACATCACCCTAATACCAAAACCAGGCAAAGACCCCACCGAAAAAGAAAACTACAGAACAATATCCCTGATGAACGTAGATGCAGAAATACTCAACAAAATATTAGCAAACCGAATTCAAAAATACATCAAAAGGATCATACACCATGACCAAGTGGGATTCATCCCAGGGATGCAAGGATGGTACAACATTTGAAAGTCCATCAACATCATCCACCACATCAACAAAAAGAAAGACAAAAACCACATGATCATCTCCATAGATGCTGAAAAAGCATTTGACAAAGTTCAACATCCATTCATGATAAAAACTCTCAGCAAAATGGGAATAGAGGGCAAGTACCTCAACATAATAAAGGCCATCTATGATAAACCCACAGCCAACATTATATTGAACAGTGAGAAGCTGAAAGCATTTCCTCTGAGATCGGGAACTAGACGGGGATGCCCACTCTCTCCACTGTTATTTAACATAGTACTGGAGGTCCTAGCCATGGCAATCAGACAAAACAAAGAAATACAAGGAATCCACATTGGTAAAGAAGAAGTTAAACTGTTACTATTTGCAGATGACATGATACTGTACATAAAAAACCCTAAAGACTCCACCCCAAAACTACTAGAACTGATAGCAGAATACAGCAAAGTTGCAGGATACAAAATCAACACACAGAAATCTGTGGCTTTCCTATACACTAGCAATGAACCAACAGAAAGAGAAATCAGGAAAACAACTCCATTCACAATTGCATCAAAAAAAATAAAATACCTAGGAATATACCTAGCCAAAGAAGTGAAAGACTTATACTCTGAAAACTACAAGTCACTCTTAAGAGAAATTAAAGGGGACACTAACAGATGAAAACTCATCCCATGCTCGTGGCTAGGAAGAATTAATATCGTCAAAATGGCCATCCTGCCCAAAGCAATATATAGATTTGATGCAATCCCTGTGAAACTACCAGCAACATTCTTCAATTAACTGGAACAAATAATTCAAAAATTCATATGGAAAAACCAAAAACACCGAATAGCCAAAGCAATCCTGAGAAAGAAGAATAAAGTAGGGGGGATCTCACTCCCCAACTTCAGGCTCTACTATAAAGCCACAGTAATCAAGACAATTTGGTACTGGCACAAGAACAGAGCCACAGACCAATGGAACAGACTAGAGACTCCAGACATTAACCCAGACATATATGGTCAATTAATATTTGATAAAGGAGCCATGGACATACAATGGCGAAATGACAGTCTCTTCAACAGGTGGTGCTGGCAAAACTGGACAGCTACATGTAGGAGAATGAAACTGGACCATTGTCTAACCCCATACACAAAAGTAAACTCAAAATGGATCAAAGACCTGAATGTAAGTCATGAAACCATTAAACTCTTGGAAGAAAACATAGGCACAAACCTCTTAGACATAAACATGAGTGACCTCTTCTTGAACATATCTCCCCGGGCAAGGAAAACAACAGAAAAAATGAACAAGTGGGACTATATTAAGCTGAAAAGCTTCTGTACAGCAAAAGACACCATCAATAAAACAAAAAGGAACCTGACAGTATGGGAGAATATATTTGAAAATGACAGATCCAATAAAGGCTTGATGTCCAGAATATATAAAGAGCTCACACGCCTCAACAAACAAAAAACAAATAACCCAATTAAAAATGGGCAGAGGAACTGAACAGACAGTTCTCCAAAAAAGAAATACAGATGGCCAACAGACACATGAAAAGATGCTCCACATCGCTAATTATCAGAGAAATGCAAATTAAAACTACAATGAGGTATCACCTCACACCAGTAAGGATGGCTGCCATCCAAAAGACAAACAACAACAAATGTTGGCCAGGCTTTGGAGAAAGGGGAACCCTCCTACACTGCTGGTGGGAATGTAAATTAGTTCAACCATTGTGGAAAGCAATATTGGGGTACATCAAAATGCTCAAAACAGACTTACCATTTGACCCAGGAATTGCACTCCTAGGAATTTACCCTAAGAATGCAGCAATCAAGTTTGAGAAAGACAGATGCACCCCTATGTTTATTGCAGCACTATTTACAATAGCCAAGAATTGGAAGCAACCTAAATGTCCATCGATAGATGAATGGATAAAGAAGATGTGGTACATATACACAATGGAATACTACTCAGCCATAAGAAAAGGGCAAATCCTACCATTTGCAGCAACATGGATGGAGCTGGAGAGTATTATGCTCAGTGAATCAAGCCAAGCGGAGAAAGAGAAATGCCAAATGATTTCACTCATCTGTGGAATATAAGAACAAAGGAAAAACTGAAGGAACAAAACAGCACCAGAATCACAGAACTCAAGAATGGACTAACAGGTACCAAAGGGAAAGGGACTGGGGAGGATGGGGGGGTAGGGAGGGATAAGGGGGTGGAGAAGGGGGGTATTAAGATTAGCATGCATGGGGGGGTGGGAGAAAGGGGAGGGCTGTACAACACAGAGAAGACAAGTAGTGATTCTACAACATTTTGCTATGCTGATGGACAGTGACTGTAAACGGGTTTATAGGGGGGACCTGGTATAGGGGAGAGGCTAGTAAACATAATATTCGTCATGTAAGTGTAGATTAATGACACCAAAAAGAAAAAAAAAGGCAGTTCCTCTGTGGAGACCTCCAATGAGTTCTACACAAGGGTACAAAGGGCATATAAAAGTGTAGGCAAAGGGTCTGTTTGTGTTTATACAGAGGATCAAAGCCTAATTGGGCTACCCCGAAAATGAACTAAGATACGATATGAAAAAGAACTTCCAACATCAGCACTCTCTGGAAGACTCATGCCAGAAGCTGATCATCAAAAAACCCCAACAAAGATCCACGCACTGCTACAGCTGTAGATGCACTCATCCCACCGGTTCCTGGACTTGCCATGGGAATGAAGGAGATATCTAAGCTGGCCTGTGCATACAGTAAAACAACAAATTTGACTGGATCTATAGTGTTGGAACTCAATCAAGAATTAGTAGAAGTGCAAGTTGTAGCGCTCCAAAATCTTACAACTACAGACTATTTACTGTTAAAAGAACATATGGGATGTGAACAGTCCCCAGGAATGGGTTGTTTTAATTTGTCTGATTTCTCTCAGACTGTTCAAGTTCAGTTGGACAATATCCACCATATCATAGATAAGTTTTCACAAATGCCTAAGGTGCCTAACTGGTTTTCTTGGTTTCACTGGAGATGGCTGGTAATTACAGGTATGCTTTGGTTATGTAACTATACTCCTATTATGTTAATGTGTGTGCGCAATTTAAGTAGTACCTTAAAACCTATACATGCTGAAGTTACTCTACAAGAAGATAAGTCAAAGAAATAATCAATCTTCCCATGTTTTCTTCCGCCTGCTACTTCTATAGCTTTTTTTCTTTCTTCCTAATTACAACCCTTAAATAGAATTCGTGCCTCATATCAAATTTACCGAGTATCATAATTCTTCCAAGTGGTAAAGATACCTCAAGACAAATGCTGGGCTTAGAAGCCACAGGGCATAAATCTGCAAAGAAGTAAAAAGCTAACCTTTTGAAACAATAAGGCTTCCCTCTCACTTACCAACTTCACATTTCCCTGTATGGCCCCGGAAGATGACTGGTTAGCCAGAGACGGGTAATATTCCTCAAGGGAGGAACAACCTAAGACAGGCACAGTCGCAGGGGGGCCATCAGGTGAGAAATTGGGGATCAGCAGAGGTGAGGCTTAGAACCTCACCCCCCCTGTTCTGAGAGAAATCTTCTGCATACGTGGATGTTTTATTGCCCTTGTCTAGCTTGGATTAACACATAGTCTACAGGCACACACCTGATCATCTACATTTGCTCTCTTACAACACTAAACTATGTTTTCTACCTTTATCTTGTATCTACCTACCACTTCAGCATCTTATTAAAAATAATAATAATAAAGAGAGAAATGTGGTATCCACATATAAATCAAGTATGAAAATCAAATGAGTATTCATATTTGAACTGACTGTTTATAGTTCATAACGCATGAGCAAAACCGAAAGTTTCTGTGATGACTGCCCTTGTACTGTTCGCCATGTAACTTATTCACTATGTAAGAATTTGTTCTACATGTAAGAACTTGTTTGTTATGCCTCAGAAGATTGGAGACTGATGAAAACTAGGCTTGGGGTGGATTAATGATTGTCCATTGAGCATTGACTCCCCTATACCCCTATACAGAATTTTATTGTTGTTAACAACCATTTGATCAATAAGTATGAGAGATGCCCTCACAAAAAAAAAAAAAAAAGTACACACTTCCAATTGTAAAATAAATAAGTAACCAGGATGTAATGTATAGCATAAGGAATATAGTCAAAATATTGTAACAACTTGGTAAGGTGATAGCTGGTACCTAGAATTATCATGTATATAAATGTTGAATCACTGTGTTGTACACCTGAAACTAATGTAATGTAATACTGTGTGTCAACTACCCTTTAATAAAAAATAAGTATCTAAAAAAAAAAAAAAAAAGAATGCATTTTAACATCATGCTCTTGCAAAATGCCCTCACTCCACTGACCCCACCCCTCCCTCCAGCTTCTTCAAAGAGCTGGCTCCCCTGGCAGACCCTGTTCTTTCCTCCATCTGTTCCAAATTGGCTTTTGCCCCATGCATTGTCTTGTCCACATTGCCCAAGCCAGTGGGCAGTTACCTGCCCTCACTGCTCTTCTCAGGGTATCTGTGACGCCTGCCCTTGTTGCTTTCTCCTTCCCTCATGCGGGGCTGCTCTAGGCTCTGTCTTCCCTGTTTCTCTATTCACCCTCTCCAGACTCATGGCTTTAGCTGTCACCTCTACCCCCAGTGACCCCCAGATCGTGTGCTCTGACTTCTCCCTGGAGCCCCGGACCTGTACATCCAACGGTTCACCTGATGCTTGGCTGTCCAGAAGCCTCTCCAGCTTAGTGTGACCAAGATGGACTCCCCACTGGCCTTTCCGAACCCACCCCCTCCAGCCTTCCCTAACCCCTGGGGTCTTTCACACTCACCTCCAACCCACCAGCAGGTCCACTTTTCTCTATCTTGCAGGCAGTTTTTATTCCAGCCACCTCTCTCCACCGCCATGCCTGCCCACCATCCAACCTGCCCTGGTCCCTGAGCGCCCACAGTGCCTCCCACACGGCCTGCCTGCTTCGGGATCTGCCTTCCCTCAGGCCCCTTCTGCATTAGAGGCAGCAGCCTGTTTCCACAAGCAGTCTAGTGCAGCCGACGCCCCATCTCAGGAGAATGTTTTTAAACATGTGAAATGAAATTCATAGGAATATAAAGGAAACCATTTATTTTCAAATAGTTATCAAAATACATTTTAATTGCCATACAATAATAGATGTACTTTTTTGTTCGTGCATTACATAAGATCTAGCACATACCATAATTTCAAAGTAATAAGCATAAATATTATCTTGAACTCTACAACTGTAATGTGATATAAAAAGATCTGTGATTTCAGTTAGAATAAAGTCACATGTACTTCAAATAACCCTGCAGTAGTTTGTTGCCTACATTTGTCTGAAGGAAATACTAAATTTCAGTTAGAGGCAGTGAAAATGAAGATGTAATTCTTTTCCATCCAAGTTCATGAGCCTGCTGAGTTCTATCCACCGAGTTTAGGGCCCTGGGAAGATCTTCCCAGTTTGCGATAAGACTATGTCACTCCCCTGCCTAAACCCTCAAGTGCTTCCCATTACACCATTCTCTCCTTCTGACCATCTTCCAGGCTTAGGGAACTTATGCCTGGTCTTGAACTTGCCAACCTCATTTATCCAGCTCACCCAAGTCACCTGGCTGGCTCCCTCCCTCCCTCACATTTTCACAAGGTTCCTCCTTGTGACCCCATACGCTTTAGGACATTAGCACTGGCCACCCCAGCTAATACTGCCTCATTCCCAGCCCAGTGGCCCTCCACCACACTCTCTTGTGTGAAAAAGAAACTACAGGTCCAAAATGGGATCACTTGTGCTAAGCCCCTTGTCACCACACCAAGACTTAGCACCTAGGCCCCTTGCAGTTTCAGGCTGTCCCAGAGATGTAACCTTTAACCAGTCAACCTGGAATTGCCTGGTCAGCACTAGGGAGGTAATCTGCCCAATAGGCCCTTTCTGTTCCCCTTGGGAGGGCCAACTTGACTATCGCAGTGCATTCTTCACTAACAGTTTCCTTTCGCCACCCCCTTCCTGCCTTTAAAAACCTTTCCTCTTCTACAGCTTGGGGGAGCCTCTTCACATTTGCAAGATGGGCTGCTGACCAATTTGTGAATTGTTCGATAAAGCCAATTAGATCTCCGAATTTACTCATTGAACTTGGTTAACACTTGGTTTCTCTTTCACATGGCACTTAACTTCCCCCAACATTGTGTAGTTTATTCACTGTTGGCAGGATTTTTGTTGGCTTCCCCAGCTAGACTATCACCTCGCCGAGGCAGATGTCTTGTTCACTGCCATGAGAGAAGGAATGGACAGTAGCCAGAC
This sequence comes from Manis pentadactyla, assembly GCF_030020395.1. Taxonomy (NCBI): domain Eukaryota; kingdom Metazoa; phylum Chordata; class Mammalia; order Pholidota; family Manidae; genus Manis; species Manis pentadactyla. Next base: position 5,298,058 of record NC_080028.1, on the reverse strand, counting down.
CATGTATCATAGTAGAATTCTGAACCACAACCTGAAATAACCAGCCCAGGAAGGCAGCCGGCTGGAGGCAGACAGGCAGGAAGTCAAACCAGTGTCTCTAGCAACCAGTTCAGGAAGGTGAACAATAACCCTGTAACAGCTGGCCTCAGATGATCAGGATCTATTAATAACTGACATCTGGGTCTCACCAGGGAGGACAGAAGTCTCCTGTAGCTGACTATGAATGTGTGTTGGAGGGCAGGAAAAGAATACAATTGCTTGTGGCTGGTTGCCTCATCTGGGGCCTGCAAGCATAGCCTCTAATTCCCGCCCTGCACCTGGCCTTCCTGTTATTGATCCTAAGGGTAGTCATGTGACATAGGAGGGCTGGCAGATACAGGATGAAGGGGACCTGGGTGAGGAACAGGAGGCTAGATTTTGGGCCCTAGTTGACCTTGCTGGTAACCTCAGTTCTCTGATCCAGAAACTTAATTTCTGTCCCAGCCCTGAGAGTGAGGTGGGCATGGAGGGTAGTCAGTCAAGACAGGCCTGTGAACACCCCCCCCCCCACTGCCACAAGGCCAGTGTGGTAAGGGACCAGCCCTTTCTTCTCTCTGGGCCTCAATCTATGAAGTGTAAGCTATGATGTGGCTGTTAGCCTAGGTGGTTGCTAAGGTCTGCAGGTCCCACACCCAGGGGATTCTGGCCCCTGGATGGGAGAGAATGGCCAAGCCTGGGGGTCTGCAGGCCCTGAGGCAGCCCAGCCTCAGCCTCTGCCCTGCTTCCACTCCCCATCTGTCCAGGCAGAGTCTTGGCAAAAGCAGGGGATGCAGAGGACTTGGGAGGCTCTGTGGGTGGGGAGGTCATGCAAAACCCAAGTGTCCAGACACTTCGTGGGTGACATCAGACTGCACTAGTTGCTTTATGGATGAGGACACAGAAGGGGGGTAGCCTGATTCCAAAGCCCACACTCTACACTCCACACGGAGAAGTAAGGGCCCATGCCAACGGGGTAGGATGGCCCAGTAGACCCAAATTGCTGGCTGTGTAACTCTGGACAGATGCTTAACCTCCCAGCACGGGCCGCTGTGGAAATGCTTTGTGCGGTGTGGGACACATAGGTCAAGAGGGATTTTAGGCACTTCCTAAGGGCACCAGCAATCATCTAGGCCTGAGCCTCCCAAACTTCGATGTTCCCACACTGGTCCCCACCCTAGAACTTGTTAATCACAATTTTTACTTGTAAGTGAAACTTTTAGATGGAAACCTTGTGTCTCCATCATTAAATGAAAACTCTCTATTTCTTGCCATGAATTGAAGGCATCATGCAAAAAACTTTAGGAAAACAAAGCAAAGACTTTAACTTCTATTTAGATGCTAGTGCCTGTTTTAAGATTTGCTGTCCCCGTGTAAAAAGGGAAATGACAGTGTCTAAAAGATAGTAAAGGCTTAGGTGGGCAACTGCTTGCTTCTTGCTGATTTGAAGGAGGGGAAGAAACGGAAAGAGCCTCTCTCTCCAGGACACCCACCGTCTCTTGGGTCTGGAGAACTTCTCTCTCCACCTTCCCGCCACCACCGCCCGCGCCCTCCTCCCGCCCTCATGCGAGCCCCACCCCCTCTTTCCCACCCCGGCGCGCGAGCTCCTTCCCTCCCCCGCACCCCTTCTCCCTCGCCCTCCGCCCCTCTCCCCAACCCCGCCCCGGGCCCTTCCCTCGGCGGAGGCGGGAGGGCGGTGTCCTGCCCCCTTTTGGGCCGTCCCGGCCCGGCTGTAGGTTCCGTCCTGCCCGCTGTCGTCCCGCCGCGAAGACCTGGGCCGCGGGTGGGAGGTCGGGCGAGAGCCTCGGCGGGTGCTGGGCGGAGCGGCGGCGCGCCCGGTCCCGGGGCCAGGAGCCCGGAGCCCGACGCCAGGCCCCGGGGCCCGGGGGAGCGGCGGCGCACCTGGAGCTCCGACCCGCGCCGCGATGTGCGACCTCGAGCGCGGCCGGAGCCTGTCCTTCTCCGGCTGCGGCTTCCTGGCCATCTACCACGTCGGGGTGACCAGCTGCCTGAGCGAGCGGGCCCCGCACCTCCTCCGCGACGCGCGCATGTTCTTCGGCTCCTCGTCCGGGGCGGTGCACGGCGTGGTCTTCCTCGCCGGGATTCCTGTGGGTACGTCTAGGGCCGCCGCCCAAGCTCCGCGCGGAGACGGGACGCACGCGGGCAGGGGTGCAGGCGACCCCGGGACACGGATGCTGCGGGAGACATCCCGGGGGGGGGCCCTCTCCCCGATACGTGCCTCCTCCTCTGCGTGCACCGGCCCTGCACCTGGCGGCTCTCTCGCCGGGCCTGGAGCGGGACGTGGGAACCCCAAGCTCATCCTCAGCCCCGCTGCCCTCTGTCGCCAGGGTTTGTAGGACGTTCCTCGCCCTGGGAGTGAGCGTCAGGTCACCCCGAGCCAGGGAGCAGGCCCCGGGGGTGTGGTGTGGGCAGGGGAGGGCGCGGCAGACGGAGCGGGTCCCTGCGGTCGGACCATCAGCCCAGGTGGCGCCGAGCGAGCTGACCTGCGAAGGGCCAGGTGCTCTGGGTCCGGCCAGAAGGGAGGCTTTGGCCTGTGTCCCAGGGTGGGCGCCTTCTTCCCTCTGGGGACCTGAGGTACTGGAGACACCCCCTGCTCTGGCGCGTTTGACCGCCGCCCCCTTCCTTCGGGGCTGGGTAGCCCCCAGGGAGAGGGCAGCTCTGGAGTTCTCAGTGCCAGCTTGAAGCCGATGGGGGTGGGGGTGGCGAGGGCATGCTGTGTTTGTGGGGTGGTGGGGTAGAAAAATTTTCTCTTGTCCTTTTCCAGTGTTGGAGACCCTTCCTGGGGGTTGGAGGGGATCTCTGACACCCCCCATCTCATCCTCCACCCCCCCCCCACACCCATCTCCCCCACTCAGTGCCACTGGTAATGAGGTCCTGTGCGTTTTGAATCTTTTCCCAACTTAATATATGTCCTTGTGGATGTCCATGAGAGGGTAGGACATGGGGCCTGTGCCCACCTGCCCAAACTATAGGACATCATCCTCAGCCTGGGGCTCCGGGGCAGGCGGCAGCGTGGAGCGGTTGCCACTCCAAGATTCCCAGATGCAAAGATAATGCACCTTATCAGCTCCCCCATTTATCTGGGATTCCTTAAGGACTTACTGTTTGCTCTCCCTGGGGAATACTGTGTGGGATGCTGCCAGCAGGCAGTGACTTGGTGGCCACTTGGTGGCCAGGAACCTCCTCAAGTAGGTGCAGCCCTGCCATTGAATAGAATCTGTAAGCAGACCCTGGGCTGACTGGGAGGTGGCATTAGGAGGGAGGCCCTGGTTCTCTTCTCCCTCAAGGAGGTGGGGGGCAAAGGGCAGGAAATGTGATCTCAGAGAAAATCTAGACCAACCACATGGCCAGCCTGTGAACTCTGCCAAACTTTGTATCCCAAGGTGCCCTGCAGACACCCACATGGTTGAATGTTTAATTGGGACCAAAGTCAAATGCACTGCAACATCCATTCATGATAAAAACTCTCAACAAAATGGGTATAGAGGGCAAGTACCTTAACATAGTAAAGGCCATATATGACAAACCCACAGCCAACATTATACTTAAGAGCGAGAAGCTGAAAGGTTTTCCTTTGAGATCGGGAACAACACAAGGATGCCCACTCTCCCCACCTCTATTCAACGTAGTCCTGGAGGTCCTAGCCATGGCAGTCAGACAACACAAAGGAATAAAAGGCATCCAGATTGGCAAGGAAGAAGTTAAACTGTCCCTGTTTGCAGATAACATGATATTGTACATAAAAAACCTAAAGAATCCACTCCAAAACTACTAGATCTAATATCTGAATTCAGCAAACTTGCAGGATACAAAATTAATATTCAGAAATCTGTGGCATTCCTATGCAATAACAATGAACTAGCAGAAAGAGAAATCAGGAAAACAATTCCATTCACAGTTGCATCAAAAAGAATAAAATATCTAGGAATAAACCTAACCAAGGAAGTGAAAGGCCTATACTCTGAAAACTACAAGACACTCTTAAGAGAAATTAAAAAGGACACTAATAAATGGAAATTCATCCCATGCTCTTGGCTAGGAAGAATTAATATTGTCAAAATGGCCATCCTGCCTAAAGCAATCTATAGATTCAATGCAATCCCTATCAAAATACCAACAGCATTCTTCAACAACCTGGAACAAATAGTTCTAAAATTCATATGGAACCACAAAAGATCCCGAATAGTCAAAGCAATCCTGAGAAGGAAGAATAAAGCTGTGGGGATGATGCTCCCCAACTTCAAGCTCTACTACAAAACCACACTAATCAAGACAATTTGGTACTGACACAAGAACAGACCCACAGACCAATGGAACAGATTAGAGAGCTCTGATATAAACCCAACCATATATGGTCAATTAATAGATGATAAAGGAGCCATGGACATACAATGGGGAAATAACAGCCTCTTCAACAGCTGGTGTTGGCAAAACTGGACAGGTACATGCAAGAGAATGAAACTGGATTATTGTTTAACCCCATACACAAAAGTAAACTCAAAATGGACCAAAGACCTGAATGTAAGTCATGAAACCATAAAACTCTTAGAAGACAACATAGGCAAACATCTCCTGAATATAAGCATGAGCAACTTCTTCCTGAACACATCTCCTCAAGCAAGGGAAACAAAAATGAACTCATGGGAGTACATCAAACTAAAAAGTTTCTGTACGGCAAAGGACACCATCAACAGAACAAAAAGGCATCCTACAGTATGGGAGAATATATTTGTAAGTGACATATCTGACAAGGGGTTAACATCCAAAATATATAAAGAAGTAACATGCCTCAACACCCAAAAAGCAAATAACCCAATTAACAAATGGCCAAGGATATGAAGAGACAGTTCTCCAAAGAATACATTCAGATGACCAACAGACACATGAAAAGATGCTCTGCATCACTAATCATCAGGGAAATGCAAATTAAAACCACAATGAGTTATCACCTCACACCAGTAAGGATGGCCAGCATCAAAAAGACTAAAAACAACAAATGCTGTCAAGGATGTGGAGAAAGGGGAACCCTCCTACACTGCTGGTGGGAATGTAAGCTAGTTCAACCATTGTGAAAAGCAACGTGGAGGTTCCTCAAAAAACTAAAAATAGAAATACCATTTGACCTGGGAATCCCACTCCTAGGAATTTACCCAAAGAAAACAACTTCTCAGACTCAAAAAGACATAGGCACCCCAGTGTTTATTGCAGCACTATTTACAATAGCCAAGATATGGAAGCAACCAAAGTGTCCATCAGTAGATGAATGGATAGAGAAGATGTGGTACATATACATGATGGAATACTATTCAGCCATAAGAAAGAAACAAACCTTACCATGTGCAACAACATGGATGGAGCTAGAGGGTATTATGCTCAGTGAAATAAGCCAGGCAGAGAAAGACAAGTGCCAGATGATTTCCCTCATTGTGGAGTATAACAATGAAGCAAAACTGAAGGAACAAAATAGCAGCAGACTCAGAGACTCCAAGAAGGGACTAGCGGTTACCAAAGGGGAGGGGTGTGGGAGGGTGGGTGGGGAGGGAGGGAGAAGGGGATTGAGGGGTATTATGTTTAGTACACATGGTGTGGGGGATCATGGGGAGAACAATGTAGCACAGAGAAGGCACATAGTGGATCTGTGGCATCTTACTACACTGATGGACAGTGACTGCACTGGGGTATGGGGGGGACTTGATAATATGGGCAAATGTAGTAACCACATTGTTTTTTCATGTGAAACCTTCATAAGAGTGTATATCAATAATACCTTAATAAAAAATAAAAAATAAAAAGTCAAATGCACTGGCCCCAGGACCCTGAAGTTCACTGACTTTAGTGTAGAGGGGGTTGCTAACTGGCAGAAGACAGGTGCAGCCTCGGGCTGTACCCTGAAGGACAGGGGGAGTCTTGGGGACCCACCTTGTCCTTGGAAGGTGGTCTGGAGATTTTGGCCAGAGCTGTTCCCCAGGTTCCAGGAGCCCCAGTTTTCTACTTGAACCTCCTGTCTCACTTGGGGGAACATCAAGAGCATTTCCCAGGGGCTGTGACTTGGGCAGAGCTCCTGAGATTGTTTCTAAGCCAATGCTAGCTTGGCAGAAGAGACGCCACAACCTGCTAGCTGTGTGCAATTTTGCCACTTCTGTCCTTGCTCAGGGGGCCAGATGTGCAGGGAGAGCTGAGCTGAAGTCAGAGGCAGGTCAGGACAGGTTGGCTGGCATCTGTCCTTCTGCATCCCAGGATTTATGACCGGGCAGGTCTCGAGCTGGGACCAGTGGTCCTGTGTGCCAGGGCAGTGCAGATCTGCCAGATGGTGCCAGGCCAACGGATGGGGTCAGATGGAGCATGATGTGCCCTGTGCCTGACAGGCAGTCTGGGAATTCTGGTGTCACAGGTTTAAGGTTGAGTCTGTTTATCAGGAGCCTCCTCGGGGTCAAGCACTTTAAAATTGTAGTGTATCTAATCGTCTCTGTCTCCCAAGTTAAAAACACAGTGTGAGACTGAAAGAGGCAGCAAAGCGACTTAATGAGCCACCCAGCAAGTAAGAGGTGGAGGCAGGGCTCCCGCCCAGGCCCCAGCCGGCTCTCCTCTGCTCTCTGCAGTGTTCGGGATGAGCTCCTGGCTTCTGGCTTTTTGGATATGGAGGTGAGGAGGGAGCTCACGTGGGCCTCTGGAGGTTCCTACCTGTGGCCAGACCCAGAGACCCAGACCTAGGCCAGACCTACACAGTCCAGTAGAAACATAGTGCAAGTCACACGTGTTAGTGGACATTTCCTAATAGCCACACTGAGAGGAACAAAAGACACAAGCTGAAAGTAATTTTATTTCTTCTAAATGGCCAAAATATTGTCATAATCACATCGAATCAATATAAAACATTATTGAGATGCTTATATCCTTTTTTCTTGTCCAAAGCCTTTGAAATCCAGTGTGTCTTTTGCACATCTCAGTTTGGACTAGCCATGTTTCAAGGGCTCTCCAGCTGCATGTGGTTGCTGAGTTAGATCTCAGGCCTAGGAAAAGGTTGGCAGCCTCCCTGTCATCTGGTTTCTGGTTGTACCACGAGCATTCCCATCTGCAGGGTGGCACATTGCTTTATCTCTCTGTCTCCTGTCCTCATAGAGAAGACTGTGCAGATCTTCATGGGCCTTGTGCAGAGCACCAGGAGACGGAACATTGGCATCTTTCACCCCTCCATCAATGTGGGCAAGCAGCTCCGAAAAGACCTCCACAGGCACCTCCCAGCTAACGTCCACCAGCTCATCTCCGGCAAAATGTGCATCTCGCTCACCAGAGTGTCCGATGGGCAAAACGTGCTGGTGTCTGATTTTCAGTCCAAAGACGAAGTCGTGGACGTAAGCAATTGGTTTATCTGGGTGTCGTCCAGTAAGAAAGGCTGTTTCATTTTGGAAGCAGCACAGAAAGGGCTGTTGTAGGCCACCTGCCCTGTTTCTTAAGATGCACAAGAACCTAGTCGCCCGTGATGTCAGTTTGTTTCTGCACTGGAGTGATGTAACTGCCTGCATCCAGTGTTTGGCCCACAGTATCTGTAAACCCTGACTGTTTCCAGAGAGCTTCAGTTTCTAAGAATGCTCCCCCATTCTTTAAGGTTCATGACCACCTCCTCCAGGAACCATGTCCCTTGTGTGTCCCTCTTCCCAACAGTGTGTGTTCAATAATGAGGACACGTGAGGAAAGCCCCACAAGGGTGGGAATGTATGTTTTTTGCCTCTGTCCCCAGGATAAAGTACCAAGATCATTTACAATAACAAAATAGCACTTAATTTAACTGATGCCTTTTATGAGAGTTACTGAGACTACATTTCACTTAACGCAGGTGTGTGAAAGATGCATATATAAGCATATATAGGCAGCATCTCAGTAGCCCATACCATCCTGGAAGCTTTTTCCAGATAGTCAGCACCTGTCATTCCCCCATGAGTCGGTCCTCTTCTTGGGGGGGGGGGTGTTGTTTATTTCCCTCTGTTCTTGTCCCCACCGCAGCGAAGAATTGAAGGGCAGAGACACAGTAGTGAAGGAGAGTAAAAGTTTTATTTAAAGTTATGTACTTAAAGAGAGGAAAAGTGCAGGTGATCTCAGGGAGGAGAGGCGCCCTGAAAGGTTTTAGTTTTATTTAAAGAGAGAAAGTGCACACTCGGAGAAAGGGGAGTGTGGATTACCTCAAAGAAGAGGCGTGCTGAAAGGTTAGGGGTTCCCCCTTTCAAGGATTTTTCAGGCATGTGGCAAAGGGCTAGGGGTGTGGGCTTGTCAGGTGGTCCCAAGATGTTTATCTTTGATGAGAGACAGTAAGTCTCTTCTGTTATCATAGGTAATTCTGCAAAATTAACACGAGAAATTTACTGCTCTGATTTCTTCCCAGGATAGCAGCTTCTGTCTGGGAACATACCAATTAGGACCGCTTGCCCTGCCCTCAAGGTGGGCTGAGTTATTGTCTGTTTGCGAAAGAGTATGTTAAGAATCTTCTTAACTTCTTGGGTTTTAAAATGCAATCTTAGCTTTAAGATGGAATCGTTCCTGTTTTTATTATGCTGTTTATAGCTGGGCTTGTTGGCTAAATTAATCATGATGCTTATCTCCTGCCCAGGTTGCAAATTACATGATTAGGGGTTGGAGGAGGAAAAAACAGCAGATAGGTTAAGTTAAAGAATAAGCTGGGCCTTTTAGCAGGCTGAAGTAAATTTTAAAGTGGCGTGGTCTGATTGGCACAATGAAGGCATGGGCTGTGCTCACATACTTTTCTTTGTCTGGGGAATAGCCAGACATTCCAAGTTACTCCTGGCCTTTGGAGCTTTCACTGATTAACTCTGTTTTTTCTGGCTCTCTATGTATTATGGTTGACTCTTTGAGTCCCTTTTAGTGAGTTTTACTGGCCTTATTCTCCCTCCACCCTGCTCATGTCTATTTTCCTGCCTAACACTCTCAATGAATCAGTGTAGGATCCTGCTTAACCCTCTAGCATCTAGCATCGTGCTACTCAAAGTGTGGTCCTTGGACCAGCAGCGGGATCACCAGAGGTGGGGGGGAAATGCTTGTTAGGATTGCAGGCTCTCAGGTGCCTCCCACCTGCTGCGCCAGAACCCTGGGTTGGGACATAGTCTGTTGCTCAACAGTTTTCCAGGTAATTCCCATGAACATTAGCATTTGTGAGGCCTGATCTAGTCCGGTCCCAGGAATCAGCGAGTCAACGACTCTTGGCTTTGCCTGTGAGCAGTGTGACTTGTGGGGAGTGGGCACAGCAAGCCGAAGTACACAGACAGCGTCAAGGAGCTTATACTAAAATCCAAGTGTGTCAGTTAATTCCATATTTAATTCAGATAGTTTATTAAAGTGCCTACTCTGTGCAAAGAGCATGTTCTGGCATGTTGCTCTGCTCATTCAGAGAAAGCTGACAAAGGCCCAGGGGAATAAAGGGCAGGTTGTTCCGGCCTGTGGTTTCAACCCCTTTTTGTCTTCACAGGCCTTGTTTTGTTCCTGCTTCCTCCCTTTCTACTGTGGCTTCATCCCTCCTTCCTTCAGAGGCGTGGTGAGTCTGCGTTTCACCTGTGCTCTCACCACTCCTGCCTGAGGGACGCTGGGTCCAGACTCCTGGGACCGTCCGCACATGCAGAGCCCTGGCCCCACAGTCTTTCAGACAGGGACCCACAGTGCCCCCCTTCTAGGCTTCCTGGGCAGCAAACCCACGTTCACGTAAATGTCATTATCTGGCTTACCTGTAAGGCAAACTGGTTCACTTAATCTTCACAAGCCTCAAGATAGGTCCCCTAGTTAAAGTATAAGATGCTTAAGAATTGGGTACTTGCTTAAGGTAGAGCTTCAGTCTCGGGGAGTCTGACTGCCCTTTCCAGCCCATGGCTTTGGGCAGAAGCTGCCAACAGGGCTGCAGTTTGGGTCCATTCAACAGATGTGTGCTTTGGCTGATTCCTGAGTCCTGCCTGGGGTAGAGAAACTGAAGGTGGGGTGTCTGTTCTGAAGACTCTGACCGAGATGCCAGGCTCTGCCGGACCACTTCGCAGCCTCCTTCTAGGGCAAGGGCTCCCCACCTGACATGATCTGTCCTCCCAACTCCGGGGCGTCTGGCCATGTCTAGAGACAGTTTAGTTTGTCACAACTGGGGGAGTGCTGCTGGCTTCTGGTATGCAGAGGCCAGGGGTATTGCTCAACACCGGGCAGTGCCCAGGATAATCCTCTTAATGAAGAATTACCTGATGTCAGTGGTGTCAAGTTGTGAAACCCTGTCTAGGGAGAGAAGACACGAAGTCTCAGTGTCTCAGGTCAAGTTGCATGTGGCCTCACTTACGCTCTAGAGCTACCCCGCGACGGACAGTGTCCCTGTTCACAGATGAGAACATTGAGGCCTAGAGCAATAAAATGGCCACACCAAATTCTCACAGCCTCTGCCTGGCAGACAAACCTAGAATTGAATCCCTGCTGTAGCACATGTTAGCTGGGCCACTTTGGACATAGTTCGTAACCTCTCTGAGCCTGGTTTGCAAAATAAGAGTTAATAACAATGCAATATCATAGCATTACAGGGATTACATAATATAATGCAATGAAATGCTAAGTAAAGAGCCTGGCACATGCAAGTATTCAGTAAATGGAGGTCATTTCATCATTATCATTGTTACTGGCCCTTCCCCCAGGCTGCCCCAGTTCTGGTGAACACACGCATCCATGGAGGGTGGAGCGTGGATCCTGTGAAACCTGCTGAAAGTTAGGATAGCTCGTCCTTGTGATCCCCCAAGCGAACTCAGAGCGTTACTATAGCAAACCTCAGAGTGGAAGGCAAAACTCTAGATGACAGAGGAATAGTTGGATTTTAGAATATCCCTGGGGTGAAGAATAGTGAACCTGCTTCCACCTCCTTAGTGTTAATAACTAAAGATCCCTGGTGTTTCTGTGTCCACGTCATTTCATGTGCCTTCCTGCCAGTGAGGTTTTTAATGCTTTCCTACATTTTCCATAGACATTGTGTGGTTGCCATCTTGAAAACACTGCTGTGTACACATCTGATCATTTTTGGACTCAAGGCAAGAGTTGCTCAATGGCTAAGGCATGGCTAAACATGCCTGATTTTTTCTGGACTTGTTTTAGGCCAACATGTGCCCTGAGATTTTCCCCTTTCTGGAAGGATTGGCTGGGGAAAGGCTTCCAGTCATAATATTTGAAGGTCTTCCTCTGTGGGTGCTGACAGCTGGGCTGTATGGGGTTGGGGATCATTCTAGACTTTGGTTTGACAGGTGGGGACTATCAAAACTATACCAAAACCTGCCTGCCCCGGCCTGCAGGTTTTGAAGGATATGGGTGCAGAAAAACTGACGCTTATCATAACTAATCCCAAATGCCACTCAGCTCTGGGACAAGAGGACATTTTCTGAGGGCCATCTAAGTCCAAGCTTCCCTGTCATTTAAGTTTCCAAAGCCCCTCAAAGTATTGGTTCTGATTTCCTAAGCAGAAAGGGGGGTCTGGAATCGAAGCCATGACCTCTCCTTTGGGACAGGATCTACATCACACTCTGTCCCCACACAGTGCTCCTGGTCTATAGAGCCCCTTTAGAGAAATTACATGTGCACAGGTATGGCAGCCTGCCTGGGTTTAGGACTCGGCCAGTGCAACAGGGACTGGACTCTAGCCTTTGTCTGCCTCTTTTCCAGGCACTTTTTATGCAGTGCACAAACGGTGCAACAGTATATAGCAACTCTGAGTGCAGCTTAGAGCCTCACCCAGCACAGAAATGCTCAGTAAGGTTTGTTAAAAGATTTCAAAGCCCTCCCACTGTATCAGTGTGTGGCTCTGCCTGTAATCTGAAAAGAACATAAAACATTAGAGCCTCTGACTCCTTGTCCTCTTTTCTCTCCCTTAAAAGCGATACATAGATGGAGGAATTAGTGACAATATACCCTTCACTGATGCCAAGACAACCATCACCGTGTCCCCCTTCTATGGGGAGTGTGACATCTGCCCTAAAGTTAAGACCATGAACTTTCTTCACATGGACTTGAACAAGCTCAGTTTATACGTCTGCTCAGAGAATGTCTACCTTTTGTGCCGAGCAATGTTTCCTCCGGATGTCAAGGTCAGTGGGGGCCGTGTGTTGTTCACTGCCCTGTTTGCCAGGGGGTCCACCGCTGGGGGTCCACCGCTTCTTCTCTGCAGAGACAGACTGCCCTCGTTGAACAGGAACCTGTCCCAGCAGCTCAGTGCTGCCCCATTCTGGTCCTCGGACTCCCCGGGAATATTAAGCGGCACTGCAGCTCTGAACCCACTACCAAGGCTGTGGCATAAGTAGTCAAGAGTACAGCCTGGCCAGTAGGATTTTTTTTCTAGTTACTCTTATGATTCTTATGTGTAGCCACGAACCACACTGCTCTTGGTGGTTTAATATTTTGTCGTGTAGAACGCCGTACGGCCCTAACAGGGTAGAGACTCTGTAGACTGTGTGCACTAACAGTTCTCTGGGGAGAGAAGGCTGTGTGCAGCCTGCAGACACCACCAGGCCCAGCTCCCCAGAGAGAGGAGGCTGGAAAACAGCATCAGTTTGTGTGTGCGGGGCATATGCAGGCGAGTAGAGGAGGCAGCTGGCATTGTCCCAGTGACCACCAGCACAGTATTTGTTAGGGTGGAGCCTCATCCTGGGACCAAGGGAGCCCAGAGAAACCTGCCCCCCTCATGGTGGGGTGCCAGCTAAGGCTCCCTGGAGGGGGTGTCACGCAAGCCGAGTCTTGCAGGAAAGCGAGACTGCTGTGTCGTGGGAGCACAGAGCCCTGAGTGCAGCCTCCCCGGGGCTGTGCTGGGTGCACGGAAGCAGCTCCGAGCCCAGAGGACCCCAGTCTGTCTCTGCACGCTGATGTTTAAAGGCACTCAGCGATGTCCCCTGCAGCTAACTTCCTTTCTTCGTTGACAGGTGCTTGCAGAACTGTGCTTCCAAGGGTATTCAGATACGCTCAAGTTCTTGGAAAAGAATGGTATGTATGGACGAGGTGGGGTCACATGTGCCCCCTAGATGCCCTTTATGTTAGCAGTCTCAGTAAACCAGAGGTGGATGTCAGTTCCATCACTGGCGCTCAGCCCTGCATTCACTGTCTTGCTCAGTCTGCTCATTAGCCCAGGAGGGAGGAAATCTTCGCCCCCTTTAACAGATGGGGAACTGGAGGCCTGCAGAGGTAAGACAGGGGTCTCACTTCACTCGACTCACTGAGCTAGAATTTGAATGTGGGGGGTCGCGGCTCCAGGGTGCTGTCCTTCTGTAGTGCGGCCTGTCTGAACACTGGCAGCAACTCCATCGGGTTTATTTCTCCTTGAACTATTGTTAATCTTGAGGTACAGTAGAGAGGATGTTAGGCAGGGGTCCTGAGCCCGGGCCCCAGTGAAGCAGAGAATAGTGTCTCCTGCCAGGTATGAGCCATGCCCATCAGCCCAACCGTCCTTTACGAGGCAGATGCCTGTCGTGGAGTCACCCTGGCTCATCTGCCCTGCAGGAGTTGGCTCTCGAAATATTAGAATGGAACCACTCATTAGACATGTTCGGAGCTATTTTTCTTCAATACTAAAAGTTGGTCAATGTGTTGATTCTCTGAATTAGTCTGGCCATGACCAAGGAGAGGGTGTGCTTTAAAGGGCAAACATGTATTTCTGCACTCAGAACATATTTATGTGTGCCTCCTGGGTGCCAAGCAATTGGCTAAGTGCTAGGGACAGCACAGAGAACAGACAGATGTGGTCCCTGCCTTCCCAGAGCTCACTGTTGTGTGGTAGGATGGGTGACAAGTGTGCTGGTGCCCCGACAGGAAGACACAGCATGCTGTGGGACCACGCAGGAGGGGTCTGCAAGGCAGGAGCACAGGGCTTCAGCAGGCTGTGACTCCACATCGGGGATGGATAGGAGCGTTCTAGGCCTGGGGACACGAGGGTGAGGGTCACCTGTTGGAGGATAGGAAGGCCTGTGTAACTGGGGTGGTGGGGGCAGGGGACACTGAGACATGGTAATAAGTGAAGAGGGGAGAGCAAGGCTGGGCCTTGTGGTTGTGGACAAGGGTTTACATCCCACAGTAATAGGGAGCCAGTGAGGGTTGCTGGAACAGGAGTGAGGGAGTCTGAGAGGAACTCTGGAAGGTCCCCCGGCTGCAGTGTGGAGAGGCTGAGACAGCATCCAGGAGGCCAGTGCGCCACCCAGACTTGGCCAGGGTCCAGCAGCAAGGGTGGTGGGTGGGGCCCCAGGGAACAGGACTTGGAGATGACCAACCAGGGATTGGGGAAGAGGATATCTCCAGGGTGAAGTCCTGGCTTTAGCAGTTGGGGCTGAGTGGGGTGGGCACTCTGCACCCTGGTTGAGGGGTGGACTCGGGTTACTGGTGACTCTAAAGTCAGTGACTTTGGACAAGCCACCTCCCCTCCTTGGGCCACCCGTTTGCACATCAGTAGCAAGGGAAGTTCGGTGTAAATGATACCCAGGTGATTCTTACTAACTCTGAAGACTGGTGTGTGGCTGAGTGTAGCATCAGTGCTGGGCTTGGGCCTCCAGAAACAACCCCTGGTCTTCTTAACCGGTGGTTGGGAGAAGGAGGTGAGCAAGGGGTAACTGTGGGCATCAGAATCTGCCTGCCCCTGCCCCATCCCCATGGGCCGCTTCCAGGAGCGCGGGAACCACCCACTGGCATCAGCTGCGAGCCAGCGCCTCGGGCAGTGCCCGCACCAACATGCAGCGCTTCTTGCCAGGCTGTGTGAGGGAAGAGTGCCAGTTTTCACCTTGGACCTGGGTTCAAATCCTGCCCTCCCACATGCTGGCTGTGTGGCTCTGGATGTATCTCTTAACCTCTCTGTGCTACTTCTCGTCGAAAAGTGGAGACAGTGATCCAGGTAGCAGCTGAACAGCGGCCACAGGCCTGACTAGGACGTCCCTAACCCAGGGCCTGGCGGGCAGGCTTAACCATGGCACAGCTGTTAGAAACCCATTATCGTGCTCATAGATGAACCTCCTGAATCCACACAGCCAGTGAGTGACGGAGGCCGGAGCCGACTCACATCCACCCAGCCTCCAAGCCCCTCGCTTCTTTCCCTCTCCTGTGGCCCCCGAGCCCACCTCCCCCTGCCCCGTACTTGGCTGACGGCAGGCCCGCGCTTTCCCGCTGGCCGCTTGCGGCCCCTCTCGTCCTGGGGGTGGGCGGGTGCGCGGTGCCTGCTGCTGCCCAGGTCCACCTGATGGTTGGTTCCCGTCCCACAGGCATCTGCAGTGTGCCCCGTCCGCGCCTGAGCGCAGCCTCAGAGGGCCTCACGCAGCCCCGGGAATACAGCAGTGCAGAGTCTTCCCAGGGAGTGGCTGCCGGGGACACGCGGCCTGGGGCAGACGAGCTGCGGCCGGGCCACCTGCGTCTCGGCATCCTGCCCTCCCACGAGAGCATCCCGGAGGCCCCGATGCCCAAGCTCAGGATAGGTGCTGACCGGCCCCCAGGGGTGGGACGGCGGAGGGTGTTGTTTTCTGGGACTGAGAGGGCTACTTTCCCATGTGTTATGGAGGAAGGCAGTGCCACCACGTGAAGAGATGAGGCGGAGCCTCCCCACCCACCCAGGCACCCTGCTCAGCCTCCCTTCCCATGGGGACGTGGCCAGAGGAAAACAAACTCCAGCTGAGCCCATTTTGAGTCAACCAGACACACGCTTGGCTCCTGTGGTCTAGTCACAGTGGACCTCAGGGGTGCTAGGGGTTGGGTTAGGGTGGGCCCTTCTCTGCCTGCCCACCCACCTCAGAGCCTTCCTCCTGAGAAGCCTCTCCTGACTTCTCCCTCCCGCCCAAGCCCACAGTTCGAACCTTCGTTGAACGTTGGTATATTTTATCATGTCCTTGTTAGATGGACAGAGGAATGCACAAGCCAGCTTTCGATCGTGCATTTGGAGAAATTCATGCAACAGTCCCCCACTCCTTGCCCGAGGCACTAAAGCCCGAGAAATCACACTAACCAGTAGCTGCCCAGGTTCACATGATCTGAGGCATCCTTAGGTCATTACAGAGCGGACATAGTGGGCTGGGGCTTCCGGGTAGAAGGGGATGGTCTCTAGCCAGAGGAGCAACGGAAACCGCAAAGGTGGGTCTTGGGAAAGTCGGTGTACTCCTCCAAAAATAGTCGTCAGTTTAAAAGCGAGCAATTAATTGGGAACCCTGTATATCCTGTAGGCTATCCCAGGATCCATCTCATTTGTGAATGCTTCTGATCCTTTGGCTGTTGGGATTTGTGTATTTCATGGAAATTCCAGCCATCACCTGGGTAAGGTGGTTTGTGTTTCCCCCTGGCGGGAGGTAAACCCTGTTGTTGTGTTTTTCAGTACTGAATGCAGCAATTAAAAACCAAAGTGTGTACATGAGCAAGATTTGCAACTTCTTACCAGTTAAGGTGCTGTCCTATATGCTGCTGCCCTGTACGTTGCCCGTGGAGTCAGCCATTGCTGTGGTCCAGAGGTGAGCATCTCATGTGGCTTTGTGTCTTCCTTTCCGGGCTGGGGGAGGATGAGGTGAGAGATTCCAGGCGGGGGGCCCCTAGCCTGGGGCCTGGCTTCCTGTCTGGGGCTGGGGGTGGGGGGTGACCTCACCATCTCCATGAACAAGCCGGAAAGCGAGCCCCTGCCCAGCCCTCCTGCTCCCCCACCGCTGATGCGGGCTTGCTGCCCCTCGTAGATCTGCACTTTCATTCTGGGGTTTTCTTCCTGCTATGTTGGGAGGGACATGAGGCAAACACTTGTGTGCCTGCTGGAATTCTGCATAGTGGTTTACCTCAGCTTTCTTCAGATTTATTTTCTTTTCAGTAAGTTTGCGTGTCCAGCAGTCCATCTTTTGAAGGCCAAACTGTCCTTCAGAATTCAGCCCAGTTCTCCTGCCCTTGGTCAACCTTCCCTGTTCCCTCCCCACCCTCCTGAATTAGCCCCGAGTGGAGGTCTGTTCAGGCCTTTATTAAAGCCTGAGACGGGCATCCTTTTAGTGTTGGGGGGTTGGGAGTCTGCAGGAGTCAGCGGTCAGGCCTCCTTGGTAGCTTCCTTCACTGGGCAGGAGGCCAAACACAGCAGGGACAGCAGGGCTGGTGCAGAGGGAAGGTGTCTCATCCACAAGGCACTCTGTCAGTGGGCGTCTTGCCCCAGACACTAGGACCCTGGAAGCCAAGATTTTTTCATTTTATTTCTGTGTGAATCCCTTGAGCTTTCCTGAATCAAAAGTGGCCTAACTTTGCTTTACAGCTTTTAGGTGGGCTTGTTTATCTTTGGCAGAACATCCCAAATCCACCTGGGAATTTATCTGGTTGGGATTAGCAGGGACCCTGCAGTTTACCTGGCAAAGGGTGTGACTGTAAAATGTCTGCCTGGTGTCTAGTTTTTGTTTCACTCCTTTTGTTCTGGCTGCCTTCATGTTAGTACGATGTGTGCGTGTGTGTCTTGTTTTTTTCTGCAGCCTGGTGATGTGGCTTCCAGACGCTCCTGATGACATCCGGTGGCTGCAGAGGATGATCTCCCAGATCTGTTCCCGATTGATGATGCATCTGTTCCCCTCCAGGTAAGTGAATGGGCTGTGGGTGCATGTGATCAAGCCTTATGCGCCACCCTAGGAACATCATTGAGCACCCAGTAACAGCAAGGAGCTTATCTTTTATTGTGGGGGGCCCTGTCCTGTGGGAGATAGCTGAGTAGGCCAGAGATAGGACCATTTGTTGCTGAAAGCTGACCAGACAGGTGCCGTGGAGCCCCGGGGGGTGGGGGTATGGGGAGGTGGGTGCACTGGAGCCCAGTATGGATGGCAGCTGAGGAGAGGGCTGACTGATAAAGCAGGGGAGAGGCAGAGGGGACAGGGGCAGGTCGGGTGTATCAGCCCCACTTTGCTGGGCAGCACAGGGCTGGGTAGGGCTCCTCAGTGTGCACCTGAGTGGGGGCAGCAGGGTGCCTGTTAATGCAGATTCCCAGTTGACCTCCGACTTGCTGAATCGCGTGCATGGGATTCCCCAGGGGTGGAGGCCCACAAGCCGCATCGTTAATGTTGCACTCTGGGGCCACTACTGTTCTAAATCCTAAAACCTGATTTGGGCCAAGAGAAACCTCATTCCCGTTATGGGATTAGGTGTTTTCCTGAAATACTGAAAATGAAGCCCTTGGCTTTCAGCCCTTTGAGCGGGGGTGACCCTTCCCTCTTCACTGGGCTTCTGTGAGGCTTTGGGGAGCCCCTAGCACAGCACTGGGCACGTGTGGGCACCGAGGAGGCTGGATCTCCTACTGCTGTTGGCAGACATGAAGGGCTTAACGTAGGGGCGCAGCAGAGTCTGGTTTGCTCTGGGAAGTGACCACAGTGGCCGTGTGGAGGAGGCTGCATCCGGGGCCAGAGTGGCAGCAGGCTCACCAGCACTGAGGGGCAGGGGGAAGCTGTGGCCTTAGGCTGGGCCACCCTGCAGCGCCTAGAATGTGTTCAGTGTTGGTTGGTGGTGTACGTCCATCCTCGCCATGGCTGAAGACCTCAGAGCAGGGAGACACTGGCTGAGTTGGCATTCTTCGTTTGTTTCAGATCCCAAGTGCCAGCCAGCAGCCAGCGGCCTTTCCCGCACCAACCAGAACACCACGGCACTGTGGACCAGGGCGCCCACCCTGTGGACTGTGCAGTAGGGGCCAAGAGGAGGATTTGAGGCCACCCAGCAAATCCATCTTCCAGTCCGGCGTGGTTTTCTCGGGCCGCAGAGCGCTGGGCTCAGGAGAGGCTCTGCCTTCCTGCTTTGCTACTGAAGGAGTTTCTGAGTCACTTAAAAGGAGGCAAGTCTGGGGCCTTCTTTCAGACATCCTAGACCTTTCCGGTCTTTGCATCCGCCTCTGCGCTGCCATTTAATGCCCCAGTATCTGTAACATCTGGAATCCAGCCTCTTGCTTAATTTGTAGTTTATTGAAATCAAAGGCAATTTGTTTTTATGAAAAGTTGGAAGCTACTTTCGGTATACATGGCAATCCAGAGCTTGGGGACATCTAATGTTTAAGCACCCGAGCCAGTTAGCTCCGTTGGTTGGGAAATGGCACCAGGAAGCCCAGCATGGGGTCCGCTTCTACTCAGCCATGCAGCCCTCTCTGCTGCCCCAGCGTGAGGTCTTAGGATGGCCAGTGTAACTGGGGGCTAGTCTGCCCTTTGTGGTTCGAAGAGAGGAACATGGTCCCATCTCCCCATAGGGTCAGTGTGGTGGGGAGGGGGTGCCATCCTTTTCCAAGGACAGCACTGCCAGCCAGGGGAGTGTTAAAATATGGTAACTTACTCATATTTTGGAACACTTTTTGGACCTAAACATTTAATAGTTTTGTATAAAATGTAAGGGAATCTTATGATCTGCTGAATATATATTATGTGACTTAGTGAGATGTTAATAGAATAAGTCTTTAAAAAATCCAGTGTGTCAGAGAGTCACCCCAGACCCCAAACACAGCAAAACAGCTTCTGGTCTGCACTCCTCTGTTCTCTGCCTCCCCCCGCCCCCATCAGCTGCACCCCCATGGCCATAATGGATGGAGACAAGCAAGAGACAGGGATCTACCTTTCCCAGGTGTGGGCATTTGGCAGGCAATGTGGTCGGACTCAAGGTGAAATGCATGTTCGTTTTTCTTATACATTCGGTTCCAGTGTCACAATAACAAGATCAAAATCCTAAATGTTGCCACAGAAACCTGCAACTCTCACCTGCATTGTTTAAGTTTCCCCATTGAAGAACCAGCCAGTCAGACCGAGCACTTTCTCATGAAGATGTGTCCTTGGAGAGAACTGTGGTTCTGGGGCAAAGGCTTGTCTTGCCAATGGGTTTCAGCCCCGGGCAAGTTCACTATGGATTCAGTGTGACCAAAGAAACGACAGTAGAACGTTTCTTTGTGGTGATAGGGTTTATTACCAGGCTTGTTCTCCCAGCGGGAGGTCGAGCACTTGCGTCTCTGCCTCCACGCAGAGCACTGGGCCGAGCTCTCTAGATAGCGCAGGAATAGCTTATTGCCTAAAGGTGTGGAAGCGGTAGCCTAGCAACAGGCCAGTTACGTCATTAGGTGGCTTAAGTTCAGTGAGGATCCTGGCCATAGGAACCCCAATTTCCCTACACACTGCAGGAGCCCGTTCTCTTGGGCTGCAGTGAGATTGTGAACCCCCAGAAGACAGGGACTTGTGAGCCTAGGAGGTGACGGCCCAGCACACACAACCCACACCCGGGCTCCCCACTGCGTCCACAGCTCCCTGCACGTGAGCAGCAAGGCTCCGGCCCTGGTCGTTCTCTCTCCCCAAGTGAGGTGGGGCAGGGGAGTGGTGGGCTCTCCTGGCCCCCGGGCCCCAGAACAAGGCACTGTCCTCTTGCTGAGCTGGCCTGTGGGTGGGGGAGGCTGCACCCGAGGCCTGGGCCCCTTGGCACACGCCCTCACGCCTTCCTCGAGCCCGACTCTCAGGCTCCTCTACCAGCCGCCTTCTGTCAGGACCACAGCATGGCCCGTTAGCAGACAGAGCTACACTTTAGCCACATTTTACAATAACCAATTTATTTCCGTATAGACAGTAAAAACACTAGTTCTGTGATTGTTATAAGAAATATGTTAAACAGCTGATAGGATTACTTGGGACTTATTTTCATACTACTTTTCTGAAATTGCTCAACCTTCTTACAATGTGCTTGCTTTATAATTTTTAAAATTATAATTAAAAAATGTGTACCAAGACAAGGAAGTGTGATACTCTTAGAAAGGGCAAGGGCTCCTCTCCTGACTTGTGCCTTAAACGCCGCCTCCCTGCCCCTCACCAGTCCAGCACTGCTGGGGGTTCTTACCAGTGTATGAAAACATTCTTGAGTTACTGTCACCTTGTTAAACCACCCACCCTCCTCTTTAAGGTACTTAGGCTTTGGGATACTCCACTCTCAGGAATTATCAGTGGGAGGCTCTTTAATGCTAGGGAGCAACAGTCTTTTTTTGACAAATACAGCAAAACGGTGCACAGCATGAGCCCAGTCTGGTTAAAATACCAAATGTGTGTGTGGGTGTATGTGTAGGAAACAGAGGGTGTATACCAAAACATTGCTAGTGGTTATCATTATCCATCATTATATTTTATTTGTAGTGCTTATATGATTTTCAAATTTCTCTGGTGAACATGTGTTACTTTTGTCAGAAAATAATTCATAATAAATGTGATTCTGAGATGCTTTCCGTCCTCTCTACATCCTTTCCAAGGAGTCACATGTTTCTTTTCTTCTCAGTGGCCTCCACATGCTCTGTCCTGGATGTTGTGGACCAGACCCTCCTCCTAGAATCCCTCTCCTTCCTCTGGGATGCCAGACAATGGTGTGGCTCTTGTGCCATCCTGAACGCTGGACTCTTCCTCAAGGTGCAATGTGCCTGCTCTACTGAGAGTTCCCAGCAGCTCCCAGGGGGGCCTCACTCACTCCAAGCCCCCCCTCCAGTCTCTGGCTCAGCTGAGGGTCGCCCCAACCCCAGCTGGCTCCACCTGGCCACCCCTCGGCAGTCCGCCAGCAGCTCCTCAGCTCCCCAATCAGCTGCCCGGTATCATCTCCCAAGTCATCCAAGCCCAGAACTAGGGGCTCATGGAGCCCCACTTCCTCTGCAGCTGGTCCCAATCCTGCCACACCTCCACCTCTACTTCAGGTCTCTGAAATCCGGCCTCTTGTCCCTGGCTGCTGTAACAATCTCCCCATGTGGGAGGAGGCCCTCATCAGGCCCAGACCTTATCAAGTCACCCCCTCAGCCCAGGCACCCAGGGACTGGCCTCACATCCTCTGCAGGCTACACCCGCCTGAACGTCCCTCCCCAAGTGCCCCCAGTGTCTCTGAGCCTGGTCCCCTAGTCACCCTACCGTACCTCGCAGAACGCCCTCCCTGAACTCCTTCCTCTCACTGGCTCCCCTTCACTCCTCAGACCCTGGGAACAGGTTCTCACTTCCTGGGAAAGGGACAAAGAAACAAGGTTGGTGACCCCGGGGAGGGTATGCCACCAAGTGTTCCAAACTAAAGAGGTGGGTGACCTCCGGGCATCTGGGGGAAGTCCAGCATCAAGGGCTCAAAACCTCTGCGACTTGGGGTTTGGTTTTCTTAGGGGAACCAGTGCTGTCACCACTGCCCTGCATTTCTCCTTCTGATGGGACCAGGCCAGCCAAGTTTTCTAAAATGCTGGCATGCTTGCAGATGACATCAGGTGAACTGATCAGTTAGGACAGGCTGGGTTATGTTTAACAAAGACTCCCAAAAGGTTTACTCCTCACTCCCACTACGTACCCATCAGACTGGGTTCTACCTGAAACTATCCCACTACCTGGAGGGTCCCTGATCACCGGGAGCTAAAGGTTTTCATCCAGAGGTGACACCTGTCCTTCTACTCTACCAAGTCACATGCATGGAGACAGGGAAATACAACCCTACCTTCTGCCCAAAAGAGAAGCAGAAGAAGTACTGGTCAACGGCACCACTGCAGGCCACAGAAAGCCTCAGAAACCAAACCGTCAGTCTCAATGACCCCCAAAGTTCAGAAAATGCTGGGTTAAAGAAAGGGAAGCAGGTATATATACTACAACTTCTCAGAGCCTTTGATGTTAATGTACATTGTGACTGTCAGAGCTGATGTCTGAGAGTAAAGCCGTGACTCTGTGTTCCTTCCAGGTGTGTCCTGTCACCCTGGCCCAGTGCCTTGAGCACAACAGGCTCTCAAGTATGTGGCTCCGGACTCTTGTTGCAATCTGCAGGGCAACCTCATGGCTTATCTTCCATCAGAGGCTTACTCAAGAGGAGGAGGGAGAAAATGCAGGACGATCTAGTTTATTCACTGGGTGCAGTGCGCCAGACCCCATGCTTTCTCATTAAATCCTCAGTATACCATTATGCCTTAGGAACTGTTACCAACCCCATTATACAGTTGAGGACACAGGCTCAGGGAATTGGCAGGAGTTTCGAATCTTGTGTGACTTGTGCTCAAAAATTTCTGGTAATTTCTGTCAAAGTTTTCATACCTAAGATAGACTTTGAGTCTGAGCTGGCGATCAGAGACCTCAAAACCTCTTTGTTGGCCAGGGGCAGGTTTCCTGGGTGTCAGGAACTGGGAAGACAGATGCATAGGTCAACCTGCAAGGTAAAGGAAGGATGGGGCCAGCAGGCGCTGACTTCGGCCTCTTTCTGGACAAGAAGGGGAACGTGGACTTTGAATATTTATCCCAGGGGTGCTGGAGGCCTAGGGTGCTATTTAAATGGAAAAGGGTGTCAGGATCTTGGGTGGAGGGAGAGAGGATGTGAAATGATACTTTATTTCCAGGAAATAATGGAAATACTGATAATCCCTCTTCTCCTTTCTCTTTTTGTTTCTCTCATTGCATTTATCACAACGTGTAACTATTACGTACTGCTTTTTGAGGGGGGAACTGTTTTTCCTCCACCAAAATTAAGCCCCATGGACAGCCGTCTTGTTCTCTCCTGAATGGCTCCCATCTGAACCATGCTCACTAATGATGAATCTCACTAATATTAACTAGTTGCAGTTGAATGCATGAAGGGTAGTGGGCATGTACCCACTGCTCACGGAGGGTCCTGCACAGTGCCAGGGGTTTCCACATCCCGTCTCGCATGAGCCCTTTAAATCCAACCCTGTGAAGTCGACGTGACCACCACCTTCACTTAGCCGTGACGAGACTGAGCCCTTGGAGGTTTCAGTGACTCGAAGAGGTCAGCAGAAGGAAGCAGGGCTCCAACCCAGGCTTGTGCAGCTCCTGGCGCGGGGCGAGGCCCCCCTCTGCAGCCGGGTGTGGCAAGCCTCGGCCCGGAGCGTGGAGACAAGCGCAGAACCCACCGGGCCGCGATGCCATGAAGGGTAAGGGCGAGACCTGGGTGAAGCCCCGCCAACTGGTGGCGGCCGGCTCCCCGAGGACCCTCCCGCAGACCCACGCTCACAAGCCTGCCCATTCGGGACTATCTTCGGACGCTCTGCGCCCGCGCCATCTCCAAGCCGCAAGGCTTCCTGGGGTTCCTGTGAACATCCAGGTCACCAGCTCTTAAGGGCCAATGAGCGGAGGCACTGTGAGCCAGGGGGCGGGGAGAAGGCGGAGCATCATGGCCGCCCCCAGTAGGCCGCGTCCGGGGGCTTGTGGGCGGTGCGCGGACTGGCAGCTCTGCCACCGCGGACCCGACCTCTGTCCTTACCAGCCGATCCTTTACCGTGTTCCGGCGCCTCGGCGAGGCGGAGGCCGGAGAGGGAACCATGGGGACAGTGCACGCTCGGGTAAGAGGCCCAGCGACTCGCGCGCTGCGTGACCTCAGGGCTGGCGCCGCGGGGAGACGCTCTCGCGGCTGCGCCCGGGGTTCCCTTGGGTGAGAGCGCTCGGGGGCGGCAGGACGGAAGACTGGGTGGGACTTGCCCAAGGTCACTCAGCGAGGCAGCGGTCCAGTAGGTAGCGAACTTCCGGTGGCGTCCCGCAGCGGAGTGGCGTGTTTCTCTCCGTTACCCCACCTTCAGCCGTTTCGGGCGTCTTGTCTCCTGACGGTCGCCTTCTTCGGCTCAAGCGCCCAGCCGCTGCCGGAGTCAGGGCCGACTCGCAGAGCACGAAGTGTCCTTTGGAGTCTTCTCACCCGGACCCATCTAGGAGGCCCCCTTTCTCCTGACGTGCAGAGACGGAACCTCTCAATGTTTAGTGTGTCCTTTTCAAGTGGAGGAGCAATCGTATTTGCTCATTAATCTGTTGCGAGAGTTAAGAGACGCAAATGCATATGCAGTACTTAAACTGGGGTGTTCAGCGCGTGCTAACAGCTTGCCCACATGCCCTTGTCTATTGTAATTTTAATCGAGGGCCAGAAGGAATCTTTGTCCAAGGGCACACTGTTAGACCCTCACAATGTTCCAAATCTCAGACCTTCTGAGTCCCAGCCCTTAGCACTACTTTTGTGCTACAACAGGGATCGTTACGCTAACCCTGCTCAGAAGTTTTGTTTCCCCGTTAGCTTCTCGAAGAAGTTAGCACAGACTTCCCAGCATGGCATGCAGAACTGGACTTAACTCCCCTTCTCAGATCTTCCATTCAAATGAAACACCGTTG
Organism: Manis pentadactyla; assembly: GCF_030020395.1. NCBI lineage: Eukaryota > Metazoa > Chordata > Mammalia > Pholidota > Manidae > Manis > Manis pentadactyla. The sequence goes on along the minus strand of NC_080028.1, from coordinate 5,272,949 downwards.
CTGTTCAGGTACACTCTGTGGGCTGTACTATTGCACACTTGAGCCGCCCTGACCACCCACCATTAGCTGTCAGAATATTTCCATCTTTCAGAACTCAATTCGTGTCACTTCCTGCATAAACTTCCTCTTTATCTCCCCTTCACATTTTTCCTCTAGTGCCCTGTTTTAGTTCTGTTTGCACTTTTGTCTCGTTTTTATTTTTTTAGATTCTAAATTTCTAGATGTTACAATAGGAACTGCATCATACTTGGCTTGCATCCCTTGTAGCAGGCATTTTGTTTATTCAAGTTACAGTTACGAAAGGTCTACTGTATGCTTGGCACTGTTGCAGGTGCTAGGGATACAGAAAGAAAAACAGTCTGCTTTTATTGAGCTCCTTTGATGCTGAAATTGCTGCTCCTTTGATAAATGTATTGCCAAAAAATGTTGTCGGTTCTTTAATTTGACCTTTACATTCCACTAGCTGGTATTATTTGAGTTTTTCGGTCAGGACTCACAGTAAGAAAAAATTTTACATTTGGTACCTAGTACCTTCATGCATATGTGAAACAAGTTTTGTGAAACAGTATTTACCATTCAAATCTGATATATTTTCTGGTATTTCTACCTCACTCTAGTCTACATCACTTTAAAGATGTTCTTCATAACTCATTAAATTTACTTCATGTCCTGTCCCTTCAGTTAGCACTGCCTTGCATAGAACCTGGCGCCTGGTGTTCAGTAAAACTTGTTGGCTGACTGGTAGACTGATCAGATTAAAGGTTAAAAACTAGATATGAGGATTTCTTTTAATTCCTTTCACCAAATATTTATTCCATGCCTGCTCTTCCAGACACTGGAAGGTAAATTATATGAGGGTGAAGATCTTGTCAGTGCTTTTCACACAGTAGATTATTAATATTTGGTGAATGAATGAACCCATATTAGTAGACAGTTTACTTGAGGACATCAATGTGTGATGTAACTATGAAATCTTCAAGACATCATCTCCTAAGTCTGAATTTGATATTACAGATGGCTCTGGCAGATCTTCATTGGACCTTGTTTTATGTTTTGAAATTTAAGGAGGCATAATGGAATTTTGTGCCTAGACAAAATGTATTTACTAAGCATTCAGATTAAATATAATTAATATGTGCATGTATTGCTAACCATAGTATATACTCTGCATGCACAGTTTGCACAAATTTAATATACTTTTTTACATAATCTAAGCATAAATGTAGGAAGCACATTCCTGAAATGATACAGGTAAAAAGTTACTATTTTAATTTGTTAATATTTTTCAAAATATAGTAATGATTCAGTTTTTTTAAATATTACCCCCCAAAAATGAAAGAATGATTGTGAAATACATGATATATTCTTCGCCCAGTATCATCTTCCCCTTTTCACTTATGTAAATAGTCCCCTTCAGCCACTATGAGGCAAGGACTTGGTCTGTCTCGTTCACTAATGAATTCCCAGCTCTCAGTGTATAGTAAGCACTCAGTAAACATTTATTAATGAAAAAACAAAAGAAAAAAATATTCACTCACCCATTCCCCAGATACTTGAGTATTTCTGTTGTGCCAGGGCAGGTAAAAAAAGAAAAAGGAGTATCTGCAAAGGTCAAAAACTTCTGCAGTCAAGAGATGTCTCTGCAAAGGAGAGACTGCTTCTGCCTGAAGCCGCCGGGTATGACTCAGGACGAGCTGGCATAAGGTGGACTGATTTAGCGGGGCAGTATTCTGGGCAGAGAGATCAGGGTATGCACAAACATGGCTGTGTGGGCCAGGCGGTGGGGGGGTGAAAGCGAGTACAGGTGCGGGCCTTGCCATTCGTTCCCTGTGTGCCTCCAAGGAATCTGCTTGGCTTCTATCCCTGTAAGGCTCTTTGGGGCACCATCAGGGTTTTTAGAGCAGGGATGGGAAAGAGGACATGGTACTGTGGGGCCATTACCAGTCCAGAGATCAGTGACATTATAGAGGATGTACTGACGAGAGACTGTTGGGTACTGTCGGAATAAGGCTGTACTGGCCTAGAGGCCCCATTGCTCCACATACTGCGGATACCAAACACTTCTGTGCACTGTAAGAACACTTATTTATAGAGAATTGGTTGAGTAAAGAAGGAGCCAGATACTGGTTAGCACAGTTTTCTCCAAATGTGCCTGTTTGTACAATGACCTAGTGTCACACTGGACCTTTTGAATCCCTTTCTGGGAGCATCTGGGAATTCCCTGTGGCCAAGCAAGCATATGTGTGGTACATAATATCATATTATGTTATTATATGTACTGTTATATTATTATGTCTCCTTAGAAGTACTATACTAGGCATAGCCGGCAGAATCCTTATTCTGAAGATGCTTTAATGCTTTTGAGATAATATCAGTTCATATTGAAGAAAGTGACTTTCTTCCTGTTATATGAACATATGCAATTCCCCTTAATATATGAATGAGACTTTCTGAATGGAAGCAATCTATCAGGCTGCATAAAAACATGTTTTAGTAATTTGGTTTGTCAATATAATTATCCTTGACTATCCAATTTTGAATGAAAAAATTAGGGTACTTTCTGTAACAACAAGAAAGCAAAAATTTTTTCTTTTCCCTGATAAATGTCTTTGTGGCATCTATGGGCCTCAGGTGTGCAGAACTAGATAGCCATAGTCCCAGAGTCCTCAGTTCATGACACACTCATCATAGGTTCGTGCCTGACCTTTTTAGGTAGTTAATCTTCATCTTTGTTTTACTTATTAATAATACACTGGATGCCAGTGAGCTCACTACCAGTCTGAGGCTTGCACACGGGCAGTAGCTTACATCTGCCCTGTGCCCCACACCCTGCCCTGCCTCCGCTCACCAGAGGGAGCCAGGGTGCTTGGCGTTCTGGAGCACCATCTAAAGACAAAACTGAAAGGTTTTGAGTTTATGTTTTAAGTTCATTTGCCTGTTGTCCTTCCTCCCTTTCAGAGTTTAGAGCCTCTCCCAGCCAGTGGACCTGATTTTGGAGCATTAGGAGAAGAAGCTGAATTCGTTGAGGTTGAACCTGAAGCCAAACAGGAAGTTCTTGAAAACAAGGATGTGAGTGTTCTGCTGGAGGGCTCAGTGGGGCTGCTACTAGGGACACTCACCTCTGTGACCCGCTAGGGGTGCGGGAGGAGTCACTGTCACGGTGCCTTCAGCAAAGGGGAGTTCGCAGCCAACTACATTTCAGAAAGGCTGGCGACTTCTGGAAAAATTGTTTCTGGTTTCAAAGAAATACTTCTCTCTTGGTGCTTATTATTGTGGGAAGTTGAAACAAACACCTTATTTATTTATATTATTAAAAAAAAAACCCAAAAGTATTTCAAGAACAAACTCAAATTATGCTTAAGTTTATGCTGTGTTCCTTGTGCCCAGAAAGACCTTGGGTCTTGAATGAAACTTCTTCTGAACTTTGTTGCCTTTAAAATTTAAACGCAGCTGAAGAACTGTACACACATTTTTATTACCTCCTTAAGATCTCAGGGCAGTATTCTGATTTCCCTAAGATGTATTCCCTGAATGCTCACTGATATCCTTGCTATATTTTTCTCGGCTACTCATTACCATCTATAACCGACCCTCAGATAATGCTGGGGTTGGAGGCACTGATCCCCTACCCAGCTGAAAGTCTATGTGCGACTTTTGACTTTCCCAAACCTTAACTACTAATGGCCTACTGCTGACCAGAAGCCTCACCAATAACATGAATAGTCGATGAATGCTTACTCTGTGTGTCATATGTATTATATACTGTATTCTTGCAATAAAGTAAGCAGGAGAAAAGAAAATGTTATCTCAAATTGTTGCAGACCTCCAAAAAATTTTCCAGTACATTTATTGAAAAAAATCCACTCTAAGTATACCCACACAGTTCAGATCCCTGTTGTTCAAGGGTCAGCTGTACTATATATACTATGTAATTGCCTTTTTCTCCCCCTTGAGGCAGGAATTTATGTTGTATTTCCTGTTTAGAACAACACCAACTTGCAGGTAATCAGTGCATTTTTGTTGAATTAATTAATTAAATAAGCATTTACAGATAGGTGAGAGGCTCTGAGTCAGCATTTATCATGCCCTATAGAAATCTGTGCAAGATCTCTACCAAAATGCCTGAGGTGATTAAATAAGGGGATACAGTCCGCGGCTCCCAGGGCCAGTGCATGGGGAGCATGTTGGGAAGGGCATACAGGCCCTCCATGGCCTGCTGGGGTTTAGGACTGGTGTGGTCCTTGGCCATCTGTCTACAGAGACCGTGTAGATCTCATTCACAGGAGTACAGACTAGTGAAAGGTAAGTCTAAGTAACCAGTTTTTCAAAAAGGCATGAAAAATACAAAGTCTGGAATTAAGAAGTATGGATCATATAACTTGAAAAAAAGTCCTTGGAATTAATTTTCAGACATTTGTCATTAGCTTGGATGCCTAATCTCCTGCCCTGTATCATGCTTAATAGTCAGTGTTCCCTTGTCACATTCAGGTGGTTGTTCAGCACGTTCATTTTGATGGACTTGGAAGGACGAAAGATGATATCATCATGTGTGAAATTGGAGAGGTTTTTAAGGCCAAAAACCTTATCGAGGCAAGTAACCTCTCTGCTTCCATCCCTTCTAAAGAACTTGTAAGTCTCATGCCTCCTCAGATGACTGAGCACCCCCCTCCAGCCTCATGCTGGTGACCTTGCCCCCTACTCTGCAGGGAGCATTGGCAACCCCAGGCCAGCCCCCTCGGCTCCCTGGGTGCCTCCTGCATAGCTGTTTGCGTTCACCGTCACCTCCTACCTCATCCTGGAGAAGCCGGTGTCCTCCTTTCCATGGCTGTTCGCCCTGCGCTCTCCACCCCGCCCCAGCGCTGAGAGAGAAGCTGAGGTGCTAAGTGCTAACTGCTTCCCGGGCCCCACCTGGGTGCTCTGTGCCCGCTTACCCTTGGGGCCCTCACCCACCTTGTCGGGTGGGCGCTCGGTCCTCACCCACTCCCGCTGATTCCTCAGGGCCCTTGCTTCATTTTCCCACCACCTTCCTCCTCCTCTCTGGGTTCCTCTTGTCCTCCTGCTCTTGGAACCACATTGAACGTGTGCAGAATATCCGGGCAGAGGCTCCGACAGCTTCCTCATGGCCAGCCGTCTCCCTTCCATCCCCGTTTCACATGACCTTTCAGCAGTGTCCATTCCCACTTTTTAAAAAAATTGGTATTTTTTTTTTTTTTGTAGATAATTATTTTTTATTGAAGGGTAGTTGACACACAGTATAAAATTAGTTTCAGGTGTACAACACAGTGATTCAACATTTATATACATGATAATTCTAGGTACCAGCTGTCACCATACCAAGTTGTTACAATATTTTGACTATATTCCTTATGCTATACATTACATCCTGGTTACTTATTTATTTTGCAATTGGAAGTGTGTACTTTTTGTTGTTGTTGTTGTTGTGAGGGCATCTCTGATATTTATTGATCAAATGGTTGTTAACAACAATAAAATTCTGTATAGGGGAGTCAATTCTCAATGCACAATCATTAATCCACCCCAAGCCTAATTTTCATCAGTCTCCAATCTTCTGAAGCATAACGAACAAGTTCTTACATGGAGAACAAATTCTTACATAGTGAATAAGTTACATGGTGAACAGTACAAGGGCAGTCATCACAGAAACGTTCAGTTTTGCTCATGCATTATGAACTATAAACAGTTCAAATATGAATACTCATTTGATTTTTATACTTGATTTATATGTGGATACCACATTTCTCTCTTTATTATTATTATTTTTAATAAAATGCTGAAGTGGTAGGTAGGTACAAGATAAAGGTAGAAAACATAGTTTAGTGTTGTAAGAGAGCAAGTGTAGATGATCAGGTGTGTGCCTGTAGACTATGTGTTAATCCAAGCTAGACAAGGGCAATAAAACATCCACGTATGCAGAAGATTTCTCTCAGAACAGGTGGGGTGAGGTTCAAAGCCTCACCTCTGCTGATCCCCAATTTCTCACCTGATGGCCCCCCTGCGACTGTGCCTGTCTTAGGTTGTTCCTCCCTTGAGGAATATTACCCGTCTCTGGCTAACCAGTCATCTTCTGGGGCCATACAGGGAAATGTAAAGTTGGTAAGTGAGAGAGAAGCCTTATTGTTTGAAAAGGTTAGCATTTTACTTCTTTGCAGATTTATGCCCTGTGGCTTCTATGCCCAGCATTTGTCTTGAGGTATCTTTACCACTTGGAAGAATTATGATACTCGGTAAATTTGATATGAGGCATGAATTCTATTTAAGGGTTGTAATTAGGAAGGAAGAAGAAAAGCTATAGAAGTAGCAGGCGGCAGAAAACATGGGAAGATTGATTATTTCTTTGACATATCTTCTTGTAGAGTAACTTCAGCATGTATAGGTTTTAAGCTACTACTTAAATTGCGCACACACATTAACATAATAGGAGTATAGTTACATAACCAAAGCATACCTGTAATTACCAGCCATCTCCAGTGAAACCAAGAAAATCAGTTAGGCACCTTAGGCATTTGTGAAAACTTATCTATGATATGGTGGATATTGTCCAACTGAACTTGAACAGTCTGAGAGAAATCAGACAAATTAAAATTCCTGGGGACTGTTCACATCCCAAATGTTCTTTTAACAGTAAATAGTCTGTAGTTGTAAGATTTTGGAGCGCTACAATTTCCACTTCTCCTAATTCTTGGTTGAGTTCCAACAGTATAGATCCAGTCAAATTTGTTGTTTTACTGTATGCACAGGCCAGCTTAGCTATCTCCTTCTTCATTCCCATGGCAAGTCCAGGAACTGGTGGGATGAGTGCATCTACAGCTGTAGCAGTGCGTGGATCTTTGTTGGGGTTTTTTGATGATCATCTTCTGGCATGAGTCTTCCAGAGAGTGCTGATGTTGGAAGTTCTTTTTCATATTGTATCTTAGTTCATTTTCGGGGTAGCCCAATTAGGCTTTGATCCTCTGTATAAACACAAACAGACCCTTTGCCCACACTTTGATATGCCCTTTATACCCTTGTGTAGAACTCATTGGAGGTCTCCACACAGGAACTGCCTTTTTTTTTTTTTTTTTTTTTTTGGTATCATTAATCTACACTTACATGACGAATATTATGTTTACTAGGCTCTCCCCTATACCAGGTCCCCTCTATAAACCCCTTTACAGTCACTGTCCATCAGCATAGCAAAATGTTGTAGAATCACTACTTGCCTTCTCTGTGTTGTACAGTCCTCCCCTTTCTCCCACCCCCCCATGCATGCTAATCTTAATAACCCCCACTTCTCCCCCCCTTATCCCTCCCTACCCACCCATCCTCCCCAGTCCCTTTCCCTTTGGTACCTGTTAGTCCATTCTTGAGTTCTGTGATTCTGGTGCTGTTTTGTTCCTTCAGTTTTTCCTTTGTTCTTATACTCCACAGATGAGTGAAATCATTTGGTATTTCTCTTTCTCCGCTTGGCTTGATTCACTGAGCATAATACTCTCCAGCTCCATCCATGTTGCTGCAAATGGTAGGATTTGCCCTTTTCTTATGGCTGAGTAGTATTCCATTGTGTATATGTACCACATCTTCTTTATCCATTCATCTTTCGATGGACATTTAGGTTGCTTCCAATTCTTGGCTATTGTAAATAGTGCTGCGATAAACATAGGGGTGCATCTGTCTTTCTCAAACTTGATTGCTGCATTCTTAGGGTAAATTCCTAGGAGTGCAATTCCTGGGTCAAATGGTAAGTCTGTTTTGAGCATTTTGATGTACCTCCATACTGCTTTCCACAGTGGTTGAACTAATTTACATTCCCACCAGCAGTGTAGGAGGGTTCCCCTTTCTCCACAGCCTCGCCAACATTTGTTGTTGTTTGTCTTTTGGATGGCAGCCATCCTTACTGGTGTGAGGTGATACCTCATTGTAGTTTTAATTTGCATTTCTCTGATAATTAGCGATGTGGAGCATCTTTTCATGTGTCTGTTGGCCATCTGTATTTCTTTTTTGGAGAACTGTCTGTTCAGTTCCTCTGCCCATTTTTTAATTGGGTTATTTGTTTTTTGTTTGTTGAGGCATGTGAGCTCTTTATATATTCTGGATGTCAAGCCTTTATCAGATCTGTCATTTTCAAATATATTCTCCCATACTGTAGGGTTCCCTTTTGTTCTATTGATGGTGTCTTTTGCTGTACAGAAGCTTTTTAGCTTAATATAGTCCCACTTGTTCATTTTTGCTGTTGTTTTCCTTGCCCGGGGAGATAACGTTCAAGAAGAGGTCACTCATGTTTATGTCTAAGAGGTTTTTGCCTATGTTTTCTTCCAAGAGTTTAATGGTTTCATGATTTACATTCAGGTCTTTGATCCATTTTGAGTTTACTTTTGTGTATGGGGTTAGACAATGGTCCAGTTTCATTCTCCTACATGTAGCTGTCCAGTTTTGCCAGCACAGTCTGTTGAAGAGACTGTCATTTTGCCATTGTATGTCCATGGCTCCTTTATCAAATAGTAATTGACCATATATGTCTGGGTTAATGTCTGGATTCTCTAGTCTGTTCCATTGGGCTGTGGCTCTGTTCTTGTGCCAGTACCAAATTGTCTTGATTACTATGGCTTTATAGTAGAGCTTGAAGTTGGGGAGTGAGATCCCCCCTACTTTATTGTTCTTTCTCAGGATTGCTTTGGCTATTCGGGGTTTTTGGTGTTTCCATATGAATTTTTGAATTATTTGTTCCAGTTAATTGAAGAATGTTGCTGGTAGTTTCATAGGGATTGCATCAAATCTGTATATTGCTTTGGGCAGGATGGCCATTTTGACGATATTAATTCTTCCTAGCCATGAGCATGGGATGAGTTTCCATCTGTTAGTGTCCCCTTTAATTTCTCTTAAGAGTGACTTGTAGTTTTCAGAGTATAAGTCTTTCACTTCTTTGGTTAGGTTTATTCCTAGGTATTTTATTTTTTTTGATGCAATTGTGAATGGAGTTGTTTTCCTGATTTCTCTTTCTGTTGGTTCATTGTTAGTATATAGGAAAGCCACAGATTTCTGTGTGTTGATTTTGTATCCTGCAACTTTGCTGTATTCTGATATCAGTTCTAGTAGTTTTGGGGTGGAGTCTTTAGGGTTTTTTATGTACAGTATCATGTCATCTGCAAATAGTGACAGTTTAACTTCTTCTTTACCAATCTGGATTCCTTGTATTTCTTTGTTTTGTCTGATTGCCGTGGCTAGGACCTCCAGTACTATGTTAAATAACAGTGGGGAGAGTGGGCATCCCCGTCTAGTTCCCGATCTCAGAGGAAATGCTTTCAGCTTCTCACTGTTCAATGTAATGTTGGCTGTGGGTTTATCATAGATGGCCTTTATTATGTTGAGGTACTTGCCCTCTATTCCCATTTTGCTGAGAGTTTTTATCATGAATGGATGTTGAACTTTGTCAAATGCTTTTTCAGCATCTATGGAGATGATCATGTGGTTTTTGTCTTTCTTTTTGTTGATGTGGTGGATGATGTTGATCGACTTTCGAATGTTGTACCATCCTTGCATCCCTGGGATGAATCCCACTTGGTCATGGTGTATGATCCTTTTGATGTATTTTTGAATTCGGTTTGCTAATATTTTGTTGAGTATTTCTGCATCTACATTCATCAGGGATATTGGTCTGTAGTTTTCTTTTTTGGTGGGGTCTTTGCCTGGTTTTGGTATTAGGGTGATGTTAGCTTCATAGAATGAGTTTGGGAGTATCCCCTCCTCCTCTATTTTTTGGAAAACTTTAAGGAGAATGGGTATTATGTCTTGTGTGTATGTCTGATAAAATCCCGAGGTAAGTCCATCTGGCCCGGGGGTTTTGTTCTTTGGTAGTTTTTTGATTACCGCTTCAATTTCGTTGCTGGTAATTGGTCTGTTTAGATTTTCTGTTTCTTTCTGGGTCAGTCTTGGAAGGTTGTATTTTTCTAGGAAGTTGTCCATTTCTCCTAGGTTTCCCAGCTTGTTAGCATATAGGTTTTCATAGTACTCTCTAATAATTCTTTGTATTTCTGTGGGGTCCGTCGTGATTTTTCCTTTCTCGTTTCTGATACTGTTGATTTGTGTTGAGTCTCTTTTCCTCTTAATAAATCTGGCTAGAGGCTTATCTATTTTGTTTATTTTCTCGAAGAACCAGCTCTTGGTGTCATTGATTTTTGCTATTGTTTTATTCTTCTCAATTTTATTTATTTCTTCTCTGATCTTTACTATGTCCCTCCTTTTCCTGACCTTAGGCCTCATTTGTTCTTCTTTTTCCAATTTCGATTATTGTGACATTAGACCATTCATTTGGGATTGTTCTTCCTTTTTTAAATATACTTGGATTGCTATATACTTTCCTCTTAAGACTGCTTTTGCTGTGTCCCACAGAAGTTGGGGCTTAGTGTTGCTGTTGTCATTTGTTTCCATATATTGCTGGATCTCCATTTTGATTTGGTCATTGATCCATTGATTATTTAGGAGCGTGTTGTTAAGCCTCCATATGTTTGTGAGCCTCTTTGCTTTCTTTGTACAGTTTATTTCTAGTTTTATGCCTTTGTGGTCTGAAAAGTTGGTTAGTAGGATTTCGATCTTTTGGAATTTACTGAGGCTCTTTTTGTGGCCTAGTATGTGGTCTATTCTGGAGAATGTTCCATGTGCACTTGAGAAGAATGTGTGTCCTCTTGCTTTTGGATGTGGAGTTCTGTAGATGTCTATTAGGTCCATCTGCTCTACTGTGTTGTTCAGTGCTTCCGTGTCCTTACTTATTTTCTGCCCAGTGGATCTATCCTTTGGGGTGAGTGGTGTGTTGAAGTCTCCTAGAATGAATGCATTGCAGTCTATTTCCCCCTTTAGTTCTGTTAGTATTTTTTTCACATATGCTGGTGCTCCTGTGTTGGGTCCATATATATTTAGAATGGTTATATCCTCTTGTTGGACTGAGCCCTTTATCATTATGTAGTGTCCTTCTTTATCTCTTGTTACTTTCTTTGTTTTGAAAACTATTTTGTCTGATATTAGTACTGCAACCCCTGCTTTCTTCTTGGTGTTATTTGCCTGAAATATGTTTTTCCATCCCTTGACTTTTAGTCTGTGCATGTCTTTGGGGTTGAGGTGAGTTTCTTGTAAGCAGCATATAGATGGGTCTTGCTTTTTTATCCATTCTATTACTCTGTGTCTTTTGATTGGTGCATTCACCCCATTAACATATAGGGTGACTATTGAAAGATATGTACTTATTGCCATTGCAGGCTTTAAATTCGTGGTTACCAAAGGTTCAAGGTTAGCCTCTTTAGTGTCTTACTGCCCAACTTAGCTCGCTTATTGAGCTGTTATATACACTGTCTGGAGATTCTTTTCTTCTCTCCTTGTTCCTCCTCCTCGATTCTTCATATGTTGGGTGTTTTGTGCTGTGCTCTTTCTAGGAGTGCTCCCATCTAGAGCAGTCCCTGTAAGGTGTCCTGTAGAGGTGGTTTGTGGGAAGCAAATTCCCTCAGCTTTTGTTTGTCTGGGAATGGTTTAATCCCACCGTCATATTTAAAAGATAGTCGTGCTGGATACAGTATCCTTGGTTCAAGGCCCTTCTGTTTCACTGCATTAAATATATCATGCCATTCTCTTCTGGCCTGTAGGGTTTCTGTGGAGAAGTCTGATGTTAGCCTGATGGGTTTTCCTTTATAGGTGACCTTTTTCTCTCTAGCTGCCTTTAACACTCTTTCCTTGTCCTTGATCTTTGCCATTTTAATTATTATGTGTCTTGGTGTTGTCCTCCTTGGATCCTTTCTGTTGGGGGTTCTATGTATTTCCGTGGTCTGTTCGATTATTTCCTCCCCCAGTTTGGGGAAGTTTTCAGCAATTATTTCTTCCAAGATACTTTCCATCCCTTTTTCTCTCTCTTCTTCTTCTGGTACCCCTATAATATGGATATTGTTCCTTTTGGATTGGTCACACAGTTCTCTTAACATTGTTTCATTCCTGGAGATCCTTTTATCTCTCCCTATGTCAGCTTCTATGCGTTCCTGTTCTCTGGTTTCAATTCCATCTATGGCCTCTTGCATCCTATCCATTCTGCTTATAAACCCTTCCAGAGTTTGTTTCATTTCTGCGATCTCCTTTCTGGCATCTGTGATCTCCTTCTGGACTTCATCCCATTTCTCTTGCGTATTTCTCTGCATCTCTGTCAGCATGTTTATGATTCTTATTTTGAATTCTTTTTCAGGGAGACTGGTTAGGTCTGTCTCCTTCTCTGGTGGTGTCTCTGTGATCTTTGTCTGCCTGTAGCTTTGCCTTTTCATGGTGATAGGAATAGTCTGCAGAACTGGGACGAGTGACGGCTGGAAGGACTTCCCTTCTTGTTGGTTTGTGGCCCTCCTCTCCTGGGAGAACAGCGGCCTCTAGTGGCTTGTGCTGCGCAGCTGCGCGCAGACAGGGTTTCTGCTTCCTGCCCGGCTGCTATGGAGTTAATCTCCGCTGTTGCTGTGGGCGTGGCCTGGCTTGGGCAGCTGCTCCAAAATGGTGGAGTCGCGTTGGAGCAGGAGCTGCTGGGAGGCTATTTATCTCCGTAAGGGGCCTCCCTGCTCCCTGCAGCCCAGGGGTTAGGGTGCCCAGAGATCCCGGATTCCCTACCTCTGGATTAAGTGACCCGCCCTGCCCCTTTAAGACTTCCAAAAAGCACCCGCCAAAACGGAACGACCACAAAAAAAAAAAAATTTCTTTTAAATTAAAAAAATAAAAAATAAAATTGAAAATGGCTGCTCGTTTTTGTTTATTCTCCGGTGCCAGCCTCAGGCATCTGCTCACTGTTCTTGCTGCCCTGTTCCCCCAGTATCCAGGGCCCAGCGCACGCACTGTGTCTGCACTCTGGCCCGGATGGCGGGGGCTGGGTGCTCGGCAGTCCTGGGCTCCGTCTCCCTCCCGCTCTGCCTGCTCTTCTCCCGCCGGGAGCTGGGGGGAGGGGCGCTCGGCTCCCGCGGGGCCGGGGCTTGTATCTTACCCCCTTCGCGAGGCGCTGGGTTCTCTCAGTTGTGGATGTGGTCTGGATATTGTCCTGTGTCCTCTGGTCTTTATTCTAGGAAGAGTTGTTTGTTATATTTTCATAGATATATGTGGTTTTGGGAGGAGATTTCCGCTGCTCTACTCATGCCGCCATCTTGGCTCCACCTCCAGTATTTTTTTTAAAAGATTAATGTATAAGCACAATTTTTTAAGAAGTATGAAACAATGAAATGGTACAGAGGGTATTGAAATGAAACATAGGCATTTCTTTCCCCTGCCAGTCCAGTGCCCCTCTGCAGAGGTACTCAGGGCTGAGGGTTTCTTGTGCGTCCATCCAGGTACATTGTACACCTGTATAAACACAGAGCCCTTAAACAGTAGCCCCATTCTCCATATTTGTTCTGCACCTTTCATTTTCGACATTGTGGAGGTCTGTCTACATCAGCACTCACCAGTCTGTGTGGCACCTCACTGTATGGGCTCCCATCGTTCATTGTGTACTGTTCCTTATTGACGGACATTTAACTTAATTGTTTTGTTCTTATGAACGATGCTGCAGTGAACATCTTTGTGTATATATGACATCATATCTGCAGGTTAAAATCTTGGAAGTGGGATTACTGGGTCAAAGGGTATGTGCCTAATAATTTAACAGATGATGCCATATCGCTCTCCAGAGATCATGCTGGCCCACACTCCTTCCAGCACTAGACGAGACGGTCTCTGTTCCTCACATTGGATGTTACCACACATTTAGAATTCTTGGCAGTCTGTTACTTGAAAAACACTATCTCTTTGTAATTTGTACTTTTTTACTGTAAATGAGATTGAGCACCTTTTCTGTGTTTGCCGGTCATTCATATTTCTATTTTGTGAATTACCTGTTGGCATCTCCTATTTTCATTTGGATTGCTGAGTTTTTGTTAATTTATAAAAGCTCCTTGCATTAAAAAAAAAGTGACCACTTTGTCACTTATGTCAGATATGTTTTTCTTGCTTTATTGAGTTTATCTTTCCTCTTTCCCAGTATTTTCCTTTGCCTTGTTTTCCCATGAATCCCACACTCTCCTAGGCCGCCTCCCACAGCTCATCACGTTCATTCTAGGCTCCATGTCAGCCTCATTCCCTGTGACTGTCCTTCAGTGTTGGTCTTCCATGAGGGTCGGTCTCCTGGGAGATGTCCCCCACACCCCTGCTTTCAGCTGCAGCCTCTGCAGTAGGGCTTCCCAGCCTCTGTTTCTAGCTGGTTCCTGTCCCCTGACCTTTGGCCCTGAATGTGCATGGAGGATACGCCCACTCAGCATTTCCTCCCGGACTCACTGCGAACGTCTCCAACCCTGTGTGGCTGAAAACTGCACTGAGCTCACCGTCACTTTCCACCCTGCCTCTCCTTCCACCTCCATCCCCGACTTACCCGAGGGCCCAAGACACGCTAGCCCAGAGCTGGGAGTTTAATTTTTGTGGTCTCCTCCGTCTGCCCATGTTCTGCATCCAATCAGTTACTGTCCTGGGGCTCCTGTCTGAATGTGTGCAGTCTGTCCTCCCCTCTGACACCACGGCCTGCGCCTAATCAGCCTCCCTCCCAGCCCCTGGGTCTGCTGCAAGAACCTCCCGCTTCCCTTGGTCTCACTTTCTGCTTCATGTTCATCCACGTGACCAGTTCGCTCTCATAAGGAAATCCCATCCTGTCCTTCCCCTGCCGTAACCTCCAAAGTAGTTCCCCTTCCACCTGCAGGACGAGGTCTAAGCATCACTTGCATAAGGTCCTTTCCCGCTCTGCCTCCGGAGAGCCCTTCCTGCCTCCCCTTCTGCTTCCACTTGTCCCTCCAGCAGGACTCCTGGCGCGGGAAGGACTGTTGTCAACACTGAAGAGGAAAAATCAGAACAGTGGTTAGAAAATTCAAACAACACAAAGAGGCACATACAGAAAGTCTTTTTCCCCAGACAAACTGCTATTAACGGTTGGTTATGGTCCCTCCCAGGCTGTACATTTTAATTAGTTTTTTTGTTTACATAAAAGGGATTATGTTATGCACTGTTTTCTGCCCTTGGCTCGGTTTTGTGCTTCTGAATAGGAATGTTTTGCTCCCTTAAGGGCTTTGTCCGTCTGTCCTTAGGGGCGCTCTCTTCTCAGTGACTTTGCGCCAGTTGGTAAGCTGCCAGCCTGGGAGTAGAAGCACCACTTAGGTTTCTGTATCTTAGAGGAATATATTGTCTCTTTTTTTCCTCTCTTACAGGTAATGCGGAAATCTCATGAAGCCCGTGAAAAATTGCTTCGTCTAGGAATATTCAGACAAGTGGATGTTCTGATTGATACGTGTCAAGGTACATACTGTGGTGTAGTCTCTCTGATCCCCCTCCTTCCACCCTCCAGGGTCACAGAGGCTATTGTGTGGCCAGACAGACTGAGCACTTGGAGGTTTATCACGCAGATAGGTCTTGGTAGTAACTGGATTTCTGTAACAGGCCAGGGGAGAACGGGGAGCTTTGATGATATTGTGTGAATGCCTGGGTGGTTCTGGGGTTGTGAGAAGGGTCCCAGAGGAGGGAGCCAGGCGTCATTCGGGATAGCCCCGCCCAGCAGGACTCCATTCAAGCGTGTGCTTTAGGAAGAGGCGCGCACTAGGAACCCCATGTCAGCTTTAGCTTTTGTTCATTTGCCTGTTTGCTGTGTGATATCGGGCAAGTCTGCCAACTTAACCAACATTTATTGTCTTGTTAGTGAATGCCTGCTGGGGTCAGGCCCTGTGCTGGGCGCCTGGGAGGGACACAGGAGCAAGCGAGGTGCAGTCTCCTTCTCAAGGAGCTTCTGGCCAAGTGGAGCAGGATCCGGGTACCAGGCAACTAGGCCATGGCAGTTGAGCTGATAGGTGGTGCTCTGAGGGGCTGGGGGAGTAGGCTGAGTCTCTTTGGGTGGGGCAGCGGGGAAGGGGAATTGTAGGTTTCCTGGATGGGCTGAGATGCACCTGAGACCTAAAGTCGTGTATGCGTTAGTTTGGGGAGCACGGCCAGCGTTGGGGAGGAGTGGAGACCGTCCGGGAGAGGGAGAGTGTTCAGCAGGCCCAGTGGCCAGGGAAAGGGAGGGCCCCAGGGTGGGCCCCAGCGTGCCACGGAGCCCAGGGGCAGACACGGAACAATGGAAGGCACTGCAGAAAAGTGATCAGGAGGCCCCACCGCAGAGGACTGACCACTTGGTGGTGGGCTTTATTCTGAGTCCAGTAGACGGCCGTTGGAAAATGAGCATTTGGAATGAATCAGTGAACAGGTGAACTCTTCAAGATCGTATGGCGGACAATTTTAAGAAAATGTAGATGAAGCTATGCAGAAATGCTTGCAAAAATATGAAATGCTATATAAACAAAAGGTATTTTTTAAATTTGTAATATAGATCATCCATGACTAACAGAGACCCCAAATATCAGTGGCTTAGGCAGGCGAGAAGTCTCTGACTCTCCACGACAGTTGGGAGGATGTCTGGGGCTGGTGTCACACTCTGCTCCTTGAACTCCCTGGGGCTGGCATGGTTCTCCCCTGGTGCCCTGTCATCTCATCATCCTGAGGGTTCCCTGGTCCCTGTACTGGCTGTGCACCGTCAGCGTCAGGAAGGAGGGAAGGAGGCAGAGGTGAGATGCCCTGGCCATCCGGGTGTTGGATGCAGCACTCCCCTCTCATCCCATTGGCCAGGACTTACTGACAAGGCCACACCTCCGTAGGAGAGGCTGAGAAATAGTGTCTGGGTGGCCACGAACCCAGCTAAGAAGTGGAGATTAGGTCATGATGAGAACAATGGTTCTTGAATGTGGTTCCTGTCCAGCAGCACCGTTCACACCTGGGAACTTGTTAGAAATGCACATTCACCTGAAGCAGAAACTGGGGGTGGGGCCAGCCATCTGGCCCAAGGAGCCCTCCTGCTTGTGAGGCAGCTCATGTTTGAGACCCGCTCGACTAGGAAGGGGAGAAGGTGCGCTGGGAGATGACCACTGTTCCTGTGCTCTTTGAGCAGGAGCGGCGGCCACGCCTCTGCCAGTCTGCAGTGCAGGCCCCGTGTACAGCCCACATGAGTCCTCACAACACCTGCTGAAGGGACTGTTGTTTTAGCCAGTGTTTTCAGCTAGGGAAACTGAGGCTCCCAGAGGTTAAGTTACTTGCCCTGGGTCCAGTGAGGGAGTGACTTGGCCCGTGCTGCCCCTCTGGGGTGCTTTGCTTGGTGCACACACTTGCTTTTCTAAGTGTGCCTTGCTGGTGGCACTTAGTTTTAGCACCCTCCTGTCACGTAAATGTGACATGTACGCAGTCTGCTGGCCCACTTGTGTCACTGGTTCTGCGTGCTGAGCCGTGCATTAAAATTCCCTGGAAGCTTTTAAAGAAGAGTGGTTTGGAGCAGTGACTCTTCTGTGTGATTGTCTTGGTGGGTATGCAGCATCATCCATTTGTCAAACCCCCTAAAATGCATACCACCAAGAGTGAACCTTACTGCAGATCCACTTCCCTCCATAATAACGTCTCACTGTTGGTTCACCAATTGTAACAGATGTGCCACACCAGTGCAAGCTGTCAATTATATGAAAAATAGGGGAAATGTGTGAAGGAGGGTCGGTGTGGCTAAAGTGAGGTTTCTATGGCCAGAATTCCCACCTGGCCCTAGTCAGTTAGCTCACTACGCATGTGTGGGCAATACATCGCTACTGACTCTACATAAAGGGCTCCGCCCAGTGCTCTGGGCTTCAAGGCTGCAGGAGAGCAGAGACTGAGACGGCTGCGGGGGCAGAGAGGCCCAGAGGCAGAGACCAGCTTGCTGCAGACTCGCTCTGAGTGGACGGAATTCTAGTGACTGACCTGCCACCGTGGGACTAAAGTTGCGTATAAGCTCTTTCACCCCAAGAACGTTCCATTGTCATTCCTTGGTCTCACTGAATCTGTAGTGAACTTTCCTGGGGCTTGTGGATAAAATGAGAGTTCTTGTGGCCAGGATTCTCACCTGGCCCTGGTTGACTAACTCACTGCACACCTGTGGGCACTACATGGCTGTTGACTATATAAAGAGCTCTGCCCAGTGCTCTGCGTGCTACACGGTGGCGGGGCTGCAGGGTTGCAGGAGAGCAGAGCAGAGGCTGGAGTGGTGGCAGTGCTGAGACAGAGAGGCCCAGAGGCAGAGACCGGCTTGCTGTGTGCAGACTGGCTCTGAGTGAATGGGATTCTAGTGACTGACCTGCCACCTGGAAATAAAGTTGGGTATAACCCTTTCACCCCAAGAACGTTTTGCTGTCAATTTCTTTGGTCACATTGAATCCATAGCGAACTTGCCCGGGGCTGAAACCCATTGGCAGGATAACTGCCAGCACCTACAGGATTCATTGTTGACCAAGAAAAAGAATAGGCTGCCCTCAATGGAGGAGTGTTTCAGCCAGTTGTGCCTGTGGATGGGGAGACATTTGAGTGTCCCCCGGTGGACATATGGTCCTATGTACATACAGGCTTGCCTCCTAGAGCCCCTCCTTGGGCCCCACACCAAGACTGGGAAGGGGTGGACGTGACGCCTGAGGCAGTAGGGGTGGCCCTCAGCAGAATAGGGAATTCCTTAGAGAAACAGTGCCTGTGAGGCGGCAGGAGTGGTGGGGAGATTTTTTTTCTCACAGAACTGGGAAAAGCTGTAAGGGAGAAAGACGCCCTCCTGCAGGAAGCATGAGGAGAGGCAGCACGAGAACGTGAGCTGCGAGGTGCTGTTGAGGTGAAAGGTTTGTTGGTGACTGAAATGGCATCGCTACGAGGTGCTGTGGAGATGGTAAAGGATGTCATGGTAGCACGAGAGCGCAGGCCGCCAGGTGCCGTGGGCCAGGGGACGGATGTAGTGGGGCCATCAGCCCCAGAAATGGAGGAGCGGAGGTTTGACGAACAGGTGGGGGTGGAGGCCCTGCCGGTGCCGGAGGCATCAGCCTCTCCTCAGTTGAAAGCCCACCTGGTTGAAAGCTGGTGGAAAGCCCCCCAAAAAATAGACTTGGCAACCCACAGGTTCTTCCAGGAGGGGCGCAGCCCCCTCCTCAGGCCATGGAGCACTCCATGCTCTGCTCCTATACTCGGGCTCAAGCAATGCGAGCACGAGGGAAATAGGTCTGCTCCTCGAAGGAAGAATATGTAGGTCCCCGCGAAGGTCACGAGAACCCAAATGTGGGTTGATGTGATCAAGGCAGGAGCAGACAGAGAGAAATTGGAGGGGAAGTCAAATAGACTCTTACTGGAGCTGCGGCAACACTTGATACTGAAGCAGCAGTTCTGGC
This sequence comes from Manis pentadactyla, assembly GCF_030020395.1. NCBI lineage: Eukaryota > Metazoa > Chordata > Mammalia > Pholidota > Manidae > Manis > Manis pentadactyla. Next base: position 5,253,684 of record NC_080028.1, on the reverse strand, counting down.
TGCTGAGGACAAAGCGGAAGCCAGGGCCGAAGCAACGAGATTGGCCCGTGTGTCTGTAAGACTTTCTGCTGGAGAGGCTGGAGAAGGTGGGTGTTGTAAGGCCCACCTGTGGTCCTTTTGATTGATTCATCTGAGTAGAACTGGTTTGCATACAGCCAGGATGACCACTTGGTGGCAGTGGATCTCCTTAGACTTGAGGGTTATTATAATTTGTTGTAATTTATTTGTATATTGAATTATGTTACAGAATTTGGTTATAGTGTTCCAGCTTCCTTGCACAGGGACTTGATTGAGGGCACATAGATTGAGAGGCAAGAATCCTGGAGGAGTGGAGTGTGGATAAAATGAAGGTTCCTATGGCCAGGATTCTCACCTGGCCCTGGTCAGCTAGCTCACTACACACGTGTGGGCAACATGTTGCTATTGACTCTATAAAGAGCTCTGCCCAGTGCTCTGGGCGACACGGTGGCAGGCCTGCAAGGCTTCAGGAGAGTAGAGGCTGGAGCGGTGGCAGCACTGAGGGCAGAGACTGAGATGGCTGTGGGGGCAGAGGGGCCTGGAGGCAGAGACCAGCTTGCTGCATGCAGACTCGATCTTGAGTGGACGGGATTCTGTGCTTGACCTGCCACCATGGGAATAAAGTTGGGTGTAAACTTCTTTCACCACAAGAACATTCCATTGTCATTTTTCAGTCTGACTGAATCAAGAGTGAACTTCCCTGGGGCTGAAACCCACTGGTGAGACCTGCTCTAAACAATAAACTGTACTAATTTTAAAAAGAAAAGAAAAGAATGGTGACATGCTCCACCCTAGAGGAGCTGCATCTGAGATTTAGAAGCCAGTGCCCAGGCACCCTCAAGTTTGACAACATCCCAGAGGCAGCCAGTGTCCAAGCAGGGTTACAGGATCAACGGCTTCCCCTCTGCGGGTGCTCAGCCCTGTCCCCTGGTCCCCAGGGCTCCTGGGAACTACAGAGGCCTCAGCTCAAATTCAGACACTGATCATCCTGCAGGCGCTGCAGTCCTAGCTGGAGGAGGGACAAAAATAATCACCTCTTATATCTGTATTGTATTTGTTGCTTCTCTTTCAGGATTATATGAATCCCTCTTGTCACATGAATTCTGTGTTTTGAATTCAATGGTGCCCCAAGTATTTTCAAGGACCTCCCTAGTAGGAGACCAAACACTTTTAGTAACTAATGTGTGCTTAAACAAATAATGCTGCTTTTATTTTGGTCCGGTAGCAAAATCTGACTGCTTTGTTGTTGTTATCATTAATATACAATTACATGAGCAACATTATGGTTACTAGACTCCCCCCATTATCAAGTCCCCACCACATGGCCAGTAAGAGTCACTGTCCATCAGTGTACTAAGATGCTGTAGAATCACTACTTGTCTTCTCTGTTATACTGCCTTCCCTGTGCCCCCAACCCCCAAAATTATGTGTGCTAATCATAATGCCCCTTTTTCCTCCCTTATCCCTCCCTTCCCACCCATCCTCCCCAGTTCCTTTCCCTTTGGTAACTTTTAGTCCATTTTTGGCTTCTGTGAGTCTGTTGCTGTTTTGTTCCTTCAAAATCTGTTTTTTATACCTTCTACCACAGGAATGATATACAGGTGTTTTGGCCTAGAGGAGCACTGTGATTTTGTGTGGGCATGCTCTTGAACTTAAACTAGGGGTGTGTTTTCCAAAGGAGATTATGAAATAAAAAGAACCTTCAGATTGCCTTTTGTTTTTCACAGCGGGACCTAAGATAAAGCTACATATTCTAGCTGTCTTAGTGTTCGGTGTTTTTCATTTTCTTAGGTGATGATGCACTTCCAAATGGGCTGGACGTCACCTTTGAAGTGACGGAGCTGAGGAGACTCACGGGCAGCTACAACACCATGGTCGGGAACAATGAGGGCAGCATGGTATGGCTCAGACTTCCTCCTTCCCAGGAGTGGGACTTTCCGTTATGGGCTTTTAAAATGTGACTGTTCTAAACACTGATGGTAGTTTCAAGACTTTCCTATGCCTTAACCTTTATTTGTAAGATAACGTGTGGTTCTTCATTCATCTTCCTAGAATTATTATGTGTTTCAATGTCTGAAAACAATATTAACCTCTATTTAAATAGGAATGATTTGGGGAACGTTTGTACTAGGTTTCTTGTTCAAATTCCCCTAAACTCCAAATCCATTCTGTTGATTTCCGGAGCCTCACAGTTACTGAGGTTAGCCTACCCCGCAAATTAGTCAGATGTGTGCACTCAGCAAAGGCATGTTTTAAGAGTGAAAGCAGTTACCAGTGAAAGGCTGGACCTGGAGCTGCACTGGTGTCCTGGTTTTCAAAGGGTCCCTTAGCCCGTGTACTCTTTCTTAAACGTTAGCATTTCTTCAGTTCACCACTATTTTTCTTTCCCTCCTAGGTACTCGGCCTCAAATTCCCTAATCTTCTAGGCCGGGCGGAAAAGGTGACTTTTCAGTTTTCCTATGGAACAAAAGAAACTTCGTATGGCCTGTCCTTCTTCAAACCACAGCCGGGAAACTTCGACAGAAAGTAGGAAGCCAAACAGACTGTTGAGCACAGTGGCCTGGTTTAAAGTTAACATAGATGCCTTGTTTGTGAAAAGAATCTGCAGAATCGGCTGCCACTTGTACAGTGTCACATGCTGGGGAGATGGGCCCCAGAAGTGTCTTTTTAAATCTGTTGATTTAAATGTGTACAAATTACAGTCACAGTTTCAGCTTTTAAAGCTCTCTCCCATTGTCTCCTAGTTTCTCTGTAAACTTGTATAAAGTGACCGGCCAGTTCCCCTGGAGCTCTCTTCGGGAGACAGACAGAGGGGTGTCCGCCGAGTACAGCGTGAGTAGCATCTCCATCACCCCCTTGTGCACTCCAGTGGAAACAGCACCTTTTGAGTTGATTCCCAAAGACGGCAAGAGGGGGCTGCTGGGGAGGGTGTGGAGCACGCAGGCAGTGCAGTGAGCTGATGCCTGCAGCGGTGGGTGTTGCTGGGGTCAGCCTTTGCCCTCCTGTTGGCTGCCTCCCAGCCTGGTGCCTCTCTGCTGGCCGAGTGCAGGCTGCTGGGGCCAGAGAGTGGCTAACACCCACGCGCAGTTCTCTGACCCGCCAGATCTCGTCCCCGCTCCTGACTGCCTGTGACACCATCCGTTTGTCTTTGCCTGTTGGTGCTGTGATAGCCTCTGGTAGTGAGTGGTCGCTCCAGGCTACTGAAAGCTTTCATCAGTGGTTTACCTTCAGTTTACATCTAGCAGGATCTGACTAAATGCAACAAATGGAATCACTGTCCTCTGATCACTCTTTGGCTTTAGGATGAAACCTGCTCTTTTTTTACCTTCCTGTAGTCCTTCCCTCCTGTGCCAGGCTTCAGTTAATGAAGTGTAAATACTTAAATGTGTGGGGTTAGTTCCCCAGGTGTGCTCCTCAGACCAGCAGCAGCAGCCTCATTGCGAGCTGGTTAGAAATGCAAATTAATGGCTGCATCTGCCCTGCTCTATCAGCATGTCTGGGAGTGGGGCCCAGGAAACGCAGCACCTCCCAGTACCTCCCATGGCTGCTCTGGGAACCACGCTGAAGCCCCAGGGCCCTGCCTGGGCTTCATCCTCCCTGTGCTGCAGCTCAGGTACCTGAGACCCATGGGCCACCCAGGCTGCCTTTCCTGGGAGACCAAGGTCGCGGAGACTGCCCCCTGAGGTAGACCAGGTGGCAGGCTCCAGTGTAGACGTGAGCGCTTCTTTCTTGGTGAAGCCGCCTCTCCTTGTCTGAAGGGAGTGGCCTTCAGGGGCCTTGCTGCCCTGTGCCGGGCATGGGAAAGGGGCACCCTAGCACAGACTGCTCTCCCCAGCCCCACTCCGCCAGTAGTAAGCCAGCCGTGTGGGAGGTTCTGCCCCATCTTTCCCCTGGGTCTCCTTTTTCCTGTCTTTTCTAAGCCTGATAAAAGGAAAAGATGCTTAGGAGAGTAGAAACACCTTGTTTATCCACAGGGAATAGCAGAGATGAAAGGCGTGTCTTGGAGTAGGTACAGTCAGGTACCTGGAGGAGAGGAGGGAAATGGACAGAGGACCCAGAGGTGGGCTCTGGAGGAAGGGACTGTAGCCTCCTCCCTGTCTGTCCTCAGTGCCAACGCGAAGGAGGGGCTAGCTGCCAGCCGGGTGGCTCTGTCTGGCCCCCGCCTTGTCTGAGAGTGCACCCAGGGACCTGAGATGTGTCTCCTCTGCGTAATAGTGTTTCTCTTAAGAGCTGCGCTAGGAGGAAGTAAGAAATGATTTAGATCAATCTACACCTTCCACACACATTAGGGACAGCAGCTGAATCTTGGGTGGCCCTAAGTGCAGAATGGCAGGTGAGCAAGGCTGCTCTCCTGTACCTTCTGCCTGGCGTGGCGCCTCTGGGTGCTTGATAAGTAATCATGTTGAGGTGGGTGCCCCCAGGTTGTTACCCAGAAAGCCAGGTGGGGTGTTTGGGCCCCATGTTCTCTTGTAGACTGCAGGGCTCCAGATAACGCCCAGTGTGGGACTCACTCTGGGGACAGTGCAGTGACCGGGCTTCCTTCTAAGAGTTACGTCATTGTCCTACTCCCCAAGGCCACCAGACAACATCCTTCAGTGTTGAAAGTCCATCTGGGCATTTCTCTGAGATAGAAATCTAAGAGAGGCAGTTCTGCCTTCAGGAAAGGAGGGGGCCAAGAGGTAGGTTCCACTCGCTGGGGACTGCTTGCCCAGAGCTCACATGGCTCAGGCCTGCAGCGAGGGTGCTCCTGGCTCGTCTAACTTGTCTCCTCGCTCTTCTCTGGCGGCCGACGTGGGTCCCCTGGGTCATCCAGCCTGGCCAGGTCAGGCGTGTGTCAGATGGCCTTAGACTTGGAGGAGAAGCCTGTCGTCGGGAAGTTGCTTGCAGCTTTTAGACAGCTGACGCTGCTCCCCTGGATGGTATTTCCTTCCACTGGTCACCGCTCTCCCCCCGCCTCCCTCTGTTTCTTCCTCCCCCACCTTCCCTGTTCTTTATCCATCTGGCCCATCGCTGACAAATTTATCTTAGGTATTTAATGAGTTGTTACCGTGGTGGCGCCGCATTCTGAGTTCTGATTCGGGACGGCCTCCGGTTTGTGCAGCACGGGGTTTACTGTGTCTCCGTGCGCTTGCAGTTTCCCATTTGGAAGACCAGCCACACCGTCAGGTGGGAAGGAGTGTGGAGAGAGCTGGGCTGCCTCTCGAGGACAGCGTCGTTTGCTGTCCGGAAGGAAAGCGGGCACTCACTGAAGTCGTCCCTTTCGGTAAGGCCTTCTCCTGTCTGAGTAAATATTCAGATACGTCGGTGCAGCCGTGCTGTACCTTGGGAAAACGTCGGGATGGATCGAGAAGGGTCACAGCTTGGTTGGCCAAATGGTGCCTACTGGTCACTTTGTGAACTTATGGAAACCACGCCATGTTATTTTTTCTAAATAACCCCAATGGCAGTGGGGAAGTTGTGCTCAAGAGCTACTGTGGAATTCTAGTTGAAAGCTGGTTGGGTTGACTCAGGTCAGGGTGTCAAGCTCCTTCACAGAACAAACCCCGTGATGGGGTCATAATCTCCCACCTGGTGAATGCAAATTGTTAATTCCACCCTCTCATTCCTCTCATGTAGGATAGGGGTAGTGTGCTGCCCCCTCACAGGGTGCTTACACAGGCAAAAATGGTGTAAGAGTTAGGAAGTGCCTGTTGAGCACAGTGCCTGGTGCACAGGCGGCGTTCAGTAAGTGTTTGCTGTCCTTTTGTAACCTATTTGAAGTGAAAATCTCCCGCATGTTTCTTTCAGCACGCAATGGTCATCGACTCTCGGAACTCTTCCATCTTACCAAGAAGAGGAGCTTTGCTGAAAGTTAACCAGGTGGTAACTCTGCACCCGTGACCTGTGCAGGCAGTGGCCCCAGGAGATAGAGGGTCCCCCAGAGTAGCCACATTCCAGCATCGAATAGTCTCCCTTGATTGTAAAGATCATGCCGGAGCGGCTGGCAGGGTGTTGGTCCCCTCAGGGTCCCCAGCCCTGGAGCTGCACCCTGCTGTCCCGTCCTGTGCCTCCACAGTGTGGGGTGGGGACTCGGTCCTGGCCTCTCTGCTGGGGTCGCTTCCTAGGCCAGGAGGAAGGTTGTGGCTTGGTGTCATTGATTTCCCAGGACACCTGCTAATGGGCACCACAAGGCAGATCAGATAGTGGCTCATGGGCCAGTGGTGGTGGGTGGGTGGCCAGGCTGGGTGGGGCCCAGGTGCTCAGCTGGCCTGATCTGTTTCAGAGGACCGGCTTGCAATCACATTTTATATGAAATGTGCCGAATTGAAAAGGACTAGTTTTTTTTTTCTACACACTGATTAGACCAAGCAAGCCAGGTCCTGCGTTGCAAGCACTATAATAAAGCATTGGCGTTAGTAGCGCTGTCCTCCCACACATGGGAGTAACACGCTCTGCCTCATGCAGGGCATTTGGGGCTTCTCTGTCTGTCAGTCCCCTGGAACCATCTAGAACTACTTTAGCTTGCAGGAGGCAAAGTGGTCTGTTGCCTCTTTAAAAATACAGCACAACAGAATGAACTGCCATTGTGGTGAGGCTGTGAAGCCGCCTTGGTAGTTGGTCTGTTGCTCCGTTTTGACCGTGCGTTCTTCCCCTCCAGGAACTGGCAGGCTATACCGGTGGGGACGTGAGCTTCATAAAAGAAGATTTTGAGCTTCAGTTGAATAAACAACTCTTATTCGATTCAGTGAGTATTTAGCCAAAATGTCACCTGCGTTTTTGTCCCACATTTTGGAATCCCAGTTTCTGAATAGCTCACGTGCCAAAGGGAAGCCCAGAACGTTAATGCTAGCAAGTGAAGCACTTGGTCCTGAAAACTCACCCAGAGCTGACGTTCCGGGGAAGAAGTGAGAACCAGTCTCTCTGAGAGGCACCTGTCTGTCATCTCATGCAGGCCCGGGAGAGCCCCTTACCCCCTGTCAGCTCAGGGCCATCGAGGAAGTGTGTCTGCTTCCCTCCTTGAGTCGCTTCCATGGAAACTGAGTCTTCCCCTTCTTTTCCTGGGTCTGTTGGGCTCTGGGCACTTCCAGGAATTTTTTTTTTTAATCTTGAATATAGTTTTGGGTGGTCTCTCCTGTTTTGCTGAGGAGAGAGGAGTGAGTGACTGGGAGGCCTGGGCACCGGCAGCCCTGGCTCCTTCTCCGTCTTCCAGGGGGGCCTGGGGCCAGCTCTCTGCCCGGGTTGCCGCCTTGCCGTGACCACCCTAACACCTGGGGGCGAATTGGAATGAAAGGGTCACTGTGTCTGTTTCTAGCGCTGTCTCTCACTGCGCTTGGAATTTGCTTCCTGCCTCCCTGGCCCCTGTGTGTCCAGAGGCCTCTTGTCTAGCTCAGGGAGCTTTCTGGTCCTCTCCCTGCACCTTCTCCATGGCCCTTGATGCCACCAACATTTGGCTCCGTTTTCCCGCACCCCACTTTTGCACAGCCATCTGTCCTCAGAGCCCTTCCACGGCTCACCCCACTTCCTCCTCGCAACCATGTCTTTCCCCTAGGCTCGTAGAGGTTTGCAGTTCTGCCCACTGCCCCTGGGCAGTCTCGTCCACCCTGCAGCTACCCTCCGTGCTGGGGCTCCCGAAGCTCATCTAGCTCTCCTCTCGGGCCCCAATTCACAGGCTAGTGGACATTTCCGCTCCATTCCTCACGGACTCTTCAAACTCAGAATGCCTGAAGCGGACTGTGGCTTCCCTTCTGAAGTCTGTACCTGGCACCTGGGCTTCCGATGCCGTTGACTTGCACTTCCATTCACCCCCCTGCCTTTTCCCTTCTCCTGGCTGCTCCAAGGCCTCCCCTCAAAGCCACTGAGCGCCAGTCCATCTCTTCTACCCACCCAGGGTTGCTCCAGTGCCTGCTGCCCTCCTCACTGTGGCATTGATGCCATTTCTGATGAGCCTCTGCCCCTCCCCCACACCCTCCTCCCTCCCCTTTTCCACCCCTCAGACATGCTGGTCTTCATGAAGTGAGGCCTTACAGTATCAGTCTCCTGCATGAAGTGTGTGCTCTCGGCAGGGTGCGTGCAGACTTTGATCTCACCTCTGGCCACTTCTCCCTGTGCCTTGGTGCTGCTAACCTCCTTGTTCCCCAAAGGACTGGGTCCTCTTTTGCTTCCATGCATTTAGGCTTTGTACCCCAGCTATAAATCTCTGTTTTCAGCTGCTCACCTGGCCTCCTGCTCCCTGCCTTCAATACTGAGGTTCAGGCATGTCTCCTGCAGGCTCCTCCAGCCTCCCAGACCAAAGTGGGCTCCTCCCCTATGCTTATCTTCCTGTGTGTGTCTCTGGGTGTTGCCCATCATCCCCCTACCCGTCCATCCACCCACCTTTCCACCACATATATCCCAGCTGCCAGGCACTGTCTGGGTCCTACAAATAGCTCAGTAAATGAAACATAGTTCCTGCTCTTGCATCCTAGTAAAGGAAGGCCCACCAGCAAATACATGTATATTTCATTTAGCAGGTGGTGGTGTGTGTTACAAAAACCAATAAAACAGTAAAAGGATAGGAAGTGACCGAAGAGGTGCTGCCTTATTCAAGATAGTCAGGGAAGGCGTCTTTGATGAGCCACATCTCCACACAGTCCAGAACAGAGTGAGGGGGCCGGCCTTAGGCTGTTCGGAAAGGCACAACAGCATGTCCCGGGGTGAGCCAGGGGGCGGCCGAGGCCGGGCAGAGTGAGGAGTGGGGGGAGCAGCAGGCGGGGCGGACATCGGACCCGAGGGAGAGGCCTCTGGCTGACACCCTGGACCGAAGCAGAGGAGGTCCGGCCTGGAGGGAGCGTGGCGGGTGGCTCTACAGAAACCAGCCAGGAGGTAGCGTGCGTAGCGGTGGAAGTGGGCAGGGTGATGGGGGAGCCCCTGGAGTCTCTCCTGGGGCTTTGTGTTCTCAGCTCGGACGGAGACCTGCAGAGAGGGAGTGGGCAGCTGGGGAGAGGGCCAGGCATGAACTCACATCAGGGCGAGCGGGGTGGCTGGTAGGGAAAGGCAGGGCATTGCCAGGCAGCTCTGAGGGCCTGGGAGGCAGTACGGCCAGGTGTGCAAGGAGCCCCCTGCCTGAAGGGGCATCTCCCGCTGCACAGCCAGGCACGGGCAGGTGGACTGAGCCGGGCCTGCGGTGTCGCCAGGCGAGGGACACAGGTGAGGTACACATAGCTGGTGAGTGTCCGGGGTGGGCCACGGAGTTTCAGCTGGGTACAGAGGGCATGTGAGAGGATGGGGAAGAGGGCTCGGGGTGTGGGTCCTGCTGGAGTTGAAGAATTGGGGAGTTGGTGCTAAGGGGGCAGGCTGGAAAGGTGGAGTTGGTGGGGGTGACTGGGAGATGGGCTCTCGTGGTCATGAGGTCGGCAGGGACATCAGCCACAGTGGGATTACCACAGGGGGATGATCAGCTCTAGTGTTGGCCCCGGTTAGGCCTGCTCCCAGACAGACGTGACGGTAGGGCAGCAGAGGCGCTCCCTTTCTGTCCTGCTCACAGTGGAGTCAAGGCCATGGAAGCCTTGCAGACCCTGCCAGACCTACTCGGGTCACTCTCAACGTTCCTCCAAGGGCGCGCCTGCCCTGTGGTTCCCGTCAGTGCTCCCACCAGAGTGGTGTGAGTCTGGTGAGGGCAGCTCCCCGAGGGCACTCCGAGCTCCGGCCCCTCAGTTTATCCTGTAGCGTCAGTCACGATGCTGGGCTCAAAGGTGGTGGTTCCTAAATGTTGAACAACTGGTTGAATTTATCAGAATTGAGTGTTTAGCTTGGTTTGCTCTGCCCACCCCCTGTCCCGGTGTCCATCAGTAGTCCTTCCAAAAAAGAGGCATCTGTGCAGCTTTGCAGGGCAGGAGTGTGCAGGTCAGAGGACAGAGGGGCAGAAGCACGGGGCACGCTCTGGAGATGTGGTGGGCTGCGGGGTGAGGCCTGGGTGGGTGGGCCCAGAGAGCCTCGTGCTGGTTAAAGGTGGTGGTGGGTGGATTCTGTGGGTGTGAGGATAGGATCCTTCGGTCACTGCCCTTGGCCCGTTAGAGAGCTCTGTCTGCAAGGCTTGGAGTAGAAGCTGTGTGTCCTTCGCGTTCCTATATGGGAACTGTAACCTCTGCCTTCATTCACCTCCTATGTTTTGAGGTCAAGCCAGAGCCTGAGCAGAACAGTTTCCCTCCGTCAGGCCGTGGAGGGAGCTGCCCTGTGTCGGAATGGATGCTGTACCCAACACCCTGCCTGGGTTTGGGCTTGGTCTTTTGCTTATCTTCAACGTGTCTTTATTTGAAATTTAAAGTTGCCAGTACTACAAGTACTCACAAGATGTTTTGTAGCTCTTCCACTGCACAAGCTAGGTGTTCTCGTGGCCCTTCCACCCGCCACTGAGGTCCCCCACTGGCACGTGGCCAGAGACCAGGGCTGCACGCGCCTTCTGTCTGCTACTGCTCGTTGGGATGAAAGAAACACTGGAAGAAAATGATCGTTTGTTTGTATTTCAATAGGTTTTCTCAGCATCTCTCTGGGGTGGAATGTTGGTGCCTATTGGCGATAGACCATCAAGTATTGCTGATAGGTAAGTATTGATAAGTGAGTGGGCAGTTTGCATGTGTGCCTTTGGCTTGTTTTGGTTGGTTTCTTGTAAGATATCTTAGAGAAGTTTATTTAGGAGAGCAGCTGCTTCACATTTTACTTTAGTTTTTATGTTTAAGGTAATTTCAGAATACCTAGAACATCTCATACTTAGTATTTTTTGCATTTTTGTTGAGGGAGGGAATTAACTTTATTATATTAAAAGTTTTTTGAGTATGAACGAAGACACTTATACACGTTGCAGAAATACAAAAACACACGTGAAGTAGGCAGTGCTGCTCAGAGATAAGCAGTGTTCACTTCTGGGACTTTCCTTTTAGTTTATTTTTTGTGGATGTGTGTTTATATGTATGTGTGTGTACATACACATTCATATCTACATAGATTGTTGATAGGCTGTATTTTGGGTACAGTTTTGTGTCCTCCCTGCCTTTTAAAAAGTTAAACTTAGTAAAAAGAGTAAACCACCAAGTCATGAGAAATTTTCCATAAGCAGTATTTTAATATTTCATTATTTGCATATAAGTAACACCAAAGAATAAAACTTTGTAAATAAAATGAACTTTGGTTCCTTTTCTGAGGAGACATTCCTATATGTGAAATTATTGTCTTGAAAGAATATGGACATTTTTAAAACTCATAAAGAAGATTGCCGGAGCCTGCTTTTTAGAAAGCTTATAGCAGTTAAACTGTATGTACTTCTTGCTTTGAAATACTAATATTAGTTCTTGAGGGTAAGAAACTCTAACTGTTCATTAGTGAAGAGGTTGTTTTAGTTTAAACTGGTTCAGCCTTTTTAGGTGGCAGTTTGGAAGTATAAAAGTTTTAAATTTCTAAACCCTGGGACCTAACAGTTTCACCTCCATGAGTCTAATTTACAGAAATACATTTATAAGTGTACAGAGATTTATGTACAAGGATGTCCATTGTAGCATTGTTCATAATAGCAAAAATTCTAAAACCACTGGTAGGGAAATGACTGGATTCAAATAAAACCGTTCTAAAGAGACTAATTATTACAAAGAATGAGATAGATGTCCCTATGTTAAGTTTGCATATAAGCATGTTTCACTGATTGCTCCAATTATAGGCAGAGCTCCCGGGTGCATGTATGTGTTTGCATGTATAGCGCCAAGGATCTGGAAAGACTGCTGGCAGCCCGGGACAATAGTCAGCTCTGGAGATGGGGTTGCAGTGGGCACACGGAGGGGTAGGGGAGGGAGAATCTCTTCATTTTCTGTGCTTCCTGGATCATATTAATTCTTTGAAAACAATGGTGTGATTTATGATTTCTTAAAAATAAATGTAGTTTGCTGTTTGGCAGGAAGTCAGAGAAACAGTGCCCTGTCCCCTGTGTGCTGTTTCAACCCCGTGGGGACTCTTCGCAGTCAGATGTGACATCTGTAGGCCAGCAGGAGGCTGTGGGGGCATCGCCTGCCTGGTTGTAGCTTCTGTGGCTGATTTCCGTATAGGGAAGATGATTCACAGCTTCTCTTGTCGATATAATTTGTTACTTAGTAGTTACCGTGATCTGAAATAGAGTTCAAGTAAGTGGTTAGATTTTATAGAAAGTGGATGGGCTTTCTAAGTCATTCTTAATTCATGCTTTTCGTTTTATTCAGATATAATTTAAAAGAGTGTGATAACCCAGTTCCATAAGGAATACAAGAGGAAATCATTTTTTAAAATCATAACACTTTTCTAATTAAAATTCAGTGTAGAAAATACAAAAATATTTTAAATTAGAATAATTCTGTTTTGGTCTATTTGCTTCTAGTATTTTCCTCTTTTTATAAAATTGGGATCATACTATTACATAATTTGTATCCTGCTTTTTAAAAATTTGCATTCGGAGCTTGTAGGAGGCTATTTGGAAAAGGAGCTGCCTAATGAGTTCTTACAGACAGCAGATAAATCCTTTGTGATGGACGGTCCATCCCCTCCCTCTTCTAAAAGAGGGGTCTTCATTTGTGCCTTGTATCTCACCTGCATCCCCAGAAGTTTGACATGTTAGTTTAGATTTTAGATTTTTATGGAATTGGCTATGCTCCTGTGCCTCTCTTCTTGATCCCTAAACCTCCCAATCCTTTGCCCCGTGAGGTCACCAGTGGCCCAGTGCTGAATGTGAGCCTAACCTGTATGCTTTGTGTGCTTTCATTGTTATGTAGATTTTCACCCGTTGCCTCTCTGACATCTGCCATTCTTTCTAGGTTTTACCTCGGAGGACCAACAAGCGTGCGAGGGTTCAGCATGCACAGCGTTGGACCACAAAGTGAAGGTCTGTCATTCCCCACAGTACCACCCAATCGAAATTAAGGTCACACATCTCATTTTTTTAAACATGTAGTTGTTTGTGTACATCACCACAATGATAGATGTTTACATTTCACCACCATGCAATTAGCACCTTACACAGAATCTATCAGATAGCATGTACGGAAACGGAATTGTGAGGGAATTGTAGAAAATGAGAAAATATATCCAAAAAGTCCATGACAATGACCTGTAATCCCATTACCTGGCAGTCACACACGTGAGTGTTTTGTTGTTCAGACGTGCATATCTTTATGCTTGTGTTTTGTTTATATACTGTGTTTAAACCTATTTCTCTATCATTCCTCAAAAACAGTATATGTAAAGGATTTTTATAAGGATAAGTCTTTGATGGCCACTTATTTCATCTTAAGGACATAATTTTAAAAATTAAAAGACTATTTTTGAGAACAGTTTTAGGTTTAAAGAAAAATTGAGCAGAATTAGAGAGTTCCCTTGTATGTTCCCACAGCATCCTGCTGTCCTCTGTTATTAACATTTTGCATTAGTGTTGTACACTTGTTAACAATTGATGAGCCAATATTGATGTGTTATTACGAAATCCCACAGATCACATAGGCTTCACTGTATGTTGTATAGAACCATAGGTTTGAAAAATGCATGATGGTATGTACCCACAATTGTAGGATTATACAGAAGTTTTACCACCATAAATATCCAACCTGCTCCACCTACTCTTTCATCCCCTGCTCCCCATTCCCGGCAGCCACTGATCTGTCTTCATAGTTTTGCCTTTTCCAGAATGTCACAGAGATGGAATCCTATACAGTATATACCCTTTTCAGACTGGCCTCTTTGACCTAAGCACCATGCATTTAAAGTTCTTCCATGTCTCTTTATAGCTTGATTGCTCATACTTTTTATCACTTATAATATTCCATGTATGACTGTACCATGATTTGCTTCTCCCTTCACCTGAGAGACATCTTACTTGCAGTACGTCCCATTTTTGGCAATTATGAGTAAGGCTGTTACAAGCCTTCAGGTGCAGGTTTTTGTTTGGAAATAAGGCTTCAGCTCTTTGGGTAAATACCAAGTAGTGCAATTGCTGGATCGTAAGATAAAATGTTCAGCTTTGTTAAGAAATTGCCAGACTGTCTTCTAAAATGGCTGTACCATTTTGCATTCCAACAGCAGTGAATCGGGAGAAGAAAACTACCATTTTTAATGGCTGCATAGTTCATCTTATTGCCATACTATTATCTTTTAAAACCAAATCTCAAGTTTTGGACATTTAGACTATTTTCTCTTACAATTATAAAACAGTGTCAGTTAATAACATAGCAATTTTTGTGCTCATCTTTAAGTTTTATTATAAAGTTCTAGACATGGAATTGCAAGATCAGAGGATTATAGATATTTTTAAGGCTTTGTGTTGATCTAGAAAACTTGTCTCAATCATATTCTCTCTAGCAGTGTGTGAAAATTTGTTTCCTGGAACCCTCTTTAACACTTGACATTATATCCAAGGTAGCTCCACATATTAAAAACTTCAAAAATACCGTTTAAATGGATACATATTATTTCATTATAAAATATTCTTCCCTATTTTTCTTAACTTGACATCTTTGTTGCCATTTTATATTATTGTAAATAATGACTACCTTGTGCCTAAGTGTTTGTACAAGATATACATTCTTTTCACTTGCTTTTAATGCTTTAATAGTGTGTCCTTATTTTTTAGAAAAGTTACATAATTTATGGAGAGTTTTGTTCTTTATTATAAGCGAGGTTTATGTAGGGATTATGTGAAAATTGAGTAGTTTTCCACTTGCCTGAAAATTAAAACAATGATTTTCCATTTAATCACCTGTCAGATAGGCCATTGGTAAGATTCTACAGGCAGGAATATAAATTTCTATACCTTCATGAAAACAGTTTGGCAGCATGTATCGAGCCTATGATATATATGGGTACAAGGACTATTAATAACAGCTCCAAACTGAAAGTGGAAACCCAGATGCCTATCAACAATAAAATGGGCAAATAGTGGTGTCTTCACTCTGTGGAATATCATACAGCAATGGGGATGAACAAATTAAAGACTGGCTGAATGATGGCATGAGTGACCCTCAAACGTGCAAAAAAAAAGCCACACCCAGAGGATTGTACTGTATGAGTCCATCTGTGTAAGGTGTGGAGAAGGCTAGAGCGGTCCGTGCTGTTGGGTGGCAGGGAAGTGGCTGCCCTTGGTGCGGGCTGGGGGCGGTGCTCAGAAGAGAGAACACGGCCTTCCGTGGGACAGCGTGCATCTGTTCCTCAGCCGGGTGCTCACTGTGGAGGGGTGTTCCATACAGAGACTCACTGTGCTGGACGCATAGATGTGTGTACTTTTCTCTTTGCATATTATACTTCAAGACAGGGTTTTAAATGTGTCTGCAAGGAAATGTATCACAGGTAAATGTCCATTATTAAGAAATTAGACACCAGGGTGACAACAGATAAAGAATAACTAATTATAATATGGTGCACATATGTGATTATTCAGACATCAAAATCACATTTTCTAAGAATATAAAGTATTAGAGAAAAGTGCTTACAATATATTAAACGAAAGCAGCACTGAATAATGTATATATAAAATGACTCACATTTTATTTTCTTATTTAATTATTCATTATAATTCACTGGAGGAAAGACACCAGGAGGGTAGCTTGTTATCTCTGAATTGTAGACATTACAGAAGATTTTCCTTTTTTTTTTCCTACTTCCCCATATTTATCAGATTTTCTACAGTTTTTATGGTCAGAATAAAATACTTAAGAGACGGGCAGTTGCTGGGAAACAAAAGTAAACACGATTGACCTATTTTTCCGTTTGTTTCCTCTCGAACTTCACTATTAAAGGGATTGAGATGGTTGAGCCCTGAAGTGAATAAGCATTTCATACCCTGAGGTTAATCTGGGAGATAACCCATTTTTCTTTTTCATGGCCTGTCATTTTGTATTAATGGGTACTATGATACTTTACAAATAATATTTTGCAACAGAATCTAAACACCCTAGGGTTTTTTTATTTTTGCATTTTGTCACTTTACTGTTATGGCCATTTGTAGTTAAAATGGAGTAGTTAGCATTTTTAGAAAGAATGCATATGTATACTCTCAATCTATAGTCTTGAATTTTGGCAAAAATAACCATTGTCCAAAAAACCCCATGAGTCAGGAGCCTTTAAAAATGAGCCTCTCTCTGTAGACATTGAGCTGGGACTCTGTTTCCTTATACAGTGAGCAGTAGACATGTACATCCATTTTCAAAAACTGCAGAGACATATTCTGCATTTTGTCTCTGGTGTGGTCTTGAAATTTTTGTAAACTCATTTGCCAGGTGGAGGTGATCTGGTAATTTGTAGTTGTGGAAAAAGTGATTTCTGTAAATTTTACAGATACGGTAAATTTCTGATTTCAGCCCTTTCTAAACTACACAAACGTTTTTTTTTTTTTTTCTGTTAAAGCATATTACAAAATCAAAAGTAAGATTATTTACAATGAGGCCAACATTGGGTATTAGTGTTATACACCTTGCTTGTATAAGTTATGGGGTGTAAATGTGATTTTAAGTTTGTGAGACTCTGGTTTTGCACGCTTCCTTTATTAGGAGACTACCTGGGTGGAGAAGCGTACTGGGCCGGCGGACTGCACCTGTACACGCCATTACCTTTCCGGCCGGGCCAGGGTGGCTTTGGAGAACTTTTCAGAACACACTTTTTTCTCAATGCAGGAAACCTCTGCAACCTCAACTATGGTAAAAATTGGACTCTTTAGAAATAGCTAGGGTATACTGTTGACTTTGTGTTTAAAAGCACAGTAGCCAAGTAGGTGTCTATCTTTTTAGATAACATAGTCTTTCCATTGAAGGACTGTGCCTTACTAACAATCCCCATAACACCTGATACAGTGCCTGGAATAAGGTTGGTTGAATGAATGAAACATGCATGCAAAATTGTCATCAAATGCTGTCTTGCAAGGAAAGATCGATTCATTTACTTAAGCAAATATTTCTTGAGGACCTGCTCTGTGCCAGTCATCCTGGCCACAGAGCTGAGGGCGAATTGTCCCTTCCTGAAGGAGCTCAGGGCTGGGGGAGACCCACAGCAGCCTTCTCCAGCTTAGGGGGATGTGAAGAGGCATCTGGAATGCTTCATAGTGGACGAGGCCCTCAAACAGAAGCTGGGACTAGGGCTGCCTGGGCGGTCAGGTTGGGAATGCCATGCTCGGCGGAGGGAACAGAATGTGTCAGGGCCAGACAATTGAGAACGCTTGGCTGCTTCTGGGACAGTAAGTATGGTCCCAGGCCCTCTCTTCATGCCTGCTTCTCGAATATCCAGGCCTGGCCTTACCTACCAAAGGCCACACAGCAAGGGAGAGAGCCAGGGCTTGTCTGAGGCAGACTTGTGTGAGGGCCATACGCTGCTGGTCACACCTCCTTTCCTCTCTCCAGGGGAGGGCCCCAAAGCCCATATTCGTAAGCTGGCCGAGTGCATCCGCTGGTCTTACGGTGCCGGGATCGTCCTCCGGCTTGGCAACATCGCACGGCTGGAACTTAATTACTGCGTGCCCATGGGTGTACAGACAGGTGACAGGTAGGTACTAGGAGCTCTTCTCCACAGTTGCACTGCACTTTGTAGAACTTCTGTTTGGACATAGTCATTTCATCAGTGGCCTCCAAGAGTGAAGATAGAAAGAAATTGAATAGCAAAAGAATGAAAACACATGTATTTTTCTACACTGAGTTTTCTCCACCTAGTTTGGAGGAAAAATGTGTGTTTCCGTCCCCTACCTCACACTGTTGGCACGTCCTGTTGCCAAGTATTGGGTGCTCCTCCACAGGCCTGGCTGGAGGGATTGACGAGGCATTGTTGATCATGCCTCTGAAAATTCAATGAGGTCTTTCCGGCAGGTGACTTTGCAGGCCAGGAGCTCTAGAGGTTGGAGTGGGCAAGTCTTTGCTCCTGGCTGCAGAGGCTGGTTCCCCAGAGCTCTCCTGTGAAGGCCAAGGGACCTGCTATCTTGGCCTTTTCCACTAAATAGTAAAGCTTGCCAAGTATTACATGAATGGAGATGGTATAAGGCCATTTGCTGTTACAGAAATTAACTCTGTTCTCATATTGTTTGGTATACATGTATAAATTTTAGGAGATCCAGAACTGCTGTCGTCATAGTATGAACTAGTCAGCTCGGGCTACTATAAAAAAATACAGACTTCTTTGTCTCTTGGTTCCAGAGGCTGAAAAGTGCAAGATCCAGGTTCTAACTGATTCTGTTCCTGGTGAGAGCAGCCCAACACCACCTTTCTGTGTCCTCATATGGGGGAGAGAGAGCAAGCAGGGTCTCTCTGGTGCCTTTTCTTGCAGGGGCACCAGTCCCACCACAGGGGCCCCACGTTCATGACCTCATCTACTCCGACTGCCTCCCAGAGGGCCCATCTCCCAGTACCATCACACGGGGGGCTAGGGCTTTAACATACAAATTCTGGAGGAACACAGACACTCCCCCATAACACAGTGTTTATATATTGTCTCTTTACTTTCATGCTTATATATTCAGCACTCGAGGCTCTATTTTTCTCTTCAGAAATCTTTCTACACTTAGTGGCCACCAAATGGTGGTGCTAAGTCGTGGCCAGTTTCCAGCATGAAGCTGTAGTTTGTCCTAGTTTAAGGACAAGCGCTGCCCTCCCTGCTTTTCAGTGTAGTGGGTGTGCTTTCTGAAGGGCAGCCACGTGAGCAGGCTTAGGGAGCACGGTGCTGAGGTGGGGCCAGCTGCCACCCGGGCCCTCTCGTGCTTGGCTTGGTGGCCTCTGCTCTTCTTCCCTCCCATGAAGGCTGCTCCTGGCTGCCCCTCCTCCCAGCGCCCTCACCACAGCAGCCGCTCTGATGACTTCATCACCTCCGCCCTTGCCTGTTTTCCGCTCAGAGCCAGAGCTGGGAAGGGTTGGGCGCACAGGCTGAGTGTGTGCTAGGGCCCGGCTGCCCAGGCTTGGAGTCCAGCCTGGCTGCTCTGTGGCTGTGTGACCCAGTATGAGTTACTTAACCTCTCTGGGTCTCCACTTTCAAGTCCAGAATGTGGGTGCTAAATGGTAGCAGCTGGCTGAGGTCTAAGGGGATTAATGTGCTGGAGGCAGTGAGAGCATGTCTTGGCAGTGGTTGTTGGGTGGCTTTCCTGTGGTTGCTGCTGGCATCTGCACTGCGGCCCCTTCGCGGAGAGAGCAGTGCCCCTGAGGAGACTGTCTCCTTGCTCTGCTTTGTCACTGTGGGGCGCCGCTTGGCCGACTGGGTGTGTGACATGCCATAGGTGGGATGTACTGTCCTGATCTCAAGAGATAGTGAAATGTGAGAAAATGGGCATTTTCTTCCTAGAGCAAGATCTGTGCATTAGATAACTTCTTAACAAACATTCCCCAAACCTTTAGTCTTGGTTAAATAAGGCTAGTTTGCAGGTTGCTTTCTGCAAAGCCTGTTGCCCCCAGAGGCTCTCCGGCCTAACAAGCAGGTGCTAATTGAATCCCTGCAAGAGCAGCGCAGGTTCGGGTGACAAGCCTGGGAGGAAGTCAGCTGTAGGTGGCAAAGCCACCAAGCCTGCGCTTCTCAGATTGCAAAGTGCCTCTGAGCCCCGGGACCTGGGTCAGGCAGGTGCCCCTTGGGTCTGGGCGGGGCCACAATGCTGCGTGTCTGATGCGCTCCCCTGGGGAGGCCGACGCTTGTGGACCAGCCAGCTTGGGCCGTCGGGAGGGTCTGACCACTCCATGTCTCCTCTGAGACTCAGAGCAGGTATGATGTTTGGGGACAGAAGGCAATCATTTAGCTTGTGTGAGATGCCAGGCAAAGCACTGGATTTTATTGCATAAGCCTCGCAGCTGCGCCCTGAGGTGGAGGGTGGCACTCCCTGCGCCGGATGAGGACACTGGTCAGCAGCAGAGCCAGGCCTGGCCAGGCCAGAGCTTGTGCTTCTTCCTCAGCACCCAAAACTAGCAAACCAGGGCACCCCCACCTGCACCTCCACCCTCTGAGGGCCTGGATGTGGAGACCGTTGCTCCTCTATCCCCACGTGGGGTTTTCTGCACCTCAAGTATAAAGTCATCTCTCTTCCTGGCTTATCTCCTTGGTGGATCTTTCTATTCAGACTAATTCTGCACACGCTTCCTTGTCTCAGCACATAGGCCGTTTCCATGACGATCATTCGGTGTATATTAACTGTGTTTATATAGTGTCAGTCCTAATTATGCAAGTAAATATCTTATAAATACCTTGTCTTACAAGGAAACCCAGAAGTGTGTGTGGGTTTTCAGCCATAGCTTGTTGTCCATTTCACTGTGGTGACAGATCAAATGCTGCCCTCGCGCTGCCTCTGAGCTCGTAGCCGCTGCGCTGTCACTCCCTGGTTACGTGACTTGGGGCACCGGCAGCAGCTCTGGGCCTCCCGTCCCCCTGTCCTCCAGGGCCCGTGCTGGGCGAGGCCAGTCTCGTGTGGCTGCAGTGCTGGGCGAGGCCACCGGGTGTCGCTGTGGTCCGAGGGTTAGCACCGCCGCCCCCGCAGCCCTGTTGCGTTTATCTTTCCTCAAGGTCTGCAGAGGACGCTTATGTTCACCTGCCAGCGGAGCCTCTCTCGGGTTAAATTTGAAGGATGTCTTTCAGAGATTCATTTCAAATGTGGTTTCTTCTGGAAGAAGAAGACTGCCTTTCGCATGCTTTTTAAAGACCAGACCGTAAGGAAGCTCCTCTGACCCTGGCTGCTGCCCTAGGGTGTGGGACTCACCTTTACTCAGTGTGGCTTTGTTTGAAGCTTCATCGTCAGAATTGGAATTTTATGAAGTTGAGCAATGTTGCTAGAATTTGATCTTCATTTCTAAAATCAGGCAACTAACAGGCTGGAGAATTATGTGTGTGCAAATCATCCACAGATCCTGTCCTCCACCCCAGTTAATACAGGCACTCTTAGGATTTCAGATCTTTACAAAAATGGAAACATTTTTGAAATGTTTGCTAGGTTTTATTCCAGAGCTGACTTCTGGCACAGCGTTCTGTCCCTCCGAGCCCTACTGAGCGCATCCCTGGAGAGCCAGCGATGGATGAGGCGGGCCGGCTAGGGAGGGGGGGTACCTGAGCTCAAGCTCCGGGAAGGACAGCTGGAGACTTCCGGGGAGCGCAGGCCAGGCCACAGGACAGCTGGGGCCGCGTGCGGCGGGGCGGAGCGGCTGGGCGCCCCCGCGCACTTTCCCAGGCGTGGAGGGACCTGTGGGGAGGCGCTCGGCCGCCGGCTGGAGCGCCTGCGCCCTGCTCCTCCTGTCTCCCGCCTGTTCCTGCTTTCCAGCCGTCTGGCCGTTTCCCTTCAGGCACAGGCCAGGGTGTTTGAGTCGGGGCCCTTCCCTGCTCGTTCGCTGCTGGATTCCCTGGGCAGGGCCAACACCTGGTGTTCTGGGTGATCACGGGGTGGGGGGTGGGGCATGTTGAAGACACATTGTTCCTGACCTTGGGGGACCATGGGAGGGGCCCTGAGGGCTTAGCGGGGGGGGGGGGGGTGCCTGTCTCCCGATGTGACCCCCATGGCAGCCCGGGTGGTGGTGCTGAGTGGGAGGCAGGCGGAGTATGGGCAGGGGGGTGACTAAGGGTGGGCTGGAGGCACGCAGCCAGGCCTGGCCCATGACTGCATCAGTAAGAGGGGGTTTGGGGAGATACAGGGGACCCTTTGTGAGGTGCTACTGGGTTGAGTCACACGAACATGGACACAGACAACAGAAAGATGGACATCGTGGTGAGGCTGTCCCAGAGGCGCCTGGCATTGCCTGCATAACTGCAGTGCTGTTCTGAGTGTGTGTAGTGGGCATTTTTCTGTGACATGTTTATATGTGAACATAAATCTGTGCTTGTGAAGTTGTTTAATCTGTTCATAGTTCCAGTAAACGAGCCTTCATTGGAATGCCTGCTTGTTGCTGAATTATGTAAGCCAAGGGCTTAACTTATTTTTTATCTTGTAGTTATTTTCAGGCATTTTTCTAATAGTGAACATAGGCATAGGCCACTTTTACAGACCTGATTGTATTAAGTATAAAGACAGATCATTTAGTTCCGAACAGAATTAAGTTACTCAGATGCAGTCACGGTGTCGAGCGCAGACATTTGCCTTTTAGGGGCACTGGTGCAGCCTAGGTCACACTGGGACAGCCGCCGTCCCTGCCGGGAGGTGGCAACAAGCAACCTGGACCCTGCAGAAGCTTGGCGGCAGTAGTAACTATTGTCTGTCCTGATCTCTTGGTAGGTCAGATGGCGTGTTCCCTCCTCAGAGGCTGAAGTAAAAAAGCTTTCTGCCCATTTCCCTGCTCAAAAGTCCTGAGATGGGATGAGGGCACAGGTGTTACAATAGAAACAGCAACTTCCCTCTGAATGAAGGAGCCATTCAGATCGCCGGTTTTTCTAGAATTGTCCACAGTGCAAACATACGTTTCACAAATGCACTGTCAGCCTCTACCTGGGATTCAGAGTGTCGGTTTCCCTTGGGTGTATGCCTCTCGGCATTTAGGCCCCTGGGTTAGGCCCCTTTGTCCCTGTGCAGCACTGGTCCTGCCCCTGAGCACGCGCAGGCCAGCATGGGAGCCCACCCTCCACACCACGTCCTCAGCCTGGCTGTGCACCAGCCTCACGGTGGGCTCTCAGGAACATAGGTACTGGGCTGCGGCCAGGGCACCTGTTCCTGGAAACAGGGAGCCCCGCAGCCCCGTGTCCTCTGTGGTGGCCGAGGCAGCAGGGCCTGGGGGGGCTCCTGCACCTGGGTCCAGGGTCTGCCCTGCTCGTGCTGCTGTGTGACCAGCACGTCGCTGCTCATCCTACTTGCTCATCCGAAAATGGGCTCTGTGGTCTGCTGGCAGGCTGGAATAAACCTGCGGAGCATCAGCTTGTAGCAGGTGCTGTGACCAGTGTGACCTCCACACATCCTTCCTTTCCTGCATCAGGAGCAGGCTCCGAGAAGTGCTCGGGGTGAAGTGCTGCGGTGCTGCCGGGCTGCTGTCGCCATAAGCCTCTGGCACCTGCCTTTCTAGGGTGTGGGGGGGCCCCACGTCCTGTCTGCCCCGTGCTCTCTCCGTCTTCCCCCTGTCCCTTCCTGCCCTCCCCATCCTCCCTATGCTCCCTGTGGCCTGTGCTTTGCCAGGGGCCCTGCCACAGCCTTTCCCTTGCTTCCAGCCAGGACATATCTGTTGTCACTGCTCTGCACAGAAGGCACCTCATAACTTTCCCTTGCCTGGTAGCCTTAGAAATAAACACAAAGTTTCTTTTCCCCTAAGGTTTTAGTCATAAATACTTTCCTCCTAGGTCCTTCTTTCTCTTTCTGCCGCTTAGGTCAGGATTGGGGGAACATGAGGGAGGTGAGAAGGGGGTGATGAGGGTGTTTATGTCCCCACCTCTCTCCTTTCTTCCGTTCTCCAAAGGCTGGTCTTAGGCAGCAAAGGCGACGCAGCAGGGACTGGCAGGTGAGGTCAGCCTGGAGGGAGGGGAGCAGGGCCTCTGGGACAGCAGGGCAGCGAGGCTGCACCTCACCAGGGCTGAGTCCGCAGAGGGCTCCTGCTGGTGCCCGGCACTGCCTGTGCGTGGAGCCTGCATAGGGAACTGTGACTGGCAGCAGGCAGAGCAGACCTCGGTGTTGATTTTCTGCTCTTTTCGTTTTTAGGATATGTGATGGTGTCCAGTTTGGAGCCGGGATAAGGTTCCTGTAGCTGACGCAGGGGCCTCCAGCCCCTCCCGGAGCAGCTCTGGGACGTGGAAAGCAGTGAGTCACTCAGGCCCACACACTTTCTCTCTGAATAAACACATTGGAGTGATTTTTTGACTGTAGCCCTTGTGGGGAACCATGTCAATAAATTTTGAAGGCAAATACTCAGTCACTTCGTGGATATGATTTGCTCTCCCCAGACGGTGTGTCCCACGCTGGCTTTTCCTGAGGACCCCACGTAGGGGGATGAGACAGTGAAAGTTGCCGTGTGTCCTTTCACGTGCTGCTCAGACAGAAGGTCCCGTCAGACAGTCTCCGAATTCCTTTTCATCCCGGAGCCCTGGCTGGCGGGCCTGTGGTTCCCGCGCACCAGAAGTGTTCAGCCAATCCCCGTGGCTGCGTGTAGAGGGTGTGTTCAGTTGGCTTGATGTGCCGGTTGCCAAGGGGAGGCCACATTCTCAGGCGCTGCAGCCATGGTGCTGGCTGTTTGCATCATTTAGCGTGTGGACGTGGCGTGGAAGGACTGCGGGTGAGGTGAGGGACACGGAGGCAGAGGATGGTGTGCTCGAGAGTAATGGCAGTTCAGTGTAGGATGAAGTGCTCATTTCCCTGTCACACAACCCAGTGGCTAAACACAGAGCAGTCATCCTGCAGTCTGCAGGTCCCGAGTCCAAAATGGGCTTTCCCGGCTGACATCAAAGGGGCAGCAGGGCTGTGCCCTTCCAGAGGCTCTGCGCGGACCCCGGCCCCTCCCCTGCCGTGGCTCCCAGTGGCGCCCACTGCTTGGCTGGTGGCCCCTTCCTGTATTTTCACGGCGGGCAGCCTGGCATCAGCTGGTCTTTCCCTGACTGGCCTCTGGTGCTTTTACAGACCTTGGAGACTGCAGTGGGCCCAGTGGGACAGCCCAGGCCACTCCCCAGACTTTAAAGTCAGCTGATTAGCAACCCCAAGGCTGTCTGTAACGTTAATTCGCCTGCCCTGTCACACGGCACATCCCCAGGAGTTAGAGTGCACATCTTAAGGGGCCATTCCTCTGCCTGGTGCACCCAGCATCTCACAGTCATATTTTTGGACTCTACTTAGTCAGTCACATGTGAGAAAATTTTTTAAAGAAAAGGTAGTCCTCCTTTGAATTCTTCAAAACTGACGCCATGTAAGTGTCCAGCGTCACGGAGGAAGCCCCAGCGGCCTTGGCCAGCTTGCTGTTACTCTTGCGTCTTCTCTCTCCAAGCCGAACTGAGTCCCCGTCGCTCCCAGTCCTCCCCGTAACCAGCGGCCTAAGTCTCCATAGGGGAGCCGGGCTTTTCAGGGGCGGCTGGAGTCTGCAGACCTGCACTGCCCCAAGGCCGAGCTCAGGCCCCAGGACTCCACCCACAGTGCCTGCATGGACCCCGGGGATTTTGCAAGAACATCTAAGTGCAGTTTAACTTTCATAATATAAGGGACATGGGAAAATATACTTATTTCCCCCGAATTGTTCTATAGTTTCACATAATATGCCTTTGGCAAATTAAGAAACCCATGTTAGAACACTGTCATGTTCAGATTGTAAATTAAGAACAGGAAAACCTGAATAATTCTAACTCTAACACTGTGCCTTTGAGAATTCATCTACTACGTCAGTGGAGAACCCGAAGAAGAAGCCATCTCTGAAGAGGTACACGTTTAGTCAAGCGAGGCCTGGTCACCCTGGGTCACCCCGGGTCGTTGGCACCAGCTCCTTAATTAAAGCACTCCAGGCCCAGCTGTCTCCGTGTGGGCGAGGCTGGGCTCATCTGTAAGCACGCTCCCGAGGCCCTCCTTCACAAGGGGAGAGGAGACAGCGGAGCGCTGGGGAGAGCTAGAGTTCTGTCTGTCCCCTGTGGTGACAGGTGATGGCCTGGAGGGCGTCAGGACGGCCTTCCACAGAGAGACCGGGGTTCTGGCAGGTTTTGTTGTGGGAGGTAATTTTTCATCACTCCTCTTGAGGGCATCAGGTGTGACAGAATGGAACCAGGAGAGCGGAACCCGTCCCTCCACAGGTTTCGTGTTCCCCCGCCTCAATCTCGGCATCTTGATCTTATTCCGTTTTCTCCAACACCTGAATATTTGGCCTGAATAGCTTGGCATTTGTTTGATTCACCTTTTGTTCCGCTCTGCATGGGTCAGGCCACAGCCAGCTTTGTTCTGATGGAGAATGTGGCCATGTCCCTTGCTGGAAACTGCTGGGTCAATCTTCCATTTGTAACAAGGAGACTAACTTTAGTGAACCTGATTTTCACAGAAGAAAAACCCACTGAGATAGTTTGCATCTTTGTTCTCGTGAACTTGCAGTCTCTGTGCACAAACTCAGTGACCCATTACACACAGTGTCATCAGCAGTGTGCCAGGAGCAGTGCCACAAGCCACTTGTTTCTCCATCTGCAAGTCTTATGATCCCGCGAGGGACCAGGCTGTCCTACCAGATGCGACCGTTGCTGGCCCCTGCGGGGCAGGTGTGCCACCGGCAGCCAGGCCACATTCCCCATTGGTGGTTCCCGCAAAGGCCCTTCACTTTGACAGCCTCCTCATACCCTGCAGCTCCTTAGGCTAAGAATTCCCTCTGAGTCGTGAATCTTCTCTCTCTTTTTTTTTTTTAAAGACTAGATAAACTTACCTTTAGGATAATTAGATGCACTCAAACGCACTGTATGTTTAAAGATCACCAAAGAGGAGAGGATTCCTTAATCTAGACAAAAACCGGAGAACCGTGCTTTAAATGAAATGTTTAAAGTCAGGCAGTTGTATTCAAAATGCAAATTCCAGCTTTTCTTAAAAATTGGGTCTGACCACAGGAGGTCTTCGTTTCTGCAGGCAGCAGAGAGCTGGAGGCGAGGTTCCTTTTGCGTGAGGCTGCACCCCGGGGCTCGCAGGGCCCTCTCTGCCGTCCCTGTAGCCCGCTCATCTGTTGTCCTGCCTTTGGCCCGTCAGAAGGGGAAGCATCTGAACCCGCCCAGCGGGAGGCTCCTTTTGGGGGAGCAGCTGTCAGAAAGTGGATGAACAGTGAGCCCTGGGTCAGGAGCTTGGCTGTAGTCCTGGGGGCTGTTTACTCCTCTGGGCCTCAGTTTGTCTTCTGGCAAAGTTGAGGCTTGGGTTTAGCACCTTTTAGTCATGAATCCCACAGTCCTAGCAGACCCCACCTGTGGGGCCTCTGAGGCTTTCAGTCCTCAACGCAAATGCCAGCTGACGTGTAACACCACAGATTACTCTGTTTTTTGAACATGAGATAAAGGAGTGAACAGCAGGTACATTTTTTGTGATTCAGGCTGGACTCAGACCCCAGCCCTGTCACTAGCTAGACAGCATTTCTGAGTCAGTCATAGCGCTCTCCCAGAAATTTGCTCTCCAGCCAAAATACCAATGTAGCTGATGATCACAGCATAACTGTTTACCAGAGAGCTTTTTATAGTTTGTTTAGTGCATCCACATTTGAGCCCCAGGAGCAATAACTACATATGTATTTTTTTGGTTCCACTTTTTATCTTTTCACTGGTTTTACCAGATGATTGCAACAGCAGCTCTCATACTTTTTGGTCTTGGGACCCCTTCACACTATCGGAAGTTAGGGAGGACCTCCAAGAGCTTTTGTTTATATGGGCTCATACTGATCCTTACCATATTGGAAAGTAAAACTGAGACTCTCAAAACATACTAATTCATTTAAAAATAAACCCATTACGTTCTAAGACAAATAATGCTTTATGAAAAATGTATTTAAAAAAATGAGTGCACACAGTAGTGTACAGTTTTGCAGATCTCTTTAATACCTGTCTTCAGAAACAGATTCTCACATCTCCTTTCAATTTGCTGCAACAAGTTGTTTGAAGAAAATCCATCTTTACCTAGAAGTGCATTCAGAAATGCATTCTAGTAGCCTTTTCAGATGACTGGATGTTCTTTGATACTTCCTCAAAGCTCAGGAAGTGACAATTTTTTAAAGGTCAGTTGCAATTTGGAATCAAACCATATCAGTGACTTTTTCAGTCAGTTACATTAAATCCCCTCCCGCATCTGGCACTGTGACTGGATCTTTTACCCAGGCGTGATTTTGTAACGTGATGCATTGGTCATTTGGGACGTACTGATTCACCATGTTATACAAATCTTCCACACATGGACACATGTCATGATGCAGAAGAAAAGGAACATATTATGTTCATCACAGTCTCATCAGAAAAAATCTAAAATGCCACCAAGCTCGTGGTGGATTCAAGTTTCCCCAAATCCAGGTTTTCCCACGGAAGCTCACATTTTGTCAATGGCAGTGAACACTGTCAGTTGCTTCCCTTGAAGCTCACTTCCCTCATTATTGAGGGACTGAGACCCGAGTCCAGATAACTGAGTCTCCAATGAGTCGTTCAATGAAAAGAGCGGCTGGTTTTGCTCAGAACCCAACCTCACAGTGCTCTTCCTGGAGACGGAGCACAGAAGTGTGCTCCGCTTGGGTCCCACGTTATCACACAAAGTTAAAAGGGCTGCACGTGTGTGGAATTGCTTGGACGCTCCTGGGTGAGCCAGCGTGCGCAGGTGCCCATGCTGTTACCACGTCTGGGGGACACATGTCCCCACAGTGAACTGAGTCACTGAGTGGCGTCTCAGGGTTCGTACGGAAATTGTTTTGACCTCACAGATCCCCTGAGGGTCTTGTGCCCATGGACCACATGCTGAGAACCTCTGATCTGTCGCCAGCCACAGCACGAGACACCAGGCTGGGGTTCCTCCTCGGGTCGTGCTTGCAGATCTGTGCCGGAGTGACGGTGAGGGTGCCATTGACGTGAAAGGCTTGCCACGGACTTGGAGGAGGAGGGACTCCTTTGCTGAGGGACAAGCTGGGAATAAAAACCCTCCTGTGTTGTCATATGTAAATCGTATTCACCTCCCTGCCCTCACATTCCTCATCTGTGAAATGGGGCTAGTGTAACCCTTGTGTGTAGTAGGGAATGTATGTAAAAGGCTTGGCATCCAGTAGGGGCCCGAGAACAATGGCCTAGTCAGGGCAGAGCGGGTTTGGGTGGGGGCTGGGGTATGGGGAGGCAGGTGGGCGCTCTCTCAGCTTGTCCGTACAACCTGGGGGCAGGGTCAGCAGGGGAGCAGTTAGTCTTCCTGCTTGCTGTCACCCCGAAGTGCTGTAAAGTGAAAAGATAGGTCATGCATTTGTGACGAAATCAGCATGTTCCACATTTGCACTTCAGATTTCAGTCTGAGAAGTGAGCCGTGGGAGGCTGTCTTAACACTGCTTTACAGGAGTCAAACTAGAGTCTGGATTTTAGAAACAACCAACACCGTACTGAGTGGGGCTGGCAGTCCTCCTGGACATCTTGTCCCCGTGCCTGAGCTGTGACTTTCTATGTGGCATTTTCCTGACAAGTAAATTACTGGATTCCTTTACCAAATCATTAGATAAGTTTTAAGAACAAAGAATGTTCATCCAAAAGGAGATTCAGCTTTATCTTGCTAGGGAAATAAATAGTAATCATTTTTGAAAAGAAAGCACATACTGTAAATTTAGATCAACTGAAAATTACAGCCTCTCTCCCACCCTTTTTTGTCCCCCTTTCAATCAGTCAGTTTCTAATGGAGGAAACATTTCCTACATTTATCACTGGATACATGTGCCGGTCAAATTAAAATACTCTGACTTCACATGGTTGAGATAATAGCAAGCCTGAGACCATCCATCACTGTGAAATAGAAGGTGACCTCCCTATATTGAGTCAGAGACCCAGATACAATGGCTTCGATCTTATTATCATACCCAGAAATTACTGCTCATCTAAATGTAATTTCCCTGAAATACTAAGCAGGCAGAGCTACTACTAGAAATACTAGAATGTAAAGAGACTGTGGTCTGGCCTTGACATTGAACATGAAGGGATGAAAATGGACATGCTGTCCTCACAAGAGGAGGTGTTGAAGTCAAATGGGATAGAATTTCCTGAGATGTTATGTAGCTGGTAAAGGTTAAATGTGACTCACCACCAAGCTTTAATCCAAAGATGTGTACTACTTGGAGCAGCCACACCAGGAACTACCTCGAATCTTCTCTTTCCACCCCCACCACCTCAGCCCTGCACCAGGGCCTCCTCCTGGCCCAGGCAAGGGAACAGGAACCTGTCCCAGAGTGGGAAGAGCATGTGCGTAGGAGTCAGAGCCAGCCTGAATTCTCAGTTCCTTTGTTCATTTATTCATTCAACACATGTCCCAGGGCTGGACTAGGTGCAGGGTGCAGTGATGTGCTGCTACCTCTTAATTTCAGGGTGGAGTCCGGCCTCTTTATTTTCTCCCAAAGCCCCATCAGCATCTAGTGTCTGCTCTATCCTTTATCCCCTGCCTCACCCCAGATGGCCCCCTCCCTCCATCATTACAGGTGACCTTGAGCTGCTGGCTGCGGGGCCCTGCTTCTGCTCCACCCCTCCTTCAGCGCCAGCTAGCTCCCCTCAGCCCAGGGGTCAGCTGTGCGGGGAAGCCTGGGGTGGCTGGGCTGGCTCTCAGGCATCCAACCAGGTGTTGGGGGAATACGTTCAGTCTATGGTGTCAGAAAAGGCCTCTCTGAAGAAGGAACACTTAAGCTGAGACCAGAAGAGTAAGGAGTAAACCAGCAGGTAAGGAGGTGAAAAAAACAGCATTCTAAGAAGAGAGCACAGTAGATAGGAAGCTTCAGATGGAAAGTGGCTGGGCTTTTCCTAGGAAATGCAGGGTCAGAGTTCACCATAGAAAAGTCAGTAGTAGGTATATAAAAGGAGATCTGTTTTAAGGAATTGGCTCACTTGATTCTGGAGGCTTAGAAGTCTCGCAGTCGGCCGTCTGCAAGTTAGAGACTCAGGAAAGCTGCTGATGTCATTCAGTCCCAGGTCAAAGGCCTGAGAAGCAGGGGAGCCGATGGCGTACATCCCAGATGGAGCGCAGGAAAGGAGACGGGATGTCCCAGCCGGGCGGTGAGGCGGGAGAAGGAGTGAATACCTCTTCCTTCCTCCGTCTTGTGTTCTGTGTGCTCTGTGCCTGCCCGCACTGGAGTCTGTTGCTCTGTCCCTCTGTATATATACACATATGCCCCCCGCACACATCTCCTATTGGTTCTGTTTCTCTGGAATCCCCTACTGATAACATGGTCCTTTCCAGCCCTTGGGGTCTGGAAAGGGGCTTATCTCTTTGCCTGTCATTCTCTTGTCAGAAAATAAGTAAATAAGTTCCACCTCTTCTTGGCTTGAGTAACCTCCCCCCACCCTGCACACACACAAAAAACTAGATGATTGCCACGGTCAGAGATCAAGTGCCAAGTGGCAGAGTCAAAGCCACAGAAAAGGAAAATTGCATCCAGTGCCTTGAATGCCCCCTGCCAGCCACAGGTGCCCAGGACAAACAAGCAGACAAGTTTGCTGCATGAAGTCACCGCGTGACCCAGTCTGAGCCCGCACTCAACAGCTCTTCTGGAATACGCCCCCCCACCCGTGTCCCCTGCCTGAGCTCACCCTGCTCCTGTCTAATAAGCCAGAACTAGCACAAAGGTTAACCCGTACAACAGATTTTTAAGGAAAATTAGGAGCCATCGGTCCCAAAGGAATCTAAGAATTGAAGATTAGATTTAAAAGGTTCTTGGGAGGAAGATGCTGCCTACTCAGACTCCCCCAACTGACCTCCTTGTGAGCTTTAAAAACTCAGAAAATGTTTATTTTGCATTAAAGGTGGAAAAAAATACAATAGCTCTTTAAAAGTCAATGATATTTTTTAAACTTTACATTTTATAGTTTTAGGTTTACAGAAAATCATTTAAAGTAGTGCAGAGAGTTCCTATAGACCCACGGCCAGTTTCTCCTATTACTAACATCTCACATTAACCTGGGTATGTTTGTTACAATTAATGGGCCAATACTAACACATTATTGCTAACTGATGTCTGTATGTCAGTCACATGCCCTTAGTTTTGCCTGATGGCCTTTCCCTGTCCCAGGGCCCCATCCAGGATCCCATGTTACACTGAGTGTTTTTAGGCTCCTGGAGTGACAGCTTCTCAGCCTTTTCTTGTTTTTGTGACCTTGACAGTTCTGCGGGGTGTCCCTCAAAGGGAGTTCATCTGGAGCTTTCCTCTTGAAAACATGACAAAGTTTGGAGTTACGGGTTTGGGGAGGAAGGCCACAGAGGTAAAGTGCATTCTCATCACGTGGTCTCAGGGCCACAGGCAGCTTGACCTCTCACTGTTGATGTTGACCTTGATCACCTGTGCTTTTCAGGTGAGTTTCATAAAAAAAAAAAAAGTTTTAAAAGGAAAAGTTGGGTGACATAGAGAAGGTGTGTATTCTTTCGTGATTTAAGTCTCACCCAGTCTTGATGTTTATCCTGCGAGGTGCACGTGAACATCTGGAGCTTGCGTTCTTCACGGACGAAGTGGAAACGCAAAGAGAGTGTGGAAAACCAGTGGGGTCTGTTTGAAGGGCACCGCTGAGAGGATCGGTGGGCACTGGGAATGAAAGTGGCCCTCTCATCGGCTTGCCCCCAGGTCTGACAGCTCCCAAATCGGGCTGGTGCTTGTCAGAGCTTGGATGATTCTGGAAGCCCACAGTGATGAGAGCTGAAGTCAGTCTCTTGCAAATTCCCGACTGCTTTGTGGGGAAATGAATAACGTATCTCTGAGATTAATAAGGTACAACTAGACACACAGACAAAAGACTCCGGGATAGAGAATAAGTTCTATATAGGTGCCCAAGTGTACAATCCATGAATGTAAACCTCTTCTAGCAGCCATAATCTCCAAGGGATCTGGAGATCTGCTCTAGAGTTTAAACTTCTTAAAAAACACTCTCTCAAATATGCTGGGTTAACATTTCCAAGTAACAGGTAGCAGAATGGAAGAAAGATCATTAAAAAATGCTTCTGTTTCTCCAAAGAGAATGACTGTTCTTATATTAAAATCTGCAGTAGGGGTCAAAATTTTGATTGTTAAAAGGGAAAAATTTTCCAGGAAATACTCTTTTGTTGATTTTTTTAAACCATAAAAATATAAAAGCTATCCTTAGCTCTCAGGCCCTACAACACAGGCAGCAGACTGGATTTGGCCTGTGGGTGGTTTGCTGAGCTCTGAGGCTAGTCCTGGACTGGAGACAGAAATGTGGGAATGGTCGGCACCAGTGTGGTGTTTAATCCACATACCTATTTACTTATGACAAACTACCATTCTTCCGTGTGCGTGTGTGTGTGTGTGTGTGTGAGATCTTCTGTCCCTGAGAATGTAAGCTCCATGGCACTTGATGTGTTTGTTGAATGAATAAATGAATGAATAAGTAAATGAGGCCAACAGTTGTTACCCAGTGTGATTACTGCTGTACCAGAAGCATGTCCAGGGAATGGAGAGATGCCAAGGAGGAAATGGCCAGGTGGCCCTAGGAGGGAACTAGGTCAGAGACATGACCTGGAGCGGGGTCCCCAGGACAAGAGGGTGCCTACCAGCCAGGTAAGGAGAAAAGAGGGTAACTATGTGGACAAAGCCCTGGGCGGGGGGCGCAGGGGTTGCAGATGGCTTGTTGGGGACAGCTGTGAATTGGTGTCACAGGAGACTGGAGAGGAAGTCGGAGAGTTTTTGAAGAATTTGAAAGCGACCAGGGAGGCCCCGTCCACCAGGCCTTCAGAGGCCTTTGAATAAGTAGGGGACAGTCGAGACCAGATTTCCAGACTTGGGTTTTACCAGGTAGGTTGGAGATCCTTGCCGTGGTCCAGGTGAGAGACAAAGGGGCATGGAGTTGGGCTTCCAGAGGGGGCCTGGGAGAGAGGGACGTTAAGGACAGAGACATAGCTGCCCATCTGGGAGCAGGAAGAGCACCTCATGGGGCTGTAGGGAGGAACTGATGAATGCACTAGGGCAGCCCTCAGGACCATCCCCAAATGTGTGTGTCCCTGGGGTGCACCCCTCTGTGCCCTTGGGGCTGGCTGTGGGCAGGATGCAGTGGGAGGGCAGTGCCATCACTCCAGTGATGATTTAAATGCCAGTGCGAGGCTGCTTTCCATCGCCATGGGGACTGGCACCTCCCCATGTGGCAGCCTGGCATCGAGGTAGGGCCCCGGGGCCCAGCTGCGCCAGCTGTGGACAGCATGAAGGGTCAGCGGGAAAGCAATCTCTGGTCTTCAGCTCTGAGCACTGGGGTCCTTCATGGGCACGCTTGACCAGCCCGTCCTGGCTGGTGGTCGGGCAGGGACCAGGGAGGGATGGGCTTGGCGGCAGATGCCGTGTGACATTGCAGGCACAGGGGTGGCTCAGGAGACTGGCTGGGCCGCAGCTGCAGATTTGGAATCACGAGCAGAGGGGCTCTGACAACCTTGAGGGTGAATGAGAGCGCCAGGGAAAGCGTGCTGGGGAGAGGACTGGAGGGGGCCCAGCCTGGATGGGGTGGGCAGAGGAGGCCATGCCACAGAGGTCCCGGAGGACCGTGTGTGAAGAGGGCAGAGTGTGAGGGTCCTGGGGCTGCCGTAACAATGCCACCAATTGGTGGCTGGAAGAACAGACATTTGTTCTCTCAGACTTCTGGGGACCAGAAATCTGAAATGGTGTCAGCAGGGCCGAGCTCTCTGCAGGCTGTGGGGGAGATTGTTTTCCACACCCTTCCCTTGGCTTCTGGTGTCCCCTGACCCATGGTGTGCCTTTGCCCCAGTCTCTGCCATCTTCACATGGGCTCTCGCCCATATGGGACCAGGGCCCACCTAATAATGATGCAACTTGGTCACATCTGCAAAGATCCTGCTTCCAAATAAGGTCACTTTCCCAGGGACCAGGCGTTAGGACTTCAGCATCTGTTTTGGGAGAAACAGTTCACCTCTGACGGATCGTGGGGGCAGGCTGAGTTGGGAGGCTGGACTGGCCTGGGGCAGGGGCAGGGTGGGGGTGGCCGTAGGCCTCGGGAGCAGCTGGGACTGCAGGAGGGTTGGGGAGGTGGAGAATAGAAGGTTCTTTCAAGAAAGGCAGCAGAGGGAGAAGTGGGAGGCCGAGGGGGTCGGGATGGGCGCGGCCCCGCCGCCTGTCCTTTGGAGCCGCGTGGGGTGACAGTGATTCCTTTACTAAAACGGGCTGGGTGCCAAAGGGAGACCGTTACCTCGGGCGCAGGGGACTCTGAGCGACTCTCCCCACGGGCCTTCTGTGCCCTCTGCTTGTACACACGGCTTCCCCCTGTCTTGGGGGCCTGCAGCTCCCACCAGGTCTCCCTTTTATGAAAAGGGGGAGGAGACGGAAGCAGCCAGCACACAATTTTTAATAAGTAATTATTTGAGACAAGTATTTGGATAATTTAAAAATATGTCGCCCGGGCCAGGTCACTCGGGTGGCACTGGCGCCTCTCACACGGCTGGTGTCAGACAGTCCACATTTCTGAGAATGCAGGTGGCGCCCTGGGGGCTGCTTATCCCAGAAGCCCGTGGTGACACTTTCATGGGAGTAGTGTCGGGACTTGACACTGGGTGTGATAGGAAGCGACAAACCAGAGGCAGGGCTTCACCTGGCGGCGGGTTAGAAATGCAGAGTGTCAGGCCAGGGCCCTCCTTCCCTCCTAGGGGACAAACCCCCTTCCCTCGCAGCGGCTCTGCTGCCCTCACCCCATGAAGCGTGGGGTCCCTGAGCAGGGGCTGGAGTCATCACCGATCGGTCAGTCGCCTGGGCTGCGTGCAGAAGGAGCCGTACTAATCCGCCTCAGTGGATACAGCTCTTCTGTGTGGGTGTGAGCTTAATCCCCAGTGGTGTAGTACACTCAGGCAGTAATTACCACCGTTGTACTGGCACCAACCATGTGCCATTCATCCATCCATTCATTCAGCAAACACGGCCTGAGCCATTGTGCACACAAAGCTCCGTCTTGGGGAGCAAAGGCAGAGATGACATGGCCTGTCTGGTGGGGGCACCAAAAGTAAGTCAGCAGGGAGAGGGGCCTTGCGGGGCCAGCGGGGTGCCACATGATGCTGGAGGACCCCGGCCTCCCCTCGGGGAGGATGTGGGCCCTGGCCGTGTGCAGCCCCTCCTGAGAAGCCAGGGATTCGCTCGGTGCCTGCTCAGCGGTTCAGCTCCTGCTTTCCTGGACTCTGTGCTCCCCCCTGGAGAGCGCAGAGCCCCCTCCTCCTCCCTGGCTTGCTGGCCGCAGCGACCTCAGCCTCCCCTCTCGGCAGGCCCTCTCCTGACCCCTCTCCTGCCTTCTGGTCTAACCCTCTGACCATTCATCCCCTGTGCTTCCTGTGCTTGCCAGGCTCTGCTTACCATCCAGCTCTTTCCTGTTACTTCTCCCCGACAGGAAAGTCTCAGCCTTGCCGCACACCCCAGGGTGGTACTTTTCAGTTCATTAAGTTACCTTCAATTTTTAGGGCCTGAGTTATTTTGGGTCTTAGACATAGGCTTTAAAAAAAATTGTGGGAAAATATACATAAAATCAAATTGATTATTTCAACCATTGTACACGGGTTAGCAGCATTAAGTCCATTTACATTATCATGCAACTGTCACCACCATCCTCTCCAGAACTTTCTCATCTTGCCAAACTGAAACTCTGCACCCACTAAACACTAACTCTCCATTCTTGCTCCCCAGCCCCTGGGCACCACCATCTATGAAACAGACTCCTCTAGGGGCTGCTGGTGAGTGGTACCAGATAGTATTTGTCCTTTTGTGTCTGGCTTATTTCACCGAGCGTGACGTTCTAAGGTGAAAAAGGAGCGTGACGTTCTAAGGTGCCTCCAGGTCACAGTGTGTGTCAGAATCTCGCCTTTGAAAGTCTGTGTAGTTCTCATCTCGTCTTTCCACTCATCTGCCCAAGGACATGTGCATTGTTTCTACCATTAGAGACAGGCTTTTATGGTTCATCAAGTATTTACTGAGTACCTACTGTGTGCAAGGCTTAATGTTCCTAAGAAAGAACTCTCATTTTGCACTTTGCCTTCAGATTATGAGGAAACTGCAACATGCAGGTGTAGGAAAATGCATTTAGTTACAGTCTACTTGGGTTGACTTTGTAGCATTAGCAGATTGTATTAGGGGCAAGCTGCATGGGTCGGCCACCCCAAGAGCAAGGGGTTGAGGGTGCTGCTGCCACAGCGCTTCTGGAAAGAAAATGAGCTCCATGTTTCAATAGTTCCTTATGCTAAATATTTAAGTAGCACTGATGATTGAATAGTCTTTTCAAGCCTTGCATTTTACTGAATTCCTGGCAAATTTGAAATTTTGACAATCTTAAGGTAATGCACCATACAGAGCCGATATTTTAATACTCTCCTGCTTCAAGAGCAGTTTGCTGACAGTTGCTCAGCTTTCTGACCATTATCAGTAATGATCTATGGTGGGTGTGGTAGGTGGGTAATCATGGAACATATTGTAATGTACGAGTTTCAAACCTGAACTAAAGAAAACTTGTGAGAGACTGTTTTTAACTGATAATCGTGCTCTGCCTGAGTATCTACTTCCTCAACTGTATTCTCATTAGTCCTAAAATCTGTCTTATTTGCTCTAACATTAGTTATTTTTTATACTGACAGAAAGTCAGAGTTCAAGCCACCCATTTCCCATTGACAGAGTATGTGAAGATTACAAGTCGAGCTTCCATAAAGGTTTTATATATGTAAAGTGTATGTATCATGCATGTATGTACACATATATGTAAAAGGCACACACGTGTACACGTTTTTTTAAAATTACTAATTTAATTCCCTTGCTGTTAGAATTTAAGGTCCCTGGACAAATCTTTGTTTTGTTCACAGCATGTCTTGAGGCCTGGAATCATGCCTAACACATGCTCTGACACTCGATGTGTGTAG
Organism: Manis pentadactyla; assembly: GCF_030020395.1. Taxonomy (NCBI): domain Eukaryota; kingdom Metazoa; phylum Chordata; class Mammalia; order Pholidota; family Manidae; genus Manis; species Manis pentadactyla. The sequence goes on along the minus strand of NC_080028.1, from coordinate 5,216,270 downwards.
AATGAATGAATATGTAAGTGTGTAAGGCAAAAAGCACAACTGGCTTTTCCACTTACCACATCGTGGCGCACACACCCGTCAGACAGTTCCGCCCTGCTCCACGGAACGTTAAGTGCAGCCAGACTCTGCCGTGGTTTATGTGATCGCAAATCCACCTTTAGTTGGTTCCCGTTTTCCAAAATGACAAGCCACGCGGCAACATGCTCCTCCTTTTGTGTAATAGTGCTTTTATAAAATTACATAAGAAGTATAATTTTTACTGACCCACTTGGGGAAATGCTGTGTTAACAATGCATTTCTAATTCAAGGTAAGATCTTGTATACTCCCTTGCAGTTCAAAGGAACAGGGTCTGAATCACCGTCATCTTTTAAACATTGATTTTTAATGGTACCATCATCTTACCACTATTAGGGCTTTCTGGCAAAAAATGTGCAGTATGTGAAATTCAGTTTTGGTACATTTTGCTCCCAAATCTGGCCCAATGCCTGGTTTTATACAGCCCATGAACTAAGAATGGGTTTACGCTTTTAATGTTTAAAGAAAAAAAGGAATATTTCGTGACACATGAAAATGGTATGAAATCCAAATTTCTGCATAATAAAGTTTTCCTGGAATACAGCCACAGCACGACACTACAACTGCATTCAGGCCACATCAGCAAAGTCGAGGAGTTGTGATAGGCTGTACAGCTCACAGCTGAAAATACTTAGACTGGCCCTTATAAACTCCTATCCTGTCTGGACCACTGTCCTCCCTGGCCCCAGGCATGTTCTCATGATGTGCTGTGGTGGCCAAGTCTCCCCCTCCATTTAGCAGCCTAGAGTACGCTCACTGCCCCTAACACCCCAACCCTTCATCATTCTCCCCTCCACCCAAAGCACAGCCCGCCCTCATTCCCTTACTGCTCCCAAATTAGGTGCAAAGCAGAAAACAAGACCTTTTATTTGGCAGGCAGGAGACACATATATGGCACATGAATGGGGAAAGGAAATTCAGACTAAGATGTGAATGTCTAATAGGCCTGGACTATCATTTACATAAGAGGTACTGGCATATTTTCAAGCTTGCTCTCTAAAAGCTAGGGGAAAGTCCTTTTTGAAGGGGGCATCGTCTTGCTTCTCATCTATAAAATATTTCAGAAACAGTGCACATGTAGTTTAATTTGCCTAGTATGCAAAAAGAACACTCAGAGGACTTGCTAATAAATGAAAATCCAACTTCCCTTGTCTCAAAATTTGCTGATGTTTCTAAAATCACTTGAGTAAAAGGCTGTTGATCACGTAGTCAGCGATTCGTGTTTTGCCCACATGTGGTGTGGGAAAAGTGTTTCTGCTACCATTTTAAAATTCCAGGCAAATTTGGTCATCTTTGCATGCTCCTAGCATTTACAGCAAAAATCACACATTGCTCTCTTCCAGATCACTAAATTAGCAAACCGATTAAAAACACCTTTCAAGAGGCTACTTTAGATTTTATGATGACAGCAGGCTTGAAAATGTTGCCCCAGAGTGCAGTAGGATTGCATCCCAAGGATAACCTGGGGGAAATAAGGCATTTTCTCCATCACCGAATCAATTAAGTATTTCCATCACTTTTCTACACACTTTTAACTCTCCTAAAATTGCTAGGAGGTTTGAAAATGAGCAGCACAAGAGAACACTTCACAGTCTCGGTACTCCTTCCTCTCCCAAAGAGCTAAACATTTTTAGTTTTTTGAAAGCTATCACTTCTTTTGAGTTATATGAAAGGAAATGGTGGAAAGCGTATAACTTTTAAAACTGTCTCTAAGCACTTACAGAGCTGCCAGATTATCATTAAGAGACGTTGATGAGAAATGAAAGCCAAACACAGGTAAGGAACTCAAATTATCCTGCCTAGGGATGTTACTGACTTTTGTTTCCCCAAGAACTTATGGAGGTAGAACTGAGACAGAGTGAGATGCAGAAATCCTCAGTGTACTGGTCTACACCTGTATGATGACCACCTAGATATAGAACATTTATTTGCATCACCCAGCATTTCTGCATGCCCATATCCAGGCTGGAGACCCCCTCTCCCCAGGGCAACCACTCTCCACATAGACAAGAGGTCACCTTCTCTTGAACTTCAACTAAGCGGATTCACCCAATGTGTACTATTGCGTCTGGCTTCTTTTGCTTGACAAGCATTTGAGATGCATCCACACTGTTCTTTTTGACTGCTCTGTAGTGTTCCGTTGTATGAATATGCCAGTGGCGTTATCTGGTCCCCTGCTTCATTACTTCTCAGGCTATTTTCACTCTGTGAAGTGTCAGGACAGATGACATCCATTTGCATTGCTCAGTCCTGCCCTTTATGGAGCAAATGGTGAGAATACATGTACCTGAGACCATGCGGTGTAGGGCCTGGCCCAAGGCCTGGAATACAGAACCTGCTCAGGTAATGCTTGTTCCTTATCCTTAATAAAGGATGGAACTGGCCTCTTTGGAAACCAAACTTCAAAAAAGAATCACGTGGTTTTCTTTAATAGGGGCAGCTGCATGTATCTGATTTTCATTTTTGCCAAATGTAAAATGTATGCAGAGCAATGGCATGGACTATATGTGTGTGACGTGCTAAGAAATGGAAGACTGAGTTAATGGGGACAGGAGCTATCATTGTATTTCTGCTTTTTGTGAAATTCTTTAAAAAAAATTAAAAACCAACACTTTCCAACCTTCAAGTGAATATTGATGTTTGCTGTTCTGTAAAGCAATTTGGAAAGCCGGTTTGATGAGCCCACTGCAGAGGGAAAACTATGTAAGCTCCCCGGGAGCTGGGCCACCAGGGAGGGAAAGTTTTGGGGGTTTAGATCATTGTCCCTCCTTCCTCTAACCTGGAAAAAAATACAAATTAATCCACAGCCATCAAGCCAATTCTGGATCATCATCTGTGGCCCACAAGATAAGACAAAAGAAAACAAACCATAACAACACAATTAATTTGGAAAAATCTTGCCAGTGGCACTTAACAAGAAGTCATCCTTTTCTCTAGCCCAAGAGGTGGAAGGAAATCGAGCCCAGGTGTGCAGTGCTTTCAGATTCACCCAGAAAGGAACCTTACCGGAGGAGTCACTGCTGTGCACGTGTTTCTTAGTAACAAGTACCCCACTTGCACTTAAAACGTGCTTATTTTTTTTTCATAAATGATGTCATGCCTACACATTCCAGGAACCCTGCTATCAGGTAAGGCCCAGGTCAGTTCCTCTTCCAACCGAGAATCACTAAGTTGTGGGAGTTGTCTTCCTTGAAATAGGCGGGCCATTGTCAGGGTTTGGGTATCTTCTTCTAGAGAATTCTTTCATGGTGTAATGACATTTTTAAAAGTAGGATCTCACCTGTTTCCAGTGTTTAAATTAGCAGTTATGAGATGAAAATTGTAAATTCTGTGTCTTTACTGGGGAGCTGGACGCACTGATGAATATCCAAACAGTCACATACTGGGCTGTCACTGTGTGCACAGAACCACGCTCCTGGCTTCTAGGTCTCGGGCCAGGAATGTGGCTCTTTTCCATTTTCTTTCCCGGGGCTCTTTTTCTGTGTACTCCCTCCTGGTCACAGGCTCTCCTCTTGGGGTCTGTGGGAGTGCCCAGGGCAGAGGAGGGAGGGGTACCTGTGGCCTGCGAAACAGTATGCATCATCTCATGTGCATCTTTCTGGAGTGAACTGTCTGTCCTGTGCACTGGATTCTCAAAGGGGCCCCCCTTGCCCCAGACAACAGTATCCCCCCAGCATTCAGAGAGCACTGTCCAGTCCTGACTGTGCCATGATCCCATTGGGATCTCAATAACCAAGTTCACCACCTTTTTGCACTTCACCCAGCTTGGTTAGTGACACCCCAGATCGGGCCATGCAAATCGTCAGAGACCTCTGACCCGCCACTGTCCCTAACCCCAGCGTCCAATTATTCTCTAAATGTTGTGGTTCGCAGCCCTGCAAGTTGATTCCTATCTGTCCCGTCCTTCTGCCACTGCCTTTGTACTCATGGGAACTCTGGCCTGGCTCATTTCAGTAGTTTCTCAATTGGTCTCCGGCCCTGGGCTTTGCCTCAGTGCACCCTCTGCATCGATCTGGCATGTTAGGCCTCTGCTCAAACCCCTTCATGACTTCAGGCCCCCTGTGCAGGTTCCCTGATCTCCCCTCCACCCCGAACAATCCACCGGGCAGCCGCCACCTGCCTTGACGCCCCCCGCATCCCGGGTGCATAGGGCCGAGGACTCGCCCAGCCCTTCCCCTTCTGCTTGCTGGGTCTCCTCTGCCTTCACTGAATGAAGCCAAAGGTTTCATCCTTGTCCCAGGCCAGTGTCCCTTCCCCGACAGGCCTCTGCCTCACCTTTCTCCTCCTCCTGCTCCCCTGCCACCTGGCAGTGGGGTCCTAACGGCATGCCTTGTACATCGTATGTCACTGTGGGACCTGCGTGTTCTCTTGGATTACAAATTCCTGGAGGGCAAGGCTCGGTGCCCTGAGGTCTGTGACGCCCGAGGAAGGACAGGGCCTGGCGCCCACTGGGCCAGCATGAATGCTTCACGGACCTGAGGGTGTTATGACGTGCCACGAGGCACAGAACCAGCACAAAGGGAGATGGAAAGACGCTGTCCATGTGCCCATCACCCTGGACTCTCCCGCTGCCCCTCTGAGAGCCCCTGTCTGTGTGAATGGCCACAGCCCATGGCCCAGGTCTCAAACGTTCCTACTCCTTCGAGTCTGGGGCCCCTTCTACTCACTGGTCTCCTGAGATCTGTTCACGTCCGTCCTGAGTCACGTGGGCCTCCTTCCCTCTCCTCCTGCCTGTCAAGTCACCCCGGCTCACTTAAACCCCTCCAGGGCCCCCAGCACTTACAGCTCTGCCCTCCCCTTCCCTGGAGCCCTCACACTGGCCCCCCTGTCCTGCTCTGCTCTTCGCCCATCAGCTTTCCAAGAAGCATCCTGAGCTCCCCCAGGATCAGGTGAGGTCACTGAGGGCACCTGCCCACCAGCATTGCCCACGGTACTGGAAGCTTAAGGGCAGGGGCAGTTCCAGGGGTCCCCCTTCCCAGGTCGGTTTCTGGGTAGTAGCGCAACAAATGAAATGACCTATCTGTGCAGTTATTTGGTGGGCATCGAAGGTGGCTGCCGAGTCCCTGTGGGCCCCCAGGGCGGTTACCAGAGGCGGGCAGGCCCAGGGCTCCAGGCCCGGCACACAGCAGGCGGCATGAGCCCTGGGGGTCTGTCCCAGGCGCGCCCTCGGAGCGGCACCACCCCTGCTTCTCGGAGAGGGGGCGAGAGGCGCAGCGCGGGAGCCCGCGGGCTGGGGGTGGCGGCCGCAGGGCGAGGGGCCGGCGCGGGGCGGGGGCCGGCGCCGGGGCCGCGCCCTCCCGGCCACTCCCCGGGCGAGCCGGCGGCGGCGGCGGCGGCGTGGCGACCCGCGCTCGGCCCATGTCCTCCGCGCCGCTGCGCTCGCCCGGCCCGCGGCCCCGCAGGATGAAGAAAGACGAGTCGTTCCTGGGCAAGCTGGGCGGCACGCTGGCGAGGAGGAGGAAGGCCCGGGAGGGTGAGTGCCCGGCCCCCGCCGCCCTGCGCGCCCCCGCTCCCCTGCCGGGCCGTGCGGCGCGCCGCCGGGACCCTCGGGGCGGCCTGGCCCTCGCGGCCCCCGAGCCCCCTAGCGCCCGGCAGGGCTCCCAGCCCGCGGCGGGCGCGCCCCTGGCGGCCGCAGCCTCCCGCCCGCCCTCGCCTGGGGCGCCATTGGGGCGGCGCCACCCGCGGCCGGCGCCCTGCAGCCCCGCGCCGGACCCCCCGGTCACCCCTCGCCGGGGGCGCGCAGGCAGGCCGGCGGCGGGAGCGCGGGCCGGGGTCCTGCCGGGAGGCGGCCCAGCCCGGAGGGGGCGGGGGCAGGGGCGCAGACCGCGCAGGCCGGAGGCCGGGCCGCAGCGCGCCGCCCCCTCCCCGCTGCACCCCGGCCAGTTTCCACACCGGGCGCCCACGGAAATTCTAAAAATCTACCTACCTCCTCGTACATTCTTGGCGTTTTTTAGAGTTGGAAGGGATGGAACTTCTGGGGGATTTAAATACATCTGTGCTTCAAATGTGCTGTTGTTCCCGGGGACTCTCCAGGGCTGCATTCCTGAATTTTCCCTTTGTTCAGGCGATTTCATCGCCCAGGGCAGATTCCGGGTGGGTGTGAGGTGAGGCTTGTTTAGGAAGATTGGAAGGCGCAGCTGTGAAAAGAAGCCCCTGGGGCTGGCCTCAGGCGGATCACCGGGACAGCGAGGGCCTGTAGGAAGCGTCCTTGTACCTCTGGGCTGTGTGTACCCCAGGGACACCTGCAGGGACACATGCACCCCATTAGTTTCTTTAGGGACATGTGTGTTCCTAGGGATGCGTGTGACACACTGACCTTAGGGGGATGTGTGTAACACCAGGGATGGGGGTGGAGTGCTTGCAGTTTGCTACCTGGGTGCTTTTACTGAATTCAGTTCAGTCCCCTGAGGGCAGGGCTTTGTCACCTACACAGTAGTATCCCTGAGGATTTCGAAGCAGATTGCTCTGCTCTCCAGCCTTACATGAGGGACTGGATGGCTTGTATTAATCCCTGTCAAGTCACGCCTCCTAAATGAGATGATAAATGAGTCACCTTCTCTTTATCATTCCTGCTGCCTCTCCACCCTGTGTGCTCACCTGCAGTCACCATAGCCCCAAATAATTTGGGTTCCTCTTTATGCTTGCAGCAGTTACAGGTGTAAATAACATTCCTTCTTCCAATTTGTGCAGCCTGAGGAGGGAAAGCGACAGGGCCCCTGGTTTTGCAGAACAGGTGGCAGCGATGATGACTAACGGTGCTCTAACAGTAAGTGCTGTGAAGATTGAACAGCGTGATCAGATAGAGGGTGTCCAGGAGCCTCAAAGCCGGTGATGTTTGGGCTGAGAACAGAAAGAACCAGTGAAAAGAAACCTTTCACAGAGTTGCAAGGAGTTGGAATGTTCTGGACTATTGGGGGCTTTGTGTAGGTGACATTATGCTCTTGGGATGGAAAGAACACAAGCCTGAAGTAACAGACTGGCCCCACGGTCCAGGATGACATGCTGCTCGTTCTGGCTTTTAGGAACCACTGTGAGCCCAGGAAATTGAAGGCCCATCTGGTTTCACTGAAAATCACCAAGAATCCCAATAGTCAAAAGCCTCCTGTGATGAATAGACTAGCAAACGCAGGAGGGAGGAGGGAGACACCTGTGTGCGGCTCTGGCTGCCTCGGTGTGTGAGTTAGCGGCCCCTTGCCTGGGTTCTCAAAGTTAGGGTGCTTGGCACCCTTAGGGATCCACCATGCACGTAGATGGGTGAAACCTCTAATTGGACTCAGATGCAGGAATTGGGGTAGGGGCTGGGCTTGGAAGGGCTTAGTGGCTTCCGTCTGGCTTTCTGGGTAGTGGGGCAGGAATCAACAGCGGGAGGCCGGCCTGGAGATTGGATAATGAGGTCCTGAATAAGAGCTGCCAGCAGTCCTGCAGGCCTGTTGCCTTGGCAACCCGCCCTCCTGCTCTGTGCCATTCACTGGCTCAGGGGCTGGAGCAGGTGCTGGCCCAGAGTTTGGGTCCCTGTGGGAGGACGCTCATTTGCCTACCATGGAACGGTCAGGAAGAAGGCACCCAGAGACTGGCAGGTGCACAGTGGGTTTCGTTTTCCTTTTAGTTAGAAAGGTCACATGAATTCAGGAGCTTGGGTGGAGGTGAGGCCCCTGCAAGGGAGGGGTGGGAGGATGCTGGGCTGGGCCCGGACTGCTGTGGAGTCAGAGGCTCGCGGGAGCCTCGCGGCTCCGGGCCCCCTCCCAGCTTGGCAGTGCCGGTGGTGGTGACGAGGCTCCCAGGGGACGTGTTGGGTGAGCGTCCTGTCATCTTCCAGGCAAGGTCATTTTAGGAACCCTGCTGCCCTGCAGTTTGGAGGAACCCGTACAGGAAGTGCCTGTGGATGAATTCACGGCGTGATTAAGGCTGATATGTGGGAGGGAACCAAGTGAGGTCATGTGGTGGCCCGGTGCAGAGAGCGGAACTATGACTAACTGTGGGCATCAGGAAAGTGGAAAAAAAGCCCAGAGCTTGCCATGGAACCCAGGACTTGGAGGAGCGACTTAGTAAAGCTGGCTCCATTTTGTCGGCTTGGTGGCAGAGCAGAAAGTCTACGCCCTTGAAGACCCCCTGGCGACAACAGATGAGAGGTGCCAGAGGTCCAGCAGGCCAGGATTGGGGCGAGGAGGTGCCTCAGGGATGCCACAGCTGCTGTGTGAAGTCCTCAGAGGCAGGCATCCAGCTCTGGGGACAGCGAGGCCGTGGGTGAAGGGGCCGGGTGGAGCCCACCCCACCCATTACCACCAGGGGCCCCATCTGCCTCCGTGCTCTGCCCAGACTCCAGTGACTGCCGCTGGCCAGACCGCTCACAGAGTCCTTCCTCCTTTCCTGAGGAAAGAGAGCATGAAGGAAGTTCCTAGTCCCTGGTTGCCTTTTGTAAATACAATTTTTTAGAGTAGTTTTAGTTTCACATTCCCGCATGACACACTTATGTGTCATCTGTGTATCTTTGGTGAAGCGTCTGTTCAGATCTTTGGCCCATTTTTAAAGCGATCTTCTGCAAATGTTTTCCTCCTGGTCAATGGCCTGTCTTCTGGTTCTCTTGACCCTGCTCATTATTTAAGTATTTGATGCAGACATAGTGATAAATGAACAAAATACTGATTGAGACTTAAAGAGCTAGATCTAAAGAATCGCTAGGTGGCTGCAGCCTTGAGCTGAAGGTTGAAGATACTGAGTTTCTTTTTGTTAACTTTGGGGTAACTTCCAGGAGAGAGATCTCAGAGTCCTAAACCACCAGCTGTTGATGCATCAGGAGTGCATCTTTTACAGAGTGATCAGCTGTGTGGGCAGTTTCACTCCAGACACAACCGACTTACACTCTGCTCTGTAAAAAGAATATGGGACCCAGATACTATGTAATTTAGCCCTGCAAGGTAGGAATTTTCCCCTGATTTTATAGTTGAAGAAACATAACCTTACCCAGCAGCCACTTCAGTGGTTCTCAGCTGGAGGTGATTCTGCCCTCAGGGGACACTGGCAGTGTCTGGGATCACTTTGGGTGGTCATGACAGGGAATGGGGGCTCTGAGGGCCTAAGGATACATATAGAAGAATCTTAACCCAGCACTTACCTGGCAGGCAGGGAGCTGGTGGGTGGCGGGGGGCAGCTGGCTTGTCCTCAGGAGCCTACAGTCTGCTGGGAGCAGGGGGCAGGCCTGTGTAGTGATCAAGACCCGGCAGGGGGCATACAACCTGTACTTGGGGTTCTGGGTTCTGGCTGGAGGGTTGCGTGTAAAGTATGGCTAGGAATTAGGCAGAGGAGGTCGGGGCACGGGACTTCCCGCTGGGGCCCTGGAGGAGACAGTAGCTAGTCCCTTTTGGGGAAGTGTAGGTGGATCATAGTGGCTGGGCTGCGGTGTGGCATGTGGGCCGTGGTCAACCACCATCTTGGTTACTTAGAAAAGTCTGGAGGCTGCAGCATGGAGTGGAAGGGAATGGGGTGACCGGTGAGGAAGCAGGCCTGAATGCAGGTGCAGGCCAGGTGGAGGGCAGAGGGTGGAGGGTGGTGTCCCCCGGGCAGTGCAGTGGGGCTGAGAAGACCCGGCGAGAGGGGCAGCTGCAGGGAGCAGGGCAGAGGCAGTGACTCAGAGGCGGCTCTGAGAGTTAAGAAGTGTTGTGTAGGAACAGACTGGATAGGCATGTTCCTCCAGGGGCCCCGCTACCGGGCAGTGCAGCCGGGCTGGCGACGGTGCTCACAGCCTGTTCAAGATGCTGGGCAGACTTGGAAGTGATGCCGCATACTGTGGTACAGCAGAGCTCAACAGGCCCTCTGATTTACCTTGAAAAACAAAGACAGAATAGTATCCTTTGTGACAACATACAGGAAAAGGGTTTGTAATGAGTTTAGTCTCCTTAGGCCGAGGAGCTAGGGCTTTGGAGTTCTCTTCATGCGATCACCTTGAGGAGCTGTGGGACCCTCAGACAGTTAACCACAGGTCCTGGTCAAGGGAGGTTGGACTTCTAACCATGGAGAAGAGGAACTGTGGCTGGTAGGAAGTGGACAGATATAAGCAGGTGTAGGGTGGGGGCCATGTACATGGTGTGTTCTAGAATATTCTATGGGAAGAGAAACCACTGTAGGTCCTTTGGACCCATTGGGCCTGTGACATTCTCTGCAGTGAAGGGAACAACTCTGTGTCCCTTTCTTGAAGCCTAAACTTACCTATTCTCTGAGCTGGGCTGCCTCTGTCCATGGGGGGCAGCTCTTGGTCTGCGAGGAAAGGCACAGGCCAGTCATCTGTGACTTTGTCCAGCTCCTGTGTTGCAACATGTGCCTTGGGGAGGTGGGCTGGAAATCTGTTCTGTTTTCCTCTCTCTGAGAGGAAGAGACTTTCATCGGGGGCTTGGTGTGGCTGTGTAAAATTTCCTTTGTTTATTATTCTGATTATAATCTTCAGAGCCAGCATTTCTCCTTGTTTGATCCACCATCGGTTGGGGGTGGGGCATGGGGCGTGGGGTGGGCATTTACGAGAGAAACACATGTAGGTGAGTCAACTTGTGCTGCCCTGGGCCTTTTCCTTGGTGGCCTGCTACAGTCTCTCGGAAACTTAACTTCCACAGAAAACGGAAATGTTGATCCTGGACCCAGGGTGATGACTTTTATGCCCCTTACCTTTCTGTGCCGAGGAGGCCTTTCCTAGGAGCAGTGAACTCTCTGTGGTTCTCCTAGCATCTTGGTCATACCCGTGCGGTCCCAGAAGAGTCAGGTAGCCTTAGCAACCACACGCTCGGTAGAGGAGCTCTGCTTTGAGGTCCTGTTTCCATGCCCTGGAATGAATATTTATACTACATCCCATAGTTGCTTACAGAGAGCTCCCTGTTCTGTCGTCAGAATAATTAAGGGGTGCTTCTACAAAGTAAGTGGCTAAGTGCCTGCTGTGAGTGGTTTTTAAGTGCTCCTTGTGACTGATTTCCTCCCTGCTATGGCTGGCAAAGGGCAAGTACCTTTACTTAGCCATTTTCTTGTCAAATATGGCACTGCATCACATAAAAGATGTACCCTAAAAAAGCACATTTTCTTTTTCTTTTTTATTGACGTATCTTTGATATGCAAGCTTATATGGGTTTCAAATATACAACACAGTGGTTTAACAGTTCCCCATATTATTAAGTCCTCACCCCCACTAGTGCCGTTACTATCTGTCAGCATAGATGTTGCAGAATCATTGACTATGTTCTCCATGCTGTATACTATCCCTGTGACCAACTTATATTATGGTTGAGAATTTTTGTGCCCCTTTATTCCCCTCACCCTTCCCCACCCACCCACCCCAAACCCTTCTGCATGGTCACCACCAGTCACTTCTCTGTGTCTGTGAGTCTACTGCTGTTTTGCTCATTGTTTTAGAAAGCATGTTTTCTCCTTGCATCTGCTGGAAACTTTACTTTTTAGGTTTCAGAATGAAAAACTGTTTTACTTCCCAGTGAGTATATTTGCTATTTATTATATTACGTAAAGGCTAAAAAAACATGTTAATAAGCTTAGGAGTATGTTGTAAACGTATGTTGCCCCAGTGGTATTAACCTGCTTATCTGTGCTAATTGCTATTGGGGTAGGAACGCATAAACATGGGATGTAATCAGTTCTAGAAGTTTTTGGTGGCTTCTGCATCACCAAGATACTTCTGAGTGGCAGGCATTCAAATGAGAGACATGCTTTCTGGGTTATAAGAAAAAGCGGAATGAACAGCAGGTCTGGCATCGTCTGGTCTCTGGCTCACCGCCCTGGGAGTGATGTTATCAGTGGTCTGGGAAGTCAGTGGAGTCCTTTAATTTTCTTCCTACTCTAGTGTGTGGGGCCAAGGAGCCCCTTGGAGGCTGCGTGTTTCACCCTCTAAGTTTTAAAGCCGTGGGGCCTCACCTCCTCATTCGTGAGGACACCAGCCCTGCCTTGCTGAGCTGCTGAGACCTTGCTGGCCCTCAGAAGTTGCAGTGTGGCCCTCCCGAGGCTGCGTGCAGCAGGGCGGGGCTGGGGCTGGGCTGCCACCTGGGCTGTGTGCGTCTGCTGCTTTATTGCTCCAAGCCTCTTTCCCAACGGCCTGTGTGGATGGTGGTGGCACTTGCTCTTAGGTGATGCGAAGATAAAGTGCGGTGGGGGAGGTGAAGTCCTATCAGCAGCTGAACAAGTGTTTGCTCTGTGTTCGTTACTGGGAAGATTGACAAGGGAAGCTGTTGTCGCAGACACCGGACCCCAGAGCTGCTTAGTGGCAGAGCAGGGGTGGCGCGGTGGTCTCCACTCGAGAGAAAACTGAGCTCCATTTATAATGATTGCCCGCCCCTGTGTTAAGAAGGCTTCCGACGGCCGCTTCTGGGCTCAGAGGGAAGGAATGCCGGGACTGACTAGTCAAGCCTGCAGCATGTACGGCAGGGCTAATTGCTGAGTGGTCGTCACCCCAGAGGAGAAGCCTCCTCTCGCTTCGGTCCTGCATCATTTCAACAGCTCTGGCTGCTGCTGCCCTGTGTTTGGTGGAGCAGCTAGTGAGTGGTTGGTAACAGTTATAGAAATCCTTTGAAATGTTTGCATTTGAGGGCTGTAGGTGTCCTACTCCTGTCCCTCGGTGACCAGGAAGCACTATGCGTGCTCTTTAGAGGTGTGCACTGCCGGGAAATGACGCGCTGGGGAATGCTGCATTCCCCGGATGTGAGAGCGGCCCAGGGGGGCGTCCGGAGGTGTTCCTGCCCACCTGGGTCTTAGATGGCACTTCCTTGCCAGCCAAAGGAATCTGAGCATCAGGCACACCGAGCAATTGCTTAAGCGAGTTGAATGTTTTCTGATTCAAGCTTAGACGTTTTTGAAATCACTGTTCTTGGTTTGGGTCTTAAAACCTTTGTTTGCCAGTCAACCAGAATCAGTTAGGGATGTTAGTTTTCCCAAGTAAGGCCGTCCTCATCGCCCACCCCTGTTTAAAAATTATGTATTTTCATACTCTAATTTTAAAAATTACAATTTCAAAGGATCTAGGTTTTATTCTACTATTATTAAGTCAAAGAGGATAAGAACTTTTCCTAAGTCCTGGGGCTCACTTGGCGCATGTAGCTTGCTTGGATCGAACACTTCCGAAGCAGACGTCTGGTGCGGTGACCCTGGCGGACCTCAGTGTTAGCCGGTTCTCACCTTAGCATGGAGTCCGCCGGAGCCACCCGGTCCCCGCTTGGGAACCGGGGAAAGGGGAGCACCATTTGCTGTGTGTGAAATTCATTGCTGGTGTAAATGGAGTTTTAGGGAATCTCTCCCAAAGCTTGATTTGAAGTGTCTTCATCCTTTATTTTTTGTTTTGAAAATTAATTTTGTCTTTCAAAGTAAGACCTGAATGAATCCACACTTAATATATACAAGCTTAACCTGAGAAATGAGTGAAAAAGTTAAAAGAACAGTAATAATAAAAAAGGCCCACGTGGAGTCTGCACTGGCTGTGCGCGTGGCTCACTTGTGGGGACCCGGGGTGCTCCGGGCACCTGCTGCCTTATCTCACTTAGTCCTCACGCGAAGCCGGAAGTCGGTACTATGCAGTTATTCTCCTTTGCAGAGGAGCAGAGGCCCAGCGAAATGAAGTCCCTCGCAAGAGGGCACGCTGCCAGGCAGTGAGGTGGGAACCCTGGCAGTCTGGCTGTGAACCGTGCCAACTTTGTACGTTGGAAGAATGGTTCTCGTGCGAGTGAGCTCCCGGTCTTGTCCTTCCTGGCACTGAGATGCACTCGGGCCGAAGCAAGATGCTCCGGAGGGGACAAATGAGATCTACTTTGTGCTGATGGACTCGTTGCCCTTTACAGAAGGAAGAAAAAACGCCAGCGGCTTCATGCTGCCCCAGGACCAAGTCCAGCTCCTTGCTGGCCGCTCACAGCCGGCCCGGGTCTCGGCGGTCTCCCCTGTCATCCTTGGCTCGGGGCCCTCAAGTATGCTGTTCCCTCTGCTCACGGCCTTTCTGCCCTTCGGCTTAAATGTCAGCCTCCTGGGCTGGGGCCGCTCTTTGCCCCCTGCGTCACGGTGTCCTGCGTGTTCCTGCCCGAGAGCGTTGGCCCAGCGCCCATCTTCCCGCCCGCCTGGGTCCCCAGGCCTGGTGTGTCATCATCTTGGGAGATGATGAGAAATTCTGGACCCTGTCAAGCCACATGGTGGTAGGAAGTATTCATCTGATTCTGCACCAGTGACCCTTCTGATCTCCAGCTGTGACTGTGACACCAGTCCTGACATGTGCTTTTTTCCTTACACAAGCAGTTCTCCCACACCATCGGCTGTCCCACGTTTCAACTCAGTTCTGACAGTATCAACCCCACGGGTAGGGGCCCAGTCCCCCAAGACTGCCCCCACTTATATGCCCAACCCAAGTCCAGGTGTCACCTGTGCTTCTGACCAATGGGGTATAAATCAGAGTCTCCCACGCCCCCCTCTTTGAGTCTGATTAGTTTACTAGAGTGGCTCACAGAACTCAGAGAAACATTTTACTTACTAAATACCAGTTTATCATAAACGGATTAACTCAGGAACCGCCAGATGGAAGAGATGAGCAGGGTAGGGACGTGGGCAGGGGGGCACCCTGCTCTCCACACTTACATGTGCTCACAGCCCAGAGGCTCTCCGATCCCCTTCCCTTTAGGTGTTTATGGAGGCTTCGTCACGTAGACGTGTCGATGAAATCATTGGCCATTGGTGATTGGAGTCCATCTCCGTCTGCTCTCCGTTTTTCAGTGGTTCTGGGTGGGACCGAAGGTACCAACTCTCTGAGAGCGTGGTCAGCTCCCCGGGCAACCAGCAGCCGGCCTTAGGTTACCCTGGGGTTTCTCCAAAAGTCGACTCATTAACAGAACAAAAGACATCTTTCTGCTCTCATTACTTGGGAAATTCCTAAGGTTTTAGGTGCTCTAGACCAGGAACTGGGATGAAGACCAAATATATACTTATTATAAACCACAGTGATCACAATTCCGAAAATCCATGTCTGATAAAGAACCGGTGTCCAGGATGTGTAAAGAGCTCCTACAACTTGATTATAAAAAAGATAAACAACCCAATAAAAGAATAAATAAAAGGTTTGAGTAGACATTTCACCAAAGATGTAGGAATGACCGATAGCATCTAGAAAACACCTCAGCGTCAGTCATCCCCAGTGACCCCAAGTTAGAATCAGAGGGGATACATTCCACACGTCTCAGAATGGGTAAAACATCACAGCACGACCTGGCCAGGGCTGCAGCGGCGGGAGCTCCCGCACGCGGTGGCTGGGGGTTCTCAGTGGTGCGGTCACCCAGGAAGTCAGTTTGGTAGCCTCTTTGAAAACGTGCATCCTCCCTCTAATCCAGAAATTCCAATGTATTTACTCGAGAGAAATGAAAACCTGTGTCCATAAGAAGCCTTGTGCAAGAATGTTCACAGCAACTTTATTTGTAATACCTAAACCTGGAACAGCTCGGATGTTATTTAACAGGAGAATGGAGAAGTGGCGGGGGGAATTTGCAAACAAAGAACACCAGGGCAGCAAGAAGGCCCCACGTACTAGTACAGGCAACAGTGCGATGACTGGAAATCACTGTGCCTGGCAGAAGTCGGACCCCAGAGTACACACTGTGCCATACCATTTCTGTGAGGTTCTCCAATGGACCAAACTGATCTCTGGTGGTTGCCTCTGGGGTGGGGAGTGGGGGTTTGGCTGGAGAAGAGCAGGAGGGAATTTTTGGTTATTATGAAAATGCCCTCTCTCTTGATAAGGGTTTGAGACACACAGTCACGTGCATTTGTCAAAACTCACTGGATGGGCACTTAAGAAGGTGCATGACATGGCACGCAAATTTTTTTTTTTTATTAATTTTATTTTGGTATCATTAATCTACAATTACATGAAGGACATTATGTTTACTAGGTTCCCCCCTTCACCAAGTCCCCCCCACATACCCTTTCACAGTCACTGTCCATCAGCCTAGTAAGATGCTGTAAAATCACTACTTGTCTTCTCTGTGTTGCACAGCCCTCCCCGTGCCCCCCACACACTATACATGCTAATCGTAAGGCCCCCTTTCTTTTTTCCCCGCCCTTATCCTTCCCTTCCCACCCATCCTCCCCAGTCCCTTTCCCTTTGGTAACTGTTAGTCCATTCTTGGGTTCTGTGCTTCTGCTGCTGTTTTGTTCCTTCAGTTTTCTTTTGTTCTTAGACTCCACAGATGAGTGAAATCATTTGGTACTTGTCTTTCTCCGCCTGGCTTATTTCACTGAGCATAATACCCTCTAGCTCCATCCATGTTGTTGCAAATGGTAGGATCTGTTTTTTTCTTATGGCTGAGTAGTATTCCATTGTGTATATGTACCACATCTTCTTTATCCATTCATCTACTGATGGACACTTAGGTTGCTTCCATATCTTGGCTATTGTAAATAGTGCTGTGATAAACATAGGGGTGCATCTGTCTTTTTCAAACCTGGCTGCTGCATTCTTAGGGTAAATTCCTAGAAGTGGAATTTCTGGGTCAAATGGTATGTCTATTTTGAGCATTTTGAGGAACCTCCATACTGCTTTCCACAATGGTTGAACTAATTTACATTCCCACCAGCAGTGTAGGAGGGTCATGGCATGCAAATTTTAACTTAAAAGAAAGGACTATAAATAAATACTGAATTCTGTTAGTGATACTGAAACTTAGGGGTAAAGATATTCTTATGTGCAAACTACTTTGAAATGCATAAAAAATGAGATGATATGGTAGGCCAGTTAATGGCCCCCCAAGATGTCCACATCCTAGACTCTGGGATCTGTGACTGTGTCACCTTACGTGGTAAAAGGGACTTTGTGGGTGTGACCTAGTTAAGGGTGTGGAGATAGGGAGACTGTCCTGGGTTATCCAGGTGGACACAAGGGTCCGGAGGGTCAATTTAAGAGAGAGACGTGCCAATGGAAACAGGATGGAGTGGTTTGGGGCTGCAAGCTGAGGAAAGTGGGCTCCTCTAAAGGCTGGAAAAACAAAGAAACAGATTCTCCCTTGCCCTACAGAAGGAACACAGCCCTGTTGACACCTTGATTTTAGCCTGTGAAACCCATTTTGGACTTCTGACCTCCAGAACTGTAAGATGATAAATCTGTGTAAGGCACTAAATTGGTGGTCATTTGTTACAGCAGGCAGCACTAGTAAACAAACACAGAAGGATTGCTGGACAGATCGAGGGGTGAATAGATTCATAATGGAACAATGACAGAAAAAGGTTAGTGGTGGATGCCTGGCAGTGGGTGTGCAGGTGTTCACTGTCAAGTTTGTTACATGTTACTGTATGTTTGAAAATTTTAATAATAGAATATTGGGGGAAATGTCTGAGCCAGCCACATAGTCAGCCCCCAGAGACATTTGCCATCATTGTCATCGTGTGCCCTCATCATCGTTGTGACCATTGCACCCACTTCCCACTTGGCATTTCAGTTAGGGAAGAGGTGCAGGAGAGAAGACCGGGAGATGGGCTGGTGACAAATGGACATAATAGCATAGAATGAGACCATAATGACATATGAGGACAGTTGCTTCCATTTAAGAAAACTTAAGAGACAAGAACCGAAGTGAAGGGACAGAGCTCAGGATAGGTGCTCGCCCCTCAGGTCAGTTGTAATTTCTGCCTGTCGCCTGATCAGGTCCAGGTTGCAAGCATTTGCAGAGATGGGATGGGAAGCCAGGCTGCCCAGGAGCTGTGCTGTCACCTTCAGACGTCCTGCCCTGCTGCCGCTTCTGAGCATCTCTGCACTCTGTTAGAGGAGGAGAGTGTTTTAGTTAAGTCTATCTAGAAAACATATTATTAGTATAATGAGATTTTAATGATCGGAAATTTTGTTGGTGCAGCACACAGGATTTCAGCCTTATTGTGTGCAGCTGGGCTTTGCGCCTTATTTTATTTTTTGCTTGGGTCCCATTGCAAGGACACATTCTTACAATTACTATTTAGGTTTTCTTTCTTAGCGTTCTGCTTTTAGGCTGCTCTTAAGTTCCCTGTTTGGAAGATCTCTTGGAAAAAAAAGAATATCCTTTTTGTGAGCACTTAGCTGGCTTGATCAGAACCAGAGTGTGAAGGAAATTTGTTTGTTTAAGATTTGCAATAACACTCTCTGCTCATTATTCATAATTGCCACCCAGTGGAAGCAGCCCAAACGTCCATCAGCAGATGAGTGATAAATACAATATGGCCTCCCCCTACAAAGGAATATTATTCAGCAGTCAAAAGGAACCAAGTACCGGTACATGCTACAGCGTGGGCCCACCTTAAAAACGTGATGCTCTGTGCAAGAAGCCAGACACAAAAGGCCACATATTGTGTGATTCCGTTGACGTGAATTGTGCAGAATGGGCTGATCCACAGCCACAGAAGATAGATTAGTGGTTGCCAACGGCTGGGAGAGGAGGGATGGAGAGTGACTTTCTGGGGTAATGAAACCTTCCTCGATTGATTGTGGTGATGGTTACATAACCTGTGAATATACAAACAAATCACAGAATTGCACACTTAAAATAAGAATGTGAATTCTTATTCTGTTAAAGCAGTTAAAAAAAATAGTATGTGTCCAACCTGGAGCCTGATGCCAATCAGTAGCCATGCATTTTTCCAAGGTGGTGTCCTGAACCTGGGGGTGAGGTTGGGGGACCGGGGCTGGATGGGGTTGTCGAGTGCTTCCTCCTCTGTTTGCCATCACGCAGTGATGGCTGCTGTCCCGTATGGAGCTGGTGCTGCCTGGGGGCTGGGCACAGATGGTCTTATCCCATTCCTCCTATGATACTTTTGAGGCAGGTCTTCATACTCGTGAGAAGGGGGACCCGTGAGAAAGTGGGTGCATTTTTGCCTGACCCGTCCACTTACAAGGGAGACTTTGATAAGGGTCTTAAGGGGCCAGCAGTCAGTCAGAAACTTCTGAGCTGAGACAGTGGCTGCTAAACTTGTATTTTGACCTTGACCCATGGGTAAGAAATATAATTTACAAAGAAACATCAGTTCACTCACTCATACATATTTCTCCATATCTGTAAATATATAGGTAACTTAAAAGTTTCATGAAATAGTGTCTTCCCACAAGCGAAGCACATTGATCTTTTCTATCCAATTCTATTTCATTTCATTAGGGAAAAGGGCTGGTCACCGCTTACTAAGCTGATTTTATGACCCAGTGGGTCAAGGTGATAGTTTGGAAGTGTTTCTCTGAGAGTTGCAGGGAGGGAAAACATGTGGGTGGGTGCTCAGGAGCCCAGGTCCTTTGGGGGAATATTACTATTGGGCCTGGTGTCTAATGTTCAGCCTGGCTTTTCTGTTGTTCACTGTTACTTATGAATCAGTTTTTACAGGCATGCGGTCATTCTCCAGCATACTTGAGCTCCGCCGAGACCAGGTACCAGGCTGGGGGCAGGAGACCAGTGGAGTGGCCCTGCTGTACATGCTGGCCCGGTCCCCGTGGAGCTGGAGACCTCCCTGGAGGCTCCCTCGCTCTTGCTGTCCACTGCCTGTGCCCCACTGAACGATCTTGGCCCCTTGCTGAAAGGCAGTTGACTGTCGGGGTGTGGGTTTATTTCTGGGCTCTATGCCTTTCCTGGGCCAGCACTATCTTGATTACTGTAGCTTCGTAGTGAATTTCATGCTGACCTGCTTTTTCAAGATTATTTTGCCTCTTCTGGGTCCCTGGAGATTCCACATGAATTTCAGGGTGGGTTTTCCTACTTCGGTAAAAGCTGCCATTGGGATTTTCGTGGGGGTTGTACTGAGTCTGAAGATTGCTTTGGGTAGTGTCATCATTTTACCAGTGCTAAGCCTTCCAGTCGTGAACACGGAGTCTTCCCATTGATTTGGGTGCTTCTTCTGTAATTCCCTTTGGAAGTGTCCTGTAGTTTTCAGTGTACGAGGCTTTTGCCTGCTTGGCTAGATCTCTCCCTGGGTAGTTTACCCGTTTGGATGTTCTTGTAAGTGCAGTTGTTTCCAGTGCCTGGTGTTACCTGCACGTGAGGCCTGGGCAGCACCTGGTTCCTGCACTGCCGGGCCCCCTCTGCTGCCCACTTGCCTGGTTCTTGCCACTTTTCCTTGCTGGCGTCTCACCCTTGGGGTTGGAAGTCAATGACAACTAGCGGGAAGGTCACACCCCTGGCTGGGCTGGGCTGATGGCGGTGGGGGCCTGACTGCCGGAGGGAGATGGGCTCACGGTCCCGAGGTGAACAGAGTCAGCTCTGCAGGGGCCACCTGCCAAGTCTGATAGAGGCCGGTCTGAGCCCAAAGGACAGGCAGTTGACAATCACTGAGCCGAGAGGCAGGTTGTCTTGATCATGTCACCTGTCTTTGCAGCACCTCCTGGATACACCTGATTAAAGAGGTACTGAGGGGTGCTTGTTGCTCTGGTAGCATCAGCTGGAGTGGTGTGCTAGCCACGGACGGTCCTGCAGGATCCCAGCGAGACCCCATGGTGTTGGCACCAGCTTATTTTGTTCACCGGTTCAGGGCTGCCTGGAGGGCATGGCTGGGGACTTGGAGGCTGAGACCAGAGTCGGTGACCGGAGCCTCGGGCCCTTATCAGTGGGGTGGGTGGGATCAGTGCCTGATCTCTGAAGGCTTTAAGGATTAAGGGAGGTCTGCACAGCAGGGCTGAGCATGGGACAGCAGGCGGGTGGCACCGGAGGGCTGTTGTCTCCCTTCTGCTGTGTATGCTTCCTGAGCCAGCACCAAGCAGGGTGGGCGCTGCTGGGACCCTGTAACTCCAGGGGGGAAATACATTCCCAGCCCAGGGCAAATAAACCTTTGAAGCCGAAATCAGAGTGGGAGAGACCCATTTATTGCTTGCCAGCAGTCGCCTACTCCTGCTGGCCCGCATCTCTTGTCAAGGCCCCACCGACCTCTGGTCCGGGTGTGTGCACACCCTCCACCCCGTTTGTAATACCTGTTGAGGGGGAGATGGACTGAGGCCAGGAGAGAGATTCTGGAAATATTGCGGTTTTACCCACAGACCCCATTTCGCAGGTGAGGAACCTCTGGATGGAGAGCAGAGAGGAGAGGGTCCACCCCGGGCCCCACGGTGCCAACACGGGGGAGCTGGTTTCCATGTCAAGTCTGTGTCCCCAGCCACCAGGCTGCACTCTGACTTGCCACCCTGCATGGGTCACAGTCTCCCCCAGCCTCAGTTTCCTCATCTGTAAAATGGGAAGAGGAGGCCTGCCCTGCCTCCCTGAAGCTCGTGGAGAAGATTCACTCCGGATAATACCTCAGAGGCACAGTAAGGTGCAGGAGGTATTCAGGGCCTCCCAGGTGACCCCAGGACACAGGCTTAAGGACACAGCTGTGAGGGGATGGGGGCAGGCGAGTGCTTCCCTCCGGCCACCCTTTTCTGTAAGGACTACGTGAAAGTGGAGGGAGTCATTCACCCGCTCCATCGTTTCTTCAACAGGCATCTGCTGGGCAGGACCTGGGAGCAGCCTGGAATGTTCCAGTGCCAACCCTGCCCTCAGGCAGAGTAGTGAGGAAGCAGAGCCCAGGGATGAGGGGGCTAAGAGCCTGTGCTGGGTGCTGGCCCCGGCCTGGGGCCAGGGAGCACCCACTCCCCTGCAGACTGGTTCTTGAGCTCCGAGCTGGAGGATGACTTGGACTTCGGGGAAGGGTCGGCTGTAAGTGGAGGGAACAGCATGTGCGAAGGCCTAGAGGCTGAGAGTTGGGTGGGGAGGAAGACCTGTGAGTTCTGCCCCCCAAATTCATGTGTTGCAGTTCCAACTCCAGTCCCTCAGTGTGGCCTTATTTGGAGATGGGCTCTTTATAGCAGTGATTGAGTTAGAGTTCAGCCATTGGGGTGGCCCTGAGCTAACGTGAACGGTGTCCTTGTAAAGGGGAAATCAGGCCACAGGCGCACACAGAGGGACGACGACGTGAGGATGGGGAGAGGGGTCGGCGTCCACACCCCCCTGGAGAAGGGCTCAGGGGACACCAGCGCTCGGACACCCTGCTCTTGGACCGCAGCCTCCTGACCGTGGGAGAGCAAATTCCTGTCATTTAAGCCGCCCATTTGTGGTCCTTTGTTAGGGCAGCCACAGGACATGGCTGGAACGCTGGAACCCTGTGTGGGGTGGCCTGTGGGGTGCGTGAGGTGAGGTGGTGGGCCACACAGAGGTGGTCCCAGTCCCCTCTTTGGTCATGACCACTGGTGGCAGAGGCCATATCATCCTCTCTGGTCAAGGATCAGCACCAGGGCCAGTCATGAGCCACAGGAAGCCTGCTTCTTGCCTGGCCTCCTCTTTCAAGGTGTGTTTATTTTTAAGAGGAGGCCTGGTGAAATAGGATGGAGCGACCCAGCTTTGCTGCAGCACGGCAGGAGGGAGGCAGATCTGTCAACTGGGGGCAGCGTTTGGTGCTAGGATCCCCGGGGCAGAGTGTGGCCCTGGCCATGGGGGCCCATCTCACAGGGCCCTTCCCACCCCTGAGACGCCTGTGAGCAGCCACTGCTGAGAACCCAACAAGCAAAAAGCAACCAAAAAATCCCAGCACCAGGATAAATGCCGAGGCCTGGGGGTCTTGCATTTGAATGGGGTGGATCATCGGGAATCTTCTTTACCTCTGTATGGAGGGACGGTCTGAGCTCTGAGCCGAGTGGCGTTGTCAGGACAGTTTAGGTGGCCAGTGACGGAGACCCAGCTTGCGTTATTTCAAGCAGAAAAGGTGTGTCGTAGGTAAGCACGCCTTGGGAAAGCAGAGGAAGCTGGCCTCGAGGAGGCTGACCCAGGGATTTTGCACCGATGTGACCCTGCCCTGCGTGTGTGGCTCCCGTCCTTGCAGCATCCCGGGGGTGGGGGCTGGAGAGCCTGCGCCCGCACTGGGTCAGCCCCAGCAAGGTGGTCGAGGTCAGGTCACAAGTGCAGCTGACCTGGGGCGGCAAGCTGTGCTTAAAATCGGATGGCTCCGACACCACGACCTCCAGGCCGCGCTCCCTGACTCCATGGCTGTACTCTGGACTGGGCCTCCGTCCAAGAGAAACGAAATGAAAACTGAGCCTGATTTTGCAGGTGAGGAAATTGAGGCCCCGGGAGGAGGCGGGAAGTCAGGTCTCTTGTCGAGTGGTCTCGCGGAAGCCCCCTGCAGACTTGTGAGCACCGTGTATGTTGGTGTCCAAATGAGCAGCGTCCCCCGTGCGCGTCATCAGCAGGCAGCCAGCAGGGGGCTCTCTCTCCCGCCTTTCTCAAGTCAGGCACCAGACAAGAATGGAAGGTCCATTCTCAAGGTTAGCTTCGGTCTGATTAAATTTCGGTGCTGTTCATACATTTTAGCTGGTATGAAAATATCCACCAAGCAAAACTGTGAGCAGGGGACACAAGCGCACACGGCATTTGGAGGTCGATTTGATTTCTGCAGCAGCAAAAGATGCTTGGAGGCGGGTCCCTATGGCTGGGGTGACCCCATCGAGTGGTTTGTGTTTTCCTCAGTATTGGAGTGATCTGATTTTAGGCATGATTTCTGAGCATACTGCAGGGAACTTTATGAGCTGCAGTAGTCCTGTTAAAGGCGGGAGACCCGCCCAGGACGAGGGCTCAGCATCCAGGACACGAAGTGAGTGGATTTAGTGCCAAAGCAGTTCCAGCCTGGGACCCAGCCTCTGCCCACCTCTGGCAGGAACTGGATCTCGATGCTTCCGCCCTAATCAAGCCCCGTGCCTGCTTCTGCTTTAGCCTCCATATTGTGGGCATACAAGGCCTCTGGGAGTGTGCCTGTCCTGGACTCACCCAAATTCCTTCCTCCGATTCTCAGTCGTCATATACATATACAGCTTTGACTGTAAAGGGTTAGATGGTACAGATTTCAGTCTCTGGCAACTACTCAACTCTGCTCCCGGAGGCAAACAGCCATAAAAAAATACTAAATGGAGGGCTGTGGCTGTGTTTCAGTAAAGCTTTATTTACAAAAGCAGGCCAGGGACCACATTTGGCCCCTGAGGTTTTCCAACCCCCAATCTAGGGCATAGGTTCTATGCACTATGTTTGAGATAATGATTTTAGTTTTTTTTGCATCATCTTAAACTTATTGGAAAAGAAATCCCCCACCCCAAAAAAAAGATGTTCTGCACCTCTTAAGACTTTGAAGGCTGTGGATGGGCGGGGAGACACAAAACTTGGGTTACTTGAAGCTGGTGACCTTGAGCTGGGTTCAGCCCCATTCCCTTCTCTGAACGGGTATTGATGGCAACCCCTTTCTTGCCAAAACCAGGATTGTTTTAAGAATTAAATGTGTTCACGTGGGAGAAAAGGCCTCATGAACTGTCAAGTGTCATCTAAGGAAGCACACGTTCATCATCAGGTGTGTGGAAGAGAAAATTGGACAAATAAGTAGAAATGGAAGCCAAAGCCAGGGCCAGGATGGATACTTACTTCCGCCTGTGCCGTGCACACACTCCTCTCAGGTGTGCGGTGTCTGGCTTTTGTCTAAACTGTGGAATGAAGTCCCAGGTGGCCCGTGGCTCTCTGTCGATGCTGCTGGCTTCCAAGGGGTGGGGAAGCATAGATCTCCTGTGACACTTTAGCCAGGCAGCCATAAAAGCCTTCCTGCCAGTTAGTGGAAAAGGTCTCATTTGACAGCTGCCATGTAATCAAAGACATGTGCTTCACGGCTGCAAATTCCCATCTGCAAAATATATATAATTTTCATGAGGTGAGAGGCAGAGGCCGGAAGAGCTGTTACATTGCTGAGGCTGTTTATAGGCACTGGGGGGATTAATACAAAGCACAGAATGTTCTGCAGTCAAGCTGTAGCCGCTAATAGCGCATGACTCCGCCCCTGGGCATTTGGTTACTGAGCAAGCCCTGGGGGCCCAGCCTTGACATGGCCGGGTGAGTGGTTCCATGCCTCAGGGGTTATGTGAGCAGGCGATGGTCCTGCCGCAAGGCTGTGGAGTATCCGACTTAGCTGCGCAGGGAGACGGGGAAGCAGCCACCCTATCTAAGGAGCCCTTTGTTGTATAGTTGGTGCTGCATTTAATAAATGAAGGTCATGCCAGGAAGTACTTGACTCATGTGAATATTGTGCAGCAGACCAAGAAGGGGCTGTGAAAGGAAGCAGGTGAAGGTTGTAAGGGGTGACTGTATCCCCAAGAGAGGTGGTCACATCCTAACCCCCAGGGCCCATGCATGTGACCTTAACTGGAAATCATGTCTTTGCAGATGTGATTTAATGTAAGTCCGATGCGGTCCTGTGGGGTGGGTGCCTGGCCCCATGTGATGGGGGCCCTTACAAGGGGAGGAGGACAGTCAGATCTGGAGACAGGCCACCTGAAGGTGGAGGCAGTTAAAGGACTTAAGCGGGAAGTGCCACGTGAAGGTTGTACCACCCGGAGGCGGTGCGCACGCCACCCAAGCATGAGCTGGCCTTGTGTACGTGGTGGCATGGCAGCCCCAGAAGTCCAAGGACTGCCCCCCACTTTCCCTTCCTGGTCCTGAGGGTGCTGAAAGAAATCTGTGTCCCTGCTGTCACCCTAATCCAAAGTCCCCCACCCCTTGAAAATATTAAAACCTTGTGTTACAAATTCTGTCAATCGTGGAAAAGTCAGCAGTCTTTTTCCATAACGGCCCATGGAGTAAATATTTTAGACTTATGAGTCTTCTGGTCTCTGGGAGCAACTTTAGCTGTCGTGGCGTGAAAGAGCTATGGACGATACAGAAACATAGGTGCAGCTGTGTGCCGATAAAACCTTATTTACAGAAAGCGGTGGTGGGCCAGATGTGGACTCGGGATGCACTTGGTCAGTCCCCAGTTTGACCCACCCAACACACACATTTGTCTAACACGTTCTACTTTCTAGAATGTTCTCAGAGAGATGGCTGTTTAAAGTTTCTACTGTTGCCACCTGTGCCTTTTGCAGTGATCTGTTGACGTGAGTGTCAGAGCAGAACATGGACAGTGTAGACAAGCAATCAGGATCATTCCCGTGAGAGGACTGGACGGGCCTGGCGTCCGGGAGGTGTCAGTGCATCTGTCCTGTACCTCCAGCTCCCTCTTTCCTGGGCTTGTGGTCCTTAGTGACACGGCTACGCCATACGCAGCAGCCAGAGGTGGAAGCAACCCAAGTGTCCGTGGAGCATAAACAAGGTGTGCTCTGTATGCAAGTGGAATAGCATTCAGCCTTAAAAAGGAAGGAAATTCTGACACATGCTACAACACGTCTAAAACTTGGGACATGAGAGTAAGTCACCAAAGGACGAATCCTGTATGATTCCACTCAGATGAGGTCCCTAGAGGAGTCAAATTCATAGAGACAGAAAGTAGAAGGGTGGGTGCTGGGGCCGGGGAGGGGCATGGGGACGGGGTTCCAGTTTGGGAAGATGAAAATGGCCTGGAGATGGATGGTGGCGTTGGTTGCACAGCAGTGTGACGTTGAGCCGGACACTTAAAAATGGTTAAAATGGTAAATTTTATGTTATGTATATTTTACCACAATTTAAAAAATAAATGAAAAAAAATTCAGTGTCTGGGCTGCACGTGGACTATTGTGGCTGAGTTTTGACCTCGAGGCAGGGGGGCAAGGGGCAAAGCGCACAAACTCTGGGGCTGGGTTGCCCAGCTTCCAGTTCTGCCTGCCGCCTTCCCTGCATGCTGAGTCTGATGGGGCAAATTACCCCACCTCTCTGTGCCCTGGCTTTCCCAGTCTGATGTGGGGGTAACATCAGGTTGTGAGCATGACTGTTAAATGCCCAGAGGTGGCCCCTGAATGTGCTCAGACGGGTAGGTGGGTGAGACCTGGCGGTGGAGTCCTGGCTGGGTGGGGGCTAATGCTGAGCGTTTCTCCTCGTCTCATTTTTATTCTGTGCTTGTCTCAACCTCGGTTTGAAGCTTGCAGTTCCATTTGTGGGACAATTAAACACATTTAAGAGTAAATTAAATTAGGGGATTTGGGATCACTAGCTAAGTAAATTATTTTTTTGAAAAAATGTAATGTACCAAGCATAGTGTCATGCTCAATAAATATTTGTTAGAACCAGGGATCATTATATGAGCCAGTCAGATCATAGATAATGGGATTATTTGGTTCTAAAACTAACGAATCGACCATCAAGTGGCACTGGCTGCCAAAACATAATCTGCATGCTTGTAGAAAACCCGAAGATGAGAGAAGAGGCTCGTGCTAGATTTCAGCCAAGAACACGGCCCACAGAGAGCTGGCACGCTGCGTCCCAGGAGGTGTCCAGGAGGGCGTTTGTGACCATGGTCCAAAGCCTGGATTTACTGGCAGTCTGAGCAGACCTGTCTCAGGGGTGCACCTGCCTTAGCCAAACTCAGGAGACCAGTGGATAGAAGCGGAATGCCCGCTTTGGGGTTGATGGTGTGTCTGCTGTGCAGCTGGGACCCTGTGCCTCAGCCCTCAGCACCAGGGCCAGTGTGGGGGTGGCTTGGAGTGGGGGGATCCGTCCTGCCTTCTCCTAGTTTCTGATGGTTCCTGCAGTGGTGCCCTCAGCTTGGAGATACATCTCTGCTCTGTTGTCACATGGTCTTCTTCCCTCTGTGTGTCTGTGTGTCCAAAGTCCTCTCTTCCTATAAGGTGGGCCCGCCCTAGTCCTGTGCGACCTCATCTTAACTCGATCACACCTGCAAAGGCCTTATCTTCAAAGAAGGTCCCATTCACAGGTGCCAGGTAGATGTCAATTTTGGGGGGACACTATTCAACCTACAGTGCCCTGCACTTAGTAAGTGCCTAGATCTGTTAGTTACTATTATTGCTATTGTTATTGCTTTCATTGCTGGGGGAGTGATGGAGATAAGTTGTAAGCACAGCGTTGATCATATTTTTTCTTGATTCCACACACTCCATGGTTCATCTTGAAGTCTGTTCTGGTTTCAAAGCGAGGAGAGAGAGGGACTAATTGTTTTATCTCTTTTCATTTGAAAAAAAAAACCTGAGAAGCTTGTGTGCGCACAAAGCCCACAGCTTACAAATTGATAAACCCTTCTAGGTTAACTTCTGCCTTATAATTTCATTCTATACATTTTTTCAGCCATAAGATAAACAGCAATTTCTTCTGGCATACAATCCTCTAGTATAAACACCACTCCCTGTCAGCCTTGGGAACTTTAATGAATTTTAATAGTGTCCCATTTTTGTTCTTAAGGTGGGAAGAGAGATAGCCATTGCCACAAAACTGTGGGTGTTGGGTGTAAATTCAAAATATCTCGTACTTGGTGTCGATCAGATTGGCTGAAAATAAAACGTGTTGTACATCTCTTCCTTTAAAAAGTCTTCCTTAGCTTGTTTGACAGGTGCAGAAGGTGTGTCATTAAATAGATGCAGACAGCTGTCACTTGGTTTTAAATAACCTTGTCATTCTGCTGGCGTGTTTGCTAAGCATCATGGAGGGGTAGATGGGAGAGTCCCAGGTCGGATTTCTGTCTTCTGCTATGTTTTCTCTCCTTGTCATCAAAAGAAGCCTTTTTGCTTATGTTCTGAGAAGGTGGAAAGGATTCACAAATGAAAGGCGGCTCTTGAATGAATGTTTCGTGGCTGATTGTCACAGGGACATTCTTACCTCCAACCTCTGGGGCGAGAGGAACTGCTTTCAATAGGAGACTTCTCAACATTTGAGCAGGAGAAACATGGGCTGAGGGCAAAAGTGTAAGAAATTGGTGGTGGGAAACGTGGTTGAACCTTTCGAGGGTCCAAATCCTGGTGTTCCGGCTGTAGCACGATGACACCCAGTGGGACTTAACTGGGTGAATGGCATCTGGGAACACACTTATATGAGACACCAGCACCTAGACAAAAGTTGGAATAAACGCTGAGCACAGACCAAAGGGATGGAGTTTGATGTTGCTCATGAGGACAGGTGGTGATGGAATTGTCTGCTAGGGTAAGGTGCTCAGTGTAGCTTGTTTCTTCTTAAATGTAGTTCATTCTCATTGTTTGCGGTAGTTATTTCTGTAAATTCAACACCAACACTGAATTAGCAGACACTGAACTGCTGCTCGATTCTTTAACTTGGTTTGTTTGGAGTTTTTTTGCTATCAAGTTGTATGAGTTCTTTATATATTAATATGTATTTTGGATATTAACCCCTTACCAGATTTTTAATTTTACAAATATTTTCCTCCATTCAGTAGGCAGCCTTATCTGTTGATGGTTTCCTTGGCTGTGCAGGAGCTTTTTAGTTTAATGTAGTCCCATGTGTTTATTTTTGCTTTTGGCATTAGGTTAGAAAAGTCATTGCCAAAACCAGTGTCAAGGAGATTACTGCTTATTTTCTTCTAGGAGTTTTATGGTTTCAGGTCTTGGATTCAAGTCTTTAATCTGTTTTGAATTGATTTTTGTAAATTAATTGACCATATATGCATGGGCTTATTTCTGGGCTCTTTGTTCTGTTCCATTGATCTATGTATCTGTTTTATGTCACTACCACACTGTTTTGATTACTATAGCTTTGCAATATAGTTTGAAATCAGGAAATGTGATTCCTGCTTTTTTGTTCTTTCTCAAGATCGCTTTGGCTCTTTGGAGTTTTTAATGATTCCATACAAATTTTACGACTGTTCTGTTTCTGTGAAAAATGCCATTGGACTTTTGATAGGAATTGCATTGAATCTGTATATTACTTTAGGTACTGTGGACATTTTAACAACATTAATTCTTCCAATCCAAGAGCATAGAATATCTTCCCATTTATTTGTGTTGTCTTCAATTTCTTTCATTAATGTTTTGTAGTTTTCATATGCAATTCCTTGGTTAAATTTATTTCTAGATATTTTATTCTTTTTGATGCAATTGTAAATGGGATTGTTTTCTTAATTTCTCTTTCTGATAGTTCATTATTAGTGTATAGAAATGCAGCAGGTTTTTGGGTATCCTGCAACTTTACTGAGTTCATTTATTAATTTTTTGATAGGGCCTTTAGGGTTTTCTAAATATAATATAATGTTATCTGCAAATGGGGAAAGTTGTACTTATTCCTTTCCAATTTGGGTGTCTTTTATTGCTTTTTCTTGCCTAATTGTTCTGGCTAGGATTTCCAATACAACGCTGAATAAAAATGGTGAGACTGAGCATCCTTCTTTTGTACTTTATCTTAGAGGAAAAACTTTCAGCTTTTCACTGTTGAGTATGGTGTTAGCTATGGGCTTGTCATATATGGCCTTTATTATGTTGAGGTACATTCCCTCTGTACCCACTTTATTGAGCATTTTTATCATAAATGGATGTTGAATTTCGCCAAATGCTTTTTTTCATCTTTTAAGATGATCATATTTTTTTATCCTTCATTTTGTTAATGTGGTATGTCACATTAACTGGTTTGTAGATGTTGAACCATCCTTGCATTCCTGGAGTAGATCCCACTTGATTGTGGTATATGATCATTTTAACGTACTGTTGAATTCAGTTTGCTAATATTTTGTTGAGGACTCTTGCACCTATGTTCACCAGGGATATTGGCCTATCATTTTATTTTCTTGTGGCATCCTTGTCTAGTGTTGGTATCAGGGTAATCTGGCTTTGTAAAGTGAGTCTGGAAGAGTTCCCTCCTCTTCTGTTTTTTTGGAAGAGGTTGAGACAATTTGTGTTCTTCTTTGACTCTTTGGTAGAATTCACCAGTGAAGCCATCTGGTTCTGAACTTTTGTTTGTTGAGAGGTTTTTGATTACTGATTTAATCTCCTTACTAATAATTGATCTGCTCAGATTTTCTATTTTCATCATGATTCTGTCTTGGTAGGTTGTATATTCCTAGGAATTTTTCTATTTCCTCTAGGTCATCCAATTTTTTAGTGTGTAATTGTTCATAGTAGTGTCTTAATGATCCTTTGTATTTCTGTGATATCAGTTGTAACAGTTCTTCTTTCATTTCTAATTTTATTTGGGTCTTTCTCTTGGTGAGTCATGCTAAAGGTTTGTCAATTTTTTCCTTTCAAAGAATCAATTCTTGGGTTTATTGACCTTCTCTATTGTCTTTTTAGTCTGCATTTCATTTATTTCTGCTTAATCTTTATTATTTCCTTCCTTCTACTACTAACTTTGAGCTTTGTTCTTTTTTCCCCCTAGCTCTTGGAGGTGTAGTTAGGTTATTTATTTGAGACTTGTCTTGTTTCTTGAGGTAGGTGTGTATTGCTATGAATTTCCCTTTTAGGATGACATTTGCTGAATCCCATGAATTTTGCTATGTTATATTTACATTTTCATTTGTCTCGAGTTACTTTTTTACTTCTCTTTTGATTTCTTCCTTGGCCCATTTGTTGTTTAGTAGCATGTTGTCTAATTTCCAGATGTTTTTAAATTTTTCAGTTTTCTTCACATAATTAATTTTCATGCCATTGTGCCCAGAAAAGATAACTTGATATTATTTCAATCCTTATAAATTTATTAAGATTTGTGTTGTGTCCTAACATATGATTCCAAGGAGGCTTAACAGAGAAAAGTATCCCATTGCCCAATCCCAGCACCATTCTATTTTGGAAAATGTTCCATGTGTACTTGAGAAGAATTTGTCTTCTGTTGCTTTCGGATGGAATGTTCTGCAGTATCTGTTAGGTCCATTTGGTCTGATGTGTTGTTCAAAGCCACTGTTTCCGTATTGATTTCTTCTGGATGATCTATCCACTGATGTAAGTGGGGTTTTAAAGCCCCCTATTATTACTGTACTACTATTTCTCCTTTTAGGTCCTGCTCAAGTTCAATGACTGCCATTGTCCAAGTCATCTCAGAATCCCCAGTTCTGGCCAAGTCAGTATGCTCTGTATTACCACATTCTGCCTCCCTTCCCAGGCCTTCTCCTGCTTCCAGTGTCTGTGGCAAGATGTTCAGTGGCCCAACGTGTGGTCTCCTGGGGTGTAACTCCACTGTTGGTGAGACAGGCCTGGGATAGTTTTTGTGGGCTCAGGTAGGCATTCTCATCTGTCTCCTGCTCACGCTCTGTCATGGATGGGCAGAGGACCAGTATGAGTGGTGCTGGGATTGGGCAATGGGATACCTCTCTCTGTTAAGCCTCCTGAGGATCACTTGCGTGATGCTGGCTACATCAGCACTCTCTTCCTGCTGAAACCGCCAGCCCCTGGGTACATAGCTAGAACTTCCTTGTTTGGTGGCAGTCATGCCAAAGCCGTGGTTCTCTATGTGAGTGTGTGGTTCCCCGTGGCTCTCTCTTTCCTTGGTTTCTTGGACTCCTTTTCCTCTGAACATGTTCTGTTGGGAATAATACATGACCTGGGGTTGGCAGTGCCCAGATGGAGGCCATGTTAAAAGAGTAGAAAGAAACTCAATTACAGTGCAGGAAACATTTGGGTGCTTGCATTTGTTGAGGGTCCAACTGGTTTCCCAGAAGCTGGGGTTAGTGTTTAAGAATCTTCTAGAGCTTCAGATCCAGAGGCTCTCAGAGGTTGATGGCATGACTTTGAAGAGGGGCTGACCTATCCCGGGGCTGAGAGGGTTCCCTGGCTTTGAGATGTGTGGCTGTAAAACATCACTCAGCTCTTCCAAGAGTCTGGGTGCTTGGAGCTGGAGGGGCCTTTACAGGTTATTCTCTGCATTGATTCCTGGGTTTAATTGATTGTACGTACTGACTGGGGCTTTGGTGGAGGAAAGGGAGTGGCATTTATTGGGCTCTTACATTGTGTGGTGGGAGTGAGGCCTAGGGTCTCCCCCACACGCAGCTCTCAGAGCACATGTGGGGGTGCGCCTGGCCTGTCCCACCAGCAGACAAGCAGGGCCCCTGAGAGGCTTGCCTGAGGCCCATCCTGCCTGAGACCGCTAAGAGGAAATGGAAGTCGTGAGACAGCAAAGGTTTATGGAGTGACCAACAGTACCAGGCCGGTGGCTCCAGTGGAATCTACACCTTATTCAGTCACCATCCAGGTGACCCTTTGTCCTGAAATATTTTTGTCCTTCAACTCAATGCTTTGCTTTTTAGAACTCAGCATGTTAGGATTGCCAGTTCAGGGCCCATGACTGATGCAGCCAGAAGGGAGAGTACAGACATGGCTTTCTCCTAGACGGAAACATTTCAGTAAAGAGGTAGAATTTGCACTTACTTAACTTCTAGCACTTTACGTTGAGATGGGTATAACCTGCCTATAACAGGAAGAAATGGGTAACTTGTGCATGGTTTAGTTTTAATGACCTTACTAACATGGTGCCTCAGCACGTAGCAGTCAGTGGAATACTGCATTTATTTAATTGTTGTCTTTCTTCCACTTTGATACTGCTCCCTTGCAGGTGGGCCCTCTGTCTTTCTCACTGCTATACCCATACTTGAGCAATGCCTGGCATGTAGTAGATGCACAGCACACATCTGGGGATGGGGTTCTGACTTTGAGCAGCCTGGTTAACCCCCTAAAACCTCAGTTTTCTCAGTTTCTCACAGTTAAGTGGGGTTGGTGGTAATAATAATTCTTGTGTTGCTGCCTTTGTGGGCTGTGAGCAGAGCCAAATGAAATCATGCACGTGCCATCCCTTAATTTAGTCACAAATGGCACGAAAGGACCTGAGCTTTTCCTGCCTCGCCCAGCATCACAAATCCCCAGTGCCTGGCAGGTAGGAGGTGCTCGATGAATATATGGTGAATAAGTGAAACCTAAGCTGTATTAAAGTACAGTGGTCTAAACTGGGCTCTTTAAATAAGACCAAGGGGCTCCTGATACTTTTATAATTTTTCAAGTGCACTGTTGGTTTCTTTTTATAAGCCAGGCAGTGATTCCTTTCTTGACTGACCCTCTGTTATTTTTGCTGCCTGAGGAGTTGAGCTCTGGCCCCTGGCATCTGCTTGGCCCACTTGAGATGTGTGGGCTGGGAGACCCCCCGCCCCTGCCCTTTGTCTGTGTGCAGACCGGGCACCTCTGGTCAGATCCCGGCCATTCTGTTCTCAGGCTGGCGAGGGCCCTCCTTTCTGAGCCCCCGGATGCCCTTGCCCTGCTCCTGCAGAGGCGGCAGCTCCTGGGGAGCCCAGTGCTGTTGCTGGCCTGGCCCCAGGCTCTGTGTTAGTGTCAGTTCGCTCAGCTTGTCCTAACAAAGCACCGCAGACTGGGTGGCTCACACCACAGGAATTTATTGTCTCACAGTTCTGGAGGCTGGACGTCAAAAGTCAGGGTGCCAGCCGGGTGGGTTTCCCTCCTTGGCTTGCCGAGGGTGTCTTACCTCTGCATGTGCATCCCTGGTCAATCTCTCTGTACCCAAATTTTTCTTTTTGTAAGGATACCAGACAGGTTGGATTAGGGCTCACCCCTCTGACCCAGTTTTACCTCACCTCTTTAAAGGCCCTGTCTCCAAATACAGTCACATTTTGAGGTAGTTGGGGTGAGGACTTCAACATATGAATGTAGGGGGCACATCATTTAGCACAGACATGAGAACCGTTAAGCCAAGGTCAGCCAGCACTGGGACTGCCTCTGCCTGGGGTTTCTCATAGCTGCTGCCACAGGCCCCTGGTCTTGACTCTGCATGACCCTTCATTTGGACCGTGTCTGTGGGTGGGGTGTGGGAGGGGGCCCGGGGGCCTGGGGGCCCGGGAGGGTGCGACCTCGGGGGGTGCTCACAACCGCTCGCTGTCCTGAAGCTCCTTCCTCACACCCTGCTGGGCGGGAGGGCCACCTCCGAGCAGGCTCTCTCTGTTGGGATTACGTACTCCTGCTTAAGCAAACCCAGGAATTGGTGTTAATTAAGCAACACCTGCGAGCAGAATGTGTTCCCATTGGCATTTAGGGATTGCTAATAGTTATCGTAAATAATAGCTAATAGTGCTTCGTAGTGCCAGGCGCTGTGTAAAGTCATTTATCCCCACGGCAACACCATGAGGTCAGTTACTGCTTTTAATCCTGTTTTATAGCTGAGGAGGGAAGGCACAGACAGGTGGCCTGTCCAGGTGGGTCACCCAGCTGGTTTGTGCCTGCGCCTGGTTTTGAAACCAGGCTGTGTGTTCAGTGACCAAGGTGGGGAGAAGCTCTATTCCTGCCCCTGGCCCTGCATTCCAGGAGCTTCCTCGGTCCCTCCGTCTGTCCGGGCAGCGAGCACCGCCGAGAGCGAAGTCGGCCTCTGCACGTCGGGCGGCCTCGGCCCGGTGGCCACTTCCTGCTGCTGCTGTTTGATTTGTGTTGTCTTGGAAACGGATGACAAGTGTTCCTTGTTAGCACCAGACCTCCTGAAGACGATGGGACCAGGAGGGGCTGCGGGGGCTGGGTGGGCCTTGCACGGCCAGGGTCGGGCTGGAGACCAGAGCATCAGACCCGGGCCGCCCTACGACCCCGTCCGCCCTGCCCCGTGGCCGCTCTCTGGGCCCAGGCGAGCTGGGAGGCTTCTCCGAGGCCGGAGTCTGCCGCCGAGTTTCCACTGAGCCCAAAGAAGGTGCCGTAGGCCGCACCCCAGAGTGGACAGGCCACTCCCTTCCTTCCTTCTTCACGCACTGTGGGCTTGTTTTCCAGTCTGTTTGCCCGGGAAGCCGCTGGCAGTGGAGATAGAAATAAAATTTGTGGTCAGCAGAGTCCTATCACCTAGAAACAACCCAGTCCCCGGCGGCCCGGCCCTTTGCGGCCTTCCTCTTCCTTCCTGAAGGCAACTCTTCCTCGGACTGCAAGTCACCGCGCCCCTGCCCGCAGCCACATGTGCCCGCCGCGCCTGTCGCCACCACCCCCGGCCGCGCTGCTCGCGCTCCAGCCACCACCCGTCCGCAGTGAGTGCCCGGCCTGCTCCCCTGCATTTGAGCGGGAGCTACACCCCCGCCAGCCCCTTCCCCTCCTCTGCTTTGCAGGGGAAGGTTGTTTAGACAAGAATGGGCCTGGGCGGCCTGTTCCCGGGAAGGTGACCCGGACGTTGGTGTGAGGACGACGGGGATAAGGGTGTCCTTGGGCTGATGGCACCTTGGCCCCCGATCCAGGCACCTGCTTTGGGCAGCGAAGCGTGTTGGGAAGTTTCCATCACTCTGGTGGGTCTCGGGGGTCTTGGTGTTGGCAGCGTTTCCAGGGGAAGCTGAATGTAGGGGTCTCTGATGAGCTGGGGTTTCTCTTTAATGTGCTCCTGGTTCTGCCTTTTCCTGTTAACTGGCTGCTCTTGGCCAGCGTCTGGCTTCTCCTGTCACCGCGAGGTATGGTCCGTTCTGCCGTCTTCAGGAGGCAGCGCTTGACAGAAGGAGCTTTGCCCTGGGCAGCATGGGGGTGCGCCCAGCTCTGCCGTTATTAGCACCGCCGTGGCACTGGTGCCATCCCTCTGGTGCTCGATTTTCCTGCCTGTGAAATGGGGACAGTGGTACAGGTGATGTGTAGTGAGTTTTTTGGGTCCAAGGGACAGTCCCAATCTCTTAAACTGCTTCGTCTAGTGCAATTCTTGTAACTTTATTTTACGGTAGAGAACACCACCGCCCAGAGAGGCTAAGTAACAGGCCCAAGGTCACTCACACAGCAGTTGGGAATTGGAGTCAGGGGTTACTTGGAGCTCTTAACCTGGGCTTACAGGCCTTCTCCCTTGGGGACAGAGTGAGATGGTGGCTGTCCAAATGCTCCTGTGCCTCTGACACCAAGGAAGCTCCTGGCCAGTGCCCCTTGCCCTCTCTGGTGGAGAAGAGAGCACGCAGTTCCCTGGGAGTCTCCTGGGGCACCCTTAGCAGGAGGGACACTGGTGCTCAGTCTGGAGGTGACCAGGACAGGAGCCCTTCCCTTGAGAGCACAGCCTGATTTCTGGCTTGATCATCCGTGGTCTTCCAAGCATGCCACTCTGGGTGTGTGGGGACAGTTCTGGAGGAGAAAGTAGCAGTTGAAGGAGGGGGGTCAGGAGATCGACTGCAGGGAGGCTCTCAGCTCAGTCTCTGAGGCAGCTCCTCAGAGACAACAGACCTTTCCACAGGGGCAGAGAGTAACAGACTTGGCACAGCTGGGAGGGGGGCAGGGGCGGGGAGGGGCGCAGTGTGGGGACTTAAGAAATGAATTTCAAAGCTGTGCTGAATGTTTTCTCTCAAAACCCAACTGCTGATGTGAGGAGGGGGCTGGGAAACTTTCTGTTAGGAAAGGGATCCCCAGGCTCTGAAAGTTGGGGACCTGAGCTGAGAGCACCCCTCCATGGTGGCCCCGGGGCCGCCTACCCCACTTCCTTGGCCTGGTGATCAGCCCCCTGCTCTGCCTTTGCATCCAGAGGTCTTTTCTGGAAAAGCTCTTGTCACCAATGTCGGTCACCTCCTCCAGGCTCGAGGTCTGCCGTGCACGAGGATGCAGACGCCGTGGCTGGGCTCAGGTTAGCCGCTGCGTGTTTACGCTGGGTGCGCCAACTAGTGGGGTAGGCAGGGAACAAGTCCTGGCTCCGTCATGGCCTTGGGCGGGTTTCTTGACTTCCTTGGTAAATGGCGATAATGAGGTAGCCACTCCTGCATTGGCGACCCCTGCGCCATGCCCGTGTGGACCGGAGCCGCTGCCTCTGTGTCTTGGGCTCTGTCCCTCCCAATCGCTGGCTGTGCTCTGTCCCTCCTTCCTCCTCGCCACCTATTTCCCAGTGCCTGGGACCAGGAGAACTTTCTAAGGTTTCTGCAATGTCCACAACTTCCCCATGTTGCTGTTATTTTACGGATAGGACCTGGTGGTCAGGGGGACCAGACTTGGTCCCACTGTGAGTGTCAGCCCCTAGCTGCCTCAGCTGGGCAAGTCCCTGCTCTCTGCGCCTCTGAGCCCTGGTGTGCAGGGGCACCTGCCCCTCACTGTCCGGAGTCCGAGTGAGGTCGTGGAGGAGGATGTGGGGCAGGCAGGCCCTTGACAGAGGCGGACTTCCTCCCTCTGCAGAGACGGGCCCAGGAGTCTCCATGCCCACCCTGCAGGCCATGTCTCGCTGCCCATTCGGGTCAGGGGATTTCAAGCTGGGCGCACAATGGGACAAGAGAAGGGAACTTGAGTGAAAGCTCGAGGTCTGCTGATCGGGACTTTGGAGGTCCCCTCTCTTTCCAGCCTGTCAGCCCTCCTCCTGCTTCAGATGATCCAGAGCATACTTCCCTACCCTCTGGGACCCTGGGAATGGAGACGGGCACCCTCTCCTTCCACTCTGTGGGCCAGACTCCTCCAAGACTCGGTTCCAAGTTTACCTCCTGCAGGAAGCCTTCCTGGACTGCTACCCTCTCCCTCGTGGGTCCCCAGCATTCTCATGGACCTTGGGCTGGGCCTGTGTCTGAGTCCTTGCCCTGCCTAACCCCAGCCCTGGCTGGTGACCAGCCCACACACCTGCACACAGCAGGCCCTCAAAACTATTTGCCGAGCATTCTGAGGGCCAGCTCTGGTCAGTCCTGTGGTAGGCATTTGTACCTGCTTCCCATTGCATCTGTACCCCTGAAGGAGGCATGGTTATTGTAACTCCAGGGAGAGGAAATCCCTGGGGAAAATACCTCTAAAACCCGAAATCAGTCAAAGGGAGAAATAAAGTTTAAAACCTGTTTATTGCTTACAAACTGTGGTCCAGGGCTGACTCTCTGCTCCGGAAGAAGCCAGCAAGCCAGCCTCCTCCCCTTAACCTCTCAGGTTCAGACATGCCCTGCCCTCGGTTGCCCAGGTAATTAATTATCCATGGATATGGAGATGAACTTCTCTCCACCCCTGAGGATATGCAAATAAATGCACTAAAGCCAGGCGGGATATTCTGTAGATGTTACAATTTTACCCACAGTTATGGTGCGCATTTTACTCAGCTATTGAGCGGACCTCCATTACGGACCTTCTAGGTACCTGACCTTGTGCAGGGCTTCACGGGGACAATGTGTCTGTTCAAGTTGGAGATGGACAATGGAGTATTAAAACAAAATAGTAACTGAATGTGAGGACTTGGGGGCAGAAAGGAAGCTAGGCGCTGCGATGGTCACCGGGGGACTTTGGGGTGGCTGGCTGCGAGGTGTTTTCTGGAAGCATGAGAAGGGACCAGTCACCTGGAGCTGGGGTGGGCCTTCTGTGGATGGACGGAAGGCAGCCTGCACAGGTCGGAACAAGCCCTGCCGTCTTGCAGCCCCGCGACCCGTTCTGTCACCCCCGTGGCTGACTGGGTGAGCAAGGCTGGCTGAAGAAGGTCCCTTGGCGCTGTGACCCTGGGCTCGTGCCTGCGCGGTGTGCAGGCAGCAGCTTTCCCAGCGCAGGATGTGGGCTGCCCCTGCCTGGCCCCCAGCCGTCCCAGAGCTGCCCCAGAGCACGCAGCCTGCCAGATCCCAGGGGCTTCCTTGGGGAGGCCAGGGCGTCAGGCACGTGGCTGAGCCTCTCCTAGCCCCAGGGAGGCAGGGGACGCCGGGTGGGGGACGTTAGGCATTACTCACCGCCTCTCCCGAGTCCTCCCAGCCACCCGGCCAGGCTGTTGGGGTGTGTGGGCAGTGACCCCCCCACCCCAGCGTCTGGCTCACGGCGTGATCACGGAGGTGGGCAGGCTCGGCTGTGAGCTTGCCCCCTGCCCTCAGGCCCCACTCAGAACAAGCACCTCGTATCCAGCCGGGAGGAGAAAGCAAAGGGACCAGGAGTCCAAGCTGCCCCTCTGTGCCAAGGAGGCCCTCCCTGCTGGCAGTGGGCACCGGGTGGCAGGAGCCTTTCTTTCTCCTGAAGGGTCAGGAGGCAGGGGCCCAGCCCCACCTTGGCCCTGTAAGCTGCAGGGTGCCCGGTCCCTGCCCCACCTTGGCCCTGTAGGCTGCAGGGTGCCTGGCCCCTGCCCCACCTTGGCCCTGTAAGCTGCAGGGAGCCCATGCTCAGCGCTCAGTTAGCACTTCCGGTTTGCAGGGTCCAGGAAAGCCAGGATGGGTTTAAGCCACATGATGGCCATGGGAGGCGGACGCATAGTCCTGGCCCTCGTGGGCTTCTGACCCGAGCCAGGGTCCTGTCCTGCCTGCCGATGCCACACCGTTGTGTGGAAATGTCCAGCCTCTGGGCCTCCCACCCAGGTCAGCTCACAGGTTGCACCGGCTGACCCTCTGTGGGGGGCCGCCGGGCACTGCAGTGTTGAAGGGCAGCCTACCCCTCCACACAGGTGCTGGGAGCCCCTCCTGCCTCCATGTGTGACAACACAGGCTGCCTCCAGACACTGCCCCATGTCCCCTGGAGGGCAGGATTGCCCCAGTCTGAGAACCACTGAGCTAGGAGGCTGCCTCCATGGATCTTCAGGACCCTTCCACCCCAGGAGTGGGAGAGCAGAAGGGAAGACCCCCAGCAACCACTGGTCTTTTCATTGTCTCTCTAGTTTCGCCTTTTTCAGAAAGTTGTGCAGGTGGAATCCGACTGGATGTAGTCTTTTCAGACTGGCTTCTTTCACTTAGAGTATGCATTGAGGTCCCTCCGCGTCTATTTGTGGCTTGACAGCTCGTTTCTTTTTAGCACTGAATAATCTCCCATTGTCTGGGTGGACCACAGTTTATCCATTCACTTCCTGGCGGATCTGCTGCCCCTTGGCACACGGGCAGCTCAGGCTCCTTGAATTGGGAGGGGGAGGTTGGCGGGGTGGGAGCCCAGACCGATGCCCTGAGGGGGCGGGTCCACTCTGAGGCTCTGGAGGGTGAAGCTGGGAGAGGGTGCTGCAAGGGGCAGGTCGGGGCTGCCGGAAGCTGGGCGCCCCCATGCCTGCCTGAATCCAGGAGGCTGAGGAGGGAGCCGAGGCTGCTGTGGATTCTCGATGCGATGAACCTCATGGGAAGCTGAGTTAGGTGGATGGCTATCCTCACAGGCGCTGCCGTCTTCAGAGAGGAGGGTGGGCCATGGTCCCTAAGGCCCCCATCCTGTGAGCCCCTCCCCCAGCCCACCCCAAGCCCCGTCTGCCTAGAAATCCCTTCTGCTCATTGCACTCAAGGCTGAAGACGGGTGGACCCCATAAGGGACAAAGGATGCCTCCGAGCACTCTGGGTGCAACGCAGCCTGCATGGGGTGCCGCCTCCTCCACTGGCTCCCTGCAGGCGTGGTGAGTGCCTCCTGCAGCTACAGATGCACGTTTGCTCACGCCTTCTGTACATATACCTCTAAATTCCTAGGCGTCTGCCCATCTCGGGACAGATGAGCTAAGGTGCCCACCCCTCTTCAGGTGGGAACACCAAGCTCACAAGCATTCAGAGACATGTGCCCTGGAGGCAGGCAGGCATTAGTAGGGGGCTGGTGTGGGCCTGGGTCCCACTCTGCTGCATGTCACCCTCCCTTCTCCCTCTGCCCCGGTGGTTTAGTAGATGACTCATGGGCGAGCCTGGATGGTCTGAGATAGTCGGTGCCCCGTCTGGTGGCAGAGCCGGCTGCTGGTTGTGTGTGGCTCAAGGTCACCCAGCGGGTGCATCCCGTCCAAGGCCGAGGGGTGCCCTGGAGCAGCAGTCTGTGAGTGTCCCGGGGCTGCCGTAACCAAGCAGACCGGGCGGCTTAACAGAAATGTATTGTCTCATGGTCTGGAGTCCAGAAGTCCAAAATCAAGGTGTCAGCCAGTCTGGGGCTTAGGGGGGAGGGTCTGTTCTGTGTCTTCCAGCCGCAGGGCTCCGGGCTCTCCTGGGCTTGTGGGCGCATCGGGTCTCTGCCTCTGCCTCTGCCTTTACATAGTGTGTCCCTTCTTCCCGTAGTTCATCTCGATGGATGAAAAGTACGAAAGGAAACTCTTATGTCTGCTGCCTGGTTTGGTACTTGGATCTCATTTTGCAAGAGCCTCCTTACAGAAGTGTTTAAAAACATATACTCAATAAAAAATAATTATCCAGGAAAAAAACAAAAAACAAAAAACAAAAAACATATGTAAAGCAGAATTCTGAAATGAGTACTTAGTCTATACATGCGTATATAAAAATAAGTATTTAATAAAGGATGCAGAATAAAAAAAGGATTATTCAGTGTCTCTGTCTTCTCTTAAGGACACCAGTGATCAGGGTGTCCGCCCTAATGACCCCATCTCAACTTGGCCACATCTGCAAAGACCCCATTTCCAAATAGGGCCGCATTCACAGGCACTGGGGTTCAAGACTCCAACATGTCTTTCTGGGAGATAAAATTCAACCCATAACACAGGGTGAGTTGTTCCAGATCTGTCTGCTTCCAGAGTGTGGGGCAACCCAGGG
The DNA here is from genome assembly GCF_030020395.1 of Manis pentadactyla. Lineage (NCBI taxonomy): Eukaryota > Metazoa > Chordata > Mammalia > Pholidota > Manidae > Manis > Manis pentadactyla. The sequence goes on along the minus strand of NC_080028.1, from coordinate 5,174,227 downwards.
AAGGGTGCAGTCAGTGCAGGGGGCCTGGTGGGAGGCCTCCCTGAGGAAGATGTGTGAGGCTCTGAGGGATGTGAAGGGAGGTGTTGGGGGCCCCTGGGAGGTGCAAGCCTGCACAGGTCTTAGGGGAACTGCAGGGTTTCATTGCTTGTTTGCTTTGATGGTAAGGTCGTGCGGACAGAGTGAAGCTTCCTACGGCCAGGATTCTCACCTGGCCCTGGTCGGCTAGCTCACTACACACGTGTGGGCAATACGTTGTTATTGACTCTATATAAAGAGCTCTGCCCAGTGCTCTGGGTGACACGGTGGCAGCGCCGAGGACAGAGACTGAGATGGCTGCGGGGACAGAGGGGCCCAGAGGCAGAGACTGGCTTGCTGCGTGCAGACTCGCTCTGAGTGGACGGGATTCTAGTGACTGACCTGCCGCCGTGGGAATAAAGTTGGGTATAAAACCTTTCATCCCAAGAACGTTCCATTGTCATTCCTTAGTCTCATTGAATCCATAGTTGAACTTACCCGGGGCTGAAACCCACTGGCAAGACAGAGATCTGAGCACGGCTTTAAGAAGTAGAATTCAGGTAGGTAGTGGAACTTCACAACTGGGCAGGCAGTCATTCAAGGAGCTATGAGAACACATATGGGCCTCTTGGGCTTGGTGACATGGACACGAGTACCAGGCGCCTTGCAGAGCCACATGGTGGGGGGAGCACTGGGTGGAAGTTTGCGTCCGTATGTCAGGGGGCTAGTGTGTGGAATGTACTTGGGCTGGGGGAAGTTACCTGGCCGGACACCTCACCCAGGTGGGCTCTGCCTGACTCCAGTCTTCCTCTTCCCCGGACAGCACTCTCAGGGGGGTCCGGGGGTGTTGGGGGAAAGCAGGAAGGGGGTAGATTTCCTGTGATGAGCACGTTTTCTCCACTGGCTCCCTAATGTGCTCCTGGGCCCGGCTGTGTGGCAGACGGGCATGCCTGGGTCTGGAAGCTGGGTGACACTGACATCTGGGCTGGTGTTGACTATTTTTAGTGACTTGAAGGATGACCTTGAGCAGGAATGATTTGAAAGTGGCTGGGGCCGCTTCCTGAGAAGCTGGAAGGTGGATACCTGGAAGGACGGGGCAGGATTGAGGGCCTGCAGCAGCTGCCCCCTGGGATGAAGGGCATATGCGAAGGCTCAGAGCCCAGGGAGATGATGGGGCACAGCTGTGGCCAAAATGGTCAGGCGGTCAGCAGATCCTGGCTTCTCCCCTTGAGGCCACTCAGTAACCAGGCCGAGGAGGAGGAGAGGAGAGCAGGTGGGCCGTCTGACCCCCCACTCAGTGGCCACACCCAGCCATCCTGAGAAGGTCCTGGGGGAGAAGTGACTTCATATCATGCCACCTGTGAGTCTTTCCTGCTCTTTTTGCATATAAGGTAATATTTTAGTGGATTTGCCATTAAGAAGCCAAATTCCTCAGGCCTCGTCCCATGGGAGTGACCTGCGACACTCAGGGACAGTGTGTTCTTGTCCATGGCATTGGTTTGGTGCTTGTTCTCGTGTGACTGAGGCCATGCCTGCTTCGGTAGTGGTTGGGTCATTGGAGCTCTTTGGTGGCTGGTACCGAGGAGGTGCTCAGTAAAATGGGTGCAGCCAAAGAACGTTCTGGGCCTTTAGAAATGCCATGAATAGCTGGGGCTGTCCTAGGGCTGTGTGAGTTTCCTGTGACTGTTGTAACAGAGTACCACAAATGTGGTGGCTTAAATCAACACAAATATCTTACAGTTTGGAAGGTCTTAAGTCCTAAAATCAAGGTGTCAGCAGGGCTGCATTCCTTCCAGAGGCTCTAGGGGAGAATCTTTGCCAGCTCCTGGAGGTGCCCCATCCCCTGGCACCCAGCTCTGTCCTTGCCCAGCAGCGTGGAATCTTCCAGCAGTTCCACTTCTCTTGTCACATTGCCTTTTCCCCGTTCTGACCCACCTGTATCCCTTTTATAAAGACCCCTGCAGTTACACTGGGTCCACCTTGTTAATCCAGACCCCTCTCTCCTTCTCAGGATCCTTAACTAATCACATCCGCAAAGTTTCTTTTGCCTTGTAAGGTCCCAGGGTCCAGGAATTAGGACGTAGGCATCTTTGGATGAAAGGGGCATTATTCAGCTAGTCATAGTGGCCCTAAGAGACATAGAGCATAGCTCCCACGAGTTGCAAAAAGAACTTCCAGAATGGAGCGTCAGGATCCTGAAGCACATTCATTCATCACCATTAACTCGGCAGGTGTCACCGAGGGCCTCCTGTGGGTCAGGCCCTGAGCCAGACTCCTGGGAGGCAGACAGGCTGTGCATCTGTCCTTCCGGAGCACTGTGGGCATGAATCCGGTAACATAGATGCACACATATTCCTCAAATGTGACAGTGCTTGAAGGGAAGGAACGGTCTGTGGGGTGGGGTGTGGAATCTGGCTTTGTCTGGGCTGGCAGGGAGGCAGCGTCCACAGGCCTTTGGCTGCCAGCCGCTCCTTCAGGGCTTTACCTCTAAAGGTGGTGCCTCTGGGAACCTGGCGGGTTGTGAAGGCCCTTATCCTTTGTCGCCTTGGGAGTTGCATCTGTTCGGGGTGGGTGAGCTGTGTTCCTGGCAGGCTGCCTGAGATGCCACGTTGGCCCCTTGTGTATCGCAGGTGGGAATGGGGCCACCAGCACCAGGGCCCCCAAAGCCACCTGCTTTTGGAAGGTGCCCATCGGCCCAGCAGGCCGGATTCTTTGGGATGAATCCTTTGCAGGTTGTGCTGGGCGGGCGTCTGCGGGTGGAGACGGGCCACGAGGGGGCGCTGTCCTTCCGCGTTGGCCGCTCGCCTCTCCGCGTTCTCTCCCAGCTGAGCGTTTCCGTGGCAAGTACACAAGGAACTCGTTTTTATTTATTTTAATGACTCAATGATTTGATCTTATATTCTCAGCAGAGCATACTTTGGACTTCCCTGGGTACGATGGGACCTTACTGATCAGACTGATTAATGTGAGCGTCGCAGCACAGGGTGCCTCCAGACTTGCTTTGCCAGCATTTGGGGCCGGCCTCATTTTCCCCACTGGCGTTTCTGTTTTCACTCTATTTAAGCACATTTCTCTCCCAGTGTGTGGACCTCATCGGGCCTTCTTGATGGTTTTTTGAGTTTCTCCTGAGTTGTCCTTGCCCCTGCCTTCTGCTGCTTTTATGTCTCTTAGGGCCCCCGGCATCTCGCACATGTTCGCCCCGTGGGGCCTGCCTGGCTGTCCTTGGCCTCAGGCGTGCGGCTGAATTTCATTTTTACTCCGAGTCCCGTAAGCAGTGCTTCCGGGCCTCCTGCAGGCTCTGCGGCCTCCTGCTCCTGGCCACGTGTCACCACTGAGGGCGGCTGGCCCGCTCGATGCTGGGGGGCGTGGGAGGCACTGAGCACTGTTCAGAATTGGCGTGGCTGGGTCTGCGTGTGTTGCTGGCACCATCCAGTTGCCATCCTGATGTTTTATGTAGAATTGTGAGGTTCTGTTATGATTCAGCCTAATCAGAGTCTGTTATGAATGCTTCGAGGCCGTATAAGAATGTTCCTGGTGATGCCTGAGCAGTAAAATCAGAATCTTCAAGATAAGGTCATACCTGGTTTGCGGTAAAGTGAGTGTTTCAACATCTGGATTCTTTGAGAATGGGTGACCTGTAGGTCCACGAACCTTGTCATCTGAACAGTTACTTGAAGAGACTGTTCCATACCTGATGCTCACAGGTAACTGAGGCTTTTGGGACCCAGTTCAGGCAAGCACACCTTGTGGGGTCTTCTGTGTGTGCTGGGCACCCCTTCCAGGAGTTTATAATCCTAGGAGTTTTCTAGGAGTTTATAATCTAGCAGTGAGACGTCCACACATCCCGTAGATCATAAGCTACGGGAGATCGAGGGCTATCTGTGAGTTCAGGGCCAGCTCTTGAAGCCTTGTGTGGTGCCTGGTGCCCTGGGCCAATTTGTTGAGTGGATGCTAAATGCTCCCTGTTGCCCTGCACAGGTGCTCCTGATGGGACAGGAAGGGGAGAGACCCAACATTTACTGCCTGACTGCGTGTCAGTGCACACCATCTTGTGCCAGCTTGTCCCAACAACCTTATCAGGTCTGGCTATTCTCTTCCTGCAGTGGAGAGACAGTAAAAGATGGAAAGGTTACAGGGCCTGTGCCCAAGGTTACTGGGCCATGCTGTTGCCAACCTCCAAAGCCTCCCCTCTCTCTACTTCTCTGTCTGCACCAGGACTAACCCTGGGCTTGGGGGCTTTGGCGGAAGGCAAGATGCCTTCTGAACAGGGCCATGGGAGAGGGAGGTTTGCAGCAGACTTTAAACATGTTGGGCCACCTGGCGCAGCTGTGGGGTCTGGTGTTCCTGGAGGGGGCACAGCCTCAGCAAAGGCATGGAGGTGTGATGGTCCCTGGCACTCGGCCCTTTGGTGGCGGGCGGAGGTGGGATGCCATGTGGAGGGAATGGGGCTTTGTTTTGGGAAGCCTTAGGGGATGGGGATGGTCTGTGGGCAGAGGAGTGACCTGAGGTGCCTGTGTTCTGGGGATGAAGTCTTGAGACACTGGGGGAAGTGGACTGGATGAGGGGAAGGACCAGGACCCGAGGCCAGCACAGATGGCTTGGCCTTCCACGGGTGTAACCATTGTTTTGGGCCCTTGAGGATTCTGCCTGCTGCATTTGGAGACGTGAGTTGGATAAACTGACCCACTTGCTTTCCATCTGAAAAACTGACCAAATTGTTGCTTTTGTCCCTAAAGGATCAGTCATCCTGTGTGAGTGAGAAGCCAGGGCCCCTCCTGTGTCCTGGTTCCTGCTTGCCAGGTGGCTTATATGGTAAACCTGACATTCCACATTCACCTAGAGATCTTTTTTCTATTCTTCTTTCCACAGACAGTTCATTTTTCTGTGATTCTCTGATTTTTTCAGCCAGGGCAAAGGGGGAGAAAAGGCCTGATTCTGGGCAAGACAATTATCTGTTTGACATGAGCTTCTGAGCTCCAGCTTTTTAATAAGTACATATACTTCAGCAACCTTTGGTATTCCAAAGACCTACTTTCCTGGAAACGGGTGGATTGCTTTGTTCTCGGGGGTCTCTGTTTCGGATACCTGCAGCAGGTGGCTGGGCTGACGTGCACGCCAGCAGGTGAGCCCTGGGAATGTGGCACCCGAGGCAGCTTGTCCCAATAAGTCCCTAATTGCAGAGAAGAATTCTCCACCGAGTCCTCTCCCTCCATGCGGCCACATTGCAGTAATTGGGTTCTTGGTGACCCGCGACTGCCAGGATAATGTAAGCCTTAATGGAAAGTCTCTTTTCCACCCAATTAAGTGGCTGGAGGTGGACTGTTTTGCCAGAACAGTCTGTTCCCAGTTCTTCTGACTTTAAATCTCTTACCTGCATTCTCTATTCAGCTCGGTTTTGCCTGTGTAAACATGTTAAAGGTCATTCATTCTTTCCACCAGTATTTATTGAGTGCTTATCATGTGCCAGGTTCTGTGCAGGAACAGTGCCTGGGCCCTCTCACTCCCCGGTGGGGGTGGGGAGGCGGCCCCCACAACCACACAACGGGGATTAGGTTTCGTCCTTGTGTGCACAGCGAGCTGTGGGGACCCGGAGGAGGAGCCCTAACTCCCCCCGGAGGGGGTGCACAGAGAATGCTTTCCTGACACACCTGGGGGAGGGGTGGAGTTAGCAGGTATAAAGGGAAGGGCATTTCAGGTGGTGGGATGATTGGGGCAAAGGTGTGACAGGCGCGAGTGGTTTGGAATGGCTTCATTGGAAGGTGCGTGCAGGAGCTCGGGAGCTGCGTCTGGGTCAGTGAGCGCTGGGGTCTGCTCATCAGGGGCCTTTGGGTATGAGTTTGGGTTTTATCCTGGAGCCATGGGTGATCTCCACCAGGAGTGAGGTGGTCAGCTTTGTGTGTTGGAGGAACCGCTGCATCAGACAGAAAACTCAAAGTGGATTAAGAACATAGTGGAACTCATTGGTACATTTGACCGAAAGGCCCAGAGGTGTCCAGCCTCAGGTTAGGCTTGATCCAGCACACAAATGGTGTCACTAAACTGTTCTCACTGTTCTGTTGATCCAGTGCCTTCATTTCCAGGTTCTTTGTGGTGGTAAGAAAATGGGGCAGCTTCTACCTGCATCCTTTCTGGGTCAAAGCCAGTAGGAAAGAGAGCCTGTCTCATTCTGCATTCCTAGTACGGTCTCCTTCAGCTAGCTTTTGACTCTGATTGGGCCAAGCCCATCCCTGGGTCTGGAACTGTGTTCTGGGGGGTGCACTGTGCCCATTGGCTGCCTGCTCCACCCTGGGGCTGGGCCCCACCTGGAACATAAGGCCTGAGAACAGGGGCTGGAGGGGCTGGTTCTCTCCAGGGAAATGCTGGGTCCTGTTTGACCAGTAGAGGAGTGAATGGATGCTGGGGAGGAGAACCAGTGGTGACAGCACAGCCTCCTGCAGCAGAGGAGAGCTGGGTGAGAGAGTGAAGAGGCCGAGGCCGAGCGGCCATCCTGGTGAGCGGATCCACTCCCTCTGCCAACTGGCTGCCCTGAGGACAGGGCACGCGATGCAGAATCTGTGGAGGTGGTCCTAGGTCCAGCATCTTTGCACTTGCCCACATGCTGGGGCCTTTGCCTTCGGTCATGGTCCCAGACTCGGGTTACCGTCTGCAGTGGTTCTGTGTGGCCAGGGCTCTGCCACATGCTTCCCCCTCCCTCCAGATTGCTTGCTGGGTCTCCTGAGGCTGGCAGTGCTGTCAGGAGAATCCTCAAGCCCCCTTGCACCCCTGAGCCCCTTTTGCTGGGGTATGGAATCCAGCCTTTGAAGTAGAGGGTCTTGGGAGAGGCCAGGGTGGCCGGTGAGCTCATTAATTGCTGCTGCTGAGACAGGTGGCTGTGCATTAGCTCAGGATGGGTAATGGATTCACGGAGGAAGAATCAAATTCTGGGTTCTCCCCATGGGCAGGAAATGTTCTGTGCTCCCCCTTGATCCTGTCGAGAGCTGAGAGATCGTGTGGTTTTGGGGTGCTGCAGGCCCTGGGTGGGTGGGATCCATCCGTAAACAGATGGGGCAGCTCGGGGGTGATTCAGCCATTTAGAGACATGATCTGCAACGGGAGAGCAGGTGTGGGGTGGGTGCCCAGTAAATCACCTTCCTTTCTGTGGAGGGAAGCACCTGGGGTGGGTACTGGCTGGGCAGAAGTTGTTGAAATGTCGTCCCTTATTCATCTCTAAAAGGAGCATGAAGAGTTGCTCCCTGGCTGGATTTCGGGAGCAGGCCGCACGTGGTGATATGCACTAAGTTCTCGCTACTCCGGATGTGGTCTGCGGACCACCATCACCAGCATTGCCCAGGGAGCGGGTCCGGATGCCGAGTCTTGGACACCGACCCACCCTGCTGGGTCAGAAGCCTCCCGTCAGCCCAGGAGAGCCTAGTGCATTCAAGCTTGGGAGCCTGGGCTGAGGGCTTGGGAGGGGAAGCAGTCAGCAAAGCTGGGGCTGGTGGTGGGAGGGGACACAGGGAGGCCCTCCTGGTGACGGGGCTGTGACAAGTGTCGTCTCAGAGCCCAGCCTTTTTCACCAGAAGGCCTCCCTGCTGGGCTCCCTGAGGGCACAGGCCCCGCAGCTCCCCCTGCACATCTCCCCAGGTAAACCCAGGTGGCACTGTGCTGCCCCCGTGTCGCCCGAGACAGGTGCTCTGCATTGATCTGTTCGTAAAGCATGGAGGAGCAGGCAGACGGGCTTAAAATGGTCCCAAGAAAAGGTGATTCTGAGTTCTGAGCCCTGTGGATCCCCTTGTGTCCAGCAGAACGTGATCTTCCTGAGCCTGGAGGTGACGGCAGAATTACCTGGGGGGCAGCAGTGACTCTACCCCCAGCTCAGTGTTCCTCCGTTGCCCGCACACTAAGGATGCAGACCGTGCGCCCTCCGTGACTTACTCGGGGTCTGCGGCACACGCATGGGCTCTCTCCCTGCACACCGCTCTCGAGGAAGCCCAGGCTTTGAGGGCTCCAGGCCAAGGCTTCCCCCAAGGTGGATGGGAACCCCCTGCAGGCCTGGACCCTCGGCAGCCCGGGTTCTGGGTCCTGCATCCCTGCCCTTGCCCCAAGGGCTGAATGCCTCCGGACAGGCTGAGCTCCGGCCTCCTTCCCTGTGGTCAGCTCCCCTGTGGATTGGCTGCCATCCCCTTTGGGTCAAACCCGGCACATACTCCTGTGAGAGCCTCTGTCGTCCATTCTTTTAACTTTCTTTTTATTTCACAAGTAACCTGTGAGCACAGTGATAGCAAAGCCTCCCCAGTCTCCTCCCTTCCAGAGGTAATGCTACTCTTGTTGTCTTGGAGTGCATCCTTTCATTCTTTTTTCTGTGAATTTAGATGTGCACACATGGAAATACATAGTTTTGAGTTTTCATGTTGTGTTTTTACGTACATATCATTCTGTGTTGTTTTGAAAGCTGCTTTTTAAAACTCAGCACCCATGATTTTTATTTCACTTACATGTTTCTTTAGAGCCTTCTCTGCACCAGGGCAGTAGGCTAGGCTGTTGGGCTGGAAGTAGCCAGGATGCATCTTCTCCCTGCATCTGCTGCCCATACCAGACTCTGCAGAGCGAGGGGAGCCCTGGGTCTCTGTCCCCTTAGTGCCCAGCCAAGTGCCCAACATGCAAGTGGCCTTTGACCAGCGTTTGTTAGAGCAGCAGGCTATGAAACCCCAGGCTCACCGCTGCCTGAAGAGGACAGGTCTTTTGCTGTGAGCTCTTGAGGTGGGGTCAGTAATGCCTGTTGACTGCCTTTGGGTTTGCTTTATTGAAATGCTCACACATTTATTTTGGCCTCTAAGCTTATTTCATCTCAAGAGTTGGGATGGAGACTCATGCAGCAGCAGAGTGAATCCCGTGAAGCAGACGTCAGGCTGAGCGACCCTCGGGCCTGGGCAGCAGTCACGGCGTCTGCTCAGCCCTGTGCTCCTGGCAGCCCAGTTCAGAAGCTCGTCCTCCGCTGAGAAATCACAGCAAGCTAAACATGCATGCATATACCAGCTCATCAGGTGGACGGTTCCTCAGGACAAGGCCAGATCCCTTCCTCAGCAAAAACGAACCAGATCCACCACTTAAAAGGCCAAGAGGCTCTTTCTTTTACCTTTTGCTGAAAGGAATTCCCCTCTTTGCTCACATCTGGTCAGGAAGGGTAGCTGCCCTCTCTGGGGCCATTGGAGCTCACACTGCCTTTTACCCAAGACAGGAGGTCACTGTCACCCATCTATTGTGGTCCAGGGAATTGTGCACATTGAACCTGGAGTTCAGAACCAGCTGAGAAGGGCGGGCTTCATGTGTCAAGGCCTTTGCAAGCGAGATATTGCAGAAGGACCCCATGGAGTTCCGTCGCCTCATCTTCGGATGTCAGGAAGGGCTGCCCTGCAGCGAGGCCTCCCAGCTGTTGAGCCTGTGGGTGTTACTGTTCCTGTTTCGATCTTATTTGGGCCTTATTTTAACTCCACTGAGCTATGAGATCTTCACATGAAGTACAATTTGATTTATTTTTAGAAGAACCACTCTGTTAAGACCTTCATGGCTGATGAATTTAATTATTCCAATAAATTATAACTTCTGCAAAGAAATGACCCCTCTGAGTGCAGAGGAAGCTGGAGAATTCATAGAAAGCTCTCACTTTCCTGGCAGAGGCCTGAAAAGCCTCTTTTAGCATATTTTGTGAGGTCCTACTCAACACGTGGTGTTGACAGTGCCCGTTTCCCTTCCCCCAGCCTGCAGGGAGATGGGAACACGGATGCAGAGAGGCGCCCTCATCCCCCTTATCCTTCTGGCAACTGTGAGGGCCTCTCAGTGTCTCTGAGGAGGGCCAGTTGCCACTAGAAGTGGGTATGTCTTGAAAAGGGTGGATAAGTGTCCAAAACCGAGGCAGCTTTCCAGCCATTTACAAGTTCTCTTATTAGATGCGGCTCAGGGGAAGAGCGGCTGTCTTTGCTGAGGTTTCTCTTTGATCCTGGTTCAGACGGGGCCCGCTGAAAACTATCCCCCTGATCTTTTGTTCTCTGTGAAAACTAGGATGCGTATATCTGGGGTAAAAAGTCCCCATAGGTGGCAAAATGTCTGCTGTGTTGAAAGAACACACTCAGAAAAATGTCAGAAGACTGAGCCGTCCCTGTATCAGCCTCTGAGGACCCACCGCAGCTCAATCCCGCCCCGTGAGGCGTTTTTATCCTTGCTGAACCCCCTGCAGGTGAGCCCCCAGTGTGCTTCCTGCCCCTCGTCTTTGCAGGGGGTGTGTCATGATCTCCCGTTCCTGCCTTGGGGCCCCTCGTGGAGCGAGAAGCCAAGAAGCCTTATGCTTTCCCCTATGGCGACCCGCCCAGTATGCCACCCTGCCCTCCGGGTTGTATTTTCCTAATAATGTTAAAAGGGAAAAGGCAAACTACCTAAAAGCATTTTTTTGGGGAAAGAGCTTGGGTAAAAACTAAATAAATAAATACATAAATGAAACCCATATATAGAAAAAGAAAAAACAAAACACACAGGATGTTTGCATTTGGCCTGGGGTATAAATGGCAGGCTCTTTAGGTGAAGTTCTCAAGTGTTGAGGTTTAGTTTTTGATGCTCTTTCTGCCTTTTAATTTGCTCCTGATTACAATTGGGGAGGTGTCTTTTTTTTTTAGGCTTGCCCTGTCTTTGGGTGGAGTGGTGGGAAGAGAATGGGCTTTGGAAACACGCCTGTATGCCTCCGCTCCACAGATGCCAAAGGCTAGCATTTATTGCGTGCTTACTGCATACCAGCAACTGTTCTGGGTGTTCACCTTCATGAGCTCTCTGTGAGGTGAACCAGGCCCCATTTCACAGATGGGAACTGGCACAGGGCAGTAAAGTTGGTTGCCTAGGATACCCAGCTCATCAGTGGCCAAACCAGGATCTGAAACCAGCAGACTGGCTCTGGGGCCCTAAGCCCTTCAGCGCACTGCCCCTCAAATACAAGGATCTGAGTTAGCACTAGTGTGGGCAGATGGTGGAGAAAAGAGAGTTGCTGCGCTGTGTGATGTGAGCTGGGGAGACTAGTGGGGGGAGGGGAACACTCAGGCAGGCTTCCTGGAGGAGGTGGCCAGTAAGGCTTGATGATGAATAGGACTTAACTGGGTACAGTGAGGTGCAAGGCCTGGTAGAACCATGTTCAGTCCTGGCTCTGGGGCCCACTGTAAGTGTGCATCAGGTACCTTCCCTTCTAGCAGATGCTGGCCCACCTGGACCCAGCCACAACCAGCCACAGACTTGTTAGGAGATGAGATGAATGGATGGCATGGGAGGCACATAGCAGGTGCTCAGGAAAGGTTGATGGCCCTCTCCCCGCTTCCCATTGACAGGTGGAACGTGGGTTGGACATTCACTGCCACACGGAGTGCAGACCGGTAGCCCTCGGCTGGCCCACAGAATCTGAAGTTTTGCTCACCTTTATAAACTGGGGGAGTCCAAACTAAACCCCAGGTTTCCATCTTTTTTCAAAAGCTCATAGATTTGTCAGCTGTGGTCTGACCACCCCACTGTCCCCCTGGGCAGCAGGAGGCATGGCTGTCCCTAGAGGGGCCCCTGTGCTTGCAAACCTTCTCCCTCTGCCCTGTCTTTTGACCTACCTCCGACCCCTCTCTCTCACCCTCCTGGCATTTCCCCAGCTCTTGGTCCCCTGTGTGGCCCTGGCCCGGGAATGTCACCGCTGGAACGTGACCTTGGTGCAGTGGGAACAACTGGCACTGAGACCCTGTGGTTGGCTGCGGGTTTAGTGTGGGCGAGGGCGTTCATCCACACAATGGCAGACGCGCGTAGGAAACAATCAGTCCTGGCCCCGTGACATTGAGCGCCAGCCCTTTGAGCACCCACACGCTCTGTGCACACCAGACGCCAGCTCTCCCGGGCCAGCGATCTTTCTCGGTAACTCAAGACAAGCTGGCATTTTGCATCTTTCAAGTGTTTGACCTTCTGGCAAATGGGACCAATACTTTAAAAACCAAAACATTCCTGGGGTTAATGGAAATCCACTAAGCTGGCAGAATAGGGTCCTTGGGGAAAAGCGTGGTTCAAGAGGAGTCCCTCCTGCTGAACGTCTGGCTGACTCCTCAGTGCAGGGGCTGTGCCCCCGTAGAGAAACAGGAGTCTGTGGAAGCCTCCTTTGGTTCAGCATTGATGTGGCTGCCACATTGGGCTTCTGGAATCGTGACTCTGATCTGTCCCCGTCTGCTTTGCACAGAGCCCCAAAGTCCATCATCTGGATTCTTGCCATCTTTCAAGGTTGTTGTGTCCAATTGCTTCCTCCTCCAGGAAGCCTTCTGTGGTTCTCCCCAGCATGAGGGAGAGCCACACTCTCCTTTCCATCACTCATTGCTCAGTTCACACCTCGCCTGGAGCCTCATTGAGGAGCCGTTATTCACCCACACCTGTCCACCCTCTGCAGAGTGTGTGCTGTGCACTAGGAGCTGAACACTCACAATCTCTTACTCTGCAAACCCGTTTGAGGAAGGAACTGCTGTCACCCTCATGTTACAGATGGGCAAACAGAGGCTTAGCGAGGGGAAGGGATTTGCTCCAGGCCACATGCCCGCATATGGCAAAGTGAGATTAGAACCCGAGACCATGTGGTCACCATGTGGTCACAGACTGGGGCTCCTGGGTGTTGGCCCTGCCCTTGTTTCCCTCGGGCCTTGTGCGTAACAGCCTCTTTGGAATGTGCCATCCAAAGGGGCCTGGCAGTCCTGTGGGTGCATTTCTCATTCATTCAGGTCGTGAAATCCCAGGCCCCATTTGGTGTTGTCTTTGATGTTCAAGGGCGGTGTGGACATTTCTGTTTTCATGTGACCCAATTTCTGTGCTTTGAAAATGCCTTTCTTTCTCCGCCCCCCCAATCTTTGTGTTTTTGAGACCAGGCAGCAGGGTCCCTGGAAGCATTTCTTTAGCTCCTCGCTCTGCCCTTGCACGGGTCCGTGCCTGGGGGTGTGGACAGCCTGTATGGCTGCTCTGGGGCTTTCTGAGAGGCATTATGGGCTGCCTGTCATGACTTACCTGTGAGGCCCACCTGGGCCCCAAGGCCCACCTGTGCCACCCGCCCCTCATATGAGTCCTGAGTCTTGTGCCTCCTGGGCTGTGAACATGACCATCTCAGAGGGCCTGGACCAGGGGGACCCCCTGACCTCAGCCCTTCTGTGATACTGGCCCAGGAAATGGGACTCAGCAGCCTGGGTCTTCTGCAAACACCCAGTGGACCAGGTCACATTATACCTCGTGGATTTGTGAGGTTGTGAGGACTTCTGGGAAAAACCCCCTTTTCCTCTTTCCCTTTATGTCTTTGAAAGCTCTTTGCTGGTTCAAATACTCTTTGTAACTCATTACATAGACAAAATCATTGCTGAAAATTGGTCTCTGTTTTCTAAACTGGCCTGGGCGGGCTGTGGGATCTTTGGGATGCTGTTAAGAAGTTGGGGGGGTGCCTCAAAAGTCCACACGTTCATCATGTGCTCAGGAAACTGGTCTACACTGGTCTGCTTCTTGCACAGTTAAGCTAAGGATTTGGGGATGAGAAGATGGCTCTGCGTGGGGTTGGGTCACAGGATGAACACCTCTCCAGGGGGCGAAGGCGGTTTGAGGGCCGCCCGCTGCCGGCCTGGCCTCCAGACAGGAGCACCCTTGGGAGACCATCCACTTCTGCTTTTCTTGTCCTGTTTTTATTGTGCTAAAATACATATAACATAAACTTACTGTTTTGACCCTTTTTAAGTGTGCAGTTCAGTAGCTTTAATTCCTCCGCTCACACTGCTGTGCGCCCACCCATCTCCGGGACTCTTCCATCCTCCCAGCGGAAACTGTCCCCAGTAACACCCGCTCGCTGCCCCCACCCCACCTCTGCGTTATGTCTGTGGGTTGGGTGGCTCTAGGGACCTCACCCCGGTGGGGTGCTTCCTTCTGTGAGTGGTTTATCTCACTGGGCATCGTGTCCTCAGGGCGCGTCTGTGTTGTAGCCTGTCAGGATGGCCTTCCGCCCTTTTTTATGGGTGAGTAACATTCCACCGTATGGACAGACCACATTTTGCCCCCAGTGGACCCTTGAGCCCTTCCCACCTTCTATGAATCACGCTGCTATAGAACATGGATGTACGAGACAGTTTGCTTTTTAAAAAGCCTTGTATCAGTGCTTTTGATTAGAAGCTGGTGTCCTGGGGCCCTACTGCTGTCATCCTTGTGAGGGGTGGGTGGGGCTGGGACCCCACAAGTTGGGTCCACAGCCTGGTCCAGAGAGCTCTGGTTGGTCCTGATGTCCATAATTTTCTCCAGTCCTCTTAGGGGCCCTGATATTTGGAGGAAACAGGCTCAGAGGGGTTTCTGGGACTTGCCTGTAGTCACACTATGAGGGGTGACCACCCAGGCCTGCCTGCTCCAAAGCCATCACACCATGTCCCCTTGATAGTCTCACCGGCCACTCCAGGTGCCCGGAGTTGGACAAGTTAAAGGCTCGAGGTGATTGGGGCGTTGGAAAAAGAAACAAGTTTTCTTAGAACGTTTTGTCGAAGGGAAGGTGTGGGCAAACCTCTGACCAGAGACTGGCGATGGAGAAGGCTGGTCTTGTGGCGTGTGATCGGAAACTGTTGCCCAGCCGTTCTCAACTGGGCTTAAAAATGCAAGGGGTGCCCAGGACCCCCTAACCCCCCACACCCGTAAATCAGATCTTGGAGCTGGAGCCGGGAATCCCACAGGCAGCGGGGCCTGGAAGTGGCAGTTACGGCCAGTGCGCGGAGCAGGATGTCACAAGGGCGAGGGTGTCTGGGGGCATCCCCGTAGATGGGGCTCAAGGTGTTTCCCTGGAGGGTCTCTAGAGCTGGGAGCAAGGGGTCCCCTCTGCTCCCGTGGGGCCCTTGCTGTGCCTCTGCTCAGGTGGCCCTCTGAACCCTTGGACTGTCCAGCGCTCCTTCTGCCCAACACACGCTCAGCTGGGGCTGCCTACCCGGAGGCCTTGTGCTTCCGCCTGGAAGCTTCCGGTCACCAGGTTAGTTAGATCCTGTTGTGTGTTGCAGTGCTCCCAACCCTGGGCTTTACGTACCGTCAGGTTTCTGTCCCCACGAACGTGGCCTCACATTCACGTCAGCAGTGGCATCGCTGGGAGTTCTGGACCTGCCCGTGCAGGTCCTGGGAAGGGCCTTCCCGCTGGAGTCCCCGCCGAGAACACAGCTCTCCAGGGAGGGGAGGGGAGCCTGCCTGTCCAGGCCCTGTGTCTGTGACCTTCGCTTTGTCTGTCTCAGCAGCCTTGGGCAGATCTGGAAGCATCCAGAAGCCTCTGTGTCCTATCTATTCCAAAGAGATTGGCAGGGCTTGGCGAGAATTGGGAAATATTTGGCGAGGGGGAAGAACTTCAGAATGTATTTTCGGTTTGGAATATTTTTCTTTGGACTCTTTCTGGGCCATAAGCCATTTAGGAATGTTTGCTAGATGCTTAAAAACCGAGTTGATTTCCCTCTGTTTCCACTGCCAACATGTGAGGCTGTGGTATTCTGTTTATACTAACCTGTTTTGTCCTTTGTGCTTGACAGTGAGTGACCTGCAGGAAGAAGGCAAAAATGCCATCAACACGCCGCTGTCCCCTGCCTTCGTGGATATTCACCCGGAAGACACCCAGCTAGGTACTGTCACCCCTGCCAGCGTCACTTCCAGTTATGAGAGCCGAGCTTCCGCCGCGTGCAGCCGGCTTATTGAGGCTGCTGAGGAGCACGGTCTTGGGGCCTCTTGATCCGACAGCACATGAGCAGCGTGTCAGAGTCCAGGCTCTTAGCTCAAGGTCATGTTTAGAAAAGTTTATAGGAAAAAGCAAGTCATCCCTTGTAGGTTTCTGCCTTTCCAATTTCAAATGTATTTTTCATTGTTCTGTAAGTCTGGTGAGGCCAACAGATCAGGAGGTGACTGCCACTGAGCAGGTGGTTTGTCTCAGTCCCCAAGGGGGTAGGGCAGCGCTTCACGCGGAAGCACCAGAGTCGGGCAGGTGGCAGAGGGAGTGAGGGGCAAGTAGGGCCCCAGCCTTTACTGTGGTTCCCGCAGGGAGGAACGGGTGAGGCGGGGGAGCCGGTTTGGGCTGGCTAGTTCGAGTGCACTCAGTGGGCTCTGGGCTGTGGAGGCTGCCCCGGCTGCGTGTACCTGGCTCCAGGGTGTCGAGGGCAGGTGTACGGGAGCCCTGGGAGAGCCTGGTGAATGAGGAGGCTGGGAGGGGCAGACCGTGGATTGGCTGGTTGGCACAGGAGGGGCACTCGCGGGGTGTTTGATATCTGGGGGGATTAGCTCGCCTTGGGAGCGGCATTCTCCCTGGGTCTCCAAGGCCTCAAGATGACAAAGTATCAGAAAACAGAGAAAGGAAGAAATGTGATTAATAGAACTCAGTGCACGAGCTGGAGCTGCGCCAAGGCCAGGGGTCTGCCAGATGGGACCTGCCAAGTGGTGAGGCCCCTGTACTCACCTGTTTTGGGACCACGTCACAGCCAACTCTAATGAGGTGACAGCCTGGATGTGTTTTCCTTGAAGTGTGTTTTGGAATCAATCTGGAGGACAGTTGTGGGATGTTCTGCTTCCGCGCAAACCCTGGTTCAAAGGGAAGTCCCCGTGAATCCCTCTTTTGTGGTTTCCACGTCAAGAGCTTGCAGAGAAGAAATGCCAGTGAGGGTCAGCCCTGGGGGCCTGAAGCCAAGGGCCGGGCGAGCTCCCTGAGCTCCCGCTGGGGTCACCGCGATCTCTCTCCTCCGGGAAGAGCGTCACTCTTCGTTGCTGCCGCTGTTGTTACTTTCAGTCTGAAGTTGCTGTCCAGGCAGAGGTTCCTGGGGACTCTCTCTCCAAGGGAAAGTTGGGGACCAGCATGCGGGTCTGTAATTAGCCTGACTTATGGCAGGGCTCCCCATCTCATGTGGCACAGTGGACATTTGCACTGGGCAGTTCTTTATTGTGGGCATGTCCTGTGTATTATGGGGTGTTGAGCTTCCCTGGCCTCTACCCACTAGATGCCAGTAGCATCCCCCAGCAGCTGGGACAACCAAAAATGTCTCCTCCACATGTTGCTACATGGGGTGCTGGAGGGGCACAATCGCTCCTGGTTGGGAACCTTGCTTTAGACCAACAGGAGCTAGACAGTAGACTTATAATGTGTGGCAGGCTGTTGTTTTGTCAATAATGCCTCGAACCTGCCTTGCCCTGGACCCTAACCCTCCTTTTTCTTACCACCTTTCTAAATAGCTGCTCTTGGGGTTCTTCAGTTCGCTTCAGAAGGTTCTGCTTGTCCCTGAAACTCATGTGACCTTAATAAGGACCGGCCTGGTCAGCACCTGAAACTGAGAGCTGAAGGGTGAAGGGGATGTGGACTCAAGGGAGAGGGTGTCAGACAGGGAGCAGCATGTGCCAGGGCCCTGTGGCCGGCATTTGGTGAGGCGTGAAGTGCCAGGGAGAGCTGGGGAAAGGAGGCTGCAGAGGGCCTCAGCAGGGACATCATAAGGGAGCCCAGTCTGGTCCCGTGTGTTACCTGAGTGTCTCTCTCAAGCATCAGATCTGCACAGCTCCACCTGCTAACACTACCTCCTTTGCTCCCTGCAGAGGAGAATGAGGAGCGCATGATGATCGACCCCACCTCCAAGGATGACCCCAAATTCAAGGAGCTGGTCAAGGTACGGATGCTCCTGTTAGGGCAGAGCCTTGGGGTTCTGGCTCTTGTGGGCAAAGGAGCAAAGCCATGGGCTGGTGCAGGGGAGCTCAGTGCTGTGGTAGGTGCAGGGCTGGTGGGGAAGGGGACCAGCCTGCAGCTTGGGGCGCCTGCCTGCCTAAGCTCCATGGGGCCTTAAACCACTTTCTTGCACTCCGCGCTGGGCTGGGTTATGAGGGGGGGTCTATTTTGAAGATTTGGAACAAGCAGCTGGAGTGAACTACAGAGCACCTTGCACACTGGGTTCATACTCTTTCTGGAGCCCGATGGGGGGATTCGGAGACGGTTCTGAGACACGAGCCTGTGTGACCCCTCCGGCCACTCCCGCAGAGGAGCCGTCGATGCTGGCGACCTGCCCTGGGCGGCCGGCCAGCGTCTGCAGCATCTGGAAGTGCAAATTCCAGCCAGACAAGAAGATGGCTGTGTCCTTCCCCAAAGCCAGGGAAGCGGTGACTGGCAGGTGGCTCTGTGGCTCCTTCTGAACAAGAGCAGCTTTTCTCTCTGCAGCCTGGTTTCTCCAGCTCCGGCTTAGCGGTGAGGCTTCATTTGTAGCTTTTGTCCGTGTCTACGCTCAGATTGCAGTTTTGATTGCTGTGATCTAAGCTGCAATAGGATTTTAAAAGATAATCCCGGACGAGTAGAGGCTCTGGGCTCTGGCAGCATCCTCACCCTGTTAGACCCAGCGTTTCATTTCCAAAGCCCGTGGCCAACTCAGGAGATCCCAGGGCTTTGAAATTGCTGTTTCTGATAGTGTGTGCCACAGACACGCACATTCTATTAAAAGTGTGTCTTTAAAAGTTTCTGCACCTTCACCACTGCTGTTGGCCCTAACATGGTGCACAGTCGTGGTTTTGTGAGGGCTCATTCATGATAAAGAAAACCTTTACAAGTTGTATCCTTTTAAAAAGTGAAATTGAAAATACCAGTCTTAGGGCCTATGCCAAAAATGTTAGTTCTAAACAGCTTAAATTACCTAGTTTATTCTATAAAGAATTTTTTTTTTCCTGGATACCCACTTTGTTATTCTGAACAGAAGAATGTCAGGGAGGAAGGGGGCCTTGTCTGTCAGGCACCAAAATGTTATTCACGGGGGATATTTTGGTAGCAGAAGGAGGAGGATATGCACTCTTTGTCAGGATTCTCCAGAGAAACAGAACCAGTAGGATATGTACATCTGTCTGTCTCTAGAAAGAGGTTTATTTTAAGGAACTGGCTCACGTAAGTATGGAGGCTGAGAAGTGCCGTAGTCTGCCCTCTGCAAGCCAGGGAGCTGAGGACAGGAGGTCAGTGGCCCAGCTCAATAAGAGGAGAGAGAGGGTGAATCCAGCATTCCTCCACCGTTTTGTTCTACTGGGCCCCTCGGTTTGCGTGGCCGCCCCTGCCACACACACCCTTACTCACTCCACCAGTTCAAATGATGGTTTGTTCTGGAAACACCCTCACCCACACATCCAGTCAAGCTGACACTTGAAGCTAACCATCACATGCACCTTTCAGATTTTTCCTCCTTCTATGCTTGAGCCGTGTGTGAGCCCCCATAAGCTCCATTCACAAGCATCATCTCCTTGGAACAACCCCCAGGGAGGCCAGTGTCGCTTTCACGTGGGGCCTCGGAGCTCACTCCCTGTCCCCAGGCTGCACTGTGTGTTGGTGAGGGGTGGTGGCTTCGATGATCTATGCACCTGGGGGCCCCCTGCCGAGCTCTGGTTGGGTGCCGGCTGCTGGGCTGGGCTCTGGGCCTGGTGAGATGAGCAGGTCGCCTGCCCCACTGTGTGGGGTCTGCGGCACACTCCTCTGATTAATTTGGCCCCTCCGGTGCCTGTTTGGCCGCTTAGCCTCTGAAGACCACGGGCTGTTTCTGCCCTCATGGTCAGCTGCACGTCGTTCACAGCCCGCGTGGAGGGGCCCACAGTGCCCCACACCAGGACCAGGATCCCTGCGGCTCCGGCTGCTCTGCCTCCTCCGGATTCTGGAGTCAGGCAAAGGGCCTTGTTGCCAGGTGTGGGGTGTGCCTACTGGAGGCTCTGGAGGTGCATGGAGGGTGACGCCCTTGGGACTATGTAGGACTGAGGACCAGAGAGTACCTCGCCCCCACTTCCCCGATGGGCCGGTGGGAGGGGTGGCTGCCCAGGAGACAGGCTGCACGGCAGAGCCTGGACTGGCCTTTCTGCGGAAGCTGTGGTCAGCTCGGCGAGCTGTGCACCTGCCCCTCTCCCCTCCCTCCGGAGCGCTGGTCTGGGGTTGTGCCCCCTGCCCCCTGCCAAAGCAGCAGCAGCGAGCCTGGCCCAAGAACCCAGGTGTGGTGGGCTGCGTCACGGCCCCCAAAGATGCCCGTGTGCTAATCCCTGGAGCCCGTGGATGTTACTTCCAGATGTAGTTACTTTAGGAATTTGATGTGGGGAGATTCTCTGGGAGACCCCACTGTTACCACAGATGATCTTATAAGCGGGAAGCAGAGGGAGACTGGGCTGCAGGTGGTGATGGCAACATGCTGACAGAAGCAGGATGCCACGCTGCTGGCTCTGAGGATGCACGTGGGGGGGCCCCACGCCACGGGATGCGGGCGCCTCTGGGAGCGGGAGCAAGGAAAGGCAAGGAAGCAGCCCCCCTGACAGCTTGGCATTAGCCCAGTGGAAACGATTTGGCCTCGGGGCCCCCGGGGTGTAAGGGAGTACACTGGTATTGCACCAGAAGCCGCCACATCTGTGGTAGTTGGTTAGAGCAGCCACAGAAAACAGACAGCAGGCTGTCATCGCCCTCCCCCAAGCTGCCGCCTCCCTTGGGCTGACGCTGGGCTGGGCAGGGTGGACCTTGCTACCGTGCCAGTTTCCTGGAAAGGCCAGCTGTGAAGCCCCTGGATGTCTGCTCCTGTGGCCATCCTGCCGGCCTGGAGTGCCTGTGCCTGAAGACAGACAGTTTCTGGAAGATTCTACCTGCTCTCAGACTGTAGGTTGCACCTCCAGGCAGGCTGGTGACATATTTCTTGCTTTGTCAAGCATTTTACAAGATAAACACAGCAGTCAGGACAGTGGCATCATGTTGGGTGTCTGTGCCTTGCCTGCCGTGATGGGGGTGTGGAGGGGAGGGACGTGCAGTGTTCCTTGTCGCTCGCTTTTTTCTCACAGCCTTTTTAAGTAGAGATGCGCGTGGGTGGTGGCGTGGGCGGTCCCTGTGCCGAGCCTCTGCTGCATTTGGTTCATTCTCGTTTGCCAGGTGGGGGGGCTGAGAGTGAAGCCTGGGCGTGTCCCCGAGTCGGGCTTTGCTCACGTCAGTAGACGGTCAGCACCTCCTGTTCCTGGCTTGGAAGGACCTGGTTCTGAGGCCAGAGCAGCCTGTGTGCTCAGAGAGGGGCAAGCGGGGAGGGTCTGCCTCCAGCTGCTCCCCGAGCTGGAGGCCAGCCCCCCGGCCTGGCCTTGGGGGTGCTGCTGACTGGGAAGCCTCGGACCAGCCCCGGGCATGCATCCCTTCCTGCCTCCCCGCCGCACTTGCTGTGCTCCAGCCACCAGGCCTTCCTGCTCTTCTGGAGCAAGCGGAGCACATGCCTGCCCAGGTGGCGGGTCAGAAAAGCCAGTGCCCCAAGTTCATCCTCACTTCTAATACCAACTTCACATTTGGGGTCCTCAAGGTGACCCATAGGTTTGCTAGTTTGCCAGGAGGACTTCCAAAACTCCCTGAATGATGTTAACCTCACAGTTAGGGCCTATTACAGTGAACGGTTAGAATCAGCCAAGGAAGGAGGTGCGTGGGGCAGGGCCCAGGGGCACCGACGTGGCGCTTCCAGTTGTCCTGTCCCTGCGGAGCGTGGGGGTGTGGAGGGGAGGGACATGTCATGTGTTGGCAATGCTGCGCAGTATTCTCTGAGCATTGCCAGCCAGGGAAGCTCCCTGAGCCTTGTGGTCGAGGGTTTTTTGGGGGAACACCATCTCCTGGGCACAGCTGACTGCCCTCGTGGCCGACATGCCTCTGGCCCTCTGGCCGTGACAGACCCAAGGCCCCCACTGCAGGCACGTTGGTCCTCTCCAGCTGGCCCAGGGCCCCCCCCTACCAAGCAGGATGATTCAGGGACTTAGAGGTCGCCTCCCCAAGGCCTAGGCCCAGGCCCAGGCCAGAGCGCTCCGGGCAAGGTTAGATTCTGCACAGGAGCGTGGCCTGTACACACGCAGTTCCCGCTCACGGAGCTTGGTCCCCGGCTGAGTTTGCTCCTGACGTTTCCTCCCCCGACACAGTCTCTGGCCCCTCCCCCCACCACTGCCCTGGCCCCCGCCCTGCCCTGGCCGCTTTCATCCCACTACCGTCCATGGCGTCCATGGCCCACTGCTGGTTGGCCTCGGTGTCCTGCTTCCTGCCTCTCCGCCCCCCACCACCCAGTGTAATCCCGGTGCAGTCAGGGACCATCAGCATTTTGTCCCCAGCTGGGGCACGCCCTGCACACAGCCATGCTGATCTGCACTTGGGTGAAGGGATGAGGGACTTGGGCTGCAGTGCCCACAGGAGGTTGCACAGAGAGCCACCTGAGAGGGCATATGGTTCTTGCCCGCCCCAGACCTACAGGATTCGAATCTTGACAAGGACGGTTCGGGAGGATGGCGAGGCAGAGGCCTTGTGAGTTTGATGCTGATGTGGGTGGTCCCAGCAGCACCCCTTGGGAATTGGAGGTGCACGTGGCCAGTCTTGGTGATTCAGGGAAAACACCTCCAGCTGCTTAACCTGCGTGACCCTTGCTCTTTGCAGAATACCCACCTGCACCGGAGACTAGTTACTCGAGCTTCTGACTGAGTAAACCTGAGAAGACCTCGGCAGAGGCCGCCTCCCAGTGGCCCTTTGTAGGGATTCGGCTCAGAAACAGTTGTTTTGGGTGTGGAGTTTGGACCTGGCATAGGCTGAGCAGGTTGGGTGCGGTCTGGCTGATGTCCCGAGCCCCTGGACATGTCTCAGTTTGGGGACCAGTGGGACATTAATGAGGAAGCATAGTCAGTGTCCTTGTTTTCTTTCTCTGTCCTCCGTCATCTGCACATTTTCTGTCTTGTCCCGGATCCTGTCCTGTCTCCCTCTGTAGACTTAGCCCACTGACCCTGCTGCCTCAGGACTGTCACTGTAGAAAGGACTGTGGGCGACTCTTGCCTCCTGTGTAGAAACCCTCAGCTCTGGCTGAGCCTGGCATTAAGGATGAGGCTGATCATGCAAAAATTTTCTTTGCATGATCTCTTGTGTATAATGTCGTGTTAGGGGTGAAGGGGGCACAGTGAGCCCTGGGGTCAGCTTCCTGGATTCAAATCCTGGTTCAGGTAAAGTGGGTGAACAATAGTACCTACCGCCAAGTGCCTGTGTGAGGAAATTGTAAGATCACATACGTAATTCCGTGTTCCTGCTGTCTGGCAGGCACCATGGAAGGTGCTGGAATGTGAGCAGGGCAGAGCAGGGAGGGTGGTGAATGGGCAGGGCTATAGTCCAAATGTAGAAGTGGGTTCAGAAGCCCGAAAGACTTGCCCTCATACCTTCTCTGCTGGGGCTTCACACTGTGGTCATTTTCCCCAGCATCTTCCAGAAGCACCTGAATTACTTCGGGGTGAACAGCATTGCTGCCTGGATAGCATTTTATAGATGAGACGCTTTATATTTTTAATGATCCTCAAAAGAGGTAATGGCGCTACTCGAGCTTTCCAGAATGAAAAGCCAGAGGAAGGCTTCCACTGTAAGCGTGGTGGTCCAAGGCGAGCTGGTCGGGTCATCACTGGGTCCACATCGCTGCCGGCGAGCAGATTTCACATCTCACTTCCCAGTTTATTGGGCAAGACTCTCTGGTTGTTTAAGTTTTCTACTTTCTTCCTCCCTTTTTCCCTATGAAGATCAGCTACATAAAAATGATCCTCTGGGCAGAAGACCGTGCTATCAGAGCCGCATGGCGATGCCCCTGTGACACAGTCTGGCACGGCCCCCGGCTCAGGGTGGCCTCCTGCCTGTTGCCATCAGCCCGAGTCAGTGGATTAAGCAGCGATGGGCCTGTTCAGAAGTGATTAAAACATAACTGTCATAGCTCTGGGGGAAACAGGCTGCAGGGCCTCATTATCATCGAGAAGGAACTAAAGGGAAATAATTTTTCGTTCTGATAAAGCAAGCTTGTAAATCACGTGTGCAGAGAGCCCTGTGCCACAGGCGTCATTAATACATGTTCTAGGTGTTTGCCTGCAGGATTCAAGGCCTACAGTGGAGTGTGTCCCTAAAAATAGTGACTTGATGCTATCTTTAAAAAGTCTTTTGTGAAGCAGAGGATTAAGATAGATGACCCAGGAAGTACAGGGCAGGGCGATTTGTGGTGTCCAGGAGTAGATTGCAGCTAAAGTGGGCGGTCGGTTGCTCTCGCTTCCCCGAGCTGACCTCTGTGGCCTGTTGTCAGGAATTTGATTTTCATCCTTTTCTGTTGTTTTTGTATTTGGACTTTGACGAGGTCAGAGAGCCAGATTGGATTTTGTTTAAGTTTTAGTTTCCTCTGAGCAGAAACATCTCTCAAGTATTTTCTAACAGGCCTGTGCTCTGGGCAAGGTAGCCTCTGGAACCGAATATCTGTGTGCCCGAGAGAACTTTCTAGGTATGTAGGCAGTTTTGCAGTTTGTTTGAGTGCCTTTTGTGGGTCTGTTCTAAGGTTAGGTACAGGGGATACATCAGTGAGCAAAATGAAGGCCTAACCCTCGTGGAGCTGACAGTCCATCTGGGAAAGACAGATGTGTCAAGAGATAAATGTGTATGTGATCAGGTGGCCATGAGTGCTTTGAAGGAAACTATGACAAGAAGCAGGATCGTTTCCTCTCCCCCACTGTTTTAGGTAGGGTGGTCAGGGAAGTGGCATTCGAGCTGAGTCCTGAGAGTCAGTTCCTAGGGCAACAGCATGCCTAGCATCGGCACCAGCAGATGCGAAGGTCCTGTGGCCTGCACATGCCTGGCATGTGTAAGGACCCATGAAGAGGGAAATGTGGCTGGAACCTAGTGAGCAAGAAGAGAGTAGTCACAGATAAGATCAGACAGATGGCTGGGGTGTAAAATGGCTCAGTGGGTGAATCAAGCTCCTTCCAGTAGCCATGGGTGGACTAGGTGGGCCTGTATCCTGTATCCTTCCATGTGTACCCTTCATGCATATGCCCTTCCCACCTTAACTGGCCCACCTGGAGCAGAGACTGGGTTGTGTTTCTTACATCTCCAACACCTAGGCTGGTGTCTGGCATATATTGGGTTCTGCTGGTTATGCTGAATAAATCGGAAAGGGGCTTTTGGCATGCAGAGAACTCCTGGGATGGTAATGCTAACATCTGCGTAGATCTGTGTAGCTGATTAGCACTGCCAGCCACGTCCTCTCACCAAATCCTCCCAAACAGCCCAGCAGCGGTGGACCATTACAACTGCATTCTAGAGATTAGTTTTTTAACGGCAGCTTTTTTGAGATAGAATTCGCATGCCATTCAGTTCATTGGTTACTAGTGTGTGCCCAGATTGTTCAACTATTAGCTCAATCCATTTAAGAATATTTTCATCACCCCAAAAAGAACCCTATACCCGTCAGCAGCTAAGCCGTATTCTGCCCTCTCCCAGCCTCTGGCACCGCTCTGTGTCCTTAGAATTATTCTGTCCCTGTAGATTTGCCTATTCTGGCTGTTTCATGTAAGGAGAATTGTACAATACATGGCCTTTTGTGACTGGCTTCTTTCACTTGGCACAAAGTTTCTAGGGGTCGTGCATGTTGCCACATGTGTCAGCACTGCATCCCTTTTCATGGCTAAATAATGTTCCACATTGTACAGATCATTTTGGTGCACCCATTCACCAGTTGATGGACATTTGTGTGGTTTCCACCTTTTGGCTATTTTTTTGAATAGTGCTGCAGTGGACATCTGTATACGAGGATTTTTGTGGACATGTTTTCAGTTCTCTTCTACATAAACCTGGCATTGCTGGGTCCATGGTAACTCTATGTTTCGCCTTTTTTTCCAAAGTGGGTGTACCATTTTATGTCCCTTCAGCAAATTATGAAAAGTTCCAATTTCTCTACATTCTTTGCAACACTTTTGTCTGATAGCTGCCCTAGTGGGTGTGAAGTGGTATCTCATTGTGGGTTTGATTTGCATTTCCCTAATTGCGAATGATGTTCGCACGTCTTTTCTGTGCTTATTGGCTACTTGCATATCATCTTTGGATGAATGTCTATTCAGATCTTTTGCTGGTTTTTTAGTTGTTTTTTTGTCTTTTTGTTATCGAGCTATCAGAGTGCTTTTTATATTCTAGATACAAATTTTTATCAGAGGAATGACTGGCAAAACCTTCCCCATTCTATGGGTCGCCTTTTCACTGTCTTAATGGTACCTTTTGAACTACAAAAGTTTTGAATTTTAAGTCCAATGTATGTGTTTTTTCTTCTGTCGCTTGTGCTTCTGGTGTCCTAAGAAATCATTATCTAATCCAAGGTCACGAAGATTTACCTCCACGTTTTCTAAGGGTTTTATGTTTCGGTTCTTACACTGAGGTCTTCACTCCATTTTGAGTTAACTTTTGCGTCCGGTGTAAAGTAAGGGTCCGGGTCCCTGTGCCTGTCCTGTTGTACCCGCACCGTTTGTTGAAAAGGCTGCTCTCTCCCCATGGGACTGTCTTGGCCCCTTACTGACATCAGCTGACTGTCACTGAGGTTTGCTTCTGGCCTCACAGTTCTGTCCCCCTGGTCTCTGCCTGTGCTGGTACCATGTGTGTGGTGAGCTTGAAATCAGAAGGTGGCACTTCTTCAGCGTGGTTCTTTTTCAAAATTGCTTTGGCTCTTCAGGGTCCCGTGAATTCCCACGAGCATTTAAGGGTCTGCTTGTCAATTTCTGCAAACAAGCCATGTGGATAGTGATTTTTTTTAATGGTATTTAATATTATTTTTGCTAAATACCAAAGTAATATATACTGCTAAAAACCTGGAAGACAGAAAAAAATCAAACAGAAGGCAGTGGTGATTTTTTCTATGTGTGTCCCATCAGTCTTTTTTCTCTTATGTGTGTATACTTTCCTATGCAAAATTTGGACTCATTCCAGAGTTAGTAAATATCTAGGGACACATTTGGATTTGTACCTTGGGAGAAACCTCTGGAACTGGAATTGCTGGACCACATAGCACACATACTGATAGGAATTCACTTATCTTCTTTTTAACAAAGACTGAGGACCAGAGAGGTTAAGTGATGGCTCAAGGTCACACAGCTGACTCTGCTTAGAGGTATAACTCGAGTGTAGTCCCCAGCAGCGCACCGTGTTTCTATACGGTGGTCGTGGTATTACATATGAAGCTGATGCTTGAAATCTATGGCAGCAGAAAGCTGTTTGTATTAGTTTTCTATTGCTGAGTAACTAATTACCAATTCAGTGGCTTAAAGCAACATCTGTTTATTAGCTCACAGTTCTGTAGGTCAGAGGTCCGGCATGGCATGTCTGCGTTCTGTGCTCAGTCTCACGAAGCTGAAATCAAAGTGTGGTCGGGCTGAGTTCCCTTCTGCAGGCTCTGGGGAGAGTTGGCTCTTTGCTCCTAGAGGCACCCCCTTCCTCTCCCCGTGACCCCTCCATCTTCAGAGCCGGCCTGTCTCGCTGGGTTCCTCTTCTGCTTCAGCTGTTTGCCTGCCTTCCTCCGACCTCCAGACCCAGATTCAAAGGGCTCTCATGACGGGGTCATGCCCATCTGGATAAAATCTTTGGCTTGAGGTCAACCGTGTCCTATAACAACCTAAGCAGGGGGTGTAGTCCATCATCTTCCCAGTCCCGGGGATTACAGGGGTCTGTGTATACCAGCAGCCTGGAAGCTTAGGGGGCATTTAAAATTCTGCCTACAAAACACTTCCCAGCTATTAGCCAGGAATTACGAATGAGCCGTGTGGTGAGGTGGTTCTCTGTGACTCCGGCCCAGCGGGGCTTTGGGGCGGCAGCTCATCCTCCCGTGGGGCACCCGCCCCTCCTGCCCTCCCGTGCTGGTTCATGTTCAGAGTAAGTCCACCCGCGCTGAGACATCGCGCACCCGTGTCCACTCCCCAGCCTCAATCTCCCCATTCCCTCTGCTGGGCTGGCCCGCCCCCTGCCCCGTGCACCTGATTTCTGCGTTGCCATTTCCTTTCTGGTCCCAGATGCTGCCTAGACTTCTCAGACTCCGTGGGGTCCCTCTGCCCCCTCGGCTGGGAGGCCCTCCTTTCATAATTCTGCTTCTTGCTCCTGGTTCATCTGTCTCTGCCCTGACTCCCAGTCCCCTTTGCCCCCACATCCTGGCACAAGGCAGGTGCTGTAGTAGTTGTTGAGTTGAATGTAATGCCGTCACTCGGTTCCAGTAATCACTGTCCCGGTCACCCACCTCTGCCCCTGAGGTTTCAGGGCCCCCCGGCCTCCCAGGGGGTGAGGGTCCAGGGCTGGCTCCGCACTCCCCTCCCCTGCCATCGCTCTCGGGCCCCCGCCCGGCTCCCTCGCCCAGCTCGTCCCAGGCTGCTCCCGGTGGGCTCCGCTCCTCCCATCCTCCTGCCTGTCTCTGCTCAGGTGCCACCTCCTCCAACAGGCCTCCCAGCCCCTGATCCCCAGGGGCCCCTCTACCCTCTCTGTCCCCAAACTACCTTTTTTCAATAGACTTTTCTTTTTTAACAGCTTTTTTCTATTGATTTTCAGAAAAATAGCAAAGACATTACTGAGAGTTCCTATATGCCCACACCCATTTTCCTCTCTTAACATCTTACATCAGCCTGGTACATTCATTATATTAACAACCCAACACTGACACATTATTAACTACGTCCCTGCTTTATGCAGACTGCTTTAGTTCTTACCTGCTGTCCTTTCTCTGTCCAGGACCCCATCCAGGAGCCCACGTGGCATTTAGTTGTCATGTGGCCTTAGCTCCTCTGGGCTGGGACAGTTTCTTCTTTTGTTCTTGATGACCTTGACTGTTTTGAGGAGTATTTGGTCAGGAATTTTGTAGAATGTCCCTGTATTGGGATTTGTGTGATGTTTTTCTCAGGGTAGCCTCGGGTCATGGATTTGGGGGAAGACCACAGAGGTGAAGGACCCCTCCCAGCACATCACATCAGGGACCTGCCATCTACATGACTGATCCCTATGACATTGACCTTGATCACCCAGTGGAGCTGTGTTCATCAGGATTCTCTCATTTTTCTCTATTTTCCTTTATAGCATTGACGATAGCCTGAAAATGTGTATGTTTGTTTGTTTTGAATGTCTGATTAGAATGTTAGGGCCTCAAGGACAGAGGCCCCCCCTCTGTCTTATTTATTCCCTGAGTCTGGCACATAGTGGGTGCTCAGAAAAATAATTAACTCAATGCTTGCTGACAGAACTCCAGTGCCAGGCAGTGAGCAGTGGGTGCTGGGGAAAGAGCTACAGACTGTGACAGAACAGGAGCTCCTGCCCATAAGGAGCAGAGAGTCTACTAGGACATCATTGCAAACAAAGATGCGTTCCCCTTGTCAGTGTGAACCAGGTCAGGGAAGAGGAGCCTTGGATACAGTGACAGTCATGATGAAGGATGAGGCCTGGGTGGGGTGAGACAGTCCCAGAAAGATACAGCAGCTTGAGACCTGCGGGATGAGTGAGAGCTGGGGAGGGGCATGTGTTGAGGGTGGAAGGAATAGCATGTGAAAAGGTCCTGAGGCAGAGAGGAGCTTGGGGTATTTGGAGAAGACCAGCAGGGAGGCAGGGTGCTCAGTTTGGGGTTACGACATTGGCTCAGGGAGGTAGTTTAGGCAAGGACAGTCAAAGAGGGGAGGGTAAGAAGTGGACCCAGTTACCAAGTAGACAGAAGTAGAGTGAGGTGGTAAAGTCCAGGTTCCTGAAACTGGTGGCCCGCTTCCTCCCTGGAAAAGGAGCAGGTTTGGGTGATGAGGAATTCTTTTACAGACTCCCATGGAACACTGGGCATTGAGATCGTGCAGAAGTGGGCCATACGTATGTTTAGGGGTTTAGGAACAGCGTTGGAGTTGCAGGAGGGCATGAGCTGGCCTTGGAAGAGAGTGGAGGGCGAGCAGGGGAGTTCTCCAGCGTGAGGCCTCAGGAACGTGCCCTTTAAGGTGAGGAGGCAGTGGCAGGGTTGAGGAGGACCCCCAGGGAAACTGGGAGGGTAGTCGAGGAGGCTGCGCACCAGGTGAGTGTGGCCTCTGAGGGTGTGCACCTGAAGACAGGAGGGGGACAGCCTTGCTGGGAGCAGTGGCGTCCCGTCGCCTGTGGAGGGGCTCAGGTCCAGCTGCCAGGCTCCCAGGCCACTGCTTTCTCCCCACATCGCCCACCTGAGCCTCAGGGGGGGGCGACGGGACAGGGAGACAGATGGGACCGGGAGGCAGACAGACGGCTAGAGCAGTGGGGCCGGCTTGTCCTGCCGACATTTAGGGACGGCTTTGAGCAGACGCAACACCACGGCTGCTCACCTCTTTCCTCCTCCGATCCTCTAGTTAATGTTTGCTTCTTCTCTTCACGGGATTATGTGTCTGATTTAATGTTTTTGAGTTAATGGGAAAATAGAACATACTTCACAGAAATTGGCTTTGTGGCCAATTTTGCGGGTTGTAACTATTTCAAAAAGTGACAAAGAACATTATATTCTGGATTTGTGTCCTTTTATTCATCTCAGAGAGGGACAATAAACTCCTACATCCGTAAGGTTATTGGGACCAATTAGCTGGTTTTATTAGTTTTGCTCAGGAAAATCATGGACTGTTTTTGATCAGGTTTGTTCAGGTGTCCATTTTATTTTGTGGAGAAGTGCCTTAAACAACATTGGCCACATGGAATTCTGTTCAGTGGGGAAGCCAATTTCTCCATAGGTGTTTTCACAATTGAACTGTCTTTTTTTATGATACGTCATCAGTGAATTGAATGGAAGGCTTTGGAGGAAGGCTCGTCTGGAGAAGTGAGCGTGTGGCCATGTAAAAACCTGTACACCCATGGTCACAGCAGGGTTATTTGCAATCGCCAGAGAGGTGACAACCCATGTCGGTCCCTCCCTGCTTCTGACCCACAGACAAGGGAGGAGACGTGATGGGATATCGAAGATCTGAAAGGGTCAGCCAGCCAGGGGACTCGAGGCGAAAGAGCACAAGAGCGGTGCGGAGAGGGCACCCTTCGTATTTATTGAGCACATGCATGTTGACAACAATAGAATTCTGTGGGGGGGACTTAATAGACAACCACTAACTAACTCTAAACTTAATCCTCGGAGTCTCCAGTCTCCTGGGGCGCGACGTCTTACAAGGTATTGAAACAATAGCAAGGGCAGTTAGGTCACAGAAACTGTTTTGGTCCTGTTTGTTCTGTTCCTGATCACTTATCAGGAATTACAGGAAAAATAATCAAGTCATATATGATTATACACTTGATTTCTATACTTGATTTATGTATTAATCCCACGACCCGGATGTTCACAAATGGATCGGTCAGATGTGGTCTCTCTGTACTGTGGAATATTATTCAGCTGTAGAAAGGAATGAAACACACAGCCTCATGGGTGAGCCTTGGAAGCATCATGCTAAGCGAAAGGAGCCAGACACAAAAGATCATATATGATTCCATTTACACGCAATGTCCAGAATAGGCAAATCTGTAGAGAGAGAAAACAGTTAAGTGATTGGAAGGAACTGGGGAGGGGGGAAATGGGTATGGGGTTTCTTTTTGGGGTGATGGTTGCACAACTTTGCGAGTTACTGACAACCACTGAACTGTACACTGGAAAAGGTGAATTGTGTGGTATGTGAATTCTCTCCATAAAGCTGTTAAAAGAGTGGGTGCTCAGAGCTTGTTGCTGACGGGCCACCAGGATCCCTCTCTGCAGCTGTAGGCTCAGGGTGACCAGGCTGTTTGGGTGCAGGTCTCACGGCAGGAGAGTGAGGGACATTTATGGCTGCCTGAGCTCCCGCGGCCCCGCGGGCAATGCTACCCACATTGACTCATTCTCCGCCCTCCTCTAAGCCAGGGGAGCCGTGCTGGCATTTCCTTCTCTGGAGTATTTCCCCAGCTCCCGAGTCCGCTACGAGGAGACCTCTTCTCTCATGAATCCCTGGTCCGGGGTGGGAGAGCCCCTCGCCTGTCCATCCCCTCCTGGGCACCGAGCCCAGGGCACCTCCGGGTCCGGATTCAGTGTCCTGTGCTCGCCCTGGTTGTTGCCTCGGTCTGCGTGGTATGGACGAGCAAGGCCCTCACGCCTGCCTCTCCCCAGGTTCTCACGGACTGGGTCAGTGATGTCCTGGTGGAGGAGAGGATCATCGTGAAGCAGCTGGAGGAGGACCTCTACGATGGCCAGGTGCTGCAGAAGCTCTTGGGTGAGTCCACAGGCTGGGCGGCCCCCCCAGCCCCGCAGAGGGCCACAGCTCTGGGCGGCCCCGGGCTGAGCCTCACAGCCTCAGAGCTGACTCAGCACGCAGCCCGGATCCCACAGCTCCCCGGTGGCGTCCCGGGCCCTGGGCTTCAGGTCGGCCGTCCCCATCCTTTCTCCAGTGAGCGTTCTCACAGCGCTGCAGCAGGTCCCCCACGGCCTCCAGAGCTGCCTGTGGCTTCTGTGCTTTTGGCTGCATGGGCCCAAGGGGGCACAGAGATGGGGCAAGAATGGGTGCTGCTTCCTCTCTGGGCCAGCCCTCCTGCCAGCCCTGTGCCGTTCCATGTCCATCTGTGTGCACCTGCGGGCCTGGGCCTGCTCATCCAGGATCAGAGGTGGCAGGAGTGGGTGGGTCCCCAGCAGGTGTTTTGTGAGCAAGCTGTGTACTTGGGGGTGTGACTTGGAGGGAAGTGGGATGTGAATACAGGCAGCGTTTTCATGTCTGTGGAAGCTCGTTACTGGAATGATGGCCGCAGGGCCCTGAGCATGGTACCCAGCGTGTGGTCTGGAGTCATTCTGGTAATTAAAAGACAAAGAGAAGAACACTTAGAGCGGGGCTGCTGAGTCCTCCGGTCCCTCGGAGCAATGACAGGCAGTAATCTGTGCCGACCAGGTCTGGGAACAAAGCCCTGCGGTTTCCTTACCTGCACAGATTGAGGCTCCTTCTACAGCAAGTGAGTGTTTGTCGGGATCCGTTGGGCACCATCTAAAGTCTCCAGAAGGGCCCAGCTGTTTACTGAACCATCTCTCAGTCCCCAAGAAGCTCTGATGTACTTTCAGGGTCCCCAAGTGCCCTGTGAGGGTGGCCTCAAGGACTTAGTGCCCCCTTGTACCTGAGATCACACACTTCCGAAAGGTCAAGAGGGGATCCCACCCCCGGCACTGGGGTTGGCAGATCTGCTCTGGGCATGAGACTGGGGTGGGCTCACCTGTCTCTCCATCGTTATGATGGTGGGCGAGCCGAATGCAGGCTGCTGTGGAGGAGTGGTGGTGAGGCTCAGGGGTGCTGTTCTGGTGGGAGAGGTACTGCGGGAAAGCAGACAGGAGGGGCTGAGACCGGAGAGGGATGACCCCGAACCATGGGGTTTTAGCACCTGCAGACATGGAGGGCGTGGTCCTGCCTCCTCAGCTTGGCATCTGCATCCTTCCCAGACCCCGGGCAGGGCCTGCATGCTCTGTCTGCACAGTGGCTCTCACAGACCATCTGATCTTGGAGAGAAACCTGCGGGGTTGTGCGGAGGGGAGCCGGGCTGCCTCTCTTGCTCTGAAGGACTCGGTGATGGATGGCCCACACATTGTTTTGTCCTGATTCAGCCAATCCTCAAACGGCACGTTTGGAGGAGAAACAGTTCGTGTTTGTTTTGGTCACTCCTTCGTTTGCCGAATGAAGGCTCACTGGTGTGCTGTGTGGCAGGTGTGGGTCCAGACTCGGGAGATGCTACGGTGACGAGAGGGGTACCCCCGCCCCAGCCCTGTGTGTGTTCTGGTGGAGGGAAGACAGAAGCCTTGTGGGGTGGTCCAGCCGGCGACCCGAAGAGGGGCTTTGAGAGTGACAGCGCTAGGAAGATGAGCGGGTTCTGGGGCGGAGAGCAGCTAGGTTGGGTGGAGGGGCTGGGCCCTGGGGAGGTGCCATCTGAGCAGACATCTGCACAGCTAGCCTTGGAGAAATGTTCCAGGCTGAGACTCTGAAGGGAAGAAGAGTCTGCAGTGTTCTAAGAGCAGTGAAGGGGGGCTGCAGGTGGTGGTTGGGGAGGTGAGACGAGGCCAGACCATGTCCGGCCCTGGCAGACAAAGGCTTTTATTCCAAGGGACAGGAAGACACTCGAGGTTCTGAGCAGGACTGTGAAGTGATCTGAGTTAGGGTTTTAAAAGGTCCGTTGGGCTTCTGGGTGCAGAGTGGAGGGGAGAAGGTCAGGGGTGAGAGCCAAGAGGTCAGTCAGGTTGTATTACAGCAGCCCAGGCGTCGGGGAAGTGGCTCGGACGCGGGTGGAAGTGCGGGTGTGGGGAGGTATTTTGGAGGTTAGAGCCGCCAGGAATCGAGACTGATGGCCAGGTGTGTGGCCTGAACGCCTGGTGAATGAGGCGGCCCCGGTAGTAGTGCCGGGACAGAATGAGGGGTGAGGGCTTCCTCTGCAGCGGCTGAGACCCATCCCACTCAAGTCAGCGCAGTCAGGGTGGAGCTCAGCCACGCAGACGTGACATTTAACGCTACGGGACCAAGGGCCTCGCCTGGAGAGGTGTTCATAAGGAACGTTCAAATTCATTGTCCGGCTGAATGCGGAGTGACCGAGCCCTGGCAGCTCTGTCTGGCTGAACCAGGAAGCCCCGTGGTACAAGAATGAACTTCTGTGGTACGAGAATAAATCTGAAATGTTATCAGGGTTGTTGAATAACTATCACAACTGTATTATGAGAAACGTCGGTCAGAGGTTTGATGTTCCCATTGGTAGCC
Organism: Manis pentadactyla; assembly: GCF_030020395.1. Lineage (NCBI taxonomy): Eukaryota > Metazoa > Chordata > Mammalia > Pholidota > Manidae > Manis > Manis pentadactyla. The sequence continues at coordinate 5,139,709 of NC_080028.1, read as the reverse complement.
CTGGTGTGGTTGTTCTTGCACCGTCTGCAGCTGGGCTGCTCTGGGGCGCGTCCGGCTGCTGAAATGAAAGACACGCATTTTCAGCAGAGAAGGGCGAGGGCTGTGTCCAACTTAGGCTAACACTGTCTGCAAGGATTCTGCTGATGGGGACACTGCCCCGGGCCATCAGCTTTCCTTCCTTTCTGTGGTGAAGACCTAGCTTCCTTGCACTCTTGGACTTGAAGGGTTGGCAGTTGGTGACAAAGCTCTTTTACTGAAATGGTCCCTCACACCGATTCTTTGCTCCCTGCCTGAAGGAGATGCGTGCTCGTATTTTCTGAAACAAACCCGAGTGTTGCACTCACTCACATTTTTCCTCTCTGACTCTTTGTACCTATGGCTTTACCTACCCAATCCCTTGAAAAAATTGTGTCCCTAGGCCTTAGATCTAGCAGCGTGGCTGGCTTTCAGGATCAGAGGACAGCTTCCTAATTGGCATCTGCGTCTCAGCCTTGCTTGTCTGTAGATGGTGCTGGCAGCTCCCTGGAGGAGAGCATCTTTACAGAGCAGATATTAGGTGAGAAGTCCTTGCCTGTCCTTTTGGTCTCCTCTTCAGTTGGTCCCAGCAAATGCAGTGGTTGCTCTGAAGCTGCTCTGGGTGTCAGTGAGTCCTGCTGCATCCGTTTTATTATCTGCAGAGCGTACCTTTGGCTCAGGCAGCCTGCTTATGGTTGAGTGGCTTCACTTCCATCCTGTTTGAATACCTTGCATTAGTACTTGATAAGGCAATTCTAACACCCCTCTTAGGTCAAACCATTGACATACCACTCTGGTGGGAGGAAAGAACAATGGGAGAAGAAGGTTCACATATAAACAGAACATCAAAATATCTTGCCTGGTTAATTAACAGTGTCACACTGACAAGATGCAGCGGAAACCTCCGTGATCACAGGGTCCTCGTGCCCAGGGATACTGGGAATAGGCATTTGGCTCTTCGTGTGCCAGAGGGGGAAGCCAAAGGCACGTAGGAGACTTCGGCTGAATGCCCAGGCTGAAGCTGACTTCCGAGCATCTGGAGAGAGAGAACAGGTCTCGGGATGGGCCCCGGCCAGTCAGCAGCCAGTGGTCAGGAAGAGGAGCAGCCAGCACAGGAGTGTGAAGCGTCTGGCTGTGAGGAGCGGGCCGGGGGCAGGGTGTGTTCTGGAGGGTCAGAGGAGCAGTGTTTCAAGAGGCAGGGATGATGGAGATGGGGACAGAGAATGGGCCTCTGGCTTTGGCCGTGTGGGATTGCCGAGTGTGAGTCACCAGCAGGACCCCAGATGTGTCGCTCTTCCTGAGAGCAGAGGCTGGAAGCAACTACAGACTCTCGGCCACATGGAAGGTTTCAGTGGGTGTGATTCTTCTGCATTTGCCATGTTACCCCCAAGACAGACCCTCTGTGGGCAGAGTGAGGGTGCCCGTGGTAGACAGCTGAGGGGCTCCCAGGCTGGCTGTTGCCTGCTTCTAACTCAGCACACCCTTCTTGCAGACGGCGGGCCCTTCCTCATCCAAGTGCTCCCAGCCCCATGTTGGCCATCATCCACATTTGCCTGCCACGTCTGAGAATCTGCTCTATTGTCTGCTGTCTGCTTCCAGGCTAGGCAGATGGGGCCCTGGCTGCAGAAAGCTCTGAGCTGCTTGTGTAGCCCAGCAGTGGCTGCCTGGCGATGCTGCCAGCCCAGCACCCTGTTCTTCCCCACACAGTCCCCGGGCATAGCCAGTCCCCTTGCTTTGTCTGACGGGCCAAGTTGTGTCCTCCCAGAATTCACAAGCTGATGTCCTATCCCCCAGGACCTCAGAATGGGAATGTGTTTGAAGTTGGAGTCTTTAAGAGGTAATTAAGTTAAAATGAAGTCACATGGGTGGACTCTAAACCCATATGACTGGTGTCCTTTTGAGAAGAGGAGACTGGGACACAAACATACACTTGGAAGCACGACCACGTGAGCACCATATGCAAGCCAAGGAGGGAGTCCTCAGGAGCAGTCAGGTCTGCCGACACCTTGATCTCGTACTTCCACCCTCCGGGACCATGAGGAAGTAAATTTTCACCATTTAAGGCCCCCAGCCTGTGTCACTTGGCCTGTGGCGCTTTGTGATGGCAGCCCCAGCAGCCTCCTACACCACCATCGACTCCTCCTCCTCCACCCCGGGGGTCATGGCTACGTTCAGTCTGCAGGGGTGGCTGGTGGAAGGGGACAGCAGAGGCCTGCTGGGCTTGGGCTCCCTGGCTGTCCGTGGGCAACGCTCTCGACCACCTGCCTTTCTTACTCCTCCTTCCTTCCCTGGGGGCCCCTGATCTGCCCAGTATGGCTGGTGAACACCTGGGGACCTGCAGTGTATTTTCAGGGTGTTCATACAGATGGGCAGCTGGGGATTATTCAGCTAGGCCCTACCAGATGCAGGCGGAGGGAACTCTGAGCGTGTAAGCCGGAGTCATTTCATCCCCTGCAGGCTGCGTTTTGCCTGTTGCACTCACAGTCCCCAGCCTGGTGTCATTCAGGTGTGGCCATCTCCCCGCTGGAGACCCCACCTGCCTGCACCGCATCCTGCCCTAGGATGGTGCCTGGTACACAGTCGGTGCTACCAGCCTCTGTCAGCAAACGGCCGAGTGAGCGAGTGTCCCGAGGTGCTCTGGGATTGTGTTGTCCTGGAGCCGCATGACAACTGTTCATCTGTCCTACCTGATGGAGGGAGGGCTTGGGGGAGAGAAGACTGAAGTAGCAGGGCCCCCGGTGAAAAGGCCTTAAACCGAATTTTGCTGGGGACCACTTGCAAGATGGAAAACTCGTTGGCGACCAGGTTGAGCTCAACTAGAGTTAGGACCTCCCTCCTGTCAGTGCGTGCTGTGCTCCGTGCCCTGCCCTTTGTAATCGCTGTGTCACCTCTGTTGTTTTGCAGAAGAGATCTACTGGGAGACACCTGAGTCTTAGAATAAATGAATAGGAAGGAAACCTGGGGACCCTTCCTCGCCTTGCTCCTTAGCAGGTGTGGGGTCCGGTGTCCCCTACTGTTCTGCTTGGGGAGGAATGGCAGGCTCACAGGCCTTAGTCTGAGTAATGAAATCAATCAGATGTGACCATTCTTGTCCGGCTCTTCCGGGTTGCCCCCTGCTCACTCTTGGTAATAAAACAGTAGCAGGGATCTGTGAACATCGAATAATTCTTTTTATCGTTGTGTCTTATCCAGAGAAGGAATAGCGGGAGCATAAGAGTGCAGAGAGGCGGGAGGCAGGGTCTAACTCCTTCGTGTCTTATTTATTAAAGGCCTCTTCCCTCTGAACTGCCGGCACAGCCTCGCGCCTCCAGTCCCATTCCCTGCACGTCAGGTCCTAGCCTCTCAACTGCACCTCGAATCCATTGTAAAAAAAACCTGCATTTTTTTCCATTTTATGTGCATAGAATTTTCCCAAGTGGGACAGCCACAGCTCTATCTTTGAGCTTCCCAGACCCCTTGTCATTCTGGAGTAATTTTCTAAGAAATGCGAATGGCTTGTAAGTTGAGGGGCTCCATGGCTCAACATCCTGCAAACTCCTGTGGTTACATGACGATCTGCTCCGCTTCGGCACTGGTCAGGGAGGGGACTGCGTTGCAGCCAGTTGGCTGGGCGGCCCTGAGTCCCTCCAGCTCTTCCTGACACTCTGCCTCTTGCGTTTGACTTTCCTGTTGCAGAAAAACTGGCCGGCTGCAAGCTGAATGTGGCCGAGGTGACACAGTCGGAAATAGGGCAGAGGCAGAAGCTGCAAACAGTGCTGGACGCCGTGCACGGCCTGCTGCGGCCCCATGGCTGGGCGCTCCAGTGGACCGTTGACTGTGAGTAGCCTCTGCGGACAGGGAGCCCATCCTCTCAGCTTCCACGTGGTCACTCATCGTCGCATCTGGTCTTGCATTTTAAAGACCGGCTCACACTCCTGCTCTGGAGAGGCAGCTCTGGGGGGAGAAAGCCAGAATCCCCCTTCTCGGGAGCTTGTAGGTAAGGGACTGAGTCACACCCAGCATTCTCTGTTTTTGTAGCGCTTCAGAGTACAGAGGAGTCCTTTCTGGCTGGGTGGATTGAGAGAGACTTCCAGAACGAGGATGGGAGTTTGGCTTATAAGACAGGAGAAGCTCTGTGGGGTTCTTGCAAGGGACCCCAGCCCAGATACCAATGGCACCAACAGCAAATGACCCCCCAGAGCAGGTCTCAGGAGGTGGTTGATGCTGGTCTCTGGGATATTGGCAGGCCTGCTGGTGTTAGGAATATGTGGCATCGCAGTATTTCCAGCCAAGACATGAACTCCGGAAGGTGAAGAACTAAACCAAGAGAGGCTGGAAAGTTGTTTGTCCTGCCCCCACCCCGCCCCTGCCTCCCATCCTCAGTGCAGGGCAGGAGGGCAGGCCTCGGAGCTCTCCATGCCTCGGGGGGACGAGCTGCAGGCTGTGGCGAGGAGGTTTGCTCCTGGTTTCTTGGCACTGAGACCTGGGTCAGTCCCAGGACAGCCTCATGGGCTGTGGGGGGCCTCGTAACCTGTAAACCCCTTCACGGGGGGGGATAACAACCACACCCTGGTCCGTGTCTAGGAGAAGAGTGAGCCGAGCTGGCAGTGGCCGCCAGGGCCGCAGCAGGGCAGGGTTCACGTCTCCCAAAGCATCCTTTGCCCTTGTGGCCTACCCTGTGGAGGCAGCTGATTGCATAGATGGACAGCTCTTTAAGTGCCAGAGATAATGACGCACATTATTGTGGTGGGTAGGTGGCCAGGGTGACCTGCTTTTCATGATCTTTTCCCTTCTCTTGTGCTAATTTTACTTTCCTGCCCATTACTTCTCCTTATCACTCCTCAATTTACCCTTTTCAAGAACATCATGCTCTTGAAAGTGATTACACAAATCACTTTAGGCCAACAGGAAAGAAAAATTAGAACTCAATTCATACAGGGTGCTCATCAACTCTCCTCATTTCCCCGCGGCCTGTGGTTTTCCTCCGAGGTCTCGCTTAGATGCAGTGTTTCATTGCCTTGTGGATGTGGGCTCGGGGTTCCTATATAACCTGATCTAAGGCAGCTCCCTTCTTCCCTCCCCCCGCGAAAAGCAATTCACGGGAAGAACCTGGTGGCCATCCTGCACCTGCTCGTGTCCCTGGCCATGCACTTCAGGGCTCCGATCCGCCTTCCTGAGCACGTCTCCGTCCAAGTGGTGGTCGTGCGGGTGAGTGTCACGGTGGTCAGCCTGCCTGCCATCCAGCGAGAGGCACCACGGCTTTTTCCTCCGGTGCACTTCCTGCTTTCTGTTGCCTTTTTTTTTTCTTCCCCAAGAGGCTACCTTCTATTTTTCCCTTTTGACAAAATGTATGCTTTGCCCTGGCTTGGAGATGAGCGATTGGCGCAGGAACAATGGCATTGATTTGCAGCGAGGCAGATTCAAAGGCGTGGGGGTGTGGAGGTTTAATTTCACACATTTTTTGAAAAGAACATTCATTTCTCTCCAAAACCAAGTCGTTGGAATTCAGTCCTCTTGAATGAGCTTATTACTCACTGGCGAGGTTGAGCCCAGCGGTAGGAAATAGATACCCCGATTAAGGCTTCTGCGTGTTCGCTCCGCATGATAGCAGTCAGAACCGGGAGCTATTCGTTAGGGCCCTTTCTCTTGCTTCACGTGGAGAAATGTAACCAGGAGCCAGGGGCCTCCTGACGGAGAAGGAGCAGATTTCCTGGCCACTTCCCTCCATTTAAGGGGACAGACCCTACTCTGGCTTTGTGTTTGCAGTTTTGTCTAGTAAATGTGTATTAGGCGCCTACTGTGTACCTGGCAAACTGCACTGGTTATCGGGGACACAGACTGAGGAAAATACAGTCAGGTCCTGCCGGAACCTCGGCTTGTGCCAGAGCATTGAGGTTATGCTCAGAACCTGGATGTCTCGCCTGTTTATACACTCGATTTCCAGCTCCAGACGCCCCTCTGGTTTTTAAACTTACCGGCCCTGCGGTCTTTGCATTCTGCAAGGCTCTGCCTGATCCCGTGTTTCCCAAAGCTGGCTGGCCCCTGTGTTACCTGGGGAGCTCAGCCCTGCCCTGACCACAAGAATGCCCCCTTGCATTAGGGGAGGGTTACCTGCTCTTGGCCCCATTTGATTCCTGAGGAGGGATGATCATGGGCAGTGGTGGGGATGAGGAGGGGGCCACTCCTGCTGCCCGCGTCGTGGGTGCTCCCTTGGGGCCGCCAGCGGGAAAGGCTTCCCGAGGACTCATGGGAATGTGGTTCCCAAACCCGTGGACGTCAGACCCGGGCCCCATGAGTGCTGTGCAGCTTGGCAATTAGGGTATTTCCTTTCAGGCCTGCACTTTGTTCCAAGAAAATCTTTCGGGTTTATGGAATGTTTTCCTGACCCAGGCAAGCACTTGCTGGGGCTTCCTGCTTTGACCCAGGTTAAGGAAGGATTCGTTGGGCTTTGCCCAAAGTGGAATGAATCAGTCCGAGGCCTGGTCAGCTCACACCTCAGAAGCCTTCCTCCCAGACCTTAGAGCTGCCCCTGCCTTCCCCAGGGGCCCCTGGCCTGTCCCTCCACGTCCAGTTATCCAATCTGAGATGCGAGATGCAAGCTGCTGGAGGGACAGACAGACGGCAAGTGCCTCATTTACCACCTAGCATTGTGGCCTCAGGAGGTCGCTTGATTTCTCCGAACTGCAATGATTTCCCCGAACTGCAATGATTTCCCCATGAAATTGAGGTTATACTACAAACGTTAAACAACACATTCAGCTTCTTGTGTCCCACACCTAGCCTGTGCCCAGCACCTGGTAGGCGCCTGATGCTCACTTGATGTGTGATTATGTGTGTAAAACATCTCCGGACCTCCCTCGGTGGGCTGTCCTGAGAGTCAGCCGGGGTGAGGCCGTGAGAAAGCTGACGGCCCCCGTCCACAGTGACTCTTCACTCACCAGTGCCAGGGGTGCGAGGTCCCTGGAGACAGAACTCGGGTGGGTCGGGAAGCTTAGGTCTCAAGAGCTGTCCGCTGTTGGCTGCCAGTAGGGAGTGAGCTCCCCGACCCTTAGGGGCTCATGATGGTGGTTGGGTTAGCTGGCCCCCAAGCTCCCCTCTGGGGGTCCCCCAGGGTGTCCCCCCTCCACCATTTCTTCTTGCTGTAACAAAATACCAGGCTGGATGGTAAAGCACCAGACATGTGTTCCCTCCCAACCGTGGAGCCCACGTCTGGACCAGGGAGTCGGTAGCCGCCAGCGAGGAGCCTTCTTGTTCTCTTCTGGCTCCTGGACGTCCTGGGCTTCTTGGCTGGAGACGTAGCCCTCGAGTCACGTGGCCTTTAGCCTCTGTGTCCATGTTTCTTTGTCTATTGTCTCTTCCTAGGAGAATACCAGTCATAATGGATTTAGGACCCACCCTAGTCCACTATGGCCTCATCTTAACTAGTTCTATCTTCAAAGACCCTATTTCCAAATAAGGCCGCATTCAGAGGCTCTGAATGGACACAACCTCCAGGGACGTCCCAGTGCATGTCCCGTGTGGGATGCTGCCCTGCGGTGTGGGTGCTTTTGTGTCCCTACCTCTCCCGGCTGCCAGATGCAGAGGACAGGTCCCTTTGGGACTAGGGTGCTTCTCCTAAGACCCCCACAGATGCCAGCCTGCAGAGCCATGTGGAGAATCCAGGGTGGAGGGGAAGTTGGGGGGCAGGTTCTAGCCACTGAAGGGGTCACCTCCTCGGGTGTGGCTGCACAGTTCCTTTGTCACCCCTAATGTGGTCTTGGCTGCAGGGCCATCTGCATGTGGCTTCCGCTGCCCTGTTGGTGATGCCCTTCCGCCTGTCCTTTCCGCCTGCCCAGGTGTTTGTGTATTTACTTGTTCCTTTGGGGTTTTCAGAAGCGGGAAGGCCTGCTGCACTCCAGCCATGTCACGGAGGAGCTGACCACAACCACGGAGTAAGTGGGCCCTGCGTCAGCCGTGGACGAGGACACGTATGTCCCGTAGCCTTAGGCTAAGATTTTCATGCAAGAGTTGGCCTAGCTTTCCATCATCCAAGCACTTTCTTCAAAGTTGGTTTGGTTTTTTTTTTGTTGTTGTTGTTGTTGAGGAAGGGCAAGACAGCCGTTTGATTTGGTATTTAAATGAGGAATTCCACATCTTTTATTTCTTTCAAACAGAAGAATCAGCAAATATGTGTGGCATAGGAAGGCTGGCGAGGTGAATGGGGCAGTGCCTGGGATGTGGCACATGCTCTCCCTGAACTTACGTGGGCTGCCTGCACTCTTTTCTGGACTGAGACGGAGAATGATAAATGAAAATAGAATAGATCACATCCAAAGTCTCTTATAAGGAAGGAAAGGACAGAGGGAAGTTTTACTCGTTGGATTTTGATATAATATAGTAGGTCCACTGAGGTCTTCAGTTTCTGATGTGAGAACTGGGTTAGTCTCCAAAGCCTCGGGCTTTCCGTTCCTTGTTTTATTTAGAGGGTGAGCTGAGGAGGAGGGAGGGAGGGCCTGGGAGGGGCTCGGGGTGGTTGTAGGGACCGTCCCAGCTCCTTGATCCATGTCCGTTAGCTCTGTCAGAGGGAACGAGCCCCATGTCTGCAGGAGAACTTGCCTTTGAGGCGGTGCTGAGCCACATCTCGTCTCTTATAAAGCCAGAGGGCAGTTTTCACAGTCTGAAAGGCTTCAAATCTATTGAAAATAGCAAACCAAATGGTATATTTTGAGCATGGTTTTTTAGGAGGTCTTAGACACTCTATTATGGATCTTCGAAATTCATTGTGTTTGTGTCTCTCGGCTAAACCTGCTTCAGATGAAACAGATCATTAAAAATTGATCGTCCCTACTGACCCACCCGCTCTGTTCACGGAGTGGTTAATTGCCACGTCATGAATTCATGTGTGGTCCTTCAAAACTCGGAGCTGACGCAGGAAACCACTCCGGGCGCGGGGGCCGTCGGGTAGATTAGAGATGCTGACCCACGTGTGCTCACATCTGTTCCAAGCCCATGGGAGGGAACTGGGGTGGGGGGAGGTGGGGAAGGAAGGCCAGAGATGTGCTGAGCCTGGCACAGCGCTTGGCCTGTTCGGGAGCAGCAGGCGGCAGCTGGAGAGGACCTGGGAGTGGGGTGGCATCTCGGTCGTGCATTATTATATAACAGACCACTCAGAACCTGGTAGCTTAAGACAACAGTTGCTCTGTGTGCTGACAGTTCGTGGGCCAGCAGGCCGGGCTGGGCTCAGCTGGGTGGGTCTTCGGCTAGCCTGGTGGTTGGCGCAGGCGTGGGAGCACCTCCGTCTCTCTACACAGCCCTTGTCCTCGTGAAGCCGGGATTCCCCCCAGGATGCCCTCAGAGTGCCAGGCCAGGGAGGGGGGCCACAGGCCTCCTGGGCCCCCACACACCGTGTCCTTGCATTCTGGGGATCAGAGCAAGTCACCAGGTCATCTCAGATCGGAGAGGGGGAGACATCCTGCCCCTCGGTGGGTGGGGGCAGCCAGGCCCCTTGCTGTGGGGAGCAGGCAGCCATGGGAAGAGGCTGTGGCTGTCCCGTGCCGTCTCTGCAGGGCGAGGGAACCTGAGGGAGGGCAGCAGCAGCAGCAGTCGGAGCTCCGTGCTTGGCGCTGGGCAGGTGGGAGTGGCCTGAACAATTCACAGCAGTCACCAGCACGCAGAGGGCCTACTGTGCACCGGGCAGAGGGGCAGGTGCTTCAGACATGGTTCCTCTCCTCAAGGGCTGCGGTCTAGGTGGTGAGAAAGGGTGTGTCCACAGAAATGGGAACTGCAGCCCAGGGAGCTTGTGGGAAGTCCTGTGTGGCCCTATGGGGATTTCAGGGCGAGAGGGAGCACCCCAAACTCAAGAGAGAGATTTCTAGTAGAGGCTGCCCAGCCTCCCTGCCTCCGGGTTTGCTGTATCCTATCCCATCTCCTCTGTATGGCCACAGCAGATCTGGCGGAGCCTGAACCATCAGATATCTGCCCAAAACCATCAGGACTGCCCCACCTGCCTCCCAGCCACATCTGGCTTTAGTCTCCTTGCTTTGGTGCTCCTGGCGCACCACAGATCCGCCTTTATAGTTTCCTGAGGTGTCTTCCCTGCTCACACCTCCTCAGCATCCCTCCCATTTCTCTTTCTAGAGGCAGCTCAGAGGTCACTTCCTCCAGGAAGCCCTCCTGACTGCCAAAACAGCTTCCTTTCAGTTCCTTTGGCATCTACATGTCACATGTAGGGTGCACACGGGCTATATGGAAGTGTGGTCTTCTGAGTGCTGGGCCACGGAGCATTTATTTCTGTATGTCCCTGGCCTGCACATACCAGGTACTCAAGGGAGTATTTGTCAAATAAAGACGGATCCAAAGGACTTGAGTCCGGAAGGATCTGGGGGCAAAATAAAGATCTCTTGCCCCTGGGGAGGTAGCGTGTGGAAGGGAGCTGGCCCAGCGCACTCGCAGCCCTCCAGGAGAGCCCCGTTGTCTGGCCTCCGTGGGTCTGCCTTGTGCCCACTGGACATCAGGGCCCAGCCTGGGGTTCCTCAGACCCTCTGGTTTTGTGATTCCCTGGAAGTACAGCAGGCTTACTCCCTGAAATGTGGCCCTGGGTCACCTGCACCCTAGTATCCGAACATTTACCATTCAATGGCTGCTAGAAGGCCTGTGTTCTGCTGAAATGGTCTCCACACCAACCAGTCCCATGATTTAAATAGCACCCCAAATGGCATTAGAGGGTGGTTTAAATAAAGGTGCAAATGTTAGTAGTCCTCCTAAGCACCTCTTATTTGTCAAGGCAGCAGGACAGAGTTTATCAAAACAAGGCTTACATTTTTATAAGTAGCCCTTCAGCTGGGGGTCTTGGGGCCCCGACCTTTAGGTCACCCTCTATCAGGCTGCTTATAGGCTGTGTTCTGAGTGGCCCCTGATGACAGCTCCCTCTCTGTTCTCGTTCACAGGGCGATGATGGGCCGATTTGGTAAGTAACGGGGTGGCGGGAGCCTGAGGCTGCCAAGCACTTCAGGGCTGCCCCCAGGAAGCCCCTCTCGGGGGGAAGCATGACCCTGGGGGGGTCTCACTGCTCCCAGCAGTCTGGGTCTTAGTGCTTAGAAAGCGTGCACGTTCCTGTGGGCCCTGCACCTGTGCCTTGCATCTCAGAGCTGGGTGGTGATACAGATGTGGTGGGAGGTTGGCGAGGTGAATGGGGAACAGGGAAGTGCCTGGGATGTGGCACCTGCTCTCCCTGGCAGGGACCAGAGCAGGGAGGGCAACCAGGACGCAGGAGATGTCCGCTGGAATGTGGAGCCTATTAGCCCCCGGGAGAGGCCTTCCTCGTTGGCTGTACTTTCCTACAGTTTTCCGCCTTAAACTCTCCTGAGCATAGGCCTGCTCAGAGTCAGGCAGCCTTGACTCCGCTCCCAGCTGCAGGCCTGGGACGTCTGTCTGTTCCTTGTCTGTGAGGTGGGGCCCCGGGCTGGCCTAGGGATGGTGTGAGATAATGAATAAACAATAAACTCAGCCCAGCCCTCTTTCTGGGGGGTGGTTCCTGCTGTTAGGCTCCTCTGGCTGTTCCCAAGGAGCTGTCCTCATGCAAAAGCCCCATGGCCTCATAGTCATCTCAGCAGGGTGACAGGTAAAGGGACAGCAGTGATGGCACTTGATCCCTCCAGGAGAGACATCCCCGCGAGCCAGGTCACTGCTTTGGGGACTGTTTCAAAACAGAGAGCTCCCCGCACCGCACCGAGTTCTCCGGTGAGCGGAGAGGGGAGCCAGTGGCTAGAAGAAGCCGGGGAGGCCAGGGAGAAGTTCCTGGCACGCCTTGCGAGCCTTCCTCCCTGGGGTTGGTCCCGCAGCTGCGGGGGAGAGGGGCCACCCCAGAGGCGTGCCCGGGCTTGGCCACGGGGCTCTGCAGCCTTGTGGTTATCATGGGGACCCGAGGCACACCACGGCCGCTTGCGTATGAAAAGGGGATGCAGCTCTTGAAGTCTCAAAGTCTTGAACGAGAGAAAATGCAAGGGTTGTTTGTCCTGAAGCTTTCCTGAGCAGGCCCTACGCCGTGTGGGGCAATTCAGTTTTCACTGTTGCTTTTTGCAGTATCAATTCAGTTATTTTTAATGTCATTATTAAAAAAACAAAACAAGGAAGAGAAAAGGAAACTCTCCTGGGTCCGGTTGCTGAGGACAACCGACGTGAGGGTGCAGCTCCCCGGCCAGCATGGGCCTGGAGGGGCTGGACGCCTGGTGGAGGGCCCACGGAAGGGCCCAGGGCTCCCTTCTGTGCCCACCCCTCCTGCCCGAGGCAGCTCAGACCCTGTGGGATTGTAGTGGCGTAGAGGGGATGAGAGTGGGGCCTTGGAGCATTTTTGTTTGGTTGTCTTTTTCTGGAGCTGTCACTTTCATGTTTGGATGGGCCTCCATTGAGGTCTGGGGCCCTGGGGAGTCAGTCCAGTTGGGGGCTGGGTATAGATCCATGGTGGAGAAGCTGAGTAGCCCTGAACCCCTGAACGAGCGCTTTGGGGCCTGCGGTGCAGGATGGTAGGGCCCTGGGTACCAACCAGGTGTCACGGTCTGAAACACGGACTGGGTTGCCACCCGAGCATTCAGGGCAGGGGCCGTGCCACCGGGAGGTGCGAGTGGTTCTCATTACTCCATGGCCGCCTGCGTGCTTGCGAAGAGCAAACAGGCTATTAGTGGATGGCAGGCAATTTGTTCTGCCCACAGCTTCAGCTTCTGCTGATGCAGGTTCCAGCCCTCCTGGGCACCTAGACTGGCAGCCTACGGCCCTTCTCCCCTGGGGGCCTGCGGCACCCCTGAGCCCTGAGTCCCACTGAGCCTGGGCCTGCTCACCTCCCCCTGGTGCTGGGCCCCACCCTCCCCTCGAGTTGGTTCCTCTGCACCCATGTTGGGTGGTGCTTCCTAAACCACCCCTCAACCCTCCCCGACTTTGGCCTGAGCTAAAACCACGGCCCCCTCAGACTACCCTTCTGGACGCCCCTCGCCTCTCCCGTGCACGTCCAGCGGCCCCTTGCTGCTCTGAAGACACCCTAGGATGTCCCCAAACCTGAAATGCTCTCCCTCTAGATTCCCTGGGGTTCAGTCCCAGCTGCTCCGGCTCTCCGCTCAAATGTCACTGTTGGGAGGCCCTCCCTGACTGCCCTGCCTCCACCGGCCTTATTTCTTCACTCATCTCTGCACACCGGGAGTGCTTGGCAAGCCCTGCCACGTGCCTGGACAGTCTGGGGTCCCAGGCCCCTCCCTCCTTCCCTTCACGCACAGGAACTTGAACTGTAACCTTCTGTAGGCTGGAGCCCTGGGCCACGGGCTTCAGGGGCTCCCAGAATACCAGGCAGACCCTCCTTGGCTAACGTCCGCCTGCTGGGCTTGGCCAGGAGCTGTGTTCTGGGCCTCACGTGAGCACACCGACCTGGGAAAGGAGGGCCCCAGCCTGCCCTCTGGGGCTCCCCCTTACACCTGCCTCCCCGCTGAGGTGGGGTGGGAGGCCCTTCTCCCCAGGGATGTTGGGAGCTGCAGCCTGATCTCCATGGCAACGGGTTTGCTGGCTTCTCCACAGGCGGCCCTTCCAGTGCCTGGGCTTTGGGACGCAGGGGGAGGGAGGAGAGGCTTTCTTCCTCTTCCCTCCGGGTATCCCCCCCTCACCTTCCGCTTTCTGTCAACAGAGCTTGTTTTAAACTCTGCAGCTGGATTCCTCCATTCCTCGTCCCCACCCTCTGCGGCTCCTCACCCTACAGGGCTCAGCCCCTCTCAGCCTCCCTCACAGGCCACCTTCTGGAACCCACTCTCGCCTTCTTGTGCCTCTCTGCACTCTGTGCCCTCTGCTGGAACGCCCTTCCTCTTGTCCCAGCCAGTCCCAGTTCAGATGTCAGTGCTCCCTGTGAGGCCCTCCTCCATCCCCGGCCCTATGCACGTGGGCCCCAAACTCTGGTGTGTCCAGGGGCCGGGCTGGTAACCTGAGAGAGAGAAGTGGCTAGAATGTCAAGTGATGGCCACGAGCTGCCCTGCAGCCTTGTGCTGGGTGGTGGTGGGGACTGGTGGGGCCTGGAGCAGACTGGGGGCCCGCACCCCACTTCCACAGGCGGCTCGCTGATGCCAGTGGGCATGTGGGCTCGCTGTTGCCACAGTACCAGTTCAAGAGAAACCAGAGTCAGAACTTCTGGACAAGTCTTCCAATTTAAAAAAATGTTGGCTTAAAAACAACTTTGGACTAAACCGAGCGTCCCTGCGGTTGAACTTGGCACACCTCAGTGGATTTGGCACCTTCCCACATCCTTCCTGGCATTTTTTAGTACCTGCCCTCTTCGTGCCACCCTGGTTTATTCACTGTGTCCTCTGCTGGTGCCCCTTCCAGGGCTGGGCTGCACCCTGTGGTCTCCATGACGTCCGCAGAGCCTGCGGAGGGCGGTTCATGTGGGGGTCAGGACGAGAGGGCCACTCCTGAGCCTCGTCTGCCTGTGCTTGGCCCTTTCTTCACTGTCTTGTTTAATTCATGTGCCAGTGGTGAGGTAGGGACTATTTTTACTTCCTCTGTAAAGAGGAGGATGCAGGTTTAGGGAGGGAAGCACTTGCCTAAGCGACAGGACTCTGAAGTCAGGCAGCTGGGGTTTGAACTCGGCTGTTTTCATGCCGAAGGCTGGGCATACCCCAGGGCACAGGGAAGGCTGGCCTGGGCCATGTGACGTAGCCCCAGTCCTCCCCATCCCGGTGCCAGGGAGCGAGGTGCAGGGTGGCAGGCTCCCGGGCCCTCTGGTGCCTCCCCTGCACGCCTTCCCTCTGTGAGCCCAGCGGTGGCTCAGCTAAATATACCCGGCTGACGTCAAGCGCTGTACTGTTCCCAGGGTTTTTCTCAAGCTGCATATAAAGTTTGTGTTCTGCTTTGTAAAGATTTAGCTCTTTTTTCCTTCTTAGCAGACTGTCTTATTGAGTATAATCTGACTTTGATGATTATAAAAAGAATTTACAGCTGTTGTGGTGGAAAAGCCGGAGGAGGGTGCTCCCTGGGCCGGGCCTCTCGTTGTGTTGGCCAAGGAAGCAGGGCGCCCCTCCCCCCCACGGCACCCTCCCCGACGCGTGTGTGCACACAGCGGGCACACTCGCCCACACGCCTTCCTCTTTGCCTCTCACCCTCCTTGCCCACCCTCACCCCCAAGGCCAGGGAGCAGGCTGGCCCACGAGGGCCGATGCACCCTCCAAGATGCCCGCCAGGAGCAGCCTGGCCGGCTGGCCTTCTCCAGCCACAGCCCGTGTTCTCTTCCCATTTCTTCTTTGCTCCTTCTCCGTGAGTCTGGCTGGGCGGGCCAGCTCCGCTTCTGGGCTTCTGGCACCTCCGGACAGGTGGAGGAGACTTCCTATCCCCATCCATCCCGCTGGGCTCCCTGGAATTCCGGGTCGGCCTTTGGGCCCAAGCCCTGGCTGGTGGTGAGGGCCTCTCTGCCGGCTGAGGTCCTCGGAGCCTGTTTGCCCCCAGGCATCTTGAGAAGATGGCTGGCTCCTTGACAACAGGAGCTGGGGCCCCAGGGCCTTCCAAGTGTCCCCCTCCTGCCCCCTCGGCCCTGGTAGTGACTCCCTGGGGCCCTGCGTCGGCTCTGGAGACCTCAGCCCTCCTGCCTGGGGCCAGGCTTCAGTGGGCTCTGTCCTCCCTCCATGTGACCCTGTCCCAGCAGTGCCAGCCTAGAACCAGGCACCTGTCCCCCAGCCAGCCGTGCTGCTTTCTCATCTGCTGAGAGCAGTGTTGATTTGGCCTCCAGTGGCCTCACGTCAGAAAGGGAAGGGATGGGTTCTGGGTGCCTGGGAGGGCACGGCTGGGCCCGTGCATGGCAGTAGCGTTGGTTAGAACTTTTCTGGGAGAAGGAAGTTGGTCGGGACACAGAGGGAGGCCACGTCAGGCCTTGCAGATGTTCCCACACACGGGACATCCCAGAAGAGCTGCTGTGGATTCTGGGGCAGGGTCTCCTGGTGTGTTCTTAGTGATGGATGTGGGCCCCACAGTTCCAGGAGCCAGAGACAGTGTGTCCAGGGAGCCAGCAACACAGCAGTCCCAGCTTGAGGAGCTTACAGTCCAGCAGATAACACATAGCAGGCAAATTAAAATGCACTCTTAAGTAGTGATTAAGTGCTGTGCAAAGTACAACCAGAGTAACAGGCCAGAGAGCAGAAGTGGGGTGCTCTTTTAGACGCAGATGGTCATGGAAGGCCCCTCAGAGGAGGTGATATCTGAGAGCCACCTGGAGGAAGCGTAGCAGGTGAACAGCAGATGCAAAGGCCCTGTGGTGGGCGTGTGAAGGAGGAGCAGCCGGGAAGCCAGCTGGTGGAGTCAGGGAGGGGAGCAGGGGTGACTTGGAGCCTGGTGGATCCTGTGGGCCCACAGGACAGGGAGTGAATTTTATTCTAAGAGTGATGAAGAGCCATGGAGAGTTTTAGCCAGGGCAGGGGTGGAGAGGGGAAAGAAAGGATTCAGTTTACACTTGAAGGGGCTCCTGTCTGCCAGGGAGAATGCATCGGAAGGGCCCGGAGCCGAGGAGGGAGCCCGGCCAAGCAGCGGGCTGCGGCTGCCCCTGGGTGAGGCGGCAGGGCTTGTATGGGGGCGGCAGCCAGGACAAAGCGGGTGGGGCGGTCCGACTTACCGACCAAATCTGCTAATAGGCAAGGAGTGTGGGGAAGGAAGAGAGGCAGGCGTCTGGCCCTCGGATGCGATGGGGATGGGTACGCAAGTGCTGCCTGAGGATTTCGCTTTACCAGATAGAAGCCGGGTTAGAATGAACCAGAGAAGCATCTTTCCCTTGGTTCTGCTCCTCATCAGCCCCCGCCCTTCGGTTCTGGTGGGAATTAGAAGGATTCTAGGCAGGCTGAGAGTCCTGCGGGATGGGCGGGTGTGGGGCAGCACTGTGTCCCCCTGAGCCTGTCTCCTGTGTCTCTCACGTGTCCACGCAGAGCGGGACGCCTTCGACACCCTCTTCGACCACGCCCCGGACAAGCTCAGCGTGGTGAAGAAGGTAAGCTCCTGCTTAGAGTGTTTTGCTGCGTCTCCAGGCTTTTTTACGGCGTGTGCCCCATGCTGGGAAGAAGGTGGGAAAATGTTTGAAATCTCTGAAATGTTTGCCACATGGATTGAAGTGTAATTATAGTTGAAAATGTAACTACAGTGCATAAAATTAGCACCTTTTAACTCAACATCTCTGCTCCCTGGGTATCTTCCTGCCCACCCGCCCCACTTGTGTTGAGTGAATTACCCAGCCAGCACCAGCCTGGCGGTTCATTCCGACTCAGGGCTTTTTTTCAATACGGAGATGTTTTTAAGCGTGTCAACCTGCTGGCTCTCGCTGGCCTCATTACCGTGAAGCTGCACTCCCCCAGCTCACCCAGTAAACAGGCAGGCCTCTGCGGCAGAGCTGTTCTGTGCGTGCATTTGGCCTGACTCCCCTTCAGACAGGAGCACAAAGCCCAGGCCCTTCAGCAGCCCAGGCAGCCTGCTGGCAAATCTATGGATGGAAAAACCCATGTGACCTGAGGCTCTGGAGTCAGGGGCTGGGGAATGATAAGGTTCTGGGGGGATCTGCCAGGAAAGCTTGTTCTCCCCCAGGAAGAATGGAGACTCACCTCACTGCACATTTTGTTATCTGAGTGCATGCAGACATCTCAGTCGGGGACTCAGAGGTGCGATGGATGCTATTCTTGCCTTCCTGTAAAATCCCAGGAATGGTGCTTTCTGCCCATGACCTAGGGGAGGGTGTTCTTTGTCTAGAATAACTTCTCCAAACAGGCTTCTTAATGCAGGACTTCTTAGAGCCCTTAACGTGCTGACATGCCTTGGAATTTTTCAAGAGGAGATTTGGTAGGAAGCATTTTCTAAACTTCTTTGTTGATAGTGAGATCTGTTTGTTTATTTTGGGATAAACATGTTAAATTCCCATGAAACCCACTTTTGGAAAATACTGGTCCAGGCTGGGACAATATTGTTAGTCCTTGGAAGCATTTGGCAAAAGGCGGGTAGACCCATCCCAGTGGTCCTTTTGGGGTGGAGCTTTCTTATCATCCTTAGGTCATTAACAACACTGGGGCCTTGAAATACTGCCCCTACTCTCACCTGGCCACGCCCCGCCCCCAGGAACCCCGAGAGAACACACTCAGTATATGCACAAGAAGCAGCTTCAAATCTGGTTCACTTGTCATCTCTATGACCTGAGGCAGATTACACCCCCTGGCCTCAGTTTCCCCACCTGTCAGGACAGAGGCTGTGCCCGCCTCTCAGGGTGCCGTGAGAGTAGCGTGACAGTGTCTGTGCAGTGGCCCAGTGTGCAGGACACGGTCACTGAATTGTGTTGACTATGACATGGTCTTATGTTCCTCTTTCACTCATTTTTTGAAAAGACCTATTTTGAGCCCTGTGGACCCCAGCAATGAACATGACGAAATCCTTCTGTTTGTCTGACAGCTCCTGCCCCCAGCCTGGCCCTTCCCCACCCCCACATCGGGATTGCTTTGTCAGTGGTTCCCCGTACCCCAGAATAAAATCGAGGGGACGCTGCCCACCTGTCCAGGATCACCCGTTTCTACACTTTCCCATCCCACCCACACCCAGCACAACCTGAAGATTCCATAGGGTTTGCTCCTGTGTACATGGCCTGGGTGCCTGCTTGGCCCACTGCCCCACCATCTCCCACTGGGCCACCTCCAGGTGCAGCTGCCATGCCCCTGCCCCCCAACGGCTTCAGGGAACCACATGCCTGTTCTTGTCTGCTTATCGAACCTCCCTCTGGTGCATATTCCACATGCCTTGCTATCTCTTTATTTCTCTGTCACCTTCCCTAAGTGTATATGTAGAATTATTTTGCAGGCTCTCCTGGGTGGGACTCTGTCTTTGTGTCCCCAGCACCAATCAGAGTGCTTGGCACATAGTAGCTGCTCAGTAAATTTGTGTTGAATGAATAAGGAAGTGGCATTGTGCCTCTGGGTAGGGAAGATTGAGCTTGGTATTGAGTTCCCATTGAAGTTGGGTTTGATTGCTGATAAAAGTGGTAAGTGACAAGTTTTACACTTGTGCTAGAGAGGAGAGGCCAGTGACCCTTAGACAAATATAACAGGGCTCAGAAAATCCCTGCTTCTGTGAGATAAAGCCCTGGATGGAATCTGTCTGTTTACTGAGACTGTGAATGACAATCCTAGATAGCCTTTCTCTTTCAGCCTTCTGTGGTTCAAGGTGACATCTAGGTCACATTTAAGGAGGTAATTTTCTTCCCCTGTTAATTTTATCTTTTTAAGGGCACCGAATATACTTCGATAGGATTATTAAATATGATGCTCATGTGTAGAGAAGCGTGTGTGCATGTGGGTCGGTGAATAGAGATGTGTGTTTTCTTCTCCATCTGGGGGAGACTTAGGCATCATCCCATTCAAACCAAGGGTTATTGTAAGAACATCTAATTTTAAACATGAGCCTTCCAGTTTAGCAAACAGGAGATTATGGAAGTGTTTCTCAAAGCCGGTGATTTTGGGTCCGATGTTGGGTCCGCCGCCCCGTACGGGACCTGAATCCCTCACTCACGGCCCCACATTGTTGTCTTGCAGTCGCTCATCACGTTTGTGAACAAGCAACTGAACAAGCTGAATTTGGAGGTGACAGAGCTTGAGACCCAGGTAAGCAGAGCCCCAGTTGAAGAGTCCTTTGTCCTGGGGTCATGTTCAGCCAGCTTTCTGATGCCGGGTGGGCCATGTGCACCAGGCAGACGCCACCTTGTTCACTGGAGCAGGAGTGCCCACCCTGTGGCCAAAGAGCTGCAGCCCTGCCACCCTCCTTCTCTCAGAGCCCCTGTCTGAGTTCCCTGAGGCCCTATAACTTGTGCCACGGGCTGAGTGGCCTAAGCAGTAGACATTGATGTCCTCACCATCCAGAACTGGAGGTCCTGGGTCGAGGTGTCGGCAGGGCTGAGGCAGAGGGGCTCCGGGCCTCTCCCCCAGCCTCTGGGAGTTTGCCTGCGGTCGCAGATGGGCCAGCCAGACCTCTGCCTTCATCTTCACGTGGCTTTCTCCTTGTGTGCTTGTCTGTGTCCACATTTCCCCTTTGTGTAAGAACACCGCTTACATTGGATTAGGGCCACCTAATGACCATCTTAACTTGATTACTTCAGTAAAGACTACTTCCAAATAAAGTTACATTCATAGGTACTGGGGGTTAGGACTTCAGCATGTCTTATTTGGGGGGACACAGTTCAGCCCATATTTCCCTCCAAGGTGCCACCAAAGGCCCACCAAAGGACTTTGTGCATGCAGGTCCCCTGGTCTGGAATGTGCTGTCCCCCCACTTCTGCTGTCTGCTGCCATGTCACACTTGCTGCTGTGGCTGGCACTTAGCAAATGCTCACTACCCATCCCTCTAATGAACAGGCACAAGATATTTATTCTGCAGTAAATATGTAAAGCATGCATCCCCAGCCCCTACTCACAGCTAAAGTGGCATCGTGAAAATTTGTTTGGAGCGCTTGGCAAGCAGTCAAGACAAAATGCAATTTTCCCGGGACTGGCTGGGTGCTTGGATTGGGAGTCAGTTGAGTTCTTGGTACAGATTTCTCTAATGCACAGTGGATCCTCCTTAAACCCCTGGGTGACTGTGTTTGTTCCTTTCCCTCTTTTAACGTTTCTCATTTGCTTTTCTAATTAAGAAAGTAATTCAGGTTCATTGTAGAAATGTCTGAAAATGCAGATAAGCAAGACAAATAAAAATCATTCCTAATCCCATTGCCCAGAGGTAACTGGCAGAGGGTTTTGTTCCAGCCCTTTCTCTCCATAGCTAGCTAACCATGGAGAGCATTTGTCTGCATTTGAAAGCCAAACCACCCATTTTTAATATGTATATTTATTTGCAGGTTGTTTGCAATTACATTTATTATTTTTAGCTGTTTACTAGCATTGCACACTTAGCCTCTGATTATTTGCTTTTGATATATTAACAGTCCAGGAAGTATGTAATTGAAAAGTCACAGTCCTCTTCCCTTCCCACAATCTAACCCCCCATCATCCTCTCCAGAGGTAACTAACCACAGATAATAGCTGGATGTATATTTTGCTAGATGCTTTATATGTGTAAATGTATTTTTTAAATGACAATGGATCGTACTATACAGCTGTTTTGTGTGATGTGCTTTTTTTGTTACTAAATGTACCGTGGGCATCGTTCTGTGTGAGTGTGTGTGTGCTTCTGTGTAACCCTTTTTTTGGCTGCCAGGTCTATCTATCTCTGTTTGTCACATTGAATAGCTGCCTCTGGTCCATTCAAAGGCTGCGCTGCATCTCATTAACCGGTCCCTTAGAATGGGACATTTCCCTCTCCTGTTAATAGCAGGACAGTGAGCATCTTTGCGCACAGCTCTTTACGCCCTGGTTGGCTTGCTCAGGGTAAACTCCTAGGAATGGAATCCTTAGAGCAAAGGTTGTAACGCTTTGAGGCACTGGGAAGCTCTGACCACCCGGAACTCTCATGGGCCGTGTGGAGAGCTCGTTTCTCCCCACATCTCTCCAGCAGTTCCCAAGGGTCGCCTCCCAGATGGGCTCACACTCCGGTATTAAAAGCCGGAATCTTAGGGTTGAGACTCTAGACTTAAACTTGCATTGATCTTTATTTATTCAATAGCTCCACTTTTTTTCTATTACCATACTATATACAGTAATATCTTAAAAATATTTTTAACCACTGGGCCACCAGAATAAATAAATCACTGACCACACAATGCAGAGAACTTTTTTCTTTTGTTGCAGAGGAATCTGGGTATTTTTTAAATATGTTCATCGCTGAAGTCCAGATGCCCTGGGAGTCAGGGAGACCTGGATTCAAATTCCTGCTCAGGGTGTGTGTGTTTCCCCTTCTTTTTAAAACCACTTTTATATGTGGGGCAGCTCCCTAGCTGTGACGCTGAGCCAGTTACATGCCCACCTCTCTGAGGTTCTCTCTGTAAGTTCAAAGTGGAGACAGTAGATATGGGGGGGCATAATGGAGAGGGTGCATTTACAAGGTCAGGACTGATGGTGGGGATGGCAATGATGGTGCCCTGGGTCTCCCTGGGGATTTCTGAGCTAGGGCATGCCCCCAGGTCAGGAGCCCCACTCTTGTGGATGTGAAGACTGGTGGGGGGGTAGTCCCAGGGGGTCCCAGCCCCCCGCCACTGATTTGCTGCCAAGCCACCACTCTCTGCCTGGCCTCACCCTCCTGGGCACCTCCTCCCTTGGTTACTGTCTCTCCCACCTTCCTATGATCTGGGGGCCAGGGGTGGGTTAGAGGATGCCGTGGCAGTAAGCAGACTGCCCGTCTCAGCCCCCTATACCTCACGGCAGGTGAGAAGGGCCGTGTCTCTAAGTGGGTCAGTGTTGTTGAGAGAGCTGGTTTCTCTGTGTGTAGCTCAGTGTCATTGGTGTGGAGGGGTGGAAGGGGTGCTGCTGTGGTGCTCCACTGGAGAAAACTGCCACACCCGGAGGCATATAAGTTTTAAAAAGCCTTTGATCACTGTAAGGAGTTGAATAAGCGATTCCTTCACTGTGGGGGAGCATGAGACTCCTGACACACAGGCAAAGGGTCACTTACCAATCAGATTGCATCTGCCTTGAGGCCTGGGAGGCCCCAGGAAGGACCTGCTGGTCCATGAACTCCTCGAGTTTCCCAGGTGTGGTCTGTAGCTGGCCCCACAGCAGAGGGCAGGGAGAGATGGCAAAAAGAGGTGGGCCATCCAGATGGGTAGGTGGTGGGTTGAATAGGCAAGGGAGCTTACAGACGAGGCTCGTCCTGAGTGGCTGCAAGATGAGGGGACATCCACCCCACCCGCCCAATCGCCTGACCTGGGTGCAGTCCTGGGTGCTGTCCGGAGGCTCTCAGCACATCACTCTCAAGGCCGCGTCCTTGGGGCAGCCTCTGGGGCCTGGAGAGCAGGCAGAGCCCACATTCCAGGACGGGAGGGACGAACAGGCAGCAGCAAGCCCACTAGCTAGTCCCAGGAAGCTGCAGGCCCGCCAGGCCCCCAGCCCCTCCCGGGTGCCCAGGGGTGATGGTCTTCAGACCACGCGGACCTTTCCTTATTGAGGGGGGTGCTCTCCACTGCACAGTCCGATGCCACGGCCGCTGGCCACATGGCTGCCGAGCACTCAAAATGTGGCTAGTGTGACGGAGGAACTGACTTTCATTCTTTTATTTTAAAAATCTTTTAAGAGTTCTGGAGATGGGCTGCTCAACAGTGTGAGTGTGCTTAATAGGACTGCACTGTACGCTTAAAATGGTTAATATGGTAAATTTTATGTTGTGTATATGTTATCACAATTAAATTTTTTTTCTAAAGTCAGTATAAGCCAGGCACAAAGGACCAAATACTGTATGGTTTCACTTTCTCGAGGTCCCTGGAGCCCTCAAATTCATAGAGCTGGAAAATGGAAGAGTGGTGGCCAGGGGCTGGGGCAGGGATGGGAGCGAGTGTTTACCGGGCACGGAGTTGTGGTTTGTACGATGCAGAGAGTTCCGGAGATGGACTGTGTTGACGGCCGCACAGCAGCGCGATGGACTTGAGTCCACTGAGCTGTATACACTTAAAAATGGTTGAAATGGTAAATGTCACGTTTCATATATTTTACTGCAATAAAAATGAACTAGTTAGCAACATTCAAGCAGAAACATTTTAAGTTGCAGTAGGTGCCTGTGGCCGGTGGCTACCGTATTGGACAGCACGGTTCCAGACATCTGGAGTTGCGGTCCTCGGGGCCTCATCCCCACAGGAACGCCGTCTCGGTCCCCTGGGACGATGAGCGAGGCCCGCCCTCCCCAGGTCCCAGCAGCATCTGTGAGGCAAGGGGAGGCCGTACCTCCTGCCCCTTGGCTCTCCCCCTCTGCAGGTTGTCCTGTCTTCATCCATCGCTGCTGCTTTATCTGTAAATGCAGTGACTGCTCCCTGTCCTGGCTCTTTGGGGATGGAAGGTCTGTCTTCTGAAGAGCACTGTTCTGTCTGAATCCCTGGTCCCCGCCAGGGGGTAGGAAGTGGTGCCAGGCCAGCTGGCAGAGAGAAGGGCTGGGGATCTCGACTGAGGGGTATAGCCTCCAGGGCTTTCCTGCCCCAGGGCCGGCCCTGCTCTGCAGAGCCCGGCTGTGTGGACACAAAGGCTCAGGCTGGCATGATGTTCCGTGCCACGAGCACAGCTAGAAGGTTGGTGACAAAGTGAGCTGACAGAACAGGGCAGTAAACCCAGACCAAAGCACAAGGGGCCCTGCATGCTGTGGCTTACCCGTGCCAGCCGTGGACGCTGATGAAATACTCACTGTGTGTGGGCGCCCCTTCGGGGCCCTCCCGCTTGGTCCTCACACCAACCCTGAAAGATGGGAGCCTGTATTTCCCCATGGTCAGTAGTGGGAGGGCAGGCCTTGTGGCCCAGTTGTCTGGCTCCAGAGCCGTGGTCTTGTCTGCGTGGCTGTGCGCCATCTATACACACGTCACATCTGTCCTGAGTGTGGCCCTTTGCACCCGTGTGCTTCCCCAAATCGCAGGTTCTCTCACTTGCATGTGGGATGTATTTTCACTTTAAAAATTTTGAGTACATGCAGAGCATTCACCAACTCCACACACAGCACAGAAGCCTCACCAAGTTTTTCTCTGTAGTTTGCAGATGGCGTGTACCTGGTTCTGCTCATGGGCCTTCTGGAAGACTACTTTGTCCCCCTGCACAACTTCTACCTGACCCCGGACAGCTTCGATCAGAGGGTACGTGCCTGGTCTCCATCCTCAGAGATGCCCTCACTGGCGTGCACAGCCTGCACTATCCCCTGGCAGTGCTTTCTGGAGTCTAGTTGCATTCCTTAAGAAATAAAGACCGCCCAACAGTTGGTACTGCAATTCAAGGTAACCCTCAGTAAATGTATATATATTTTCATTCCTGTGGATTGTTTTCCAGGAGAATTCCCCAATTAGGATTGTTTGGGTCAGAGGACCCAGCCTTTAAATTTGGCTTGCTGGTTCCATGTGTCACTGTCCTTTGGGACAGGCTCTTTGCCTCCCTCCCGGGGCTCCCCGAGTCCAGCCCGTCGCAGCGGTGGTGAGCACATCGCTGTTGGAGACTTGGCTTGTGGACTGTCTGTGTGGCTTTGAAATCACAGGAACCTGTCATTCTGTTTTCCCAAAGTGCCAAACCCATGAGTCAGAGAGGCAGACAGTGCAGCAGGGTGGCAGCAGCCAGAGAAACACCCGGAAACGGGGCCGGTGTTTATCAAATTACCCGCTCCTGGCACCTTGCAGGCTGTTTGCTTGTGGCCAGATGTCCCTCCTGCTTTGCCTGCTGAGGTGGCATTAGAGCAGATAAGAGAGGTCCTGGCACCTTAGCATCCATGGTGAATGGAGTGAGCGTGAGCAGGAAGGAGCAGAGGGAGTGAGTGACACCGCGGAACGTGGTCAGGAAACGCGGGTGGCTGTGCTGTTGTTCTGGCAGCAGGAACACAGACAGTTTGGTGATGTAGTTCATGCATTTCCAGGCTCCATGTGGCTGGTCGCAGAAGCATTGTTTGGAGAGATATGCTCTTTGTTCAGTCTAATGATAATTCTGGCAAGGAAGGTGAATTGAGCCAGGTGGCTGGACCTGGGTTTCTTCCTGAGACAAAGCTGTGGGTAAACGTCAGAAGCACTGTCCCCCGGCCCACCCTCTTCCCTTTGAACGGTGGTTGAAGGTGTGTGTCGGTCACTGCCCTGGCCTGGGAGCTGGGGGCTGCTTGCAGTTCTGTCTGCCCTGTCCTGAGGGCCGGCCGGGCTCAGGGGAACTTCTCGGCCAGCATGAACGGTTGGTGGGGGTGAAGGCGTGACCCTGAAGGATGACAACAGGAGGATGGTTCCTGTCTGGCACGGTCCTCAGCCTGAGAAGAAAGCAGAAGGAAGATCTTGCTCCCAAACAAGCACGGTGGAGCTGAGGGGCTGCAGAGCAGGGGGTCTTGGAAGGAGATTTGTTTGCGGAGGTTTCTCTCAGTGGGGCAGCGGTGGGTTCCGTGAGCCTGGCCGCGCTCAGTGCAGAGCAGTTCCGAGGGGCTGTCTCTCCTCCTTGTCTTGGGTCCAGTCCCACTCTGTGCCCAGCGTGGCCATTCCTGCTCCTCTCAGCCTGCCTCCCCTTGAAGAGAACCCTTCAGGCCTGGACAGGCTGGTGGAAAAGGCTCTGCCGGGATGTGCCCACAGTGGCTGGTGGAGTTTCAACTGTGGGTACAAACCAGAGACCTCCTGCTGCTGCTCTCTTGTCAGCTGTCCTGTCTCCATCCTGATTGGAAGCCTGCTGTGCGTGTGTGAACCGGATGACCTGGATGCTGGCCAGCTGCCGGGGGGCAGGGGGTGGCGGCAGAGCTTTTGGAGAAAGGACGGCAGGCCTGAGTTGGGACTGGAGAGGATGAGTCCTGGCTCCGTTTCTTGGGACGGACGTCCTAACCCCTCTTGGCCCTGGGGCCTCCTCCATAAGGCGGGGGATAGCGTCCCCAGGTCAGCTCCGGGCACTGCAGCCAGGGCTTCTTCCTGCCCCCTGTTCTGAGTCGGCCTCGGGGGTGGCCCGGGAGCCCCTGAGGGCAAGGCCTCTGTGTGCAACCTCGCCCAGTCTGACGGAGGGTGGCCTGTCCCCACACTGGGCTGTTCCCCCCACTGTGCTTCTCTGAGTGCCCCCCAGCACTGCCCAGGGCCCTGGAAGCCTCTTCGTGGTCCCCTGAGCTATTGTGGGCTTGACCAACTGAGGGTTATGTTAGCAAACAGCTTTTTCCTGGTTAATTATTAACCTGTCTTGCAAGTACAATTGTTACCATGTTTCTGATTTACACTGAAGTCAGGAGAATATTATTGTTTAAATAGTTATTGATTACTAGGAACGTCAGAGTCCTGTCTAGCTCTGACATCTGTCGTACATTTCACTTTTATTTTCTGGTCCCTGCCACCCCCTGGCCTTTGCTGACAGCCGGTGGCTTGGCTATGATCTGGCTGCTCATCCTGTGTCTCTGGATTCAGGTGGACTTTAAATGCATCAGAGAAGGCTTGATATTAAACCTCAGCAGTCATTAGCAGAATATAGCTTCAAGCACCCTTGCGGGTTGAGTGGTACCAGACCCTGTCTCTTCAGGGAGAAGCCACATGGGGCTGAGGTGTGTCACCTGCCTGTGGGATCTCACAGGCTCACAGCTACCATCAGTCTGACTCCATGTCAGCAGGGCCCTTGGTGCCTGCCCAGGGCCAGGGCCACCGCTGCCCCAGAGTTCTGTGTCCTGCCACAGCTGTGCACACTCAGCATATTGAGTCCCCTCCAGAAGATGGCAGGTGGCTGCTCTGTGCTAGGGACAGAGTGTGGGGCTGGTTGCCTTTGGGAAGTGACTTGTGCTTCTTGAGCCTCAGTTTCCTTATCTGTAAAATGGGGTCACTGTCACTTCCCATCGTGTGGCTGTGCCAGGGCCTGGGCAGAGCAGGCATCTGGGGACCCCCGAGCCCTCAAGGGCTGGCTTTGCACCTTCGCCTCTGCATCTCCCAGCTGTCCTGATCTTGGGTGAGGGGAGTAAGGACCACCTAGTAAACGCGTGTTGCCCGTAGCAGTTGTCCCCGCCCTCCCTCTGCCTGCCCTGCTCCAGGCTCCCGGGTCCTGCTGGGTGTACTATTCCAAAGCTCCTCTGGCTGTACGCGCTCTCATCCGTCCTTCCCGAGGGAACGCAGAGGGCCGCGGGCGCGCCTGGGAGCAGCTGCAGCCCTGCACCGACCCTCGTTTCCTTGACAGGTGCACAACGTGTCGTTTGCCTTTGAGCTGATGCTGGACGGAGGGCTCAGGAAACCCAAGGCTCGGCCCGAAGGTAAGGCCCCACCGTGCACCCTCAGGAGAGTGGGGTGCATGGAAGGGAAGAAAGAAAGGCTGGGTCTTAGAAACGCCTGGAAGGTGGAATGTGTCTCTCCTGATTAGGCTCTGGGTGTGCTGCTGGCAGGCCAGGCTGTGCTGATCCGAGCTCCCATGCCCCGGCCCCTGTGCTCCTGGCTTCGGGGACCAGGAGGACTGTGCTGGTGGAGCCCGACGCTGTGTCTCCGGTAACCACGTGACTCGGAGGACGTGGCCCCCACCCACAGGCCTCAGGATTTAGTCCCTCTCCGGCTGCAAGTGCTCAGGCTGCAAATGCTGTCTCCTGGCCTGCAGTTTAGTGACTGTCGGGCTGATGTCCCCGACGGCCAGCACAGGGCCGTGCCCGTGAGCGTGGTTATGCCCTGTGCGGGTGTGAGGGGCAGTGAGGCTGGAGGAGCTGGGGCAAGGGGCCGCCTTGCTTTCCCTCCCTGGCTGCCATGTTAAATCATCTGTACCAGGATGCTCTAACTAGAGTGAGCACCAGACTCCGCAGGAGGGCTTCTTTTTTTTTTTTTAGATAATTATTTTTTATTGAAGGGTAGTTGACGCACAGTATTACATTACATTAGTTTCAAGTGTATAACACAGTGGTAGAACATTTATATACATAATTCTAGGTTCCAGCTATCACCCTACCAAGCTGTTACAATATCTTGACTATATTCCTTATGCTATACATTACATCCCAGTTACTTATTTATTTTACCATTGGAAGTCTGTCCTTTTTTTTTTTTTGTTTGTGAGGGCATCTCTCATATTTATTGATCAAATGGTTGTTAACGACAATAAAATTCTGTATAGGGGAGTCAATGCTCAATGCACAATCATTATTCCACCCCAAGCCTAATTTTTGTCAGTCTCCAATCTTCTGAGGCATAACAAACAAGTTTTTACATGTAGAACAAATTCTTACATAATGAATAAGTTACATAGTGAACAGTACAAGGGCAGTCATCACAGAAACTTTCGGTTTTGCTCATGCATTATGAACTCTAAACAGTCAGTTCAAATATGAATACTCATTTGGTTTTTATACTTGATTTATATGTGGATACCACATTTCTCTCTTTATTATTATTATTTTTAATAAAATGCTGAAGTGGTAGGCAGATACAAGATAAAGGTAGAAAACATAGTTTAGTGTTGTAAGAGAGCAAATGTAGATGATCAGGTGTGTGCCTGTAGACTATGTGTTAATCCAAGCTAGACAAGGGCAATAAAACATCCACGGATGCAGAAGATTTCTCTCAGAACGGGGGGGTGAGGTTCTAAGCCTCACCTCTGTTGATCCCCAATTTCTCTCCTGATGGCCCCCCTGCGACTGTGCCTGTCTTAGGTTGTTCCTCCCTTGAGGAATCTTACCCGTCTCTGGCTAACCAGTCATCTTCCGGGGCCATACAGGGAAATGTAGAGTTGGTAAGTGAGAGAGAAGCCATATTCTTTGAAAAGGTTAGATTTTTACTTCTTTGCAGATTTATGCCCTGTGGCTTCTATGCCCAGCATTTGTCTTGAGGTATCTTTACCACTTGGAAGAATTATGATACTCGGTAAATTTGATATGAGGCACGAATTCTATTTAAGGGTTGTAATTAGGAAGGAAGAAGAAAAGCTATAGAAGTAGCAGGCGGAAGAAAATATGGGAAGATTGATTATTTCTTTGACATATCTTCTTGTAGAGTAACTTCAGCATGTATAGGTTTTAAACTACTAATTAAATTGCGCACACACATTAACATAATAGGAGTATAGTTACATAACCAAAGCATATCTGTAATTACCAGCCATCTGCAGTGAAACCAAGAAAACCAGTTAGGCACCTTAGGCATTTGTGAAAACTTATCTATGATATGGTGGATATTGTCCAACGGAACTTGAGCAGTCTGAGAGAAATCAGACAAATTAAAACAACCCATTCCTGGGGAATGTTCACATCCCTTATGTTCTTTTAACAGTAAATAGTCTGTAGTTGTAAGATTTTGGAGCGCTACAATTTGCACTTCTCCTAATTCTTGGTTGAGTTCCAACAGTATAGATCCAGTCAAATTTGTTGTTTTACTGTATGCACAGGCCAGCTTAGATATCTCCTTCATTCCCATGGCAAGTCCAGGAGCTGGTGGGATGAGTGCAGCTACAGCTGTAGCAGTGCGTGGATCTTTGTTGGGGTTTTTTGATGATCATCTTCTGGCATGACTCTTCCAGAGAGTGCTGATGTTGGAAGTTCTCTTTCATATCGTATCTTAGTTCATTTTCAGGGTAGCCCAATTAGGCTTTGATCCTCTGTATAAACACAAACAGACCCTTTGCCTACACTTGTATATGCCCTTTATACCCTTGTGTAGAACTCATTGGAGGTTACCACACAGGAACTGCCCTTTTTTGTTTTGTTTTGTTTTGTTTTGTTTTGTTTTTGGTATCACTAATCTACACTTACATGACGAATATTATGTTTACTAGGCTCTCCCCTATACCAGGTCTCCCCTATAAACCCCTTTACAGTCACTGTCCATCAGCATAGCAAAATGTTGTAGAATCACTACTTGTCTTCTCTGTGTTGTACAGCCCTCCCTTTTCTCCCACCCACCCCATGCATGTTAATCTTAATACCCCCCTACTTCTCCCCACCCCCTTATCCCTCCCTACCCACCCATCCTCCCCAGTCCCTTTCCCTTTGGTACCTGTTAGTCCATTCTTGAGTTCTGTGATTCTGCTGCTGTTTTGTTCCTTCAGTTTTTCCTTTGTTCTTATACTCCACAGATAAGTGAAATCATTTGGTATTTCTCTTTCTCCGCTTGGCTTGTTTCACTGAGCATAATACCCTCCAGCTCCATCCATGTTGCTGCAAATGATTGGATTTGCCCTTTTCTTATGGCTGAGTAGTATTCCATTGTGTATATGTACCACATCTTCTTTATCCATTCATCTATTGATGGACATTTACGTTGCTTCCAATTCTTGGCTATTGTAAATAGTGCTGCGATAAACATAGGGGTGCATCTGTCTTTTTCAAACTGGAGTGCTGCATTCTTAGGGTAAATTCCTAGAAGTGGAATGCCTGGGTCAAATGGTAAGTCTGTTTTGAGCATTTTGATGTACCTCCATACTGCTTTCCACAATGGTTGAACTAACTTACATTCCCACCAGCAGTGTAGGAGGGTTCCCCTTTCTCCACATCCTCGCCAACATTTGTTGTTGTTTGTCTTTTGGATGGCAGCCATCCTTACTGGTGTGAGGTGATACCTCATTGTAGTTTTAATTTGCATTTCTCTGATAATTAGCGATGTGGAGCATCTTTTCATGTGTCTGTTGGCCATCTGTATTTCTTTTTTGGAGAACTGTCTGTTCAGTTCCTCTGCCCATTTTTTAATTGGGTTATTTGTTTTTTGTTTGTTGAGGCGTGTGAGCTCTTTATATATTCTGGACATCAAGCCTTTATCGGATCTGTCATTTTCAAATATATTCTCCCATACTGTAGGGATCCTTTTTGTTCTATTGATGGTGTCTTTTGCTGTACAGAAGCTTTTCAGCTTAATATAGTCCCACTTGTTCATTTTTGCTGTTGTTTTCCTTGCCTGGGGAGATATGTTCAAGAAGAGGTCACTCATGTTTATGTCTAAGAGGTTTTTGCCTATGTTTTCTTCCAAGAGTTTAATGGTTTCATGACTTACATTCAGGTCTTTGATCCATTTTGAGTTTACTTTTGTATATGGGGTTAGACAATGGTCCAGTTTCATTCTCCTACATGTAGCTGTCCAGTTTTGCCAGCACCACCTGTTGAAGAGACTGTCATTTCGCCATTGTATGTCCATGGCTCCTTTATCAAATATTAATTGACCATATATGTCTGGGTTAATGTCTGGATTCTCTAGTCTGTTCCATTGGTCTGTGGCTCTGCTCTTGTGCCAGTACCAAATTGTCTTGATTACTATGGCTTTATAGTAGAGCTTGAAGTTGGGGAGTGAGATCCCCCCTACTTTATTCTTCTTTCTCAGGATTGCTTTGGCTATTCGGGGTCTTTGGTGTTTCCATATGAATTTTTGAATTATTTGTTCCAGTTCATTGAAGAATGTTGCTGGTAGTTTCATAGGGATTGCATCAAATCTGTATATTGCTTTGGGCAGGATGGCCATTTTGACGATATTAATTCTTCCTAGCCACGAGCATGGGATGAGTTTCCATCTGTTAGTGTCCCCTTTAATTTCTCTTAAGAGTGACTTGTAGTTTTCAGAGTATAAGTCTTTCACTTCTTTGGTTAGGTTTATTCCTAGGTATTTTATTTTTTTTGATGCAATTGTGAATGGAGTTGTTTTCCTGATTTCTCTTTCTGTTGGTTCATTGTTAGTATATAGGAAAGCCACAGATTTCTGTGTGTTGATTTTGTATCCTGCAACTTTGCTGTATTCCGATATCAGTTCTAGTAGTTTTGGGGTGGAGTCTTTAGGGTTTTTTATGTACAGTATCATGTCATCTGCAAATAGTGACAGTTTAACTTTTTCTTTACCAATCTGGATTCCTTGTATTTCTTTGTTTTGTCTGATTGCCGTGGCTAGGACCTCCAGTACTATGTTAAATAACAGTGGAGAGAGTGGGCATCCCTGTCTAGTTCCTGATCTCAGAGGAACTGCTTTCAGCTTCTTGCTGTTCAATATAATGTTGGCTGTGGGTTTATCATAGATGGGCTTTATTATGTTGAGGTACTTGCCCTCTATTCCCATTTTGCTGAGAGTTTTTATCATGAATGGATGTTGAACTTTGTCAAATGCTTTTTCAGCATCTATGGAGATGATCATGTGGTTTTTGTCTTTCTTTTTGTTGATGTGGTGGATGATGTTGATGGACTTTCGAATGTTGTGCCATCCTTGCATCCCTGGAATGAATCCCACTTGGTCATGGTGTATGATCCTTTTGATGTATTTTTGAATTCGGTTTGCTAATATTTTGTTGAGTATTTCTGCATCTACGTTCATCAGGGATATTGGTCTGTAGTTTTCTTTTTTGGTGGGGTCTTTGCCTGGTTTTGGTATTAGGGTGATGTTAGCTTCATAGAATGAGTTTGGGAGTATTCCCTCCTCCTCTATTTTTTGGAAAACTTTAAGGAGGATGGGTATTATGTCTTCCCTGTATGTCTGATAAAATTCTGAGGTAAATCCATCTGGCCCGGGGGTTTTGTTCTTTGGTAGTTTTTTGATTACCGCTTCAATTTCGTTGCTGGTAATTGGTCTGTTTAGATTTTCTGTTTCTTTCTGGGTCAATCTTGGAAGGTTGTATTTTTCTAGGAAGTTGTCCATTTCTCCTAGGTTTCCCAGCTTGTTAGCATATAGGTTTTCATAGTATTCTCTAATAATTCTTTGTATTTCTGTGGGGTCCGTCGTGATTTTTCCTTTCTCGTTTCTGATAGTGTTGATTTGTGTTGACTCTCTTTTCTTCTTAATAAGTCTGGTAGAGGCTTATCTATTTTGTTTATTTTCTCGAAGAACGAGCTCTTGGTTTCATTGATTTTTGCTATTGTTTTATTCTTCTCAATTTTATTTATTTCTTCTCTGATCTTTATTATGTCCCTCCTTCTGCTGTCCTTAGGCCTCATCTCTTCTTCTTTTTCCAATTTTGATAATTGTGACATTAGACCATTCATTTGGGATTGCTCTTCCTTTTTAAAATATGCTTGGATTGCTATATACTTTCCTCTTAAGACTGCTTTTGCTGTGTCCCACAGAAGTTGGGGCTTATTGTTGCTGTTGTCATTTGTTTCCATATATTGCTGCATCTCCATTTTGATTTGGTCATTGATCCATTGATTATTTAGGAGCGTGTTCTTAAGCCTCCATGTGTTTGTGAGCCTCTTTGCTTTCTTTGTACAGTTTATTTCTAGTTTTATGCCTTTGTGGTCTGAAAAGTTGGTTGGTAGGATTTCAATCTTTTGGAATTTTCTGAGGCTCTTTTTGTGGCCTAGTATGTGGTCTATTCTGGAGAATGTTCTATGTGCACTTGAGAAGAATGTATATCCTGTTGCTTTTGGATGTAGAGTTCTATAGATGTCCATTAGGTCCATCTGCTCTACTGTGTTGTTCAGTGCTTCCGTGTCCTTACTTATTTTCTGCCCAGTGGATCTATCCTTTGGGGTGAGTGGTGTGTTGAAGTCTCCTAGAATGAATGCATTGCAGTCTATATCCCCCTTTAGTTCTGTTAGTATTTGTTTCACATATGCTGGTGCTCCTGTGTTGGGTGCATATATATTTAGAATGGTTATATCCTCTTGTTTGACTGAGCCCTTTATCATTATGTAATGTCCTTCTTTATCTCTTGTTACTTTCTTTGTTTTGAAGTCTATTTTGTCTGATATTAGTACTGCAACCCCTGCTTTCTTCTCACTGTTGTTTGCCTGAAATATGTTTTTCCATCCCGTGAGTTTCTTGTAAGCAGCATATAGATGGGTCTTGCTTTTTTATCCATTCTGTTACTCTGTGTCTTTTGATTGGTGCATTCAGCCCATTAACATTTAGGGTGACTATTGAAAGATATGTACTTACTGCCATTGCAGGCTTTCAATTCGTGGTTACCAAAGGTTCAAGGTTAGCCTCTTTAGTATCTTACTGCCCAACTTAGCTCGCTTATTGAGCTGTTATATACACTGTCTGGAGATTCTTTTCTTCTCTCCCTTCTTATTCCTCCTCTTCGATTCTTCACATGCTGGGTGTTTTGTGCTGTGCTCTTTCTAGGAGTGCTCCCATCTAGAGCAGTCCCTGTAAGATGTCCTGTAGAGGTGGTTTGTAGGAAGCAAATTCCCTCAGCTTTTGTTTGTCTGGGAATTGTTTAATCCCACCGTCATATTTGAATGATAGTCGTGCTGGATACAGTATCCTTGGTTCAAGGCCCTTCTGTTTCATTGCATTAAATATATCATGCCATTCTCTTCTGGCCTGTAGGGTTTCTGTCGAGAAGTCTGATGATAGCCTGATGGGTTTTCCTTTATAGGTGACCTTTTTCTCTCTAGCTGCCTTTAAAACTCTTTCCTTGTCCTTGATCTTTGCCATTTTAATTATTATGTGTCTTGGTGTTGTCCTCCTTGGATCCTTTCTGTTGGGGGTTCTATGTATTTCCGTGGTCTGTTCGATTATTTCCTCCCCCAGTTTGGGGAAGTTTTCAGCAATTATTTCTTCCAAGATACTCTCCATCTCTTTTCCTCTCTCTTCTTCTTCTGGGACCCCTATAATACGGATATTGTTCCTTTTGGATTGGTCACACAGTTCTCTTAATATTGTTTCATTCCTGGGGATCCTTTTGTCTCTCTCTATGTCAGCTTCTATGCGTTCCTGTTCTCTGATTTCAGTTCCGTCAATGGCCTCTTGCATCCTAACCATTCTGCTTATAAACCCTTCCAGAGTTGGTTTCATTTCTGCGATCTCCTTTCTGGCATCTGTGATCTCTTTCCGGACTTCATCCCATTTTTCTTGCGTATTTCTCTGCATCTCTGTCAGCATGTTTATGATTCTTATTTTGAATTCTTTGTCAGGAAGACTGGTTAGGTCTGTCTCCTTCTCTGGTGTTGTCTCTGTGATCTTTGTCTGCCTGTAGCTTTGCCTTTTCATGGTGATAGGAATAGTTTGCAGAGCTGGGACGAGTGACGGCTGGAAGGACTTCCCTTCTTGTTGGTTTGTGGCCCTCCTCTCCTGGGAGAACAGCGCCCTCTAGTGGCTTGTGCTGCGCAGCTGCGCGCAGACAGGGCTTCTGCTTCCTGCCCGGCTGCTATGGAGTTAATCTCCGCTGTTGCTGTGGGCGTGGCCTGGCTCGGGCAGCTGCTCCAAGATGGTGGAGTCGCGTTGGAGCAGGAGCTGCTGGGAGGCTATTTATCTCCGTAAGGGGCCTCCCTGCTCCCTGCAGCCCAGGGGTTAGGGTGCCCAGAGATCCCGGATTCCCTACCTCTCGATTAAGTGCCCCGCCCTGCCCCTTTAAGACTTCCAAAAAGCACCCGCCAAAACAAAACAACGCCCACCAAAAAAAAAAAAAATGGCTGCTCGCTTTTCTTATGTCCTCCGGCGCCAGGCCTCCCGTGCCCGCTCACTGTTCTTGCTGCCCTGTTTCCCTAGCATCCAGGGCCCCCTGGGCACGCACTGTGTCTGCACTCTGGCCCGGATGGCGGGGGCTGGGTGTTCGGCAGTCCTGGGCTCCGTCTCCCTCCCGCTCTGCCTGCTCTTCTCCCGCCGGGAGCTGGGGGGAGGGGCGCTCGGCTCCCGCGGGGCCGGGGCTTGTATCTCACCCCCTTCGCGAGGCGCTGGGTTCTCTCAGGTGCGGATGTGGTCTGGATATTGTCCTGTGTCCTCTGGTCTTTATTCTCGGAAGGGTTGTCTTTGTTATATTTTCATAGATACATGTTGTTTTGGGAGGAGATTTCCGCTGCTCTACTCACGCCGCCATCTTCCGCCCCTCCTTTCAGGAGGGCTTCTTAAAAGCACGAATTCTGATTCAGAGGCTATGGGATGGGCCTGACAATTCTCATTTCTAACAAGTTTCCCGGCACCACCAGTGTTTCCGGTCTGGGGGCCCCACTCTGAGACAGTCACCACCCTACTGCACCAATTCTGTGCGGGGAGTCGTCATCGCCCTCCACACACACATCCCGGGGGATCTCCAAAGCCACCATTTAGGGTCCATCCAGGCACAGAAATTCCATCCTGGGACCCAGGAGCCCCAGCCTTTGCCCAGGTGGGCTGGGCATCCCTCTGTGCCGGGGCGTAAGCATCAGGCCCTGGGAGCCTTTCATGCCTGTGCTCTGAGCTCAGCTTCTGATTTCACCTGTTGGTGAATGAGCTGGTGGGGAAGCTGTGTCTCCTGGGAACCGTGGTCTCGGATGCAAATGGGAGAGCAGGAAAGGGGGTTGCCCCCCACTCTCTGCTTCCCTCTTTCTCTGATAAGCTGAGGTTTGAGAATCCCCAGGGCTGGCGGGAAGGACGGTTTCTGACTCATGACAACCACTGAGCCTCCCTTCCTCTAGAACCATTTCTCGCTCTGTAATTTATTGCCTGCAGGGGAAAAGCAAACGGATTGTTCTGTGGCTGCACTTAAATCCCACAGAGCCAGAGCGCAAAGGGTCATTTTACAGACGAAGAGACAGAGGCCCAGAGCAGGAAAGTCACTTGTCTGAGGTCACAGGGAAAGTGAGGAGAAGACCCAGGAGCCTGACTCCAGGAGGGCTGGTCACATCCCCACCGAAGAAGGCAGCCCAGACTTGCTGGACTCTGGAGGGAGCCCATGAGTGTCATGCCAGGGCCACACCACATAGCTGGCAGCTCCCACCATGCCGTGTCCCAGGGGGCCTTTCTGGCTGCAGGTCATCAGTCCTGGCACAGTCAGCCTGTGGATGTTTGCCCCCAGTAAATGTCCTTGGCTGTTGTGGTCCCCACACCATGATTCCAGGTCTTGTCTTGATGCAAATCCTAAAAGGGATGAAGGAGTGTTCTTGTCCTGGCCACCTCAGGGGTTCGTCCTGAGGGGTGGTGGCCTGGGGCCCACGGCAGCCTGTGCACATAGTGCCCTGGATGTGGTGGCCGTTGGTCTTTAACCCGAAGCGCTCTGCTGTGGCCGTGGCGAGGTCCTGCCTGTCTCCACAGTGCCGGCTCCGGAGCTCGGGCGCTCTCCCACCTGCCAACAGTTTCTCACTTCTTTCTGCAGATGTGGTGAACCTGGACCTCAAATCCACCCTGAGGGTCCTGTACAACCTGTTCACCAAGTACAAGAACGCGGAGTGACTGCGGGGATCCGCAGAGGTGGTGGGACGGCCCACGCTGCATCCAGCAGGGAAGCCTCCCACTCCCAACCCACTGTCCTCCCGGCCCGCTTGCCCGCCTGTTGTCCTGGTTGCTCTTGCCCTCCCCTCCGTGCACTTCCGCAGTGGGTGGCATGCTTTGAAATGTGGGGTTCTGAACAGCAGTTCCCATGTTGGAGGCCTTGCTCCCTGGTGCTGGGTCAGTTGCTTGATCAGAAGACTGAACAAGAAAAATGCTGAACGAACCGCTCAGCCCACAGGAGGGGGCACCATGCCTTCCGGTGGATGGAGCAGTTAGCAGTCACCGGTGATCAGCACAGGACCCTCAGCTTTGCCAGAGCGGTGACCTGGCTCTCTTGCTCTGGGGGAACCTCCTGGACGGCTCCCTTCAGAGCCTTTTTGGTAAAAAGCATTTTGCAGTTTTATGAACTTCTCTCCGTGGCCCCAGATGCTTTTGATGTGATGAGAGTGCCCACCCCGTGGTCATGCTTCTTGGCCGCTCAGTGTTGTTTCCGTCTAGCTTCTGCACGCATCTCAGAGACCCTGGCGGCCCAGCTGCCCAGGAAGGATTTGCTGAAGCACCTCTTTCTGTCTTGTTGTGGCAAAGTGGGCTGGCTCAGGAGCCTTAGATGGCTCGGTCCCGAGTTCCCATCACAGAGGCCCTGTTTGAGGATGAATGGATTTTTAAAAACTTTTAAAGAGCAGAGACTGTTAGTTTGCCTGGGCTGCAGACCGGGGGACTTGAACAACAGAAATTCATGTTCTCCCAGTCCTGGGGGCTGGAGGGCCAAGGTGGAGGTGTTGGTGGGTCCTTCTGAGCCTCTCTCCCACGCTTGCAGACATGCCTCCCCCCTGCGCTCACATGGCCAGCCCTCTGGGGGAGTCCGTGTCCTGGTCTCCTCTTCTTATAAGGACACCAGTCATATTGCACTAAAGGCCCACTCCAGTGACCTTGTTTTAACTTCATTACTTCTTTGAAGACCCCATCTCCAAATGCAGTGACATTCTGAGGTGCGCAGGGTTAGAACTTCAGCATGTGGATTCTGGGGGTGACACAGTCAGCCCATGACAGGAAACATGAAGTGTCCATCTCCCTGCTGGGGGCAGCACTTTCTGGAGCCCTGTCAGCAGCTCCCGCTGGGGGGCCCAGAAAAGGAAATGGGGAGCACTCACTGTGTGCCAGTCACCCTTTGCTCACCGTGTGGCATCCGTCTGCTGGGTTACCCCCTACACCCCTTTCTCTAACTCCTGAGTGGGGTCTGTGATGCACCAACCCCCCAGCCCTGCCTGGAGCCCTCTGCAAACCCGCCTCCTTATTGACGTTCCCTGCCTGCTGCTGTGGCAAGGTGGGCCTTCCTAATGCCTTTGACTCTTGCCTTCCTGCTGTTGAGTCAGTTGTTAATATTAAATCGAATGCCAATGCTCAAGATTTAGAAAACAGTTTAATATTCTGTCTCAGCTCCGGCTGCTGCCAGGCTGGGGTTGGGTTCAGAATAGCTGTCTTGATGGAGGTGGTTTCCCAGCAGGGGAAAGAAATAATTAAAACAGTATTACGGTGTCTCCTGCGGGATGCAGTGACATTAAAGAACCGCATTGAAGAAATAGCCGAGGCTGGGACGTTCTATGCCGCCTTCATTACACGCATAGAATCACAGCCATCTGGAGCCGTGGCGGCCAACCACCTGCCCTGTTCACAGGTGGGCTCAACGGGGTGTCACTGATCTCTAGGGACCGAGGAGGGGAATGAAAGAGGTGAGATGGGGCTTTGGAAATAACACAACCTCAGGGTGTTCAGCCCAGGGGTCAGCTCCTGCCCGTGGTCCCTGCCTTGGGCGGAGGACGGGGGCTCTGGGAGATGGGGTGGGGGCTCGGACTCCCGGGCAGTGAGCCCACTTCAAGCCTTCTGTTTCTAGCAGGGAGGTAATAGTGAGATACAGGAGACAATGCACAGGCGCTTGGCCTCGCAGTGCTGACCGCTCAAGGCCGAGTTTCTGGCAAGGCTGCAATCTCTCTCCATTTATTTTTCGCCAA
Organism: Manis pentadactyla; assembly: GCF_030020395.1. Taxonomy (NCBI): domain Eukaryota; kingdom Metazoa; phylum Chordata; class Mammalia; order Pholidota; family Manidae; genus Manis; species Manis pentadactyla. The sequence goes on along the minus strand of NC_080028.1, from coordinate 5,100,100 downwards.
GTTGGTTCAGAGGTGTGGGTGTGCCTCCTGCGCCCCTGTGTGGGGCCGCCTTGCCCGCACGCAGCCCATGACTCTCCATTCACGGTCCAGCTAGAATCAGAATTCCTGGGAGGCTGGGGCATCTTGTTAGGGTAACTTGGACAGCAGAAACAACTTAATTCCAGAAAATTCTGGAACCCTTCTTCCTCACTCAACCCACATCCTCAGGGAATTGTTTGTCTCGGAGAGGGACCCTCATCAGCGTTAACTAAATGAAAGCAACATCATTTGCAGCTGGGCACATGGGTGTCTCGGGGTCCACAAGGCCTCGGTGGGGTTTTCCAACCACAGGGTGTTACACAAGCCCTGAGCCCAGAACCCCACACACGGACATCCTACCTGGATGTGACAAAGAGCCGCATCATTTTAAAGCAACTGAATCTTTTGCACCCTCTTGGTGTGCCAGTACTTTATTGTCTTTTTAATCATTTTAAGCAATGTTTACTTTGGACTTCTGGATATTAAATAAAAGCCACTAAAACCTGGCCACGGTGTTGACCTTGCCCGCCCAGCTGACAGTGGGAAGCTGATCCTTTCTCTGTGTGCTCTGGGCCAGCTCACTGTGCTACCAACCGAATGTCACCTAAGCCAGACACCCAAACTAGGAAAACTCTGTGTGCTGTTATTTATTCCAATAAAGAATTTGTGGGCACGGCGCTGTCCACTGCCTCAGGCTGGCTGCTGTCTTTTCCTGCATGCGTTTAGTGGCCGTGAGCTGCACCAGCCCCAGGCTCGGGGCTGAGGCCACATGGTTCCAGCATGGCCCTGCCCACCGGGAGCTTCCAGTGGGGAGTGGGGCCGTGGATGGGCTGAGGCCGGGAGTTGGCAGAGGCGCAGCTGTGGATGAATGATTATACAGAGGAGAGCCAGCAAGTCAGAGGGTCCCCTGGTCCCACACCAGAGCAGGGGAGGCCAGCAGGTGAGTGGCACAGGCTGGATAAAAGGGCTGCTGCCGGGAGGTGGTCTCCTCCTTACTTTGCAGCAAGGGCCCCATGGTGGTGGCCAGAACTTCATGCCCCACTGGCCCTGCTGCAAGCCTTCCCCTAGAAGGTGGGGTGCTCCACATGCATGGAGCTTCCCTCTGCAAAATGCTGACCTCGTGACTAGTACGGCTGCCTGGAGAGCAAGGCAACGAGGCTACAGAAAGAGCACTAAAAATGACAGTTGCTGGAAAGAACCTGGACTTTGGAGAAACCCTGGGGTTCAAATCCAGCTTTGTTCCCATGTGACTGCCGGAGAGTTAATGACCCGCTTTCCAGGGTGAGTGCTCACCAAATTCATCCTCCCTTAAAATCAGCTGGCCTCTGGGGCCCTTCTGCACACACCCCACTCCCCACCACCGGAGGATATTTGGCAACATCTGGAGACGGTTTGGGTTGTCACACTGGGTGGGGGTGCTACTGGCGGCGGTTGGGGGGGTCTTGGGCCCACAATTCACAGGGCAGGCTCCCCAACCCCCAAAAAAGACTCCACTGCCCAAAACGTGTGCTGCGCTGCAGTGGAGAACCCGCTGCTGAGTGGCTGGGTCCTTGAACCAGCCATGCTCAACCTCGGGTTTCACTGGGTGGGAGCATCTCTTCCAAGGGGCTGTTGGCACAGCAGGGCCGCTGTCTCTGAGCCCCTGGAGAGGTGGGCAAGCCTGTGGAGGGTTCCCGGGGTGAACTGTGATGAAGGAGGAGCCCAGGGTGAGGCCTGGGAGAGGCTAAGGCTGTCGGGAGGGACAGCTAGGACCTCGTGGAACAGGAAGGGGGCAGCCAGGGCTTCGGGACAGTGTGGCGTGGGAGACAGTCCTGCCGTCCCCTCCCTGGGGTGGGACACCTGCTTTGGTCAGGGTCCCTTCCTCGTGACCAATCTTTGGGGAACTGTGACACTACATGGCCACTTGCACTCAGAATTTGTAGAATCAGAATTTAGGGAAGGAGGGGACCTTCTGAGGTCATCTTGGTTGAGCCTTTCCCGGCAGGAGCCTGCTCAGCACTGGCTGAGGGTCACTGATACTGCAGGGACAGGAACTCGCTGCTCCTTCTGCAAGGACAGTGTGTCTTGTTGGGAGGTTCAGATTTAGTTTGGTATCATTTTAAGTGGAAACACTCTTTGGGGTATAATTTGATGCAATAGATTGTTAGCATCCTCACTAGCTCCAGGGTCAGACTGCCCTGGGATCGGCAGGTGGAGACTCCATGAACCCAACACAGTAGGGCCTTGCAGACTCAATCAGTCGGTGTTTATTGAGGGCCTACTGTGTGCCAAGCCAGGCGCTGGGGTAGATATAGCCATGGCCCCAGGGAACTGGAGAGTGGTGGACAGACAAATAAGATGGTAAGGTAGACAGGATAGCTGCAGACAGGAAAGGTCTGGAAGGAAACAAACAGTGGGGTACTAGAGAAATAGAGGCAGGTGGGAGCACTTGGGAGGCAGAGGCATCGGTGCTGAGGCCCTGACTCACGTTGTCTTGGCCCCTTGCATTTAGGAGGGTCTGGTGGGTCATCCCACCAATGGCTATGAGCAGCCATGGCAGGGTCACATAAAGTAAAACATTTAAGTCACAGCATCCCATTTAAGTCAACATTAGGCATGCTTTTTGTAACACCTATGCAGGATTCAGATGTTCTACCAGATGACATGTTTGGAATGAAGCTCTAAATTTTCCCCCACATCAATTATTTAAGCATTTTGATAAGGTGAACCTGCAACATTGTGCCAGAAAGCCAGGACGAATGATGCAGAAATGATGGGGAACATGTCAGGAGGACACAGGTGATGGCTTAAAGGGCATCCGTAGTTTGGACAATTTGAGCATCAGAAACAGTGGAATATAACATGTTGAATTAAAAACAATCCATGCATTCACAGTGATACTAAGCAAGGACGGAAGTGAGGACCTCTTTTTTCTTTTAACATTTTATATAATTTTAAGACTTAGAGAAAAGTTGCAAGAATGGTACAAATAGTTCCTGTATTTACCCAGATCCCCATAAATGTTGACATTTTACTATATTTGCTTTACCTTTCTACCACCTCTGTATAGATAGATATAACTAGACCTATTAGACAAACCTCTATATAGAGAGATAATCTCTGTGTATATGGAAATGATCTATCTAATCTGTCATCGATCACCTATCTTTCCTGAACCTTTGAGAGTAAGTTGCATTACCTAATGTCCTTTTATCTGTAAATACTTAAGTGTATGTTTCCTAAAAACAAAAACATTTTCTCACATAATCTCACTACAGGAAATGAGATTGATACAATAACATCTAATCTACTGACTTTAATATGTTTTTCCAGTTGCCCCAAAAATGTCCTTTTACCAAGACAAATGCATTCGAATCCTGTCCTGTGTCCCCCGTCTCCTTGAATCTGGAATAGTTCTTCAGTCTTTCTTTTTGCCTCACGCCACTGATGCTGAAGAATACAGTCATGTGATAGAATGCCTCTCAGCTTGGTATGTCTGATATTTTCCTCATGATTAGATTCAGCTTGTGCATTTTTGGCAGAAGCTTTGTGTTCTCAGCACATCTTATGAGATGTATCACATCGATTCGTCCCATTTCCTGGAGTGTTAATCTTGGTTACTTAGCTAAGGTGATGCTTATCACGCTGGTCCACTGAAAAGTATCTCATGGGGAAAGGATTTCTATGTTTGGAGTTACCCTTCCACCAGAAATAACTTAAAATGGGGCAAAATAGAGGAAACAACTGTTTCAGACATTAAATAAGAGGCAAGGCAGGTCTGTGATCCTTAAGAAAAGGGGGGAAAAATGAGGTAAGCCTACCACGGCCTATGCTTCCTGCTTGGACATAATTCCTGGACTGCTGTGCAGCAGTGGGAACCCAGATAGAGCCTGGTGGTCTCACTGAACTGAGGAGACAGAGCAGATTTTGAGGCAGTCAAGGTTAAAAAACAAATTTTAAAGGGATCAGAGTAATCCACACTTAACTGCCTGCCAGAGAGGGAATCTGTAATCCATACTCTTTAAAAAGGAATGCAACAGAATTCACCCAACAACGTAAAATCTCAAATATCTAGCACTCAGTAAAAAATTACTAGACATATGAGGCAGAAGAATGTGGCCCATAGTCAGGAGAAAAATCAGTCAACAGAAGCAGACCTGGAAACGACAGAGATGATTGAGTTAGTATTCTACAACACGACTGACCTGGGGTCTTTAGTAATGTTAGTGTCATGGAAGACTGTCCCAGCTTAAAAGACTCTAAACAGACATGACAACCAAATACAGTCAAGTGGAACATACGATCTTGAGTGGAGTGAAAAAGTAAAACAGCTATAAACATCATCATAATTGGGAAAATTTGAATCTGGATGAAATAATTAGAAAACATTCTACTAATGTTAATTTTCCTGGATTTCATAATGGTTCTGGGTTATGTAGAATGTTCTTGTTTTCAGCAGATAATATTCAGATTTATTTAGAGATGAAGTGACACAGTTCCTGCAGTTTATTTTTAAATGGTTCAGAAAGAGTGAGAGAGACGCATGTAGTAAAATGTTTAAAAAACAAACTTGTATTCAGACTTGGGGTTGTAAATAAAATTTACATACTTTTTAGAGTTATGCAAATATAATTAATAGTAATATATACATTTAATACAGTTATGTAATATAATTATATAGTTTCCTATATAAACTTCAGATTTAAAAAACCCATTGTGTTCGTTACCTTGTGGGGGTCCCAAGGAAAGGGGACCCTTGCTTTCTGAGGTTCTGAGTCTTTGCTCGTCCTGTCACTCTGGGTGGCTGTGGTCTTCCATCAGGTTTTACCACATGCTGTGACAGTTCTAGGGGTGCCCTGAGGACTCGCCTAGGTTCCAGATACCCTCCGTGCCCCTCTGTGTCACAGCAGCCTTTCTTCCCCTTCATGATCAGGCTCAACAGCCCCAGCCCACATGGGCACCTTCTTCTTCCTTGTTTCCCATTCACCCGATGGCATGAGGATGCCCTTGTGGCCAAGTGGCCATTGTGTGTCCTCTGGAGGAAGCATGCATCTCATGGGAAGTGAGACCTCTTAACTGGTCTCTTAACTGCCTCACCAGAACCTCTTAACTGGTCTCAACTGCTCACGCAGTTGACCTGTGCCATTTGGGTCTGCTTCAGTGTGACCCCATACATGTCACTTCCTTTGACGGTGGAGGGCCATGGCACACACAGTTTTATAAATTAGTGGTGCAAAGGACACTCATGTCTGAAGGAATGTCAGGGTCCATAGTCACTTAAAACACCACAGACGGATTTAGACTGTACTAGGGCCCAACAGCAAATTGGGAAGCGATCTCAAAAGGAGAGTAAGTATTTGCCATTGACTGAATGTTTGTTGTCTCCCCAAAATTCATATGTTGAAACCAAATCCTCAGCATGAGGGTATTTGGAGGTGGGGCCTTTGGGAAGTGATTTGGTCATGAGGGCGAGGCCCTCAGGAATGGGATTAGTGCCCTTCTCAAAGAGGCCCCAGAGAGCTCCCCACTCCTTCTGCCATGTGAGGACAGTGAGAAGACGGCCGACTATGAACCAGGAAGTGGATCCTCACCAGAGAATCTACCAGTGCCTTGATCTTGGACTTCCAAACTCCAGAACTGTGAGAAGTAAATGTCTGTTGTTTATAATCACACAGTCTGTGGTGCTTTGTTACTGCAGCCTGAACGGACTGAGACATTTGTAAGGGAAGAAGACAGAGCTTTGTCCCAAAGCTCCAGGGCCTGACCTGCGACCCTCCTGTCCTTGCTCACCTTCTAGCACCCTGGTCCACCTCACACACTTTGAACCCCCACTGGGACTGCTGGCTCAGCAGGGTCAAGAGGCTAAGTTGAGGCATCGTTTCCAGGATCAGCTGCAAAACTCCTCTCTGGACCCCACTCGCAGCTGGTAGGCTTGCAAGTGACTCCGTGAATGGTTGGAGCAAACCCAAGAGACAGGTGTGTCGCCTTTCACATCCGTAGAGCTTCTGCCCTCAAGCACTGCACTTGTGTCTCAGTGGTAGGAGATGCGAGGTGCAGCAACTTAAATTCCATCTGGGAGGGGTTGTCCCTGTGTTCCCAGACAAGTCGATCCCCAGAAAGTTCACTAGGTAGCTGGCCCTTGAATTTGCATGTGTGCCCCTACATGGCACCTAGGACAGGGCCCCATGCTAGTCCTCTGTGTCAGTGACATAATAGGACCCAGTGAGCCAGAGGAGCAGGCATACTAAGCCAGAGCCTCCCATGGGGGTGCTGCAAGTGGGCTGTAGGTACCAACCTGCCCCCCTTGTCCCTCGGGATGGTCAGAGCTCCCAGACTAGTCATCTCTGGCCACAGTGACTTTATCTCTTCATCCAGAGTGCCATACAGGTTCCGTCGTGTTCTATCTATCCTATATTGTGACACAGCAGAGATTTTGTAAGTGTGTGGAGGCTTGCCCCCCCTTCTTGTGCTGGGTACACCGTGTAAGTGAGCCTGAGGATGGAGGCCGTGCAGCCAGCCTGCCCACTGCCCGACATGTGAGTGAGGCCATTCTACACAGCTAATCATAAGCTGACCGCAGCTGCAGGAGAGAGCCCAGTGGAGATCCCCCAGCTGTCACAGACCAGAAGAATTCCCCAGCCAACTCACAGAATCATACACTAAATACAATGGATGTTGTTTGAAGCTACTAAGTTTTGGAGTGGTTTGTTATGCGGCAAAAGCTAACCGATACACCCAGCTTGCCTAAGATGAATAAGGGCTGTCCTTCACCTCTGCCATCTTGAAATGACCCCAGTTTCACTGAAATTGGGAAGCCCGTTTCAATGGCAGCATCTGCCAAGGTCCCTCCTGGGCTACCTGGGACAGCCCCTGCAGTGCTCTCTGTGTACCCCGGGGTCCTCTGGGTCTTCTGAGGGTAGAGGGTCACATATGACAAGTCCACTACATACACCAAGGTATCACTGCCATCCCGTTTCACTCAGAGTGGCCAATGCCATGTCTGTTTCCAGTAGACAACCTCGCCAGGAGTTTGGAAGCCCTCCTAATGCTTCCTGCTCATGGCCCTGAATTCAGACCTTCCAGCAAGCGCAGCCCCATCTAAAAGTGTGGTTCTTCTTCCCTGGCCCAACACCCTGATAACCCTTCCCCACGTTTCCGCTTTTTGCTAACATAAATTAGCGAATGCTCGCAGTTTTTAAAAAAGTTACAAGCCTCCTTCCAGGTTTGACTTTGGACAGACTGGAATTGAACTGTAGTTAGAAACTGGGGGGCCAGGAGGGGTGAATGGGAAGAACTGGCATGCTCTGGCAAGCGAGAACCTTGTGGAGTTTCCTGGCAGGAAACTCCCCACTTCACAGATCCCAGTCTTGCACTGGGCCGGGGTGGGGGGGCTTAGGAATGGCAGAAACTAAATCATCTGCCTCCGCGTCTGCCTCTGTAACGTGGGGATGATACAGTACCTGCCTCAGGGGCTGCGTTCCAGTAAAAATTACAGCCCTTAAATTTATGTTCACTTCACTGTCAGCTACTCAACAAATACTAGCAGGAATAATGCTCATCTTTAGAGCCTACTGTCATTTTATAACAGTTTGTCATTTGTATAACTTCTCACAAGCAGCCCCACTTTCCAGCTCACACACACCCTTTGTTACAGCTTCGCACCTGTTCTGGCGCCTTCCTGCCCGGTCTGTGAGCAGAGAAAGGACGGCCGGCTTCCCGGTCACCGGGAGCTGTCACCTGTTGCTATGCAACCTCAGTTTCAGCCTGGCTCATGCAGACTCAAGCTGAGGAGACCAGCCTGGGTCTGCGGTGTCCCCTGGCTACCTTGCTGTCCTGGGGTCTCCCCTTCCTGAAGTCTGCTAGACCTTTGCCCAGGTCGTCCCCTCCACCTGGACCATCCTCACCCATTTTCTTTAACTGGCAAACTCTTATTCATCCGTCAAGGCCCACTTCTCCTCTGAAAATCTTCCTCACTGGCTAGACAGCAGCCAGCCCTCAGTATTTATTCCTGGAGCCCACCTTTTGCCAGGGATTATTCTGGACACTGGAACAAAGGGATCCTCCAGGGGCTGTGGCAAGGAATCAGAGCAAGGACCTACTTTAGATAAAGACAGGGAAGGCTTCCTGAAGGAGGAGGCATTTACATGGATGATAAGGATGAGGACATAGGCATTTTAAAAGCTGAGACAGGGCTTCTAGGCAGAGGGAACGGTAAGTGGGAAGACCCTGAAACAGATACTTACAGCGAACAGAAAGCTGGTCAACTTGGCTGGGAGGGCATGAGGGCAGGAGAGGTTAGGAGACAAGGATGGAGATGTAACTGGCAGGTCACATCAGGACTCACGGGCTGGGCATGCAGACTGGATTTTATTTTAAGAGCTATTGGATGCCACTGGTGGGTTTTGAGTGAGCTGGGACATGAAGTGTGTCCTCTGGTTGCTGTGAACAGCTCAGGGATGGAAGTAGGGGAGTGAAAGAAGCTGCAGCGGGGGTGCAGCTAGGAGGTTCCTGTGCCGTCCAGGGAGGAAGGGGTGTCTGGCTGGGGTGGGGGTGTGCAAGCAGATGGCTGCCCACTGATGGTGGGGATGTGGGGGTCTCTGGGGGAGCTGACTCCTAGCCTCTGGTCCCAGTGACTGGAGGGCTGGCACTGCCATTTGCAGGTGGGAAGACGGGAGAAACTGGCTTGGTTGATGTAGTGGGGAAGGGAGAGGGAAAGAACAATATTAAATTTGAGTTGCCTGTGAGGCCTCTGAGGGGCTGTGAGGTGGTGGCCGGGGCCCCGGGCAGAGCTTTCCGGAAGGCTGTGGCGGCATCGCTTTCAAAGTGTTAGGCTCTGAACCGAGGGTGGAGGAGCTTCCTGCAGCCAAGCAGGCCCCGCAGAAGCCGCAGGCCCCGGAGGAAGTGAGCAGCTTGGCCCTGCCTCCCAGAGGGCCCCTGCTGACCTAGGGACCCAGAGCCTGCTTCTGTTTGGACCCCGGGGACCCCCGTTTGAGCTCCTTGTTGCTCATTTGCTGGAGTGGAGGACACTGCCAGGTGAGTCCCGGCGTCTTAGCCACGGGGCCCTTGGCTCTGGGGCCTCCTTCCTGTGCGCAGTGCTCAGGAGCTGCAGGCCATGGCGGGAGGAGCCCCGGCCCCAGGGAGCACAGTCTCAGCTGAGGCCGCTCGGGTTGGTGCCGGGCAAAGCAGAGCCCTGAGTCCCCTCGCCGTCTGGGCACCCCAGGCTCAGAGGGGCCGCTCCTCCCTCCCCGGAAGCCCGGCAGGCAGAAGGCCCTGTCCTACCTCCAGGGTGGCCAGATGAAATCTCCCCTTCCACCACGTCATCTCCCTGAGCTTCATCCAGTGTGAAGAACCCCCGAAGGGAGGCCCAGGCAGGGAAGGGACTGCTCAGGGCTGCTGATGGCCAAGGCAGCGCCCAGCTCTGTGTCCGCTTGGCAGCCTTTGCTGAGCTCTGAGTCCGGCCCCTCCTTGCAAAGAAGCTTCAGGACCAGAGGGGGAGTGGGTTTGCCCAGAGTCGCCACAGCGGAATGAGGAGGAGCCAGCCTGGAGCCCAGACCTCTGCACCCCCAGGCCGGGCTCTTCCCTCTTCCCTGGCTACAGTCCTCAAACCAACGCCTGTCCAAAGGAGGCCTGGGGATTCAGGGAACAGAGATGGCCCAGCACCCCTCTCTGCTTCATGGTGGGAAGAGCCTTGGGCAGTGCCCTGTGTCCCCAGACTGGCTGCTGGTGTGACGGGCAGCTCCGGCCCCAGTGAACGCCTCTGTCTCACCACTGACCTCCCCGGAGGCCGGAGCTGACCACCACCTTCTGCTGCATGACACGCTGCCCCAAGTGTCTGACTGGGATTGGAAATGCTGGGGAGACCAGGGGCTAGAGAGGGAGAAAGACGGAGGGCAGAGCTGGCAGCTGAGCAGGAGAGGAAGTGAGTCTGGGCAACAGGAAGGAGGCCTGGCGGTTTCTGAACCTGCACCTCCCAGGCATGGGGGGAGGTCGGCCCCCTGCCCGTAACGAGGACGGGGCAGGGTGATGCGCACTCTACGAATGGCCCTGACCATGCTGGCAGGAGCCGCGAGACCCCCAAACTACCTGAGAGGCTGGAGAGGATCAGTCCCACTGTAGAGAGCAGGGCAGGAGTGGTGGGTGAGCTGGGGGACGCAGGCACTCCAGCTCGGTCTGCTCGCCCAGAGGCTGCGGGTGCTGCTGTATGCCTGCCCTTTCCAGGCCCTGGGGCCCAGAGGGGATGGGCCTGGTGCCCCCTGGCCCTCAGGGGCTCATCCCTCAGTGTGCTCACCCCACCCAGTCCCCCAAACGGGCCCCCACTGGCCCCTCACCCCTCTGCCCGACTTCCCTCTGGAGCCTGAGGTTCCCTGGACCCTGACAAGCTCCTTCCTCTGGCGCAGGGTGGGCCCAGGCTTCCTGCATGCTGTTGCAGGTCAGGGGTGGTTGTCTGGCCACTCTGCACCTGCTGAGGAGGCACCACATCCCTGCCAGGCGCCTGCTCAGGCTGTGCCCACAGCTGGTGCCTTTCTCCACCCATCTTCCTGCCTACTGTCCCCTTGTCCTGGCAGCACAGTGATTTGCCCACCCGTAGCCAGCTCCCACCCTGCTTGGCCTGGGAGAAGAGACGCCCTCTGCTCCCTGCATCCCCCAGGGCCGGCAAGGAGACATGGAGGCGGAGACCTTGTACAACCTGCTGCAGCTTCCCAAGGAGGCCACACCGCCAGCAGACGAGGAGCTCCTGCAAGGTGCCTGCCCCTGCGGGGCTGGGGTCCAGGTGGGGCGGAGGGGAGGGTCTACACCGCAGGAACAAAGCTGGCTGTCCCGGGCACAGCATTGCTCCCAAGTTGTAACTGAGCACCCAGCTGTTCAGCTCCTGCCTATGCCTTCTGCTTTATACCTGACACCTCACCCTGCTTCCAGAACCTTCTGCAGTTATCCATAACTGCACATCTCTAGGTTGACGATAAGGATACCCATTGCTATGTGTGCCTACTATGTGCTGGTGCTGTGCTAAGTACTTCTAATAGGCCGCAACTCATTCATTGTTCTGAGGGTAGGTGTTATTATCTCTTTTTTATAAAAGAGGAAACTGAGGCACAGAGAGGAAGGTAGCAGAGTAACAGCTGCCTCCGTTAGAAGGGGTGGGGCCAGGATTCTGGATGCAAGGAGGGCAGCTCCGGGGTTCAGGTTCCATGCCCACTGTGTGGTCCCGGCAGACGCCGGCAGAGATCTGACATCCGGCATGCTGGGGTCTGCTCATTGGCCCCCCTCACTCTTGCGGGTCTCTTTGGAAAGTGGGCGAGCACAGGACAGGAGCAATTCAACAAGGGCGGGTCCCCCTTCAGGCAAGTGTCTGTTTTCTGAGGCTGGGGAGTTTGTGGCCACCGCCTCTGAAATCTAGAAGATGGTTTTAAACAAGGACCAGGACAGGTGCTCATAGCTGTTACCACCCTGTTACGGAAAACAAACAACAAACCAGAGGGCAACCTGAATGTCCCTCTTGGCAAGGGCTTTAAGTGACCCTGCTAGAACTTACGTGACCTTTAAAACAGATATACGATGCTGGAGAAGGAAGTGTGAAATAATCTGAGCAAAGGCGCACAATGCAACTTCAGCTCGATCCTGTGACAACAGCCTTTTACACAGAGGGGCTGAGAGTCCCGCAGAGAGTGAGCGAGACCCTGGGCTCTGGGGAGTCGGGCAGGCGAGGTCCGAAGCCTCAGGGCTGCGCATTAACTGCCTGGTGTCCTCTGCTTGTAATGGTTTCAGGTTAGAAAGCACGTGAGGAAAACTGCTCATAGGGTGGTGGGCTTAGTTACTTGAAAAAAAAAAAAAAAATATATATATATATATATATATATATTTTTATAGTTGATTTAGCAGAGCTGGAACATGAGATGATTCGGAGTGGCCGGGAATCTGCTCCGGGGAGGGCGGAGCAGCACCACGGTCGCCACTCACTCACTCACTCAGCCGCCCCCCAACCCCACGCTGGTCCGGGCCCCCCGGCTCCGCTGGGGCAGATAGCCTTCCTTCCTGCCGGGAGACCCGGGCCTGGGCAGTGCTCGGGTCTTCAGAACATGGAGGAAAGTGTCCAGCTGGGTCATATGAAGAAGAGACGATGCATTTTGTGAACGTGGGCAAGGCAGCTCCCAGGGGGTGACTCCGTTTCCCCCATGTCCACTGGGACTGTGTGACCTCACAGGTCCCCCTAGGCCCTGACATTTGTGGGTTCTGTGCATCTGAAATATGAGGAATCACTGCTGACCAGGGTTCTGGGGCTCCAAGAGCCAGACATGTGGGTGATCCCTTGGCCCATGGGGCCCCGCTCCTGGGCTTGTCTGAGTGGTGGTTTCTCTAGTAAGTGGGTAAAGTTGCCACAAAATACAAGACACCCAGTTAAATTTGAATTTCAGAGGGACAAGAAACAGTTTTTGAGTTTATGTCCTCCAAATATGAATATTGCTATGTGTGAGAATCAGCTGGTGCTCATGAGGGAAATGCAGGGAAAAGCATTAGGGGTGCAGTGGGAACAACATGGGCAAAGGAAGGAGGTGTGGAGGACAAGGCACACTGGGGAAACCCAAGTCACTTTGGACGTTTGGTGCTTAGGGTGTATGTGTGTCTGAGTGTCCATGTCTGTGTGTGTCTGTGTGCATGTGCCTGGGTATCTGTGTGTGTCTGTGTAACTATGTGTGTGCACACATACACATGTGGGTGCATGTGAGGCAGTAGGACTAAATTCTCCCTGTGGTCAAGGTGCTGGCTTTGTGGTGACTTGCAGAGAGAGCTTCCCAGCTCCCTGCAGGGTCCCCACACATGTGTCATCCTGACTTCTGCTTCCAGGACAGAAGAAGAAATACCTGTCACCCACCTCCAGGACGGATCCCAAGCTGGCGGAACTGCAGAAGGTACTGCAGCACCTCTGCTTTCCCTGCTGTGCTCCCTGGAGGCAGTCAGGTCATCTTCTCGGGGACCGCAGGCAGCCGCCTCCCCTCCCTGACATCAGGCCGCTGCGCAGTGACCCGTGGAAAGGCCGCCTGAAGGAACGTTTATGGAGCACGGACTGTACTTTCACACCATGATCCCAGCAACCCCCACGATGGTTGAGGGGTTCCATTGTCACCCACATCCCAGGGAGCAGGTAGTGAGGCCCAGAGAGGTGACCTGACCTGTAGGGGACATAGGCAGGCCAGTGGAAGAGCTAGGGTTTGGCCCCAGCCATCAGCCCCCCAAGCCTGTGCTCCTTCACCTGCTCAGCTGCCCAAGGCAACGGAGGGGCGTGAAATGGGCAGGATCAGGCTGGTCACCCAGGGCCAGCCCTCTTCTTGGCTGTGAGTCTGCTGCTCAGACTGGCTGGCCACAGACAAGCTCGGGGCCTGTTTTCCTCTCCCCTACTTCTCCAGTTTCCCTGTGGCATTTCTGTTGCCTCCTCCAGGAGGGCTTCCTGGCCCACCCCACCTTCTACCTTCCCCAGAGGATTTTTGGCCCATTTTCTGGCCCTTCCTGCCTTCATCCCTCCTAGTCCCTCACTCCCTCCATCCATCTCCCCCACCCTGGGCACTGGGACACGCAGTAGCACGAGCTCTCCTGGAAACCCCGGCAGGATGCTGACGCATCTGAGCATGGGTTCTTCCAGGAGCTGGTCAAGCAGTTGAAGTGGGTGGCAGTCACAGGAGATAAGGCAGGGCAGTGGGGACTAAGACGGGCAGGGAAGGCGCTGCCCAGGTGAGGGCTGGTGCAGATGCAGCTTTGGGAGCCAGTGTGGAGCCGGCGCCTGAGAGCCTTCCCACATGGCAGAGGAGCGGGCTGTTTGCACCAGCGCCTGGGTCCCAGGGGCTGCGCCCTTAAAGGCGGGCATTGCACCTCTCCATTCTGGCCTGTGGAGCACAAGCAGGGTGGGCCGGCCTCCAGGGTCGGCCCTCGGGCAGGGCTGCAGAGGGGAGCAGAGGTGTGCACCACAGGGGTAAAATTTAGGGTCAGGAGGGACAGCAGCAGCCCCTACGTTAGTGTCCCAGGGCTGCCAAGACAAAGTCCCACCAACTTGGGGGCTGAAAACAACAGGAATTCACTGTCTCACTGTCGGGCTGGAGTCCAAGATCACAGTGTGCGCAGAGCTGGCTCCTGGAAGCTCTGGGGGAGAATCCATCCCAGGCCTCTCCCCACACCAGGTGGCCCCCAGCCTTGGCATTCCTCTGCCTCTCATTGCCTTCTGAGCTCTCACCATAGTGCCTATTTGATGCCCATGTTTCTACCAACTGCCTCTGCAAAGCGGCCTAGGCTTTTTCTATCAAGTGCTTTCAAAACCCTTTCCATGACCAATTCCATCTCCCTGCTTTGGGGTATTTGTTACAACAGTTCCCCACTCCCTGGTTCCAAAACCTTGGACAGGGCAAACAGCAGCCCACAGTGCCCAGGTCCATGGTGGAGAGAAACAAAAAGTGTCTTCAGGAGCCCAGATCAGGCCCTAACTCAGCCCAGGCAATCAGGGAGGACCTCCCAGAGGAGGTGACATTTGACCTGCTCTTAAAGGATGGGAAGGAGTTGGCAGCTGGGAGGAGGGCATTCCAGGCTGAGGGCAGAGCTGAGCCAGGTGAGGGCCAGGTGAGAAGTGGCCCCGGGTCAGCTGTCCCATGGGGGCCTGCAGGTGCTGATGGAGTGGATCAACACCCAGCTCCACTCCGAGCACATTGTGGTCCGAAGCCTGGAGGAGGACATGTTCGATGGGCTCATCCTGCACCACCTTTTCCGTAAGTGGCTGCTCCTGGGGCTGCCCAGGGCCATCCCCCCTGACCTGGCCCCTCAAGCGCCTCAGGTGGGCTCTCCACTCAGCCTCCGGGGAACAGTTACTGCTCCTCCACTCCAGGCCTTGGACTCCCCCTCCCCCACACTGCCTCCCTGGCAATTATCGAGTGCCTCTGTTTGTGGCTGCTGAGGACCACAGAGAATCCCTTATCCCTGCCCTCAGGCTGCCAGAGAGAAAACAGGCCAGTGGGGAGGTGACCCTGGCAGCCAGAGGGGACCTGTCCTAGCCTGCCACGTTCACAGCAGGGCTGCCTCCTGGCCCCGTGGCCCTTCCCGCACCCGTTACCCTCTCCCTGTGCTGTATGAGGTCGTGTTTGGTCTACCTGTCTGTCTCCTGCACAAAGCTGTAAGGTCTTGGAGGCAAGGGTGGCCTTGATTCTGGTCTTCTGCAGCCTGGGCCTGGGCAAGTCCTTTGTAGATGGGCAGCAGAATAATAATAATCCTACAAGCCACCACCAAGGCCCCCTGAGCACCTGCTGGGGGCAGGTGCTGTTAATCCTCAGCACAGCCTTACACTGTTACTATTCCTATTTTACAGATGAGGAAACAGAGGTGCTGGGATGCCTAGCACCTTGTCCAGGGTCTCACAATGAGGAAAGAGGGAGTCAGGATATAAGCCTAGGAGTTTAGGCCACACTGTCCTGCCGAAAGGAAGTGTGCACAGCCGTGCAGAAGGCAAGGGGGGCAGGGAGCAGAGTGGTCAAGGTGAGGCCAGTGGAGCAGCTCAGAGGGCCGGCACTCCCCATGTGCAGAGGGGCTCGGCCTCCTGGGGGAAGCAGACTGGCCGTGGGACCCCGCGGGGGCCCAGACTGTTCACACCCTGCCCTCTCTGGCCCTCAGAGAAGCTGGCCGCGCTCAAGGTGGAAGCAGAGGAGGTTGCCTTGACGGCTGCAAGCCAGAGGCGCAAGCTGGAGGTCGTCCTGCAGGCAGCCAACCAGAGTCTGCAGGTGGAGGAACCGCAGGTCAAGTGGAGCGTGGAGAGTACGTGGGCTCGGCCGGGGCTGGCGTCCAGGGGCGGTCTGGAGGAGCCCGGGTCCTTCTGCTCCAAGGTTTCTCAATGACCCAATGGGCACGCTCATGCGCCCCAGGTATGGGGGTGACCTGGGTGCTTGGGAGGTGGGAGAAGCAAAGCCTCATGCACAGAGTCATGCACCCGGTAGCGGAGCAGGCAGCCCTACCCACCTCTGTGCCATGAGGGTGTCGCCGCAGCAAAGACAGCGCAATGACGATAAACGCGGCCACATCCAAAGCACGCCACTGCTTACGGAGTTCCACGTGCCATGATGCTCCCATCCCCCTGGTCACGTGGGCACTAACAGTCCCATTCGTTTACTTAAATTATATCTGCCACGTCTGCTTATAAGAAGTGGGAGTGAGCAAAGCGTCCAGGCTTCCTCACCCACCCCATTAACACTTTGGTATGAATTGCCTGCCTTCCAATCTGTACATCCTCCCCATTTTCCAGACCAGAAAACTGAGGCTGAAAGGAGTTAAGCAGTGTCTCCAAGGCTGGGTGGTGATCTAGCAGTTTGCAAACCCAGTTTTTGGTGACCCCCATGTCATACCTTCACCACGATGTTTGGTCTCAGGTTTGATAATTGATGTTTATAGTGTGGGCTCTGAATTCCGCCCCATTCGCCCTAATCTAAAATTTTATTCCGTCTGTGCCGGCTGAAGGACATTTAGTTGTTTCTGATGTAAACAGCACTTCAGTGAACATCTCTCTGTCCAAAGCCCTGTCCACACACTGGACTGTGACTTTAGGATCTTCACAGAAGTGGGGTGATTGGGACAAAGTGTGACTATTTTGGGGTTCTGAATGTGTATCTCCAGACCTCTGTTTTCCAGAAGGCTGGACACAGATCTCCTTGGTCTGCAGAGGGTTTTTGTGGCCATAAGAAAAACCTCCATATGGCCCCACATTTTGGTGGGCCCTGGGTCCTGACCTTGTGCCCCTCACCCCTCCCAGCCATCTTCAACAAGGACCTGCTGGCCACCTTGCACCTCCTTGTGGCCCTGGCCAAGCGCTTCCAGCCTGACCTGCCCCTCCCGAGCAACGTGCAGGTGGAGATGGTCACCACAGAGGTAAGGGGCTGGGCCCCTCGGGGGGCCTGGGCCTGAGCTGAGCATCTTTGGTCCTGCACTGGGGGTGCTGTGAGGGTTGGGAGCTGAACCAGGGTATGTTCTAGATCTGTTACATCCCCCCAGGACAGCAGCGGGGCAAAGGGCTGCAGCTGTGGGTGGGAGATGCCAAGTCCCACAGAGCCCCGAGATGGTCCATGGGCAGGCCAGTCCCACTCTCCTGAGCAGGTGCCATCTGCCTGGGGGTGTGAGGAAGGTCCTGGCTGATGTCAGCTGTGTCACATGGGCCATATGTGTCTGTTGATGGCCTTTTGGAGCCCTCACACCATTGAGTCACAACCACTGCCCTGGTCACTGCCGTACTGTCACTAACTGATGGTATGGTGGTGGTTCTAGGGGGCTTTTTCGGGTTTCGCACCCCAGTGGACCCTTTCTCCCTGAGCTGGTTAATGTCTCAGGGGTCCCTGGCTCCCCCTCAGACAGACTCTAGCACTACAAATAGGGCCTCACCGGTGCCTGCTCCCCTTTATTCTCCCCCCAACCTCTGCAGGGCTCCCTGACCCGGGGCTTACCTTTGACTCCACCTGACAGAACAAGCCAAGTCTAGCCAAACTCGGGTGAATTCATTTCTAAAAACACATTGACTAAATGCTTATACTTCTTTTAAAGTCAGAAGTGACTTGACTGTCATTCTGTCACTCATTCCCTCACTTGCCCACCTGTCCATCCACCCACCCACCCAGCCAGCCAGCCAGCCAGCCAGCCAGCCAGCCAGCCAGCCACCTGTCCATCATTCATTCATTATTCAAGTCAACACATGGTCACTAACCCCTGCGAGCCGGGCACTGGGTGAGACTCGGGGGATATCTGAGGGGCAAAGCAGACATGGTCTCCATCCTCATAGGGCTCAAGGCCCCTGGGGAAGAAGGACAGCTAAGCCAGGCCACGTGTGATGAGGGCCACCCTGGGGAGGGGGTGAGGCAGATGAAACTGGGTCCCATGGGGCTGCTTTGGCCACCACAGTCTTCTAGTGGCAGGTGTGGGACCCAGAGGTTTCTGGAATTGTTCAGTGCCTTCCCTTTGCTCTTTCTCAGAGCACCAGGAGTGGCCTGAAGTCGAAGAAGTTGGTGGAACAGCTCACGGACTGCAGGTAAGGGCAGGGCCAGGCTGTGGTCTCCCGGGAACGGGCCTGGGGCCTGGGCCCGGGCCACAGCTGCGTGACCTTCCTGGGAGTGGCCTCACACTCTGCCAGCTTCCTCTAAGCCTCCCAAGGGCCTCACTGGCCCCTCAGTCCTGCAGGGGCACACAGGGGCCCTCCGTCCCTCTGGCCTCTGGGGCAGGGCCCTCGTGGGCTGGTAGGAATGCCCACTTCTGCCAGCTCTTCATCCCCTGCACAGCCCAACAGAACAGGCAGAGTTGGGGTCAGAGGGGCTCTGGCCCACGCCAACAAGGTTGCACAACAGCCACTGGAGGCCCGGAGGAGCCCAGAAATGGGGTCTTTGGACCCTGATGCCTGCTGCTTCCCTGAAGCCCAGCCCCCAAGTCTGGAGGAGGGGTCGGGGACAGGGAAGGGGAAGGTTCCCTCGCTCCACGGCAGGGAACCTGGCTGCCAGACCACAGCGCCCCGAGGGCTCAGGTGCTCACTCATACCACCAGCACTAACTGAGCACCTACTGTGTGCAGGGGGGCTCTGTCCGTGAGTGTCCCAGTCAGCCAGCGGCTGGCCCTTCATCCGTCTGGGCGAGCAGGAAGCCTGGAGTTGCTGGCCAGGGAGCGCGTCCCTCGGGCCTCCCCGCCGTCCTGGCAGCTCTCCCTGGCCTGGTGTCAGAATGGGCTTCTTACAGGAAAGCTGGGGAGTCTCCCTTCCTGGCTAACACCTACTGGAGGCCTACTCTGCACAGGGCACTGGGCTGTTGGGCTCCCTTGACCCATTTAACCCCCACGAAGCCCAGCTGGGCAAGCTCAGTTCTCTTCAGCTCACAGGCCCACCTGGGCCTAAGTGTCTGCTCTGCCATGTCTGAGCTCTGTGACCCTGGACAAGTCACCACTCCTCTCTGAGCCTCTTAACTCCTCTGAAAAATGCAGCCCGTTCCTAGCCTTTAGGCTATCATGAGGGTAATAGAAGATGCGTGGGAGGGGGGCCTCCTGCATCCCTGAGGCCCTGGCAGCCTCTGGTTCCTGGGCTTCCACTGGGGAACAGCAGGGTCTCAAAGTATGGGAAGCTGATGGCAAGGAGCCGCTGTGGCCCAAGCATGTGAGCTGAGGCAGCAAAGGTCAGGAGGAAGCAGACCTTTGCTGGCCCCTCCTGCAGTGGGTCCTGTGCACTCATTGGCCCATTTAACCTCCTCAAGGGCACCCCGGGAGGAAGCCTTGCTCCCCTCTGACTCAGGCCAAGGGACCTCCTGGTCACCCAGTCACTGAGAGACTCTAAACTGACTAGGATGCTGTGCCTGAGGGTCTGAGAATGAGTTTTGGGACCCTGAGTGGGAAGGTGTGGTCTGTATTCATGACATTGAGTTCCCTCCTCATCATGGCTCTTAAGCCATCCTGCTCAGCCCCCTTTATGAACTTGGAAACCTTCTTGAGGGCGCACCCCTGGCTCTCCACTTGTGTCTGGGGCAGCACGGGGCATCTGTCCGCCTGGCACCTGCCTTTGGGCAGAGCCTGGGGTCTGTGTTTCAGGCCGTCCTCTCCGCCCCGCACAGCCCAGCTCCCTGCTGAGGCCTCAGGCAGAGGGACCGCCTGGCTCTCCTGGGAGGGCTGGGGCAGAAAATTCACAGCAAAGTCCAAGAAAAATCATTCAGAAAGAACAAAAGTAGAGTGAAAGAACAAAGATACAAAAGAGTATGGTCTATCCGATCTCATTTACATGGACTTGCAGAACAAAACCCATAGGGAGGGAGAGAAATCAGAGCGGTGGTAATCCCTGTGGCCGGATGGGGTGGGGGGCACGCGGGGGTGCTGGAGCGCGCTGTGTCTGGTTGTGAGTGGTGATCACACAGGTGTGTATGGGTAAAAGTGCACAAGCTGTAAACTTACAATTTGTGCCTTTTATGGTATGTGCAGCCCCTCCGCCCGGCTAAAACAGCAACCACAAAATGGCAAAATCCAAACATTGCCAGGTGGGGACGCCTCCGTGGAAGGGTAGGAACCTCTTCTGCCATTTGCTTCCCATAGGGGCCCTGCCTGGCTACAAAGCGGCCTGGAAACAAAGGGGAGCACATATGGGTTGTGTGTGAGCCTTGCCAGCACGGAGGCGCGGCTTAGTAAGAAACTACAGGGTCAGAGGTTTTTTTTTAACCATTTGTTTGCTTTCTCCCCTCCTACAATTGTCCCTTTAGCACAGACAAGGACCAGCCTTCGAGTGAGTACTTCTGTAACTTCAGGACATCTTTTTCTATTGGATACGTCTTAATACAGACATGTAACGATGAAGGGTTAATGGATGGATGTTCGCTCGCATTTCCTTTGCGGTCTGTGTGTATCTCAAGCCTTCTTCTTTTCTGTTTGTCTCTCCTCCGGTCTATCTGTCTGTCTGTCCATGGGCTTGGCTATTCCTTCTCATGCTCCTGCTCATATGGGTAAAGAGATTTCTGATTCCCCCTCGGCGGTGACGGTAGAGGTGTCATCAGTGTGTGGGCCCCAGATCCAGATGTCCTGAGTTCAAACACTAGCTCACCCTCTCAATGGCCACAGGAGCATGAGCAAGTGTTTGAACCTGTCTGTGCCTCAGTTTCCTCATCAGTAAAATGGGATTAATAAAGGCACCTGCCTCTTGGCTGGTGATAAGGGTTAAAAGAGAATTTGTTAGTGTGCTTAGCACAGAGTAGGTGCTTAATAGTGATTGCACAGCCATGTGGCTGCTGCTTTTGGGACAGAGATCTTTACCCGTCAGCTGACCCAGCTAGCCTCCCTCCC
Source organism: Manis pentadactyla (assembly GCF_030020395.1). Taxonomy (NCBI): domain Eukaryota; kingdom Metazoa; phylum Chordata; class Mammalia; order Pholidota; family Manidae; genus Manis; species Manis pentadactyla. The sequence goes on along the minus strand of NC_080028.1, from coordinate 5,079,301 downwards.
TCCCTCCCTTCCTTCATTCCTTCATTCCTCAGGTAGTTGGCCTGGCCAGATGTCCATCCATGTCCATCCACCCACCAGTCCATCCATCCATCCAGCCTTCCGTCCATCACCCATCCACCATTCCCATTCTAATGTGATTTTCCCTCCCTGAATCATCCTGGGGCTGGACCATCAGCATCCACTTAGGACACAGGGCTGCGTGGGCAGGGGATTCTATGGGGGGTAGAAATAATATGCAGAAGCAGAAGGAATGACCTGTGAGGGGCGTCTGAGAGCAGGAGTTGAGGGAAGATGAATGGGGGAGGAAGGAGAAGGGGGTACACGGGAGGCTGGCTGATGTCTGTGTGTGTGGAGGGGCAGCGTGAGGACGTGCGTGGTGTCCAGGGAGCAGTGCTGGGGGGCAGCACAGGGATGGCTCACATGGTGGGGGCCCGGGACCCAGAGCAGGGCCTCCTCACAGCCCTTCCGGGCACAGTCACGCTGCTCTGGCCCATGCCATCTGAGCACACATTTGCCCCTCATTTCCTGCCTCCTTCAGTGCCACGATTTCCCTGACCTGGGGCCCAAGGAGTCCCGAAGGGAGCGCTGGTGTTTCTATCCTTGCCGGTTTACGGGGCATTTCAGCACGCATGCTGCTCTCTGGTGCTGACTTTCCCCTTCACTAGTGAGGGAACTGAGGCACAGAGAGGTAAAGGGCTTGCCCAAGCTCACACAGCTGCTGAGTGGCAGAGTCCAAAGGTAAATTCTTCCACCCAGCTTGGGTATTCCTGCCAAGGACTGTCTCCCCAGGGGAGGGGTGTTGGCTACAAATAGCTGGGATGCAGCTTGTGGGAAAAGGACGTCAGTCTGAGGACTCCAGGTGTCTGAGGCTGGCCTGGGGGTGTGCGCCGCCAAGACGCTCCTTCTGTCCCCAGGCCCTGCGGGCATGACTCAGCAGCTGAGGGTGCTGGCCTTTCGCAGTCTGCAGGTTCAGACCCGCGGGGAAGACTCGATGCCCTCATTCTGCCAATCCAGAAACACCAGGGAGAAGACCTATTGGTCAAACAGGTCTGGGGCTGGCCCTGCTCAGCCCCCATGGGCCTGTGGGTGGAGCAGGGAGCCGGAAGGAGGCAGGGTGAGTTCCCAGAGGAAGGGATGGTGGCTGATAACGGGCGTCCACTGCAGAAAGGACAACTGTTTATTCAAGTCCTACTGTGTGCCCTGCCACCGGGCCAAGTGTGTTATCTGCTCCCGGGTTTGATGTCTGCAACGGCCCCACCTAGTAGGTGTCATCAGCCATACTTGACAGATGAGTCCCAGAGAGGGGAGGCCGTTCTCTCCCAGCCACACAGCCTGGGGGGCAATGACTCAGACCTAGGCCCGAGTTTTTATTCAAGAAACAAGAGTTGAAGCTACAGCTCTCTCTAGACTGGTTACTCTGAGAAACTTCTGTGGGGAAAAAAGTGCCTGTTTGGCTCAAAGATAGTAGCACTGTAATGAGGTGTCTATTGGATCTCTCTGCAGAGGACGTCTTTGATGACTTATTTAAGCTGGCTCCAGAGAAAGTGAGCGCTGTGAAGGAGGTAAGAGAGGTCAAAGCCCCCAGGGCCCCCACCCCCACCCCGCTGCCACACACCCACTGCCCACCTGCATCGCGCCCCAGGGGACAGAGGGCCGGGAACAGGCTCCCATTCCATCCTGCCGTGCTCCTCGTGCTTAGCGGGCTTTTTGGACCCCAAGTGGAAGGTTGCAAACCCGAGTCCTGGGCCTGGGGTCCTTGTTCTTCCTCGGGTAGGCCATCGTGAACTTTGTCAACCAGAAGCTAGGCCGCCTGGGCCTGTCTGTGCAGAATCTGGACACACAGGTAGGGACTCAGCCTCAGGGTGTCCAGACAGGGAAGGGCTGTGGGAATCGGGTGGGAGAGAGGGCTCCACTGGGCACTGGGAGCCTGGGCCCACCCCTGCGTGGCCTGGGTGTGTCACCTCTCAGAGCCTGGGGGTCCTCCTGTCCAATGGGAGTGTTGCTGGCAGGCAGCCTCACCAGCCAGTAGGAACTGTTGGGGTGCTTTACAAAGGGGTTCATCTATGTGGTTGTTACTAGTTTTCAATAGAATAAGCACTTTTCAGGTCTTTTTCCAAAATTAATTTTAGACGATCAGATTCTCAGACTCAAAGCACATGAGCTTCTTCTGTGTGACTGTGCTCCGTATGGTATTCACTCGCATCCAGTGCCGAGTAGGTGTGTGCCGTATGCCAGGTGTTGCCAGTGTGTCCTGAGGCTTCCTGAACTGCTCAGCCCATGCGGTTGGCTGGCGCTGAATCATCCCAGGGCTGGACCATCAGCATCCACCGTGGGCGTCCCATAGGTGTTTGCTCAACATGGGGCAATAGGGAAGCTGGGGTCCAGTTGCCAGCCCAGGGCCTGTGGGGCGGCCATGGAGCCTACTGGACCCGGGCACATCACCTGGACATGGCGGTGTTGGACCGCCTGGGTTCTGCCCAGGCAGCACAGCGGTGGGGTGGGAAGGGAAGCCGAAGTCAGGTCTGGGCCCAGATGGACTGAGTGGCTTATGGCCACCTTAGCCAGAGCTGCTGACTTCCCAGACACACTCTGACATTAGGCCAAAGGAACGGGGTTGACACACTCCTGTGCCTGGAAAAACACCAACGTAGCCCTCACTGTGTGCCCTGAGCAAATTGCTTTACATACATTAACTCACTGAATACTTCCAGCAATCACCTGAGGGGGGAACTGATATGACCCCACATTACAGACAAGGACACTAAGGCACAGAAGATTAATTAGTTCATGCAAGGTCACACAGCAATGAAGTGGTGGCCCTTGAGATTTGAACACAGGCTGTCGAGGCTGTAAGCACCCAGTCTATACTCACCACTACCTCACATGTTAATCACATTAACTGTGTGTGTGTGTGTGGCATGGTGTGGTGACATGGCAAGGTGAAAATAACAGACTCGGAAGCCAGATGGACACATGTTCCCTAGGCTCCAGGGACATCTCCTCCATATTAACTGTGTGGCTTTGGACCTGGACTTCTCTGAACCACAGGCTCTTTTTCTTTTCAAATGGGTACAAGGATACCAACCTCACAGAACTGTGAGTAATAAATGAGGTCATGAGCATCTGGTGTTTAGTATATTACCTGGCACATTGTGGACCTCCATTAAATGGTAACTTCATGGTTTTAGTATATTTTATGGGGGTGTGAGCTGAATGAGCTCTTAGGTTTTTGCTGGACTTGATCCAGCTGTGTCTCTGCCCTGGTAAAATAATGGCCTGTGTGAGGAAGGTATTTAGAGACGGTTGGATAGGAAGGGATAATGTAGTCCCTGGTGTTTTGGTGGTATGACTAGGGACTATCAGCAGAAAAGGTTTCAGGCCAAACTAATAACATCGGAACCGACCTAATATGAGGAAATTCCATTAAGGACTTTGAGAAGTGGTTTTTCTTCCAATATCCAATCTTGTGTTTTATATCTTTGAAGAGATTGAATAGGATTATATTAGCATATGATATGCTGGTAACTGCAGGATGGCTTTGTCTTTGAAAATATAGACAGAACAGACAGAAATATTAATGTGGAAGCCAGTGAATCGAGTTTGGTGTGCTGTTCTCTGCCTTTTCCTGATGGAATAATTTCACACTTAACTCTGTTTTCTCCTGTGCTTATGTAGCTCATGAAACTGGGTGGTTTAAAAGGTGATATGTGGCTATTTCACAGAAAATGTCAAAGAGCTTATTCTATTGAGCATGTGCTATGCGCCAGGCAGCCAATAACTGCCGATGTTCACAACACTGCGAGGGCCAGGTGTCCTCCCCGTGTCACAGAGGGAAGCTGAGGCTCAGAGTGGTTCTGCAAGGTCACACAGCCTGTGGAAGGCAGAGTGGGGTTCCCCGGCTACTGCCTCCAGACCCCTCCTTTGTAGTTTTCAGATGGAGTCATCTTACTCCTGCTGATTGGACAACTGGAGGGCTTCTTCCTGCACTTGAAGGAATTCTACCTCACTCCCAGTTCTCCTGCAGAAATGGTACGTTTTTCCGATTTTCCTTGATGGGCAAACTTTGAGTGGACAGATCTATGGAATTAGCATGACCTGTCTTTATTTATTCACTTTCATGTCAAGTGAAGGGTGGGGGATGAGTTTGTTTGTGCATGTGTCTCCCCATCCAACTACCCAGCCACCCTCTGCACCCACACATACCCACTGACCTGCCCATTCACCCACCCACCCACCTCATCCATCCATCTTCCCACTCATTTGCCCATCCACCCATTGCTCATCCATCCGTCCATCCATCCATCCACCTACCCATTCCCCCAGGAAGCTGATCCCTCATTTCTTGAGGTCCTGCTTGGTGTCAGGCCTTATGCTGGGTGGGCCAGAAAACAGTCCAGCCCAGGCTCCTGCTTCCAAGAGCCTCTCCGTCTATACCCTGAGCTGAGGTCTCCCAGGGCCACAGTGAAGCGTGTCGGTTTGTGGTGGGTGGGTCAGTGGGGAACCGGAAAGAAAGAGTGGTTAGTATAACCCCAAGCGGTCGGGAAAGGCACAGCGCAAGAGGTGACATGGGGAGCTGGTTAGGGTTTGGTTTTCCGAGGTAACAAGGTGGAGGCTGCCAGCAGGGTGAACAGCATCATCCGAGGGTCGGATGCGGACAAACCAGGACGTTTCAGGGCGGTATCCGGGGGCTGCCCAGCTGCAGGGACTGGCTGGGGGTCTGGCGCCGGGGGAGGCGGGCTCCCTTGTGAGCCCTGCAGGCTGGTGGGCTGCGAGGGAGATGGCTGCTCTGGCCCAGGCGGGAGGCTCTGTGGCCCGACCGTGGGAAGGGGTGCAGAGAAGACATTGCTGGTGGAAGCGATGGGCCAGCCTCCCAGGCTCAGGACTGCTTCCTGGCCCGCGGCTTTCAGCGCCCCTCAGGGCTCCGGCTTGCCTGCTCTACTCTGCTGCCCCCGCAGCCCCCAGGCCCCTGCCCCATGGAGCCGCTGCAGTTCCTCCAGCTCATCACACTGTCCCACCTCCGGGCTTTTGCAGGGGCTGTTCCCCCGCCGGGAATGCACTTTCCACGTGGAAGACCTGCCAGCGAGGGGAGAGGACTCTCACTCCTCTCCCAGTGAGGAAACTGAGGCCCACAGGGGCAGCGACTTACGCTAGTTGTCCAGCTCTGTGTAAAGGCAGGTGCGGCAGAGGCACAAGAGGCCTCAGGGTCCCGGCCCCACCACTCAGGGTTCTTGTCTCTAAAATGGGCTCACCCCCAGACCACCCAGATGGTAAGAAAGATTTCGGGGAGTCACGGAGGCAGAAACATGGAGGGGCCTGCGGTTCCCGGCCCCACCCAGGCCGCGCAGCTGGTGGGGCTGGAGGTGTGACTGAAGGGCTGGCTGGAGCTCTGGGCAGTGGGCAGCCTACCCAGGACCCCAGGTGGCCAGCTCATCCCTGTCCACACCAGGGTCCCTGCGGCCCACCTGGCCTCCACCCTGGGGTGGGGGCAGCCCCTCTGTCCTCAGCCACGGCTTTTCCTGAGGAGGATGCCAGGCAGGGCTGGGGACCCCTCCCAGTGCCAGCCTGAGGGCCGTTTCTGGGCGAAGGGAGGACTTCTGTTGGCTTTGACATGGCTGTGTGTCCCTGGGGAAGGCCCACCATCCTGGGGCTGGGGCAGACCTCCTGGCCTCCCTGCCCTGGGGTGAGGCTCCGCCCCTGGGACCCTGGCCTCCAGGCCCCTCCCCTAACTCCTCCCCCCCACGGGGGCACCTGTCCAGCAGCAAGCCTGACCTCCCCGGCTCGGGCATTCCGCACCCCCGCCGCCCAGCCCCCAGCCCGCCTGTGTCCCCAGACCCTCCCTGCTCCTCGCCTCACCCTCTCTCCCCCAGCCTGCAGCCCTGCCCTGGCCGGGCCCCTGGCATCCCTAGGTCTTTGCCTGGGCACTCCCTGGGCCTAGCTTGCCCCCTGCTTTGTTCCAACCCGCCTAGCCAGCGGTCAGCTCCCCCCGAGCCCCTCGGCATTGTATAGGCCCCTGAGCTTGGCTTCTCTCTCCTTCTCTTGGAGCTACAACCTGCACCGAACCTCACCTGGCCTTCACCCCATTTCATCCTCACGCCCCACGCCTGTGAGGGGGCAGGGCTGGGCTTGTATCTCCAGTTCATGGAGCAGATGCTGGGGACTTGCCCAGGACCCCTCCGCTGAGTGGCAGGTCTGACCCCAGGACTGGCCTTTGCACCAGGCAGATGTGGTCTTTAGTGGGCGTGGTCCCCACCTTCCCAGGGGGCAGCGGCACTCCTGAAGCTTGATTCAAGACTCCGACTCCCAAGAGCTGGGTGTTGGACCAGGAGCAAATAGGTGGGAACAATGCAGTGCTGGTTCTGGCAGCAGAGGTGGGAACAGTGATCCAGAACTCCTGGGTTCTGCCCGTTCCCTCGGCTGGGTCAGTCCCATTGCCACAGGGGTGCTGCGTGAAAAACCACCTCAACAACCAGTGACTTAAAGCCATGATTTATTCTCATGGATCTGCAGCTGGGCTCTGTGGCTCCTCCGCGGGTTGGCTGGGGTTCAGGCCTTCTTGGCTGGGTCTGGCAGGCTGGCTCAACTCTGTGCCACATGCCGCTCATCCTCCTCCTGGGACCAGCAGTGAGCCTGGCCTTCTCGTGACAATGGCAGAGACACATGAGACTAAGCAGAACACGTCCACCTCATGTGTCGGCCAGAGCAGGCCGTGTGGCCTTGAGGGTGTGTGGTGGAGCTCTGCAAAGTGTGTGGGTGCAGAGGAGGGAGTGATCTCCCACTGCACGGTGGAGGAACTTGCTAATTCCTCCTGGCAGGGGGCCTCTGAGTTGGAAGCTCTTCTCGGTCCCATTTCCACAAAGGAAACTGAGTTCAGAGAAGCAGAGTGATCTGGCCAAGAGCACACAGCTTGTTAGGAGAGAAGTCAGACTGGCATCCAAGTGTGTGTGTTTCCAAAGCCAGAGCTGCCCCTCCGTTTCCTTCCTGGGAAACCAGTTGAGCCCCCGGGTCTGGAAAACACAGAGGGCCCCCTGTCTACGGCCAAGAAGGGGGCCTGTGAGGGGCAATGCAAGGGCTCAGGAGGGTCCAAGCCAAGCTCGGTGACAATCCTGTGCCCAGAAGTGTGAACAGTGAGTGGAGGCAGGAGGCTGAGTGGGGCCGGCTGCACGCAGGCTGACCCAGAGCAGCACGGGGCCCCTCTTTGTTACTTGGGTGTCGGTGCTTCGTGGGACTTCAGTACTACCGTGCTCGGTATTTTTCATGCTTCCAAACCTCAGTGACAGGACAGGCACCCCAACTTCTAACATCCCTGTGTACAGCCAGCTTCCTGAACCCTCCAATCTTAGAACCAGCTTCCTCATATGAGCTACACTGTTTGTCGGGGCAAAGAAGCAGCCTCTTAGCTCAGACCCCAGGAATGAATCGTTACAGTGTATTGTAGGAAATCGCAGCTGCGTGAATGTATAATAGACGTGCTGGACAGGTCATTAGCTGAAGAGGGCAGGAATGACTCTTCAGTCCCTTTGTAGAGGTGGGACACCCAAGGAATTGTCGTCTTGGCAGAGTGGCCTCTGGAAATTGAATTTCTCATTATTAGACCTCCCTTGCCCATGGTGTTTACGTGAGATTGTCATTTGTTGTAGGAAGAGAAATTAGGGATGGAGGGGGGAAGGGGATCATCTGCTGTTCTGCAGAAATCAAAACACAGGAGCCAGGAATCTCTGGCTTCCTCCCACTGTCAATTATTTCTCCCCAGGAGGATTGTAATGCAGCCTCCAGGGTCTTAACCTTCTCTCGGCTCTGTGGAACGTGGTGGTTTTACTTCCATCATCTCAAACGGTGCATGGAAGAAAAAATGATACTTTGGGCAGAACATGTGGAGACAGTTCTGGAGCCCAGGCAGGTCCTGCGGGTTCAGCGTGAGCGTGGGTGAGGGGGAGCGTGACAGATGGAAGCAAGCACAGTCATTCGTGCCGGGCCGGCAGCAGCGATTCTCAATCCCAGGCTCTGCAAGGGCAGGGAGTGGGCCTGGGTTTGCCTCTGTTGCAGGGCCAGCGCATGGTAGATGCTCAAGAAATGTTTTTTAAATAAGTGAATGAATGAAGTGTTTCCAAAACACTGGTCCTGTGAATAGCTTAGGAAAACACATACCGTCTTGAAGGTTCACAATCCACCGTAATGTATTCAAGGCTCTGAGAAGTCCCACAGCGAAGGATTTCCTTAGTACTTTTTTTAAGCCAACATCTCCCTAAACAACACTCCCCAGGACACCCTTTCCCCCTCTGCCCTGGCTCACGTTCTGGGAGACGCTGGCTTACTGAGCAAGCGCCATGAAGGCTGCAAGGTGGGAGAACACTGTGCTGAGGCCAGTCTCTGTGTCTGGTTCCCACTCTGACATTTACTTTCTGTGTAACCTGGGAATAGTGTTCATGATGAGAATGTGAACAGTAGCAGCAACTGCAATGCTCACCTTCCAGAATATTCCAGTCTGGAGGGAAGACTTGGGGACAGAGTGACAGGAATGAGTGGTAGAAATCCAACCTGCTCTCTGAGATTTCATTCCTTTTTGGTTTGGACATCCCCAGGGGGTGTGTCCCACCTGCTTGGACGCATTAGCGCCATGCGACAGCCTTTGCCTCTTCTTTACCACTGCAGTGGGACAGCCCTCTCCCACACTCTCTCCTGCATGCTGGACATGCCGCCAGCCCGGCCGCTCTGCCCACTGGTGCTCCAACAGCTGTCCCCAGGGGAGAAGGACCCTGCTAACTCTGCCTTCTGGACCCCCAGGAGGGGCTGCCCTGTCCCTGAGCATCCCACCAGGGAGCCAGGACTCCAGCACCCGGCCCAGGGATGGAGCAGGAATCGTAGGGGATGCGTGGGTCAGTGTCCTTGGACCAGGACTGTGAGCCACCCCATCTGCCCCGGGGAGAGCTCCTTCTCAGGGGCTTCCAGAGCCCTCGTACGCATGTCCGGCCCTTGCAGGAGCCCAGACACAGGGAACTGGCCAGGAGGCCCTGGCTGAGGCTGGGCCCTTGCTGCGCCTTCAACCCTCCACCTTCAAATCTTGCTTTGTGGCTCCAGTTCCATGTCCATCATCACATTTGACACACATGGCGGCCTCGGAGAGGTAGACAGGAAGACGTGGTTTTACCATTGCACAAATGAGGGAACTGAGGCCCAGCCTGGGTATGTGACTAGTGTGACCTGTGACTTGTGGCCTGGTGGGGGCTGGTGCTCAGACATCCAGCCCCGATCTCAGCTCCGGCCCAGACCCGCCAGGCAGTGGCAGAGGCAGCCAGGCAGAGCTGGCTTCCCCAGGTGGGCCTGGCTCATCTCGGGGCCTGGGTTACGTTGCTATGGGAGCTGCCTGGCCTGTTTGTACTGGGCTGTGGGACTGGGACGGCCAGCAAACGGGGAGGGCCTGGGACCGGCACAGCTGGACCCCAGTCTGGGCCGTGCAGCCCCTGCCGTGGACCTGTGAGCAGCTGAGACCATTGAAGTAAGGGCCTGCTTGAAGTCACAGGGAGTCAGGTGCTCAGCCGGTTTAGACCTTGCTCGGCCGCTGCCCTCCACCTGCTCTTTCTACTACGCCAGGCTGCCGCTGCCAGGGGAGATGTGGGGTCTTTCTGGTTGTATCTGAGGCCCAAGGGAGAAATCAGCTGTGAACAGGGAGGATTCCGCTAACAGGGTCTGTGCGGAGCCAGAGGCTGGCAGGGCCCCCGGAGCTCTCCAACCTGTTTTCTGTATTGAGGCACAGGGGACATGGTGGTCACCCTGCTTGGCAGGAGAGCACACAGAGGCCCAGGGGTGCCACGTGCCTAAAGTTGGAGGTCGCACAGTGACGGGGCAGGGATCCAAAGTCGGGTGGGTCTGGGCAGGGGTGCCGCCCCCTGCCTCCAGCCTGCTTTGCACGAGCATCAGCGTGAGACTTGGTGTGGCACTTTCTGTCTTGTAAGTTCAAAGGAGCCCCCTGGCCACTCTGAACCTTGGTTTCCTCATCTATGCTTTGCCCATGGAACTAAGCTCTCTCTGAAGGGGTCTCTGTTGCCCACAGGTTGGGGGCAGCATTGGAAACCATCAGACGAACCCGCACTCCTTTCCCTGGCTAAGTCCCCTCACCCAGCAGGGCTCGCCTCCACCAGGAAGCCTTCCCTGACCCCCTGGGCTGGGCGGCCCTTTCTGTAACTGCCTTTCCCACTAGAGGTGGCCTTCTTGATGCACGATGGGCATCATGGATGAGGGGTGGGCCTGGCACTTGGGAACCAGGGCTTGGGTTGGGGCTGCCTCGTCTTGCTGGAACCTGATGGGGTCTTGTCATAGCTGCACAATGTCACTCTGGCCCTGGAGCTGCTGAAGGATGAAGGCCTGCTCAGCTACCCCATCAGCCCCGAAGGTGAGTGGTGGCGCGGGTGGGCCCTGTGATCCATTCCCTGGGCAGCCAGCCTGGGGCGAGACCCGCAGAGCAGCGCGCAGGGCGTGGGGGATGGCACGTGCTGGTGTCATCCCCCTGCCGGGCATGGGCAGGTAATTGATGTGTGCCAAGGCTTCCTGTGCAGGGCACCATGGCCATGGCTCCCACCAGCCGAGGAGGAGGGGCCCCGGGGAGAAGAGACCAGGGCCTGAGGTCTCTGGGGATGGGCTGTCCAGAGAGGCGAGGCCTTGAGGAGTTGCTGTGTTGGGGGCACCAAGAGAGGGGTGCAGGGGAGGACCGTATGGGAGGAGGGAGGCAGGGCCGTGTGAGGGGTCCTGGGACTCAGGCCTGCGTGACCAGCTGTCCTGCTTGGCCAGGGATTCCCCTGGGTTTAGCCCTGAAGCCCCATGTCCCAGGAAACCCGCAGTCCTGGGCAAGCTGGGGCAGTTGGTTGTCTGCAAGAACCTCCCCCCGCTGCACCCCTGAGCCAGCCCTGGTCTGACCGGCTGCCCTGCTCTCTTCTGGCCCATAGACATTGTGAACAAGGATGCCAAGAGCACGCTGCGAGTCCTCTACAGCCTGTTTTATAAGCACAAGCTGAAAGAAAGCACAGATGGGATGCCCTGTGGCTCCCTGAATTAGCCATCACTGCCCCCCAAAAGCTGCTTCTCAGAGCCTGCCTGCAGTTCCATCTAGGGGCCCAAGGACTGCAGAGAGATCCCCGCCACCTCCTTCCTCCCCAGCCAGCCAGCCCTGGGGCCACCGGCCTTTCCCTGTGTCCACAGCACGCCTACCCCACCCGCCCACCCCCATTCCTGTCTCCTGTTTCCATCTGTCTGAACATCTTTGAACTCACTAGGCATGGATCGTTTTGAGCCGACCTCTGGCTTCACTCAGTTTATTTTAACAAATGTATTTCTGGGAGGGATTTTGGGAGCCTCCTGGTATCCTGGGGAGGGGATTCAAATATGCGTAAATATGGCTGAGCCCCCTCACAGCCTCCCTCCCCAGGGAGCCTGGTGGGAGACACACAGCATCTCATGGCTGATGGCGCCCCCGGGGACGGCCAAGAGCCCACAGGCGCAGGCCTCCACCGGCTCGCGGGCGGGTGCTGAGGCAGGAGGGGCTCTCGGGTGGCTGTGCTGATGGCCGGAGGCCCCTGCCTGCTACACTCAACTACTGGTGCCTGCCTGCCTCTCCCTTGGGGGGTGGCCCCAGAATCACCTCTGAGGGGTAGGAGCCCCACGTGGCTCCAAACAAGCCCCCGCGCGCTGCTCAGGGAAGTTCCTTCAGTTACTGGCCAGAGGAGCCGTGGCCCAGGCTCACCCCTACGGCTGCACGGTGAGCGCGCCCAGAAGTCACGAAGCAGGCTGTGCAGTAAGGGGGTCAGATCCCGGGAGGTGCCGCCGCTGACTCCGGAGAGACTCGGTACTTGCTGCATACACTCCTCCAAGGAAAGTCTCTGCAGGAGGACTAACACAGTGGTTCTGGGAGCGGACATCTGGACCCAGCCAGGCAGAGGGGAGTCGGGTGAGGCCGGCAGGCGCCCCAGGCTGCCACTGGACTCCCCACCCCACCCCATTCTCCAAGCCCTAACTCCCGCTGGAGGACAGAGCCTGCTAGATCTGTGGCTGTCACAGCTGGACAGTTTTGGATTTGGGGAGACGTTTTAGCGTAGGGGGCCAGCGTGAGCCAGGCAGTCTTTGCCAGACCAGCTGGTGGAGCTTAGGAGAATGTCCTGCTGGGAATGACATCAGGAGCCCTTGGAGTTGGTGTCTGAGTGTGAGAGGTCTTGAGAGGTCTTCCCATCATCCCCCATCCACCTGTCCCTGTCACCTCCTGATTCACAGATAATTAGGCTTAGATGAGGTCATGAGGGTGAAGCCCCATGATGGAATTGGTGTCCTTATAAGGACAGGAAGAGACCAGAGCTCTCTCTCTGTCCTGGGAGGACACAGCAAGAAGGTGGCCATCTGCAAGCCAGGAAGTGAGTCCTCACCAGGAACTGAATTTTTTGGCACCTTGATCTTGGACTTTCCCACCTCCGGAACTGTGAGAAATAAATGTCTGTCATTTGAGCCCCCCATCTGCGGTATTTGATTATACCAGCCCAAGCTGACACAGATTCTCAATATTATTAGTCATTAGGGAAATAAAGTTAAGACCACAATGAGATACCTTATACCCCTTGCTGGAATGGCTCAATTAAAAAGACTGACAATAGCAGGTGTTGACAAGGATGTGGAGCAATTGGAATGCTTCTACATTGCTGGAAGGAATGCAAAATAGTACATCTACTTTGGAAAACAGTTTGAAGGTTTCTTATAAAGTAAAATATCCACTCACCATATGACCCAGCCTTTCTACTACTAGGTATTTATCTAAGAAAAATGAAAACATATGTCCACACAAAGACTTCCACATGAATACCCAGACTACTCATAAAAGCCTAAGAGCTGGGAAGAACCCAAATGCCTGTCACTAGCAAATGCATAAGCAAATCACAGTTTCTGCTTAGCAATAAAGAGGAAAGAGGTGTTGATACAAAGCAATGTGGATAATAGCAACAGCATGAGGCTGAGAGAAACACAAGATGCAAAATGCTGGCACTGTATGGTACGGTTTATAAGAAGTTCTAGAAAAGGCAAAACTGTGGTGATATAGAAAGCAGATTCATGGTCAAAGGGAACAAGGGCAAGGACTACCCGCCTGCAGTGGGGGAGACCTGTGTAAGGCAGTGAGCAAACATTGCCCGGGGGGCCTGGATTTCAGCTTCCCTGGAGCCTGGTGAGCACAGGGTGAGGGGTCACGGCGGTGAGTAGGCCTGAGCCTGTTTAAATGCTCACAGGAAGGCTCTGCAGGAGGAAGGAGAGGCCTTAGAGGGAGCATCTCAGTGGAGGCACCTGAGCAGGTGCAAGTTGCTGGGCCCCTGGTCCAGGGAGGGTGGGCCTGGGATGGGGGGCAGGTAGGAGAGGGATGGTGTGGGGTCTCCTGCGGTGCAGGCCCATAGGGGCTTAGGGGTTCTGTGTCTTCAGTCCTTGGTAAGATCTCATGCTCTGAATCTACTTTGTCTGATATTAATACAGCAAGGCAGCTTTTCCATCCTTGTCGTTTTAAATGATCTGTGCCTTTATATTTAAAGAGGATTTCCTATAGACACAAATAGTTGTCTTTGTATGGGAACTGAATATCTCTGCCTTTTAATTTGGAAGGGTTAGTCCATTACAATTTTCTTGCTGTGGCAAAATACACATAACAAAACACATAACACATAGCCATTTTACAGTGTGCTGTTCAGTGACAATAAATATATTCACAGTATTGTACAACCATGGCCACCGTCCATCTCACAAAACTGAGAGCATACCCGTTGGGTGATAGCTCTCCATTCCCAGCCCTCCAGCCCCGGGCCCACCACTCTGCTTCCCGACCAGACCCACGTTTCTAACTGCCTAGGGCAACACTGCGTTGGGGTACCCACCCCAAACACACCACTTCCAACTCAGAACTCGGCCCTCCCTGTCCTGCCTCCCGACTCCCCGCTTCTTTGACTGGCCCCTCCAGCTCCTGGGCCCCAGGCCTGAGACCTGTGGCTCACTGTAGACCCTGTCCTTCCCCTACCTGGGCACCAAGTCCCATCCTTTCTGCCCTCTGCTCACCTCCCAGGCTGATGCCCTCCCCTCTTCTCCTCTGCCCCTCGAATTCCAGGCCCTCGCCATCCATCGCTGGGGGGATGCAGTCACTCCCAGGCCGGGTCCTCTGCCTCTCTCTCCTCTGAGCCCAGTTCCACATCAGCAGTTGGAGACTTTCTGTCCTGGGAACTTGGTCCTGTTCTCATCCCCCCAGGCCCCCAGCCTTCAGGCAGCTGCCTGTGCCCTGGGTCTTCCTGATCCCCCAGGCTTTACAGTCTGCTCGCTGAGCGTGCGCTGTCTCCTATGCCTCCCCAACTCTCCCAGCCGCCTTCAGTAGTTCCCCAAGGTCCTCTGCTCTCTCCAGGCCTTCCTGCTCAGATGCCCTCCCCATGCCCCAGCCAGGAGCTTAGCAGCCTTACAGGGAGAGGGGCCATCCTTGAGAGGACAATGAAGGGGTGAGTCCTGGGGCGGGGTGGCGCCTGGGAGGCCTGGTGCCTGGGGGCGGGTGGGGGAAAGGGGCATGGAGGGGGGACAGGAGGCCTCCCCAGGTCTGCTCGCCGCTCTTCGCCCTACTCTCTCCCTCCATCCCGAGAAATCTGATTCCAGCTGCAGCTGCAGCAGCAGTTGGAAGCAGGGTAATTATAGTGGGCTGACCCGGAAGACATCCAGGGCCCGAGAGGGAGCTGGCAGTCCCGGGCTGGGTGTGCAAACGGCTTCGGAGTGATGGGAAATGCCTCGAAGCCCGGGGTGCCTCGGCATTGAGCCGCTTCCCAAAATAATCCAGGGGGCAGCTGTCTCGGATTCTGGAACTGGGTCTGGCTGCTCGAGCTGCAGGAAGCCCTGGGCCCCACACCAGCCCCACTCTGGGAACAGATGGCATGAGGAATATTTTTTCCTTTTACCAAAGTCAGCTGGTAAGCGAACAGCTTGTCTAGAGAAAAGTGTGTTCCTCCCCTCCTTTGGCAAAGGTTCAAAGCCGCCGCCTCCCCCCCCCCCCCAGTCCCTGCCCCATGGGCGCTCTGCCCTTGTGAGACCTGCCAGAGGGGCTTCACAGGCCTTCCTCGCCTCAGAGCTCATGGGGTCCTCTGGCGGATTTAACTCAAGGAGCAGCCAGGGCCCCTGGTCCATGGGGGCCTGGGACGAGCTGGGACAGCAGAGCCAGGGGGATCTGCTGGTTGGAAATGGACTATGGTGATGTCCCAGAAGTGATCCTTTGAGGAAGAGTTGGCCAAGTAACCTGGGTTGGCCAAAAATTGCATGAATTCATTCATTTACCCTCAAGCATTTCAAATCAATTGATCTGATTATTGCCTGTAAAGGTGATGCATTAACACACAGGTGGGATTTTATATCTGTACACATCATCATGCACAAGCTGTTCTCAATAGACCTTCCCCGAGCACCTACTGTGTGCAGGCCCTGGGCTTAGAGCTGGGGTTGGACAGCCAGCTGAGATGGAGACCCAGCCTGGAGGCGCTCACGGCCCCTCCTCACCGTGGAGGAGGCAGATGGGATGGTGGTTACAGCACAGTGCTTGGGTCAGATTCTGGGGTGGGAACCCTGGGTGCACCTCCCCTGCTCTCTGACCCTGGGTGAATCACTCACCTCCTGGAGCCTCAGTATCCTTCCTGTCAGAGGGAAGCGATAAAAAATCTACTTTTTGTAAGGTTATCATGAAAGTTAAAAAGATGATCCATCTAAAGAGCTTGAAACACTGTTGGGCACAGAGCATTCAATAATGTTAGTCTCACCACCACCACTGCCACCACCAGCACCGCCACCACAACTACCATACCACCACCATCACCACCAGCAGCACCACCATCACCACCACCACCACCACCATCACCACCATGACAACCACCATCACCACCACCACCGCCGCCAGCACCAGCACCACCAGCACCACCAGCACCACCATCACCACCACCACAAACACCATCACCACCACTACCATAACATCACCACCATACCGCCACCACCACCACCAGCAGCACCACCATCACCACCACCACAAACACCACCACCACCACCACCACCATACCACCACCACCACCACCACCACCAGCAGCACCACCATCACCACCACAAACACCATCACCACCACTACCATAACCACACCACCACCACCATCACCACAACCACCACCACCACCACCACCACCACCACCACCAGCACCACCACCATGTTAGTTACCATCACCATTATCATTACCATCATCACTACACCTGCATAAACAGAATGGAAAGCCTTTCCTCCAGGGGTCCTGGCCAGAATGCCGTGCCGTGAGGTCAGAGCCCTGGCACACCGTTGGAGCCCAGGGCTAGGTCTAAAGAGCTGGCTCATCAGGTGGACTCTGCCTGGATTTGGCACGTGCCTTGTCCCAGGACCTGCCTGTCAGAAGCTACACCACCACCCAGTGTCCTGGAGGCACTGGGTAGACACCTCCTGGCCAACCCACTGGCCTCTTGGCTCTCCTGCGTGGGGCAGACCCAGATCTGCTGCTCTGACCTTGGGCCCCCCAGGTGGCTGTCCTGACGCCCCAGGATGCCAGGGTTGAAGTCGAGCTCGACCGCAGACTCCCTGCCCTGTCCTCTGGCTGCTCCCCTCAGCTCCCGGGCTGGGCCTGTGGGCCCACCAGCATAGCTGAGAACAGAGGCTTACGGAAGACCTTCGCACCACGGCCCCTCTCCCTCCCCCGTGTCCTCTGGTGAGAAAGAAAGCAGGGTGACGTCATGGGAAGTCCCGGGCTCCAGTCCCACCTGGGCCCTTATCTGCTGTGTGGGCTGGGGCAAGTCACTGCGCTTCTCTGAGCTTCCTTATCTGTAAGATGGGAAGGGTCCTCTTTGCTTAGCTTACTCCTCAGGGTGGGCATCATGAGACGAGCACAGAAATGATGATGAGCATGGTTTTTAATAATAGCCGTGGCTAACACTAACTGGGCCCTGCTGCGGTGGCCCTGATGGCCTGGCCACCCACCAGCACGCTGCCTCTTCCTGCTGGGCGCTCAGCTCGACTGCATTTCCCAGCCATGTGACTGCATCCTAGCCAATGACATGTGAGTGAAGTAAAAGGCAACGTCGTGGGGCCAGGCCCCCAAGCTTGGTCCCCTGCATGAGCCTCAGCGCCCCATGATGCCCAGGTGGTGCAGGCGAGTGTGGGGATCTTGGGAGCCCTTTGCTGAGGAGGGTGGAGGCACAGAAGGACTGGCTCTGGAGGAGAGCAGCCTGCCAGTCAGGAGCACCTGCTCTGACTCTACGTGAGCAAGAGACATTTGAACTCTCAGTCCTTTTGGTGTTTGTTGCAGCTGCTGTGGCACCTGGACTGCAACAGTCACACGGGCTGCTATTCAATCCACTCATTTTATTTTGATTATATAGTTTTTTCATTTCTAGAAGTTTTATTTGCTTCCTTTTCAAAATTCCTTCTTTCTTATTCATATTTTTTTGAGCCCTTCCTTTGATTCCTTTTACGCATCGGGCACCTTATTTTATGCCCTGCATCTGATGAACGAAGGCCCAAAGCCTGCCTCTGCGGCCCGGTTCTGCTGCCTGGGGTTTGTGCTGACTCTTGCCCATGGTGCTTTTTTCCTTGTGTGTCTTCTGTGGGCTTCACTGTGGTCCTCCTGCTTAATCGTCAGTAATGCTTTGAGGCCTATGATGAGAATGAGAACCTCCAGAGATAATTCACATCTGCTTCAGCGAGGTGCTGAGGGTCACGTCGAGTCGGCTCCTTTTCGATTAGAACGTTAGTCTGGGAGCTGTGGTCTACACAGCTAGTTAAAGCCCACGTTAGGGCTGGCCTGTGCTTATGCTTCAGGGGAGATTTTGTTTTTTCTTTTCCCCCAGTGCCAGGATTGATACAGGCAAGTGTCTCTGCTTTCCCCTTTTTCAGGATTTCCCCCCAACAGGGAAAGCAGAGCCCTGTGGAGATCCCAGCTGTATGCAGGGCTCCCTGTCCACCTCATCTGCAGGGCGGCCCAGGCTATTCTCCTACCACTAATTAAGTAGGAGGACTACCAGTAAAGCGAACAGAAAACACACAAGGAAAAAAGCACCATGAGCAAGAATCAGCACAAACACCAGGCGGCCGAATTGGACCACAGGGCAGCGTCCTACTTGGGCAAGTGCTTACCTCTGGGGGTTTCCAATCCCACTCTTAGTCCTCTGGCTGTAGGGCGGTCTTCGCTCTTGCTTGCTCTGTGTGACACATTTTAATATACATATCTCTATGTATATGCATATGTATAAATACATTCCTATGCACATACGTGTGTGTTATTTTCTGTTACTTTGCAGGGCAGTACAGCTCAGTGAACGCAGCTGCCATACTGTGGAACGGGAGTCATTCTCTGGCTGCACTGGTAGCTTTTCACAGTAAAGTACCTTCAGAAGTTACTCTGTCAATCTTTGTCCCTCCCCAGGTCTCCATGTGGAGGTGGGTATCTGCTCCCCCCACCCTCTCTCCACCCCCTGTCCTCCGTGCCAGCCTGGACCCTGACCCTGGGCAGCATTCATCCCTAGATGATCTTCGCTGTCACATTAGTATGTGCCACTAACACGAGGCTTTCGGTGGTTTGTGCCCAAGGACACAATTAGTGTGGAGGGTGCTAGGGAGATGGAATCTTCTTGAGGGCCTGTCCTGGCTGTTGTGGGGCCAGTTCTGCCTGGGTCGGGGACAGAGTGGGCCAAGGCGACAGTTCTGGAGGAAAGGAATCAGTTTGAGGCCCTGGGCTAAGGGAGACAAGAAACAGGTGCAGAAGGGCTGGCTTTACCCTTGAACTCACACCACAGGTGACCTCTCTGGGCCTTGACCCCCTCTGATGGGGCCTGAGTCCCTGCGCCCGCAGCCCTGCTCTTGTTGAGTGCCATGCGCATGGGGGAGCCTGTTTCCCCAGGCCTGCGGGCTCCCGAGGGCGGGGCCTGCGTCTGCCTCCCTGTTGAGTGCTCTGTTTCCAGCACAGGTGGCACGGGAAAGGGTCACTGAGGTTCTGCTGAGTGAATGAGGGACGGGCACCCAGTGGGGAGGGTCTCTGGGGTGTGCTGGTTAATCCAATCCAGGACTCCACCAAACAGATGCCTAGCATGGCAGGAACTGGCTGGCTCGGAGGGCGGAGCTTTAAAGGTGGGAGAACTTGGTTCTAATCCTGGCTCTGCCCTTAATCTGCCTGTGACCTTGGCGGAGGGGCTGCAGTTTTTTAAGTCATGTTTCCTCCCTGTATGGGGGATCCTATTAATAACAATCTCCCATTTCTATGGCTGCCTGGTAAACCCCAAACACAGCCGCACAGGAGATCCACCACTGATATGCCCTGGCTGCTGCTGCAGGTGGGGAATTCAGATGGGCGCAGCTGGCGGCTCGGCTCTGCTCCTCAAGCAGGAAGGCGGAAAGCTGGCTGGAATCACCCAGAGGGTCTCACTCGTGCGTGCGGTCCCAGGCGGCGCTCGGCCGGCGCTGCTGATGGACCAAGAGCCCGAGCAGTGTGGCTGCTTTGTGCCCTTGTGTTTCTCGTGGCCGGAGAGCCGGGCTCTGAGCGTGCCCTTTGATGACCCCGGCTGGAAGTTGCGTGGCAGGACTCCACTGAGCTCTGTGGCTGCCGTGGTCACAAGGTGCTGTGGACTTGGCATTTCTTATGTGAGACCAGAGCCCAGGTTCCTGCGAGGAGATGAGGACACGGAAAGCAAATGGGGCCGGAGAGAGGTCCTGGCCCACGATGGACCCAGCTAGTGGGCCCAGCAGGGGAGGGAGCCTTGGACAGGCCCTGTGGGCAGCTGGACTGTGTCAGCCTGTGTCCTGACAGCTGGACAACCCGGGTCCTCTCTTGGGCAAAGATAAAAAATATTTTAAATGCAGTTTTCCTTGACAGCACAGCTTCTCCTGGGCAATTTGGCACGTCCAGAGGGAGCTGGGGGAAGACGGCTGGACACTGGCTCAGGGTCCTCTGGCCTATTTATCCTTCCAGCACAGACGGAGCCCAGTCCGGGCAGGTGTGCAGAGCAGGGCCTGGGCTGCGCTCTGCTGGACGGGGTGGCAGTGACTGGTTCCTCCGGCCCCCCTCTGGGACGTGTGGTCTGACAAAGGCCAACCCCGCTGCCCAGCCTGAATTGTGAATGTGTTTTTAGGAAAAAACGTACACACTTACCTACACATCTTACATACTGCCTGTATGGATAAGAATAAAATTACATACAAGAAACAACAGCTCAAAGCAAAAATACCCTCCAACCGGCTCCTGTTGTCGTGGTCACTTGCTGCTGGGGTGGGTGCATTGGCCTCTGCACTTGGTGCCGGTTCCCTGTGCACCATTAAGTGCCAGCTCCCTGCAGTGTGGTTCCTAAATATTTTGAATCCTTGCAATAGCCTTGAATTGGAGTTTTCACACACTCATTTAGCAGGAACCCAGAGAGGTTGATAACTTGCCCCAGGCCACACAGCTATAGCCCGACCCAGCCAGCAGACTCAAATGCAGTAGCCTCGGTGGCCCAGGTCTGGGACCCGAGCTGGACCCAGATGCTAAGGGTACACAGACTTGTAGTGTTAAAAGACAGAGAAGGCAAAGGGTGAGGACTGCCAGGCCCTGCCCTGGACGGTGCAGCAGGGGGAAAGCCAGAGATCTGGAGTGGTGGGCCCAGCTGGCGCCCAGAGGGGCATGAGGAGGTGGCCTAGGGGAAGGGTACTGCCCATGGGCAGCACACCCCAGGCAGGCCCTCCAGGTGTGGAGTGGAGGTGCAGGGCCCTGCTGCCAAATGCCCAGTCTCCCCGTCCAGCCTCTGCTCTGGGACTGACCCTCCCACAGTGGGGACAGAAAGGATGGCCGTCCACCTCAGATGGTCCTTCTGCCCTCAGAGGCCAGCTGGATCCCAGCTGCCCCCCTCCATCCAGAATGTTGTCGTGTCTGATGCTCACCTGTGTGGCTCCTTCTGGACCCAGTTATCCGCTTAGTTGTCACGGCTCCTGGTCACCAACGTGACAGGTCCCGTCGCTCTCTCCCACTGTCCCTGCAGTCGTCACCGTGTCACACTGCCCTGCTCTCTGCCGTGCCTTAGCCTCCTGGGGCCTCCTCCCTTTTGCTGTCTGTGTGGCTCCTATTTGTTCCTCCACTGAGGGTGGGGACCCTGTAGGCCGTGTTCACTACATCCTGCATCTAGAACAGTGCTCAACACGCTATAGGCATTCAAAGAAGAAGCGTTTTAGATGAAAGAACTTCCTAACATTTGAACCATCTAACAGTGGACTTGGTGGTAGTGAGCTCCCCATCACTGGTGGTATTCAAGCAGTTGGTGGGCAAGCACGTGTCAGGGTGCAGAGGAGAGACAAAACCAGGAGGTGAAAAGCTCAGGCTTCGGGCAAACCCAGTTCCCTCCAAGGGGCTCTGGCCTCCCAGGGCCCCCAGCCTTGTCCTGCGGCCATCTTTCCATGAGATGCTGGGGGACGCCCTTCCCCTCTCTGGGCGCCAATCTCTCCGCAGTTCTGGAGAACAAGAGTGGGGGAGGACCTGTTTGGCTGAACCACCCAGATGGGAAAGGCTGCAGAAGGAAAGGCCAATATTTATTCATTATCACATCCAGGAATTAGGCTGGGGAGCCACAAATAGACATTTCTAGCGAGAGCCCGTCTGGCCCTGCCTCTTGGGCGCATGCTGTGGATTCCTTGTTCATGTCACGTCTTGCCGCCTCCTGCACTGGGGTTTGGCTTGAATATTTGCCAGCTGCTCAGTTATTTTTTGCGGCGATTAATGGGAAGGTGGGGCATCCGACAGCAGCGTTCTTTTAAAAGGATGCGTGCTGGCCTTACAGGGACCTGCCTGAGCGGTGCCCTCTGTGAGGTCAGGGGCTCACCCTTCTCTCAGAGCAGGAGGGCAGGCAAAGGGGAGGGACAGGAAGGCAGAGCCCTCAAAGCCAAGGCTGCGCAGGCCAGGCCAGGCCTCTTTGGGTCCCTGTTGGGCCCTTGGCCCTGCCCTCAGTGCCCGGCTCAGGACAGGTGCTCAGCCAGAGCTTCCCCATCACCAACCTTGGTGTAAGCTGGCATCCAGCCATTTCATCCCCTGCTGCTGCCGTCCACCCGCTCTGGCCCTTCCCCCTAGGAGTTAACTAGGTGAGCAGAACTCCTCCCTGTCTTTCTTGAATTCCTCCCACCCAGCCCCACTAAGCAGGCTCTTGACCCCATGGACTCCCTGGAACTGCTCTGAATGAAGTCAGCAGAGAACCCCAACCCGGAACCCACCGTGGGCTGTCAGACCCCAGCTTCCGGACCCACGGGCAGCGGCCGGCTCTGCCTCCCCGCCCCAAGCCCCTGGCCACCCTCTCTGTGCCTGGCTTCTAGAAGCCCGTACCCTCTCTTGCGCTGCCTTCTCACTCCTTTGCCAGCTTTTGGTCTCCCTGACCTTGAACACACCAGACGGTCCCAGGACTCAGTCCTTGAACCGTGTCTCCTTTTCTTAACCACTGGCTCCTTAATGATCCCATCTTGTGGCTTTAATGCCTTCAAGATATAAATGACTCTCACATTGTACCCCAAGCCCCGACTTCTTCCTGCCCCCCAGCCGGATTTCCACCTGCCTCCATGGCAGCTCCATGTGGATGTCAAAGCCATCTCTTCTCAAGCTCAGCACATCCCCCCTGAACCCCTCACCTCCTCCCAGCTTCCCTGTCTCAGCCCCGTGTTCCAGTTGCTCAGGCCAAGAGCCTTGTGTTCACCTGTGGTGTCTTTTTCTCTCGTGCCCCACACCCAATCTGTCAGGAAATCCTGTTGGCCCAACCTCCAAAACATTTCCAGAACCTGACTGCTTCTCACCACCCTGTTGCTCCCATCCTGGCACAAGCGACTTCCCCCTGCGCCTTGTCTGGTCTCAGCACAGCAGTAGAAATAATCCTTTAAACAACATTAAGCTGCATGTCACCCCTCTGCTCAAAACCTTGCAAAATTTCCCACTTTTCCCCTGAAATACAAGCCAATGTCCCTCTGGGGGTCTGCAAGGCCCTGCAAAATTTGACTTCCGGTGCCTTCTCTAATATCACCCCTTTTTAGCACCCAGGCACCATGCTAGGAGGAAGCCCAAGCAGTTGTGTGGGACGCCCGTATGGTGGGGAACGGAGGTCCCAGCCAACAGCCAGCACCAAGTGCCAGCCGTGTGACAGAGGTCGTGTGGAACCCTGCCCCCATCCTTGTGCCCCAGCCAACACCATGGGAAGCAGCGAACCCACGTGCTGAGCACACAGAATTGTCATAGGGGGTGGGTGCTGGTATTTTAAGCTACTGAGTTTGGGGTGGTCTGTTATACAGCAATAGATAACCTAAACAACTGTTCAGCTCAAGACTTCATTTAAAAATGTGCTTTAACGGCTGAAAACATACAGACCTGTGCTCCACACAAATGCCCAAGTGTGTTAACATATGCACAGTGCATCTTATTGCCAGTCTTTGTGTACTGTTTTCCTGTCTTGCTTGGTTCCTTTTCTCCTTCCTACGTATTACACCCTATGTCCCCAAATCATGTTTCCTTATTCTCCCGAATACTCGTGAAATCACTTATTGATGCCTATAGGCATGTGGAGGGGCTTTGTCGGGGAAAGCCATTATGTTACAAAAATGTGATCAGTATTATACTCCCTCGTGTATATTCTGCTTTTCTTATATGGGCAGTTCTTTGTGACAGTCCCTCCAAATCCCCTGTAGAACTCCAAATCGTGGTTTTAAATAGCTGCATAAAATCCCCTGGTGTGGCCACTCCGTACTAGTCGGTCATCCCCAGAGGTGTGCTGCAGCCGGCACGTCCTGCCTTGTGAGAGCCTACTGGTGGTTTTTCAGGAATTTTGTAAGCCGGTTATTAAATGCAGCCAGTAAAAAAATTAAATCCTATAAACTTATAATTAAATACATAAAATTATAAACCAAGGTAATAAATGCTCAAAACTATCACTTCCTAATTATTTTACTATTATGGATGCTCAAGGTTATTTACATCGATTACAAAATGCAATGTAACAGTGTGCTTTGGTGCATCTGTTCCCAAATCTATGATCAGGCATATCACGTAGGTCATTTATAGTTGCCTGGTGAACTTTATCAGGACTCAAATCAGGACTCAACTTATTGTTTTGTTGGTTGTCAAGACTTATAAGACATTAGCATTAATAATGAAAATTCAGCATAAAGTGTGTCACATCTGTACCCGTTGCAACAAAATCGATGAACTATTCTCCAAGGAGTCAAAAACTGTTACTCAGTTCATCAGAGGCAGGCAAGCCTTTGATGAATGAGTGAAGTTTCTTTGTTTCACTTTTATTTGAACAAAAATGAAACTCTCAATGACCATTCATGTGGGACCTATAGTGGTTCCTTGGTTGCAACTAAAGGTTGGCTACAGGAGCAAGAGTTGGACAAATATCAATAAAAACATTCTGAGAGAATCTGTTTACTACATACAATCTATAATAAGGAGTATCGTATAGTCAGTCCATCATTATTTGTACACTTTATGGTACACACCCTTTATATTGGTAAATTTTATAATATAAATAAATAATGAATGCATTTTTTTTTTTCCCCTGGAGACTGGGTTGTTTACCACTTAGCACCACACCCCTGAGTCTGTCCTCTTGTTGATAAGCATCATTTTATTTCCATTCCAGTAGGGAATTCCATTCCATCTGTGCTCAGTCAAATAGTGTATGTATTTTTAATTTTAATAGATATTTTCAGATTACTTTCAACAAAGGTTGTAGTAACCCTCATGTCTATCCTCAGTCAATAAGATTTCCTCACCCAGCTGCTGACAGCAGGTGACTTTCTGCCGGGCGGACGGGTGCAAACCGGTAGCTCACCTTTCCCTCGGCTCCCCTCCGCCGCCGTGTCAGAGCTCCTGAAGGTCTTTTCGTGTTTGTTGCCATTTGGATTCCATCTGTGAAGTGCTTCCTGGTGTCCTCTTTTCTTTTTCTGGAAATTGGGTTGTTTATCCCCTTTCCATCAGTTTGTGCGTGCACTCTGTATATTAAATACATGCTTTACTTGTGTTCTCGGTGTTTGAATCTCTTGTTCACGTTCTGTCTTTGTGTTGCCTTTGGTCATACCAAAATTATTGTTTTGTTGCTTATCATTTCTTCTATAGCTACCAGATGTCTGGTCGTGGTCAGGAACATTTCCCTACATTGAGAATGTTTACGTAACCCTTTTGAATTTCTTGCTGAATTTTTATGGTTTTATTTAAGTCTTATGTAAAGTTTGTTTTCACATAGGGCGAAAATAGGGATCCAATTTTATTTTCTTCTGGATGGATAGCCAGTCATGCCAGTATCATTTGTAAAAATGCGTGGTTTAGTGAAATAATAATAATAATTATGTATTAATGAATAATTCCCCTCTGTATTGAAACACTACTTTTGTTATATTTGATTATTATACATACTTACATATACTTCTGGGTCTTAATCGGTGTGTTTATTCTTATGCCAACAGCTTACTGATTTAGTCACAGGGTTTTTATAGTACGTTTTCATTTGGGAGTTTTAGGAAGACAATATATAACACTATCCTTGGGATGAAATAAAAGAGTGCCTCTTTTATCTCTCTAGTTCCCAGTGGCATTCACCTTGGGAGGGTCTGTGCTGAAACTGTGCAAACATAAGATGAAAGAAGTTGGATCTCTGAGTCCCTTTGTGGAGGAGAGCTTCCCCGAAGCACGGTCTGATTGCACTCTTTTTGCCTGAGCAGTAAATACACTTTATTTTTTTTTACCTCAGCATAACCTATCCTTTCCCGACTAGCAATTGGTGTTGCTGCACCAAAAAGCTCAAATATACAGCATTAGCTTAGTGGCTGGGGGTCAGTGCCAAGGAAATCAATACTGGAGGCGGGGTGGGGGCGGCTGGTGGACATAACAGCAGTCCAGGTTACAAGTGGTAACACGTTTACATAAATCAGTCTGCATTCATTTATAGCATGTTGATCTAGCAACACTAAAGCAGAATATTTTAAGTGTGTCTTGGCTGTTGACTATGTTCAACAGAGCTTTGCAAGAAAGAAATGACCTCAGGAAGGAAGTGGCTGGTTTGTGAGCAGAAATAAAAGAATAGAGAAATTCCAGATATTTGGGGCTTAGCATAGTTGAAAAGCCAAAAATAACTTGATAGGGGATTAAGAAAGCCATTGAACAACAAAGGTCAAACTACCCCAGGGCAAAAAGCAAATTTAAAAGGTCCAGATAGACTCAAAGTAGCTGCCATTATATTGTAAGTGAAACTTGGGGGCAAAGAAGGCAGCTCAGTAAAGTTGAGCTGTGTATCTAAGAAAGAACTTTGGGATTGAGGTATGGAATATGGAACTCGCTGGAAACAAATAAATCAGAAGCTCATTAAGTTTTTAAGGAAGTGTATTGTGAAAGAAACCCAAAGATTGGACTAAAATAAGGTTTTGACTGTTCTTGACTTTAAACAAGCCTTGGGTCCCCCGTCTTCCATGGGCAGACAGCAGCCAGGAGTTTCACAGCCCCCAAGCGTGGTGTATTCTCCCATGTCCATTCAGATGGGGCCAGGAGGGCAGATGGAATGACACGGTCAAGGGCCAGGAAGAAAAATGAACAAGGACTTCTTCCCAGAAGATCTTAATCAAGAAACCCTGGCCACCCCAGGGTAGGGGCTCTGTCCACATCTACCTGGCAGGGGTCCAGAATCGCTGCAGAGCCGTGACCACCCCGTGTCTTCGTTGTTCCCTTTTCCACATGGACGGTGTTTGTGGCAGGTGCCCTGACCCTGCTTCACCACTGAAGGTTGGGTCTCTAGAGAAGACTGACAATATCTCTTTCAGTCTGTAGATCTTCTTCCCAGACCAATAGAAGGTAGGTCCAGACTGTCTGGAGAGCTCTGTGCAGCTTGCTTGCTCAGAGATCTAAGATGTCAAGCAGATCCATGGCAGCTGGATTGTCCCTCTTGAGCAGGTTTGAGCACGTTCATGTAGGTAAAAGGGTGACTTGAATACTTGGGGGCCACAGAAGACCGCTCTTTCTAGTTCCCTGCTAGTTAGGTGGGGCCCTGTGACTGCTTCCAGCCAATGAAGTGGCACCTATGGTTTCCAGCCCAAAGTGCTGAATTGCTGCTGAGGTCCCCTCACTTTCTGTCTTTTCCTGGCCCTGGTGACCCTGGAGGCCACCAGATGAGATGATGGTGAACAGCACAGAGGGGACGTGGATCCCAGAATGGTTATGGAAGAGGATTCCTACTGGACCACATTAGATTTTGTTTTAACGATACATATTTTTTATGCTTAGCCACTGGTTTAGCCTAAATTAGATTCATTTGGACTTTCCACCTATACAGTCACATCTTCTTGAAAGGTGACATTTTGATTTCTTCCATTTCAGTCCTCACACCTTCTACTCCTTGTCTTGCTGTACGGTGCAGCCCGGAGTTCACGGCCAGCGCTGGACAGAAGTGGTGATGGCAGGGGCCATGGGCTTGTTGTGATCTGAGGGGGAAGCTGTCAATTCTTCAAGCATTCATACTTGTAAGATGTTTTCTGTAAGTTGTTCATGAGCATCTATTACCTGTTTTACGAAAGTTCCTTTGTATTCCCTGCGTGTCTATCATATTTAAACTTGAATGGTGTTGAATTTTATATTTTTCTCTGTGTCTATT
Source organism: Manis pentadactyla (assembly GCF_030020395.1). Classification (NCBI taxonomy): domain Eukaryota; kingdom Metazoa; phylum Chordata; class Mammalia; order Pholidota; family Manidae; genus Manis; species Manis pentadactyla. Next base: position 5,051,636 of record NC_080028.1, on the reverse strand, counting down.
GAAATGATCCTATATTTTTCTATTTAATATGCTAATGCTGTAGATTATATTTATTTGTTTCCTGATGGTAAGCCACCCCAACATTTCTGGGATGTGCCTAATTAGGTTATGCTGGTACCATTTGCTGTATTTTGATTGGGATTTTTGCCTCTCTGTTGATGACTGAGTCTCACTTTGGCCAGGTTTTGTTATCAGGGTTATTATGGTCTCATAAAATGAGCTAAGGCTGTTTTATACTCTTTTTTCCCCATCTTATATATATTTTTTTATTTTCTGGAATGGGTTGTGTAAGATGGGCATTATTTCTTCCTTAAATGTTTAGTTGAATTTACAGGGCCTGGAATTTTCTTATTGGGAAAGATAGGCTTATGGATGCAAGTTATTTAGCGGTTGGAGGGTTCTTCAGAATTGTATTTTTCTAATATCAGTTTTGGGAACTTATAGTTTTTTTAAGAAAATAAATCATTTCTTTTCAATTTTCAAATATTTTGGATACATATCTGCACAACAGTCTCAAATCCTTTTTTTTATGTTCTGGGTGTTGAGTGATATCTTCTTTTTAATCCCTGGTATTGGGAATTTGTGTCTCTTTATTCTTCATGAATTTTGCCCAGAATTTATCAACTTAATTATTAATTTTTTTTCAAAGAACTAGAGCTTGGCTTTACTGATTCTGTTTTGTTTATTTTCTTTTCATTAGTTTTGCATTATCTTCGTTGTTCTTTTCCTTTCACTTGGTGTTCATTTGACTATCCTGTTTTTAATTTGTGAGAAGAATGGCTAAATCATTAGCCATTTACAGTCAGTTAAACCAGTATATCAATCTGAGGAGAATTGACATTATTACTACATTATCCTTCAATCCATGAATGACGTCTCTTTGTTCATTTAGATTTCTCTCATTTCTTTACCAATATATGCTCTTGAGCTTAAATTTCCTCTGAAGCACTAAAATACCTCTATCACATGGGTTTTAATACGTATCATTTCCTTTGTGCTCAAATCGTTTCTCATTTCCATTACGATTTCTTCTTTGACCTTAGTCTATTTATGTGTCTTATTTTCTGAACAAGTGGGAACTTTCTAGTTATCTCTTTTCCTTCACAGATTTCCATCTTCATGGCATTGTGGTCAAATAATGTCCTTTCAAGTTAGTGGAAAGTTAATTATTCAGTAGAAGGTAATTTCTCATTAAGGTTCTGTGTCTGCTTGAAAAACAATTTTTATGTTTATTGGAGGCATTGTTTGTATATGCCCATATAGTAAATTTCTTAATCCTATTCAATTCTTCCAAACACTTTCTAGCTTTTCATCCACTCACTCCACCTGTTACAAAGAGAGGTGTGTTCAGATCTCCCACCGTGACTTTAGTTTTGGAGATCTTAGGGCCACTGCTAATACACAGAAACACAATTGGTTTCTGTAGGCTGATCTTGTACCCTGTGAGCTTAGGATTCTGGTTCTGGGAGTCTTTTATTTGGTAGACAATCACATCCTCTGCAAATAGGGGCAGTTTTAAGTCTTCCTTTCACATCTGTGTGCCCTTCATTTCCTTCTCTCGCCTCATTCGCCCTGGTCAGGATCCAGCACCATCCTGAATACAAATGATGACACCTGACACTGTTGCCCTATTCCCTGATTAATCTGCTTTTAAACCCAGGTATTTAATTTGGGTTATTATACTTTTCATTTCTATAGTTTCTAATTGGCTCTTTAAAATTCTTCTCTTCTTACAGTCTTCAGTTTTCAGACGTGACTTCATTCACTGAGCGCTCTTCCTGTGATCCATGGGTCTTATTCCTGTTACCGCTTTGTGGGCCTGGTTATCTCTGATGACTTACCCGACAGAATATATATGACAAGTGTTTGTAGGAATATTTTGATGCCTCGGATAATGGAACCTCCCTGGAGGAAGACACGTATGGTGCGGTCAGTTGCCTGGGAGCGCTAGCAGTCTGGGATCCCCTTAATCCCATCCCAGGGATTGAGTGTTTCTGCGTCCCCAGGTAAAGTGAAACTGCAGGTGCCTGGTACATCCTATGGCCCAGGCTTTGGGGACCCAACCGAAAGGGAGGGGCTACGATCCTTCCCTCCAGCAGTCTTAGACTCCACCCACTGCCCCTGGCTGGCCACGCTGGAAAACCATGCCCAGCCTCCTCTCAGAATCAACAGGTCCCCAAGTGCCACCTCCCCCCCGCGCCCGCCCGTGGGAGAGTTTGTCCCCTCCCAGACCTGGAACTCGGTTCTTCATGACCTTGTTGTGAAGCCGTAATCCCTCCAGTCATTTTTTAAAAACGTGTGGCCCAGTGTTGCCAGCTGTTCTCAGGGGTGGGGGACAGTCTGGAGTTCCAGCCGGCCACCCCCGGCTTTCAGAGGCACGCAGCGCAGCCCGGGCATCCTGGCAGCAGATGTCGTCAGAGGGAGAGCGTTGCGCTGCTGGAGAGAGGGGGCCTTGCAGGGGGCAAGGGAGGATGGCACCTAAAGGTATGGCTCAGCGTGGATGGGAGCCTGGATGCTTCATTTTGTGGGTCGTTCTGTGCCCACAAAGAGTGAGGGCAGTGACCCCTCAGGACCCCTGGGCCTGCCACAGGGTTGTGGCAGGCGGCCCCTGCTTCCCGCAGACATTTCTTTCTTGGGGGAGCTAGTATCAGTCCAGTATGGAACACGGGCCGAGCTTCCTCAGCAGGGCAGAGCCGCTGGGTACCCATGACTCAGGACCGGAGCAGGGGAAGGGCCTGAAGGCGGAGTCAGGTCAGGGTCCCCAGCAAAACAGGGTGGAGGCCGGCCTTGCTCACTTCACCCGCCATTGCCGACAGCCTCCAGCTTACCAAGGCCTCCAGCTTACTAAGGCCTGCCCTGAGCACATCTTTCCATGCACGCATCCTGCTTTTCCAAAGGACAGAGCCGATATTGTCTCTCCTTTGCCCCGGGCCTGCCCATGGCTCCCACTTGCCCATAAGATCGAGTCTGTGACATTTCTCCAGGCACCGAGACCCTGACGATCTGATGCCAACTGCTCCGCCTTCTATGTGCGCTCACCGGCCACAGGCGACATCGCCTTGCACAAGCCCTTGCCCCCAGCGTGAGGGGCCCCCTGGGAGAGAGAGGGCATAGGCTTTGTTCAGGAGGGTTACTCTATCCCCTCCCCAGAGCCAGGCTCAGGATGGTGTGTGCATGTGTTTCTGAGTGTGAGTGTGTGTGTCCTGTGTGTGCAAGCAGCTATGTCCTGGCCTGCTCCCCGCTGCACTCCAGACGGCTCCTCGGCTGGGACTGCTGGCCCTGGTCCTCCGCCTGCCATGTAGCCTGAGTGCAGGCTCCCTCGAGGCCCTTCTGAAACATTAAAGCAAACTTGAATGCAGGGAACAGTTGACATAACACTCCTTTATTAAAACGTAGGGACATCTTTATAAAAACTACTGTATATAAAGACAAAAGCAGTGCAACAGCGTCAGTGTAAAACACATTATTATAATCATTACATTATATTATCATTATTATTAGGAATATTATTGGTTTTTGGTTTTCCCAGTTTTCAGCTCCCAGCGAGACCCCGTGCCTGCGCAGGTGAATCGGGGCTTACAGGAGAGAGGAAACATCCCTGGCCCTCCAGTAATGGCCTGCCTGTATCTGGCTGACCCCGGGGAGGACACACGGACTGGGGGGGAGCGTCCTGCCTTGTCAGGGTGGCTGAGCCCTTCACCCCAGGAGGCCCCACTTAGTTATTGCATTCCACCCAGACTGTTTGCTTCTTTGTGGCATCTCTCACCAGCTTTCACACAGAAAATGGGGGAAGAAACAGGAAGAAATTGCACATGAGAAACAGGTGAGGCTCCGAGAGAATGTTTTCTCTGGTCAGTTTGGTTCAGGTTGTGGCCACACCAGGGGCCCACCTGGCCGTGCAATCTGCGCCCTTCGACCATGTGCAGGGGGCTCCTCCCCAGGCTCATCTGACACTGGCGGGATCCTGTGTGTTGGGGAGGGTGGTTTAGGGAGATTCACAGGGCGCCTCCTTGCACAAGCCCAGTCTGTAGAAATGGTGCCCCTGGAGTGCATCGCTGCTTATGTGACAGCATTGTGAATGCGGCTCCCTGGAGGTGGACACCTTGGTAGCCGCAAATTTCAGCCCACTGAGGGCAAATAGGTCAGGGCTTTGATGTGATGATAGGAGTACAGGGTGACTCTTGGTCAAAGCTGCGCATTCACCAAGCACCAATCTAGCACCAACTGTCCGGCAGCGTCTGAGACGGCAAACTTGGGGGTGGGGAAACAATGCCACTTCCAAGGTCACTCTCATGGGTGGGATAGGTAAGTGTTCCTTGTTTGCTTTGTGGATCTGAGCATTCCTACCTGCTAGGCACAACTAGCTATTTCACAGGTGACCCCAGCCTCTCCCAAGGACCCCTCTGTCTTTGGCAGGAACTGCTGCCAGACAGACAGTGGGAAGGAAGGTGGATAAATATTTGTTGAATAGACGAATGAACGCATGCGCACCCACAAAAGGAGCTTCTAGGACCTCTGTCTCACCTGACTGCCCAGCTTTAACTTTTGAGTTTTTCAGGCCACGGACCCCAAAGTTGCACACGTTCATGAAACCACCATCTGGTGCCATGTTTGTGTTGCAAGGGGGGTGTGGGGAGCCTCTGTGCGTTGGCCACGCACACAGGTGTGCAGGGCTTGTTTTTCTGGCGGGCACAGGGCACCGCCCCCGCCTGGTGATGTGCTCCTGGGCTGCAGGCAGCTGTGATCATGGTGTCACCCACTCGTTGGTGGCTGGCTGCCTCTCTGGGGGCTGCCTCTACTATTCCAACCCGATTTCCATAGCAGATGACAGGAGGGCCCCACAGACATGGATGGAATGACAGGGCTGCCCCTCAACACTGACAAGGAATGCCCCCGGTAACTCCACTCAGGGCTGTTACATCGATTTGGGTCATTGAGGACAAATTGCAAAGTCACTTCTGAAGGCCACCGACGGCATGACTCTTCTTGTCGGTGGGGCCCAATCAGCCAAATGGAAAAAATTAAACCAATAAATAATTTTTTCAAAGTCGATAAATGGGAAACCTGTCTTTTTTCATGGCACATCTAGCAGACACAGCAAATGGGGTGTCAGCTGAGCCAGGGGTCAGGGCCCGGGTGGCAACAGTGGGCTGCAGGGACAGTGGAGGGCCTGCATCCCAACCTGGTGTGGACAAGAGCCTGCGGGGTCTGCTGGGTGCGTGGGAGACAGTGCCGGCCTGGCCACACACAGAGTCTGGTGGAGACTGAAATGACCCACAGAGAGCTCTCCATCCCACGTGAGCTGGGACGTGTCTCTGTGCTGAAGTCTGTTATTGCCCATTCTTGGCCATGTTTTCCCTGATATGCCCAAGGCCTTCCCTCTAGCTCTAAGGCCAAATTTGCCTACAGGTTTTTTCCAACGAAGAGGGGAAATACCACCCACCTTAGCTGGCTGCCTACCTGCTCTTTTGCTGAAGCATCAGAGACAACAAGGGAGACTGGGTCCACCTGCAGACTCACACGTGTGCACATGTGCGTGAGTTATGTGTGTGCATTTGTGTGCGCATAGGTGCCTGTGTGCACACGTGCATGTGTGTGTGTGTTTTCAGTTAAGGCCTATTTCATGTTGGTCCTGATCAGCATCAGATGTTCACCTGGCAGCTGGCAGCTCCTGGCACATCTGCACGAGCAGGTGCAGGGCAATTTCAGAGGTTAAGGTGAGGGCAGAGAGGCCCTGGTGCTACCAGGTATTGGTTCTGGATAGAAATTCCAAAACACACAACACTCACACCATACATGAATGAGAAGGAAAGCATAAAACTGCTCGTTAACAACACGCAGTTCCCAGTGGGAAAAAGTCCTTACAAACACAGCGAGTTAGTTACACAAACCAGCGTCAAATACAAATACAGATTACAGCGTCCTCAGTGGGTCTGATGTTATCATCTACCTCTTCTTTTGTTTTTCTTTTTGTATTAATATTACTGTTATTTTTACAAATTACACGGTGATAGCCAGAAGCTCACAGTAAAAAGTAAACATAGGCAGCTTGAAAAATCAAGTTCAGGAGTCACTAGAAAATGCTAATTCTGTAAATCTCTACTTGAACTTGTCACTTCCCTGCAACTTATTCTCGGGGACACTCTACTAATTGGCACATCTGCCTGCCACAGTGGGATAGGGACACATTTTTGTTGGGATGACCTGGGGTTCTGCAGGGTTTTGGGGAGCCCTTGACACTGGGAAGGACTTAATGGCGTACATGTGCCATTGAACACACAGGCCGAGCCTTCCACTCAGGTCACACCCACGTGCCCTGAACTCACCCCCTCAACTACTCCGTGATGCAGTGGCTGCCGCGACCTCCCTCCCACACCTACACACCTCAGAGGTGAGACCCTGAGGCTCAGAGAGGGGAAGCATTTTCCAAGGCCACCCAGCTGGGAGGGCAGGGCTCTGTGCTCCGTGTCTGTGTGGTCTGCACTACAGGCGGCCCCACAATTGCTCTGCTACATCTGCTGAGCAACACATGTGTGAGCAGCTGCAAGGGCATCACCTAGAACCACGAGAAGCCAGAGATGCAAGCCCCCTAAATGCCTGGTCTGACTCCTTCCTCTTACCAAGGGGGAAACTGGAGATGGGGAGGGCAGGGGCTTGTCCAAGGTCACACTGCTCATGGTGCAGAGCTGATGTCAGAATCGGGTCTTGTGCCCACCTCCCGTCCCCATGCCCCTGGGCTCAGGTTCCTCTGACGCTGAGGCTCCGCACATGGGATGTAGGTGTGAGCCGATCCAGGTGGGCTGACTAGCTGTTGAGCACTGTTCCACGGCACTCACTGCTCCACATGGACAAGGCCCTGGGCATGTTCTGGGATGACTCGGCATCCAGGGGAAAGGAAGGAAGACATGTCTGTCTGTTATCAAGGCCCCAAGTGAAGGTTCTCCTGCTTTACCTTTGCCAAGCTATATACCGGGCATTGGCAGCACTGTCTGCAGGAGACAGGACTGAAGGACCCGTGTCTTCCACAGCCTGCCAGTCTGGACTTGGGCAAGCCGCCTGACTCACCTGAGCCTCAGTTTCCTAGTCAGTGAAATGGGGAGAGTCCTTTCTCTATGGGGCTGTTGAGAGGATGAAACACCAGGTAGTATGGAAAATGCTCCATGCCCTAGAAAGTTCTCTGCTTTATCAAAGGGTGGGGTGGGCTGTTGTGTTTTGAACCCTTATAGCAACTCAGAGTGAGGCACAGAGCCTGGACTCTCTCGCCTTCAGCCCCTTCTGCCTTCCTGCTGGGTCCTTTTGGAGGTTTTTCTTTTGGTTCCTTGAAACCACCAAGCCTACGGCTGCCCTAGGACCTTTGCATTAGCTGTTTTTCTGCATGGAATCCTTTCCGCTGTCCAATGCCCATGGCTGGCTCCTGCTTGTCACTCAGATCCTGGCTTACCCATTACCTGCTCAGAAAGGCCCTCCCACACCACAAGCTCAACACGACCCTCACCAACACACTGCTCTGATGAATCCTCAGCGGAGTGCTGACCACTGCTGCTGTCTTTCTTATTCCCTACTTATTTCTTCACTATCTTCTCCCCCAGCTGGAAGACCAGCCCCACGAGAAGGGGTCTGCCTGCTCACTGCATGTCCAAGTGTAAGAACACTGATCTATCTAAGTGGGGGGGTGTGATCAGAGGGATGTGCGTTTTTGAATCGGGGCTCCCCAAGCTAAGAGCCGGGGAGGTTTGGTGTCACGGACATCAGTGGGAAGAGTGTGTCTGCACTGGCAGCAGGTCCTTGGGGGTTTCTGTGGTCACCTGGGGCAGTGCCCTGCTGTGTGTGTGCCCTGCACAGCAGGGCGGGTGGCAGCAGTGAGCTCTATGGACAGATGGTACAGGCAGCCAGTTCTGTGTGGAAGCCCATCTTAAGGTGGAAGGGTTTCTAGAACCTTCCTGAGTGTCCATAGCTCTCGGCACCCTCTCCAGCAAGGATGTGTGTATCTCTCCCCAGATGGCAGCTGCCCCGAGGCAGGGATGAAGCCTGCCTGACTCATGTCCACTCCCCATCACTGCCCAGTGCAAAGCCTGGCACACACCAGGTGTTTAACCAGAATGTGCTATGTGAATGAGGGCTCCAGGGCAATGATGGCGGGGAACTCAAGGCAACGGCCAGTCCACCGAGAAGCCACTGGGGAGATATTCCAGGGATTTGCTGGGGCTGCCCTGGCCTGGGAGCTTGGACATTGGGCTCCTGCGCCCCTGAGCTCAGGCAGAAGGCTGGTCTCCTCCTGGCTGTGTGACTCTAGGCACCTTCCCCACTCTGAGTTATTTCTGCAGGGAATTCACAGCCCCTTCTAGGTGGGGAGAGAGTGTGTGATGAAAACACCCAACCTAGTTCCTGCCCCAAGGACAGCCCAACACGTGTCTCTTACTGTTACTGCTGTTACAGGAACAAATGAAGCCTCGCTGGCTTTTCCAAATCCCCGGTGTCCCCCGAGCCACAGTGGGGCTGTGCCCTGTGCTCACCAACTCCATCCGGTTCACGGCTGCCTGCTGCAGCAAGACCCCTGAGCCTGGGATACTGGAGAGGAACCCCACCACATGGTGACCTGTGCCTGTCAGAGAACCTGGGGGCCCCAATAAAAACCAAACAAAAAGAACACCCCCAGATCACACACATGCACCCATGTGTGTGCATGTGCATACACACACAGACACACACACACACACACACACACACACACACATCCAATATTCTGACACAGGCCCACAGGCCACTACTGGAGGGAGTGGAGGCAAGGGAACCCCGAGTACAAAGCCCAGGCCTCAATCTTTCCAGCTTGAATCAGCCAGAGCTGCTTTGCGCTGGCCACCCTGAGTCCGCAATGGAGTCGCCTCTCAGAAGCCACCAGCCCAAATGGGACTATTGCTTGCGGATGAGTGGCTCAGAATCCCCTCCCCTGCAACCCCCCAATCCCCACCCCTGAGTTTGCTCCGAATTTTAGAAGTCCACGGAAGGGGGCTTTGGGCACAAGGGGCATTTCCTCCTCTGCCACGGCCGCAGCTGCCTCGGTTCTCCCTGGCGTCTCTGTGGAAGTTGCTCTTCTCGGAGGCTGCTCTGGGTGCTTCGGGTCTCACCTCCCCCATCCTGAGGCACAGCAAAAGGGTTTTCTGGGGAAGCAGAAGGAAACAGAATATCACATGTCATCTCCCCCATGAGGATACCCTAGGGGTATTTCTCTCAAGCCTCAGTGCCGGGAGAAACCAGGTTTTCTCTGACTGCATGATCTGTCTTTGTCTTCTGGATATTCAGAACCATTCAACTTTAAAAATAAAAACAACATGAGCAAGCTGGCCATCACTGGTTCCAAATAGCATAGTGCTCCTGGCCCATGCAATCGGGCAGGAAAAAAACAGTATCAAGAATGGAATACAAAAAAACCAACTCACAATCATTGGCAGATAATGTCCTTAGAGAACCCAAGAGAATTGATAGGTTAATTATTAGAACAGAGAGTGCAGATATAATATAATTTTCAATCTGTGATTCATCAGGTCAACTTAGAAAAACCAATAGCATTCACCTACCTCAAAATGACTAGGGTGATTATATGTCTTCTCTTGGGACAGTTACAGTTAACACCTGTTGCTCTGACATAACATACTAATTAATTTTTAATATTATTCCCCTGTCATGCTCAAAAGTTTTCAAATTTGGATGATAAACTATATGGTCACTCTTGTTATAACAAACTAGAAAATATTAAGAACAGATGCCATTCATAATGATAATAAAACCATTATAATAAAAATCTCACCCATGGATATGACCATATCATACAAGCCATGGAGGGAAAACCAGGTAGTCCTGGCACAGGGACAGGCCAGCCCAGTGGAGCAGGATTAGGAGTGTAAACACAGGCCCATGGGGGTGCTTACCGTTTTGATTTGCAGCATCAAGTTGCCTGTATCCTTTCTCTTCTCAAAGTCACCCCCAAACAAGGGCAATGAATAACAGAAATACAAGCTCTACCTGTGGCACGCACTGTGACTCTCCTCTCCTATATCCATTCATAGGAGCAATAATAGCCTAGTCACAAACAGTCACCTTCCCAGACTCCCTTGAAAATGGGGGTGGCCACATGACCCAGTCCAGCCAATGCTGTGTGAGTGGAAGTCTACTGAGAGGGGGACATGAACACAGAGAAGAACATGGGCATGAAGGAGCCTCACTAAGGTGAGTGGAATGGAAAGCAGGGAGCAACCTGGTTCTTGTCGTGGCCACCGACTGCCCACCTCCACACCAGTGCAGCTGGGTCTCTGCTATTCGCATCTGATGACAGCTCTGAACTGATAAGCCATCACCACCAAGTTCCAGTAGATGTTTGAGGGGCAGGAGGGAAGTTGAGGGAAGGGCTCTGGCAAAGCTGGCATGGTCCACCTCTCCAGAGCGAGGGATATTCCACAAGGCAGAGCCAAGCCCCTGCTCTGAATCAACGGGACTGTGTGCGTGGGCTCAGGGTGAGGGACTCCTTGGAACCTTCTCATCTACTTCACAGAACAAAGCCCAGTGCAGTGACCCCCCCATTCTTGTTATAACAAACTAGAAAATATTAAGAACAGATGCCATTCATAATGATAATATAATGGTTATAATAAAAATCACACCCATGGATATGGGTTATAATAAAAATCACACCCCCATAGCACATATCTCTATCCAGCACACCGCATAGTGTTTTTATTGGCTTATTTATTGCTTGTCTCCCCAAATAGAAAGTAAGCTATAAGAAGGCCAAGGTGTTTGTGTGTCATGTTCATTGTTGTCTTCTCAGGGTCTAGAATAGTAACTGGCACACGGTAAGGGTCTAATAAATATATATTTTTAAGAATGAATGGACCAAGAATTTAAAACCCAGGTGAACCATCTTACACGTATAACATCAAAAGAAAAGCTTTTGGAACATATTTTTGAATGTTTTTAAATATAGTTCCCATGAGTCCTTCTTACATAAATTACTAGAGGACACACTTAGGATAACCAAAGTTAATAGAGTAAATCTGACAAGAGCTCTGGCAGTGAGAATCTATTTAGCTGTAGGACTGTGGCTGAAACAAATCTAAGAATTATGACTGTTGTAGAAAATGAAAGAATGAAAGAAATTTATAGACAGAGAAGCCAGAGAACTGGTATGAATAATAACAGAGAGGAGGTGTAGAGGCAAGAAGGAGAGAGGTAATACATGTAAGCTATGTCCTATTCATTTATAGCTGGGGTCTAAAGAATCATTTAGAGATTAAAGTAAAATTGGAGATACAAAGGTATATGGAAAAAAATCATAAAATATAATGAACAAAATCATTTGGTGGGAGGGAGAGAAGAAGAGGGAAAGTAGAACTATTCTAATTTAGACCCTATTTATAATAGGGAGAAAATCAACATTGTTTAAAGAGACAGGATTTAAGGGTACCACATTGCAGTATAATTATGAAGATAGCCACAGAACCAAAAACACAGCTTTCCAAATTGTCAGAAGACATATACACAAAAATAAAACAAAGGAAACAGACCATATGGCGAAAACTGACAAAAGCTATAAAATCAGAAAGTATACCATAAACTATGATGACAGAGCTAAGACCAGATGTATCTGCCATATCAGTAAATGTTAATGAACCATACACACTTGCTTAAAAAGAACTCAGATCAGATTACCAAAAAAATCCACTGAAGATAGAATGAGTCAGTAAGGTCTAATATAAAAGAGTGGGCAGATGATAAAAAAGTTCTGGTGATGGTTGCACAACGTGAATGTCCTTTGTCCTTAACGCCACTGAACTGTACTTAAAAGTGGCTAAAGTGGTAAATTTTATATTATATGTTTCACCACAATTTTAAAAACAAGGGATGGGCAGAAACATCACAAACAAATGCAAACCAAGAGAAACCAGGGGTCTTGATCTGCAAATCAGACAAAGATTAAGTCAGTACAAGAAATGTTGAATGAGAAAAAGAAGGGCAGTGTGTGGGAATCCAGGATCAGTCACCATGAGGACCTAAAAGTACTGAGTGTCTAGGCACCAAATAACATAGCCTGCACATCACAGCACAAGAACTGCTTTCACCTTTCTCAGTCCATTACAGATTAAGTTGTCAAAAACATAAATGAGGGTATAGGGAGCCACATAACCTAATATATAGTATGCAAATATTAATACATTAGCCAAATAATAACATAGTGTGCAGTGCATGCATTTATATGAAACAGAATCTACCTTCTGTTCAAATGGTCTTGAAAATACACACACAAGAAATGACTATCAGGACACAAAAAGTAAATTCCAAAAATTAGGAATTAGACAACATTTTCTGGTCACAACATAATAGAACTTGAAATTATCAGTCACCAAACCACAAAACAAATCAGTCTACTACCAAGAAGTTTAAAAACTCTTTAACTCAAAGAAAAAGCAAAAATCAAAGTAGTCTCTGGACAATAATGAAAACAAAAGTATTACATTTCAGAACCTGTGGAATGCAGCAAAGGCAAGGATCAGTTAAAAACATACCTTTCAATACTGATACTAATAAACAAGACAACATGAATTAACTATTTAACTCAAAAAGTTAGAAAAGAAAGGAAAAATAAACCCAAGGAAGGCCTAGGGAAGCAATTGACAAATTAAAACTAAAGTAAAGTTAAAAAGTCAATGGGAGGAACAAGTAAAGAAATCCAATTTCTAGTTCTTTGAAAAACAATGAAACATTAACTGTTGGTGAATCTGATAAAGCAGAAGGAGGATGCAACCACTCGGAAGTTATCTATATTTTTGCTTTCCAATACCTCTTCTCCACTGTCGCTTGGCCCCTCAGACAGGCTTTTCCCCAACTCATCTGCCGAGTTTGCCCTTGCCAAGGTCACCAAAGACTTCCATGTTGCTGAATCCAGTGGTCGAGTCATGGTCCACCCTCCACTTGTCCTCTCGGTAGCACTGACACAGGGGATCACTCCTCCTGCTTCTGGGCACTCCAGACCCTTTCCTGGTTCTCCTCCTACTACTCTGGCTGCTGCTTCTCAGGACCCTCTGGGGGTCCCTTCTAATCCTCCCGGTCTTCTCTCCTCCTTTCCACCTCAGCTCATTCCTGAGGAGCTCATCTCCTCCCAAGGATGTAACACACTCCATGCATTGATAAATCTCCAGCCACAAGATTTCATACTCTCTCCAAACTGTCTACCTGACATCATCAACTGGATATTTCCTGAACACTTCAAACTTACTATGCTCAAAACTAAATTCCAGCTCTTCCTCCCCAAATCTGCTTTTCCCATAATTTTCCTGACCTCCGTAAACACAAATCCATCCTGCCAGTTACTCACATGCAGGTCCCAGAGTCACCTTGGGATCCTCTCTTTCTTTCACACCCACATCCAACCCACTGGCAGATCCCACTGGCCCTTCCTTCTGATATATCCGTACACCTTGACCTCCCCTCCCCTTTGCTCCTAAATGTGATCCAAGCTATCAGGATTCTTGCCATGACCTCCTCAGTGGCCGGCCCTTCTGTCCAGTCTACACAGAGCAGCTACAGGGCCCCTGGGAAGATCTGTGCCAGACCATGTCACGCCTCTGCTCAGAGCCCTTAATGGTTCACATCTCACCCAGAGTATAAGCCTAAACTTCCCATCCTTTCTGATCAAATCCTGTGTCTTTTCCCTTTTGTTACTCCACTCCAACCATGGTGGCTCATTGTATGAGTCAGCTCAGCCAGCCGCAGATATCTGGTCAAACGTGATTCTGGGTGTGTCTGGGAGGGTGTTTCTGGATGACAGTCACATTTGAATTGGTAGACTGGGGGAAGCAGATCGCCCTTCCCAATGTGGATGGGTTTCATCCAATCTATTAAGGGCCTGAATAGAACCAAGGGAAGCAGAATTCCTTCCCTGCCTGACTGTCTTTGGGGTGGGATCTCAGTCTTCTCCTGCCTTCAGGTGTGGACTTAGACTGGACTTCACCCCATCGGCTCTCCTGGTTCACAGGCCTGCGAACTCGGACTGGGGCTTAACCGGCTCCCTTGGTCTCCAGCCTGCCAACTGCAGATTTTGAGACTTCTTAGCCTCCAAAATTGCATGAGCCAATTCCTTATAGCTCAGTCTCTCTACATATTCATATCTATATCCATAACCATGTCCATGTCCATCCCACTGGTTCTGTTTCTCTGGAGAACCCAGACTAATACACCACCTACACCATCCTGTTGCCATCTCTTCTCCGAGAAGAGCATGTGGCTTATTCCCTCATGACCTTCAAGTCACTTGCCCCTGAGACCCCCTCTGACCACCCCATTCGCCTACTCCCCATCTTAAACGCCATTCCTGCTCCCATATTGGTTTTCTCTCTAGAGCTTATCACCACCTAACAGTCCATATATTCTATGTGTTTTTTCAATTGTCTGTTCATAAAACTAGGACTTTAAAATTGGTTTTGGTACACTACCATATCCCCAGGGCCAATAATGATGTCAGGCACAGAGCAGGTGCTCAGTAAAGGTGAGGTGAGTGGACAAATAATGTGGGAAGAACAAGAGAGCCTAGCTACTCAACTCTCTCCGGATACATCAGGAAATCTTGATGAAATGGGTGAATTTCCAATAAAACAGAAATTACCCAATGGATCCAGGGAGAGTCTAAACAGACCGACGGCCAAGAAGACAGAGAACTGCCAAATCACAAATCCAAAGTCTAAAGTAAGAGAAAAGCGAATTAAAGCCATCATGAGAAAGCTTTGCAAAGCACAGACATCAGGATCCTTCCACATCCTTTTACTCTTCACATTGGCAAAGATCAAAACGGTAGAGGTTTGTTTGCTGGTTTGTGGGGGGAAGAAGTGTCTGTTTCGCTCGTGGTAGGAGGGACACTGGGGCCATTTCTGGAAGGCAGTTCCAGACGCACACCCTCTGACCCGGCAATCCACTTAGTATCCTACAAATATGTTCAGAAGGGTGAAACACGTGCAAGTGCGCTCTTGCAGCAGTGTGGGCGACAGCGGGAGATTCGGGTCAGTGACGCGTCCGCCGGCAGGACACCGGTTGACAAGCCAAGGCTCCCCGTGCGGTGGGGAACGATGCAGACAGCAGAAAGGTCCGGGCTGTTGTCCAGGAGCCCAGTCTGTCGGCTGCCCCAGGGCGCCTTGCTCAGCCACCTCCCATTCTCCAGTCTCCATGAAGAGTGCCGTTCTCAGGATTTGTGGCTTTAATACCATCTACATGCTGAGACCTCGCCCATGAACATTAGTCCCAAATACCGAACTGCCTCCTGGGTATCTCCCGTGCATGCCTAGCAAGCATCTCGTTCTTAGCATGGCCACCAGTGAGCTCCTGAGCTTCCTTCTAAACCCACTCCTCCTTGGGCCTCCCCATCTCGGCTGACAGCTCCACCCTTCCAGCTGCTCAGATCAGAAGACTGGAGCTGTCCTTACTCCCTTTCTCTCACACCCACGTCCAATTCATCAGCCAGTCTCAACCACTCACAGTGAGAATCTCACCACTTCTCAGCACTCCCACCACTACTGCCGTCTGATCTTGGCTGGAGTACTGCAGGGCTCTTGACTGACTTCTTTCCCTCCCCTCCCCACAGTGTATTCTTGACACAGGAGTCAGAGGCCTCTGCTTTTTTTTTTTGCAAGTATAAATTAAATTTCTTCTGCTTGAAACCCGCTGATGGCTTCTCATCACCAAGGCCCTGGTGGTTATCCCTGCCGGCTCCCTCAGCCCTGCCACCTTTCCGACATGGTCTCCTGTCATGCCTCCTTGTCGCTCCTTCCAGCCACAGGGGACTTTTCCCTCCAACTCTCCTGGGTGCACCTGCCTCAGGGCCTTTGCACTTGCTCTTCCCTTTGCCTGGATTTTTTTCCTAGGCACCCACGCATGGCCCATTTTCTCAGGACCCCAGGGCTTGGTGCAGATGGCTCCTCAGGGAGGCCTTCCTGACCTTCCTGTACCCCCAGGCTCTGCTGTCCTCACTGCCACCAGCTGATGTCCTGTCTCCTCCATTTGTGGACTGCCTGCCTTCCTACCAGCTCAGATGACCATGAGGGCAGGGCTTACCTGGTGTTGTATTTTCTGCTCAATCCCAGCCCTGAGAACTTAGGTGGGGGAAGCATGTAGTAGATGATTCAGACACCAGCCTTGGAGATCCCATCTGGAGGGGTAGTGATACCAGGTGGGGGGTATATGCTGAGGCAGAGGGAGCCCCAGGGGCTCGGGAAAGAGCAAAGGCAGAGAAGTCCAGCTGGTTGCCTGGTCTTTGCTTGGCTTTCCCCGGGGACAGTAAGCTCACCACCTCACAGCTCACTGTCCTTTCTTTCAGCTGCTCACTTAGCTGCAAAACTTGTATAATGTGGGTCAAACCCCTCCCGTAGTTCACAGCCTGGCCCCCTGCTCCGGGTGGCCCCCTGAGATACGGTGTCCCTTCCCACTCGTCCTTGTTGTTCCAGGCTCATGTGGAAATGAGGCTCCCATTCTCTGAGTGGAGGCGGCATCTTCCCAAATGTGGCCGAGGCCTGCACACAGCTGTCCCTGCCTCTGGGCTCCACGTCCAGGCCAGGGTCTGCATTTCCCCAGAGGGACTGCTCTGGGGCCCAAAGCTGCTCCACCACTCCCTAGGGAGCCAGCTCTGTTTGGGGCTGACAGGCTGGTGGGACCTGGGTGGGGGTGTGCCTTTGGGGAGGGGAGTGCTGAGGGCCTCTGTGGTACTGACAGGCTGGGCAGTGGGGACGTGGTGCTTATGTCATTATTTTTTATGCCTTAGATATACACTTTGCTATATTCTTTTATATGAAATATCTGAAATATTGTATGAAATATACAAAACATTCATTTTTAATATGAAATATTTCAAAATCAATAATGTTCAAATATTCTGCCTATGGCTCCTTAGAGGGTTACATTTTGATGCCCGAGCTGGGACTCTTATCACCAGACTTCTACTTCTGTGTTTGTGGCTTCCACTTCAAAGGATTTTCTTTCCAGATTGCCCAAATGTGCTCCCACACGCTGAGAACTCACTCTCCTTTCTCTGCTTGGCAAACTCCTACTCATCCTTCAAGACCCTGCTCACTGGGCGTCCCTCCCATGCAGCTTGTCTGACTCCCATGGGCCTTGTGACAGTACCGCCTGACACTGTGGAGCTGCTGGGGCAGTAAATGCAACTGGCCTCAGAGGCAGGCCGTGCCTAAACCACCAAGGGAGCTTCGGTCCTCGAGTACAGGACTGCCATCTGCCCTGTCTCCCGCGTGATAACCAGCTCCGGACGCTGAGAGCCCTGCGACCCGCCCCTCATCCTAGGGTCACCCATCCTCCCAGACGCTTTGCCGGTGGCCTGGCCCCTCACTGCCAAACAGCCCCGCGGAGACCAGGCCCAGGGCCACCAGTGCTTCTGTCACTCAGTATCAATGTTGATGCCTCCCACCTGGGCCTCTGTAAGCCCTTCCAGGTGGCATCTTCTGCCAAGCCTGGGCTGGGTGCTGGGAGCACAGACCTGCGTCAGGCCTGCGCCCCACCCTTGAGGGCTCTGACTGTTGGGGAAGTCACGCCAAGACCCAAAACCCAGAGCGGCAGATCCGCACTGTATCAGAAGGGGGTGCCTGGGGTCCCGGGGGTCCCGGCCTCGGATGGGGTGGGCATGGGGTCAGGAAAACTCTCAGGGAGTGAGGCGGAGCTGGGCCCCTTGGCCCAGTCAGACAGGAAGCTGTGGGAAGCCGCAGGAGGAGGGCAGAGCCTGAGCCAAGACCATTCAGAGGGCCCGCAGGCGCCACCAGATGCTCCTGGCAGGGGTGAGTCTGGGGAGCTTCAGCTGCCAGCGGAGGCATTTGGATGCGATCCCAGGGCTCTGGGGAGCAGTCTTGGAAGATCCTTCTTAATTCTAATACAGGGGAGTCAGGGCTGATGTGCACCCGGTCTTCTGTGCTGGCACCGTTGCAAGCACTTCCCTCGTCTCTTAGCTTGTCTAACAATCCTATGGGGTGGGGCTGTTAGTACCCCCACTTACAGATGAGGAAACTGAGGCTCAGAGAGGCCCTGTAACTTGCCCGGGGTCACATGTCCAGGGGGTGGTAGAGCCGGGAGTCCAGCCTCTGCTGCTAACCGCGGGGATGGTGGCCAGAGCCCTGCGGCGGGGCAGTGGCCGGGCGGGCGGGGGCGGCCCTGGGAGAGAGGGGCCGAGCGGAACCCAGGCGGTGGGGCCCACTGGGGCCAGGAGGGACCCAGCTGGTGTCTGCGACCTAACTGGGAAGAGAAGACAGAGCACCTGGCAATTTGAATAACAATGAACGCTTCCAGAAGACTGCGCGTCTGTAACAATACCCGTGCTCTGACAGGAGCAGAGGAGCCACGGGCCCAGCGTGACTCACTGCCAGGTGAGCTGCAGACAATGTGCCCCTCAGCCAAGAGAATAGCCTGTGTTTATTTAGCGCTGACAACACGCCAGAAGAGGGGCTGGTAGCTTTCTGCCTGGTTTCTATTGCATTTTCCTGGCAACCCTGAGAGGTGCAGACGCTAGAAACCACATCTAACAAAAGAGCAAACAGCACAGGACCCTGAGTGAACTGTGGGGTGAGATGGCAACCCCACAGAGGTGTCCCCCAGGCCAGAGCTCTTAGCCACGAAAGATGTGGTCGTGGGAGGCCACTTGGAGGAGGTGTGCCTGCGCAGTAATGAGAGGCGGTGAAACAGGAGCATGGACCGGGGGAGGGGGCGGGGAATGCAAATGAAAGCTACACGGAGCTGCCGTCCACGGAACCAGCTACGAGGCAGACTGGCAATGCCAGGTGCTGGTAGGAGGCAGGCGACGGGGTGTCTCAGCTCACAGGCACGCAGTGGACGGCTGTGAAGGAATGTGCTGTGGATACGAGCATGGAAGGACTCACCTTCCAGATTAAATCTTTCCGGAAGCTCTCACCTAAGAGCCGGCACCATCCAGTCCCATCAGGCCGTGAGGCCAGCGGTCAGGCGGAGTGCGGGCCACAGGCTGGACTTCATCAGGCCAGGCAGTTAGGAGAGCTCTGTGCACTGACTTCAGCGCGGAAAGCTTGAAACGTGAGCCACCCAGGCCTCCCCTCGGAAGTGCCTCCCGCCGCGTCTGCTGCACAGCGGAGGCTCCAGGAACATCTGAAGGAACCAATGGAGGCGGCTGCCTCGCGACACCCCAACCTCTCCTAAAGTGTGCAGCATCTCGAGTGCCGCTTCCGCCTGGGGGAAAAGAAACCTCTGTGTGTGCAGCTCTGCCAATTTACAAATAATCTGTAGCACACATACCATCTCATTTGCATGCCACCCCACCCCAAAGGCAGGCAGGATACCCCCAGTTCCCAGAGGACCCTGAGGCTTGGAGGGCAGGGGGAGCAGTGTCGGCTGGCAGACACCCCACGTCCATTCCTCTCGCCCCTTCTGAGCTGGTTGCTGCATCCCTCAGCCTGACTCCAACCCCAGCTTCATTGGGGGACCCTGAATGGATTGGTCCATTACTGTTCCTCCTCAACCCCTTACTGCGACTGGCCCAGGAACAGGCACATGACCCACATCAGGACAGTGAGGACAAGCAAGACCTAGTCCTGGGGCCAGTGTTGGAGCCAGTGCAGATGCTGACATCGTCATTGCTGTGGGATTTGGAGGGAAAGGACTTGTGACCTAGAGCAAGGGCTGGGCCTGACCTCAGGCAAGTGGAGGTAAGAAATGCAGGACCAGATCTTCAGACAGTTGGAGCTGCTGGATCAAACCTCTCCTGAAGCCCATATTCTCCTCTAGCATGTTCAGTTGCATGAATCAAACATTCCCTTTATTTGTGTAAATCAATCTTCCTGAGACTTGCTATTGCCTGAAAAGCAAAAGCATTTTAACTGATAACTGTCACTGGACTCAAATTCAGGTTGGGCCTGGATATGAGCCTTCATCTCCTGCTTCCTGGCCAGGGTACCCTCTGCCCAGGACCTGCCTTTTCAGAGCCCTGGCACATCCATGTTATCTAATGTTTGCAACTTTCTGGGAGAAAATAGAGATAGTGACTCCACTTAATAGTTGGGTAAGGTGAGGTGCAGGACCAGAGGCCAGGAAGGAGCCGCAGTTAGGCCCAAGGCCTTCTAGGAACCAGAACATCTAAACAGTTTGGACTCTGAACTGTTGGGAGCCTCTCCTCATGCCCAGGACAGCCTGGCACACAGTGGGCTTCGTGGAAGTTCTGAGTGCTGGAGGGCAGCATGGTATGTGTGCTCTGCTGGCCACACACACCTTCTCCATCCCCTGCAGACCTGTCCTCCTGGCAAAATCCAGGGTGCCAGGGTCCACGACATGGGTGGTGTCCTGACTGAGGTGGGCAATCCACACATTTGGATGCGGCAACATCCCTGGGAACCTGCGGGCCTCCCTGACCCCCTTACTGGCTCTGGGGGCACCCCAGGCATGGGGCCTTCCCTGTGATCCAAGATACTGAACCAGAGCCCCACAGGCCCAGACCTGTGTTGGTGGCAGCTACCCATGTGCTGTGTGACCTTTCCCCAATCGGTTCATAGCCCCCTTCTCTGATTCATTATCGAGGCCCATAGGGGGCCCCCAAAGAGCCCACCTCCTGGTCACACTCAGCTGTGGCCTCCTCCCTTTGTGGGAGGGCTGGACTCAGGGACTTGTGTCTAATGAACAGACAAAATAGAAGTGATCAGGATGGGATGTCACTTCCAAGATTAGGTCACAAAAAGACTGTGGCTTCTATCTTGCTGGGCACCGTGTGCACTTTCTCCCTCTCTTTCCCTCTCTCAAAGTCCTCTTCTGGGGGAAGCCAGCTGCCAGGTTGTGAGTTGCCCCATGGAGAGGCCCTACATGGCAAGCAACTGATATCCCCAGCCAACAGCCAGTGAGGACCTGAGCCTGCCAACAGCCGTGTGAAACAGCTTAGAACCAGATCCTTCTCCAGCTTCGACATGACTGCTGTCCCGGCCAACACCGCGACTGCAGCCTAGTGCCAGACCCTGATTCGTAAGACCCTGCTAAGCTGCACCCAGATTCCTGCTCACAGAAAGTGTGAAATGATTGTTTGTTGTTTCAGCCTGTTAAGTTTTGGAATAATGTGTTATGTAACAATAGCTAATGGATGCAAACTCTCGGGGCAAAACTAGAGATTCTGTGACTAGGAGGCTCTTGGGGACCACGCAGCTGGACTGCAGCCTCAGAAATTCATCTCGGCATGCACACCGCGAAGACAGGAGCTTGCTGCCTGTTGGGGAACACGAGTCAACTGCGCAGCAAGGCTGTCTGACAAGAGGGTCTTCTCTCCTGGACCCGAAACCTGCTTCGGCATCCTCGCCTGCCTGCGGCCGCTCCAGCCCAGTTTGGAGAGAGGACCCCACAGTGAGTTCATCTCTGGATGAGGCTTCTCTGGAACTTGTCCTTCTTTCCTGTTTCTGGTAGGAGCTGCTGGGAGGCGAGCAAGGGTGCGGGGTCCAGCTCTGCCAGTCGCCGAGTGCACGTCGCACACTGCAGGTGAAATGGGGGGCGGTACTCTCCAAAGAGCCCCTCACTCCCCAGTACTGTTCACTGGGTCTCCAGGGAAGGCGAGAGGTCATCCAAACAACGATCTTTCTTGTTGACAAATTAGAATTCTTTTGTGTCTTATAGGCACTGTGTCATTTTAAAGAGTTTAATAGGGAAACTCACTTTCTTTCCCTAAGAAAGAAGGTGGTTGTCACCCCAGGGAACGCAAAAGGCCAGGAAGCTGGCGGAGGGAATGACGATGTCTTTTGGGGGCAGCTGCGCCCAGCATCGTCCCATGTGTTCCAAGGAGCCCACCGACTGTGCTGTGGGACAGGGATGGCATTCCGGGCTGGGGAGGGGCATCGTGGGGCAACAGGCAGAGGGCAGGGCATTCGAGGCCAGGCCCCCGTCCACTCCTCCAGGAGCACCACCCCTTTAAGCTTCTGGACCCAGGTGTCCTGCTTTCCTCCGGCTTCTCCCCAGGCTTCTTTGCCGGCTGTCCCTCCGCCCCCTGGAGAGCTCCTGAACACATCATCCTCTCCCCAGGGGACCCCACCCTCAGACTCAATGACAAGCACCCTTGGCCAAATGCAAGCTGGGTCCCAGCCCACCCACCCTCTGAGCTCCTCCCTGATTTGTCTGGGCCCCAACATCACCTCATCCATGATGCTCACAGGCACCTCCAAGTCAAAACGCCCCACATGGCTGATTCCCACACCTGCCCCTGGGTCCCCATCTTGGAAAATCACAGCAGCATCTTCCCAGTGGCCCAGTCCAGGGTCCCAGACACCCTCTTTGGAGCCCTCATCTCCTTACCATCCAGTCCCAATCCCGCGGGTGCCGCCCCCTGCTTCTGCTGACATCCCCGCCTGTGACACGCCGGCCTCTGTGCTGGACTGCCAGTCCCCTCCCCACTCACTGCCAGAGCGAACTGATGAAAAGGCACAGCAGCCCACGTCCCTGTCCTTGAGGGTGTCCCCCTGCCCGTGGAATAAGAAGCCCGCTCCTCCCGATGGCCCTGCACAAGCAGACCCTGCCTGCATCTCCCACCCTCCCCTCCTGTGTCCCCCTGCTCTCCCCACATTCCTGCACCCTGACTTTCCTCCTGAGGCACTCCCGGTGCCTGGAATGTTCCCTGCTCCTCAATCTCCTCCAAGCTTGGCAGGCTCACTCTTTTCCCTTCTGCAGATCCCAGCTGCCCAGAGAGGTGGGTCACAGGGCCGTGAACGGCGCGCTGAGGGTCTCTTCTTACCCTGCAGGCAGGGAAGGGCTGACTGGGGGCTTCTGCGGACACAGGGCTGGGGCTGCTCCTGCTTTGGAAGCGGGTCTGCGGGGACCTGTGCCTGGCTCTGGGCCTTCATTATTCATGTCCTACATGTAACCTTCCTCCCGTCCCTTCAGTTTCCTGACTTTCGGACATTTCTTGGGGAGCTCGGGGTCTTTAAACATCTACATCCTGAAGGTTAATTTTTAATGCCACTTTGGTAAATATTTGATGACATTGCCTTCACAGGAGACCTGCATTCTGCATTAAATGCCACAGAGTGCTCGAGACGCTGTCCTTTTCAACCGTTGTCCTGCCCATAACCCCCTCCTCCTGCTGTACAAAAATAAAGACTCTCCCTTTGCATCCTGCTATGAATTTTTCAAAGCACTTTCCACATCCATTCTTGCCCCCGATCGGCATCTCCATTAGCTAGACAGAAGGTCAGGGAGGTTTTAAGTTGAAAGACACCATAGAAGCGTTTGTCACATAAGGGGAAAGTAAAGCCTGGGACCCAGTTGCCCACATCAAACAGCAAGGCAGCAGCGGAGGGAGCCGGACAAGCAGCCATGACTACCAGCCCGGGGCTCTGCTCCAGGCACCAGGACCCCCAGGAGGGCTGGCTGTCCCTGCCATCACCCAGTCCAGTGGGCACAGACATGACAACAGACTATGTGGTCCTTGCTGTCATGGGAATGGGGAGCAGAGAGAGAAGCCCTCCAGAGGATGGGCACTCGGCGGGGCTGGGTGGGAGAACTGGGCCTGTGGCGGGGGGCTGGGCGCTGAGTGGAAGCCAAGGAGGCCTGGAGTCCGGGGAGGCGCCTGCCTTGTGCGTCTGCGGGGAGTGCTGGCCTGGGTCGGGGTGCACAAGGAGAGCTGGACGTTGACAGAAAACCTAAGACACACTGGCTCCCAGGGGCACCTCTGCAGCCATGTCCCCTGGCTCTGAGACCAGCAAGGCCCAGTGATGGCTTTCCCAGCCTTCCACCCCCTAGCCTGGCACCAGGGGAGTGGATTCTGGGATATGAAGATCCCAAGATAACCAGGTTGATGACCGAACAGTCCGGCACAATACTCTCAATTCTTGTCTGGTAGAATAAGCAAACTGGGAGGGGCGGGTGTTTGGCAGGGACCCCTCTTCCCCCTCAGAATGGACAGAGACATGGACAGGGGATCCTCTGGGGGTCCTTCCTAGGGGTGGGGTGCTGAGCTAGGGCCTCTGCACATCCTCGCTGATTTCCTCCTCATGAAGCCCCAGCCAGGTGGGAATTACTTGCTCCCCCACTGATCTCTAAGCTCAGAGAGGTGGAGCACCTTGCCCGAGGACACACAGCTGGGCAGCACAGAGCCTGGTGCCAGCCCAGCCTAGGGAACCCCAGAGCCCTTATTGCTGCCATTGCATGCCTGGGTTACAGTGCCCAGACTACAGTGCCCAGAGACACCTGAAGCCATGTCCCCGGACTCAGGGCATGACAGAATCACTCCCAGAGCTGGCAGCCAAAGCAATCTGACAATGGGCTCCTCCCAGCACCCTCTGGGGGGCCTTAGAAACAGCAGGAAGACCATTCTGAGGGTATTTATGAGGAGCTGGCGGCCTCTCGGCCCACAGGCAAGTATCAGTTTCCATCATTCTGACGGGAGCCGGAATGCCCGCTTTGGGAGCCATCCACTGTGCCAACAAGCATCTATTCTGAGCAGCAAATATTTTAGCAGTTTAAGACCAGAATAAAGAAGGTAAGACTCCATGGTCCTCCCTGACCCGTGCCTACAGAGATGTGTTCTTTCTTCCTTGCCCTGCAGTGCCTAGTCTGGAAGCTGGGCCTGCTAAGAGCCCCCAAACTGAATGGTGTGGGGAACCGTAACAACTACAGGCCCGTGGTTTTCCCTTCAGGGCGACCTCGCTGTCTCCACATTGCCCTTGCTGCAGCCTATGGGCAATTAGGTGGAATTCCTGTCAGACTGGCATAAAGGAACATCCTCTTTTCTGGCTGGCAGCTAACGTCCCCAGATTCTCCCAGGCCTTTGCAGAAACATGTCTTTAATTGCTCACGCGAACTGGCACCCTCGTTCACACGGTAGCTGGCTGCAGTTACTGGGTTAGGGAATTTTAACTGAGATTCCAAACTGTGTGTGCTGGGTGGGCAGTGGGGTCTCCCCCAGGGCTGGGTGGCCGGTGCACAGGCAGGATTGCAGGACCCCCCTCTGGGGATGAGGCATGTCTGACATGGCCGCCTGGCAGCACGTCCCTGGGAAGAGGGCCACTGCGTGCCTGAGTGCCTGCTCTGTGCCTGGGTTCCAACAGGCACCATCTCCATCCTCCTGACATCCTCCCAGCCTTTGGGCTTGGGAGGAACAAGTGACTAGCCCAAGGTCACAGCGCCTGCAGAGCTGGCTGGTGGACACAAGGTCCTCACTTGCCCACCCTGCTGAGCTGTGTCCTGGGCCCAGAGACAGTGGACTGTGCATCTGGAACTCAGGCTGGAAAAGGGGTCTGCAGGCGGCCATACTCAGTCTAGTTACTTCCATAAGTGCATCTTCAAAGTGACTTCTTGAGAACCTTCTCTAAGGCATACTGATGCTGTGGCTGACTTCACTGAGGACCAGGCAGGCCGGTGGAGGGTCAGGATGGATTTCCTGTGGGTCCTGGGGTGTGGGTGGGGCAGAGCCTCTCTTGTTTCCACTCCCAGCACTTAGCACAGGCATGGCTACCCCAACAAGCACTTGTTGAATAAAGTGAATTCATGATGTGGAGGCTGCATCCTCATGACAATGAGACTGGTTCTGAGAAGAAAAGGCCAGATGGCGCCGGAGAGTTTGCAGAGGGACTGCCCAAGGTGTTTCCTCTGGGGGCCGAGAACCAGCTGTGTGACAGGACCAAGTGACCAGTCCCTCTGCCTTGTCCCCTGCCGTCTCTGCTTGGGGAAGGACCAGGAGCTGGGAGGAGTGGACGCGTGTCCCTTCCAGGACCACCTGGTCTCCTGTCTCAGCTGCCAGTGACCCCATGCCTGTGTTTGGGTGTCCCTGGAAACCCTGGGATCCTGCCTTCACGGGCACATAAGAACGCGCACAGTTAGGTTCCGTGGTGGGGTTCACAGACCCCTGGGGCAGGCGGATCATCTGAGGGGCTGAGTACACGAGCACCTGAGCCGTTAAGCACAGTGGCAGGTGGACAAACGTTTAACCCATCCTCCAGGGGAGAAAATCCCTTGTTTGTAGCATCTGCCGTCCATTTCCATGCTGTAAATACTGCCAACATGAGGTCACCGATCTCAGAGCTGGGGAGAGATGCTTAGCAGCCACCATTACACAGGTTGGCACTGAACAGATACAGTAGCTGTGAAAACCTCAAGAGCATAGGCGGCAAATGCAGTGAAATAATTTGGAAGCGAAGAGCTTGGGCACCTATGATTTTTGTGTTTAGTATCATGTATTTCATTGTAAGTTTGTATCATTTAATTTTTAGGTGGCTCTGTTTAACATCAGGCTCCCCAAAATTCCTGAGAATTTAGCTACTAGCTCTTGTGAGGGTGAGGTGACCCCAGCACATCTTGAATATTATGCTTTTGCTTTAATGTGTTACTAGGAAAAATATAAGTCTTAAATCCAAGGTATGGTTGTTTAGAGCGAGTCTGAGTTTTCTAAAAAAAACAATTTGATTTAAAGTCAATTAAAAAGGGATTAAGTAAATAGTACAGGGGAGGGCGGTCTGCAGACAAGAACACCTAGGAACTGAAGCTTGGGAAATAAATGTTGCTTATGGTCAATTGTCACCTGTCTTGGGGTCACAATAAAATAAATGGGGAACCCAGAAGGGAGGAACTGCACTGCATTAACAATTGAGAGGAGGGGTGTCCGACTGCCCTAACAATCAAAGAGATGCAAACCATATGAAAATGAGGGTGTCCTGTTGCTGGGGGCCATGAAGGGCACGCCCTCAAAAGCTGCTGCTGGCCACAGTCCCTTTGGTAATGAGTCGGGCACTATATGAAGAACCATAAATCCATCACACCTCTTGACTCAGTAATTTCCCAGCCTGGAATCCACCCAGAGGAAATAATTCAAAAAAAAGGGAAAACCATAAACACTTAAAGGTGTTTTTTTGCCACCCCTAATTTTCTAGGATATTTTTTACCCTCCTGCAAAATTATTTCTCAGAGCAGTAAAACCCTGTAAGCTATAAAAATGCCTCGCTGTAGGGGAGTGGCTACCTTAATGCCAGCACACGGGATCTGGGGTAGCTGCTAAAATGATATTTAGACAAATTAAGGAAAACTGCAGGATAATGGCTAATTTAATGCTAAGTGAATAAAACTGGCAAGAAGATGGACAAGGGGCTGGCATCAGGCCTGGCTCTGAGATTCAGTCCCAGGGAGCGGTGAGAGGGGCCAGGCACGCTGGGTGGGATGGTTGGCGGTGTCCACTGAGCATCAGAAGACGCTGCCTGCGAGGGCTCTAGGTTTGCACAGATGCATCTGGAGTCGGGGGAGAGGCTCCCGGGGAGGCAGTCCTGGGGGCTGGGAGCAGGTGGGCAAGACTGGAGCTGTGAGCTGGTTGGCTCACAGGGGAGGTTGCAGGCAGAGAGAAGAGTATCAGGGAAAGAGCGCTGGGTCCTCCCGTGTCTAAGGTTGGGGGGACGAGGAGGCAGCAGTGGAGGCGACCCAGAAGGGATGCTCGATGAAGGGCCGGGAGCCACGACGGGTTGGTGCCCAGGACCAGGGGCTCACTAGGGCCCCCCACGTCTCCTCAGCCCTCTCCATCTTCTGCGACTTTGCCTGAATTGCTCTCTGCCTAGGTTGCCTTTTCTCCACTTCTAGAGAACTCCTATTCATCCATTGAAACCCTTTCTGAGTGTTGACTGCTCCCTGACCAGCTGGTACTCAGCCCAGAGGCTGTGGGACCAGGGACCTGCCTGTTAGAGGGGCTCCAGCTATCAAAAAATGGGGGAGCAAGATTTGAACCCAGGTCTGTCTGCCTCCAAGAGCCTTTGCATCTAACTACTCTGCCCCTGCCTGTGACAAAAAGGGAGTCGCGACTGGGGTGTGGAGGGGGTTTCAATGCCAACTCGGGAAACCCTCTGACCCTAGAGGCTGCGGGATGGGGGCCTGAGAAGAGCGGTGCGCTGAGAGGAGAGCTGTGCAGAGTGGGGGTCAGACGCCCCAGGCCCGAGACCGGGAACTGGGTCACTGAGTTACAGGCCATCATCTCTCAAGGGACAATTAAAACAGCAGTTATGAAAATTCAATAATACAGGAAGCTTGCTATGACTTAACGTTAAATTAAACACCCAAGACACACAGCTTTACGTGTGGATGACGACCAGGAGGTGAAGCGGGCCGACGACAAGGGGAGCTGCAGGGGCAGCGCGCCGAGCTGGGGTCCCAGGCCCTCCGGTGCACCTCTCTCCAGCGAGCGGGGACACTTTTATGACGGAAGACTCTGTCTGGAGAAAGGAAACCGCGGCGGTGCTGGTGGAGGGCTGGGGATGGGCGGGGGCTAGAACAGGGAAATCAGATGAGCAATAAGGACCACAGAGCTCTGGCTGTGGGCGGCCGGGCCTCTCCACGCAGCTCCTCGCCCCTGAGCCCTCGGGGGCGGGAAGGGGGTGAGGGGTTACGGGAATTGCCCAGGTCACACAACTCAATGTCACCTCTTCCTCCAGGAAGCATGCCCTGACTTCTCCCACCCCTGCAGTTCACTGGGAGCCCTCCAGGCTTCTCTGTGTTGCTGTGGTTCTTCTTTGCATCGCCCACGGGCCTGGGAGCCTCCTGAGGGCAGGGCGCTGCCTCCACCACTGAATGCACCTCAGGCTCCGATCAGTTCCAAATCACACGGAGTGGTGCGGCACTTCTGTGCAAACGAGGCCTCTTCCTGGCTGGGGGCTCTCTGGGCAGACCAGGTGGAGCATGGAGGGCTGCTCCTCTCCCGCCAGGGGAGCCAGGTAACTCAGTGTCCCCCATGGATTCCCGAGCCAGCTTCCCAGCCCCACGGGGCTCCTTCTGTCAGTCCAGGCCCCAAAGCCACAGAACCACACTGCGGAGGAGCTCCCAGCTCTGCCAGCCGCGGTCTGTCCTTGCTGTGCTTGGGCCGCCCTCCCAGGCTGGCATGTCGGCATCTCCTGGAGGTTTGTTTATTAATACAGCATCCCAGGCCCACCCTAGACCAGGCACAGTAGAATTTGCAAATCTAACAAGACCCCAGGAGACTGAATGCCCAAAAAAGTTTGAGATGCACAAACAACCCCTCCCCAGGCCAAGTCAGGAATCTCCTCTGAGTTCTGGAAGATGGGGAGAGCTTGGGGGCTAAGCAGCCTCCTCTCCTTGTCACTGCCCCCAACTTAGCTCCCTTCAGGGCCTCTGACTTCAGGGAAGGTGTTGAAGGATGAATAGGAGTTCCCCAGGGCATTCTGGGGAAATAACTGTGTGCAAAAGCAGCGAGGTGTGAATTGGCAATGGAGGGGAAGTGGGCCTGGAGCGGAGGGTAGGAGGCAGGAGATGAGTCAGGAAGAGGCTCTGACATAGATGGGGCCTGAGGCAGTCGGCTCACGGTGGGACTTGGTTCTGGGAGACCCTGATTTGTGGGGGTCTTGGCTCAAGTCCATGGACTTACTGTGTGGCCTTGGGCAAGTCACTTACCCTCTCTGGGGCTGTGCTTGCTCAACTGTAAAGGGGGATAATAACCTTGCTGAGCTCAGTTCCCAGGGTGGGAGTTACAAGGGCTATTGCAAATAATGATGGGAGGTGTCCAAACAGTAAGTTTAACCATGGTTCCCAGCATCTTCTGGCTCTGAGTGTATTTTAGAAGGAGGTGAGCAGCGGCCTGGGGCTTCAGAGAGAGCTGGGCTAGGAGCTGTGGCCCTCCCGGGAGGCGGAGCCATGGGAGCAAAGCAGGGACGTGGTGGGTTAGGGGGAGAAGCTGGGCTCCCAGGAGGACAACCCCCCCCCTCAGCTGGTCCCCACAACTGTACTGTGAGGTCAGGCTGTAACTGTCCCCATTTTACAGGTGAGCAAACCCAGGCTCCGACAAGTCAGGCCCATCTTGAGGAGCATCTGACCGTGAGCCGCTGCATGTTGCCCTGGACCCACAGCAGCAACGATGAGAAACACAAGCACGTGATGGGCTTGAACAAGGAAGACAGCACCACAGGGAACCCTCTCTGCTCAAACAGCATCTGCCGAGCACCTACTATGTGCCCTGAATGCAGAGACAAAGATCCCCGCCAAGGGAGACCAGCAAACCACAGCCTAACAATGATGTGATTCGTCAGAGGGTGGGAAGTTCTGAGGCATAAAGAAAACCAGGTAGAGCAGGTAGGGGGGCTGGAGGGCAGGCGGAGAGGCCAGAGGGAGGGAGGCGGGAGCACAGAGCCTGGAGCCGCCCATCCTGCTGCCCTGCGGGCTGTGAGGGGGCAGCAGGGCCAGGCGCACCGGAAGTGCCCTATCTGGGGAGGAAAAGGCAGAGAGTCAGGTGGGCAAAGGAGACACTAAGTACAAAGAGTAGCGCCATATCAACAATTTTCAGAAGGCAGCGAGCCAGGCGAGATGGCGCCCCGGGGCAGACCGCGCCCCTGGAACTGCAGCGGGATCCTCGCTGGCAGTTGGAGGAGGGTTCCGGGAGCAGCTCCACGGCCTCCTGGGGTGGTTCCCGAGTGTTCGCTGAGCCTGGCCAGTGCTTGGCCCTGTGAGGGACTCGGCTGAGGGGCCGAGGGTCAGCACAGTCCACTGCCTGGCCCGCGGGTCCAGCATCTGCTCCTGGCCGCACAGCCCTCCTGCACCAGATGGTGCACCCTTGGGCCGCCCCTCCCCGAGTAGTCCTGCTGCAGCAGGGTCAGGAGCAACCCGGGAGTCTGGGGCAGCCCTGACCTCTGGCACCACCGCCTGCCGCCCCCTGGCTCCCGCCTCCACCTGCCCTGTCTGGCCAATGATTGGTCTCCTGCCTCAGTCTCCCCTGGGGTGGTCCAGGGCTGGATTTTAACTCCTAAGCCCTCCCCTCCCTATAAGGGCTTGCAGAATAAGCATATGGGGACCCCAGAGGTAGTATGAACCTAAAGCGAGGACTTCAGGACCCACAGTGATGAGTATATTTTTAGCTTCTTCCTCTTCCTGCCTGTCCTCCAGGAGAAAGACCCCCAGTTGCTGGCGCTGCTGCTCCCTGTGGGCAGACACAGGGGGTGGGTCAAGGAGGGAGAGGCCTCCGGGGGCTGGAGAATCCAGGACCACCCCCAGAACACAGAGCTGGGCAGCAGGGGAGGTGCCCCGAGGGCCAGCGGGTCTGGGGAGGAAAGGAAAGCTGAAGGTGAGACACTTGGGGGGCAGCTGCCACGGGCTGCTCTGCGGGGGCCAGAGAGGGGAGCAGGCGGGAGACCTCAGGTCCTGTGCAGAGAGTTCAAGAGGCTCCCGGCCCTGCGCGCCCCTCCCCAGAACTTCTCTACACACGGTCAGGCTGCGCTGCACGCAGGGGGCCCACTGGCTGCGACAGCACACTGAGGCTGTGCCCTGTGGGGAACCGGACAAGCCAGCCCACAGAACAGCGGGTCAGGCTGTGTGACAGGGCCCTGTGGTCCCGGAGGGCTGCAAGAGGCCTCGGCTGGCAGCAGGGGGGTGCTGGGGGGGGTGGGACAGGGAGGGCCAGAGGGGCCATCAACCAGGGTCACAGAAAGCTATGGGCCAAGGTGGCTAAGGTCACCAGGGAGGCCCAGGGTCTTGCGGGGAGGGTTGACCACATCGGGTCGCAGAAGAGTTTGGGAAAAGCAGGGCTTCTGGGCAGAAAGGAGCAAGGAAACCACTGCACTGGAGGGAGAAGCCAAGAGGGGGCAGGCGGAGAGGGCCCGGAGCAGTGGGGGTGCCTGGCCCCAGTGGCTGTGGGTGCCGAGGGGAAGGAGCAGAGCAGCTGGGGACGCATCCCCCGGAGGCCTGGGAAAGCTCACAGCTGCTGGCATGTGGGTGTTCCGAGCACCCAGGTGACAATTTGGGGATGGAGCAGTACAGACTTGTGGCTCCTGTTCTGGGAGAAACACTGAGTGCAGCCCACCCCGGGCCTGGCCACCTCCCCAGTGACACCCCTGTGCCCACAGCCTCCACAGCACTGTCCTGTCAATGCTCGGGGAGGTAGGAGGCATTCCAGATGGGCAAGAGGGACAGGGAACCGTGGTCAAGATGGTGGATTCTTAGCTCTTAAAGACCTCGGCTGAAAATTGAAACCACAATGAGATATCACCTCACACCAGTAAGGATGGCCACCATCCAAAAGACAAACAACAATAAATGCTGGCAAGGTTGTGGAGAAAGGGGAACCCTGCTACACTGCTGGTAGGAATGTAAGTTAGTTCAACCATTGTGGAAAGCAGTATGGAGGTTCCTCAAAATGCTCAAAACAGACTTACCATTTGACCCAGGAATTCCACTTCTAGGAATTTACCCTAAGAATGCAGCAGCCCAGTTTGAAAAAGACAGATGCACCCCTATGTTTATCGCAGCACTATTTACAGTAACCAAGAAATGGAAGCAACCTAAGTGTCCATCAGTAGATGAATGGATAAAGAAGAGGTGGTACATATACACAATGGAATATCATTCAGCCATAAGAAGAAAACAGATCCTACAATTTGCAACGACATGGATGGAGCTAGAGGGTATTATGCTCAGTGAAATAAGCCAGGAGGAGAAAGACAAGTACCAAATGATTTCACTCATCTGTGGAGTATAAGAACAAAGAAAAACTGAAGGAACAAAACAGCAGCAGAATCACAGAACCCAAGAGAGGACTAACAGTTACCAAAGGGAAAGGGACTGGGGAGGATGGGTGGGAAGGGAGGGATAAGGGGCGGGAAGAAGAAAGGGGGTATTATGATTAGCATGTATAATGTGGGTGGGCACGGGGAGGGCTGTGCAACACAGAGAAGACAAGTAGTGATTCTACAACATCTTATTACACTGATGGACAGTGACTGTAATGGGGTTTGTGGGGGGGACTTGGGGTAGGGGAGAGCCTAGTAAACATAATGTTCTTCATGTAATTGTAGATTAATGATAACAAAATTAAAAAAAAAAAAAAACCTTGGCTGAGTGTGACATTTTCCAGTGGTTCTCAAACTGCAGTACTTCCAGGCGTCACCCCGAGAGGTTCCGGGTCAGTAGGCTCTGGGTGAGACCAAGGCGTTTATTTTGACAAAACCCCAGGTATCCCTGCTGCAAGACGCCCACCCCCATCAGGGCTGGGCTGCGGGACATTTCATGGTCTGTAGCTTTGCGTGGCTTGTGTCTCTCCTCCCCGCTCCTCAGGGTAGATACCAGCCTCTTCTCCACCCACCACCTGTGCTGCATCACCAAGGAGCCGGGCACAGGCCCCCACCCGCAGGATGCGCTCAGTCGACATTTGTCAAACTGAGCCGAGCAAGGCTGTGTCTTTGTCTTCTGCGTGATAGATGGGGCAATTATTCGATCAATAAGCACAAGCTGATGTAAGTGTACCTTATTAATTATTCAAGTAATTCATTATTGAAAAGGCCACTACCTGTTATTTAAATGATCATTAACTAGCTTGGTTGCATCTCCAGCAAGGAAGCAGCAACAGTTAACTGAGCACCTACTATGTGCCGGGTGTGGCAGGGACCATTCTTCCTCTCCACTCCTTCGCAAGCACTGGAAGTTTACAAGGAGGTGAAGTTATTGCCTGGAGCCATGGAGCTGGTGAACAGCAGAGCAGGGACTCACACCCAGGTCGGGTTACCTGCCAGGCTCTTAGACTTGACAGTGGTCACTGTGCTGGAAATTTCTGCACCTGCCGGCAGGTGGGCTCAGTATAAGGACGTCCCTGGATGATATGGTCCACATCCTGCATGTCCATGGCTGCAGCTCAGCCCCCATGGGTGTCAGGACCCTCCACCCAGCCCCTTAACAGGGGCGATTGTCCTCTGTCTGGTTTTTGTCCTTGGTGCCAGCCTGACTCACTGTGGTTCCTGCTTCCAGAGGCACAGACCCTTCCCCTCCCTCCAACTCTGCATGGCCCAGAGACCCCAGGCTAGGTTATTCCCCACCTCCCACTAGACTGGGATGGGCAGGGACACGAGTCACAGTAGAGAAAGTCAGATTTGAACATGCCCCTTGGGCAGAGCAAGTGGGCTCTGCTGGGGTAGCCACCCTCGCAGGCCAACCCCCGATATCCCACTCCTTCGCCAGCTTCTTTTCCTTCTCTTGAGCCAGCCCTGAACAGCCTGCTCACATTGCCTCTGATGCCCCTACAATACGTAACACATGTGCATACAAGGAACCAGTAACATAGTTATTTTCTAACTGCACGCTGACAAGGTTTATGCCCCCAGCCTCCGACAAACTAATTTGCTTACTTTGACCAGACCATGAAAAATCAGAAAGCCATCCATTATCCCCTTTTGCCTTGACAGCCAGGAAACTCACAGCTCCATTTAATGCTTAGTAGCAACAACTCCCACAGCAGGCTCTAAGTACAGTACACTTGCAAGCTTGCTCCTTGGCCGCATTTCCTCCTCTCACTTTGACTTCCCTATCCAGGCAGATGCAACCTTGGGCAATTTCAAATCCTTCTTGGCAAATAAGATAAGCAAATAATCAGGCAGTCAGTGAACCAAACATAGCAGCTCAATAATGATCCAGCATATTCTAAGCTCTTCAAAGACAAGTGACCCACAGAGCCTGAGCCTCGATCGCGACCACTCACCAGGCAGACGAACTCTGGAAGGTCATCAGCGGTGGGCTGTGGGTGTCTCCCTGCAGCGTGTGTGTGGCCTGGGTGGCTTGCGGCAGGGCGCCGGGGGGAGGCTGGGGCTGTGGGGCTGGCTGCCCTGGCCGGGGGCCCGGGGCAGGGCTTCCCCATCGCTGGGGATCCTGCTTCATCCACCGTCCATGGATGCCCCACCTCGCCAGATAAACCTTGCAAATGTCGTAGTTCATTGCCGAGTAATACAAAAGATCCAAGATCAGCAGCATCAACACGAAAAAGCCATAGATCCACACTCCCAACAGGGCAGTGTAATTGCTGGGGAAAAACAGAGAGAGACTGAGAGAGGGGATGACGGTGCCCCTGCTCAGGCCAGAGTTAACAAGAGGGGTTGGTTAGAGAATGGGGCTCAGGGGCTCCTCAGCAGTCCCAGAGAACAGGGGCAATGGTGTGCACCTCCTCTTCCTCTCCCCCTCCTGTCCTGCCAGCCTTCTCCCAGACCCCCCGCACCCACTGTCCTGGGCTCTGGCTCCAGCTGAATCTCTCTCCCTAGACCCTAGTCCTTGGGTGGCGATCCCAGCAGGGCCCCACACTCTTAGGTGCTTCCGAAGGAGCTCCACCCTCTGCCTGGCCCCGCACCGGTGCCGCTCCTGGACCTGCCCGTTGTCTCCTGTGAGTGCCCCCTGCTTGCCTAGCCCCCGAGCCTGTGCTTATGCTGCTCCCGCCCCATGGGATGCCCTCGCTGCCCCCTCACCACCTCCTCCACCCTCGCCCTCCACTCCCCAACCCCTTCGCCAGCACCACCAGACTGCTCAGCCAGGGGTCTCACTGTTTCCCTTATTCATTCACCCAGCATTCCCCCACTGAGGGCTGCTCCACACTCCAGAAACAGAAGTGATGGGGGTTTTAAGCTGTGAATGTTCACAGCCCCTTTGTGAAGGCTGGTCCCCCGGCCAAGCTGCCTCTTTAATGAGGAGCGTGCCCTGCCCACTCTGACACAGGGCCTTTGCATAGGCTGTGCCTTCTGCCTGGGGAGCCCTTTCTATTTCCCCTCCTCCTTCCTCCCCTGCCTGAATCCCACCAGCTCCTCTTGGAGACTGTTGCCCCCAGGAAGCCTTCTGGACAAGCTGCCCCTCCTCCATGGCAGGGCCAGGCTCCTCCTCTGGCCCACAGCCCTGAGTACCCCTCAAACCCAGCCCCTGCCACCTAGGGCCATGCCTGTCTCCCTCCACACACTGCCCCCTGGGTCTGAGTGCCCAGGGTGCCCAGGAAGGGCTGTTTCCTGGGTTTGCCACCGAAGCTGGGGCTGCTCTATTCCAAACAGTGCCCGCCAGGCACGGCGGCTGTTTAAAAGGACCGATCGATTAATCACTCAAACGCCTCCTGCATCTGCTCCCTGCTGTGGGCATCTGTTCAGGTGGGTGTGCGCTGGCGGGTGACAGAGAGGAGACGCACTACTGAGGGGCCAGTGTCCAGCCTCTCCCCCCACCTCCCACGGGGAGGGACCTACTCCAGTCTCACCCAGACGGGGCCCCTCAGGCTCCTGGGTCCCCACAGCAGTCCTTGAGGCCCCGTTTGAAGCCAGGCAGCCCAGCTCTGCAGCCAGGAGACCTGGTTCCAGTTCCTTCTGTGTGCCTGGCAGAACCCCTGCGTGTCTCTGGGCCTGGAGGAGATGATGGTGAGGCCCCTTGCCGTCCGTTTCCAGACCCTGTATCTTCCCAGCTTGGCCTCAGCCCTGAGATGGGGACGGTCACCCTCCAACTCCTGGGCCTGGGGCTAGGGCCACTCACTTTTGCTCACGTGTGCCCTGTCTGAAATGCCTTCCCTCCCCTTATGTGGCCAAGTTCTCCACCTGCAGACCTGGCTTGGGGGCCTGGGGGCCTCTCAAGGGGGACACCCCTCAAGGTCTCTGGGTGTCCAAGCCTTAGTGTCGAGCAGGCACTGGCCAGCTCCCGGCGCTCAGCATCTGCTTGGGGAATGAGGAACCTGACAATTCTGTGTCACGGCCGCCCTTGCTCCCCTGTGCAGCCCCACCACCAGCCACCGCCTCCAAGAGGCATGCAGCAGTCTTAGGGCCTTGTTCATGCTAGGGTGTGAATGACTAACAGCCAAGCCCTGAGCTGCCTTATTTCAAGGGAAGCTAGCTTCACCTAGAGACACTGGATGTGGAAACAGAGGCAAAAGCCTCTGGCATGCTGAGGCAGAAGTCTTGGGGTGGACGCCCATGTGGCCAGAGGGGGGCCTGGCCCCAGTCCTCCCGCCCCCTGCTTTCCCCAGCACCCTCTCTCCAGGCTCGCAGTAGCCCCCACAGACTCTCTCTAAGCATCAGGCTTTTCGGTGGTGGTTCCCATGGCAGCAGCCTGGGGGCTGAGGGGGAGGAGCGGGGCAAGGGAGGCAGGGGCCGCTGTTTGCAGATGCTGCTCTTAGGGAGGGAGCCCATGATGCCAGCCGGGGTGGTGGCCGGACCATGGTGGCCCTGGAACCACCAGGACTGAGAGATAATAACGGCAGTGAAAGCAGAAGCTGGTGTTCATTGCTTTAAATGCTTTGGACATTAGCCCATTCAACACCCGACACAAACAGGGAAGGAAGGCATTGCTGTTGTTACCATCCCCATTTTAAGGGTGGAAGACTGAGGCTGGAAGGAATTAGGAGAATCTTCTAAGATCTCACAGCCATTAAGTGGCTGGGCTGTGGTTTGAACTCAGAAGCCTAGCCCCAGAGCACACAGTCCTAACCATTATGCTGCACTGTCCTGGACAGGTGCCAGCCAGGTTCTGAGGGCAGACAAGTAGCCTCCAGGCCCTTTGTCCATGCTGCTCCTCTGCCTGGAACTCGCTCCCTACCCCCTGTGCTCCCAGCTGGTGCTGCCTCCATGCCTTAGCTCAGCTATCACCTCCTCCAGGAAGTCTTCCTTGATGTCTTGTGTTGAGCTCCCAAAGTCACTGGGTTTCCCAGAACACACTGTGTTATCTTTGCTGTCTTGTAGGACTGTCTGCCCCTCAAGATCAGAGATCCTTGAAGCTAGAGTCAGAGCCCAACTTACCCTCGCATACCCAGTGCTCAGCGGAGGGTCAAGGCGCATCGAGAACTTTTGGTGAGCTGGTGACAGTGGCAACCTTGATGTGAATAACCTGAATAACCTGTCCATGGACTTTATCTCCTCTACGCACCTTCACTAGGAGTTCGTGGTAATACTAGCACCGCAGCGTATCTGTGCCCCATGTTCCTGAATCCCTGCAACGATATCATGGCTTAGGAACCAGTCTCCCCAGTTTACAGTGAGGAAATGAGGCCCAGATAGGCAAAGTCACTTGCCAAAGGCTGCCGGCTGGAGGAGGCATCCGGGCTGGGGTTTGGACATAGGGCCAGCAGCCCTCAGAGGGTGCTGAGCCTCGGGGAAATCCCAGGTCAAGGCTGGGACAGATGTCCAGAGAGGGAGTCCCTGCGCCTTGGCCCACTGGTCCCAGCCCACCCTCTGCCAGGAACTGGGATGGGTTCCAGTCCCCCCGCCCCCGCCCTCTCCCCGGAGCATCCTGCACCTCACTGTGTCTTTGGCACTGCACGCGGGTGCTGCCAGGCCTGCGGGGTCTGCAGCCGGCTCTCGCTAACTGGCATCTGGGGGATGGGGAGGGGTAGCGTGACCCCACTGCCCTCTCAGCTCAGAGAAGGGGCGGGAGGCACGGCTCACACCCTTCCACCTCCCGGCAAGGGAGCCCACCCTGGAGGGAGTGGCTGGCCAGGAAGTCTGGCCCTGGCCACTGTCCCCAGGCAGCTCTCCTGACTCCCTGTGGCTGGCTGGCCTGGAAAGATTCTGGTTTTTTAATTTAATTTTTAAAATGTGATCTGGAAATTAATTCCATCCAGATGCAGGGGTCTTTGTTGTGTGTATGTGTATGTTTTGTGAACAGCAGGAAATAAAATAGAGGCTCATTTACGGGGCAAGATGTGAAAACAGCCAAACCACAGACAGCAATTTTTCAGTGTATTTTGGGATATTTACTAATTCAAATTCTTCTGGTGTTTCCCAAGCAATAAAACAAAACCTTCTCTGATGGAGGACTCTGACTGAATACCCGCCAGGCATCAGAGCAGGTACGTCAGCAGGAGGAGCGGCTGTGACCAGGGGGACGCTCCTGTCCCCTCCCAAGAGGCAACCCCGGTTCAGGAAGGAGGTGAGTTCCCGAGGCCATCAGGTTAGGAAGGAAGGTCGGCTGCAGGGCCGATGGCCCCTTGGCCGACCTCACCTAAAACATCCCAGCGTTGAGCCCTCTCATGAGGTGGCCTACGTGTCGGCGTGACAAGCTGGTAAACCTGGTGATGAAATTTCTGGGCCCAGGAAGCCAGGGCTTCATGAATTCAAATCCTATCTCTGCAAATTACTCTCTGTGATTCTGGGAAACAGAGCTTTGCTTTCCCCATCTGTAAAATGGGGATGACAATACTCTCTGCTTGGTGGTGTAATTGAGGCCTAATGAGATAACATGTAGCCTGGGGGAGAAAGGACCCAGGGAGCGCTGGCTTCTGTGATTAAGGAACACAGGGAGCGCGCAATAGATCTAGGCCCAGAGAGGCAGAGTGACTTGCCAAAGGTCACCCAGCAGGACTTAGGCCGCCCCGAGCACTGCAGGAGCATGGGCTTCGGGCCAATGAAGTAGAGCCCACTACTGTCAAAATACTCACTCAGGCCTGCCCTGCCCACAGGGTCTGTCCCTGTGCATCTTCCCGCCCTGCTGGTGATAGGCTTGGCCCCGTCATGTACTTTGGCTGATAAGATGTGAGCAGAAGTGTCACGGTCACTTCTGAGCAGAAGCTTAACAGACACCATGTCACCCCTGCTCTTTTCCCTCTGCCGTGGGGAGATCCTGCCACAGGTGGGGCGTGCGTCACAGGCCTGGGTCACAGCATGCTCCACGCACAGAGCCGTGGTGGCCCGAGAAGGGCGTGGAGTAAGAATCAAAAACAAGCCTTTGTGTCTGGAGCCCTGGGCTTTGGGGCTGCTTGTTACCTCAGCAGCTGAGCCCAGATGACTGATACACCAATCTCCTGCTCTGCCACTTGTGTGCTGTGTGACTACAGGTAAGTTTTCACCATCTCTGAGCCTCAGCCCTGGTGCAATGGGGCTGGTGCAACCTACTTCACGGATTACTTCCCCACATGGAGGAGAGGTGAGAGAGGTGTGTGTGCAGGTTTTATGCCTGACAGGGCCTCATGGGGTTGAAGAGCTGACAAGAACATCTGGAAATTTCTGACCCCACTCAGCGGCTGGAGCCAGAGCTTGAGGCATGCTGGGCAGTGACGTGAGGCCTGCAGCACAGGACCCAGGTGGGGGAAGCCAGGAACCTGGGGCTCTCAGGCCCTCCCAGCCAGCTGACCGCCATGTGTCAGCCATCGGCGTGGCTGTGACACGTCTGGGCACTGGGAGAAGGGAAGCTTTGGGGGAAAGAGGTTTCATGTACAGCCACAGGAAGAATGAAAATTCATCCCCTCCACACTTGGAGGCCTTTGAGGAACCTTCTGCTTTCCTGGAATTTCTCTCCCACCTGCTGCAGCCCTTCTGCCTGCTAAACAAATGCCACACATTGCACAAGACTCCACTCCGTGCCACCTGTCCCCAAAGAGAGCTGACCACCGGCTCGCAGGCCCCATCCAACCCTGTGCCCTGGATGGGTGTTCCCGCTGCTTGCCTGGGGCCCTCCCTGGATCTGGGTCACTGCTGCTAGTGACCTGCCCAGAACCTGGCAAGGGAAGGGGGACAGCACACTTCTGAGCACCCAGGGCCTCTCTGCCTGTGTGGCTGAAAGTGGCATCTTGCCATGGCAGTGGGCTTGGGAAGGCTGCTTCCCTCACTCCGCCTGCCTTTTTGCCAGGCAGCCAGAACCAAAACAAAGCACTCTGTTCCCCCAGAAAAACACAAATAAGTCATCAGAGGCACCCTCCTTTACCCTGTCACCAGCCCCACCTCCCGGCTGATTCACTGGCAGGGTGGGCGAGAACAGGCACCAGGCAGCCCTTGCTGCTAATGGACTGTGTGCATCTTCATAAAGCCCTGATGGGGGCCATGGCTTCCCTGGTCCATCTGGACAGGCTGCTAGTGGGCACTAACATGTCCCTGCTAGTACCTGGCCTCCTGGCTAAGATCTGGTGCATTCCTCAGCATCAGACAAGCCCTGGCTTTCTAGGTGCACCCGGTGGGGTATGGGGTGGGGGCAGAGCCCAGTGGGTAGAACAAAGGCCCCTGCATCCCTCAGGCTGGGACTGTAGCTCTGGGATGTCTGCCCCACCCCCTGCCCTGCCCTGTCCTCCCACTGCGGTAGCTCCAGTCCCTTCTCTGCCACAGGCTCCAGCCGGATGTAAGGCCCTGGTCTGACAACCTGGGCTCAGGCCTTCTCCCTGCAGTCCCGAGCTCAGGCAGCTGGGCAGGGGCTCGAGGGCCTCCGAGCTGAGCTCTGGATTGGTCGTCTCCTGGGTGGCCTGGCCCCTTCCCTCAGTGGGGCCCCAGCCCCGCCCAGGGCACCAGCATGGCTTCTGTGGTGTTCTCAGTCTGTGTGCCATGCAGTGTCCATGAACACAAACCAAGCTGGAAGCCCTCAGGGCCCCTGCCACCCGCAGGAGAAAGTCCAAGCCCCCAGCCCGGGAGGCCCCTGCCCCACTGAGACCTGCCTGCCTCTCCCCATGGCTCCCCTTGCACTTCATGCTCGAGCTGCAGAGAACTCTGCACAGAAACGCTCTTTCCTCTGGACCCTGTGGGTCCCACCTTCTTAAAAACATTTGGATGCAGGAAAACCTGGCACCATCCCCCATCTGTGAGCAGCACCGCCAGTGGGAGGGGCAGAGCCCAGTTCCTCTGCGGCGGGCAGCCTCCCTCTCTGGGCCTCGGTCCACAGCTGTGGGAAGGGGGGAGGCTGGCAGGAAACTTGGTAGAGAATATCAAGGAGGAATCCCTCCAGAGCGGGGGCCCTCAGCTGGGGCAGTCCTGCAGCCCACAGTTGGAAACGTCAGGAGACATGGTAGGTTGTCACAGCCAGCTGGTGGAGAGGGGTGCTACCAGCACCCAGTGGGGCAGAGGGCTGGCATCCCACGGTGCACAGGGCCGACCCACAGAGAAGGACTGGCCCAGGTGTCAAAGGGATCTCGGCTCTAGGAGCTCGGCCTCAGGTCTGCCTCCGTCGGTGGAAGCCCTAGATGATTAAAGCCGTCTCCAGACCGAAATGGCTCTTGGCTCCGCCACAGATTGGCTGCCTCATCAGGCAAGTTACTCAGTGTCTCCACACCTCATTTTCCTCGTGTGTGAAGTGGGCTAAGTGTGGGCTGCCTGGTGACTCCAGCGATACGGCAAGGAGAGAATTGAGCACAGAGCCCGTCCCAGCCTGCACGCTCCATAAATGCTTTCTGAGGTTCAACAATGAGAACTAAGCTAAACTTCTTCAATATTCCCATTCCTCCCCAGGGGAGGGCTTTGTTTTGTGGTCCAACTCTTAAACAGCAGCAGCCAGGCCCCCCTGTGCTGAAATGATGGAGTCTTCTGTGTGAAATCCTGTGTAAATGTGCAGATTATAGAAACCTGTGGGCTTCAGAAGGAGGATTCCAGACACCACTCGCCAGAACCCTGGAAAAGTCTAGCTGCCTTGCCAAGCCTGTCTTCTGTCTGGCTCTCAGCCGGCAACTATAACACTTAGGGGTCCTAACCCCAGGCCTGGCACTGCCCTCCTCCTTCAGGGAATCAATCCTTGGTCTTATGAAAGGCTTGGGTCAGATTCCAGGCCCGATTCCAGCCCTTGTGATGGACAGGGCTTGCTGAATGACTTCACACACGGAACTATTCTAAGGCCTGAGCAGATGGCAAGATATTCAGGGGAAGCACCCGTGCATTTGAGGAAGGCAGGCTGGGGGCAGACCTCAGTTGGAAGAGGGAGATTTGCATGATAGTCAAGGAGTTTGCACCTCCTGCCTGACCAAAGGGAAGAAGTGGCTTCCCCCTGAGCATGGCACTGGTGGCAAAGTATTTAAGCCTCAATCCTTCCAAGTGGATTTTTTTCCATACCATGAAAAGAGCATATCCACTCCAAGAGTGAGACTCAGGCCTATTGAGAAAATATGTGCAGCTTACCCATTGATATCAGGATGAAGATAAGAATGCCTGACAATTTTAAATGCTTGACAGTTTTAGAGGTACTCGCCAACATGACTGGACAAGAAAAAGAAGTCAGGAACGATAATTGGAAAATGGGGCATAAAATTATCATTGTTTGTAAATTGCATAATTGGAAACTTAAAAGAATCAATAGAAAAAGTATTACAAAGGTAAGAAATTTCAGTAAGGTGGCTGAATATGAAATTCAGATTTAGAAATCATTAGGTCTTATCATCTAAACAATAGTCATTTAGAAGATATAATGAAAGAAAAGACCTACTTATAGTAGCAGCATGAAAAGAAATAAGTAGGAATAAATGCAAAAGATATGTACAATATATATATGAAGAAAACTCCAAAATATTGTGAATGAAAATTTGAGCAAATGGGAATACAGATTTTCCTCAACTTAAGATGGGTTACAACCCAATAAACCCATCATAAATTGAAAATATCATGTCAAAAATGTATTTAGTACACCTAACCTACTGAACAGCAGAGCTTAGCCTAGCTGACAAATGTGCTCAGAACACTCACATTAGCCTGCAGTTGGGCAAAATCATCTAACACAAAGCATACATTTACAATAAAGTGTTGAATATCTGATGAAATTTATTGCATGCTGTACTGAAAGTGAAAGACAGAATGCTGGTCAGTGTGTCGGTTGTTGATCCTCATGTTTGTGTGGCTGACCAAGAGCTGTGGCTCACTTGATGCCCAGCATCACAAGACAGGATTGTACATACATTGTTAGCCTGGAAAAAGATCAACATTCAAAACTTAAAGTATGGTTTCTATTGAATGTGTATCGTTTTTGCACCATTGTAAAGTTGAAAAATCCAAAGTTGAACCATCATATGTTGCGCACTGCCTATACCGTGTTCTTGGGTATGAATATTCAACATCATGGAAAGTGCTTTGTCCTTAATCTGCAAATTCAACCGAAATCTCAGTAAAAAATAATTGGATTTTTGGGGTGGGGCAGGGGGACTATACAGGCTAATTCTAAAGCTCATCTGACAAACAAGCTAGGGGGAATAGACTAAGAAGACATTAGAATGTGTTAAAAGCCACAATCATTAACACAGTGAGATACTAGCATATGGGGGAGCAGTGAAGGTCATGAGAAAGTATCACAATCTACCAGATACTCAGATTCAGTGTATTATAGTATGTGAAAGGTTTACATTTCCCATCACTAGGAGAAAGATGGGCAATTCAATGTGTATTGGGACAACTGGCTACCCATTTGGAAAAAAAAAAGTTGGATTCCTACCTCAAAACTTACATCCAAGTCAATTCCTGACAGATCAAAGATTTGAAGACAAAAACTTAAGACCTAAAAGAAAACAT
The DNA here is from genome assembly GCF_030020395.1 of Manis pentadactyla. Classification (NCBI taxonomy): domain Eukaryota; kingdom Metazoa; phylum Chordata; class Mammalia; order Pholidota; family Manidae; genus Manis; species Manis pentadactyla. Next base: position 5,007,690 of record NC_080028.1, on the reverse strand, counting down.
GAGGGAATTTCTACAGCTCTCAGAGTAAAGACAACCTTTCTCAGTATGATATAAAACCCAGAAGACATGAAAGAAAAACAAAAAAAAAAGGCTACAGATCGGTTAGGTAAGAACTGAAAATTTAACATGAGGAAAAAGCATCACAAATTCAAAGACACACTGAGAAAATCTTTGCAACTCATATTTCTTTTATATATAAAGAGTTCCTATAAATAAATAAGAAAAAGCCCAAAACTTCAAAGGAAAATGGCAAAGGGCATACACAGCTAGATCACGGTAAAGTATAAATGGCTCTGAAACATCGGAATAGATGCTCAGTTTCACCCATAATAAGAGAAATGCATGCTGTTTCAATCCTCCACGACTTTACTAAGCATATTCTCACTGCTTTTTTTTTGCCAGAAAACTCCTCTTTCTTTGTACTCATGATACCTTCATTTAAAGCCCTAGTCGCCAGTATTTCAATCACCTTAAGGGAAGGGGCTTCGTGGGATTAATCTCTGGGTCAGGTGTGTCAATCAGTTATTTGTTGAACAAATAAAGAATGAAGGAGGACCTCGGCCTGTGGATTCCAGGCCCAAGCTCCTTCCATACCCGAAAGCCTTCCACATCCTTGACGTGCAGCAGCCCCAGGCAGTAGGATCATGTTCCCCGTTGTGCTGGTTGCCCGGAAGCTGCCCCAAGGGGCCCAAGGCAGCAGGACTGCAGCCCCAGCGTGGTACTTACTTGTGCATGTAGCCCTCGGAGCCAGCCGTGAGGTTCGCCTGCATCACCGCCTGGAACTCTGTCTCGTTGCAGCAGTATTTGAAAACCGTGTTGTTATGGTGACAGCAGAGGATGAAGGTTTTGTTGTCCGACAGCCGGGGGCAGTGGAAGCCGAAGTGGTAGCGGCCTTTGTGGTCCGTGTATGGCTCACAGACCCGGAAATGCGCAGACAAGACTAGAAAACAGAGTCACCAGGCTTGCTGGGAGAGCCCCTCCCCAAGCCCAGGTGTCCTGTGAGAGTCCTAGGGCAAGGGGTGGGCTTGGCTGGCTGCTCTAGGGTACTGCTAGTCTCTTTCCTCCCTGGGAAGCCGTTGTAGTCCTGTGCAAGCCTCACCTCTTCGAGGAAGCCAGCTCTGGGCTCCTGCCACCTCCCAGGCCCCCTCAGTGACAGCCCTGCTTACACTGTATCCCCCATGGGGCTCCTTGCAGGCAGGGCTGTGTCTTAATGTGGATCCCTTCCAAGAGCTCTGCATACAGCAGGCACTCAATTAGGAAACAACCTTAAATGAGTGCCTACTATGTGCTTCACAGGCTCAATCCCATTTAATCCACTCGGCCACCTTAGCAGGCAGATCTGGGACCCCATTTTACAGAGGAAGAAATGGTGACCTGCCTGAGCTGGGAAGTAGAGGTGGGATGGGGAACCAGCCCACGCCTGCCTAGATTCAAAGTCCCAGCTCTCTCCACTCCTCCTCCACCAGCTGTAATAACCTGTTACTCTGTGGACTGGGGGTGGACCCAACCACATGCCCAGGCAGGCCTGGGGGTTGAGTGGGGGTGTGTGCGCAAGAATTGGTCCCCCTCGTGGAGAAAGCACAGTCCCCTTTGTACCTTGCTTCCTACTAAACCAGTGCCCTAAACCTGAAGGTCCCCAAGGGTCTGCCCTGGTCGCCTTCACCTCACAGCGGGGCACCCTGGCCTTGGACCCAGCTCAGGAGGGAGGCCCGTATTCTGCCATGAATGTGCCTGCAAACCCAGGATGGTATTTACCACTTGTGCTGGTGGTGATAAACTGGAGCGAGAGCTTTAACAAATATAACAATGGAAAAAAACCTGGAGCCCGCTGTCTCCAGCTTAATTAGTTATCTTCATAAAAGGGATGGCTGTCTCTAATTTGTATGGCTGGAAAGGGGCTTCGTTGGCTGAATACATTCCTCCAGCCACAAAGGCACTGATGGTTTTGCAAAAGCTCCTAGCACGAATCGTAAGCTCTGTGTCTGCTGAGAAGTTATTAGACCACAGCCCACGCGGCTCCTGTGCCTGGGCCACCGAAGGGGAGTCCCAGCTGGGCTGCGCCGGCCGCTGAGCGGGCGGGCCTCGTGCCTGAGTGCCGCGCTGGGTTGATGGCCTGCTGAAATCCTGCGCCCCTTCCCCAAAGTGCAGCACCCCCTTCTGAAGGGATGGGCGTGGCCACCTCAGGAGAAGGGTCCTGGCGTTTCAGGAGTCTGGGGGGGCTCTCCAGGGCCCCTGCTTAGCCTTGACCTTAGGAAACAGAGGACCCTCTTATGGGGAGACAGGGGTCTCTCAGTAGGCACTCCCACAGTACAGAGGAGAATCTGGGGCTTGGAGCAGTGGTCTCAACATGAGGCCCCTGACCTGCCACATCGCCATTCCCCGGCGACTTGTCACAAATGCAGTTTCTTGGCCCCTGAGCAGGTCTTTTAAATCGGAGGCACAGGGTCAGGGGGCAACTCAGAGCCCAGTCCTGGTCTGGATGGCTGTCATTTAACAGCTATGTGACTGTGCCTGTTGACTGTGGCTTCCAGCAGGTCACAGACCTTCTCTGAGTCTGTCTCCTCATTTGTAGATGGGTGAGGAGCTCCTCTCCCCGGGGGGCAGAGAGGAAGCACAGGAACTGTGCCGGGAAGGAGCTCAGCAGATGGCCCCAGGACCCCTGGACTTGGCCTGGCATTGGCTGTTGTCCTGGGAGCCCCCTCTGCCCCCAGAGCCTTTCACGGACTTCCTCTGAGCCGCCCCTCTCAGCAAAGGGGCAAGGGCATGAAGCCACCGGCGGGTGTCAACAGCTCTGCCAGAGCAAGAGGGCATAAGGAAGTGAATAAGGGAGAGGGCAGAGAGCCGGGGATGGAGTAGGTGCTTTGCTCAGGCCGGGGCTGAGGCCGCCAGGGCCCGTTGGGCTGGGCCGCTCCTGCTGTCAGGAAGGGCGGGGCTTGCCTGGCCCGTCAGCTTTAGTTTCAGCAGCTCAAGGCCTTGCTGTATGCCGGTTGGTGTAAACTGGAGAGTGAGAGCCCACCCGCTGGGTAGGGGGGAGAGGCCAGGAGGCCAGACAGGGACTGGGAGGTGGGCCCCAGCATTCTCCTGCTGGGGTTAGAACCCCAGCCCCTGCACTGGCTGTGTGGCCTCAGGCTAGACCACTTCCTCTGCAAGCCTCAGTTTCCCCATTGATACAGTGGGGTGACTACTGCATTGCCTGACTTTGACGTTCAGGGGTGGAGAGCGAATTCATTCATGGCTTCTCCAGGTGCGCTGGCAGCTACTGCTCACCCCACAGCACCCTCAGGACCCTTGGCTGAGCTCCTGTGGCAGGCACGTGGGACACGGCACACAGTAGGTTCTCACTGAGCTGATCATTAGGTCCTCACACGGGGGATACCAGTGGGGCAGGGGACTGGGGGCACACCCCTGCCAGCTCCCAGGACCCCAGCTGGACCAGCACCAACCCTAGGAAGGGACCACCCACACCCCCGGCCCCCTCCCTCTGAGCACCCACAGGGTTCTACCTGCAGAAATCAGCAACGAGAGGACGGTGAGCACTAGCAGGGACTGCTGGCCACAACTGGTCATCATTCGGCTTGCATTGATCCGACGAGAGCTGCCTGTAACGAGGTCCGGGAGGCCGGGTGTGGGCTGCCTGGCCTGTGGGTGCAGACACTGGCTCTGCTGCGCTCAGCGGGGCCGCGCGGGTGCGGCTGGGAAGCGAGCGTGCTGGGAGCAGGGCTGGGCCGTGGAGGAGGGCAATGCCGCCATCCAATTTCCTCTCTGGAATGAATGACCTTCCCTCACCAGTCAACCGTCATCTCCTTTTCTTTTCATGGTAAAATGAGACTTAATCAGAGGAGGACGCATGGCTCAGGTGGTGGAAATAACCAGGGGCTGAGGCCGGCAGGCAGGTGCCCGGAGTGCAGAGGAATGAGAATAGCCAGCTGGCGTGCGGAGATCTGACGGGAGCTCGAGCACCTCTGGGGTTTGCAGGACCCAGTTCTCCCTCCCAGAGATTCCCATTAAGCCCTCCACTAGTCTGCATCGAGCTGGGCACCTGCCAGGCAATAGGGACAGAGCAGTGAACTACATAGAAGTGTTCCCTGCCCCGGCTTGCATTCTAGTGAGGAAGGCCGAGGGCACACAAACAAACAGATGAGTATTGAAGATGCTATGAGGCTCCTGGGGATCCACCCTGAAGAACTGAAAGTGGGGATTCAAACAGATATTTGCACACCCATGTTCAGGCAGCATGAACCAGATGGCTGACGGGTGGAGGCACCCTAAGTGCCCATCGATGGGGGGATGAATAAACACAATGTCTCTGCTTACAGTGGAGTGGGATCCAGCCTCCAGGAAGGGAATCCTGACACACTACAGCACGGATGGACCTGCGGACGTGGCGCTCAGTGAGACAGGCCAGACCCGGGACAAACCCTGTGTGACCCCACTCAGATGAGGTCCCTGGAGGAGCCAGATTCATAGACATGGAAAGTAGAAGGGGGGTCTCCCGGGGCCGGGGCAGGGGGCTGGGGAGTGAGAGTTAAATGGGGACAGAGCTTCAGTTTGGGAAGATGAGAACGTTCTGGAGAGGATGGTAGGGATGGCCTCACAACGGTGCGAATGGATTTAATGCCACTGAACTGCACACTAAAAATGGTTAAAATGGTCAAGTTTTATGTTCTGTAGATTTTACCACGATAAAAAAAAATCTATGCGGGGAACAATATAAGATATGTGGGGTGGTGGGGAGTTGGGGGTGGTGGTGTGGGGAGCCGGCCTGCACAGGGCAGTCAGGGAGGGCCTCAATGCAGAGGGGACACCGGCGCTGACTTGAGGGAGGCAGGCGGGAGCCATTTGGGCTTCTGGAGGAAGAGGGTTGCAGAATAGGGGCAGCAAGTGCAGAGGCCCCGAGTGGGGAGCAGCCAGGAGGCTGGCAGGGGTCAGCGGGAGTGGGTGTGGTACAAAGCCGCCTGAGGCAGGGCCTAGGCCCCTGTGGACACTTTACATCAGGCTGTTGAAGCCTAGTTCAAACCTGAGGAGACAGGGGACCTCACCATCATCACCCCCTGCCTGCAGGGGTTTGGAAATGGAGGCTGGGCACAAGGCCACCGTGTCCTCTGTGTAGACGGTGTGGCCCTCCCAGAGCCCCACCATGCACGGAGAGCTAGGGGTGGCCAGGGGAGGGGAAGAGACACAGGACAGGAATTAGTTTGCTGAGCGCCTATGTGCCAGGCTCTGGGCCAAAGAGGTCCTGCACACCACTCTTCCTTTGGGGCACCCCGTTAGTCTATGAATTGTGTCCCCCCAAATTCATATGTTGGAGTCCTAATCCCCAGTTCCTCAGGTGGGACCTTATTTAGAAATAGGGTCATTGCAGATGTGAGCAGTTAAGACGAGGTCATCTGGAGTAGGGTGGGCCTCAATCCAACATGACTGGGGGCCTTATAAAAGGGGGGAATCTGACCATAGAGACACACACACAGGGAGAACCCCACGGGAAGGCAAAGGCGAAGATCAGGGTGATGTGCCTACAAGCCAGTGAGCCCCAGAGACCACCAGCGAACCCCAAGACACTAGGGGAGAGGCCTAGAACACATCCCCTGACCAGCGCCCAGGAGGAAGCGGCACTGCCAGCATGCTGGGCGCACAGTCAGGCCTCCAGTCCTGGGGAGCAGCCCCCCAGTTTGTGGTGCTTTGTTCCAGCAGCCCCAGGCCATCGCTGCACCCCTCACGCGGGCACTGCTCCTGGAAGGCTGGGGTGTCCTGAGGTGTGAAGGATGCTCCGCTGCCCACCTGGGAGCGGCATGTGACATGGGGATGGGGAGGCCTGGAGATGCCACCTCCTACTCCAGGGGAGACCCTGGGGCCCTCCCAGCCGGAAAGCACATTTGCAGCCCCAGGGACCAGCCTCTCTGGCTTCCCAGACTGTCCTGGGGCCCCTGCTCTGGGCCCGGCCCCGGGTTGGACCCCCAGGGGCCACCGACAAGCTGCTTGTCCTCACCCGCAAGGCTCACGACCTGGTCAGGGAGAGCAGGGGGATGCCAGCACCTCTACATCCTGCTTAGTGCGGCAGGCAGAGCAGGAAACCGCAGGGGGCGCCCCAGAGGCTAGAAGCTTCAGACGAGGAGGCAGGCCTGGCCCCTGTTCTCGGGGCCCCGGGGGGGTCTCAGTCTTCTCACCCTGTCCAGGCAGTGCGGTGGTACCAAGGGTGCCAGGCTCTGTTCTGAAATCTGAGCCACAGTCAGCAAGGGGGTGGCATGGCTGCAAGGTGAGGGTGAATGCCTTAATAGATTTTCAGTGATTGCTCATGGTGACCTCATCGGGGCCAGCCTGGAGAAGGGGCCCTCCTGTGTCCCCAGCCAGGCCTCCCGGCTCCCACTGTGAGACAGGCTCTGCTCCCAGGCTGTGAACTGCTTAATTGCTCTGAGCCTGGGCCTCCTCTCCACCTCCCTCAGGGCCCTTCTGGGAGGATGAAGGAGATTAAAGCATTTGAAAGTGCTTAGGAAAGGATTTCACACCTGGGAAACCTAAGGCTTGACCCTGGGAAGTATGCTGTGGGGGGTGGGGAGGGACAGGCCCCCTGAGATGACCCCTCTCCACGGCTCCATTCTACACAGGGGGCCGCCAAGGCCCCTGAGAGCTGAAACAGGTCTCCAGCCTCCAGGCCCTCCGGGCCCTGCAGGGGATGGGCTGCCCTGCTTCCAGAGCCAGGGCTCAGGTCTGAGAGCTGATGGGTTTGTTGAATGGACGTAGGGGCTGGGGTGGGGAGGTCCCCCTCTGCCTCGTGCCAGCCCTCCACCTGCTGCTCCTGCTCCCCAAAAGCCCTGCATATCTGGGAGAAGCTGTCAACTCACACCGGAGTGTCTTCCTCTCCCCTAAGTTCAAACCCTGCAGCCCCTTGGGAGTGGCTCCGGAGGCCAGCTTTGCTTCTATCAGCTGCAGACGCCAGTCCACCCGCAGAGGCACGTCCTGCCCAGCGCCCCTCCCAGCGGTGCGCTCGCTGTCTCAGCACCAGCCACTGACCCCACTCTGGACCTGGGTCTCAGCTGGGGTCTAAGATAGGGAGGAAGGGAATCCCTGCCCTCGAGGTGCGCTGGGCAATGGCACCCACCAGCCCCACCAGTGTGATTGGCTCCCATGCTTTCCTCTATCAGGCCACGAGGGTCCTGGGCCAGGCCTGGCCAGGGGGGGCCATGGCCGTGGGGCTTGGGGTCCAGAGTCCTACAGCCTGGTGATGAATCCCAGCCTGGCCAACACCGGCCTCGGCCCTGGGTCTGTCTAGGAGCACTGAAGCAACAGTGGCTTCAGGGCCTGCTGTGGGTACGGGGGTCCAGCACACCGCAGGTATTCCCTGCCGGGATGTAATTCTGTCCCCTGTCCAGCAGGCACTGCTGGTCTGCTCAGTCTCCAGGGCCTGCACCCCTACCTGAGGCTGCCTGGGGATCAGGCAAAGGGCAGTGGAAGCAACAGCCCATGCGCTGGACAAAGGTCAGAGTAGGGGGGCTCTGGGTGACAGGGGGACCGCCTCCACTGCGGAGGGTCCGCAACACCGCCCTACCCTGCCTCTCCGGGCTGTCCGGGGCAGCTCAGATGCCGGAACTGAGGCTGAATCTGCAGAAGGAAACCCCACTGTGTGTCACCCGGAAAGTTGCATAAAAATTCCATTTCTAACGACCCAAGACAGCAAAGCTCAGAAGCCAGCCATGCCACCCCCAGCAGGGTCGGACCGCTGCTCTGGGAGCTCCGCAGCCTCAGGGGCCGCAGCGGCTGTGCCCCTTGTTAGGTTTCCACGCCACACCTGGCCTCGGGGGCGCGGGAGCAATGCGCCAGCATTCTCAAGGCTGAAGCCATCACCTCAGGCCCTGCGTGGGCTCTGCAGCCCAGCTGGGGAGGGCGTGTCACCCCCATCGGGTCCCACCACCCGGGACCCCCACAGTCCGCGGGAAGCCCCTCCAGCCCGGGGTGGGGGTGGGGCTGAAAGGCTGAGCCCCTGCCCCATGCCCAGCTCTGCCTGCCCAGCTGCTGCCCCGGGTCCGGCTTTTCACCGACTTATCTCAGGTAACCCCCCACCAGTCAGGCAGATCATGACACCCGCATCTCGTAAAGAGCGACAGTGCGGATCAGAACAGGGAAGTGCTTGCCTCAGTCGCACGGCCACCTCGCAGCTCAGACAGGAAGCCAGCCCAGCCTCCCCCCGGCTGCTCCCCCTCCCGGCACTGCAGGAGCTCCAGGGCCTCCTGAGACCCCCCCAGAAAGCACAGTTGCCACAGACAGATTAATCTGAAAGTTGGTAAACTGCCCACGTTGCTAGCCTGTGGCCAACAATAAAACTCAAATAACTGGAAGAAATTCTCGGTGAGTAGGACTGCCCCTGAGTTCTGACCGGTTCCAGAGCCGCCAGTCAGGCACGTAGCCGCCGCACACCCCTCGGGTCAGGCGGGGACTGCTGTTCCCAGATTGAGGATTATTTTTAAACACCGAATTTGGCGAGGCTGGAGAGAAGAGGAAGGAGGGCATGTGAAGAGAAACAGAGCCGGAGACGATGAATTCAACCCCACTAGGAACAACAACAGATCTGTTTTCCTGTCAGCCGGGCTAGGCACGGGAGAGCACGGCCAGCCCAGGGCAGGGTGGTGGGGCCGGGCGGCCGAGGACACCCAGGCTGGGAGGCTGCTGGCGGGATGCCTGGGAGTCAGCATCCTGTCTTGGCCTCTGGCCCGTCCTTCTCAGTCTGCCATGCCCCCCCTGGGTGTGGCCAAGTTCATCACCTCTGGCCTGGACCAGGTCGAGGGCAGCATGGCCTGGAGGTCGGGCCCTTGGGCTTGGGCCTCACTGCCTGGAGACAAGTCCCGGCTCCGCCTTTTATCACCACAGACCCTGTGACCTGGGAGAAGTCTCCTCAGTGTCCTCAGCCCTTGAATGGGGATAAAAATAGTGTCTAATGCACAGGATCCTTGTGATGATTGAAAGTGACGCACCAAAGCACTTGGAACAGGGCTGGCACGCAGCGGGCACTCAGGAAGTGGTGACTGCTCCTTGCCACCAGCTGCTTCGACCCCAGCCTTGCCCACCAGTCCAGGTCCTAGTGGCCCCCAGGGCCAGCTTTCTGAAGTAGTGCCCATCCAACCATCCACCCGCCTCCCTAGGAGGTTTGGAAGTGCCGGGTTCAAGTCCGAGTTCACTCTGAGGCCGCGTGTGCTCTGGCCCTTGCTGCTGCCCTCGGACTCTCTCCACGGTGCATTTCAGCCCTTGAGGACGTGCCGCCTGCTGGGGCCTTTGCACGGCTGTTGCCCTCAGTTGGGACACCCTTCTCCTCACCCCAGGCCACCTGGAGTGTGTGGGAGCAGGCAGCCTGCCTGACTTGTGCCCTGACCTGTGAACTGGGAGAAGGGGAAATGGATGGCAGGCAGGGTCTCCGAGAACCCAGAGCCCTGAATTTCCTGGCATTTCTGGAGAACAAAGGACACGTGACTAGTTACATGCCACATCCACACACTTTCCACCTTGTCTCACCCCTGCAGGGGTACACGGGGGGTGCGTCAGGCGGGAGGTGCCTCTCCGAGTCAGCCCCAGGCAGGTGAGGACGGGTCCTGCCCCAGCCGCCTGGGTGCTGGGCGGGAGCACAAGAGTCGGGGTTTTGCTCAGGCGGGCCCTTCCCTGGACATCTTTCCCCAGCTCATCTGTCCAGGTCAGACTTACCCGCGGGGCCCGGCTCGACCACCACCTGGCCCGTGCAGCCACCTCGGCTACTGGCCCCTTCTGGAAGCCCATTCAACGAATCCCTAGTGGGCTCTGCTGGGGCCAAGCCTAGTGCTGGGCGGGTGTGGGATTGGGAAGCGGGGCAGGGAGCCGCCACGGGACCACAGGCTGAGGGGGGCAGTGATTAAGCTCCTGATTCCATGATGAATCAGTAACTCACAGGGTCAGGGCCCACAGACGGTCCTGGAACTGACAGGGAGGCAGCGGCTAACAGCTGGGGAGTGTCTGCCCCGGGCTGGGGAGCCCGCTGAGGACTTTAAGCAGAGGAACTCATCCCCTCCTGTCCACACCTTCAGGCTGTACTCCTGCCCTCCCAGGGTGCAAGGCGGAGGAGCAGAGCCAGGATTCAAACCCTTGCCCTGTCCCTGTGCCTTGTCTATACTGATGAATGAGCATGTGCACACCCAGGCAGTGCATGTGTGCACACACAGTCTACACTCAGTGCATGCACACATGTGCACACCCGGCAGCACATATGTGTACACGCGATGGCCCGCATGTGCACAGGCACCAGTGCACGCACTGTCAGCGGTGATATTTAACTGCCAGCACATCCCCACCTAGTCAGGACCTCTCCTTGTGAGTGTGGACCTAATCCTGAGCTTGTGAGCTTTTGCCTTCAGGACATCATCCACTCAAAAGTTGTGAAATCTCACTCTGACATGTGAATTCTGGGAATAAACACCTGGGAAGGCACAAAGCCAAAGCGTGTTCTCCTGACTCCCATGTGCCCCTGCCTGTAGGAGGGAGTGTGGTGGGAGGGAAGGAGGCTGCGGCCCCTCCTTGGAATGGCCAGGCTGAGGTGGCCAGAGACAAGCATGGAGGACAGACACAGGCCAGGGAGCAACATGCTCCCCTGTGGTCATGGCTCTGGGCTACGCAGCCAGCTGACGTGAGCTGAGCTCTCGCTGGTGTCCAGCCCTGCACCAGCCCTTCCCCCATCTTCTCATTCAGTCTCCCACCATTCCTGAGGTCTCCAGTTGTTCCATGTCTGGTTTGTACCCATCTTCACGCAGACCTGCAAGCCAGGCCCCGGCCGCCTCCTGATCCCTCTATTCCCTCTTCCCCATATGGATCACAGGGTCCCTCTGCACTGCTCCTGTCCCCCCAACCCATCCTTGCCTTGAAGCTAGAGAGCTAGCTTCCAAATGCAAATCCCACTGTATCAGCCCCCGATTAAAACCCCCCCAAGGGCTTCCCAAGGCATCAGGTTAAAGACCAGACTTCCCCTAGGGTCCTGGCCCGTTCCTGGCAGTGCTCCCTACCCTCCAGCCACACTGGCCATCTCTCAGCCCTTTAGCCTTGCCCCATCCCCCATGCTGTGCTTTCCTTTCACCTGGCAGATTCAGACAAATCCCCTGGAGCCTGTGTCCTCCAAGAGGCCTTCCTGGACCCCTGCCCGAGGTTGGGGACCCTGCTCTGTGCTCACGGCCCATCCACTTTTCCTCTCCTTCCAGCACAGTTGGCAGATTAGAGTTGCACGCTTGGTGGGGTGGTTCTCTGAGCAATGTCTGTCTCCTTCACTGGGTAGTAAGCTGGACAAGGGCTGGGCCCAGGACTGGCAACATAATTTGCAAGGCCCAGTGCAAAATGAAAAATGCATGCCCTTTGTTAAAAAATTATTAAAAATTTCTAGACAGTGATGAAAGAGCGTTAAACCAATGCAGGCCCTTCTGAGCGTGAGGCTCTGTGTGCACAGATCAACACCCATGAAACTGACTCTGCTGAGACCCCTCCATGTTTGCTTGTCACTGTACACAGCATTGAGCCTGGCATTTAATAAACATTTGTTGGAGTGGCGAGTGAATGTACGTACTGTCGCCTCCGTTTTTCAGATAAATAAACCACAGCCTGGAGAGCCTAAGTGATTTGCCTAGAACTGGAGGGTGGCAGGGCTGTGATTTGAACTCAGGTCTGTCTGACTCCAACAGAGCTCACAGTGGGGGCCAAGGGTGATGGTGCAGGCTTTGGAGTCAGTCTACAGTGGCCTGGAATCCCATCTCTGCTGCTTACTAGCTGAGTATTCTACACAAGTTACTTCATTGGCCTCAGGCTCCTGCAGAATGGGAACCATGCCCCTACCTTGTCAGGGTACAAAAGCTAGAAAGGACCAGAAGTTTTAGCAGGGCCCCTGGCAGAGCTACCAAGTGTCCGTAAGTGGCTCTTATCCAATGTTGCCCACTCTGTTATTTCCAAAGTTGATGGTTTAAGGTATCCCAGAGATTCCTATTGTGCCCCTTAGCAAATGAAGGTGTGTTTGAACACCGTGCCTACCTGTGAATTTCCTGAGTTCTTCCTTTTATGCTTTGCTTGTGCCTTTAGTTAGCACTGGTTCCCTTCCACCCTGCCTGCAAGCTGACTGCTTCTGTTCTGAGACAAGTTTCTGAGGGAGAGATGGGGGACATACTTCTGTGCCTCTGATACTTCACTATGCTTTGTGCACAGTAGGTGCTGAATAAATGTTTGCTGCCCACAGAGTAGGAACTCAGATCCAGGCAGGGGCCTTAGTGCAACACATTTGCTTGTCCATTTGAGGCAGGGTCTCAGCTTTTACTGCTGCCTCCAGGAGAGGCCTTGGGCACCAGCCTCGAGGTGGAAGCCACTGACCTTAGCCAAGAAACTTCAACTCCAGGGCTCCCAGGTGGGCCTGCTCAGAGCCTTAGATCTACACTCCCCACCCCGCACAGTCGCCTGTATCAGGTGGGCGTGATAACACCTGCTCCATGGGACGACTGTAGGGTCAAGTGGGGAGGGGAGAAGCATGCTCCGCAAGCTATCATGTGGGCTATCGTCATGAGTGCTGACGTTGGGATGACGGGCAGGTCACCACCTCTGCCCCCCAAATCCCTCCCTCAAGAACCCTGACAGGGCTCCCCCACCAGCCAGCTGGGCTCTGGGCTCAAGTTCTGAACTTGACCTATTTCCATGCTTCCCTGCTTGAGCCTATGCTCTGGGCCATTTCTGGGCTCACCGAGTCCTGCGTGCCTGTTACCTTCTCGAGTGTCTAAGGTAGGCACTGCTGTGCTCCCCACTTCACAGGGAGGAAACCGGGGCCCAGGAAGGGGGAGATGTGCCCGAGGACACACAGCTGAGAGGCTGAGGTGCAAGTCCGGTCCTGCTGGTGGCCCGAAGCTCTGCTCTCCCCATCAGGGCCATGCCTGGGCACGGGGTGTGCACCTCCCCGGTATGGCCTCAGTGTCCCGCCCAGTTAAGGGGAGGGCTAAGCTGAGAACATCGTGGGGCCCTCAACTCTACAACCTCTGCCTCTCTCTGCTCCTCCAAATTATTTGGCTGCACCATGGAGATAAAACAACCCCTGGAAATCCCAGCAGCATTTTTTCCCACTGGAGAAACAAAAATATCACATGAAGAATGAATCACTTAAAGTGTCAGGTCAGGAAGAGGAAAGACAGGCACGCAGAACGCCTGTTGGAGTGGCCCTGGATTTCTCTCTCTTGGGGCCTCTATACGGGCCTCCCTCCAAGGGCGGGGGCCCTGGCCCTGGGGACTCTTCCTTCATGGGGGAGAACAGAGACCAAAGTGGAGCCTCAGTTTCCCATAAACAGGGATAACACATTCCCGTGTAAACGGGCATAACACGCCCACCTTGAAAGGGGGCTGGGAGGGTCAAGGAGGCATCCACGCATTCAGTCATTTATTTCATGCCGAGTGTGATGCTGGGCTGGCACTGGGCTGGGGACTGGCAACACCACGATGGGTTGGACAGACCTGTCCCAACCCCACGAAGCCAGCCAAATTCCCTGTGCTCTGATGTGGGGCCCCCCAGCACCTAGCAGGGCCCTGACCTGGGCTGGGCTGGGCGCAGCAGGAGGAAGCTGAGATCTGATGGGTAGGTGGGCCTTGTTAGATGGGGGGGCCTGGTGGAGAGCCAGCGAGCCCAGAGGGCGAAGGCGGAGAGGTGGGCCAGGAGCTCTGGGGGGAGCCCAATGCAATGGGTGGGGGGAGGAGGCGGCCGGGGAGGGGGCCGGAGCGGTAGGCAGGGCCCCGGGGGTGAGCCCTCCTGCACAGTAGTGCCGACCGGCCTCTGCAGGGGGGCTCCCCCACTCATGAGGACCCGTAAACTAGGGTCTCAGGCCTCTGGGATGAGGGTCAGAGAAGCAGAGCATCCACCATCCTTTGCCTGGCCAGCTAGGGGTGCACACAGGCCTTCGGGGACCTGGGCTGGGGAGATGGGAAAGCTGGGTCCAGAGCCATGGGCTCCCAGGAGGCTGAAGCGGGAAAGAGCCTGAAAGGAGAACAAGGGGGTTGGGGAGGGACCTGGAGTGGGTCTAGGTGAGACCTCCCCCCTCCGTCCCCCACTCCTTCTGTCCTCCCTCCCATCGCAGCCTGCCTCAGTGCTCCATAAAGCACAGGGTTTATCCAAGCATTTGACCCTCTATTCCCACCTACCCTCTATGCTAGGCTCTTGACATGAGGATACTGATGCACAGAGATGGTCAGCAACTTGCCCAAGGTCACACAGCACGTAGATGGTGGAGCTGGCCCTCGAGTAGGTGGTCCACAAGGCCCCCAGACCCTCTTCTCACCTGTTCCTGTGGCACAGCCTTCACTGTGCCCCTCATGTTCTTCTGTGACTGAGGGTCACTTTGTGGCCCTGCCTGGCTCCCCCCTTGGGCTGGGCACTTGTCCAGGGCAGGGACCCTTTGGGACCAGGGTTGGTGAGGGTTTACACCTGAAGGAATGTGTGCCTGTGGGGGCTGGGAGCATCCTTATCTGCCCAGCTCTGGGGCTCAGAGACCAGAAACCCTGCCCCTCCACAGCCACTGGCTGTCCTCACTATCATCCTAAACCCCAATAAAAGGAGAGCAACTTGGCCGGGCCATGTATAGGCAGGAGCGCTTTCTCGGCCTGTTCTCCTGGAATGGGAAGGCCTGGGGAGCTAGAGAGGGTGGTGGCCCTGAGCAGACCCTGGTGGCTGTCCCCACAGCCGGGCCTGGTCTGACCACCTTCTACGTCCTCACAGCACCGTATCAGAGTCCCGTTTGGCAAGGAGCAAACCGAGGCGTCTCCGGCAAGGTCTCACAGCTAGGGAGCCGCTGAGCTGGGGTTGTGTGGGCTGCTCTGGGCCGACGCGTCTCACAACACATGTGACTTCTCTCCCAAGGCGCCCAGGCTCGCTCGGTCAAATGGGTGTCAGCAATGCCACTGCTTGAGGCCCTCAACTGTGCCAGGCACTGCCCCGGCAAGGTCAGTGCATGAACACAGTCAGACCCCGCATAAGCCCTCTAAGGAGGGAAACTGAGGCACCGCACACACAAGAGGGCAGGGGAGTGTCCAGCTGACTCTAAAGCTGGGCTGACCCTGCTGGCCGTCCCGCCTTCCGTGCCCAACTTAGCAGCAGAGGACTGGGGAGGGCTGCCCACTCCCCCTGATATTGGAAACACACCATGTGGTCATCTGGACGCACCAAAGGGCCCGCTGGCCTCTCAGGCTGTCCCCCATTGCCCAGGCTCCTGCCCCAGCCCACTGCCATCTCCATGCCCAGGCCCCTCTGTTGTGCCTCAGCTGGCATTTAAAGCCAGGCCATAAGGGGAGCCAGCTCCCTCTCCCTCCCTCCCATCCCTGGGACCCTGCCTGTCCTGAGCTCGGCCAGAGATAAACCTCCTTTTTTGTCCCTTGAGGACCCAGGTGCTCTGTTTACAGCAGACAGAGCACCAAGCTCGGACTGGCCCAGGTGGGCAGCAGCAGCCCAGAGGGCCCTGTGCCAAGACGGGGAAACAGGGCCACGGGAGCCCAGGAGAGGTGCCCGACCCAGCCTGGTGGGCAGGAGGGTATTTATTTAATTCTCATGATTAGGAGAAGTTGTGAGTATCTCAATACACAGATGGGGACACTGAGGCACTTCTTCACCACCCCAACTCCACACAGAAAGTTTCAATAACTTGTCCCGGTCACCCCCACTAGTTTGTGGTGGATCTGGGACTCAAGTCACACCAGAGGGTCTGGCAGTGGAGCCCAGGTGTGGGAGGGCGAGCAGGAGTGGGAGGGTGTCCCTGGTGGGGGGCCGAGACCCACAGAGCGGAGGGGAGGGCGAGGGTCACATGGTGCGGGCAACCTGTGACCCATCTTCGGTGCGCTTTCTGCCCCGGGCTGAAGTCCTGCGTGGAGCAGAGGACTGAAGGGCGGCCTCTGAGCCTGGGGTCTGAACACTCCAGCTTGAGTCCTGGTTGGAGTCCCGGCTCTGCCACTGCTCAGCTGTGTGACCCTGGGCAAGTCCCTTGCCCTCCCGGAGCCTGCAGCGCCTCGCTGTTAATCTACTGTAAGTAGCGAACCTCCTGGGTGCCAGATCCTGAGACCCCCTGACGTATGAAAGCGCAGCCGCTCTGTTACTGTTACTCTTTGCGATCGCCCAACCCAGGAGGAATTCCGCTGCCTTTGGCAAAGGTTGGATTCACCACACAGACCAGCCTGCCTAGCAGGCTGGGCCGAGGGGCACCTCAGCAAGCCCGGGGAGGCCCAGGGGAGGCTGACTTCACTACATCCTCTTACACACGTGTTGCTCAGAGACTGGGGTGAGAGGCACCAGCAGCCCCCTGGGCTCAGGGAAGGCCCTGCTGGCCCGCGGCCATGGGGTCCGAGAATGTTCTCGGCAGCGCTATTTATAAGAGGAAAGCCCCGGAGACACCCCAAATGGAGAGATGGGAAAACGCGTCGTGCTATGTCCAACACCGGAACACCCTGCAGCTGCCAAAACGAGCCCCAACCGCAACAGACGTCACGGGGCACTCAGCAGCCCAGGGCTGAGGGAGAAACTTAAGTCCCCAAGTTAAGCTCCACACGATCCATTTTATAAGGCTAAAAGGAGCTGGAGAAACATGCCTTTGAAGAACACGCAGAGTTGGAGAAATGGGGTGGGCCCTGCGGGGGCAGGTGGTAGAGGGAGGGCCAGCCGGCCAATGGTCCAGCCCTCACGGCGGGTGGCGGCTTCAAGGATGCTTATTATGTTATTAACAGAGGAACAGGTAAATAAAGAGGGCTTGGCATGGACTGTGGTGGGAGAGCGCCAGGAGCCATGGGGAGGAACCGACCCAACGCCATGGCCTGGAGTCCAGGAAATAAAAAATAGAAACAGTGCTAACACATATTATGTCCCCACCCCATCAACTGTAAATAGACCAACCCCCAGATGTGGGTGGGGGCGCAACCCCAGATTGGTGCGGGGTCTGCATAGGGGGGAGCTCTCCAGGAGGCTGCCTTTGCTCGGCTCTGCCGCCCAGACTCCTGGCTTGGGCTGGGGTTTTCTGATTCCAGTAAGGATTTGTCTCCACGTGACTCCTGGCCTCCCTCCAATGAGTCCCAGACACCCTGTCCCTTTGAGTACTTCCTTGTCATAGACTCTCTGTTCCTTGGTTTCCTAAATTGGGGACACTGTTACAAGACGTCCTCCTATCCCTTAGCAATGTGACCTGAATAGAGGGGACCTGCCTGGCATGACCCAGGCGCAGAACCCAAGGCTGCCACCCCAGCCTGGGCAGTCTGGCCTCTGGGAACCCCGGTTCCTCCTCTGTAAGGTGTGCCCCCTCCCCTGGGTCGTGGGAGGGTGAGAGAGATGAGCATGCTGCGCATGGAGCAGCCTTGATATCCACAGTGACATCAGGTGATCCGGGGTGGCAGGATGGGTGTCACCCCAGGGAGGAGATGGCACCAAACAGATGTTGGTAACTGAACGTACCCCCAACCACCCACCACTCTGCAGTGGGGTGGAGCAGAGAGAGCAACGCCCCCACTAGGTGCCAAGCAACACCCTGACCTCCCATGAGCATGCTCCCCACCCAAGGACGATGACAGCATTCTGTGACTTACTGAGGTGCCACCGCTTCTAACAGTAGGCTCCGTGTGGAACCCAGACTTGGAACAAACCAAGCCAGTTAGCCCCTCTGGGGCATGCCGTACCTGGACGTGCTGTAAGCTACCCGGGTCAAGGGTGCACTACGTGGTCGGGAAGAGCCAGAGCTTATCAGCTCAGGACACTGGAGAGGTGAGGGACCTCTCAGACCCTCAGTTCCCTCTTCTGTCCAACAGTGATGGTGTTCAGAATAGAACAACATGAATGGAGACTGTTGTGAGGGGTGCCTAGACCAGAGTGCCTGGAACGTGGCCCTGCACCCCACTTAGGAGCTGGTTAGAAATGCAGGATCTCAGGCCTCCTAGAACCTGTTGGATTACATCCAGGTGGGGGGCAAGGAATCTGCATCTTTAATCCCGTTTTTCAGGGGATTCTCCTGCAGCTCAAGTGTGAGAACCACTGGCCTAGATCAAAGATCCGGAGACATTTTCTGTAAAGGGCTGGAGAGTAGAAAGCATCAGCTTGTGGGGCCATCAACTCTGCCTTTGTGGTGAAAAGGCAGCTATAGACAATACTGAGCACATGGTGAGGCGGCATGCCAATAAAACTTTATTAACAAAACAGCTCCAGTGTGTGAACCCCGGCCTTACAGCCCTGATACCCACAGTGCAGCCAGCATCAGGGGCCCTGCTGGAGAGCTGAGTGAAATGCTGGCTCCCCGGCTGCCCCGCCTGCCGAGTCAGAGGCTGCGTGCTAACCCAACCGTCCTGGTGCCTGCAAGTTTGAGAGGCCCAGGGTGCAGCACACTGGGGCGCACGCACAGGCCCTGCGTGCCCTTCTGGGTCTGATAAGGGGGGATGGGAGGTGGGGAGCTGGCAGAAGGGGCTGCCGAGAAATCGGAACAAACCAAGGCGCCTAATTGGCAGCAGCTGCCGCCGTTGCAACCAGAGACTTGTCAGCTGTGATTAAGCGAAGTTGCCTTTAGGCCAATCAACTTCAAAATTATGCAAATAGGGACACAAAGGAGACCACAGGGATGGTGCTGAGCCGGCTCCCCCGCGGGACCGGGCACTCTTGGCCCCCACCGCTGGCCGGGAGGGCCCACTCCAGTCAGCCCCTGGACCTGGCTCCCCTCCGGGGGTAAAGGAGCCTCCCGCCCACACTCTCTGTAACTGGCACCAAAGCCGCCGACGGGATGCGAGCCAGCAGCTGCGGAGAGCCAGGCCAGCGCCAGACACCCCTCTTCAGAGTCAGATGCCCCACTGGTAAGCCCGGCCTGGGCCACCGTCCTGGTCAGCCCCACTGGCCCACAGTGAGCCAAGCCCATCAGCCAGGACACTCCACATCCGGGAGGGCTCCCTGGTGGCAATGGCCAGACAGCAAAGGAAAGCGGATGCTTCCAAAGGTGGCAGGAAGTGGCTCTCAGTGGCCCAGACTTGAACAGACAACAACTTCCTCCTGTAACCCTCTACTTCTGGGCCCCTGGCACCCCAAACTGAGCACTCAGCCATTCCCAGCCCTGTGGTTCCCGTGTGGTATTGCTGCCTCCCCCTGCTGGTCCCTTCCACGGCCCACCTCCTAGGAAGAGGGAGTGGTGGGCAGCCGCTGGATTGGCGTGAGGGGCAGGGACACAGGGGGCAGGAGGGAGGGAGGACTGCCTCTGCCCCCCAACGCCACGCCTGCCCTTCAGACACACCCCCTCAGTCCCCAAGCGTCCCCATCTAGGAGAATGTCAGTGTCCCATCGCCTGCGGACACAGGGGGAGCCCAGCTCAGGCCTGGGGTCTCCGGGTCCAGCGCTGTCAGGTGTCTGGCTGGGAGCGGGGCGGTGCAGGCTGACAGCGCTGCTCAGGGCTGTTTCACTGGTGTTTTTCTTCTCCGGTCTGCTCCCCGCCCTTCCCAGCCTAGAGGCTCCTTGCCAGCACAGCCAGCACCAGCCAGCACTTCCTCTGTTTAATGTTGCTTCTGCTCTGTCCTCCCCAAACTGGAGACCCATTCGGATTCTGAGTTTGCGCTCTGGAAACAAAAGAATCACTAACAAACGTCTGCCTGCCCCCGCTGAACTCGGAGCCCTCTGACCATCACCAGGTGGGCTCTGGGGTCGTCCTGACACAGAGGATGCTTTTACAGGACTAGGAGCATGCAGGGCACAGGCCCCGACCAGGAAGGCCCTGCCCTCAGGCCAACACTGCCCCGCCCAGCAGGGAGGCCCCCAGTCACATTCCCCGGGGCCAGGGACCCAGCTAGGTGCTGGGAGGGGAGCCTTTCCTGGCGGCCCTCCTGGCTGAGGGCCACTCTGGCCGACTGTAGTGGGCTTCCTGCTTTCCCAATATGAACACCTCCTATAATGGAGGGAAAAGTGCTAAATGCCGCAGCACTGGCTGACATCTGGACAAACAGCCTTATGGAGGTCTAGTCAGTGTGCCCTTCTAGGGAATGTGGGCTCGAAAGTTTCTGTGAAATGGATCAGTAACATCACAAGGCATCTAGGAAAGACCTCTGCCAGCAGGAAACTCAGGCTGGGATGAGGCCTGGCAGAGGACCAGGGTGCAGACTGGTCTGGGGGAGGGCACACGGCTGCCCTGTGACCTGAACACACGACTTGGCCTCTCTGGCCTCCCCCTTGTAATGTGGGGTGCCAACCCTGGCCTCTCAGGGGTGGTGTGAGGATTAAATGAGAAAGTATGCGTGAAACCTGGGGCCAACCGTGCGGGGTGGTCAATAGATGGTCAGCAAACAGGGCTTCCCACCCTTCCCCATCCTCTCCCAGGCCTTGGGATTTGCCTAGAGCCTCACACACGTTCTCTTAGGGGGGCTGCACGTGAGTGACCCTGAGAAGTGGTCTGGGGAGGTTACAAGCCTGAAGCTCAGAGAGGCTTTCATTTCTGGGGTCACACAGCTGGACTGGTACGCAAATGTCCAGATTCTCAGCAAAGGGGTCCCTCCATGATGCCAAGCTGGCCATGCCTGGCACAATCCACGCATCTCCAGTGGCTATGGGCAACCACAGACATTTGGGGCTCATAGGGCTCCCCATGCCTTCACATCATCCCCCACTGTCAGCTGAGAGGAAAGGCCCTGGCCTGGAGCCCAAACAAGACTTCAGCTGAACATAACAGCTGGCCTTCTGCACAATGGAAACAGGAGAAAGACCATTGCTGGAGCACCTACTGTGTGCCCAGCCTTGTGAACAGCATTTGACTAATACTGTCTCCTTTAATTTCCAAAAAAGGACGGGTTTCTGCTCCCAGTTTGCAGATGAGAAAACAGACTCAGAGAGGCTGTGTCACCTGCCCAAGGTCTTGGACACTATCTGGTCTGATTTCCAAGTGAAGGTTATTTCTGGGCCTTAAGCTCTTTGGGAAGGAAGTGGTTGTGGGGAGGATCTGCCACTCCCCGAAATGAAACCACTGGGCGTCTCCCCCTTTCCCAAGGCATGGCGGAAAACAAGAGACCATTTTTGGAATCAGCTGGTCCCACTTCCCGTCCCGCCCCTCCCCACACTCAGGACTTCCCGGCAGATCTGGCCCCTGGTTGAACTCCTCCAGGACAGAATTCAACTCACCACAACCCCTGGGGGCCATTTCCCTTTAGGGGCTGTCCAGACTGGAAAGCTGGGAGGGGGGTTCTGCACTCCTGTCCTGCCCTCCCCCGCGTTGGTCTGGCCTCACACTGATCATGTGTATTTTTAAAAATCAGTATTTGGCTCAAGTCGTGAAAAGCAAAATCTACATTTAGTTGGGTCAGGAGGAGTGCAGTGGGCCACGCCTGGCGAAGAAAGGGGTCATCCTGTGGATATCCCTAAATGTCTCAGACCTCACTCCTGGCCCCCCAGGGACATGGGGTGGGGGACATCCAGGTCTAGGGGTGACTGATCTGGTTCCCATCCCACCATTACTACCAACAGCCGTGTGTCGTGAGCCGGTCGCTCCATTCAAAGCCTGTTTCCTGCCTGCCTCTCTCCCTCCTACCCATTGTTCAGGCAGGAAATTTACTGGGCACCTACTAGGTGCCTGAGGACACAGGACAGACGGAGACAGCCACACCTAGTGTGTCTAGGGGGTATGGAGATGCCTCGGTCTGGAGGGCAGGGAGCTCCAGGCCTCTCCACCCACCGTCCGCACAAGGGGGCCCCCACAGTGCGCCTGTCTCCTCTGAGGCCCCTGCAGACTGCTGGCTCCCCGAGGCTGGGGCCAGGCCCTCCGCACCTCCGCTCCCCCCGTTGCGCAGCCCAGCCCTGGGTGTGGAGGCGGCGGCGGCAGGGTGTCGGGGGAGTGACGGGACCAGGAAGTGTGGGCGGGGTGGGCAGTGAGGAGGTAGAAGCCCTGGCCGGCCTCGGACAGTCCACAAATAAACTGCTCATCCTCTTCCCAACCGAGAGGGAGAGAAAATAGCTTTCACACTATATTTTCTGATTTTTTTTTTCACTTCACTGCTTCTAAATCGATCTAGAACAGATTGTCCAATTGTTTGAATTTCAGGAGAAAAGTCTCCTAATCTTTCCCTAGTTCTGCCCAGAATTCTCCCAGGACCCGGCCCTGCCTCAGTGACCCGCCCCTTGGCCAGGTCCCTGTTAGATGCCTGTGGTTGCCCTGGGCTTGCCCTCTGGCCTGTGGGCCTGCAGGGGATGGATGGGAGCTCACCTGGGCTGGGGGGTGGCCCTACACTCCCAGGTGGGGCCCATGCCCAGAACCCACTGGAAATATCCTGTCCCCAGAAGGGAAGGCGTTGCTTCCCCAGGAAGGACTGTCCTTCTGAGCCTTGCAAGGCAGAGGGGCCACATGGGAGCTTGGCAGCCTGGGTGGAGCTGGAGGTTGCAACCAGCCTTCCTCTCCTGTTAGGAAAGTGCTCTGGGTGCTGGGCTGAACCACACAACGTGAGAGGAAGGCCATCACTGTCCTAAGTGACCATAGCAGCAGAGCAAACGGGTGTCATCTCAAGCACCTACAGCATCAACTGGATGGGGCTGCCTGGGGGGCTGGGCTGGGGCACATCTTGACTCCATGCTGCGATGGATCGATTAGCAATGTCTGTCCTAGACACAGCAGTAGAAGGTGGCAGCCCTCAAGCCATCTATCGGCCATCCAGAGTCTACAGAGTTAAGTCCAAACTCTTTAACTTGCCAAGAGTACTTGCGATCAGGCCACTTCTACAGGCTCACCTGCTCAGCTTTCAACAAGTGCTATGGGACAGTCATGCCGAAGTGCCGAAAGCTTCCTAAACTCCTTTCTCTGGGCTCCAACGTTCCCTCTGCTTCGGTGTTCCTTTTGCTCACCAGCCTTGTCAACTCATACTCCACCTCCTTGTATGTCACCTCCTCTGGGAAGACTTCCTTGATGCTCTGCCCCTTTCCCCAGGCAGAATTGCTCCTCCAGCCTCTGTCATCATCCAGGCTCAGGCAGTACCTCACACAGGACTCAAACCTGGGCAGAACGGCGACTGTGCCCAGTCCTCCTGCAGACCACGAGTCCTGGTGCAATCTCAGGAGCAAATAACTGTGTGACACGCACATGGGCAGATGGCTTACCTGCTCCTGACACCCAGCTGTTCATTGGCCACAGGCGGCAGTGGAAACCAGACTCCAGACAATAAAGACCCTGCTGCCCTTGACCTCTGGACTATGAGGGCACCGGAGAGCTCCAGTGCAGCTCCTCACCGGCTTGTCCCAGACGCCAGCCCTTCCTTAGGGACTCACTGACCTGCATCTCTCTCCCTGGGAGAGAAGAAATTCAAACAATGGTGACAAATGAGTCCAGACATGTGAAGGGCTCGCCTCTGGGGCACTCTGCCTGGCCCCTCAGTAACCCTCACCCACATGTGACACAGGAGGGCTGCTGTGAGCCCCGGTTTGCAGAGGAGGAAACCGAGGCAGAGAGGAGCAAAGTGGCTGGGTGAGGCCACACCATGGTGCGGGGTGGGCACAGGAGTGTGGAGCCCGTGGCAGAGCCCCTCCTGACCAGTGAGCACTTCTAGCCTCTCCCGGTGGGAAGAGCCACAGCTGCCAGATCCAAGCCCTGGCTTTGCCCCTCAGCAGCTGTGTGCCTGGGGAAGCTGCATCACTGGCGGATGGCACCGGGCGCTGCTCACAGCTGGACCAAACCAGGTGGTGTTTGCAAAGTGCCCAGGACAGGGCTTCAGCAATGACTTAAAGG
Organism: Manis pentadactyla; assembly: GCF_030020395.1. NCBI lineage: Eukaryota > Metazoa > Chordata > Mammalia > Pholidota > Manidae > Manis > Manis pentadactyla. The sequence goes on along the minus strand of NC_080028.1, from coordinate 4,983,988 downwards.
TCCTCGAGCAGATCAGAGCTCCCGGGGGGGCCCTGGGTACGGTGTGCTTGTCTTCAGGGCTGTTCTGTGGCTCTGGCATGCTTAATGCTGCCCTCAGGTTGGTGATGCCCCTTCCCCCAGCCCCCTGCCCCATGCCTGGAGACCTCTGAGGAAGCCAGGCAGCCCATGAGCTGGTGCTCAATAAACTGCACCCGTGTGGTGCCATCCCCCACCCACCACCCCCACTCCAAAACCTTCCGTGCAAGCTGCTGCCCCCTGTGTGGTGTCCAGTCCCTCCTCTGACTTCCCATGTAGCAGTACAGGTTACAAACTGCTCAGACACATTATCAGATGTGCACCTCCCTGCCTCCAAGGGAAGACAGCGTCCTTCCCATATTACAGAGGAGGAAATGGAGGTTCAGAGGCACACCAGAACTTTCCTGGGCTAAAGGAGAGGAAACCACAGCCTGAACTCAGCTCTGTCCAGCTCAGAACCAAACTGCAGGAGACACCAAGTGGCCTGGGCCCCCAGAGTTGGGCCACCATCCCTGGTCCCCTGGAATGGGGACAATAAGTGTTTGTGCAGAGAAAAGAGGTCATATCTGGCTAAAAACTCAGTCTAACTCATTGCTCAAGGCCCTCAGAGGGAATCTGCCCCAGTTCTTCAGCCCCTTCCTGAACTGCCCTTGTGATGTTTCCTGACAACCACCATTCATTCATTCACTTGCCCACCCACCCACCCACACCTCCATCCAACTACCCATCATCCATCCATCCATCCATCCACCTACTCAGCCATCCATCCATCATCCATTCATCCGTCTATCCTGTCCAGAGCATGCCTGGGCTAGGAGCGACCACAGAGCTAAATCAGGAACAAGGCTGTCTCCACTCTTCAAGGACAGAGAGAAGCTCTGCTGCACCTGTGCCTTCAGGGTATTTCTGTTGTTGAATGCAGTGATGATAATAACGACAGTGTCATTTGCTGAGAGCTGACTCTGGGTCAGGCTTTGCCCCAAGCCCGTTCCTTGGATTAACTCATTTAATCCTTGCAAGAACCCTGTGAGATAGGTGCTAGCCCCATATTTAGATGAGGAAACTGGGGTTCAGAGAGGTGATGTAACTTGCCCAAGGTCACACAGCTAACGGGTGGGGGCTGGGATTTGAACCCTGACAATCCCTCCAGAGCTCTGGGGTAATAATGATAGTTATCAGAGTAATTTCTCCAAGAGCCTGAAATGTCATATCCTTACTTCTGATCTTCACAACCACCCTTGTAAGTTGTTATTATTATTATTATTATTATCATCAACAGTACCAACTTTATTTTGAAAATGAGAACCCTAAGGCTCAGAGAGTGAAACAAGCAGCCAACACTGGCTGCAGGTAGGAGGTGACACTGGGGTGCGATCCAGGAGCGGGAGCTCCAGTCAGCTCTGCGCTGCCCTGCTCTGCAGTACCCCGGCGCTGGCCAGGCACCACCGTGGTCTAACAGCTCGCTGGATTCATTTCCTCACTCAATCAGCAATCACTTCTGCGGAATCCCCTGCCCTGGAGGTTCAGGGATGATCAGGTTTGGTTACTGCCTGGCTGTTTCAGGGAAAGACTGGAGCAATATTAACAGAGTAACAGCTAAGTTTCTGTTAATAAAGAACACAGAGAGCTGATGGGTTTCTGAATGCATGCTGTGATAACTAAGTGCCTCCTCATAATAACCCGTTTTGCAGATGAGGAAACTGAGGCTCAGAGGTTACATAACTTGCCAGGGTTGCAGAGTTAGGAACAAGCAGAGGGAGACTTGTCCAGGTTGGGGCCCCGAGCACAGACTCGGTGATCCCAGGCTGCTCTCAGGGGATCTGCCTGGAGCCTCCCCCAGGCTCTCTCTGTTGCCCTGACAATGGCCTCAGCTTAGAAACTTGGCTTGCTCCCCAAAGGCTTTGAGGCCCCAGTGACCAGAATCCAGGCAGTTATACCCAGATGACGCCACATTCCCAACCTGCTCCCTGAAAAATCAAAACAACAAAGACCTTCAGAAGCAAACCCAGGAGGGCGTGCTGGACTCCTGCTGAGTTGAAGGCTGAACACCACTGGCTGGGGGCCCCTGGGACTCAACGATGACGCCATGCTTCCTGCAGATGGGAGAGGCAGGCTCCATCCCCACAGTTTCTGGATGCAGAGATGGAGTCTCAGAGCTGGAAGCTCCCGAACAGGCATTCAGGACCCATGTCCTGAAGCCCCGTGCTGTGGCCACGGAGTGCGGAGCAAGGCTCAGTTGGAGGGTGAAGGTCACCCTAGGCTTCAGTATTGGTCCCTTCGTTCAAGCCTTCAAATTGCCATGTAAGGGTTTACTGTACTTGCTCCCCTGCCCTGTCTGGTCCAGAGTCTTGGGTTTCAGAGCCCTGTCTGGTGAGGACCCTGGTCACCTCATTTCCCCAAAATAGAGGTCAGAGGTCAACTTGGGGGTTGCCTGAGGGCGCTGGAATGTAATGGATATGAAAGGGCTTTGTAACAAATCTGCAAAAGATAAAACCTGAAGATGCCACTCAGAGGCCATGCCTGTTGGAAACCTATTTCAATACTTTCTCAGGCTCCTCTTCCTGAAATGCCCTCTGCCCCCTGCTGCCTGGCACACTCCTACTCACCCTTCAACACCCAACCCCAAAGTTACCTCCTCCAGGAAGTCCTCCCTGACCCCTCAGGCAAGGTGGGACCTCACAGATGTCTGTTTTTCTTTTGCTCTCCTGCCCCCTGCAAACACTCTGTGAACCCCGCCAGGGCAGGGTCCTGTTTTCATTGTCTCTTGTCTCCTAGGCCTGGCACTGTGTGTGGCACAAGGTAGACACTTCAGAAATGTCCAATGAATGAAAGCTAAATGCATTTTCTGTTGGTCTATAAATCCAGCTGCACATGGAAGATTCCCCCGACAAAGGAAAAGAGCCTGAAATGAAAGCAAATCACTGTCGCTTCTGTAACCTGCTCAGGGAGCCGTGGAGGAAATTCTCACGCTGGATTATGGAAGGAATTTGCCTTTATTTTTAATTTGTGCCAATATCTAAGAAAGCAGCACTTTATTTTGAGCCCATCATGCAACGAGGCGCTCTGAATCTGGCGCAGGAGACAAACTTTCCCAGCTGATTTCCCAATGCAAATCTTGCAGCAGCATAACAGCCTCTCCGCCCTCCACGGGGCAGTTCCCGGAGGCTTGCCAGGGAGGAATAATCAGATTATGTAGCCGGGTTTTAAAAGATCATGGTTTGTCTCATTTTCCAGGGAAGTGTGAACCAAAAAAAAAAATTTTTTTTCCCTCCCAGGTCTCTGTAAAGAGCTTCCAGAACTTAATTCAGTGTTAAATGGGTGTAATTTGGGAAACTCATGCATTATTTCTTAATTTCTTGAAGGCAAATTTGCCCGCATCTGTGGAGGTACGTGTGTGCGTGCGGACAGATGGGCGGTAATCGGATTGTGCCCCCCAGATGGGCGAGGGGAAGGGGCAGGCTGCTGAAAACACGCAAAGTAAACGCTCCATTCATGTCTGACGTCCAGAAATGTGGGAAGGGAAGCATTTACATTTCATCTCAGCTTCTGCCTTTCTGCTTGGCTGGCCAGGGGAGGCGGACTCTGCAGCCTTTTTCTGCAGAGAGAGATTTCACCATGGGGTGTTTGCCCCCCACCCCTGGGTGGTCTCTGGGCAACTCCCCCAGGCCTGCCTCACATCACTGAACATCCTTGGCCTTCAAGGGCATCCAATTCACTGTGACCTTGAGCACATCACCAGCAGGCTTTGGGCCTCAGTGTTCCCATCTGTAGGTGGGTAAGCCGTCAAGCTTCAAGCCTCTTTCCAGGCCCCACAGCAGTAGCTCCTGGGGCTTCATTCCATCACAGCCCAGCACCTGGGCCTGGGGAGATGCTAGAGTCTATCTTTGTCTGCTCCCCCAGCCACAGGTTATGGATAGTGGGGGCTCCCACTCCTAAGACCCTATTAGAGCCTTTCCCTGCCACAACCCTCATCTCCCCATGTTGAATGGGAAAACCCAGGCTCAGAGGGCGCCGGACTTCCAGTGAGTGGCGAAGTCAGGATGCCCAAAGGCCCTCTAGAAAATGTCCAAACTGGTCGCAGCCAAGGGAGGGGCTTGTCTCAAGTGGGCCAACCTGGGGCATGGGAGGGGCTACCTTAGGAGGGCGGTGGGGGGGTGGGGGGTGTTGCAGGAACCACCACTGCCCCAGCCACTGAATTATTTATTCATATAGTCAGTCATCAAACAGATCCTAAGCCCTGGTCATGTCTAGGCAGGGAATCCCTGGGATAAGGTCTGAGGGGCCTTGGGGTCTCCTCTACCTCCCCAGGGGGCTCACATACAGAGAAGGGGTCAGGGAATGTATGTGCAGGAGGGAGGAAGTCAGAGAAGGAAGAAAAGAGGGAGGGAGGGAAGAGGAGAAGCAGGGCCCTGTGCAGGGTGAGACGAACACCTCCTGGGGCGGGTGAAGCCTCATGCCCCCAGGAGGACATGTCCCAGAGTGGGCAGGGCCTCAGGTCACCCTCCCCACTTTCGCTGATTATAGATTTCAGGACCCCAGCTAACAGAAGAGTATTTAGGAAACAAGGCCCCACTTCTTAGGAGTTACCTATTGTTTCAGTAAGTTCTAGAAAGAGCAGCTGGGCTGGGGAAAGCCACTCTTTTAGGGAAGCTGGCTATGGGGATCTTAGTTCGTTCTAAGATCAATGTGAATTGGTTGTGTGACTCAGCTGGGGAGAAGCTAAAGCCATAGAGGCTAAATCAATAGAGGTAGACCATCCCCAAAACGGGAGGGGATACCTTCCACCCGAGCATAAGACAGTCCACACTCTGGATCAGTCTGGAAGAGAATGGACAGGACATTGACTAGGAAGTGAGACTCAGGAGAGCCTGACCCGCAGTGGCTCACTGTGCTATGTCTGAAGAGCCACCCTGATGGCCACTGGGCAAGGGCTGGGCTCGCTGTGATGTAGGTCACGATTAGGAGCCTGACCACAGCCAGCTTATTTTTAGTTCTCTGAACCTGTTTTCTCATCTGTACAACAGAATCAATAATGACTATCTCACAGGGTTGGTGAGGATTCATGCAATGGTGGAGCTCAGTGCTTGCTCAGCACAGTGCCTGGCACTTAAGTAGGCCTTTGAGCTTTTACTGTCAAGTGCAATCCTATTGCTATGGAGGTGCGACCTTGCACCTGTGTCAGTGAAGCTGTTTATTACAGACGTAGACAGTTGAAGCAGCCAGATGCTAGTGTCCACTTGCTACCTACCCCTCTTAGAAGCCAAGGACCTGGATGTGAGGCAGTCCTCGTCCACAGCATGGCCAGAAGTGAGAGCACGGCTGGTGAGGGTTTGGCTGACTGTCCTAGAGAGTTGGAAATGAGACTCCCAGCAGCCAGGCTCCAAACCTGACCATCCTCCCTGCTTCCCTGCCCACCTCCCTCTCTCTTGAACCCACCGCCAGGCCCGGCGGTGGTGGTGCCCAGCTCCCCTGCTCTGCCTCGCCCCAGCTGCACCATCTCCCCCTGCTCCCTGGCTCTGTGGCTGACCCAGCCGCACCCCAAGATGCTTCTCCCACCCCTCCTGTGGATCTGCATCTTAGCCCCGTCTCTGCCCAGAATGCCTTCTGCTCCCCCTAATTCTGGCTGATTCATGCCTGCCTTTTGGACCAGATTCCCCTGGCCTGGCCTCTCCTGGAGCTCTCTTGAGAAGGTACTCCCCGCCAGATGTTCCCCTACCACCTTGGCTTCCCCCAGGCAGGCTCCCCCAGCACTGGCTGGTCAGGGCTATTTCCTCAAGAGCGGCCAAGACAGAGCTGATGCCCTTCAGTGGCAACCACGGGAGCTCACTGAGGGGCTGCAGAGCGGGTGAAGGAATGGATCAGTGGATGGATGGACTACGGGACAGAGCAAGTGGCTCTCAGCTCGTGTCTCTGGGCCAGGCCCCACTCCTCTCTCTCACAAAGGTCTGTGCAGTGGCGGCACTGCCTCCAGGCCTCCTGTCCAGGCCTGCTGCCTTGATGAGCTTCAGGCCGGGTAGCTTGGAGAGTGGGGGTAGGACACACACTGACACATTTTCACACATGCACACACACATATACACACATACACACACACAGCTCCAAGCCAAACTATTTCTCTTCACCTCCTAGTCAGTCCAAACCTCCCAGACACTTGGGAAAGAGCTGAGGAACTTGGTATGACTGGCAGAAACCCCTAATGGGGGGCTTTCAGCCACGGCCAGGAAGGGCAGGGGACACCTGGCTACAGAGAACTTTCTAGCCACTGCTTGTTCCATACTCAACACCCAGCCAGGACAAGCACAGCAAACAGCCTGTTCAGAGTCATGGATTGCTTGCAGGGAGGTGTCCTGCCCTGATCCAGGGGACAGCGGAGTGATTCCCCCAATTCAGGACAACCCTGACCAGCATGCAGATTGTCCTGGGCTGGCACCAAGGACCAAGAATCATTGTGATTCTGGCTTTGAATGACATTTCCAACCAAACCCTGCAGCCTACCCATAAGTAAAAAGTCTCAGTGTTTCCCTGGACTGCCTGCTTCCCAGCCACATTCGGACCATCTGACAGGTGAAGGAAGGAGGGTGAAGGAGGAATTCCCCTTAGCCTGGGTCTGAACGGAGCGCAACTTGCTGATCAGCAGTATTTGAATTGCAGCCTGGAGATTCAGAGGACAGCAGTGACTGACGAGGTGCTGGGGTCCAGGCCCTCACTCCATAGACTAGGAAACTGAGGCCCAGAGCAGGGCAGGCAGCTGCCTGAGGTCACACAGCCAACAATACACTGTGAGAACTTACAGGGCCTTTTCAGTATGACCTCACAGCAACCTTCAGAGGTGGGAATGCCTCCCGTGCTGCTTTACAGACGGGGAAGCAGAGGCTCAAAGGGGTCAAGCGCCTTGCTCAAGGTCACACAGCCAGGAGAGGGAGGGCTGGAGGCCATGGCTGTAATTCCCCGTGCAAGAGCTTTCTGCTCTTCCAATCCTGGTCTGGGCTTCCTGGGGCAGGAGCAGTCACTAAGCCAAGGGATCAGAGAGGCCCCGAGACAAGGTAGACAGACATACTCCCACGGCAGATTATGTACATCCCCTTCCCGCCCGAGCGCCCCAGGGGTGTGTGAGCAGCCAGCCCCGCACTGGGACAGGCAGAGGGGCCCGGCCAGTGGGCCGACACTGGCTCTCTCCAAAGAGATGACAGTTGGAGGCGCCAGTTCCCGCTGGCTTTTGTCCCTCCTTTCTTTTTTCTTCTGTATGAGTAACAAATACTAATACTAATAATGATAATAATAATAATTAGAATAAATATAACCTGAAGACGCTTGGGGTCTCGCTGCCATGGAAACTGCTGGCGCTAATGAGCTTCAAGAGGCCGCCGCGGGGCCATCCGGACCCAGGCGCGGGATCAATACTGATTCGGCCCTGGGAGGCGGCGGCAGCTGCGCCGGGGCCCCACAGCGGGCGGGGAGCGAGGGGCCAGCACTTGGAAGGGTGTTCCGGATCGCCCGCACCGCCCAGCTGGGACCCCCCGAACCTGCGGGTCCCCGGCTTGGCTCCGGAACACTGCCCGGCGCGCACGGGGCTCCCGGCTCCCTGCGCTCCCGGACTCGGTCCTTGGACGCCGGGCCCCTCCGCGGACGCGGATCCGGCCCCTGCCGCCTCGTCCGGGCACGACGCGCCCCGCACTGCCCGTCTGCCACGGGCCCGGTCCCCTCTTAGGTTCAGCGACCCCCGACCCCGGTGAGCCCTGCTGCGGAGCCCAGTGCCAGGGCACCGGCTGCCTGGCCTGGCTCCTGTCCCCAGCTTCTCCCCTGGCCGACCCGGGCCCCTTCCCAAAGCATCCCGGGCCCCCTGGAGCACCGAACGCGCCTCTCCCGGTGCGCCCACCCCTCCCTTACCCGGGCGCCCGCACCCCTTCTCAGGAGCCGGGGCGCCAAAAACCGCACCCCCCGCCCCCCGGGAGCTCCGCCCCCCGCCCCCGGCCCCCAGCCGGACCCCGGCCCGGACTCCCGGCCCCCGCGCGCCCCCGGCCGGCCCGCCCCGGGCGCCGCTCACCTCGTGCCCGCCGCCCGCGGGGCTCAGCCGCCTGTGGGGCGCAGGGCCGCCCCCGCCCCGCGGTGCCCCCGCCGCCGCAACAGTTGTCCCGACTGCAGGGTTCGGGGCTCGGGGGCTCCGGCGGGCTCCGGGCAGGCGCCCGCTGCTAGGCGCTCCGGGCGCGGCGCGGCGCTCGGGCTGGGGCTCCGGCTCGCGGAACGACCGCCGGCCACATGTCCCGCCGCCCGCCGCCCGCCTGCCCCGAGCCCCGCGCCGCGCCCGCCGCCGCCGCGCGCCCGCTAGTCGGGCCCCGCGCTCGCCGCCGCCGCCGCCACTTCGCTCCCGGCCGCCCGCGCCGCTCCGCGCCCTCTGCCGCCCCCTCTCCGGGCTCGCGCCCCCGCCGGCGCCGCGCCGCCCCCCCCCCGCACCGCCCGGTTCCTCTTTCGCAATCCCCGCCGGCCCCCCCACCGCCCTCGGCTTCCCCGCGCGCCTCTCGCGCAGCCGCCGGCTCCCCCCTCGCCCCTCTCGCGGCGGGCGCCTTCTCCCCACTCCTCTCCGTCCTTCCCTCTTTCGGTCCCGGCTTCCCTTCCGCCTTCCCTCCCCTCTTCTGCCCCCCCACCCCCCGCCCGGCCCACATCCGTCTCCCGGCCTCGGGGCGCACTCACCTGCCGCCCGCCCGGCTGCTACCCAGCCCCGGCCTGCGCCGACGCCAGGCCCTCCTCTTCAGCGGGCGCCCGTCCTTGCAGCCCCGCGCGCGTCCTGCCGCCGGGGCCCCACCCGCAGGGCGCCTCCCCAGGCTGGTCTTCCCAGCCAGACCGCACAGGAGGCGGGCAGGGCAGGGCCGGGCTCAGGTGGTCCCGGGCGGGGTCGGAGTTGGCAGGAGGATCCTCACACCGCACAGGATCCTCTGTCCCGCGTCCGGTGGGGAAAGCGTAAGTCCTCCGACAGCGGTGACACTGCTTGGCGTCCCCTCTCCTGTGCCAGCCCTCCACTTCCCTCCTCACCTGCAGCTGCTCTAGACCCCCAGGGTGGTCCCGAGCCAGGGAGCCAACCTCAGCAGCCCCTTCCTCTGCCCCTGGCCCAGGGACCTCTGGAGGTGAAGACGGTCATGTGGGGGATGTTGCAGCCTCTTCAAGGACCCCGCAGAGGGAGTGGCCACGAGGATGGCTTACCAATTGGCCATCTGGGCCAGGAGAGAGGGTTTGAGCGCCCTGGAGGGAGGGCAGGTCCATCCCACACAGTGCGAACTCCATGAGTCTCCCGCTTCTTGGGTCTGGCTTCGTTTGTACAGGCATTGACTGACCCTCACGGCAAACCGGGCCGAGCCTTCATGCACTCTGCTTCACACATTCCTCACCACCATCCTGCACAGTGTCCTCCGCCTTTTACAGACGAGGCAGCTGGGGCCCAGGGAGGTTGGGGCTAGGGCCCCTGCCCTGAGGCACACTCTGGTGGGGGCAGAACCAGGATCCAGCCCAGGCGCCATGACCACCAAGCCCAGGCACCCCACCTGTGATGATGGGTCAGAGCGGTGCCACCCTCCAAGTCCCGAGGATTAAACGAGACAGGACACTCACCGCAGTTCGCCTGCAACCTGCCAACCCTCCCAACAGGGGTCCGCTAGCCTCCCATGTTATGATGGAAACCTAGGATCAGAGACATTAAGAAACTGGCTGAAGAGCCCAGTGCTTATGAGGACAGGACTAGGGCAAGAGGTGACTGTCTCTGAGCTCCCTGCAAGCAGAGGCTGTGTTCTGGGGTCATCACAGCTGTATGGTGTGTGTAGTGTCTTTGTGTGTATATGTGGTGTGTCTATGTGTATGGTGTGCATGTGGGGGGTGTGGTGTTTATGTGTGTGTGTGTCTGCATGTGTGAGGGATCTGTGTGCCTGTGTGGTACACCCAGAGTGTGTTGAAAAGCCCTGGTCCCTGCACCCGCCTCTGCCTCCCTTCACCCCTCACATCTCTGAGCAGGGCTGTGCCTGTCCAGGGTCTGGGTCTGGTGCTGGATGCACAGAGAGGAAGGGAGCTCACTGCCCCGAGGACCCTCACAGCCACGTTGGGTGACCGCACAGGAAGCTAAGCCCCTGGAGACCCCGACTTTCTACAGGCTAAAGTACACCCACTCCTTCCTGGCATTTGCAGCCCCATTCCCATGAGGCCCAGCCTCCTCTGCAGCCAGTGCCCTGAGATCCAACCACATCAAGCCTTCTTCTAGTCATGGGGGTCCCCTGGTTGGCCTCTACACGGACTCCCGAAACCTCCCTCACTCACCTACTGTGCGCTGGGCCAGGCTCCCCTTGCTGTGCCCCCAAGGTCCTGCACCTTCACCTGCCCTGCAGTCGGGCTCCACCACCAAGGACAAAGCTATTTTACCTTCTTGAGCCTCAGTTTCCCCATCTTCATAATGGGAATGATTCCACCCACCTCAACAGGTCAAGGATTACGTGACACTACCATATAGGTAACAGTCCCATTGCTTAACCCAAAATAAATGAATGCCTAGCACTTAGTAGGTACTTAATGTGCATCAGTGTCCCTTCTGTTATTTCAGGGGTTTCCAGGATGGGCAGGAAAAACAGTGGGCTTTGGAACTGACCAGACTTGGGGCTGAATCTCAGTGTGGCCACTTGCCAGCTGTGTGGCTGTGGGCAAGTTCACTGACCTCTCTGACTCTTGTGCACTGGCTGCCGGTGGCTGCCATAACCTGTGATCACAAACTCGGTATTCTCTTACAGTTCTGGAGGTCGGAACCCCAAAATCAGTTTCACTGTGCTGAAGGTGTCACCAGGGCTCCCACCCTGGAGATTTAAGGGGAGAATTCTTCCAGCTCCCAGTGGCTGCTGGCATCCCTGGCCTGTGCCTGCCTCTATCTGACCTTCAAGGCCAGCCTCTTCCAATCTCTCTCTGTCCCGTCTTCGTGTGGCCTGTTCCTGTGTGTGTGTCAAAGCCCCCTCTGCCTGCCTCCCAGTAGGACGCATGTGATTGTATTTAGGACCCAGGGCTGACCCAAGATAATCTCCCATCCCCAGATCCTTACCTTAATCACATCTGCAAAGCTCCTTTTTTGCTTCTTGCCGTGTAAGGTAATGTCCCTGGGTTCCAGAGATTGGGACTGGAGGATTGGGGAGCATTTTCAGCCCTCCATGCTGGGTGTGTACCTGTGGAGGCAGGATGGGGTGCTCCCAGAGCCCTGGGGAAATCAGGTGAGCCGAGCGTGTCAACTGGCATATGTGGACCGATTCAACAAACATTTATTGTCTCCACTCAGGGCTGAGCTGGGAAGGAGGGAGAAGTGATGGGGGGAGAGGGGGCCTGTGCAAGTAATTACACAGATCTCTGTGGGGGACATTCACCCCCTTTGCTGAGCTCCTACTGTGTGTCAGCCGCCAGGCACTCCTCCTTCACGGTTGCCTTTCAACTCAGCCCTATTTACTATTTCTCTGCCTTCGGAGGCCTGCTCCCCCGCAAATGCCGCTGCTCACCCTGGCAGGCGGGCGGCCTGGCGGATGACTCACGCTTTCTCCGTGAAGAGCAGCCTTTTCAAAGGGCTGGCTGGGGAGGGAGCTAAATTTAAAGCCATGCCTCCTGAGATCACCTGCCATGTCGAGATCACTGCCATTTAATTAGAAGTTGGGAGCACGAGGTGCTCTGCTGAGGTCCGGCCCCTAAACCCCCTTTGGGGGGCAGGAAGGCGCTTGGAGGCCGGGATCCTGGGGTGGGCAGGGACGGGCTCCAGTTTGAGTGTGACCAGCTGGCCCTCAGCCTCCACACCATCTTCCCCCCACACTCCCTCTCTTAGGGAATAGCACCCCAGGACTCCCCAAGTCCCTCCTTCTCCCTCTTCAAGATCTTGGGGTTCCAGTCCCAAGACCCTATTTCCCAAATTCAAAACAAGGAACCAGGACGCAGAAAGGTTTGAAATTCTACCCCCTACCCCAAATCACCCAAAGAAGATTGGCTATGCTGGGATTTGAACTGCTGGCCTGGTTTGGGGGCTCCTGCTCTGGACGACCTGGTCGCTCAGGTCCTCCTGTGGAGTGGACAGAGGCGTGAGCAAGCCGCTCAGCTCTCTGAGCCCGTTGCCTTATCAATCTGAGGTGCTGACGTACCCACTCTGCCTCCACTGCTGGGGCAGGTGCTTTGAAAGGCCCTCGAGGGCATCAAGTCCACCCCCCTTGGAGACCGGTCCCTGGGGCCTGGGGAGCAAGAAGAGCAGCCAGCAGCCAGGTCTCTGCCTCCCAGCCCTGCCCCCTCTGAGGGAGGAGGCCAGTTAGGTCACGGCCGTCCTGTGCCCCTGCTGCTCCCACTCTCCCAACTGGCCACGGGAGTCACATGTTGCAGAAAAGCCTTGGTCTCCCCAGGATGGCAGGGCCTGGGCATGTGGGTGGCAGGGCTGCCCAGTGGTTAGGAATGCTGACGCTGGCTCTGGAGCAGAGTGCTGAGCTTGCACCCCCACCGTGGCCCGGGACGCGCCCTCAGCCTGTTTGCTGGTTTGCTGGTCTGTGGGGTGTTGTCAGTCTTGACTGTTCACGGCCAGGCACATAGCACGTGCTCAGTGTGTGGAAGCTGCTGCTATGGGGTTGTTGCTGGGCCCAGGAAGGCCACTCCCTAAGGCTAGAGGCACTGCAGTGACACCAGCATGTGCCGGGCCATAAACTCACTGCGGGACCCCCACGGGGCCTTCCCGGCTCCCCTTCCCTGCTCCCGCCTGCTCCCCTGTGGTCTCCGTGTGAACAGCTTCTCTTCTGGCCCTGACAGGGGGCCTGGCCCAGAGCCACAAGGATCTAGGGCTTCTGTCTGCATCAAAAGTGCACATGGCAGCCCAGTTCTAGGATGGGCCCAGCACCTTCTCCCTGAGGTTACTCCGGGATTACATTATGGGCAAAAGGGGTATAATAATCTTGCTGATATAATGAAGATTATTAATCAATTGACTTTAAGATAAGGATATTATCTGGTGACAAGCTATTCACACAAGTCCTTTAAAAGCAGAGAGTTTTCTCCAGCAGGCAGCAGCAGAAATCAGAGAGCTGCCCACGTGAGAAGGGGTTCACAGGAGGGCGGCTCATGCTGAGATGGCGGGGGTCAGAGCCAGGAGGTGAGAGCAGCCCCCAACCAATGGGGTGCTGGGAGAAATGGGGACCTCAGTCCTGCAGCCTCCAGGAACTGCCTTCTGCCAACACACCGAAGGAGCCCGGGGAGAGTCTCCCAGACCCTCCCCAGACGAGGCCAGCTTGACTGACACCTTGATTTCCATCTTGTGAGACCCTAAACAGCAAACTCGCTGAGCTCCCCAGACTCCTGGTCCTGCAGAACCGTGAGATCCTCAGTGGGTGATGTTTCAAGTTCCTAGTTGTTAGGCAGCAATAGAAAGACCAATATACTCAGCAACCACTCATGCCAATTACTTAATAAATGTTTATGGAGTGAAGGTCCTCACAGGCCATCCCTCCTACTGCAGACCAGGTATGGACTTTGCACAGCACAACCTAGTTGACCCGCCCACTCAATTACCCCCAACCCCGCCAACAGACCTGTGGATAAGCCATCAGGATGAAGGCTGAGTCCCTGGTTCAAGGTCCTGTGTGTGCTGACCGCCCACCCCCGCATGCCTGTGGATGGCCCCACCCCACACACACCGGGAGTCTGTTCAGAGAGCAGCTTGGGTCCGTCATCAGATATGAATTATGAATCATCACGGTCCCTGTCCAAATACAGCACCTACATGTTCCCACGTGCTTCTTTTTCTTTAAATACTGCCTCTGATAGCTGGTTGTATGGCTATCAGGGAGATGTCAGCCAATGTTACGCACAGTCACAAATTCTACATTTTAGAAAATTTGAAACGGGGAAGAAAAGACACAGTGGCCATTAGCCTGGAGAAAGCTGGCAGCAGGGGCCCTGCTGCATGCTGGGGTTAGCTGATTCCAGCGGCAGCACCGCTCCCAGGGAAACGGTGCGGCTTGGGAAGACCTGCCTGCCTGCCCCTGAGCCCTAAGGCTCAGAGCTGTGGATGCCCACGGGTCCAGGAGCTGCCGTGCGGCCCAGGGTCCCCAGGGCCGTGTTTGCTGCCAGGTGGCAGTGAGAACCAGGAAGGACTGGTGTGGGACACAGAGCTGCTCTTCCCGAAGCTGAAAACAGAGGGACCCCAGGGACTCAGTGTGTCCCTGGCCTCCTCCAACCTCAGTGTCCTCATGTGTCCACTGTCACTGATAATAACCTCCCCTCAGGAGTCACCAGGCTGTTCTCGGTCTCTCAGTGTGTTGTGTGTATTAAGTCCCGACAAGCCTGTGGGGTCAGGCTGGCACCCTATCCTCGTGGGAACAGTTCCACAGGTGAGGAGTTGGGAGCCTGCTTAAGCGGCCAGGGCCCTGGCCTGGACTCCTGGCTCCCCACGGGCCAGCTGTGGCCTCGGACAAACTGGAGTGCCATCTCTGAATCAGGACGATATCTGCCCCAACCCAGGGCTGGCTCCCAGGAGGCACTAGGTGGCCAGAGGAAAGCAGAGGGGGTCTGCTGGGGGAGAAAGAGACCCCCACCATGTCTTGGATCCCAGTCGCTCTCACCCCAACCCCAAACCCCTATGGCATCTGGCTCATCAGGGCTTATAAGCTCGCCAGCTTGCTGCATCTCAAATCCAGCCCACAAATAACGAGAATTAATAGGATGCAAATTGGTAGGTTGAGCCAAGCACCCCAAGCTAGAGGCCTAATTTCCACACAGCCCAGCAGTCCCCACAGGCAGGCCCTGGAATAATAATAACAGCGATAATCAGGATAATCAGCAGGTTGAGGGCCTCTTCAGCTCAGCGGCCTCCACCTTCCTCACCTCCTCTGGACGGGAGCTGCCCTGGCCTCCAAGCAGCAGGAGAGGGACCCAGACGGGCCATGGAATGGGCCTGAGGCCCTGTGCCTGTGAGCGCAGGCCCAGGCAGAGGACCGAGGGCTGTGACGCCAGGGGCCTTCTCCGGGCCTGGGCAGCCCTTTCCCAGAAGCTGGTGTCTGGGGACACCTGGGTGGGCACTGTGCTCCATAGATAGGTTGTTTTAAATCCACAGAGGTAGGGTGAGGCAGCCTGGGCCGGAGTGGGAGCCTCGACTTTGTAGCTGCATGGCTCTGGACATCCCCAAGGAGGTGAAGACCCTTTTTTCTTGAATTAGGTTGACAGCTATTTGGGGGCAGGCGTGGGCCTTCACTTCCCTCCCTTCCTGGCGGAGCCTCCGGTGTCAGCTCAGGTGTATGTCTAACCAGTCGGGTGCTCCGTGCCCCACGGTGTCACTTGGAAGCTGTCCCTGAATCCTCACTGCCCCTGCGCGGGGGGTTACTTCTATGCATTCCCATTTACACTGACAAAACAGACCAGAGAGGTTAAGTGATTAGCTGAGGGTCACACAGCTAGGAAGTGGTAGAGCTGGGATTTGAACCTAGATCTATCCTTTCCCTGACCCAGGCATGGCTCTGTGCACTTGACCTTGATGGAACAGAGCAGAGAGCTCTGGAATGGAAGCACGTCCTGCTCTGTCTCCCTAGGCTTTGGTTTTCCACCTGCTCCATGCTCACTGCAGTCCCTGGCAGCCCAGAGAGGGTGCGGGTCTGGCAGGCTCAGCCCAGCTCTGGCTTCTTGTGGGTTTAGCTCAGGCACTGGGAGGCAAGTTGTCAGGGGTTTGACAGCTCAGACCCCTGTGGCCAGGGTCAGAACCCTAGACTTCTTTGATTTTGCTCAGCAGCATCTCTGAATACTATAAATTGTTTGTCTTGGCCTCTCAGAGCAACCTGTCATTGCAAAACCTCACGTTTCTGCAGAGCCCAGGGACAGAGAGGCCTTGCTGGTGGTCCCAGCGTCCGTCTGAATCCTGTTCTGCTGAGGCTCCTGGCTGTGGGGAAGCCCTGTGCAGCGCTGCCTCCCAGCCACAGCTGTTCCCTGGCCAACATCTGCCATGAATCAGAATCTCCGAGAGGCTGCTCAGGGGCCTGATGGGGTGTGGCTGGGGTAGGGAGAATGAGGGGTGTGCCCATGGCCACGGGCTGGGTCACCCCACAGGCCCTGTCCGGGGCCTCCCCTAGCTGATCCCCTTACTCTGCCCCTGCTAGTAGCTGGTCCCTAGAGCTTAGTAAGAGCTACTAGATCTTAAGCAGCTACTGAGTACAAGACACTGCCTAGGCACCTGGCAGCAGCATCATAAAATCACTACCACTAATGTCTTTGAACCTTGTGTTGGGCACTGTTTACACATTTGACAGGCATCATCTCAATTACCGTGAGGCGGGCTGCCGTCACGCCCAGTCACGGACAAAGAATCTGAGGCTGGGAAATAGCTTGCCCAAAGCTCTCAAGCCTGGCCAGTAGTGCTGAGGCCACGCTGTCCTCTGCCCACAGGGGGACACCTGGGCCAGCTTGGGGACATGAAGTCTGGGGGGAGGTGGGAAGAAGTAGAGTCATCATCAAGCACAGTGGGGAGTGGGGGTGGGTGTAGGGACAATAGCTGCAGCTTGCCGGCCACAGGGTGCCTCCCCAGAGGTGGCGTCCGCAGGGCTGCCCATCTGCAAATGCCCTGGGACCTGGTGCATGGCAGTCAGAGAAGGCTGGGGTCCGCGTCATGGACACAGAGACCAAGCTGTGCGGGTACTCTGCCCCCGACAATGCGCGCCCACGCCCGTACCACTGCCGTGCGCTGGCTTCATCGGTTCCGAGGGCCATCCAGCTCCGCCCCTCGGCTGCCCCTCCTGTTGTACATTGGTGCTGCCCGGCTCACGCTCACCGTCTCCCGCCTGGACATGTGCAGTAGCCAGCAATATCCCTGACTCCATTCTCTGGCCCCCTGGGCCATCTTCCATGTGGGAGCCAAAGGGAGCCGTATGAAACCCAAACTTGACAGTTTCAGTCAGCCTTCTGCTCAAAATCCTTCTACGGCTCCCTCCTGCATTCAGGATAAAGTGTGAGTCCACTTGCCCCAGCTCCGTCTAACCCAAGGCCACCCCAGGTTTGCTCAGTCTTCTCTCAAGACTTGAGCCCCAGCTCTCTCAGTGTTCTCTTCCTGGACTGTCCCTCTTTGCTCCTTTTCACTTTGAGGGCCCAGGTCACTTGTCTTCCCTTCCTGGAAGCCTTCGCTGAGCCCAAGCTGTGTCCCTGCTTCCGCTGGGCTTCCCACGCATCCCTGGGAGCTCCTGAGGGCTGGCCTGGGTCCAACTGGCTCCACGTCCCAGAGTCACCCACAGGGAGGGGCCTCGGCGCAAGAAGTTGTATATGTGGTTCTAACAGGCCCGGCCTCAGCGAGCCAGTCCGCGGGCCCTGGAAGCAATGGACGCCCCTCCGGGCTCCCGCTGGGGAACTCAGTGCAGAATCTAGCCACGTCTGCGACCTAGTGCTGCTGTTTTATTAATATGCCCATTTGGCACTTGCCTTGCACCTTTCATCCTCAGCTCTCGGAGTGCGTCTCCCACTTAAATTAATTCTCCCGACACTCCATACAAGCTGCTCCTCCCACCGCAGATAATGAGGTGCGAGGTCCTTTCCCTACGGGTGCTGTGATGAATTCCACATCATTAGGATCCTCTCTTCTCCACTTCCCAGGCCTTTCCCAGTTCTCCTCCCCGCCCCTGCCCATCCATCTGGTGGACTCAAGGCCTTCAGCATGCAGTATTAGTTTCTTATAATTATTATAAAACCATGCATAGTCTTTAGGTCTCAACAGCTTGATTTTGTCATCAGGAAAATAAATAAATAAATAGTTTTTGCAGAGGTGACAGCGGCAACCCAGAGGGGCAGTGAGTAGAATGGAGTAGCACGGGAGCCTGGTGCACACAAGCCAGCTGAGTGCACTGGGTTTGGGGAAGGCCCTGGGAAATCACCATTTTAGGTAGCTCTCCTTCCTCCGAGAAGCCTTCCTTGATTAGTCTGCTCAGATCGGCCTTCTCTGTTTCCCTTTGGCCTTTAGAGCACAGGCTCCTGTTCTGATTGCTCTGTGTTGACCTGCCCCTCCTAACAACACTGACAATACTTGTGTCAGTTTCAAGTTTCTAGGTCTTTGTATCCTGGGAGATGAATAGAGGACTGGGCATTTAATAGATGGGTACTTGCGATTGAGTAGAGGAGTGTGGAAATGAATGGAAAGATGGGTGGATGGACTGGTGGGTGGGTGGGTGGGTGGATGGGTAGATGGGTGGATAGGTGATGGGTGGGTGGGTGGATAAATGGATGGACGATGAGTAAGCAGGCTCATGGAAAGATGAATATGCGGGTGGATGGCTGGGAAGATGAATGAAGGGACAGGCCGATGGATAGATGGATGTGACAGTGAGTGATGGGTGGATGGGTGATAGATTTGTGGATGGAAGAGTTAATGGGTGAATAATAAGTGGGTGGGGTTTCAGATAGAAAATTGCAATAGTAATAATAATTTACCCATAACTAATATTTGAGGCATCAGACACTGCTCCAAGCGTTTGTTCTAAGCATATTCATTAATTCATTTAATGCTTATAACAATTATTGATGAATGCTGGATTGGGAGATGGACGATGCTTGGCTGCATATCTTGATGGGTAGTAAGGGGGACAGGTATGTTTGTGATGGGGAGGTAGGCAGGTGCTTCATCAAACCGATGGGGGGCCGGGCAGGGTGGGTGAGTGGGTGAGGTGGTGGGCAGCAGACAAGAGGTCCAAAGGGGTCCAAAGGGGTGGGCAGGAGGATCCATCTGGAGCCTGGGTCTGAAGAATCTTCTGTTTCCACCCAGGACAAGGCATTCCACTCTCTGGACACCCATGGCAGGAGTTTCCACCTCACCTTCTGTGCTGCCATCCCACCGACCTCCAACTGTCTACACTCTAACTGCAGAGCCCACCAACTCTTGCTGGATTTGACCCCTAGCTACCCGTAGCTGTCCTTGCCCTTCCCCTATGCCCTCCACATGGCAGCCAGGGGAATCTCACCAACACAGCCCTGATCCTGCCACCTGCCTGCCCAAGCCCTTCTCGGCCCCCAACACTGTGGACACTCAGTCCTGCTGGCCCACAAAACCAGCTACTGAGGACACACCAAAAGCACCTGGTTTCCTCCCACAACAGGTTCTTTCAGGCTCCTGGGTCATTGCTAACACGGTCCTTCTTCCAGAAGGCCAGGCCCCACCATCCGGCCCAGGGCCCAGTGACTTGCACTCAGTCCATCTTTAAGTTAACACGGAGTTTTCCAGCCTGGGTCTGGGGTCGCTGCTGGGGTGCTCCTTGGCTCCAGCAAGGCCAGCCTCCTTGCATAAAGTGAGGTTAAGCATGAGCTCTGGGGTGTGCAGTAGTCATGAGGCCTAACTGGGGTGTGAGGGTGTTTATACTATGGCAGCTGACATGAACCAAGTACTTCATAAGTGGTTGGCTGTAGTTATTATTAAGTGTCTGCCTTCCCCCAGCAGACAGCCTATTTCTCAAAACTGAGATTGGGGTTCCTTCGTGGATTAATCAACTCATTGCACAAGTATGTATGGAGCCTTCCCATGTGCCACGCACTGCCCTGGGTGCTGGGGACACGTCTGTGAATACAGGCACCTGCAGGAGATGCCAACGAATGGCGCCATCACGTATCTGCCTCCAGGCCGGGTTCCTGCTGGCCCATTCCCTGGACCAGGGATGGCCCTGGCCTTCCGGAGCAGGGCAGACCAAGGACCAGACACAATGTCAGTGCATCTGAATCTGAGTCACTCTCTCTCTTGGGGACAGGAGCGTGACCTTGTTTGCGGGCCCTGAGGAGCTAAGACTAGCCTGGGAAGCTCAGCGCCCTGCTACCCCTCCCAGCCCACGTGCAGCAGGAGTGAAAGGGCCCTGTCCCCCGCGGGGTGGCCAGCTGCTGCCGGTGTCTCTGGGCAAATGGCTGAGCCCTGCCAGCTGTTTGGGAGAAGAGAGGGACGGGAGGGTTTCCATCTCGGGGGGCACTGAGCCCTCGCTTGGCTGCTGTCCTTGAGGCCCTGCCTGGAGTGCGGGAAGCGCTGAGTCCTGGCCCTGCCCCTTGCCAGTGGGTGACCTTCTGCAAGCCACATGTCCTTGGTCTCTGTCTCCCAGGTGAGGAAATGGTCATGTCTCACCTCAGGGGGTGGAGCTGGCTCGTGACCCCCACCCTGATCCTGACCCCCTGCCAGGAAGCTGGAGGGTGAAGGCCTCGGTCCTGGGTCCAGCTGTGCCAAGCTCTCCCTCTGCCCCTGGCCTCCCCTGTTTTCATAGGAGCAGGCAGAGCAGCCCTGTGCTGCTCAGAGCACTGCTTGGAACCCGATAGCCTAGAGGCAACCCCCAGGTCAGCCACTTACGGCCTTTGTGGCCTTGGACCAATGGCTTGGCCTTTCCCAGCCCATGTCCCCTGCATAAAGTGGGGATTATGGCCTGTTGTGGGGTGAGATATGCACTGGGTTGTGAGATGTGCATGTCAAGTCGCACATAGCAGGTGCTTTAGAAGCATGGGAAGGTGTGCGGCCGAGCTGGAGAGGACAGGAAACGGCCCGTGCTCCTGTGCCTCCGAGGCACAGGGCTGGGACCCACGGGGAGACCATTAGGGCAGATTTTGAGGAATAGCCCAAATGTCGGAACTGAGAGGGAGCTGGCCAGAATGGGCAGTCCCCCAGGAAGACCTCCCCACGCCCAGGGCAATCGGTAGAATCTGGCCCTCTGCTTTCCCGGGACATTGCAGTGGGGATTCACACATACCTAGGCCAGGGTCCACTCTGGGGTTTCAGGGTGCTGGGGTTTATCTGGTTCCAGGGCCGTTGGAGGCAGACTGTATAGGCTGTGAGCTAAAAAGCAGATCTATCTGACCCTACCAGGCCCCCAGCTCAGACCCTTCTGTGTCCCATCGCCCTGGTAGGCAAGGGAAAGGAGGGGAAAGGACAGGATGATGGTGGCCCTGACCACTCACTGTGCCTGACCAACAGAGCTGGTGGAGGGATGGGCATGGGGCCAGTGCTCCAGGCTGGGTGAACGTGGGTGGGTGGGCTTGACCCTCCAGTGCGGCCAGGGGGTGGGGGCCTGTGGCTTGTCTCAGGGGCTGGAGGGGGCGAGGCAAAGGCTGTGATCAGAACACGTGGAACCCCTGGGTGCTGCCAGTCTTCCAGCTGTGCAGCAAACTCGCCGTGACCCGGGCTGCAATGTGATGACCCCATTTCTCAGAGAGGGAGCCTGAGGCCCAGAGAGGTCAGGTGACTTCTGCAGTCACCCCCAGTTGCAGTGGGGCTCCCAGCCCAGCCCCACACCCCGCTACCACAGCCGAGTCAGTGGGCGGCCATCACCTTCTGCATGGACAGCCAGGCTGATCACGCCCGTGAATTCTGTGCTGCTGCTGGTCTCTGGCGCGGAGGTGACTGCCCGCCAGACCAGGGCTGGCCCACTGGGCTCTGAGCTCTGTGGGCCCAGGAGGGGAAGTGTCTGCTGCCCTGGAGCGTCCCTGTGCTGGCTCCCAGACCCATCCATCTCCCAAGGGTGCAGAGCCCTGAGCTCTTGGCAGATCCGGTTTTCTCCTCCTGTGGCCCAGCAGAGTTCCTGTTTGTGGAGGGCCCTGTGGCCCACAGCCCTCACCCCACTCCCTGAGCCCTCCGACAGGTGTGTGGCAGGTGCTCCGTGGGGGGCATGTTCAAACCACCCCCCTCCCTTTAGAGGACTCACAGAGCCAATCAGTGACAGCCACAGGCCTCCTAAGGGTGCTTCTTAGAACTCAGAGAGCACCCTGCATTTGGGCCAGTGCGTTCCCACCCTCCCACACTTCGACCTCTGGGCAGCCTGGCCAGGCGGTGATTTTATGAGGCTGAGTGATCTGTCCAAGGACACCCGGCTGTGGAGCCATGGGGGAGCCCATGCTCTCCAAGCCTGAGAGCAGCACTGACTCCCTGACCCAGGCACCCCATGCCCCAGGAAGCGTTCAGGTCATCTGGGGTTGGCAGAGTCGCACAGCTGGGACATTTGGGGAGGAGCTACGGCCCTCTGCCCCC
Organism: Manis pentadactyla; assembly: GCF_030020395.1. Classification (NCBI taxonomy): domain Eukaryota; kingdom Metazoa; phylum Chordata; class Mammalia; order Pholidota; family Manidae; genus Manis; species Manis pentadactyla. Next base: position 4,961,994 of record NC_080028.1, on the reverse strand, counting down.
TGTTGCACGGCGTACTTTCAGCCAGCAGCTTGAGGACCCCTTTGAAGCACCCAGTCCCTGGGCATCTGAGCCCTCCTGGTCCCATCCCACCCAGAGCCCGGCTCACAGCCCCTTCCCTGCTATGCTCCTGCCCTTGGGTACCTTCACAGCTCTTAGCTCATCTCTGCCAAATCTTTCCTGAAATGTCAGCCCCTGGTAAGGTCTCAGCCAGCCTCACTGCCCCGCACCTCCCCATCAGGATTCCCCTTTCCCAGTTCCGCTCTTGCTGTTTTCCCCCAGAGCAGAAGCACCTCTGACATCTGTACAAGCTCTGCACCTTTGTGGTGTTGTTATAAATGCCCTTGGATCTGGAAGTTCCATAACACGCACGCTGGGGGCTCATGTCTGCCTGCTCTCTGCTGTGCCCCTGGGGCCTAGCACACAGTAGGCCCTCAGCAAAAACTTGCTGAACAAACCAGAATACTGTGGAGACATTGAACAGAACATGGGCAGGGAGCCTGCCTGCTGCTCCCAACTGTGCATGTGTTTTCTTAATATTTTTGCTTCATTTATCAGAAATCAAGACTGTGTCAAGCCCAGTAATACATCTAAATTGGTTGATTAAAGCATAAGCAAGAGAGTGGCAGGCACTTTGTGGCAATTAAACCCAAGCCATGGGAAGATTTGGAAATACTGTGATCCCTTCTGCGGTTTTTGCAAATGGGGGTTCTATTCCTAGTGAGTCTGTTGTTTTTATTTCATTACTTCTGGGGGTTTTCTTCCTAGCTCTTCCCCCAGGGTTTTGTGATATTGTTATATAAAGTGATTTCAATAATGGAAACCACGCACTGTTTGCTCTGGCCGGGTTGGGAGCCAGGCCTGGACGGTGACACAGGATTAGGGTTCTGATGTTGAGGCTCCTCCTGCCACCTGACAGCAGGTCGAGGGGAACAAGCCCAGGTCAGAGGCTGGGTCCTGGGCCAGGGGTAGGGGACACCATAACCTGCCCACCTCGGAGGCCTCCTTTCCTGCGTCCTTGCCACTTACCCCTTTCCTCCGCTCCTGCTACGCTCTCCTCGCTGCACCCAGGCCATGCCAAGCACACGCCAGCCTCAGGGCCCTTGCACTGGCTGGTCCCACTTCCCGCAGAACTCCGCCATTGCCAGATATCCCTGCAACTGGCCTTTTCCTCCCCGCCTGCCTCTCTGAAGAGCCCTCACCTCCTGACACTTTCCACCTTTCCCCCAGAGGCATTCCTTGCCATCTGCTGTATTATGAACAACCCTGCTTGTTGGTGGGGAGTGAATGGATTCAAGAGTTCTTCAGACATTCGGGTTTCAGATCTGGGGGCTGACAGAAGGGCAAGGCCAATCCCAGTTCATGGTTTGAGGAGTGGGTGGGGGTGGAGCCATTTCCGCAATGGGGACCCCAGGCATCAATGCCCTGGCCAGGTGGTTTCCCCATTTGGTCCCCACAGGTCCCCTCCCCAGCTGGCCTGCCCCAGGACGCCCCTGGCACTCAGCCTGACCTCTCTGATCACACAGCTGGCTCTGTTTACCGGCAGCCCTTCCTTGGGTGGCTGTCATGGGTTGTGTTTGCACCCCCACCCCAAAAATTCATAGGTTGAAGTCCTAACCCCAGTCCCTCAGAATGTGATACTTTCTTGGAAACAGGATTGTTGTGGGTGTAATTAAGATGAGGTCATACCGGAGTATGCCCTGCCCGGTATGACCAATGTCCCTATGAAAAAGAGACAGTTGGACAAAGTCACACACAGGGAGAAAGCCATGGAAAGATGGAGGCAGAGATCGGGGTGAGGAGCCAATAGCTAGTGAACCCCCAAGGTCGTCAGCACACCCCAGGGGGCTGGGGGGAGGCCTGGAACAGACCCCACACACACACTGTCTGGAGGGAACCAGCCCTGACATTGCCTTGGTCTCAGACCCCTGGCCTCCAGGCTGTGAGAGCATCTGTGTCAGTCGGTCGTCGTAAGCTCGCGGTCTATGGAACTTTGTTACAGCCGCCCTAGGCCACTGATATCCTTGCCAAGCTCACACTGGCCCACCCCAGCCCTCTCCTTGCCCCCCTTTCCCTCCCCACCCTGCTCGGAGCTGTCTCATTCTGGAGTGACGCCCTCGCGCATCAAAGGGAGCCAGTTCTCTGAGGCTCTGGTTTCTCACTCAAAAAATTAGGATAATAATATCCACCTCCCACGCTGTCACGAGCCTTCAATAAAATACGGTGGAAAATGCACCTGGTTCGTAGTAAGGCTTGGTAATTGGTGGCGGCAATAGTGAGGTGGTTATTTATATTGTTGTTAGTATTAATGGTATTATTGGAATTAGCTGTCAGCTGCCGGGTCTGAGTGGCCGCCGTGGCCCGGCCCGTGTGCAGGAGAGGAGGCTGCCTGTAGGAGAGGGGAAAGATTTGCGTGCATTTATGCTTAAATTTACTCAGACTGATAGTCACTGCCTCTATGCTCCATTCAGAGCCTCTGCCCCGTGCGAGTGAGCTACGTCAACAGTGATGGCAATGCAGGGTGATCAGGACTCTGATGACAGGGCCCTGGGGAGCTGGGGGGCCCAGCAGGCACCTGATCCAGCCTGGAATGGGGTGGCAGGTGCAGGGAAGGCTTCACAGAGCAGGCGGCATCTGAAGCAGGCATAAATAGAAAGGCATCCCTGAATCAGGGCTCCCGGCTCCTACACCCACTTACAGGGTGGCTTTGGGCAGACTCCTCACCTTCTCTGGATCTCTGGCTCCCTGCATGAAAAACCCAAGTTGCAGAGGGCCTGTGTCCCAGGGGAGCTCAGAGTTGTCACATTTGCAAAGTCCCGCTGTCCCCAGGCCCTATCCTAGAGGCCAACCAAGGTAAACACGCAGACTGCCTGCGAAGCACTGGGGCCGTGGGCTCCCCTGCGACATTCCACATTCCAGCCAGTGCCTGCCAGAGCTCTGTGCCTGAGGATAAGAAAAGAAACTCCCAACAAACATCTAAAACATTCCCGGACTCCCTGCCCTCTGTTTCAGTTGAGGGGAAATGAAATGCCAAGCCAATCTCTCTGAGGACCCACACCCTGCCGGGGCCGAGCTGGCCTGTCCAATAGCATCCCGTTGTTTTATTCAGTGTGGGCTCTGCAGCCGGCCACCTGCCTGTCCTTTATGAGAACCGAAACAGAGCAATAAATGGGGGAGTTGAGATGGGCAGATGCTGCCATTTCTGAGAGTTGCCGCTTGCTCACCACCTGGGATTTTGTTTTCCCTGTTGGAAGACAAAATATCCCAGCCACGTGGAGCCTTTCTTTGCTGGCAGATTTAAGGCACCTTGTAAACAGGAGCCAGAGATGGAAAAAGAAGCACACGTGGCTGAGCACCTGTTCTGCCTGGCATGTGTGCAAGTGGCTCCTTCATACTCTAGACCCATTTTACAGATGTGAATCAGGGTGCAGGGAGCTGAGGGCGCCCACCTGGGAGAAGAGCCAGGTGGTGAGGTCAGGGCTCTGAACGTCAAGCTTGCTGTTGCCCCAGAGGCTGAGTAAAATTTCAGGGGTGAGCAGCTTTGGGGGAGATGGCCAGGCTGGTGGAGGCTAAGAGGGGGGCATTAAAGAGAAAAATTGCAACAGGTGCTTGCTAAAAACAGCCAGGAAGACTTTATTCCGGACTATTGTTGCAGGGGTCACGACTATTGCAACAGGGGCAGGAGATTGAGCTCAATTCCAAATACAGCAAAGACAGCTGGGGATTCACAGTCAGGGAGCAGAGTGAGGCGTCAATGGGTGGAAAATTACTGAGAGGAACTTGATTATTTATCAAGGGTTGGGGAATCCTTACAAAACAGGCCCAACAGGATTCTTCCTAAAGGGCCACAAGGGGAGGAATGAGCAACTGGGGAATCCTGATAAATTGGCTGAACAGGATTCTTGGCTGAAACTGGTATCAGGTCGAGGCCTGGTCAAGGAGAAGAGCCACCCCGTGAAAGTCTGACCCAGGAGGGAGGCTGTGGTGGGGAGGGGAGGCCCACGGAGGCCGAAGCGGAGGCCGCAGTGTGACTGCAGGTCTCCCTGCGGACTTGGCTTGGAGGTGATCCGGCGCGCGGCGGTGGGGAGGCGATGTCCAGGGCCAGGCCGGAAGCCATGCCGTGCTGGGGCCACGCCGAGGACCCCGCAGGTGCCGGGACCCAGACCTCAGGGAGCCCGGCGTGCATTGAGAGCCAAGTTTTCCAGTGCCATGTGGGCGGCAGAAGTGGCAGCCAGTCTGAGGCTGGGCTGGCAGGGCGAGAGCAGCAGTCGCCTCAGGGGGGGTGTTGCGGGTTATCCAGAGCCCCTCACGCCCAGGGATGCTGGTTTGCTTGCGTGGCGGAGGGCCCGTCCCCAGAGGGATCAGCCAGGTTGAGCGCTGGGAGAGGGCGGCCTCACGCTGCTGGGCTGAGCTGAGCGCCGGTTCTGCGCTGCCTGCGGCCCGCCGCCTGGCTGGTGCCGAGCACTCTCACTCACTGGCTGCAGGGCAACATCCCGGCGCAGCTGCTGCCTGGTGGGGCGCCCTTGGGCCTTGCCCGGCTCAGCTTCCTTATCCCTGAACCAGGTGGTTGGAGCACCTCCTCCACAGGGAGGTCAGCAGGGCTGCATGGGCCTCAGCCAGGCCCATCATGTTAGTGATGACAATGACAGCGAAGAATTAGGTGACCCCACCCCCACCCCATGGGCTCGTGCTGGGCTGGCCGCTGGGCAGTACAAGGCTGGCTCCCCGGGGAAAGACCCTCATCTGCACAGAGCTGCAGAGAGTACGTCCAAAGGGCCTGCGGCAGGCTGGGGACAACGCGCTTTAGAGCTTTTCCTGCCTTGAAAAGTCTTTCCTATCTCAACTCTCTTTGAGTCCCACAGCTCTCAGAAGGGCCCACAAGTCTAAGCTCATCCTACAGACGTAGAAACAGAAGACAAGGTTCAGAGAGGTGAGGTGGCCGCGGCTTTCTCACAGCCAGCACAGCACAAGAGAGAGGAGCACGGTGGAGACGCAAGCCCCGGCCTTGGGGCCCCACATCCGGCTCCTTGTCCTCCCAGGGGCTGCAGCAGGGTGGCTGGGGAGGGATTTCAGGGAGTGAAAACAACTTAGGCAAAGGCTGGGAGGCTTGATGGGACCTGGGAACCTGGGGGGTAGGCGTCAGTGTCAGGGGACCACAGCCCAGAACCAGAAAAAGCCCTTCTGCATTTTGGGAAAAGCACCCCAGGGTCGCGGAGGGATGACCCAAGTACACAAAAGCCCCTCGGGCCTGAGGGTGAAGCCTGGGGCTGCCCCTCCCTGGCTGAGGCCCCTCCTGCCAGTGGTTTGACCTCTGACTCGGTTCCTCCATCTGTTAAGTAGGGCCTCTCCTGCTGATTAGTGGAGCACCACACAGGACGGCAAGTGCGTGTAAAAGGGGCTCGATGATTACCAACCCCCCTCCTGAGCCACCACCCTGGAGCCTGGGGCAGGGCAGGGGTCGGGGTGGGTGCGGGATCTTCGAGGCCTACCACATCAAATGGAATTTGGGAAGAATATTCCAAATGGGACAAAGACAAATGTTGTCTGCTACTGCAGCTCCCTGCCCTGGGGGGTCGTCTCATTAAGCCATATACGGCTGGCAGCTGCCTGGGGACCACAAGGGGCGAGGACTTCAGAGCCAGGGCCAGCAGTTCATCATTCCACGGGGACATGTCCTTGGTGGGGATTTCTGGGTGGTGTGGTGCAGCCGCGGGCATGTGCGAGGCAGGTGAGAACATGGGGGAGCCAGATTTGCCCCCCTGAAGGAATCCCCCTGACCGCCATGTGACTCAGCTCCGGGACAGCTGAGGGTCCGGAGTAGCTCGGACCCCACGGGCAGGTAAGGGAAAGGTCAGTGCCACGTGGCTGTGCACAGCTTGGCAGGGTGCAGACCACAGGGGAGCAGCAGCCCGGCTCCTGACTGGGTGTCCTCAGTGTGCAGACATGTGGCAAGCTGCCTTCCCGTGGAGTGTGTCTCTCCGGGGTGGTGACCAGGCCTTGTGTCACCCATGGATTCACTCGACAATTGCCAAGTAGCTGTGGGCTGGGCAGGGGCCGGATGCTGTGGCTGCCAAGATAAATAGGTTTCAAGTTCTGTGTCCCCAAGCTCCTTCAGGATTGGGCCACTGGCTGGCACCGCCAACCTGATGTAAAGCAATTAGCCACATCACAGCCCCTGCAGGTGGCTTCTGGGTGGTCTAGAACTTTCCCTGACCATTTGAGGAAGCTGTTGTAGCATGGTGGAAAGCTGACAGGCTCTGGAGTGAGCCAGGCCTGGGTCCAAGGGCTGCCCCAGTCCCTGGCTGGCTGTGTGACCATGGGCAGGTCACGCTCTCTCCTAGCATCACTTTCCCCACAGGAGACAGGGCTCTTGGCACTGTTGGGAGGCATTCTTATAGGGGCCTGTGGGGTAGTGATCCTGGGGTACAGCATGAGGGTTGCCCCATAGATTCCAGAATCATGATGAATCACCCGTGTATACCAGCCTGCTTGTGTATGCCACCACCTGCTGTGCAGGTCCTGACCCCCGATATTCAGAAAGTGGCTGTATTTGGAGACTGGCTCTCTGAAGAGATAATAAAGCTGAAATGAGGTCATTAAGGTGGACTTTAACCCAACATGACTTCTGTCCTTGTAAGAAGAGAAGATTGGGTCACCAACAAACACACACAGGGATGACGGTGTGAGGCCACTGGGAGAAGGCAGCACCTCTAAGCCAACACCCAACCTGCCGACACCCTGACCCTGGACTTCTGGTCTCCAGACTATGAGACGATAAGTGTCCATTAAGCTTCCCCATCGCCGGTACTTTTTATGCAGGCCGAGCAGATGAAGACCATCGGTGTTGATGTCGGAAGAGCGGACTGAGTATCACGCCCTCTCAGACTCGAATCCACCCCGCACACACCAGCCACGGGCCCCTCAAAGCGGCGCCCCGCCCCACCCCACTGAGCCCCTCAGGGCCAACCTGAACTTGCCCAAAACAGTTCTTGACCCAAAGGATACCAAATGCTTTTCTCAAAGGAAATGCTTCCTATCGTCCCTGGCAGGGGCAGAGCCTGAGTCTGTTATCACCAGGGCTGGCATCCACCCCCCGGGGCCGTCCCGAGGAGGCTCTCGGCACAAAGATGTTTGCTGCTGTGTCACCACGGTGGCAGATCTTCTCGAGAAACAAGTGAGCCACGCAGGCCCATCCAACAGCACGTACAGTCATGTAACCTCGGGGGCCCATCTGGAAGTCACAGAGGGAAACGGGAGGGGGCCGAGGCTTGTAGAGGGCTGTCCGAGGCCTGGCTCCAGTGATGCTGGTTAGGGGTTGTTGTGTTTATTTCTCTGACTGTCCTGAGGGAGGTCCTCTTGTCCCTACTTTACGAGGCTAAGAGTGTGCTCAGGACCACACAGCCGGTGAGGGGCAGAGCTGGGGGTGAGCCACGGGGAAGGGGACACAAAGCCACAAAGGAGCATGGCAGGGAAGCCGACTGCGACAGTGACAGCAAGAGGACATCTGGAGAAGAGCGCAAAGGCTGGGGGCAGGATGAGAGGGGTCTTCCCCGATGCCCCGCAGTGGTCATTTTTGATTCACAATAGAGAGAAAAAGGATGTCTTGGTTCTGGTTGTCTGATCCCGGACGAGGCCTCCTGTGGGGGCCCCTCCTCTGGGCACCACTGGCCTTGGGCTCAGGGTGGCCGTGGCCAGTGTCCCCACACCTTGAAGGCAGGCGCTCTGCCTCTGTGGCTGTCCCTCCCAGCACCTAGCATGCAGCTCCACACAGAAGGGGCCTGGGACAGTGCATGGCGGCCTGCAGGCCATGGGCAGCCATGCTCTGTGTGCCCCTGGGGCCTGACACCCACAGCAAATGCTGCCATCAGGCCAATCTCACAGACAAAGAGACTGAGGCCCAGGAAGATCAGGGACTTGCCCAAGGCAAACATCTAGAAATTGGGGTGCAGTGTCCACCCGGGGCACTTTGGTCCCTGAGGTGAAGTGTGTAACCCCCAGGTGGCCCTGCCTCTCAGCATGTGGTTGTTGAATGACTACATGAGTGAGCAGCCGTGGGATATGAGTGCATGCCTTCGCCTGGCAGGGCTCCCTCCTCTCCGTGAACCTCCTGGGTGGCCGTAGGAGACGTACAGGGCAGGGTCAGCCTGAATTGGCCAGTACCTGATACTCGGTGCTTAGCTGTGTGAGGTGCTCTGAGAAGGAGCCGGTGCAGGCCCACACGTGGGACAGGCAGCCCCTCCCTGGGGCAGCCTCAGCCCTCTGCGAGGCCCAGCCCTTTGGGTCAGGGACCCTTGCCCAGCCGGTCCTGGTGGCTCCCTGTGCAGTGGGGTTGGCAGCCGTGCCTAGACAGCACCTAGCATTCTTCCGGTACCTTCCAGAACCCCGTCCGGCTCCCTGGCTGATGCTGAGTCAGCACTCACGCCAGCCACCAGCTCTGGTCTGGCCAAGAGACAGCGGCCGCCGTGAGCCGCAGGAGGGACAGAGTCTGTGAGGAGTGCCCCTACCTGGACGGCTCCCCATTACACAGGCCCCCTCACTGCTCCTGCTGCACGGTGAGGAGACCAAGGCCCAGTGGAAGAGGCGACCTGCCCATCAGGCAGCAGTGTGGCTGTGGGCCCTGCCCCCGCCCAGGCAGTGCCCAGATGCCACTCTAGCCTCCCCATCAGCAGCAGCTTGAGAGTTTGTGCAGAAGCAGTGGCTGAGACAGGGGAGCAGGCCTAAGAGGGGGTGCACACCCAAGCCAGCCCAGCCTGGGCACAAGCCCCAAAAGTAGCCACCACCACAACGGGGGCTGTGAATGAGGCAGGTCTCCAGCCAAGCCTCCAACCCAAGCCAGGCCAGGGGGTCAGCCTGGAAGAGGAGGCCTGGCTATAATTTTCACAAAGGTGAGACATACACTAGAGCTGCTAGAGGAGGATGGGTGGGGGACCAAGCAAACCACCCCGAGGGGCCCTCCTGGGGCTGTAGGTCTGGGGACAAGAGGCTGCCAAGCTGGAGCCAAGAGGCAGGGCAGCGGGCCTGGTGCGGTGGCCAGATTAAACCCTGAAGGAGGGGTGCACCCTGGAAGCGAGGCAGAGGATGGGGCATTGCCCAGGAAACTGCAGACTGAGGGGCCCCCAAGGAGGGTCTCCAAGGACTGTTTAGGGGGCCCCGGCCACAGACTTTCCTGCCCCTCCTCACTGCCCTGCCCGGCCCAGGCCTGCAGAGCCAAGAACCACACCCGGCAACAGGGGCCGGGCAGGGGGACCTGACCGTGTCACTGGTCCCCAGACCACGCTGAGCCGGGCTGCGGCAGGGGGAGCTGTAAATGCCAAGAGGCTTTGCAGTTTTGATATTAGACTTGCCTGGAGTTCATATTACCCCAAAGTGCCTGAAAAATCTAGGGGGAGCGCCTGTGGGGTTCATGCAAGTGTGGGAAGAATGAGTCTGCCGGGTGGCAGCAAGGGTCTGGGAGCAGAAAGAATGAAGTTGGTCTCACCCCCACGCCCCCAAACCACACAGAGTCCGTGGTGGCATCATCTAGAAAGAGAATGTCCTCAGAGGGGTGAAGGGCTATCAACCGGGCAAGGGGGACATGGGGAGCAGGGGGACAGCTGCCCAGACACCCAGGAAGGGGCCAGCACTCCCCCAGGGCGACCACTGTGAGGGGGCATGTGGGCTGACCCTGGGCAAAAGGCCCTCGTCCCCAAGGAACCCGGCCTCAGTGGGAGATGCGAATGGGCTCTCACCATGGCTGCCTCCCTCTCCTGCCTGGCCCAGCTTCCCACTCCCTCAGCTGAAATCCTGGAGCTGTGCCGTTATAATGAGGCCTTTCCGCCTGAATCAGGGCTCACCAAAAGGGTTCTTGTGTCTTCAGAAAGCTTGGGTCGGGTTTTGAAATAAAGATGTCTTCTCGTGCCATACTGATGTTTGAAGAGGGTCATTGGCTTTCAATCTGCGCTTTTGTGGGTCAGTCGCCAGCTACTGCCTGAAACACACGCACGCACGCACGCACACACACACACTCGCTCGCTCGCTCACATGCACACTTCCTGGATGGCCACAGCCGGTCGTTCCATGATGCCTGAGCAGTACGTTATGTAAGAATCAGCATTCCCTCGTGGTCGCTGCCTTTTGAGAATTACACAGTCAGCAGTTTGGCCCAGGTGGGTCCTAAAGAGGATGATCTCAGGGAGAAATTAAGTGAAGCCAGAGAGAAGTGCTCTGCGTTGAGCCTTTGCTTGGGCAGGCAGCCTGCAGGGGGTGCCCTCCCCAGGCGTCCAGCAGGCAGGCGTCTACACGGCTTCCAGGAGGTGTAGACCTGGCCTTCCCAGCAGGTCACAGGTCTACAGGAGGGGACCCTGGAGTCTTCCTCTCATGTCTCTGGATCCAGCTCCAGGTCTCGTGCCTAGCTAGCCCCCAGCAGGGCTCCCAGCACCCCTGCACCTGATTCCAGCCATGCCCGGGTCCCTTGGCACAAGGTGCAGGAGTGTCAGATAAAGGGATGCAGCAGGAGGAGGGTCCCGTGCAGGGTCATGAAGGGAGCTGCTCTGGGATTCTGAGGCCCCAAAGTCCCTGTGAGGCCCTCCCGGACTCCTCCAGAGCCCCTCCCAGCACCAGGCTCCCCGAGTCTCAGCCCTGGCATGGTGCCCTGGGGCCTCTTTGGGGGCAGATGCTGGTCTGAATCCAGCCACTCAAAGGACCTACACCAAACTGAATGAGGGATGAAGGGACGGGTGGGTGCCTTTCAAAGAGCAATGATACTAAAGAAACGCTGACGCTGACTCCCTCCAGCGTCTATGACGTGTGGGTCTCTCCTCTCAGCGCGTTAGGTTCCTGCACATCTATCCTCACGGGGGGGGGTCTCTGAGCAGAGCCCATCATCAGACCCACTTTCCAGATGGGGCCACTGAGGCAGAGCTGGGATTGGTCCTGATGTGCCTGACATTCCACATCAGTCATGACCTAACGGGTACTTGCTGAGAACCCCAGTGCATTCTGGAAGCCTCACCTGCTTCATCTAGTGAACCCTGTTTACAGACAAAGAAGCCTGCATCTCAACAGTAAAACTTCATCCCAAGAGAGGCCAAGAAGACTAGAGCTGCAGGCCGCTGTCACACTCGCCCAGAAAACACAGGGCTGGAAGGCGGGGGGCCTGCGCCCGAGTAATAACAGCGACTAGTAAGTGCAGGCGCGCACTCTGCCCGCCCCACACGGTTTTCAGTGTTTTACGCAAATGATTCATCAAATCCTTCCCACACCCCGGGTGGAAGGATGATAAAGGGATACACCTTACAGACAAGAGACTCAGCCCTGAAGGGTCAAGGGCTCTGCCCAAGGTCATGGAGAGTGAGAGGCAGCCACGCAGATGCAGAGCCCACACTCCCACCGCCTCCTCGGTTGCTGGGGTGGGGGGCACACAACCGCTCCCATCCTGTGCAGCTGTGACTCGGTTCCCCAGGTCAAAGTGTCTGGAGGTGACATCAGGGCTCTTGGGTGACTCTGAGACCCTGCCCCCAGCCCCTCCCTACATCCCGATTCCTCCCTAGCTTGCCTGCCCTGCCCACTGCCCAGCACAGCCTCATCCCCCACACGGGACCCCCTTCTCAGAGTGGAGATGGCTGGGGTTTTCTAAAGAATAGATTTTATTTTTAGTCCATTTTAGGTTCACAGCAAAATTGAGCAGAAGATACTGAGATTTCTCATATACCCTGTGCCACCTGTACACACAGCCTCCTCCATTATCAACATCCCCCACCAGTCGGTACATCTGTCACAATGGTGACACATCTGTATCACCCAGAGTTAAAGATCACTCCTGGTGGTGACATTCTATGGGTTTGGACAAATGCATGACATGCACCCACCATTAGAGCATCATACAGACAATCTCACTGCCCTAAAACCCTCTCTCTGCTGGTCATGCCCCCTCGTCCCCCTGCCCCAGCAACCACTGACCCTCTTCCTGCCTCCATAGTTCTGCCTTTTCCACAAAGTCATGTAGGTGGAATCCCACAGCCTGTAGCCTTTTCAGATCAGCTTCTTTCACTCAGTGATGCTGGCTGGCTTTTAATGGCACCTTGGCTGCATAGTTGCTCACTTGTCCCCCCAGTATCACCAGTCAACAAAGACCCAGGGCCACTTGAGAGGACTGCGCCCCCACTTCCCCTGCCTCCACTAGTGAACCCTCTCTTCATTACAGAAATCGTAACGATCTTAGATTGCAAAAAGGGCCACATATTCTCCCCCTCCCTCCTGTGTAGTCCTTCCCCCACTGACTTGGGCTGGGCCCTGGTGCTTAGTTTGGACAAGGGGACATCAGTGAGCAGGATGCAAGCAGGGGCGCAGAAAGTACGTGGGTTTGGTGGGTTTGCCCTCGTGCTGCCCTTGAACATTGAGAGCAGCAAGGGAATGAGCCCCGGCCAGGCTGCTGGAGAGGCCACAGTGAGAGGACTGAGGCACCCCAACCAACACCCTGCTGACCTCCAGGCACGGAAGTGAGGCCACCCTACATCATCCTTATGCCAACCAACCTGCCAGCTGCCCACAGATGTGCGAGAGAGCCCAGAAGAAAGGAGCTGAGCAACCCAGACCCACAACTTCTTGGACAACCCAGGCTGTCATGAACTATGTAAATAGTCGTTATTTTAGGCCATAAAGATTTGGGGTGTGGTTTGTTACACAGCAGAAGCGAACTGATAGTCGTTAACATTGGATTTGAGGATCGGCTGTCAGGCCTAAGTGTTCTGACTTCAGTGCACTGGGGGAGCTGCCTTTGGGGCAGACTGGTCTGGCAGTTACTTTTTACGTCAAAAGCTTACTTTGCTAAAACCTGCTCAGCACCCAGCATAGGCCTCAAAGCAGCAAAGTTGCCCAGATGCAGAAAGCCCCGGTCATCCAGATGACTTGGGTGGGGCAGCAGGCATTTCGCAGACTCCATTAGGGGAGGCGCGTCTCCTAGAACATGGTTGGAGAAGACGACTTGAGCAACTAAAACTGCCCGGGAGCCTGAATGTTCTCTGCTAGGGAAAGGCCGCATCCGAGAGAGGAAGCAACTCTCCCAGCAGAGGCTAGCTCTGGACACAGAACGGCGTGGCCTCCGTTTTGACCCACAGGTAATTGTCTTAGCTAAGGGGTTCCCCCAGCCCCTAAGTGGGCAGGGGATATAGAGACCTGTGGTCTATTCTTCTATCTTGTTGCATATATCTGTGCATGGTATATGATGATAGGATGCAATATATACTTACACAGATATTTCAGTTAATGGTCTAAGAAACCAGACACATAAATCTTATTCTAGAGCAAGGATCTTCAACACACCTTTCATTTTCTTCATAAAGTCCTAAATCAAGAAACACCCTCAGACACTGTTACATACAGACCCACCCACCCCCCTAAAGTTATATTCTCTTGAGCGGATGAGAAGGGCAGGAGCCCCTTCATCAGATGAAGCCATGAGATCTCTTCTAACTCTGACAGCAACTCAGTGAGGCAAAGTAGGAGCCCATTTCACAGATGGGAAAACGGAGGCTCTGAAAGCTGAGGTGGGCTGGTCCTAGCTGGTACATGTCAGGGCTGGGACTTCAACCAAGGCAGCCCTTCAGAGCGCGCCATCCTGCGAGCCTTCCCCAGCGTCAGCATGCCGCCCCTTCCCCTCCTGGTGGAGGGACACATGGAGCCCTGGCCACACAGCCAGCTGCCCGCTCTCCTTCCCTGCAGCTCCGCCCCCAGAGTGATCAGCAGCAGGGGCAATAGAGCAGGACATGCCTCCTGGGAAGGCCTGCTTGAAGCTGGCCCTGCATGCTTGTCAGTAAGAATCTGGCACAGAGCTGACTGGGTGCTGGCTGAGGGCACCTTGGGAGTGGCCCAGTGTGGGAGCACCGCAGGTCTCAAGGCCCGCCTCTGCCCAGGCCACGGAGCTGGTTCAGGCAGGGCTGGGGCTGGGCCTTTTCAGCTGTGGGTACTGTTGGCAGCTGCATCCAACTTGCTTTAATTCCTCGTGCGTTGGAGGGACCTGGAGGCCCAGGCAGCAGCTGGGGCCCTACTTGCTTCTCGATCTGTCTGGGAGAGCATGCTAGATGGGAGGAGGCTGGAAGGGGGTGTGTGTTGGGGGGAAGCGGGGGTCAGATTCCTCCTCCCTAGGAGGAGCTTTGTGGAGCTGGGACGGCTGAGATGGAGGTCCTCCTGAGCTGCCTTGCACAGATCTGCTGGTAACCGCCACCCAGGGTGGGGGTTGGGGGCGGGGCAGCAGCCAGCAGGGCCCTGGGGCCTCCATGCCAGCTTCAGCCAGAGCTCGGGGTGCAGCCCTGGTGTGTGTGTGCACCCGGCAAGCCTCCGCCCAGGGGGTCTTCTGATCCTTTCTGAAGGCAGTTACGTACCCAAACGTGCTGTCAGGCTGGAAAGAGTGCCCCCTGCAGGTGCATGGTGTGTGGTGCCTTCACCAAGAGGCCTCCCTGGCTGCTTGGCAGGGTGCAGCCACCCTCTGCCACCTTACCCGCTTCACTGTTATTCATCACGGCACCTCCCATCACCTCTGGTTTGTGTCTGCCCCCCACCCTGAACCCTTCCTGGGATGTGAACTCCATGAGGACAGGGACTTCTGCGTATTTTGTCCCACTGCTTTGTCCCCACTGCCTGGAAGAGTAGCTGGCACACAGTAGGTGTTCCATAATTATTGGGTAAATGAGCCAAGTGTGATTTTGAGCCTCACAGCATCTTTCCAGGAAGCAGACAGGCCAGGATTAATAACCCCCTTCTGCCAGTAGGAGAAACTGAGGCTTTAAAAAAAGGCAGCTTGCCTGAGGTCACATGCAAAGGGGCAGGGGCAGGCTGGAGCTCAGATGCCAAGGCCAGCGACCCCTCAACGGATGTTCAGCAAACGTGCAGGGAGCACCAATTACGCGGCAAGTGTCAGAGGGACACGGTGGTGACGCAGCTCTTTGTGGAGTTCTCGGTCCCTGGAGGCGGCACACCAGAGTTACCACCAATAACGAGCAATTGCAGACTGAAGAGTGGGGAGTCTGGCCTGAGCAAAACACATTCAAGCAGAGACTAGCAGGGTGGAGAAGATCATTCTCAAGGGGAAACAGCTGGTGCAAAGGCCCTGAGGCAAGACCTCAGGATGTATTGGGGCAGGGAAGGACTTTCAGGGTGATCCAAACCAAGAAGGAGGCCAGAACCCACAGGGCCTTACAGACCACGCTGAGGTACTGGGTCTTTACCCAAGGCTAATGGGATTCCTTGAAGGTTTTATCTGGGGTGATGTCACGAGGCCTAAGGGCCTGAGGGTTGGACACGGGGGCGTCTCTCTGACTTCCAGCACTGGTCTCCTGGCAGCCCAGGCCCCACCGGGCATGGAAGCACTCCAATTTGAAAATAGGATCTTTGCAGATATAATTAGTTAAGATAAGGTCATACTGGAATAGGGTGGACCCTAAATCCAGTGGCCAGTGTCCTTACAAGAAGGCCATGTGGAGAGAGGGAAGGGGGCGGGGCTGGAGGGACGTGGCCAGCCACCACCAGGGGCAGAAGGGGGCAGGAAGGATTTTTCCCTCGAACTGTCAGAGGGGCTGCAGGCCCACAGACTCCTTGATTCTGGACTTCTGGCCTCCAGACTGGTAAAATAAATTCCCGTTATTTTAAGCCACCAGTTTGTGCTCATTTGCTGTGGAAACCCCCAAACACTGGTAGAGCTCCTATCTCTGGCTCCAGCCCAGAAGGACACCCCAGAATTACTGTGGGGAAGAGCCCTCTGAGTGGACCTGGTTGCTCTGGGGACTACCCGGCCCCTGAGCCCCAGCCCACCTTGGTGAATCCGCCACTGTCTGACTCCCCACTAGGAAGGCCCCCTGCAGGGCCGCGGTCATGTGACCTGGTGCCGCCAATCAGTCTCACCTGGGACTCTGACTCCGGAGCTTGTGAGGCAAGGGGCAGGTGCCCTTAGGGCATTTTCCTGGTGGAGCCTGTGCCACCAACAGTCCTGCATGGCAGTGCCAGCAGCAAGTGTCCAGGGTGGCCTCCTGGCTGGCTGCTCTGTGGCCAGATCTACCTGTGTCCTCAACCACCAGGCTCTTCTAGATCTCTGGCCATTTCCCTGGCCAGGCTCCAGGCTTCTGATTCTGAAAATCCCCAGATACGCTTCCTATAAAATGTTTCTGCTGATTGCAACCAACGCCCCTGACAGTGCCCCCCTCACACGTGCTCTGGCCACTCACGATGGGGACAGAGGCCTGGATGTGACCTGTTGGGAAAGCGGCTGACCTATCATTAAGGGGAGCATGTGAGCCTCAGAGAAGTGAGGAGACTTGCCCGGGACACACAGTGGGGGCGGGAGGTACAGTGGGAAGGACCTGGCGCTGGGTCGGGGCAGGTCTGCATCCGGTTCTTGTTGGCTGGGGTGGGTCAGTCAGATTGCCAGTGACAGTCAGCGGATTCTCCCTTTTCCATGTCCCCTCCGGCCTGCCTCTGTTCCACAAGGAATCCACATTCCTCTGCCCACTTCCACGGAGCAGCAGTTCTGAGCCCGAGTGCACACTGGGTGCTGGGAGCTGGGGGGATGGCGATGAGCAAGTCAGGCTGTCCCCAAAACGCTCACTTCTGGGTGAGGGGAGACAGATGCAAGGAGAGCCCACCCAGCGGGAAACTAAGTCAGGGATGCATTCTAGAGAAAGAATGGTCCCTCCTTTGGGAGGGGAGAGGAGGCTGAGGAAGGTCTCCCAGAGGAGGCAGCCTTGCAGTTTTGAGGGGTGAATAGGAGTCCGTCCAGTGGCCAGAGTCTGGGAGAGGCAGTGGGTGGTGTTTAGGAATTTGGCCGTGGAGCCAGAAACTGCTGGAGATTTGGGGGAACACCAAAACCCAGTCCGAGATCCCAGCCAAACTACACAATCTGGTATAACTCCTTCTCTGACCCTACTTCCCAGCCCTCTGTGCTCAAACTTACCCATGATGCCTCAGAAAATCTCCATCTGAGACTAACAATCAGCTCCTGAGCAGGGACCTCCCCCCAGCTGTGCCACCTGGCTGTGAGCTCCCTCTATCCCGAGGCCTCTGTCCCCTGCCCTGCAGGGACCTTAGTCCCACTGCACAGAGAAAACATGCACAGTCAGGGGAAGTAAGCAGTGATTTTTCTGGGCCAGCCCGTCCCTACCTGGTCTGGAGAGAGGAGCAGTGGGTGGGAGGGGGGCTGGCAGGGTGGGAGGGGGTGCACAGGCAGCACGAGGCCATCCTTGTTGCTGGTCTCAATCCTGTACCCACCTGAGGGCTGAGGGATGCACCAAGTCATGACAGGTCACCTGTGAGCTTCTCTAGGCTGCTGCAACACCTGCCCCGCAGCCCTCCTTCTGTTTGGGGGAGGCCCACCTCTGACACACACCCTCTCTGACCTGAGAATGGGTTGAGATTGGTGAGAATGTGGCCTGCCAGGACTGGGTGAAGAGAACAGCCTTGGGAATAGCCTTGGGACTCATCTGGTAACCTGGTTGGAGCCGGGTTGGGCACACCAGCTACCAGGGGAACAGAAGGGCTGGGGCCTGGAGAGCTCCTTCCACGAAAACCCAGCCTCAAAGCCCGGCTGGGTGCCGAGCAATATGCCCCCGTTGCCTTTGGACTCAGAGGACACCGGTCTCATGACAGCTCATTATCAGACAAATTCACATTTCTGTAATTTATTCATTCAGTGACCTGTGACCATCTCCGTGCTGGGCAACACTGAGAACGTGGAGACAAGCAGACAAAGGCCCCACCTTTGGGGGAGGTTGACAAGGGCACAAACGATGACCACGAGGAGCTCAGGGCTATAACAGGGGATGCAGAGGGAGGTCTGGGCCCCCAGGGGAGAGGCCTGTGGGAGCCTGGGTAGGGAGCAGACATCAACCTGGTGTTGGTGAGTATGTGCCAGCATCTCAGAGGGACAATCTGCGTTCATCATCGACTCCTCCTTTCCCCACTAATAAATCACTGTGACCGTATCTCTCAACCCATCTATTTCTGCCATTTCTGCTGCTACCAGCCGCGTAGAGGCCAGCATTGCCTCTTGACTGCCCTTCTTCCTAATCTTCTAACAAGGAAAAAAGTGAGATAACATGCTGGAAACATCTATTTAAAGGTATGGGAGAGCTACAGAGGCAGCCAAAACTGAAGGGGCCAAGGTCCCAGAGAGAAGGGAAGCTCATTCAGGGTAGGCTGACAGTCAACCCTGCCTCCCTGGGAGACACCTGCCAATTGGCAGGCAGCTGTTCCAAGAGGCTGAGAAGCTGAGCAGAAAGTGACATCTATTCGTGCTCTTGGAAATCTCATGGGCCTGGAAGATGAAATCTGGAGTTGGGGGCTATCTGGGCATCCACGACTCGAGGATTTAAACTCCCGAATAAAAGCACAGAGAAGTGGACCCAATACTCTCTCCACTCCCCTTTGAGAGAACTGCTAGTTCCTAAGCAGAGTGAGCCTAGTGGAAAGTGGCTCCTTCCCACTAAAGAGATTGAAAATCTAAGCAGACCTTTCAACAGATTTATAGTGCTAGGCAAAAAGATTGGATTTCAGGGACCACCAAGTAGGGGGGACACCACAATCTCATTTGGACCCCTGAAAGTGGCTAGACTCGAGGAATAAAGGTAAGTCAGAGAAGGCGTTCCTAAGAAAGGCAGACCCAGGGTTGTTCCAGATCAGGTCCTGGCTGGCTTAAGGTTATCTCTCCATAATCTAAATGCCTTCAGAGAGATCTTAAAATAATAAAATAGGAAATAAATATAATAGTGAAAATCTACAGTGTTAAGTCTGTTTTTCAAATGCATAATGAAATTGATTAATTCCTCTCATGACTGATCAAGACTAAAAAGGAGACATCTCCATAGACCTACGACAACAAAAAAGGATATTGTGAACACCTCTTATGCCAGTAAATTTAAAATTTCAGTTGAAATGGACAAATTCCTAGAAAAACAACACCGACGAAAACTGACCTAGAAGAAATTTTAAAATGTGAATAGTCTTATATCTATTAAAGAATTTATCTGTAATCTGAAACCTCTCCACAAGGAAATCTCCAGGCCCCGATGGCTTCACTGATGAATTCTTCCAAACATTTAAGGAATAAATAATAGTAACTGGATACCAATTATACACAGAATAAAAATATGGGAATATTTTCCTACTTATTTTAGAGGCAGAGTAGAGCCTTCATACCTAAAAATTAGAAAGGACATTACAAAAAGGGAGCAGAATGTACTTTGCAAAGGCAGACACACCAACATGTCCACCTCTTCCCATAAGCCCCTCTTACAATGGGACTGGCACTCTTCCCACTCCCTCTGACTCTGGGAGGAGTCTGGTGAGCCCCCTAACCAATGCAGAGCTGCAGAGGTGACATTATGTGATTTCCCAGGCTAGGTCTGCAAAGGACAAAAGAATATAGCTTGTGCCTCTGCCTCCCTCTCTCCCTCTCTCCCTCTCTCTGTCTCTCTTTCCTTCTCTCCCTCTTGGGACATCTACTCTTAGACTCCTGCCACCATGTTGTGAGTAAGCTCAGGCTGGGTCCCCGGTCAGCAGTCAGCATCACCCAGTAGGCATGGAATTAACTGAGATTTCACGTGATTCCTGTCCTGTCCCAGCCTTCAAGTCTCCCAGCTGAGGCCCCAGCCATTATAGAGCAGAGATAAGCTGCCCTTGCGCTGCCCTGTCTGAATTTCTGACCCACAGGATCCCTGTTTTAAGCCAGTACATTTTGGTGCAATTTGTTATGCAGCACAAAGTAACAAATACAGAGGAAGTGAAAGGCCCATTAAAGGCCAAATATTAAAGATGCAAAAATCTTAGGTAAAATATTAGCAAAATAGAATCTGGCTATATATACAAAGGATGGTACATCTAGATCAAGTCAGGTTTACTCTGGGACTGCAAGATTGATTTGACATTTGACAGTCAATTACTGTAATTCACTGCATTAGGAGAATATAATACATAATCATGTGTTTACCCAATAGATGTAGAACTAACACTTGATAAAATTCAGCACCCATTCATGATTTTTAAAACATGTTTAGCAATCTATGAATAGAAGAAACTTCCTTAATCTGATGAAAGATATCTACAAAACCTTCAGCAAATAGCAAACTTGAATGATGAAGAATAGAAAACTTTCCTCCTAAGGTCAGGAACAAGTCAAGGCACCCACTATTACTACATCTGTTTAAGGTTTTAGCCAGTGCTATAAGACAAGAAAAAGAAAAAGTATGAAGACTGGGAAAAAAGAAAGAAAACTGTCAGCACATATCGATGACATGATTGGTTATGACAGATGATCCTAAAGAATGTACAGATTATCTATTAGAACTAATAAATTTATCAAGGTTGCTGGATACAAGGTCCATATGCCCAAATCAAATGTATTTCTACATGCCATTCACAAATAATTAGGAAATGACATTTTAATAAATCATTTGCAATAACATTAAAAACACAAAGCCTCCAAGAATAAATCTAATGAAAGATGTATACTGTATACTCTACATGGGAAAATCAGAATGTTATTGAAGGAAATCAGATAAGATAATTTTTTAAATGGAAAGATACACCATATTCTCAGGTGAGAGGGCTCAACATTGTGAACATTCTAAGTTTTCCCAAATTGATCTGTACATTGAATGCTACCACAGTCCAAATCCCAGCATGTTTTTGTATGAATGTAGAAATTGATACGCCGATCTTAATAGGGAAATGAAAAGGACCTATAATATTCAAAACAGTCTCATAAAAGAACACAATGGGAACTCACGGTACTAGATTCAGACTTACTATCAAGCCAAATGCCAGCATTCCTTTGCACATGGTGTGCAAAGGAAGGAGGTTTGTGATGGTATGAAAGGTGGCAGCCTCACTGATGAGGGTGTCACTGTGACCACCTGAAGACAGGGGCTCAGAGAGTGGCAGGTATGGGGCAGGTGCAGGGTGGGTGAAAGACACGTGCTGTTCACAGGGCATGATACTGAACACTCTGCGAGTGCTCTCTGAATCCTGCAAAATGTGCGTTACTATCCCATTTTACAGATAAGTAAACTGAGGCTCAGAGACATGAAGTCACTTGCCCAAAGTCACATAGGGCCATGATTCAAACATAGGTTTGAACTCTGTGACCTGTGGTTCTGGTAACAGACACTGGCCCCAGCAGAGAAGATACCCCAGGAGTGAGCAGCGGGGACGTATGGGCAGGTCTGGGTTCCAGCAAAGCGGGGCATTCCCAGACTGGCACGCATGGCATCCAGGACAGAGCTGTTGCTATCTTCCTCCTCCTGACATGGCTGTGGCTTCTGCAGTCCCTACAGCTGCGTCATGCAGAGCCCAGATGTTCTGTAGGTGGAGTGGCCTGGGACGGAAGGGGGACGTGGGGCTAATGGGCCAGCAGTAGCCCTAAGTGCTGGTGAGTGAAACTACTCTGTACTCTGTAAGCTGAATCTCAGCCGATGCTCAAAGATGCAAAGTAAAAATAATTCTCAGCAAATAGAGCGCTTTCTTTATTTATCCAGTCAACTCTAATCATGTCAGAAGAAAGCTGACCCAAATGTTGGCTCCAAACAATTCTCTCCTTCTGGGTGCCCCAGGGTCACACAGTGGCCCTGGGAGGAATGCAGCCAGAGCCCTGGGAATAAAAGAGTCGCTGTGGATCTGGGAACAGGGAGAGCTTAACCCCAGAACCCCAGTTGGTGGTGGGAGTTGGAGTCAGCAAAACCAGGGCTGGATCTGTTAATCCCTGCTCTGCCCAAAGTGCACAGGGCCAAGACAGTCTCCTCTTCGGTGAAGTGGTAATGCCCCCACCTTTCCAGACTATTGGGAAGAATCCCTGCGATTGAGAATGGTAAAGGACTGCTGCTGTGCCTGGCACACAGTAGGTGTGCAGGAAATAATGGGCCTGGAGGAGCCACGGGGAGCCACTGCCCAAGTCACAAGTGGGGAGCTGATGGCAGGATCTGGTGTGGGGCCCTGAGCCTTCCTGTCCCCCCAGATCCGTTTGCTCCAGGATTCCAGGGGACAGAGTGAGGAGCCTCTTGACTTTGTAAATACTCAGGGAGCAAAGGGGCCCCGACACTGCACAGGCTCTGCGTGGAGCCTCTGGCCCCTCTGAGTAGACAGCCCCCTGAGAGCAGGGACTGAGGAGGGGCAGTTCAGCTTTGCAGAGAAAGGAGTGGGGTCAGGACCAGCAGTACCTGGATGCCCCAGACACCAGGAGTGGGAGCTGCCACAGGGGCACACGGCTCCCAGGGTCACAAGGCCCTTCTCGGGGACCAAAAGGCCCTACAGCTTCCTGGTCACCAGTGAGAGAGAGCAACTTCCCCGGTTCCCTCACTAGGGGCTGTGCAGCCTTGAGCAGGTATCTCAACCTCCCTGGTTCTCAGTGCCCTCAGGAGGAAAAAGGGGTCAATACTGCACGTCCTGTATGGATTGGTGAGGGGATTCCAGGGGTTTGTATGTGTAAGCTGCTGGCCCGGCACCCGCAGGTCCCACACATGTGTCAGCACTGTGATTATCGCCATGGCCTCATTGTGACTTCCTGGCAAGAAGTGTGCGGAGGAGGCGGGGAAGGAGGGGTTGGCTGGGCCAGGAAGAGGCTGGGCCCTGAGGCAGAGGGATCCAGTTGCCAGGGGCCCCAGCGTGTCACTTCCCCTCTCCTGCCTCAGAGGACTGAGCAGGGCCCCCAGGGACCCTGGGGAGAGAAGGACCCTGCAGGAGGGTGGTGCTCCTCGTCCACATGGTTCCCCCTGGGTCTTCTGGGCCAGGCAGGGAGGAACACTGGTGTGGGAGCAGGGCTGAGACAAAGACAGGAGGGGCCACTGTCAGATGTGACAGCCGGCGTCCACACGGTTGGTGGTCAGGGCAGCGGGACCACAGGCCTGCGCAGGATGGTGGCAAGCCCCTGTGACCCAGGGTGTGCAAGCCCCATCCCTGGATGCAGGGGCTCCTGGGCGAGGGGGTGTCCCCCTCCGTCTGAGAGCTGGGAGGAGTTTAGTGCAGTGGATGAGCCCACAGACCTCTGTGCCTCAGTTTCCCCTCCTGCGAATGGGATGATACTGCAGCCCCCATCTTGCAGGGCTGCTGTGAGGACTGAGTGTGCTCAAGTTCACAAAGGCAAAGTGCAGGCATGTGGGGACACCAGCTAGGATTACTGTCACACGCTTGCAGGGTCGGGATGGACAGCGGCTGAGACCTTACAATGCCGAGAGCTCCTGCTCGGCCGGGGGGCAGCTCAGCCCGAGGCTGGGGGTGGGGAGCGGATGTTCAGCGCATTAGTCTTGTTCCCGGATCTCAATGATCATTCCTAGACCGCAGGGCGGCTTTATGGAGTGGGAAAAAATCCATTAAGGTCTTTAGAGCAAAGCTCAAGACATAATCTCCTCATTGTCAAGGTCTTTCGGTGGCAGGGTGGGCGTCGCCTGCCGCATCCAGCCTGGCCCCCGAGAGGCCCGGGGAGCTAGGCCCGCCCCCCCACCGCTGCCAAACCCCCGTGGCTGCGGCCACACTGCACAGAGTTCAAATGACTTCCCAGGATGCTCTTGCCAGAGTTTTCTGCCGCAAACTGATCTGGCCTCTCCTGCTTCATCCATCCTTCACCAGATACCCTTTAACAGTCTGAGCCTAACCTTGTCTTTCTACTGTCAACCCCCAATGGCTCCTCAGTGCCGGATAACATCCAAACCCTACTCGGGGCATCGGCCGCCTGCTGGCTGGTGTCTCCCCAACTGCCAGACTGAGTGCAGGCCGGGGGCCGTCAGCCTCGGGCTGGGATCCCAGCTCCGCCACTTCCCAGCAGGTCCCCCTAACCTCCCCGACGCCCAAGGTCCTCATCTGTAAACAGTATCAAAGTAACAGCGGGCCAGAGGGGATGCGGTGAAGATAATGAGACTGCACAGAGGGAGGTTCAGCAGGGTGCCGAGCACAAGCTAACTGTGAGGCCGTTCCCTGTCTCCTCCTGCCCGCCCCCACCCCCAGCTCGCTCACTGCTCGGCCTGGCGGTGTGCGTGCGGGTGTATCTCCTTCCTGGCCTGGCTGGCTTATAAAGCACTGTTCAGAGTGTCCTCTTCCAGGAAGCCCTCCCTGATTACCTGCAGCAGTCCTGAGCTTCCAATCACAGAATGGAGCACACACCTTGACTTCCCTGCCTCTGTGCAGACAATGAGCCCCTCAAAGGCAGGGCCTACCTCTGGGTCCCCTGCAGCCAGTCGGGCCAGGGCACAGAGTCTGGGCTGGTTGGCCTGAAATGAGTCCTGGAAGCCTCTAATGCCGCTCTGAGCACAAAGTGTCGACGGCCGTTGGGCCTGTCCCTTAGTCAAGGCCCTCCGCGGGGGGCTCCAGGAGGCTCTTCCAGGGCCCTTCTGTGCCCCCAGCCCGCTGCTTGGACTCTGTCGGGCTGGCCCGCCTTCCTGCCCCAGCCCTGAGCTCAAGCATTCGCTCCCAGAGTAGCTGGCAGGTGTGCACTGACCTGGCGGGAGGAGCAGAGCCCGGAAGCCAGGATACCCTGCGCAGCTCCCCTGAGGCCCTCTGGGTGTTGCTGGGCAGAGACTTGGAGGCAAGGGACTCACTCAAGGTCCCGCAGGGACGAGCAGGACAGCTGGGATCAGCCTCGGCTCAGCCCAGCCCTGCGGCTTTCCCAGGGTTCCATCCTCATCTCTGCCCCCTACTCCTCCAGGCTAGCGTGCAGGCCTAGGTAGGGGAGAGGGGCCCGGGAGGCCCTCGGGGAAGATAAAGAACGTTTGCCTTGAATTCATGGGGAGGGGATCTGCCTCCCCTAGTTGCCCTAATTCCCGTGTTTACAAACTGCTGGTTAGGGGCGGGGCGAGACCTTATTCCGAGTGGAGGCCATTAGAGCCACTCAGGGAGGAGAAATACATGATGCCAACGATACCTTAAAGAGCCCTTTGGAGGTGGGAGGGGCCCTGAGGGTTGAAGAAAGCAGGGAGCCCGCTAAGGGGGGCAGGAGCCAGGTGAGAGGTGACCAGCAGGAGAGGGTGGCCTGGACGGGGTGGAGGCCGTGGAGGGAAGATGGCTTGGGGGTGTGTCTTGAAGACAGGACTGCAGGTCTCGTGACCACACTGCTTGGGGTTTGCTGGTGCTCGGTCAGCCCTCCCTCTTAAGATCCCGCACTGGCCCCTCCGCACTGGCCTATGAGGGGCCCAACATCTCCCCATTGCTGAGGCGGGCACTGGGTACTGCAGGGGACAGGACTTGCCCAAGTCCCAGTGCCGTGAGTGGCCATGACCCTGGGTGTCCCTCCCTGTCCTATGCTTTCCGCTCTAAGGGGCTGGTGCACTTGCTGCCTACCCCATGTCAAGGGTCAGTGAAGTGCCCCTGCAAGCCCTCACACCCTGAGCCCTGCACCGTCCTCTCCCCTTTGTGTCCACGCTGCCCCTTGACAAGTCCCCAACGCTGACTTTACCCACTGCATGCCCACGCGTGCGTGCCCACTCCCTGAGCTCTGGACCCACACTCCCAGCTTCTCCTGACATCTCCGTGGATGACCACGGCATCTCAGAGCAAACATGTGGACCTCGCAGCCTCAGCAGCCACCTCACATCACTTCTGGAAGGTTAATTCTCTTCTTTGTGCTTTCCTGTTTTCCAGGAGCGCCCTCCCCACCTGTGCGACATGAATGTGGCTCTGGTGTCGGCCCTCCTGAGCACCGCCCCAGGAAGATCTTCAGAGAGAGGTGGTGGCTTTCCTAAGGTCACACAGACAGCAGGCAGCAAAGCCAGGGCCCTAAACAGCATCCTGCCTGCCAGGCCACTGCCCCTGGAGCGGGCCGGGAGCCACGGCTGATTTCTGTGCCCAGCCTGCCCCCTGACCCCCACCCCTGTCCACCACCAGCAAAGCACGGCCCGATCCTGCTTCCTGATCTGTCAAGGGACGCAGTGGCGTCTATTCCCAGTCACATGCGCACGAGGATTAGTGAGTCACGTAAGGAAGAGGGCTGTGTAAACAGAACATGTTACACGAACGTGCTCGGTGAGGACTCAACAGTTGCGATATCTGGGTTTTCCTTCGGCTCCTACTTCCCTGGGTTCAGGCCCTGGAGAGCGCAGCGGGGTGGGGCTGAGCCAGCTCCCTGCAGCGGCCCCAGAAGGGCCTCCGTGGTTCTGGCACTGTGCGTGCACATGCGTGTGCTCTACCTGGAGCGCCTGGGTTGTCAGGGCTGCTGGGTGAGGCCCTCATTTGTCTGGAGCTGCAGCCTGGACAGATCACAGCCTGCAGAGGGGGCTTGTGGGGGCTCCCTTCTGCCCCTGCCCTGTGGTTGGCCTGGCATGGGGAGCAGGTTTGGAGGGAAAGGGGCCTGGCAGATGATCCCCAGGCCGGACTCCAGTTCCAGCTCAGCTGATGGCTATGTGATGGCAACGGGGAGGATATGAGGCCCAATCTGAGGTGGACGCACACCTGTCCTGTAAACTGTGAAGCACTGCGCTCTGGGAAGAGGGCACCACAGAGGACACAGCGGTTATAATCATGGTGCAGGAGTGCACGGGCTGCCCAGTCCACAGGGTACTGAGCTCTGCCTGTGCAGGCAACTCCTGGTGCAAACCTCCCCTCCCCAGGCAGCTGACCTGCCCCCAGCAAGGGGCCAAGGAGACAGGGACAGGAGCCTTGCCCTGTCTGCCACGGGCTGCATTGAGTTCATCCACATTAAGCCTCAGTTGCTCAGTGCTGGGAAAGCTCCAGCTGGCGGTGCTCAGCTGCTCCACGGAGAGAGGCCCTCCCCCAGGACGAAATGCGGAGAACACCACCGAGTGGGTGCAGCCTGTAACGAGTGTGCCCTGATGGCTCCAAAAGCAGGTGTGTGTGCACGAGTGTGGTGAGCATGTTCATCAGGGAGAGCCAAGTGTGCTCCAGGGACCAGAGGCACGTGCCACGTGGAACCCCTGACCTCCCTACCCACCCTCCACCCCAAACCTGACCTTGCCCAGAACTCTCGTCGGGGGAACAGCCAACACCCATCCACTAGTGCCAACCAGGAACCCTGGAGGCGCCCTCCTCCCCACACCCACCCGCTCCAGTAGTGGATCCTGCCTCCTAGACAGCCCCCAGATCACGCACCCCTCCACCCTGTTTGCCATGCCCAAGGCTGAGCCACCACCCCCTCCAGCGTGGTCTCCTGGTCACCCTGCCAACGGGCTTCTTCCTGAAGCACGTGCCTGAGCGTGTCAGTTCCCTGCCCAAATCCACCAGCATCTTCCCTTAATAAACCCCCCAATCCACAGGCTTATGATGCATCATCCAAACCAGGACTTTGCTCTGGGCTGTAAAAGGGGAAGCTGTTGATGACCCTGGGATAGCAGGCGTGAATGGGACTGTCCTGAGCCACCTGACACGTGGCCTTGCTCATCCTAACCCTCCACGGAGGCAAGGTGGGGACTGGCCACTGCGTAACTATCCAGCCCCACCCTGTTTTCCGAGCCTTTCTCTTCCTGAGCACCTAGGTTCCTTCTCCCCTGAGGGCCTTGACACATTCTGTTCCCTGGTCTGGAATGCTCTGGCTCCCTCTTGCCCCCCTCTCCTAGTCATCCCTTGATCCAGCTCAGGGACGGCTCCTCCCTCCCTAGTGGGCTCAGAGCAGTTACCTGCCTTGCAGCAGCTCATCCCCAGGGAGCTAATGTCCGACTCCGGCTCTGGGACCCATGCACCCGGGCACATGGCCGTGCTGGGCACCGACATTTTCCCAGGCAAGGCCTGGTACACAGGAGGTGCTTAACAAACGTCACTGAACCCATCCAGTGGGGCAGATCTTATTGTTACTCCCACTGGGGGGCAACCCTGAGCGCAGAGACTCCCTCCGGGTCCCAGCTTTTCAAGGCAGAGCTGGGGGCTGAATCTTCATCTGCCCCGTTCCAGGGCCCCAAACAGGGCCCCAAACACCGGCTGCCTTAGGTAAGGTGTTTGCTGCATTTCAAGGTTCATGTCAAGCGGCGAGGGAACCACTTCAGGAGCGGTAGCCTGAGGGGGGAGCCCGCTGCCTTATTTTCCGTCTGAGGACTTACCGGGAAGAAGGGCCGCCTCTGGGCGGGAAGCCCTGGAGCCCGGGGGCAGTGCTGCCCTGTGGGACCAGATGGTAACCCCACGGCTTCCTGGCCCTCCCTGGACACTGCCTGGGTGTGCCCCACCCCATGTCAGAACGGAGACCCCGGCTCCAGCGGCCGAGCAGCCTCCTCACCACCCGTGTGCCTCAGGCCGTTTCCCCGGGGCCAGGGGTGGGCGCTCCTAAGGGAGGTGAGGCCGCCATTCAAGGCCCCACGGGCTCCCCCTGGGGTGAGGGGCCCTCCCACGCCACTTCGCCTGCTCCTTCTCTTCATAGCTCTTGCCTGTGTCCTAATGTGTCTCATTTAGGTTTTAAGTTATGATTATTTAATTATGATTTTTTCTGTTCCCCTTACTAGAACATGAGGTCCTGGAGGGCAGACCTGGTCCCCTTTACTGCCTGCGGTCACCAGAATAGTGGCCCCAGTGGTGTCCACGCCCATTTCCCTGGGCCCTGTGGACATGTCACCTCACGTGGCAAAGGAGACTTTGTGGATGTCCTTACAGTCACCTTTGAAAGAGGGGGACTACCCTGTGTTATCCCAGTGGGCCCAGTTTAATCAGGTGAGTCTTTAAAAGCAGAGACCCTTTAGCCAAGGGTGAGAGGTGGGTGGGGATAGGGAGGGGGGGTCAGAAGCGTGAGAGGGCCTGGCCCTCCGCTGCCGCTGCCGACTCTGAGGTCGGAAGGGCCACGAGCCAAGGGAAGCAGGCAGGAGGGTCAGGAGCACACGGGCCCCACGTGGGCCCCCCTGCCACTCTGACTTCATGTGACAACTCCTGGGGACTTGCATCTGTGGCTGGAGGCCCCCCAGGGGCAGGGCTGTGGCTCACTCACCTGTGTATCTGCCCAGCAAAGCCCCTGGGGTCAGCACGTCCTCACTGAGGACCTACTGTGCGTGAGACCCCGGGGCTGCAGAAGCGATGAGCAGGCACTGTGTTGGGGAACTGGTGGCTGTCGGGGGAGACAGATGTGTAAGCACCAGTGAGTATAAAGATTAGCTATAGCAGGGGAGGGCGCAGGCGGCTGCCAGGGGACAGGGGACCAGGAGGAAGCTTCCCGTGGAAACCCGGGCGGGAGGTGAGTGCTGAAAGACAAACAGGAGCTGAAGAAGGTGAGGCAGGGAGGGTGTTCTGGGTGGGGGAGCAGCGTAGCCAGAGGCCTGCGTGAGTGCTGAGCAGAGGGTTGGGGCCCACACGGGACTGCACCTGGGGAGGGGCCCAGGGGCCCAGGGGCCGATGGGGCGGCATGGCGTGAGGGAGCAGACCGGCCAGGACCCTTGCAGGCGTCTGGATCTCAGTGTGCAGACAGGGGCCAGGGGGTAGTTTCAGCAGGAAGACAGTCTGGGCGGATTGGGGTCAGGAATCTCTGCCCGGCAGGTGTGAGCCCTGGGACCCAGCATCCAGCAGGTTCTTTTTGTCAGAGACCCTGACCAGCCTTTCCAAGGACAGATGACTAGGAAAGACTCAGAATGTTCAGCGCGCAGCTGGGAAAGGCGGCCTGGCTCCGCGTCTGCCGCCTCCGCCCGCCCTGTCCCAGCCTCGGGGAGGGCCCGGCTGGCTGTGCCTCGGAGAAACCGGCGGCTCCCCACCAGTCGTTTGAAACTGCTCTCTCTCAAAAACAGAACAGTAAATGAGGGGATTGAAACAGTCGGTCCCTCCCTTTCCCTGGATTGGCTGCCAGGAGGGTAATGATTTCATTAATACCATCAGCTTTCCTTAAACCTGATTGTAATTACTCTTCAGCCCACATTCCCCTCTGCGAAGTGATGCTGAGTGCAATGTACTTAATCAAATCGACTGATTACATCTGACTGCTGATGGCCTGAACTTGGGGCCCGTGGCCAGTGGGAGAGGCCAGAGGGGGCGGCCTGGTGCGCCCTCTCCCTGGGGCGGACATCCGTACAGATGGAGGTATAATGAACACTGATGCAGGCCCCCGGCAGCTGCCGCCCATTCATGGGCTCCGTGCTCATTTTTCACCTGTTGGGCCCTTGCAACAGTTCCTGGTGGCAGCAATATTGTTTGCATTTTCAGAGGAACAAGAGCCATGGCTCAGAGACATAAAGTGACTTCCTGAAGGTCACACAGCATGTCGAAGTCGGTTTTAAACCAGTCTGGTGACCCTTGGCCAACCCTCTGTCCTCTACATCCTGATTGTTCCCCTGGGAAGCAGGGTGGGTAACGGTAGGTGCTGGAAGGAAGAAAAGGGCCGAGAGAGGGGGGCAGGAGGAAGCAGTAGGGAGGCTTCCTGGTCTGGCTACACCAGAGTCCGGAGTGCTGTCCGATGCCTGCCCCACACCTGTCACTGAGTGGGCTCCCACAACTCTGCACTCTGAGTTTTAAATTGCAGATCTGGTCGTGTTGCTCACACTCCAGGGACCAGCTCCCTGCAAGGCACCTGGTCTCCAGCCCACCTCTGGCCCCTTCCTCTCCTCCCCCTGTGTGCTGGGTCAGCAGCTCCAGCTGTTTGCCATTTACCCAAAGGCATGTGCCCCCTCCCCAGCCTCCAGGCCCACTTGGCCCCGCCCCACGTGGCTCCAGGTGGGGTGCCCTTCCCTCTGTGGGCCTCACAAAGGGTCTTTATGAAGCCTCAGTGAGACTTTTTCCATCAGATGAAGGCTGACAGGTGGGTCTGGCCGTGTGCCCTATGTCATTTGCCTGCCACTCGAGGCCTCAGTGTGCTAACATGCAAGGTGAGCGTCTACCCTTCAGGGACACACAGGCACCCGGGAGAGGGTATGGGCGCTTGCCCGGGGCACCGGGCAGGGGCTTCCTGCCTTGCTGTCGTATCTGTCTGTGTAATTTTCCATAAGTCCTGGTTGTCTCACTGCAAGAACAGGGTTTTTTCTACTCATACACAAGCATTTTCTGAGCCCCAGGCCTGCAGGAGCTCAGAGGCGGAGCAGGCTTGCCCAGGTCACCTGCCTTCGAGGACCCCCTTTCCACACAGGAGACACACCCAGGCCTGCGCAGCCAGGCCTTGGGAACAGGTGCTGACTCACACCACATGCCCCACTGACAAAGGGACAGCGGGAGGCTCCCCAGACCTGCTCTGGGGCCCAGGGAGCAGAGGGCAAGCCAGCAAGAAACCAGTGTGGGGCACCCAGCCCTTTGACAGGCCATCGCAGGGTCCCCGCCGCCCAGAGGAGAAATAGATAGGTCACGTCACTCCTCTAGCTCTCCCGAGCTGCCGGGAGGGATGAACCACACATGCCTGACGGATGACTGGGTCCCACAGGTAAGCCAGGAGAAAAGCAAGTATTTACTTTAGGGGAAAGAAACAAAAACATTCAATCCAGTTGCCAAGAAAAATAGCCAAGGCACCCCGTTAGTCACCCTGAGCTCCACAACTCTTTCCTCCCCCTACTTTGGGGCTGTGAAGAGCAGAAGATGTGCACATGGAGGGGGTGCTGGCAAGGGAGGAAATGGGTGCCAGTTGGTCCCAGAGGGTTGGACAGCATCAGACTACAGAGCCTGGACCAAGGAAACCTCAGCATGAGGTGAGGGGTCTCCTAGCGGGGCCAGGAGGAGCCCAGGCTGGGTGTGGACAAGTACAAAGGTTGGCACTGGCCAGGGTGCAGTAGCCGGGTCCCCATACGGGACGGGGGCCCGCTGGGCCGTGCTCTCTCCTGTTGGCCGGAGCTGCTGGTGACCGTGAGCTCTGACTCCCCTACCTGGGGGCAGTGTGCCTGGCTGGGTCCTGCCTGGGTGCTGGGTGATGAGAGAATTGTCGGGATGCTCAGAACACAGAAGGCTGAGGAGTCACAGACTCACTGGAGGCCACATTTTCCCAGAGGCAGGCAAGGGACCCCCGGGCACAGGACAAAATGACTTAGAGACAGGCACCCGCGAAGGGGCTACGGGACACGCTGCTGGATCTGGAGATTCAGTCGCATCTGCAAGCAGCTCCCGGGCGCGAGGGGCGGCGGGGAAGAGAAATGGGAGTTTAATACCGACGGAAGAAATGTTTCCCCTGAGCTGCAGCAGGATCTGGTTTACAGATCAGAAGTGCCCGATAGTGTGGAGCAGGACTAATGAGGGGAAACACCCACAATGGGGGGAGTTCAGAAGGACGACAACATGAGACGCCCCAGAAGCTCACACTGGGAAAATCAGTCCCAGATGAGGGCACTGGAGCCAGACCTGCACCACATTCTCCATGCCCACCCTGCCACCAGCCTCGGAAGTGGGAAGACAACGGGGCAAGATCTACAAAGCTCTGCAGGGGTCTGGGACAGAGATCTACACCGAGCTGGACCGGCCACAAGGATGAAGGCCAAGCAGAGGCTTCTCCAGGCAGAAGGAGGGTCGCAGGCGGACCCCCACGCCCTGCAGGCACCCCCCAGTCCAGGCTGCACAGGCACGCACATCCAGACGAGCGGCTCTTAACCAAACCAGCCACGGGGACAGCAGCGTGGGTCAGGGCCAGGCTGCCCAGGCAGGGCGGAGCTGCAGGGAGGCCCAGGACAAGCCAAAAAGCAGCATGGACCTTGGCGCTCAGACGGGCTCTCCTCCAAGGGGCACCTTCTAAGAGCCAGGATCGCACTTCCCTGTCTGCTGGGCTGATCACGCTTCCCAGCTCCGCAAGGAATATTATTTACATAATTCGAACACCTTAAGCCTCATGCATTGATTTCCAACTCGTACACTTGGCCCACTGACAAAGCACAGATGAATGATTCTTGGTGGTTCCGCCTGGAGGGCAGACGCCCTCAGCCTGGCCAGTGGAGCAGCCCAGGGGGGAGGGAAGGATCCTGGGCTGCACCCCTCAATGCTGGCTGGAGTCTACAAATCAAGAAACTAAGATGGACCTCTGCCCGTTCCACCAGGCGGCTCTGTGCCCGGCGCCAGCGGAAGGCCGTAAGAGCAGGGGTCATAGCTGTAGTCAAGAGTGAAATGACTCCTCCTCCCAGAAGATGGTCAGACAGCAAACCCACAACACAGGAGAGAAACACCAGGGTGGTCAAGGACTTCCAAGGGCCACGGGCATAGAGTGTGTGGGAGGGGGCACCCACGGTGACAAGCAGGGAGGCCCTGCGGAGTGTGACTTCAAAGCTAGGAATGAGGGGCAAGAAGGAGCCAGGGGAACAGAATTCCTTCCCAGGGAACCGCCAGAGGGAGGCCAGGCTTCAGGAACTGAGGGGCTGGGAGAGAGGGGTGTGCAAGGTGAGTTCAAGAGACCCCAGGGCTGTCGTGGGCGCTCCAGAGGCCACCTTGTAGTCTGGACTTGACCCTAGGTGCTGTCAGCGAGTGTTGGGGGTTTTAAGCAATGGGGAGGCCTGGCGGGACGAGCTCCCTCTGGCTCGATGGGGAGGGTGAGGCAGGCGCACCGAGGCTGAACCGGAGGATGAGGGGGCACCAGCCCTGGGGTGGGGGTGGGGTAACACATCAGTGGACAGGAAAAGGGGGAAAAGCAATTGCAAAACTCGGAGGCTGGGCCACAGGGGCAGTGGGTGGGCAGGTGAGGAGAGCAGGAGAGGGTTCCCTCCGGCCTGGGAGCTGGAACTCTTCCCCAGGCTGTGGGCCATTTGACGGCGTTATTTGTGTGAGTCAGAAAAACAGCATAACTACAGCTCAGGCTGTGACGCTTACGCTGTGCCATGCCCTGTGCTGAGCGTTGCAAGTGGATTATTTCATTTACTCATATGACAAACTGCATAGTTCTGCCCATTTTACAGATGAGAAAACTGAGGCCCAGGAAGTGCCATTATCTCACCCAGAGTTGGAAGGCTGGTAAATGGCAGAGCAGCCAGTTTCCAGCTCTCCATCCCCTGCCATCCTGCAGGAGGAGAGGGCCAGCCCTGTGGTTCCCTGAACTGTGGCTGGCTGTCCAGCGGGTTGCACTGACGGCAGAACGCAGAGGCACAGTCCAGCTCCTACAAGGAGGCTACCTGGTCCTGCACTAGCCACAGCCAGAGACTCCCCTGGAGTTTGAAATGCAATTAAATGACAAATGCATTAAAAAATCATCAGAACTGGGAGGGCTTCTGACTGCAGAAACCGAGCATTGAGATGCAAGATAGAATGAGTCTGTAGGCTCCTTGGGGGCTGCCTGAGGCCTTTGAGGAAATACTCGATTCCGAAGCGCTCACAGAGCAAAGCAAAGGCCAGCACGTCAGGTAGTAATGGGTGCTAAACACTGTTTCTTTGGACAGCCCACAGGTGCGGACCAAGGGCAGCCTGGCTCCTGCAGCTTCCCAAGACCGTGGAGGCTTCTCTGCCTCCAAGAGCAGGACACTGACGATTTGCCAGCTCTGCACATGAACACCAGACAAGCCAGGCCTCGTGGAGAAAATGGCCCGGGATGGGGTCCAAGGCCTGCATTTGTGCCCCCTCTGCCTCTGCTCCGTGACCTTCATCAAGTCACTCTGTCTCCCTGGGCCTCAGTCTCCTTGACTATAAAAGGGGACAGCACGGGAGATGCGCCTCACAGTAATACCAAGCCTGGTGTGTAGGGGAATCCTGGTAATGGCATGTGAGCTGATACGATCTTACCCCTAGGTCTTGGCACACGCACTGCCCTCTCCCTGGGATGCTGTTCCCCATCCTTCCCTAGCTAATGCCTACAGGTCTCAGCTTAGATGTTACTTCTTCCCTGAGGGTGTTCCTTGACCTCCCATCTGCACTGTCTGACTGTTGTGCTTCCCTGTTCTCCACGGATACGCAGCTCCTCTGGCCGGGCCCTATGGCCGTGGGGGCCCTGGGAGGGGTGAGGCCCCGCCCCCGCCTGGAGAAGACTGCAGTCTGACCACAGAGACAGATGCATTGACCTTGAAGCTGGACAGAGTGTGAGGTCGTGCGAGGAGGGTCAGTTCCTGCTCCTGAGCCTTGCCTTGAGGACAGGGCAGACTTGAAGAGAAAGCCAAGGGGAGAGGTACTGCAGGTAGAGGGAACAGCCTGGCAAACGCAGAGAGCTGACTGCACAGAGAAGGCAGGGAGCAAGACACGGTATTGCGTGGCTGCAGCTAACGGAGGCTGAGAATGCCGTGATAAGCCTGTGGGTGACGAGGGGCAGTGGCGGACTGTGGGCATGACTGTAGCCTGCAGTTTGAGGGCGGCACGTGGGGACAGGTGGGGTCTCTGGGGCCTGTCCCGTTAGGTCCAGCTTGCTCCCAGGGCTCAGGTGTGTGCTCTCACAGATACCTCGTCAGGTGCCCCGGAGGGCCTCAGCCTGGGGTCGGCTCTCAGCCCCGCATGCTTGCCGTGCTGCCAGGTGGGCTTCAGGCCGTGGAAGCCAGGCCAGCTTGGCTCTTAGCCCCTCCCCTGGCATCAGTGGGCTCTGGCGCCTCATGCAAGCTACGTCCCTGTAAACCTGTTTCCTCAGCTGCAGAAGGGTCTAATGACAGCATTAGCTGACTGAGGGGACAGCAAGTGCAAACGAGCCCCTGGGGCAGAGGGCCCCCAGAGGGACGGGCGGGTGGTCCAGAGGGGACAGTGGCATGTGCAGAGGCTCAGTGCCAGGGTTTTGTGTTGCTAGAGCACAGCAGCCATGGCAGGGGCAGGGCTGCAGAGACAGGACAGGGTCAGAAACGGGGCTGGGCTTTGTCTGAGGTGGAGGCATGCAAAGCTGATAAGCTGAGAAGGCATCACGAGAGATGCCTTCCAGAAAGAAGACACCTGCTGACGTACGGAATGGACCGGAGGGGCTATGAGTCCTGAACCTGGCCATGGAGACCAAAGGCACCAAGGGGACGTTCATTGGCGCTGCCACCCAATACGATGGCTTCTTACCGCAGGGTTATCAGGCACTTGTGAAGGGGAGGCTCTGTACAGCTATAAACTCGAATTCAAGGGCTTTACCATGTTAGAGCTGCGGCAACTCTGGAGCACAGAGAGGTTAAGTAACTCACGCAAGGTCAAACAGCCTAGGTGGTCCACGTTCACAGCCCACCCTCCTAGCCACTGGACCATTCCTCCGGAGAGCCCACGGAGCAGTCAGACACCAGCACCAATGCCGACCTGCACCACACATGTCATCACTGTCATGGCTTCTAGCAACTCTGCATGCATTCCCACAGCACTCTACAGTTGGCAGAGCATCTTCACCTACATCATCTAATAAGACCCATACAAGAGCCCTGCACAGCGGTGTTAGTCCTGGTTTTCAGGGGAGGCCAAGGCACCTGCCCCAACTCATGTGGTGGCCCCGCTTCCAGCCAGGTCAGCCAAGCCCACCCAGCCAGAGTGTGGCGCCTGTTAACTCACAGCCCCTTTCCCCAGGCCTCCGCTGTGTACCAGGCCCTCCTGTACCTTCTCCTTTCTTTCTTCCATCCCCTTAACTCCATGGTATGGGTATTCTGGGTCTCTTTGCAGACGAGGCCACTGGAAACTCAGAGAGCTTGAGTCACTTGCCCGAGGTCACACAGCTACTCATTGCTCGAGTGGGAATAGAAGCTCGGTTCAGTTAGGCTGTAAAGTTGAGCTCTCTGTCCTGCATCCTGCTGAGCAGGGGCCCAGGAACTGATTGATAATTGAGCTGGCATCCTTGCAGCTGACCCCTCCACCCCATTAGCTCTGCCCACCCTGTTCTTTGATTCTGGATGGCAGGTCCTGGACAAGCAGGAGTCTTAAAAGGGCAGAGAGTCTCTAGTGAGCAGCTGATGACATCCACGCTCTTCCCAAGAGCAGAACAGCATTAATGAGGATGCACAATGAGCCTCAATCTCCGTCTGGTCTTTTATCATTTATGATCCACTTTCTCTGCAGACCTCGCAGAAGCTCACTGGCAGGCGCGTGTAGGAGCCTGCAAGGAGCGGCACATCCCTTCCCAGGCCTGATCTTGGAGAGATCACACAGCCTGGGAGTTGCATTTAAAGGACAGCTTGGCTCTGGGTCACAAACCTCAAAGTTCTTGCTGCAAGATTAGGGCTGTGGCACTCTGGCAGACAGGCAGGACAGGGATTTCTAACCTCTAGGCTCCTCACCGGGAAGAGGAGAGAGTTCAGCTCGGTAGTGAGTTGGCCTGGAGTAGACGGGTAAGGATGTTAACCCAGCGAGGAGCGGGGAGGGCCTTTGCTGCCTGACCTGCTGAGGCCTCCGGGGTCCAGATGTGCAGTTTCCAGGCATTAAGTGCCCCCCGCTGCCAAGTCGATGGGATTAGTGTGAATGACGACAAGGACCCCGCCTCTGCAGGGCAGAAGCAGGAGACAAGAGCCAATTAACACCATTCGGTGGCTTGTGTTGTACATTTCTGAGAGAAAGAGAGAAGATACCCCGCTTGTTGCTTTTACAATTAAGAAGGGAAAACATTTAATACTTACTTAATACATTTAAATTGCCCAAGAAGACACTTCAGCTTTATTTCAGGGCCACTCAAGGCTGAGAGAGGGAGGGAGATGGAGAGTCTAGAGAGAAAGAGACAGGCCGATGTGGGCAGAGATGGGCGCTGACCACACACGGGAGGGGGCCGCGTGGGGGAGGAA
This sequence comes from Manis pentadactyla, assembly GCF_030020395.1. Taxonomy (NCBI): domain Eukaryota; kingdom Metazoa; phylum Chordata; class Mammalia; order Pholidota; family Manidae; genus Manis; species Manis pentadactyla. The sequence continues at coordinate 4,924,552 of NC_080028.1, read as the reverse complement.
AACTGTCCCCTAACCTTCAAGGTTCTCCCGGCTGGTCTAAGATTAAATTGACACGAGACAGGTTAACAGGAGGAAATCAAAGTTAATTTCGTGCTTGCAGGAACCCTACCTACAGGAGATGTCTTTGCCATCCTGAGTTCAGGATCGGGCAGGGGCCAGGGGCCTCCCACAGGGAGGGCAGGGCGAGCAGGAGTTCGGTAAGGTGTTTGCAGGGCCACGCGGGCAGGCCAGTGACCAGCCTCTCCCAGCTCGCCCCTGTCCTCTCCCCTCTCCCAAACTCCGGAATCCTGCCTTCTCCACCCCCCATGTCCAGGCTGGCACCTCTCTCTGCATTTTCATACCCACCTTCTCTGGATTCCCATAACCCTCCTGGACTGTCCACCCATTATACAGATGACAGAGACTTGTGAAGGCTAAGGAAATGCGGGCAAGGGCACAGCTACAACCCTGGAGCCCCTTTTAAGTCCAGGCCTTTCTGTCTGCTGGTGCTCCCTGCCTGGAAGGGGAGTGTACGGGGGGTAAGGGAGAGACCCCGTGAACAAATGCCTCTGGTATAGGACTTGTTTCCTTAAACATCCTCTCTGCCCAGCGTCTTGAAATCTTAGGAGACAAGGAAATGTTTAACTTGGAAAAATAACCCTCTCTCCTTGGGTGCTTTGAACTGCCGGCATTTAAATGCCTTCGTAGCTTAAGGGTCTTTGGGCTGTGTATTCTTCATTTCCCGAGTTAATATGCACTGGAGTACTTGGGAGTGACCCTTAAGCTTCCCGCCCCCTCTTCACGGCTGCGGGCTTGGTGATGCTCCAGAGCCTCGGTGTCCCCAGGCTCTGGCGCCCTGAGCGGGCAAAGAGCAGGACGATTATAACTCAGTAATGAGATCAGAGGTTCCCAGCTTCTGCCTAATTTGGAGCTGGTGCCAGCGGAGCCCAGAGGCGTCCTGGGGAGGAGCCCAGAGGCAGGCTTGCTGTGAGCGGGCCCAGGGCTGCCCCTCTGCCGGGCGGCCCGGACAGCAGGTGGCTCTCAGCACGTGGCTCCTGCCTGCCTCCTTCCGGATGCCCTCACCCACTCTCCTCTGACCACTGAAGGCCGTGAGGGGCCCCTCCCCTGTCCTCTCAGTGACACAGCTGCACCCCAGTCACTGTCCCAGTCCTCTCCCTGGACCCACTAAGCTGGGAGAAATGCCATTAACTGGCCTGACTCCCCCTTTGACTCTGAGCTTGACCTTATCTTAGTGGTTTGTATCCTCATGGCCATGTGGTCCAGGGAGAATCAGACACAGATCTGTCCTCAGGGAGCACCCAGCCTGTGACTAGATCAGAGGAAGCATGGGAGGTGCACGTGGGTGTGGAAGACGGGGCCCCTCATCCCCAGCTCTGCCCCTCCCTCTGCCCTGTGACTTTGCAGTGGCCCCCTGGAGAGTAGATGGGGTCTACACCCTATTGACTTGGGACTTGGCAGATGGATATGGTCAAGGAGCCCTTTAATGAGCTGGAGGATTTGACTTGGACTCTTGCTCCTCTACCACAACCAAGACAAGACCAGGCCCCAGAATGAGAGTGGGGAGCAGACTATGGCCCAGAGCCACGGGCAGCTACTACACCCCACTCAGGCCCACCAGACCCAAACAAGATCGGCCAAACCCCAGGCCCAGGAACAAGCAAAATACATTTGGTGGCTATAATCCACTGAGACTCGGGGATTGTTTGTTACAGAGCATTGTTGCAGCAAGCGCTGACCACTACAGCAGAGACGTGCATGGGCCGGAGTAGGGAGAGCAAGACAGGTGCACCCTTTCCTGAGGAGCAGAGCGAATCTGGATGACACGGTGGAATGCTAACCCCAGCAGGGCACTCCCAGGGCAGAGTTACCCTCAGCAACTGCAGCTGGGGGAGTAGGACAGCAGGACACGGGCACCAGCCAGGGAGGCCAGGGCCTTGGGGCATCTGGAGCAGAGCTCTGGTGCTAAAGGCAGGAGGTTTGTGGGTGCGGCGGGCAGGCACCATGGGCTTCCAGGAGAGCCTCATTGCAGATACATGGTGCTCTTCTGGGTTAGAGCCGCATCACTTTGCTGAGTGTCTTTGCACAGAATTTTATTCTTTGCAACAAAGCTAAATGGTTCGATGTAAGACAATGTTTACTAAGTGCCCAGCCCCAGCCTGGCATCTGATCCCTGCCAAGTGGGGTCGCTGTTGCTGATACAAGAATATGGTGTGGTTTTCAATTTTCAGGCCTTTGCCACAATGTTCCCTGTGACCAGGCCAGTGGGTCTTGAGCCAGCCACCACCCCCAGCATTCCCAGAGGCTGTTCCAGGTCCCAGGTGGCACCTGGGGACAAGCCTGCTTCCAAGGCACTGGAGGGAGAGGGACACATGCTTACATCATCAGCCAGAGCAGAGAAGTTAAGATGACATTGTCAAGAGGCAGGCCAGCGCCTTAAGGGCTGGTGGTTACCATTACTTAGGCCTGTGCGTCCCCACAGCCCCACCCACCCTGCTGGGAGGAGGCGACCCGAGCGCCCTGCATCCCAGCCCATCAGCCCGCTGTGCTGGCCGGGACTGTGTGGGTCAGGAGCGGTGCTGGGTAGTGGGCGAGAGGCTGCTCCTCGGGGGCGTTGTCACCAGGGTCCTGGTCAGATGGGGTTGGTGTTAATGTCAGAGCCAGACAGCTGTACGCTGTGTGTGTGTGTGCGTGTGTGCGTGCGTGTAAATGCAGCAAGCACGTGTTGCATGCCTGCTGTGTGCCAGGTTCTCCGTGGGAAGCACTGCCCTCCAGGCTCAGGCTATAATAATGCCAAGGAAGAAACGCTCATGAGGTAGAAGGCTTTCCCCTGCCCCGTGCTCTGTCCTGCTTCCCACCCGGGATCTCGGCTGACCCCCCACCAGCCTGGTAAGGAGGGCAGCAGCACCCCAGTTTACTGGTGAGAACGCAGAGGTTCGGAGGGGAAGTGTTTTGCCAAGACTCACACAGCTGGGAGAGCCGGGCTGGGCAAGTTGGAGGACGGGCAACCCTGAGTGGGGTCCTGGGGGATGGGTGAGCCCGTGAGGGACCGTGCAGGCAGAGTGGACAGCAGGGAGGTGGGTGTGGCCGCCTGACATCGGGAGACCATGGGTGTTTGCAGGAAGGACGTGCTCGGTCCAAGACCCGGCAGCGGCCACCAGTGTTTCTCCCTGACGGCCCCAGAGTCTCCCCTGGGCCTGCCACATACAGCATACGTATTCCCGCCACCGCACACCTGGGCCCAGCACCCTGGTGGACCCTGCATCCAGCTGAGCCAGCGTGCCTGCAAAACTTGGTCATGGCAGAGGCCAGCTCACGGGCCACCAAGAATCAACGTGATTAACCCCACTCCCTAAAGGACTCCCCACTGTGCGCCCGCGGAAGGCCCAGCCCTTGCGGGGGTCTGGCCTATCCCGACACCCCCAGCACCTGCCCTTCTCTGATGAAGGAGGCCAGCAGGACCCCCACCCTGCCTTCCCATACTGGCCATGGGAGGAGATCGCACCAGCACCAATCAGCCAGCCTTAGGTGAATACCCGGAGATTAGTCACAGAAATTCATTTCAGCAGAAAGTTAGATTTGGCAGCCCTCTGACCCCAGGGACCAAGCCCTCTGACTCCCAGAAACCTGACTCCTCGCTTTCACTCCGTTCCACTGGGCGCAGCTCACCACCCAGAGCAGCCCCCACCAAATGGGTTTCTGTCAGCCTTGAAGTATGCTTCCGACTCAGAATGCAGGAACTCGAGACCTGCCCGGGGACTGTGTGTCCCTGGGATTCCTCCCTGTCTTCCTAGCTATCTTCCCCCCCAGCGCTCCGGAGAGGGCCGGCCCCACCTCCCCTGGGGGCCAGAACCTGCCTTGCTCCCCGGCTCCACCCACCATTTCTCCCTGAAAGGCACCAGGCATCCCTGGAACCAGCTCTGGGCCTGCCTGCGACACTTTCCAACCTCGTTCCTGCAATCCCATTAACCTGCAGCGGCTTCTGGTTAAGCCGACAGGACTCTGACATCTTGGCAGTGGCTGAAAAGGGCAGGCTGTTCCCCACCAGACTGGGGGGGCATGAGGAGGGGAGGGGAGCACAGCTGGCCCCCTCCCGAAGAAAGCTGATGCCTCCAGAGCTCCCTGGAGTAGAAGGGGGGCACAGGAGCTGCCCCCAGAGCCCCTTCACCACACCCCCAGGCCTGCAGGCCCACCGCCCCCAGGGGGACAGACACGTGGAGCAACAGCTGCTGCCTTACCTGTGCCGAGGCCTCTCACAGTCCAGCACGGGGAGGGTGACTCCAGGTGACCCAGGTGCCCGCCACCAGCCCCTTCCTCAGGAGCAGCCCAGCCACGCTCTGCAGAGCACGTCCCAGGTTGGGGCATATGTGTGCATGTGTGTGTGTGTGGGCGAGAGTGCCTCCGGAGCAAAGGGTCAAATATTCCTGGCTGCCACCTGTCACCAGCCCATCCCAAGGGCCAGCTGACCGAGGCGGGGGCACTCCAGCCAGGCCCACTGTCATCTGCTGGGAGTGCCAGGCGGCAGCTTCTGCTCACCGGGCTCTGCCAGCTGCTCCAGGGCTGAGGCCAGCAGTTTATTTTTAGAGCCCGGCCCTTCCCCAGACACCAGGATCCCAGCTGAGATTTCCAGCGGCTCAAACTAGCCGTTCCTGAGCTGAGTTGTCCCTTACTGGGAATTTTCTGGAAGACAGAAAGAGGCCCTTGCAGGGTGTGTCTCAGTGTTTTCATCTGAGAAATGAAGGGATGGACGGGGGGTCTCCAGGACCCTCTGGTGAGGACAGCCCCAGGCTCACAGCCAGGATGGGATTCAGCTTGGGCAGGGTGGCTGCCTTCCCAGGGCTGCCCCCGTTTCCTTGTCTGCAGGATGAACGAGGGCAGCAGGCACACCGTCCAGAGAGGGGCTGGAGGGAGGAACAGCCATCCCTGTGCACTCTGCTTCCCCCACTGGGCCGCCCAGGAGGGCAGGACCCTGCCAGTCTTGTCCATCATAGGTGCACACAGTAGGTGTTCAGTGACCATTTAGCAAGTAAGGGGACAAATGCTCATCCCGTGATACCTGCTATTAGTCTCCTGATAACCTGCGAGGTCACCAGAATGCCCCCACTCAGTAGATGTGGAAGCTGAGGTCCAGGAAGGCAAGGAGCCCGCCCAGCGCCCCTGCCAGCAAGTGGCAGCCCCCAGACGCCCTGGGCTGTGGGGCTGGCAGCTCACGCCCTTCCCACTCCCCCACCCCGCCTTCCTGGGAGACAGCTGTCCCTGGGGCATTCCCCTTTTCTGGCCTCCGCCCCGCTCGCGGGACCTCACTGCTGTCCCCCCAGCCCACTGCTAGTTGACTCGCCATGTGCTGGGCCTCTGCTAAAGTTATCTCCCCTGTAGAGCAGACTTGGGACCTTCCCAGCTTCTGAAGCTCTCTGGGGTCCCCAGGGGTCAACTGGAGCCCAGCTCTGGCCGTTTATATGTGGGAGGCTCCCGCCGCCTCTTGCCCATCCAGGCCTTGCCCTCCCTTCTGCCAGGCTCGTGAGGGGCTTTCTGCAGTGAAGAAGCAGGGGGCCAGGTGCACGGAGGGCCACCAGGGTTTGCTCCTCTGCTTTGACTTGGCTCACAGGAAAGAAATTGCGTGTGTGTTTGCTGTGTGGCCACTCAGCCTTAGCAGGCTCCGGCCTCGAGGCAGGCAGTGCGGGCCACGTCACCCTCACAGAGCTAGCACAGCCCCTTCATGCACAGGCACACCCCGGCATCCTGCCCACCCTGCCACGCATTTGAGGATCTCTCCCCTGTGCCCAGGGTGCCCACCCTTCCTTCTGCAGCCTCCCAGACCCAATGCCACCTCCTCTGCACACCAGGGACTGGCCGGCTGGTCTCCCAGGACTCCAAGAGGGCTGGGGCCAGGGAATTCCTGCCTCCGGGGAGGAGCCAGTCTGCCAGCACTGTGATGCTGATGTTTCCCCCCTAGGGGACAGACATAAGCCCACCCCAGGGCCTCTTCCAGGCCTCAGGGCAGTTTGGAAACAGGGGAGGGTCTCAGCTGTCACTCCTTGACAAGGGCCATCCACCGCCAGGGCAGCTGACCAGGCCCAGCCAGTGGTCCTTGAAGGACCCAGGAGGTAGGGCACCAGTGAGGTGGGAAGATGGCGTTCAGCCTGTTTTCTGGCACAGCTGACCCCTCCCCACCATGCCCCTTTGAAGAGGGTCTCCCCTGGCCCCCCAGCCAGAGCCCTGAGTTCTTCAGGGCACCTGTCTGGGGATCGGGCTTTGTGTCCCTGATCTGGTTCTCACCTGCCTTTTCTGCCAGAGCAGAAACTCCCCGAGGGCAGGGCCATTGCTTAGGCACAGCTCCAAGGTCCCTTGGTTCCTATTTTCTGATCACATTAACAAATCCCCCAGAGGAGAGTTCGGTGCACAGGCAGGCGAGCTTATCCTCAGGATGCTTGGCGACACTAAGGAGTTTGAGGAGGAGGGCCCCCTGACCTGCTCATGGAGGAACGGTGGGCTGCAGCCCCCCTACCTGCAGCAGGTAGTCTGCAGCCCCGAAGGCGCCGGCAGCGCATGCCCGCCCAGCCGCGGGCCGTGGGGCAGGAGGACTGTCCAACTTAGGCAGGTCCGGTGATGAGGGTCCCGCCCTGCCCGGCATTTCACAGATAAGAAAACCAAGGCCGGGAGTGTCAGAAGGCCCTGTCCCCTTCCCTCAGAAGCAGCAGCCTCGCTCCACCCCCTCGCGCCCCTCTGCCCGCTCCAGCGGTCTTCCTGGGGGGTGGTGCCTGCTCACACACCTCCTGGGCTGGGGCGCTCCCTGTGGACCAAGGTGGGCCCGTCCTTGGCCACCGTGCACACTCCCCAGCCGTCCCCTCGCCCCGTCCCAGTTGTGGTGGCCCAGGGACCACAGGCTTGGCCCACAGCCTTGGGGGCTCTGGTCCATCCCTTTGCCTCCATGACCTGGGCATTTGATGCTTTAGGGGGGACCCACCCTTGCGCCTTTAAACTCCTTCTCCTGGGTGAGAATGGCACTCCCCACCTGCCAGGTAGGGTCACGTGTCTGCATGTTACTCCCAAGCACATCAGCATCGATCCCCATCGCAAACAGCCCCTCTGTGTACTTGGGAATTGTGGGTGCCCCCATTCTGGAAGGGCAGGCCAGGTGAGCAGGGCCCCTGTGTCTGGTTTACTGCTGTGTGCCCGGTGATAACCATGATACTTGACACATGCCAAGTGACTGATGGATATTTACTGCCAGTCTGACAATCTGGAGGGATAGGCAGACATGTGGCCCCCAGGCCCCAGGAGGGGACCCCTTCTCCTGGCTCCCTGCCCTACCGACCCCCCCACAGGTGGCTCCTCATGGCTCAGGCCTGTCTCTGGCCTGAACTCCCCCTAGCTCAGTCAGGGTCATCAAGGCCAAAGATGGAGCCTGGGGGACCCAGCAATGTGTCAGCAGGAGCCCGCGGGCCAGGATGGGGCCTGGGGCAGAGCAGGTTTGCCTTATTTGTTAAGGACTATCTTTTCTCTGCCTTGTTAATTTTTCATTTAAAAAAATCTCTGTTCTTAAGTTTAGATATTTTTTACTAGTCTGTTTTTTTGCCCTGTCATCTTTAATACACTGTGAAGCCCGTCCAGTGAATTTTTTCATCTCAGTTACTGCACTTTTTGGTTCTAGACTTTGCCTCTGTTTTTATAGTTTTTATTCTTCTGCTGAGATTTTCTATTTGTTTACTCATAATATTATAACCCTTAACTTTTTAAAGATGGTTTTCCTTTAATTCTTTGAATGTATTTATAATGGCTAATTATATTCATTTATATTGACTGCCTTTTCTTGACTATTAATTGCATGTCCCTATCTCTTTGTGTATCCAGTGATTTTTTTTTTATTGAATCCTGGGCATTGTGGATAACCTGCTGTTGAGATATGAGTCTATTGGACCCATATAGACTTTGTTTATCCTTTTTCATGTGTGTATGGAGAAAGCCAATGTGTTTCCTAAGTCCTGCTGCTTGGCAGAAATGACCTCTAACCTTTGGGAGGCTTGGTTTTATGCTTGAGCAAGAGGAGTTCAGTCTAACTCTCACCCTAAGAAAACAGTCCCTATTCCTAAGACCTACAGGGCCTCCCTGGGGTCTCAGCTGGATGTTAAGATTTCTCTATTCTGGCCAGGTTGCAATTTCACTGTTCCTCTGTTCTTCTCCCAACTCAGCTCAAACCTCCAGTGTTTCTAGTTTGCTTTCAGCCCCATGGAGTCCGGTCTCTGAATGTCTTGGACAATCTTGCTCTGGGCATGCACAGCCCACCACTCACTCGGACTTCAGGGGCCCCCTCCACATGGCTCCCCTGACGTCTTGTTCTGCAGGTCCCAGCCCCTTTGGCCGCCCTGACCTCTAACTGCTGCCCTCTGGGCTCACCAGGCCCCTGAACTCCGCGTAGGCCCCAGCTCCCTGTGCTGTACTTGGGAGGTTGCCCTGGGGGGACCTGGTGACCATGGGCTCCCCAGGTGGGGTCCCTTCTCTCAGGGATCAAAGTCTTGCACTGCCTTTTCCCCACTGCCTGCAAGGAGTTGCCTCATCTCTTTAACCCAATTCCATAATAGTTGACGGTGGAAGGGATAATCTAGTGCCAGTTATTCTATTTTGGCCAAATGCAGAAGTCCTAAATGCCGTGTTCTCTCTTTTAATCATCCCCTGGCCTCTGATTCTATTTAGAGCGGGATTCAAATTCCTTATTTGGCCCTCAGGCTTGGCCACCTGGTTTCCCTCTGGCCTCTCACCTTCCGCTCTCCACCTTCATGTATCTCCAGCTCAGAGCCCTTCCTTCCGTTCTCAAGTTCTTCTCTTTGCTGCCTCGGGGCCTTTGCGGGAGTTCCTCCCTCTGCCGCTGTTCTGACCCGGATCTCTGCATGACTAGTCCTTCCCTGCTATTCAAGTCTCAGTTCAGTCACCTGCTCAGAGAGCATTTCGGACCTGTCTTTGTCAACAGAGCCCCCCAGTCCTCCCCACTTCCTCCTCGTTTATGTCAGTGGCACTGGTTGCCACGTGAGAGCATCCTGCTTATTAGCAGGCTTGTTTCCTCCCTGCCCGAGCAGAGCATCCTCCCAGGAAGCAGGGGCAGGTGTGTCTGCCTCTCTATCGCATCCCTGGGCCCAGTGCAGGCCTGGCACACTTGTCTCTTGGTAAGAATTTTAACTGACTCCTCCCTATCCTCTGACACCTGCTTAGCACCTTCAGGTTCTTGGTAAATATTTCCTGAATGGAGAGTCAATTTCCTTGAAAGAGAAGGTAGGAATCCCTCCTGTTCCTCACGCCTTCCACTCGCCCTTGCCATCTGCCGTGCGGCCACCTCCCGTCGGCAGCCTCCCCCCCTCCTGCCCCCACCCCTGCCCCACTGCACACTTGTCCGTTTTACTCCAGGTGGAACTAAACAGACACCCTGCCCTCACAGGACTTATCAAGGCTGTCACGGTGCTCCCACCCTTGGACCCAGGACAGAGGAAACAGCAAAAGGTCCCACCCACAGGCCTGAAATATGGAAGACCCGAAGCAGGACTGGGAGGCCAGGCTCAGAGCTGGATTCAGTCCCCATCCCAGGGGTGCAGGGGACTGCCTTGCCAGTGGGTTTCAGCCCTGGGCAGGTTCACTATGGATTCAGTGAGAACGAGGAATGACAATGGAACATTCTTGGGGGAAAGGGTTTATACCTAACTTCCCACGGTGGCAGGTCAGTCACTAGAAGCCGTCCACTCAGAGCGAGTCTGCACGCAGCAAGCCGGTCTCTGCCTCTGGGCCTCTCTGCCCCCTGCAGCCGTCTCAGTCTGTCCTCCGCGCTGTCACCACTCCAGCCTCTGCTCTCCTGCAGCCATGTCGCCCAGAGCACTGGGCAGAGGCCTTTATGTAGAGTCAATAGCAATGTATTGCCCACAGGTGTGTAGGGAGCTAGCCAACCACGGCCAGGTGAGAATCCAGGCCAGGAACCTTTACTTTATTCCCAGGGACAGGTAGAAACAAGGCTGTGAGATCGGAAGCCGAGACAGGGTGTTACATCCCTATAGCCCACATGGGCGTACAGCCTCCACAGCCTCAAGTGGGGCCCCTGGGGACAGGAAGGACATGCGGGGTGGGGTCGCGCAGGCCTGCACCAGTAGGCAGCGGTCAGGTCTCCAGCCCACGCAGCTCCCGTCAGTGGCCGTCAACCCTGCCTGCACAGAGAAATCACTGGGGAACTTAAAAATATGCTAGTGCCGCCTCCCCCAACCAATTAATACAAATCACTGGGAATGGCCTAGGTGACTGAAAGGTGTGTCCAGGGCTGAGCACCTGGGTGTCTGGAGGCCCGGAGGTGTATTCCCCAGCCCCCCACTCTGCATGTGGGCCTTCCTCCCCCGGCCCAGGTGGAGGTATTCTGGCTGCAGACTTAATGAACTCTTTGTAAACTCCAAGTGAAGAATGACAGCTTTCCTCCAACTGTCAGTTATATGCATAATTGGAATTCGTTTTCCCTGTTCCCAGAGGCAGGCAAGAACGAAGAAATCACACTTGCTGATGAGCCTGATCTTGGGGGAGACTCTGACGCCTCCCCAGCTCCTGCCCCCTTCTCCCCTGCTGGGGCCCCTAAGGAGGGAGGGGGTTTGTGGACCCAGGTACCCAGGACCAGCTGAGAGAACCCTTGAAAGTCTGCCCACCCTCCAAAAATACTAGCTCTTCCTTAAAGATGAAAATATGCCTCCTAAAAGTCATTCTCTAAAATGTTCAGCTTCTGCAGTGACCACCTCCTGGACCCTTGTCTAGGGGAAACACGAGGCAGGGGGTGGCACGAAGGATGTGGGGGACTCAGTCCTGGGTTCAAATCCCACCCCTCCCTCATAGAGCTTGGTTTTCTCCCAACAGGCTGTGAGGGTCACAGCAACACCGCCTCACTGCGTGGTGGGGTCACGAGGAGCGTGTGCAAAGGATGTCAGGCATGCCGAGTGCTTGTTGCCATGGCAACAGGGATAATTCCAGGGGAGCCAGCCGGCCCCCCTAAATAAGTGGGTGGCTCATCCAGGACCAGGAGGGGAGCCCACTCCCTGGGTGAGGAATTTCTGGGTGCAAGTCAGGCGATCGGTCGCACTGCTTCCCCTCACACCCCACATTGTCCCCATTTGCAGTAGGAACGTTGGGCTAATTATGGAAGTGAAATAATTACCCCAGCCAGCCGATTCCACGGCGTAATGGGTGAGAAAGGAGCTGGGGCGTGGCAGGGCCCTCCCTCCCAGGGGGTCCCGAGGCTCCAGGCAGTGGGCTATCCCCCGGGAGGGCCCTGGCCACTCTGGGCGGCCTCCCTCCCCACTTCCTCCTGGAGTCCTGGCTCGGCGGGGGGAGCCTGGGCTTCAGAGAGGCCAAAGCATGAAGCTGGATCCTGGGGAGGCCATTCAGTTCTTCTTGGCATGTTGTGGGGGTCTCGGCTGATCCTCTTATGATAAAGGGGCCCCAGGTCTGCAGGAGCCCAGGCGCTTGTCCCCCACCTTCCCTGCTGATGCCCTTGGAGGCCTTGCCTGCAGACCTTCCCTCCGGCTCCAGCCGGGCCTCCGCAGCCTCCTCAGCACAGTCCCAGGCAGCCTCTGCTGATTGACTACGGCTGGCATCTCAGATGAAAGTGATGTGCCAGCCCTGGGTCATGTCTCCCAACTCCGAAAAAATCCAAAAAAGAAGTTCGCTCTGGCCTGAAGCAGTCCGTCGCCGTACGTACGGGAGCCCCCGGGCTGGGGAGCCTCTCCTCAGGAGAAGGCTGGAGCCCTGAGCAGACAGAGGCGGGGGCGCTGCTGACAGCGTGTCTCCCCCAACGCCCCCCCTGCTTCCTCTGACTCCCCATCAGTCCCAGTTCTCTGCCCCAGAACCCTGGTGCCCATGAGGGAGGAGCACGGCAGAGGGTCAAGTCCTGGCTCTGCCTCCTGAGCAACCCAGGCAGTTACTTAACGTCTCTGTGCCACGGTTTCTCATCCATACATTTTTCTGCTTTGAAGGACTCAGTGAAAAATAGCCGAGTTTGTAGATATTTAATTGCTCCTGGGATTCATGCTTTAACACCTCTGAAATCAGAGTGCACCTCACGATCAGTGGTGTATCACAATTTAACTGTCAGTGGCTTAAAACACTTAGTGGTCCAAAAAATACAAGGGTCTCGCAATTGGTGGCATCTTCAACTTATCAAACTATGGTGTGTGACGCACTAGAACTGTGCCTGGCACACAGTACATGCTCCGCTTGGGGGTGGGGGGCCGCCCTTGGTTCCATGTCCGTCCCCGCTCCCCTGCTGGGACACTCTGTGACAGGGACGCCATGCTCAGCGTCTTGACTATCTTTCTCATTCCAATAATATTTTTCTGCAAGAGAATTTTTATTTCTTGCCTCGTCCTTGGTCTATACTTTCCTGAACAAGCTCCTAGAGCTGCTGGCTAGGGTGGATCCAGTGTCTCTGTTACACAGAATCCTCTGCACACGTCACCAGTGGTTCCCCAGGATAAAGTCCCTGCGGGGAATGACTGGCAGGAAGAGATCAGAATTTTTCAAAGCATATCCTCGGTCCTTACAAAAGGCTTGCCATTTAGGAATTACTACCCCCACTTTACAGGAGATAAAACGATCTTCAGCGAACCTCATTCACGGGCACCTAGAAAGCCGACAGCAGACGCCACCGCTAAGCTGTTTCTACTCCAGAAAGTGTCGCTGCCGCTCTGGGCTGCAAACACTTACCTCCAGCCTTCGGAAGGCCTGAGAAATTTCAGAAAGACCTTCAAAGGCTCTCTTTGGCCAGACTTATTTGGGTCTGTGGCTCATTAAGCAGGTCAAAGCCTCCCCTTCTGCCCAGCAAGGCCATCGCCCGCAGCGGGGATTTGTATGTATTTATTCTGGTCCACGAGCAGTGGCAGGCCCCGTTGCCTGGGCCATCTCGTTTTTAGCCGAGACTGTGCCTCTCTGCTTTTCTCTGGAGCTTTCTCTCCCAGCCTGAGTGGCCAACCTGCCCCGTTCACTAGGCAGTGAATTAATTACACACAGGTACGGCCACTTCTGTCAAAGAACGTAGAAAAGCAATTTTAGAAAAGAAACCCCTTCTTCTCGCACGGTGGCTTTCATTGTGGGAGAAAGGGACAATTATGAATCACATCAGAGCTCTTCTGGGGCACCAGGCGGGGGGCGGGGAGGAGCCCGGTCTCAGCTCTCTGAGTGGATCCGAGCAGATCGGGATGTCTCCTCTCCCAGTCCCACCACCCCAGGGAAGAGGGTCTCACTCCCAGGAGCTGCTCAAGACCCACGTGTTAAGTGGTGTACGTGGGCACCAGCAGATCACAGGAGCATCTAGCACAATCCTTGCATTAAAATGCAGGAACCTCAGGCTCTGAGCGGGGCAGGGACTCACGCAAACTCACACAGCCACACAGCTGCAGGCCTGGGGTCAGGACCCTCCTCTCCTCAGTGTCTCTTAGTCCCAAAGGTTTGGGTTAGGGGTGGCATCTTCTGTTAGGCTCCCAGGAAAGGAGATGGGCATTTAGCAAAGAAGGCCAGGGTTGGGGTGGGCTCTTGGTAGATAGGTGCAGTGGGTGATATGGTGAACCCCAAAGACCTGGCCACATCGTAAGCCCTGGGAATTATGAATGTGACCTTACTTAGAAAAGGGTCTTTGCAGATATAATCATGTTAAGGATCTCAGGGTGCGGTCATCCTGGGTTATCTGGGCAGGCCCTGAATCCAGTGACGAGGGTCCTGATAAGCAGAAGAGGAGAAGACACAGGCATGGACGAGAAGGTCAGATGGCCACAGAGGCAGAGACTAGAGTGAGGCAACCTTAACCAAGGGAAGCCGGCAACCCCCACACTGTGAGAGGTGAGGGAGGGTCCTCCCCTAGAGCGTGTCGGGGGGCACAGACCTGCCCACACCGTGCTTTCGGACTTCTGGCCTCCAGAGCTGTGAGGGAACGAATTTCTGTCGTGTTACCCCACTAACTTTCTGGTGCTTCATTATGACAGATGAACGCACCACGCCTCTGTCAGGACGTGAGGACGACGGGGCAGGGGCAAACTCGCCCAGCCAGCCTTGGGCAGCTTCAGGGCTGGGGACACCTCTGAAGGGCGTATTTCAGGCAAGAGGGTCTCTGTATCCAGCCTTTGTCTCTGCGTTAGCCCGGCAGCCAGGGGGCCACCTACTGGGAGGGGGTGAACCCCTCTGGACAACGGCAGGTCTCAAGGCAGGCACGGTGGGGCGATGGGATGACTGGCGGGCACGCCAGCCCCAGAAGCTTCTAGGCAGCAAGCCGCCATTTCCACTATAGAGAGGTTGACAAAATTATCTGCATAAGAGTAGAAAATGCCTATATGGCAAAAAAATGAAAACAAAGTAGTGAGACATGTGCCTGAGGAGGAGAAGCGTTTGCACCATCTCTCACAGAGCTTAATAGCCTTTTGCAGGGAGTGGGCTAGAAAGTGGTAAGAAAAACAGACAACACAATAGGAAGATGCGTGAAATATCCAACGAGACAAAAATTAGGAAAACACGTTCAACTTCACTAGCAATCGGGGGCATGAAATGCAAACACGGCTGTGCTTGCTCTCCCTCCGCTGAAGGCAGCAGAGCGTTGGGTGCCGGCTGTCGGGGGATGCGGCAACATGCTCCATCACCCAGGGGTGCATGAATGTTTTCTGTTTTTGTGGCAGCGGTATCAAAATTGTAAATGTGCACACCCTTGTGAGTGAAAAAGTCGACTTGTGTTCATTCCTTTTGGGATGAAAGCCAGAGCCAAGCACCTTGTCGTGTTTTTCGACCATGTCAACTAGTCCTTTTTGTTAGTGTGTGGTTCAAACCCTTTGCCCAATTTTCTATTGAGCTGTTTCTCTTTCTCTTATTGACTTGATTCAACAAGTCTATACTGAGCAGCCGCTCTCTGGCCCAGAGCTTGTCCCTGCCCAGGGAGTGGGCAGTTTTCTGGGGCGGCAGGACCCTCATCTCAGGACTCAGGAACGGCTTCCAGCCTGACAAAGCCTTGTGGGGAGCCTTCGGGGCCCAAGGGGCCCAGCTTCCCAAGTACAGATGCTCCCCTCCTCGGCTTGGGTGCTATGGAAGGGGGGGGCAGGGGCACCCTCCAGTCCTGAGAACCCTTATCATGTGAGCCCTTCAGAATGACACTGGTGGCTTCTGGCTTATTCATTCATTCATTCACCACTCAACAAACATTCCCCAGATTCCTCTGTTTGGGGCCCTGGGCTGGGTCACAGAGCTGAGTGTCCACCAAGCCTATCCACTGGTGACTCCAGAGGCCTAGTGGGAATCTGGACCAGTAAACAGAAGACAGGGACAGAGCATGACAGTAGGAAGCACATAAGCTGCAAAGGCTGCAGGGGACAACTCATTCTGCTCAGGCAGTCAGAGAGAGCTTCCTGGAAGAAGTGGTGTTTGGAAAGAGGACTTAAAGGAGGCACAGAAAGGCAGGAAGAGGCTATCAGGCTACATGAACAACTTGCACAAAATTGAGGAAGGCAGGAAGGGCCCAGAAAATTGGAAATGGTCAGATGTTTGCAGTTGCAGAATTTGAGGGGGTGGAGAAAGGCAGATGATGTGAGTTCAGACAGGCAGGCAGCCTGAGTGACTGACAATGAGAACCATGCACACATTATTACCAGGAATAGACGCAGAAAACCTAGACTGTAAGGAGGGAGAAGCGGAGCCATACTCCCAATTCCAGGTGATATAGTGACTGGTCGAGGATGAAATTTTACTGTAAGCCTCCCAGCAGCCAAGGCAAAAAGGGAACAAAGGAGCAGTAGGAGTCTCACTGTGCAGACCAAAGAAGAAGGGTGCTCCACTGGGAGAGTGAGTAGGACCTGGGAGGGAAAGATGGGAGTAGACATGCAGCTTTTGTTGAAAACTGCCTTGCAGTTTGGCTTTATGGCTTAGAGTCTAGCCTCTAGAGGCATCTGGATTCTAGAAACATCTGAAAACAGACCATTTCCTGTTTGCTGGCTAACTGCCAGGTTGTGGTGACCCCCTGCCGGTGCCTGAACCCAGTCCATGGCCTAGCATTTAGTAGATACTCAAGAAATGTCCTTGTCCCTCCTTGCCCCTGTGCAACCCTGGTCCCATTTTCTTTTTCTTAAAAATCAATTTATTTTTAATTGTGATAAAATATGCATAACATAAAGGTTTAGCATTTTAAGTGTGCAGTTCAGGGCCATTAAGCCCATTCACGCTGCTGTGTGACCATCACCACCGTCCATCTCCAGACCTCTTCCATCTTCCCAAGCTGAAATGCTGCCTCCATTAAACACCGACACCCCATGCCCTGACCCCGGCCCCTGCTGACCCCCCTCTTCTGCTTTCTGTCTATGAGTCTGACTCCTCCAGGGGCCTCATCTGAGGGGAATCTCACAGGGTTTGTCCCGTGACTGGCTTCTTGCACTGAGCAGTGTCTTCAGAGCGCATCCGTGTTGTAGCGCATCAGGATTCCCTTCCTTTTTTAGGCTGAATTATTTTCCATCCCATTTTGTCTTGACAAGGCAAAGATGCTGCTCAGTCATTGCATTACTCCACAAGCCCCGATGAGCGCAGAGAACATGCCAGATGTTACAGAAGCAGCCCGGGGTACCAGTAGGAGCAAACCTTACGCTGCCCCCTGAACTGGGGACAAGATGGACATTTGCCATAGGCTTGATGTGAGCAGATGAGTCAGTACAGAGGACTCTGCACACAGCAAGCGCTCAGTAAGTGTCCATGGTCATCACACTCCATGTGTGCTCCAGCGGGCCACCTGGGCACCTGCTGGGCTTGACACTGAGTGGACGCTCACGAGGTGCCTGCAGTGAACGGCATGCGGGGTCACCTGGTGAAACTCAGCCAAAGATTTCACTTGAGTCCTTCATGTAACTCCCAACACTTCCGTGGGAAGGTGGGCAACTCAAAGTCCCCTTTGACAGATGAGGGCACCGAGGCAGGAGGAGGAGGGGCTGCCAGGGGCCTGATGTGTCCGGTTCCTGCCTCCTGTCCCGGCACCCCCAGGGGCGGCCAGGGCTTACAGGGGCAGGGGTAGGACACAGGAGGGGCCAGGCTTCGGGAAGGGAGGAGCGGCAGCAGTGCGCCCACCCACCCGGTCCACCTACCCACCTGCCCAGGAGCTGCTGTCACCCCTTTTGTCTATGTTGGAAGCTGGTGCACAAGGCGTGGGTGCTGGCCCCAGGCTCAGAGGTCCAGAAGTTTCTAGTCCTTGCCCAGGTCTTTGGCTGGCCCAGGGGAGCACTGTAGACTGTGGCCGGGGGTGAGGAGGTGACGGGAGGGGTTGCGGTGGGGAAGAGATCTTGGTCTCCGAGAGGGAGGTCCTCCAGGGGTCAGGGGATTCTGAGGCCCCTGAGGGCAGCAGGCGGGCCTGGGTAGGGGTGGGCCCATCCGTGCAGGCCTCACTGAGCATGTGGGGTGGGAGGATCTGGCTCCCCTGTTGGGGCCAGGGGCACATCTTCCTGGAGTCTGAGGGCAGGCACAGTGCAGCAGAGGGGGTGTGTCGGCCCCCAGAGCCCTGGCCTCCAGGACAGCACCCTGGCAGACGGGAGCCGCGCCCCGGACATGGATGGGAAGGAAAAGGAAGCTCGGCATACAGGTATGGCTGCAGCCTTACCGGCGCCTCATTAAATCGGGAGTGACAAGCCACCCAGCGAGGGAGCAGATGGCAATTTACCCTCAGAGAATGCTGGGCTCTCCTGCCTCTGAGGCTTGAGTTTCACAGGAAGAAACAGGGGACAGATTGGGCCCAGGGGCCACAGATCTAAAATGTGGGTGGTGCTATGCAGGAGGGGCTGCACAGGGAGCGTGCAGGGAGAGCAACCCCTGTGAGGTGCAAACACATGCCAGGCTGGGCCTGGCAGCAGGGCTGGGCTGACCTTGGCCCAGGGCCCCCAGGCCCCAGGCTTGCTCCTGCCTTCCAACCCCCGCCCTGCCCTTCCCCCTGCTGGAGGGCCCCTCTCCACAGTGCTGCCTGCTCTACCCCCTTCATCCCCTCTTAGCAAGAGCACCACCTCCTCCACCACCGCCCCCCCACCCACTCTCCTGGCAGTCGTTCCTCCGTCCACCAGCTGATTTGCCCGGTTTTGCCCCAGGTCCCGCCCAGCCCAGCCCAGAACAGAAACTCCCTGGAGGCAGGGGTCCTGCCTGTGGCACTGGCTGCTCATAGTTTATACCTGGCACAGGACAGCAGGCAGAGCGAGCGACGATGTGGTCCTGAGGAGCCGCAGTGCTGGGAGCCCACCTGGGCGCCTCCTTTTCAGCTGTGATGTCCACGGGGCATCCCGAGTCGGAGGCCAGGCCGTGCGGCTGCCGGAATGTGGATGTGGGCAGGAGTGGGGCTCAGACCCATGCGACCTTGGGTGGGTGATAAGACTCTTTGTGCCCCAGTCTCCCCTGCTCTCAAGGAGGGGCCCACGGGGCACCCTGGGGCACACATGGTGCATCCTTCTCCCCCGGCTGGAAGGTCAGCTCACTAGGCATGCACTTTGCTGTAAAGATGATGACGACAGTCTTGGGAGACGGTGGGGAGGGACACAGACTGGGGCCAGCCAAGCCCTGTCCCCAGGGCCTCGCACACAGTAGGCACTCAAGGAAGATGAACCGAGTGGCGTCCTGACAGAACGAGGCCCATGTTCAAATTCACGTGGTCCCTGAATCCACTTTTCATGAATAGTGGTTCAAATGCCGTCAAAACAGTGCTGTGTGAACATACCCATCAAAGCTGACGGAACCCAAGCCCGTTTATTGGGAAGCAGAGGCCTAGGTAAGTCCTACCCCTTTCCCGGATCACCAAGCTCAGGCGCAGCTGTGGCAGGAGCAAGCCCCCAGGAGTGGCCAAGCCCACTGAGCCTTGCAAACAGAGCCGACAGGGTTTCTGGCCAGGGTTTTGTGCAAAGAAGCTTCCAGAGCCTTCCTCCTCCCCTTTCCTGCTCCCAGAGCTCATCGGAGACCAGGGCCCCGCACACCTCGGAACTGTGTTCCCGGAGGTGGGTGGAGGGGTGGGGTCAGGCGGGCACGGAGGGGGACCCAGGATTCCCATCCCTCTAAGCATTTGGGCAACAGGGCGGGCTTGCTGGATAACAGGCCAGAAAGAATTGGAGTTTCTCTTTCCACATCAGATTAATCCTGCCCCCCAAGGACCACTCTTCCAACCCCGATGCTTTATTACATTTCCCTTCTGAGTCTCTGGCAGCCTCAGGGCCCCAGAGCCCACGCACTTGACTGGTCCAGCCCTGGGGGGCTCGGGAGAGCCCCTCCCAGCATCCTCTGTGGGTGCCCACTGTCTCCACTGGGGGACTGGAGGCCCGGGCAGGATTTGAACGCAGCCAGCCCTGGCTGCAGCCCCTGCTCGTCCCACTCAGCCTAGACTAGGCTCCCCTCCCCTTCCCACCTTCCTCCAAGCCCAGCTTTGGGGGAGATGGAGGGCATGAAGGCCTGGGGTCCTGGTTTCCACAGCAACCATGACAGAGAGGAAGACTCCGGCTCAGGGTCCAAGACCAAGGGGACGCCCCTGCCAGTCGCCCTTTTCCAGTCCTCGGGGCCCGGGTCCTCCCTCCTCCTGCTCATCCCTCTGACCCCTGGGACAGTGCTCTGCAGGAGAGTATGCAGGGGCAGGAGGCCGAGTGGGCTGCTGTTCCAGCCCCAGGCCCTAAATACCTAGAGGTGTGGGGGGTGGGCCTGAGGCGGAGGTCGGGTGTGCCCAGGGTGCCCGCGACGTGAGCTCGGGGGCAGGCACATCACATTGTGTGCTGTCTGAGCAGACGTCTGAGCCCTCTGCCCCCAGCTCCCGTGTCCTCGAGGGGTGAGGCAGTGTGGACGGCAGATGGAGACAACATTCCCAGATGGTTGGCTGAGAGGGAGGAGACATGGGAGAATGTGGGTGTGGGGGTTCCTGAATGTGGGGACCCCTGTGCCCAATGGGAGTGGGGGGCCATCTCCCTGGGCTGTGCCTGCCCATCCTGGCCTTGGGGTCCGGCACCCTCCATCCTCCCATCCTGGGGGTCCTGGGCATCCCCTCTTGGGGTTGGCCCTGATTTGCTATCAACTCTGCTGTCTGGTGTCTGAGGACCAGCGCTTCCCAGCCTGGGGAGCTCATACCGCGAGTGGGAAAAGACTATTTGTGCACAGAGTTGGCATGGCAGACAGAACCTGCTGCTTTCGGCCCTGTTTGTTCTTGAATCAGAGAGGAGGAAGCAAAATGAAACAAAGCCCCATGGGGGAGGCCAGCCAGCCGAGATGGGGTGCCCTGCCACCGCAAGGGACAGCACAGGAACCCTGACTGTGGCCCAAGGGCCCCCCCCGACAAAGCAGCCACCTGCCTGGACCCCTCCTGGACCCCTCACCCCATCCCTGGCCATCAGCCCTTGCTTCTAGTCCTCACACCTCTCTCCACCCCATCCAACCCCAGTCTGTGCCACACGGAGTAATTTTTCTAACAGCCTTCGTGTCTGACTTTTATCCAGCAGTGGCTTCCAAGATTTACTGGGATTTCCCCCGACTTGCTTTGATGGTTTCTTTGAGGAATTGCACAGTTTAGCTACAGAGCTCAATTTATCTGCAAGTGGCGTGTTCTGGTCCCTGAGCCACCAGACACCTCTTCACGCCAGCTCTGAGGACAAGCCACGCCACAGCGCTGGCTCTGCTGCCGACATGCTAAGTGGCTGCCTGGAGCGGGGAGCCAGCAGGGGTGGCCTGCGTGGCAATCAGAGGCTTCTCCGAGGGCACCTGGGAACCACGAGGTATATGATCATGTTCTCGGTAACTGGGGTTTGGGGAAAAGCATTTCTGGAGCAGACTCAGAGAAAGAGAGAGAGAACGGCCCAGGGAGACGGGGGCAGACACGTGACCCTGCATCACACAGAATCTCTGCAGGAGGAGTCGCTTCTCTCCCCTCTGCAGTCAGAACACAAGTTCCCTTTGTGAAGCGGGGAGGGACTGGGTCCTGCAGGATGAGGTGGGAGCACCACCTCACCACTTGAAGGTCTCTGTTCCCCCCCAAACACCCTCGCCTGCTGTAGCCCACCCACGGGTCCCATGTCACCCGGCATCCTCCTCCCCCAGCCCGCTCTCTCCTCCCTTGGCCCCCGTGGCTTCTCCACCTGGGACGCAGGTGCTCACCCTGTTTGTGGCTGAGGAAGCCCCTCCCCACCCCAGGGAAGGCCGCCAGGACCGTCCGGTTCCAGTTCTTATAGACCCCTGGCAGCACTGGGAGACCCCGGGCCGTGGTGCTCTGCTCGGGTGCCTGCATCCCACTCCAGGCACATCATCCCTGCCTCCACCATGACACCAAGGGTAAACACAAGGAAGACATGCTCATCATCAGCTTTGGAGCCCCTGCTCTGCAACAGATGCCACTAGAGCTCTGTCGGCACCAGCAAGATGGACCTGCTGGGTGCTCCATCCCCCAATGCCTCTTGGAAACCAGTGTGGACTAGCGAGGTTGCCGAGGCCACCAAGGCCTGGAGCCCCAGGCCCAGGGAGACACAAGCCCTGGGTAGGCAGAAGTCCCCAAAGGCAGGAGGTGCCAGAGCAGTTCAGCTCCGCGCAGCCGGCCTGGTGCCATCCCAGGACACACACAGGATCCCGCCCAAGTCTGGAGCCCCGGCTCTGCAAGTGCTCACGGGATGCGCCCCAGTCTGATGGAGGCTGACCTAATGGAAAGATGAGGGTTTGGCCTCGGTGACCTCCCTGAACTCCAGATTCCCTAGCCATGAAATGGAAGTGACGTCGAGATGAACTGCTCCAGGGCACTCTTGTGAGCTTGAGAGCATTCCTGCAGGGAAAAGCCTTACTAGCCCGGCTGTGGCAGGGGCCCGCTGGGCGGAAGCTTCTGGTCCTTCTTGCTTTCCTCCCAGGTTGCTGGGAGGGCTGATAAGGGCAGGCGGCAGGCATGCAGTCGCCCTCAGTGCATGCATCATTATTTTCATCCCAGTACCTCCCTCACATGGTGACAGGCAATAGCCTCCAGTGAAGAAAGAGGCTCAGGGCGCTGGCATCGCAGGAACACTGGACAGAAGACTGGGCCTTCAACGTGCCGGGAGTAGGGGAGGTGCAGGTCTGGCTGGGTGTGGAGTCAGAGACACAGGTCAATCCCCGATCCTGCTTCCATTCCCCGTAGGGCCCTGAGCCACAGTGGGTGACCCGAGACCCCGCACAGCCTGGTCACACAGGAGGCCCCCACAGGCACACTCCTCTTCCTCGCCGAGCACCCGGGGAAGCGCCCTGTTGCGCTGGGCGCTGAGGCAGTGGAGTGAACAGGACGGCCCCAGCCCTGCCCTCATGGGGCTCGCAGACCAGGGAGGGAGATCGTAAGCAGGCAGTAAATAAGCAAGACCAGCATGGAATAACGACTTACTGACAACACAAATTTATGCAACAAAGATTTACTGAGCACATGCTCTGTGCCAGGCACTGATCTAGGAAATGAAAATTGCAAACACATCTCGAACGTTTGCTTCGTGCTCAGGACTGTGGCTCTATCACCCCTGCTTAAGCTTCACAACAAGCCCATTTTGAGACGAGGAGCCAGAGGCCCTGAGAGGTGGAATCCCTTACCATGCTGGCAGGCAGCAGTGGGGCCTGTGCTCGTACGGGTGGCTGCCTCCTTCTGGATACCAGGGCTCTCCAGTGGCCTGAGGTGACATGGTCCCCATACTCCCAGAGAAACCCAGTCTGGTGGTGGTTGGGGGGTGAGGGTGGCAATCATATAATCCCCTTGCTTCAGGGCTCGGAAGAAAAGAGACGCAGAGGGTCATCTGACACAGGGAATGGCCAGGTAGGTGAGATCACGGAAGGTTTCCCAGAGGCAGTGATTCTTGAGCTGAGATCTGAAGGTCAAGGAGGAATTAACCAGGTTCAGAGGGGAGAGAACCTATCCATCCTACTCATACTACTCCTCCTTTAAGGCCTGCCTGCCTCCTCCAGGAAGCCCTCTTTGCCCTCTCCCAGGCTGGATTCCCGCACTACAGCTACACGTCTCTTTCTGAAGCTGAGCCCCCTCCAGACTGGAAGCTGCCACAGGGCAGAGCCCAGGCTGGTTCCTCTGTATCTCCAGTATTGCTCAGCCCGGGACCAAGGAATCATGGAGAGGCTGGGTGACAGAAGATACTGTGGCCAAGGCCGGAGGGTGGCATAGCTGAGGCCACATTAGTCTCACGGTGCCAGCTTTGCAGAATGAGGTGCTTAGAAGTCCTGGGGTCGAGGCTTCTGCTCAGGAGAATTTTAGGCCGTGACCTGCCTCTTACTAACCCCTGGTGTCTCTCTGAGTCCAGGCTGAGCAGCCAGGCAGCTGACCCTCCCCAACCCCAGGAGAAGCTAGAAGGAGCATCTCTCCAGGCAAGGCTTGCAAAGGGAGGAAGCAGGGCCCATGAATTGCCAGGCCACAGGTGTGCCTCCTGGAGGAGGGCTTTTTCCCGATGTCACCTTCATCCTAGGCTTATACCCAGAGCAGCATGGTGCCTGTCAGCTGGACAGGCAGAGGCTGCCTGGCTGCCAAGGTGCAGCGGCATTTGCTCAAAGCACTACTGCACGACCCCACGCCCCACCCCTCCTCTAATTCAGAGCAAAGCCCGCATGAGTCACTGTTCATCGCCGTGATGAGGGACAAGCCCCCCTCCACCAGGGAGTCTGAGCCAGGAGCCTGAGCAGACAGACGACTGAGGGAGGGGGTGCCGTGTAGTTCTCTGAAGCCTCCGGTGCCAGGAAAGTAAAACGATAACAGCGGAAACAAATACCAACCCCACAAAATGTTGTGCAGGGGGCTGAGAGTCCAGGAGTGCCATGTGCACGGGTTGGCCAGCAGGGCGCTTTGGGTCTGGAACTTTGTTCCTTCAACCTCAGCTTCCCCCTCTGGAGAAGGGGTGGGTGAATACAAGTGCCCACCTCATGGGATTGTTGTGGCGTCAAAGTCAGATGTCACATGTCCAGCACCTCCCAGTGGCTGGCACCCAGTGATATTCAGTGAGTGGTGAGTCCTGCCGTTCCTGTTGTTCCTATACTCAGAATGTCCCACTGTGTCCATCACCAGCTCACCATGGCGACCTGGGATGAGCCTCAGAAATCCAGGATGGCCACAAAGGGTGAGCTTTATATATAACTGACTTCTGTGAATCAAGGAGGAAAACTGCCCTGAAACTTTGTAGCCACAAGCCAGCCCGCATACAGGTTGGCAAGCCAGGCCACACGGATGACTTTCCTGTCTGCAAAAACCTTAGGCTGAGAATTTAGATTAAAATGGCTTTCTCCAGACTTCTCACAAATAAATGCAAATTCCTTCTGGAGGAATGCATCTTGAAGCCAATCCAAAGATAAAATGTCAAGGAAAATGAGCAGCTTACAGGGGAAAGTCCCACAGACATAAGGAACCCGGGCACCGTGAGTAAGAACCAGGAGGAACTACACGCAGCTGAATCAACCCTGTAGCAACAGAAAAAGGGAAGGATTGGAAATGTGAGTTGGGAGCAAGAGATTCTAAAAATGACCTGAGTAGATTTGAAAAAGAACCAAGTAGAATTTCTAGAAATGAATAAAACAACAGTTGGGTAACTTGATGCAATCCCCTTGGAAAGCGACTCGGCATTATCCAGTGAACATGAAGATGAGCAGACCCCGTGATTTCACTTCAGTGCCTTTTAGAGAATCTTTTGCCCGAGTACACCAGATTGTGTCAGAACGTTTCTGGGAGCACTGTTGTTAATGGCAAAACAGACAACCAACGAACTTAAAAACTTAAAAGCAAACAAAAAGGAGAGGACTTTTTGGCAGGCAAAAGTGTCCAGTTCTGAGAGGAGCTGGCTTGGGAGGAAGCGAGCACCCCCAGACTTGCGGGAGGATGAGCTGAGACAGATGACTCCCTAGGAGAATGCTTTGCTCTGCGACTCACTGTGCTGAGTTCTAGGAGCTGCCTGACCACATTGCCAGTCTGATTTCTCCCGGAGACCCCACCTTGGGGCCGGCACAGGGGTCATGCTCCACAGACACCGAATGAATGACTGAGGCGACTGCAGAGGTCTTACTTCCTGCCCTACAGACAGCCCTGCCACCTGAGCTCCCGAGGGCCCTGGCCTGCCCTCCCGTCTCCCAGGCAATCTGACTGACGTGTCCCAGGTCATGTGGGCGTCGGCCCTGCAGCCCGAGCCAGCCTCCCAGAAGGAGTACAGCTTTGCTTCTTCCTCTGCTCACACATGCTCTGCCCTGACCTATCTGAGCAACCTGCCTGGGGTCTGGGACCATCCCAGGCCTGCGGGGCCACTTGCCAGAGCTGCATCTGGACCACGTGCCGTTGGCAATGGTTCCAACTACTCTCTGAGCAGCAATCTCCTCATTTGCCTGATGGAGAAAAGAGCGGCTCCCTCAGAAGGCTGCCAGGGGAACAGGGTGCAATTTTATGGATAAGAAAGTTCTATGTAAACATGAAGGCCAGGACCCAGGCCAGGGAGTATGGACGGCATGGGGGACCCGGTTCTAAGGGCTTCTGCACCAGCCCAATAAGCTAAGTACCACTGTGCTGTCCGCTTTGCGGATGAGCACTGTGAGGCTCAGAGGTGGTTTGTGCTCCTGCGGTCTCCACAGGGTCGGCCCTGGCGGCCCCGGCAGGAGCAGACCTGAGGGATCAGACTGTAGCCTGGAGCTGGTCTCCCGGCAGAGCCAGCCTGGACCCGCCAGCCCACAGCCGACCAGCAGGCAGGGGATGTGCAGATGCTTGCTTACCTGTGTAAGCCTCCAGTGGGGGCATCGATCACACAGGCTGATTTTGAAAATAGCTGAGTGATGCATTCTCTGTGCTTTGGGTTCTTTATCTATAAAATGGAGATAAGGGCTCCTGGAGAGTGGGAGAACATGCCTGATTGGGCCATGCCTCCTTTGGACCCCAGGGGAACAGACCACTAGGAGAGCATCGCAGCACCTGGAGGCTCTGTCTCTCCACCGGGGGACTTCCTGAGGGCAGGGCTGGTCTAATCCTGGCCTCAGTGCTCAGCCCGGCACAGAGCCTGGAGGGGAGACAGCACCCAGGAACTGTTGGATGCTGTCCCTCCTGGTTGGCTGAAGGCCATGATGATGCCCCCACCAGTCCTGCCTTTCAGAGCCCTTGGCCGGGTCAGTCCATTGCCAGCATGCCCTGGTGCCTGGTGACCACCCTTCTCCCTGAGCATGGACGCTGGGTCACTGCTATGTGCAGGCATGGGTGCTGGTGTCCCCACCTTACATGAGGATTCCAGCAGCCCTGGCAGTGAAGGGCTACCTGGGCCATGCTTGGGTCTGGGTGTGCTGACAAGGGTGCAGCTTTAGTGAATTAGGGAGCCCTTTATGTCTGAATCCCAGGGGGCAAGGAAGGACTGGGCTCAACCTGGGCACACAGGCCCATGTCTCACTCTTGGAGGGTCACCTGTGTCACCAGGAAGCCCTGGCCAGGGTGGCGGATGGAACTTGTGAACAGAGAGCAGGAAGGAACTGTTCTGAAGGGCTGTCCACCCGTGGGGCAGGGGAGGCACAGATGCAGAGGGCCAGCAGTTCAGGGGGCCACCTGGCTCTCCCCACACCCACAGTTTACATGGGGGGAAGCTAAAGTTCAGGAAGGAAATCGCACATCAGGGGTGACAACCTTGGCCTGGCCGGAGACAGAGCAGACAGGATGCCAGGGGCCCAGTGGGCTCTCAGTGGAGTCCCTGGAGGCCACTGTGCTGCCCCATCTGGCATCCTGCCCCAGTCCCAAGGCCAGACCGCCTGCTCTGAGGATGAGGATGATGACGAGTGAGTCACAGATGTCGGCCTTGCGGCACAGACAGCCTCTGCGTGACCTTTCTGGGGCTGCGGGGACAGGATGCTCACCCACAGCGGCAATGACTCCATGTCTGGGAGCTGCAGGGATGCCTCTCAGAATTCCGTTCATGAAAAGTCACCACCAAGCCCACCACTGAATCTAAGGGAGGAAATCAAACCCTTTAGAGTGAATTAAACTAAAGAATATTTGGTGTGCCTGTCATGTGCTGGGCCCGCTGCTAGGTGTGTGACATTTAAAAAATGTATTCTTATGAGACATGTATTATTATCCCCATTTTATTGCTGAGGAAACTGAGTCCCAGAGAAGTGCAGTAACTTGCCCAGGATCAGTTAGGCATGAGTGAAAACTGAGATTTGTCCCATTTGTCCATTCATTCGATATTTAATAAGCATCTGGTCTATGGCAGGCAGTGTGGGACCCGAAAGGCCATGCTCTCAACCTCCCAGCATTTGGGTCGCTGGCTCACATGTTCTCTGTGTGCATGCCAAGCACCTGCTGTGAGCCAGAGCCCAGGCCAGATCTGGAGGTGCAGAGCTGAGGCAGCACCAGGCCCACCCTCGAGGACACAGATCCCTGAAGCCACCAAGCCCATGGCAGGAAATAAGGACCTCTGTGGGGGTCCCACAATGCTGACCATCCAGGCCCCTGCAGGCTGGCTGGTGTTCAAAGCCCAGAGCAGGGGCTGGGGTCCTCTTGGTATCCTGGTTGTCAAGACCACCAGCCTTGGCTTGCAGAGGGCCCCACTTCCCCAGGTGCTCTGTCCTCACTGACCAGGTCAGAACTCTTCCATGGAGCTCCGCCCAGGCTCCTCATCCCACAATTGACCCGGGGCTTCTCTGAGCATGCAGGGGTCCCAGAGGGATCACATGGGCCATGTCTCTACAGCCTGAGACTTACCTAGTCCCCCCCACCATTCTCTCAGGTACCCGTACCATCCAAGCAGGCCAGAGGGGCTACCTCCGAGGAGCAGAAGTCTCTAGGAGGAAGGCCAAGTTCAAAGCCAACCAAAGATTTCAGCAATGCTGGAGAATGACAGCAGCCAGCATGAGGCAGAAAGGATGAGTGACTCCAAGGCTCCGACCGTCCCCACCTTCCAGGCACACACTCCCCTGAAGCCAGGCATGACTGTGTGGCTTGCTGTGGCCGAGGAAACGTGAGTGGCGAGGATGTACTGCCTCCAGGCAGAAGCACTAAAGAACCACTCCCACTCCCAGCTGCTGCCCTGCAAGCTGCGTGTCCCAGGCCTGCACCTCTGGGAGAGCCGGGCTCTGGGGAACCCCTGGACCTGCAGTGGGCTTTGCATGTGTGAGAAACACCCTTTTGGATTAAGCCACTGCAACTGCGGGGCTGGTCACTACTGCAGCGTGATTTAGCCTAAACTGACTGATGCAAATATATTGTCAAGTGGAAGTGCAGGTTACAAAACAGCATTGATTAACTCATCAGTCATCAATAGGGCCCTGCCCGCCCCCCAAGATCTGAATCCCAGAAGCCAGATTTGGGGACAAGGGGTGCGCAGAGATCCTCAAGCCCACCCCCCTCCCACCAGGTCCTGTGTGGGGAACCTGCAGCATGAGGACAGCAGGGCTGGACCCACAGCTATGCAAGGACATATGACACGATGGTCCTGGCACCCAGTGGAGTTTCAATAAATTGTGATGACGCTTCACCCACCTGCTCACACCTGCCCTCAGAGGCCTTCTTGAGGCATCAGCGACTACAGCCGTTTGAGGAGGGAAACAGCATCTTGGCCCAAAACAAAATCTTCATAGTGAAAGAACCACCACCCCAACCCTCTGTGGAGGTGCGCGAACAGAGGCGCTGCAGGCCGTGTCGAGGTGCATGGCTGTAGCCGGGGGCAGCTTCCCGCCGCCGTGAGCCCCAGTGCCGGCAGCCCAGCCCAAGCTCACCCTGGGACAGCCCCAGGCTCAGCGCACTGCATCTGTCTGCTGGGAGAGAGGGCTGCTCCAGCCTCGCCATCCACGTGTTTACCAGCTTCCAGCCCCTCCCCTAGCCCGCCTGTCACTGGGATGAGAAGGCAGAATGCCCACCCAGAGGTAAAGGCTGGGTTCCTGTTGCCGCAACAAGCCGCGCATTAGCAAAGACATCCACCAGGTCTCGGCAAGGCAGGGGGTCCAGGCTCTACCCTCGGGGGCGTTCATGCCACCGAGCCCCATATCCCAGTGTGCGGGTCCCTCTGAGTCCCAGGCCCGAGCGGGTTGTGTCTTGACGTGTCCTTCCTAGGAAGGCGGCGCCGGGCTCCTCAGCAAGGAGGCCACCCTCCGGCAGGGAAGGGGGCCCTGAGGTCTGACCCGGGCTAGGCCACTGACCCGTGACTTGGGGAGCCTCAGCAGCTCTCTCCACGCCCGTTTCCCCCGTGTGGAGTGATGCAGATGCGGTCAGCCTTCCTTGGTCTCCTGGTTCGGCTGCTTCCCGGCTGGAGGAGGCTCTTCATCTCCCTCGGCCTCAGTGTTCTTAATCCGTGAGTGGGTGTCTTGCCAATGGGTTTGTACCCAACCTTATTCCCACAGTGGCAGGTCAGTCACTAGAATCCCGTCCACTCAGAGCGAGCCTGCACGCGGCAGGCCGGTCTCTGCCTCTGGGCCTCTCTGCCCCTGTAGCCATCTCAGTCTCGGCTCTACTGCAGCCCTGCAGCCCAGGGCACTGGGCAGAGCTCTTTATATAGAGTCAGTAACGACGCATTGCCCACACCTGTGTAGTGAGCGAGCCAACCAGGGCCAGGTGAGAATCCTGGCCATAGGAACCTTCACTTTATCACAGTGGGGGTGAAGGCCCCCTTGCAGGACTGTGAAGAGCACATGTGTTGCTGTCAGTCACTCCTGCCGCCTCCTCCATTCACGATTCCGCAAACACTCGCCGGCCCTCTCCGGGGGCTGGGCCCAGGCCCAGGCCTGGGGGGTGAGCCACGCAGTCCGGAGGCTCCCGAAGCCCAGTGGCAGACTTGGCGGCACAAAGCTGGCACATGAATGGCTCTCCCCTTCCTCCCTGCGTGATTCTCATGCCTTCTGCAGGCTTTAAACTTGGGATTATGGCCACCGTTTCCACACCCACAGGCTGGTGGCAGCAGGGGAGTGGGGAGGGGCTCCTCAGCACCCTTGTCTTCTCTCCTACAGGATCCTGCCTGCACCTGATTCACGCCTCCCCACGGGGAGGGCCTGGGGGGCGGGCAGGGCCTGTGAGCTTGCCAGACAAGCTTTGTTAAATAAACAGAGTCCTGCAAACACCAACTCATGATGAAGTGTGGGTAACTCAGAAGTTGGTGGGGATCTCCTGCCCCTTAGGACCTGGGTGGAAGTGGCCTGAGTCCCACCACCCTTCCTATGAGGTTCCAGTGTGAGGTTCCAACGCCCTCCCCATTCCAGACACCTGGGCTGTCAGTAAATCCCCTTTTCCCTCAAACTGGTTTGAGTTAGGTTTCTGGTACTTGCAACCTAAAGAGCCCTGGGCTGGCCCATTCACGGTGACTCTCAGAACTGCCTGTCGCTTTCTCTCTACCCCCCTATGTGGACACACGTAACTCTGGGAGTTCCTGGCAGCTATCATTGCTTCTATGAGGAAAACCCCCTGAGGCTAAAGCCCGTAACTGGCCAGGAACAAGGAGAATGCCAGAGAAAGGCGTGAGCACCAGTGACACTGAGAACGTCCCAACTAACTGCCCCAGAAGCCTGCTCTCCACTGGCGCTCTCATCCCGTGACCTGACTCCCCTCTTTCACTCTGTCCCTGTACCATGAGGAACTCCATCCAGAACGCATGGAAGATTTCCCTGAGATCTTAAGCCTGGAGATGGATGCACATCTCGGGAAAGGCATTTTGGCTGTCACCCTCTGGCAGCATTTACGCAGGTGTGGGCAGCTTTGAATGGTCCTGGCTGGAGGAAGCACCTGTGTGAATGCCGGTGAGCCCAGGGGTAACAGATCATTGCTCATGACCTCCTAGCACCTGTCTCCCTTCCCAGCCCCAGGGCCGAGTACACGACCAGAGCCCCACCTGCGAGTGCATTCCATATCCCCGGCCTCGAGGCTGGTTCAGGTCTGGGGTGTGACTGAGGTTGGTTCCAATCAGAGTAACACCAGGACCAGTTCCCAGAGTGCTGGGGCAGAAAGACTGTCTCTCTCAAAGGACGTGATGAGGAAACAGGTAGGTCCTCTTCAGACTGTAAAGGAAGCCAGTTTTCAAATGAACCTGATACCACAGAGAGCAGAGAGGCAAGATAGCAGGAAAGCAGGTATTCTGTACATCCCTGAGCAGCTGGGACAGACTCGTCCTGAACAGTTCAGGCTGATAACGGAGTAAGTTGTCTTTATTTCAGAATCCCACTCAGGTCACGTTTTCTTTCTGTTTTTTGCAACTGAAGGCATCCTGATACATGTGGGTAATATTATTATCCATATTCAGAAGATAACATGTTGAGGCAGAGATATTAAGTGATAATTCCCAGGGCACAGAGCTGAAAAGTGGAGGTGACCAGCTCTGACCCCAGACTATATGAGGCTAGCCTGAACTCATCATGCCAATGGCTACCTGCCATCTCTTCTGCCCTTAGGAGGTGCATGCTCCCTGCCTCTGGCTTCCATCCCAGGAAGTTTTGCCATCTCCCCTCCCCGGACCTGCTGGCCTTGTGTTTCAGCCACTGTTGCCCCTGCCAAGTAGGCAAGCCAGCCGCCTCTGAGTACATGCACACCCTTGCACATTCCTGGAGGAACATGTCTCCAAGAGCGTACTAGTCACAAATATTATTTGGAGGCTACTATGGTTGTTTAGTTTCATGGCCACAGACCTGTACCACTTGCAACCCATTTTCTTGACTTACTTTTATGTGAATAGGGTCATAGGATTTTCCCCTTTCACAGGGTGAGCAAACTGAGGCTCAG
This sequence comes from Manis pentadactyla, assembly GCF_030020395.1. Classification (NCBI taxonomy): domain Eukaryota; kingdom Metazoa; phylum Chordata; class Mammalia; order Pholidota; family Manidae; genus Manis; species Manis pentadactyla. The sequence continues at coordinate 4,892,883 of NC_080028.1, read as the reverse complement.
GTGAGAGGTGACTTCCCCTTGGTCACAGACTTAGAAGTCAATGCTTCCAGCTTATTCACTTGATTGCTGGCCTTGGGTCTCAAGACCAGGCTGACCTATACTCAGGGCAGTGAGGGAGTTGGAGGAGAGAACTGTGCTTAAACCTTGATTAGGAAGCAGCTCTCTTCAGAGAGCCTTGGGCTGGGTGCTTAAACTCAGACATGGTTTTTGACATCAAAGAACTCATATTCTGGTGGATGTGTGGACATGGATGTGATTCACTATGTGCAGTATGCTGAGATCCTCAACTCACGTGGGGCCACAGAATGAAGGGGAAACTGCCCTTGATTCTGCCCCCAGAAGCTGGGCCTCCCAGAGGAAGAGCTTGATGGGACCCCCAGGGGATGAGTAGGAGCTCACCTCACAGGGCCAGGGGCAGGGCTCCAGGGAGGGGGAACAGCAAAGGCACAGAAGCCTGGAAGAATGTGACTTGCTCGGCCAGTGGCGCCTCCTCCCAAATGCCTGCAGTGTCGGCTAAGACAGAGATGGGGAGACAGGCCAGGGCCAGGCCGAAAGGGTCCGATGCTGAAGAGGCTGGGCTTTCTTGGGAGGGCAGCAGAGAAGGCACTGACGGGCTTCAGGCAAAGGAGGAGCATGAAGAATTTGGAAGGCCCTCTGTCAGCAGGCAGAGCAAGGCTGGAGGGCAGAGCGGGCACCCCTGAGAGGAGCCAGCCCTGGTCCATGCAGGAGACTCTGGCAGTGTAGGCCGAGGCCACAGGAGGGGATGGAAAGGGAAGAGCTTGTGTGGGGTGCTATCAGGAGAAGCCCGGACATGTGGGTGGGGAATAGAGGCACAAGGAGAGCTCAGAGGGTAGAGGATGAATCCTGCTTGGTGGCTGCTGAGGGTGACACTCTTGTCCTTCATCCAGGAAGAGATGCCAGGAGTGGCTGAAAAACAGAGGACATCACTGGCTTCTGCAAAACCTGGTTTCCAGACTCTTCTGTCTCCCCTCACTCTCTGGAGGGCTCTGCTTCCTCAGCCTGCCCCTCTCTACGGCCAACATCCCAGCCTTTCTCTGGGCCCTCTTCCCACCTGGCAGTGTGCAGAGCAAGGCTGGGTGGGGCCAGAGAGGCCCACAGGGAGCTTCGCTTTCCATCTGGGCGCTGCTAACTCCCAGACTGCCTTCTCTGGCCAGATGTGTCTCCCCTGAACCCTAGAGAGGGGGAACATCCCACTGTACCAGCTAGTCCTGCGTGTGATGCGGCAGAGCCCAGATGAACGAGGGAGGGGCTTGTTTTGTCTCACGGAAAAGTCCAGAGATTGGGTTCAGCTGGTCCAGTACAACAATGTCGTCAATATCCTGGCTACTTCTGTCCTTCGGCTCCGTGTCTGGCAATCTCACGGACACGCCAGGACGCTCAGACTCTTATCGACAGTGCTTGATGCCAGTTATCAAACTGGACACATTTATTTTGTGCCACATGTCTGGGTAATGATGCTTCCTCAAACATAACCAGAGGATTGTCGCCAAGACAAATCACGGCCCAGGCCATACAACAGCTTTTCTGTTATCTCTGCATAACCAGCCTCCGTGGGGTGATAAACAGCCTGGATTGAAACGTTGCTTCTGCAAATTGAACTCTGTGGGGCCGAAAGACTACCATTATGTTAATTATATTCCAAAATTTTCCATTTATCTCCCTCCTGCTGCTCCAGTTCCCTGGCGGATGTGTTTGTGTACAATTCTGCATCCGCCGTGTGGCCTCTTCGAGCCGCTCTCTCCCTGCTCCCTCCATGGGGGCTCACATGAAGGATGGGCTCACTGAAGAGCGAACACTTTGCTTTAGATGCAGGTGGGTTTGCTGCGAGGCCCTATCTGGGGAGGTGGAGCCCAAAGGTGAGGTGTGCACTCTGGCCCCTGAGCCACTTACCATGTTATGCTAATCCTGGTGTCAACATATTACCTGCATAACAGCTGGTCTATTTTTAAAACCACCAAAGGGATCAATCCCAGCCTAAAGTGCTCCTCTAGCCACAGCATGCTCTTTGATTTTGGGCTTCCCAGAGAAGGAACCTCTGTCTTCGTATGAAGGGGCGACAGGGCTGGAAAAGGACTTCGCAAGGGCCATCCCACCCCAGGCCCATGTAGCTGATTCCGCGTGCAGCCATGTGCCCATGGGAGCTGGCCTGGGGCAGGGAGGCAAGTCCAGAAGTCAGGAGTCAGCAGACACCTTCAGCTCAGCACAGAGATGCAGCTGTGCTCCTCCTTTCTCCAGGCCTGGAGGCAGACAGAGGCTGCTTGAAGATGCTCGGAGAATCAGGCTGGGATGAACATCAGTTCTGCTCGATCCTATGCCCCTGCCAGCCTGCAGCACAGAGGCCGTCCGCTCATCCTCTGAGCACTAACAGTGAGGCAGTAAGGGCAGCAGTAACTCATATAAACCTCATGCCCTTGACTCAGGAGCTCCACTTCTGGGGGTTGATCCTGAGCACAGAGGGAAAGGCAATGAGCAGGGCCAGTCATCCCCACCCTATTCACAACAGGGAAAATGTGCCCATTGACACTAAAAGTGGTGGTGCTCAGCAGTAAAGCAACATTCATCTGCAGGGTAGAGTGCCCAACACGTGGTGCTAAGGCTTCAAAGGCAGTTATAAAGTGGTTATAAGCATAGTCTCGTTTTGTTAAGAAATTACTATATCTATTCAAATACACACACACACAGAGTGCAATGGAAAAGCCTGGCAGGAGAAACACCAGTGTATTAAGAGCAGCTACCCAGGTCCTCCCAGGGGCAGGAGGGAGCTGGCCTCAGCTAGCTCTGGCCAGTCCCTCCTCATTCTGCACTGCTTGTCCACACTGTGTGCTCCATGCTGGCCCCCCACCTCTTCTTCAAATGCACCCAGCAAAGTCCTGACCCAGGGGTTTTGCACTTGCTATTCCTCCGCCTGGGCACCCACCTCCTTATATCCACCAGGCTTACTGCTCCCTCTCATGAGGTCTCTGCTGGAGGGTGAACCACCTGCCAGGAAACTGCCAGCTCCAGCCTTGCATGGCTCCACCCCTGGTCCGTTGGGTTTTCATGGCACTTATCACGCCCTCATGACACTTACATCTGTTCATTGCTTAATGACGGTCTCCCACCCACAGTAATAAGAGCCCCCTAAGAACAGGGGCTTTGGTTAGTGCACCTCTGTATCCCCAGCACCAAGAGCCTGCCCGTGGTCAGTGCCCACAAACAGTTTGCTTTTTCCAAGGGTGCCAAAACAGCTCAGGGTAGGAGGCATGATCTCAATAAATGGTGCTGGGACAACTGGACATCCACATGCAAAGGAATGAAGTCAGATGTCTGCCTCACACCCTATATATAAAAAGTAACTCAAAGTGAATCAGTGACCTGAATGTAAGGATTAATTATTCAGATCTATGAACATGGGATGAACTTCTATTTACTTAGATATTCTTTTATTTCTTTCAACAATGTTTTGTAGTTTTCAGAGTATAAGTTTTGTGCTTCTTTTATTGAGTATGTTCCTAAATATTTTATTCTTTTTGGTGCTATTGTAAATGAATTTTTTTTCTTAAATTTATTTTCAGATTGTTTATTGCTAGTGAATAGAAATATAATTGATTTTTTGTATATTGATCTTGTACTAAAACCTTGATGGCTTCAGGTAGTTCTAATAACTACCTGAACTAATAGCTTAATTTAGTGGATAGTAGATTCCTCAAGGTTTTTTACATACAAGATCATGTCATCTACAAATAGAGATGATTTAACTTCTTCCTTTTCAATCTGGATGCGTTTTTTTTTTTTTTTGCCTTATTGCCCTGGCTGGAACCCCCATATAATGTTGATGATCACTCATGAGGGTGGACATTTTTATCATGTTCCCAGCCTTAGAGGGAAATCACCCTGTCTTTCACCATTACATGTGAAGTTAGCTGTGGGTTTTTCACAGATGCCCTTTATCAGGTTTGTTCCCTTCTATTCCTAGTTTATTGGGTGTTTTTTATCACGAAAAGGTGTTCGATTTTCTCAAGTGATTTTTCTGCATCTATTAAGGTGATCATGTGGTTTTTGTCTATTATTCTATTGAGGTAGTGTATTATATTAATTTCTGAATGTTAAACCAATCTTGCATTAGGATCAATACACTTGATCATGGTGGGTAATCCTTATATGTTACTGGATTTGGTTTTCTAATATTTTGTTGAGGATTTTTGCATGCATATGCATTAGAGATATTGAGCTGTGATTTCCTTGTGATATCTTTGTCTTGCTTTGATATCAGGGTAATACTGACCCCAGAATTAATTGTAAAGTATTCCCTCCTCTGATTTTTTGGGAGAATTTATAAAGAACTACCATTAATTCTTCTTTAACTGTTTGGTAGAACTTACAGTGAAGCCCTTTGGACCTTGTGGGAAGCTTTTTTATTATTAACTCAATATCTTTACGTATTTATTCAGATTTTCTGTTTGTTCTTGAATCAGTTTTGATAGTTTGTATCTTTCTATGAATTAGTCCATGTCATCTATTGTCTTATTAGCATACAATTGTTCATAGCATTGCAATGGCATCTTTTCTAATTTTCATTTTCATCTTTTCTAAAATCATTTCTAATTTTCTATATACTGTTTGTTTCCAGTATAAAGAAATTCAACTGATTTTTGTGTACTGACTTGCTAAATGCTTGTATTAATTCTAACACCTTACTTAGAGATTGTCGGAAAGTTGCTGCCACATAATCACATTCACAGTGAATAATGACAAATCTTTTTCATTTCCAGTTCCTATGGCTCCATTCTTTTTATCACCTTCTTAAACGGGCTAGGACCCCCAGCCCAAAGTTGAATAGAAGTGGGGATAGCAATCATTTTGTCTTGATGCCAATCTTAAAAGTCAAGCTTTCAATACTTGACCAATAAACAGGTGTCCTCTTTGGCATTTTTTTTGTAGATACTTTACCAGATTAAGGAATTTATTTATATTCCTACTAGAATGAATATTGAACTTTGTCAAATGGTTTTTCTGCATCTATTAAAATAATCACATGGTTCTCCTTTAATCTGTCAATACAGCAAGTAACACTCGAGTTTGTAATGTTACATCTCCCTTGCAGCTGGCTGTTTTTTAGTGTAATATTTAGATTTTTTTGCATCTATATTCATGAGTGAGATTTGCCTATAATTTTTCTTTCTCCTGTTGTCCTTTCTCTTTTTCATATCAAGTTAAACTGGTCTCACAAAGTTAGTTAGGCAATCTTCCCTTTTTTCTTTCTCTGGAAGGGTTTGTATAAGCATAGCATTATTTTTCCCTAAATGTAAGGTAGAGTTCTCTGCTGAAGCCATCTGGGCCTGGAGTTTTCTTGTAGGAAGGTTTTTAGTTACAGATTCAATGTTTATAAGATTGTTCAGATCTTCCCTTTTTGTGCCAATTTTGGAGCTTGTACTCTTTCTAGAAATGTATCCATTTTGTGTGAAATTTCATATTAAACTGCCACAATGTTTCCATAATAGCCTCTATTTAGTTTCCTATAGCTGTTGTGACAGCTCATCACAAAGGTAGTTTGTTTATTTGTTTGTTTGTTTAATATTCTTTTACAGTCTGGAGAACAGAGACCAAAATGGGATCCACTGGGCTGAAATCAAGGTGCCGGCACGGCCATGCTCCCCTATAGGTCCTAGGGATGAACCCATCCATCTGCCTCTCCCAGCTCCCAGCGGCCATCTGCCTTCTTTCATTTCAGCCACGTCCCCCATCTTCGAAGCACATCATCCCGGCCCTGCCTCCGTGGTTTGTCTTGCCTTCTAGTGTCAGTCTCCCTCTGCTCCCTCTCATAAGGGCTGCCTGCATCGCATCTGCCAAGTCCCTTTTGCCAAGTAATAGGCCCCAGAGAGCAGGCCCTGGAGGTCTGTGCAGGCCGTCATCAGCCTACCATGTCCTTCTGCGATCTTTTCAATGTCCACGGTGCCTGCTTGTCGTTCCCAATTTGGAACCTGTGCCCTTTCCTTTTTCCCCTGGCCATTTGCTCCAGAGTTCTTTCCATCCGTCTTGTCACGCACACGAGGGGGAGCAGCCAGCCCAGGCTTGCTGCAGCAGCACATACAGAAGGAAATTCAGAGGAGCTGTCATCCATGGACCGGCCACTTGTCACTCATTCTGGGCAAGTGCACAAAGACATAACCTGACTGGATATCGGATTCCAGGATAGGGAACCCCAACCACTGGGCCTTGGCACTTGGACACGGCAAAATTAAGAAAGCAGCAGCCCTTCCCTGGCAGTTATGGGCAGGATCAACAGCAGTGTGATGGGCAGACCCTGGGCTCTAGCTCCACTCTGCCCGCCCAGCAGTCAGGCCAGAGGGGCACAGGCACCTCCCAGGCGTGCTGGCCCGAGCCTTCCCTTCGGCCAGGAGCACCTGTCTTGAGCCCTCGGCTCTGTGTGACCGTCATGAGCTGTACGCACACCTGCGTATCTTTGCTGCAGGCCAGTCTCCAGCGAAAAGAGCTCAGACAAGTTAACCCTTGTCCCTCAAAGTTTTCAAAGTATTAGTATCTGTTTTTGTTAATTTTCTTGTACCTATTTTCTATTTCATTCATTTCTGAGCTCGTTTTCCATTATTTCCTCCTATTTCCTTTGGTTTTATTGTCTGTGTTATTTTTTTATAACTCTTTGAGATGGAGTTAAAAGTAAAGCTCATTACTTTTCAGCCTTGGTTATTTTCTAAAGCAAATGCTCGTGACTGTAACCTCCTCTCTAAGCCCTGCGTCCCCGCTTCCCATATGTTTTGGTTTGCCTTGTTTTTCTCTTCTTTCAATTCAGGTATTTTCAAGTTTGCATGATTCTTTCCTTGACCTGTGGATTACTTAGATAAGCATTTCTTAATTCATACCCATCCTTTTGTTACAGATTTGCAACTTAATTACCTTGTGTCAAATTTTTGCATATGACTTCAATCTCTTGAAATTTCTTAAGATTTGTTTTATGACCAAAAACATGGTCAGTTTTTTCAAAATGTTTCACCTGTGCTTGAAAGTAACATGTAGCCTGCGTTGGCATGCAGGTTCTATGGTACCAGTTGGGCCAAGTCTATTGTGTACTTCAAATCGTCTGTATCCATGTGCATTTTTTGTCTGCTTATATCAATGACGGAGTTTCACACTACGAGTGTGAATTTTTCTGCTGCTCCTTGTGGGTCTGTCCATTTTCTTTAGATATATTGCAGCTATGTTGGTCAGTAATACAAATGTAGAATCGTTATACTTTTCTGGCAAATACAACCTTTATCCTTATAAAGGTTACTCCCTCCCAATGATTTCTTTTCTTACTGTTTTGCCTATTATTAACAGTTCTACTGACTCTTGGTTAGTGTTCACATAATATATGATATATGCTTTTCCATCCTTTTACTTTCCACTTTTCTGCATCCTTAAGTTTTAGATCTCTTGTAAACAGCATATAGAGTTTTGAAAAATCATTCTGACAATCTTTGCCTTTAAACTGGAGAGTTTGGCCCATTTAATTTTAGTCTAATTTCTGATATATCTAGTTTAAATCTGTTATCCGATTATGCATTTTTGCCTAACTTCCTTTATGCTCCTCTTTCTCTCAGTTCTTATCTTTTGGGATTGACTGAGTTAGGTGCTACGATTATCTGCTAGTTCACAAGTGTAAATGCAGAGCCCAGGTACTGTCAGTCCCTCGGGTTCACTGTCTGTGAAGTGAAGACGTGAGGAGGCCCCCCGTCCTGCTGCCATATACAGAGCCAAGGAGAAACGGAACATGAAATGCTCTGCAGACCAGCAGGGGCAATCAGGTGCCATCGCCGTCGTCATCACTGTCCTCACCACCGTGTTAGAAGGGACATTCCTCACACATCTGGATGACACGTGGATGTGGCAGAATTGAGATCCAACATGATCTCAGATGGGTCCAGAGAGAGAGACTAGACACAGCAAATGGAACAATGATGCATCAGACGAGCATTTCCCAGAGTGACTTTTGACACTATGTAGGCCTAAAAGAAGATAAGAGAGAGAATTCAAGCTAAATGTTCTGAGACTTTCCAAATGAACAATAGCACTTTTAAGGTTCTGAGAAGAATTCTGGGGGAGAAAGGAGGGAACTTTATTTCATCCTCTAGTTCCTGAACTTAATTGCCTCGGGCCTTATTTCCTACCAATACCTCTCTACAGCCCAGGAAACTTTGATTTTTTTTTAATGTAGAAACTGGAAAGTGGATTCTTTCTTACTTGTTAGGAAGTGTTGGTTTTGCAGGAAGGAAATGATAAAAAATACAAGCAGAAATTAATGAATAAGAAACAGAAAAACAATAGGATGTGTTGAATCAGTAGCTGATTCTTTAAAAAATAGTCCGTGTGACCAATCTAGTCAATAAAAAATGAAAATAGGCTAAATTAAAAAGAAGAGAAGGGACATAAGAGGAACAGAGGGGGTTTTCAAAGCCTAGGAGGGACACCATGCACAATTTTATGCTGGTAAGATTGAGAATCTCCATGAAATGGACAATTTTCTATGAAAGTACCCAAAATGGCTAAAGTAGAAGTAACTGACCTGCAATGAAAACATCATTTATCATCTGTACCTAATACCAGAAATTCCAGCCAATTACATTTAACAAGAAAATGTATCAGCAGATGAGTGTGCTCAGTGAGGAGATAAACAATCTTATCTGCCCAAAAATGTTGATCTAACTGGAAGCCCAGGAACGTCAACTGGAAACTACTAGGATCACAGATAATTGAGAATTGTAGCCAGGAGAAAAAGAGGGCAAAACCCAGCAATGATCAGATAGGGCACAGAAGGCAAATGTGCTACGATTAAACAAGCAACCTCAACAAAAAAGGCACAAGACCTGGGTGAAGGAAAAGCCCAAACTTTATTGTGAGCTGGGAACAGGGCTGGGACTCAGGCGCAGAGCACGTGTGAACTTACAGATCGTGTGTGTGTGCACAGCACGGGTCTGATGGGGCCCTGGATGCCAACAGTGCGTGAGGCCTCGCTCAGGTTTTACCCTATAGATTTCTACACCACTTAAACTTTTTGCAAGTATACATTCTCTCATACTTAAGTAATTATATTTAAGCTAAAATTAGAGGAACATATATTAAGATGTTAGAATTATTTCTCTAGGTAGGCAAAAGATTCAAGGTTACTTTTATTGTTTCCTTTTACTCCATTTAAAAAATTTTCTACAATGAACATGCGTTACTATTATAAAATAGAACAAATCAACAAACATTAGAGAAAGTTAAGGTGGTGAGAAATAATAAGTGGATATAAACAGTCAATACACTTCAGAAAAGAAACAGTCATGATGGATAATTGCTCTGTCAGCTATTTAAAATAAAAAAAACAACATAAATCATGGATATAAAAAGTTATTTCCCTTTCTCTTCTTAATTGTTTTTAAAAAGTCGGTTCAAGTTTAGGACGTGGAGAGTTGCAAGGCACCACCACTCCCAGCCTCAAAGTACGAAAAGCTGCATAATCTTTTCTTGAGCCCTTGAGGGAGCTGAGGTCACCAGGAGTGAAGGGAAGTGAATTCCAAAGTGTGGCAGCCCTTGAGGACACAGAGGCCATGGGAGCTGTTGCGTTTTTAGCAGAGCAGGGAGAAAAGGTGCTGCTATAGACAGGTCAGGAGAAAACAGCTAACATCTTAATAAATCCCTGCAGGCCGATGATGGGGTGGTGTGGCCAGTTAGAATGACTGGGAGCCCCACGGTCACCGCTCTTCCCTGGGGGCCACACTTGGAGACCACGAGGAACAGTGTGGACAGAGCAGGAGACCTGGAAAGCTGCTCTTTCCTTGGTGTCCAAATGTGCAGAGCCACTCCCTTTCCCAGACCTTCTCTTACATAAAGCGGAAGCCTCAAGCCTTGGGGCTGGGCAGGGAATCCTTCCAAGCTCCAGGCTCACAGAAAACCTGCTGCTTCTGGAGAAGAGAACAAGAGAATCTCTCATCTCACAAAACTTGAAGAAGAGCAGATTAAACCATAGTAAGCAGAAGGAAGGAAGTAACAAGCTAAGAGCAGAAATCAGTGATATGGAAAACAGAAACCTAGAGTAAATCGGTGAAATAAAAATGGTACTTTGCTTAATTAATACCATTGATAACCTTTTAATTAGAAAGATAAAAGATACAGAGAAGATACAAACTCTCAATACTATGCAAAAGCAGAGGAGAAAATACTGAGATCCTACAGATTCAAAAAGATGATAAAGGAATACGAGGAAGAACTTTATGCACACAAAGTTGCTGATTCTGACAAAATGGACAAATTCCTTGAAAGGCACACATTATCGAAGCTCACTAAAGAAAAAAATAGATGACTGCTAGTCCTGCTGACCCACTACAGGACCTGAGCTGGTTGTCAAACACCTATTACCATGAAGAAAACTCCAGGCCCAGGTGGTTTCACTTACATTTTCTATCAACAATGAAGGAAAAAATAGTCCAATAGTATACAAACTCTTCAGAAAATAGAGCGGCAGCTCCCAACCCGTTTTATGAGAGGAGCATAACCCTAACAACAAAGACATGGCAGCAAAGAAAATTATAGACCAATATCCCTACTGATAAGAAACACAAAATGTATTTTAAAATATTAGCAAATCAAAGGAAACACTTGCAAGGAGGATAGTGCTCGATTACCACGTTGTGTTTAACCCTAGAGTACAGGGTTGGTTTGCCTTTTGAAAACCAAAGAGTTTAATTTACCATGTTAACAGAATAAAAGACAAAATATATGATTGTTTAAATTGCAGAAGGATCATTTGACAAAATGCAACACCTATTAATAAAATTGAAAAAAAGGGCTCTCACAAGGGCCAGATGGAAGTTTTGTGAATCTGATAAAGGGCATGTAAGAGACACCTACTACGTAGCCACACCTAGTGGCAAATATCCACCACGTTCTCAAGGCAGCAAAAAGGCAAAGCTATCCCTCTCCTGACTGCTGCATAGCATCATCATTTTAGAAGTGCTAGATGGTGCAAAGCGGCAAGAAAGAGAAATAAAAGGCACACGGACTGAAAAAACAGACAAAAAACTCTCAGTATTCATAGGGCAATTTTGTAGGTCGAAAATCCTAAGGAGTCTGGGAAATAACAACTAGACCTAATACATGAACTGAGCCACATCACAGAATAAAAGCAAATGTAAAAATTAATTTTGGTTGTATACATTAGCAACAAGCAATTGAAAATGAAAAATTTTTAATTTCCATGTACAATAGCATCAAGAATCATAAAATCCTTAGGGGATACATTCACAGAAGATGAGTAAGGCTGAGATAGGGCAGAGCCAGGAGACAGGCATCATGATTGATTTTCCGAAAGAGCTGAGATATAAACAGTATAGTAAGAACAAGAAGGATTCCATCTTAAGGCTAAGATTCCATTTTAAAACCAGGAAGTTATGAGCTAAGATTCCTAATGTATTCTTTGGTAAACAGACAATACTCAACCCACTTTGGGGGCAGAGCAGGTGGTCTTGACTGATATGTTCCCAGAGGGAAGCCTCTATCCTGGAGAGGAACTAATCAATTTCTTGTGTTAATTTAATTTTGCAGAATTACGTGGAGGACTGATAATGGAGGAGAGGAGACATAATGTCTCTCACCAGAAATAAGCATCTTGAGACCAGGTTACAAGTTCATACCCCCTGGCCCTTTGTCACATCCTAAAAATCCTTAAAAGACAGAATCCCCAGCCTTTTAGTATGCCTCCTCTCTGAGGTTGCCCACACTCCCCTTTAAGTGTGTACTTTTAAATAAAGCTTTCTCTCTGTCAACTTAACTGTGCTTTGTCTCTGTGCTCTTCCAGTGGAAAGCATCGCTGTCTCTTTGCTATTTCATTCTGTTTTGAAGTTTTCACTGTCTCTGCTTTACTCCTGATAAGCAGGGAGGGGCTGCTGAGAGCTCTGCTCTGGGCCTGCCAGTTCCCGCCGCGGGCGTGACCCGCACAGGACTGCGGCTGCACGAGCTGCTCTTCAGCAGCCTGCCTGAAAATCTCCTCTTTGGGAAGTTCTCAGAACATAACCTCACTCCATCCCATGCTCCATGGCCCCCCCAATCCTGGGGTGGCAGGGGCTTAGTCCCCATGCTGTGAAGATCCAAGTGGACACTGGGCCCCCGGTGCCCCTTGCTTTAGGAGTTGGCGAGGGCTATATGCCCTACATCGAGGAGTTCAGCGAACCTTCCCTTCTTCCCTCTGCACTTTCCTGTTCTCAGCTGCCGTTCCCTGCTACTCTCGCTTTAATGAATTCCTTCCTTACCTCCACTCTTCCGAAAACTGCTCAAGGATTCTTTCTCATTCAGCCAAGAACCCTCCCCGAGCCAGGCTGAGGTTTCACCTGGTGCGCAGGGAGGGACCTCCCCGGACGCAGCTGCTGGACAATGAGGCCATGAACTGAAAGCTCAGAACTGCCAAGGAAAATGGAAGAAGTCCTGAATAAACCGGGAGTCGAACCACATCTGTGTACTGGAGACCAACACCACTGAATACAAGGTCTCAGCCTCTGGTCTGGTTCCTGCCCTGCCCTTCCCGGTCATCATCCCAGCAAGCTTTTTTACTAGAAATGAATGAAGTGATTCTAAGATTTATGTGGAATCGCAAAAGACCTAAAATATATCTGTGATAATAGAAATATTCTAGTGAGCACTTTCAATGTGGTCACTATACCTGAGGAACTCAGCCTTTGGTTTAACTTAATTTAAATACATTTAAACAGCCCTTTGTGCCCAGTGACCCACTGTCCTGGACGGCACAGACCTTGAGGATCCAAAGCATCTTGAAAAGGAAGAACGTAATTGCAGAGTTTACACTCCCTGAGTCCGAAGCTTAGTGCGAAGCCTCAGTAATCAAGACAGCATGCTACTGGCAAGGGAAGAAACAAATTCATTTACGGGACAGAATAAAGGGCCCAGAAGTAGACCGACTCTGTCAGGCCACTTGATTCAGACATAGTCACTAAAGTAACCCAATGGAGAAACTGAAAGTCCTTCAACAAGTGGTTCAACACAACTGGATGCCCACATGGGAAAAAAACAAATTTCAACTCCACCTCATATCAGCCACAAAATATGTATTTTAGATGAATCAGAGACCTAAAGTCAGAACCATAATATTTTAGAAGAAATTACAGAGTGTCTTTGCATGTTGGGGGTTGACAGAAGTTTTCAGGACAGGGAGAAGCACTAGAGAAATTTCTGGGTGAGGATGTTCTCAATCTTGATAGGGGCTTGGGTGACAATGGTGTGTGCATTTTTCAAAACTCACCCAATGGTATGCTGAAAACTGATGGCTTCACTCAATGTGGATTAGCCACCCGCCCCCCCAATAAAAAAGAGCTGTAAACAAGTGCTGAAGTCTAGTGCACGATACACATGACCAAGTGTTTAAGAATGACATATACTTATATCTTTAGCTTTGCTCTGCATCGAAAGTAAGATGTGTCAAGGATAGATGGAAGAATGGACAGATACATGATAAAGCAAATTTAGCAAAATATTAATTGTAGAATCTAGTTGGTAGATAGATGGATGTTTACTGCAGTTTTTCAACTTAGATATACTTGAAATCTTTCATAAAATGTCAGGAAAAAAGATACATTAATGGCCAGCAAAAAAATGCTTCATTTAAAAAAAAAAGCATCATTAGAAATCAGGTAAATGCAGCAAAAGCCATGATGAGATGCTGTTACATGCCCACCAGAAGGCTGAAATTAAGATGACTGACAATACCAAGTAAAGACAGAAAGGGGGGTCAACAGGACTCTCATACGCAGCTAACACACACCCAAAATGGTGTGACCACTTTGGAAAAGGCTGTGGCCGTTTCTTATGAAGTTATACACCTTACCTATGACCTAGCAATTCAGTTCCTAGGTATTTACCCAAGACAAATGCAAACATATGTGCACAAAAAGGCTTCTGTGTGGGTGTCCACAGCAACTTTATTCTTAGTTGTTCAACCTGGAAATAGCCTAGATGTCCATCAGCAAGCAAATGGCTGCACAGCTCTATTCTACCCATAGATCAGCAACAATTAGTGACTACAGATACCGCACCAACAAGGAGAAATCTCAAATACATCACAGTGAGACAAAGAAACCAAGCTATAAAAATGCACACCCTGCGATTCTATCAGTATGAAGGTGCAGAGCAGTCAGAGCTGATCTATGGGTATAGAAGTTAAAGCATAGTTTCAGGGCTGGGAGACACTGACAGGCAGGGGGCACGAGGGAGCTTTTTGGAGGGATGGAGGTACCCTACATCCTGGTTTTGGTGGTGGTTCCGTAGGTGTAATTCCTTGCCAAACACATCAAAGTATGCACTTAAATTCTGTTCACTGTACAGAAATTGTATCTTGATTTTTTTTAATGATTACATATATCTCACCAGCCAGGGAAGAATAGCCACAGAAGCTATACACCTCCATACAATGAAATATTATAAAATCATTAGCTTATTTTCAAATAACAGGTTTTTTTTTTAGATAATTATTTTTTATTGAAGGGTAGTTGACACACAGTATTACATTAGTTTCAGGTGTACAACACAGTGATTCAACATTTATATACATGATAATTCTAGGTACCAGCTATCACCTTACCAAGTTGTTACAATATTTTGACTATATTCCTTATGCTATACATTACATCCCGGTTACTTATTTATTTTACAATTGGAAGTGTGTATATTCAAATAACAGTTTTAATAATACAGTACAAAGTGTATCATATTAAGTCAGTTTTATGAAGGACAGAAAATTGTTTGGTCAGTATAATCCCAAAACTGAAGAAAAGTAACTCTTTTCTTGAGTCTAAGACACTGTTGATTTTAAGACTAAACATGGATTTTAATAACATTTCCTCCTCAGGACCACAGCGGAGCTTGCGTCTATGCCCCCTTCGCTTCCTCTAGGCTTCTGCTCAGATGTCAAGCCTGAGGAGAGACCTTGGCGGACCACGTACACCCTCCCTCCCTCACAGGATGTACACATGGTTTACTGTTCTTCCCCAGGAAGGCACATTCCAGGAGGGCAAACTCTTTGTCTTGCCCAGCGTTCCGTCTGCGGCTTCTGGAACAGTATCCGCACACAGCAGGTGTGGTCAGTACGTGTTCTGTGCCTGTTTTCCTCACTCAGACGCGGGAGCTTCTTCTAAACCATCCCGGGGAGTTGGCATGCTAAGGCTGGCATCCCTCTGACACACCGTTTCTCATGCCCTGAAAGCCCCTTTAGGATTGAGAATACCAAAGTTTTCTCTGATTTTCCCATTTCATTATTTCATAGCTTTGTGGGTTCAGTTTACGTGAATTATGTGTAACTGGTTTGTTGAGGAGTCTCAGCTTGTTTGCAGTACAGAAACAATTTTATTTCTTCCAAACCACAATCCAAGTGGGATCTGTTTAGCCCCTTTCCCTCTGGGTAGGAGCTCCCTCGACAACGTCATGGCCAGATTCCAAGTTATTCTTGTCACTTTTGTCTGTAGAACAGTCCCTTGGCATTCAAGACTGAGCCCTGATTATTTCCAAAGAACATTCCACTCACACACAATCCGGGGCTCGTCTCTTCCCTCTCCCCAGACTGGTCAGTGCCCTGTGGGGCTTGGTGGCTGGAGAAGCTAGTGAGCCCTTCCCTTCGGGAACACAGCTGCCTCTCCAGGCCACACCGATCCGGTTGCCAGGGCAGCTCAGGGGAAGAGGGCTGAGGGCTCTTGGCAAGGCTGTAGCCTCTGCTGTCCCCATTCAGACTGAGTTGGAGTGAATCCTACCCCACCTCGGGCCACCCTGTCAGCCCACCGCTGCTGGCTGACATCCACCGGCCCAGCCACATTTGCTGCATGGGGTGGTGTGCCCCACCCCCTGGTGAGCCTGGCAGCACTCCAGAAAACAGTGACCCAGGGTGCAGGCCCCCTCCATTGTATGGACCTACCATCTTCACTAAATGGTTTCCAAGGTCACCTTGACAATTGGTGTTGATCCAACAGCTGGAAGGTGAAAGGGCATGGGGGATCCCTCCATGTGCCTGGCTAGAATTCGACTGTTTAGCCACACCTGGTTGGAAAGGGGCTTGGGAAATGTAATCTAGCTTTCTGCCCAGGAAGAAGAGAAAACAGGTTTGGTAAAGAACCAGCCAGTCTGGTAGAATCGCTCATCTACATTTGAGGAACCCCTTCAAACGTGGACACTGATGGCTCATCAGCGGCTGTTCAAGTTCAGCATATAGCTCATTCACTGCCTTTCCTTCTCACATCTGGGTCTTGCTACAGCAGGAAAGGCCGGCTCACTGTCCTACTGCAGTGTATACCCAGAAATGAAATAACTTCCCTTGACAGGTGGAGGCTTAAGCACACATCCTGAGCCTGGCACAGCTGGTGAAAACTCAGGGCAAATCACATAAGCCTCTCCTATCTTTGAAAGCACTCAGATATGATCTGAGCAAGTTGGCAGTTTCTACTGGCTTCAACTGTGGCCCTGAGTGTGTGACCAGTGGGTTAGTGGACACAATATGGTGTGGAACCCAGAAGAATCCACAGCCACATCCAGAAGTCCTGGGACCCAGGGAAGACCCAATGAAAGGTGGTGAAATGGCAAAGCTGCTGCAAGAGGGTGAGGACCACAGAGCTAAGTCTGTGATCCGACGGCTGGCCAATTGCCAGGGGTATATTTGTTATAAACCAGCTGCCCCTAACACTGCGCCAGGCCAGCCAGAGGGAGGCCCCACCTACGGCAGCTACAAGTGCATAGCACAGAGGCCTCCCTGCATGCTTGGCATTGGAGGCAGGCACTGCAACTGGGAAGCAGGAAAGGGTTCTTTACTCTTGGCAGGCAGCAGTACCACTTGCCTGCAACCCCTGCTATGGCTCCAGGAGCTGAGCAGCTTAAGAGAGTAAAGCTTCTGGGCACTAGAGGGCGCCACCTACAAATATGAAACATCAAAGGAACCTGGTTAAAACCAAAATCCCACAAACACCAGAAAGAGGGCCAAGTGAAACTGAACTCACCAATCTTCCTGAAAGAGATTTCAAAATAAAAATCATAAACATGCTCATTGAGCTACAGAAAAATATTCAAGCCCATAGGGACGAATTCAAGAATGAGATACAAACTTTGAAAAATACAGTATCTGAAATGAAACATACAATAGAGGGATTTAAAAGTACATTAAATGAAATAGAAGAGACAGTAAACAAAACAGAAATTTGAGAACAGAAATACAAAGAAGCTGAGGCACAGAGAAAAACAGATCTCTAGGAATGAAAGAATATTGAGAGAACTGTGTGACCAATCTAAACGGAACAATATTCGCATTGTAAGGGTACCAGAAGAAGAGAGAGAAAAAGGAATAGAAAGTGTCTTTGAGGAGGTAATTGCTGAAAACTTCCCCAATCTGGGGAAGGAGATAGCCTCTCAAGCGATGGTGGTGCACAGATCTCCCAAAACAAGGGACCCAAGGAAGACACCAAGACATATAATAATTAAAATGGCAAGATAAAGGATAAGGACAGAGTATTAAAAGCAGCCAGAGAGAGAAAAAAGATCACATACAAAGGAAAACCCATCAGGCTATCTATCATCAGACTTCTCAACCTTACAGGCCAGAAGGGAGTAGCATGATATATTTAATGCAATGAAACAGTAGGACCTCGAACCAAGAATGCTCTACCCAGAAAGATTATCATTTAAATTTGAAGGAGGGATTAAACAATTTCCAGGTAAGCAAAGGTTGAAAGAATTTACCTCCCACAAACTGTCTCTCCAGTGTATTTTGGAGGGACTGCTATAGATGGAAGTGTTCCTAAGGCTAAATAGCTGCCACCAGAGAAAATAAAACCACTGTAAAGAAAGTAGACCAATTAATTACTAAGCAGATGCAAAATTAAATAAACTACCCCCGAAGTCAGTCAAGAGATAGACAAAGAGTACAAAATATGATACCTAATATAAAAAGAATAGAGGAGGAGGAAAAGAAAAAAAAAAGAACCTTTATATTGTGTTTGTAATAGCCTAGTAAGTGAGTTAAGTTAGACTGTTAGATGGTAAAGAAGCTACCCTTGAGCCTTTGGTAACCACAAATGTAAACCCTGCAATGGCAATAAGTACATATCTATCGATAATCACCCTAAATGTAAATGATCTGAATGCAGCAATCAAAAGACATAGGGTCACTGAATGGATAAAAAAACAAGACCTGTTTATATGCTTCCTACAAGAGAATCAATTCAAACCCAAAGACATACACAGACTAAAAGACATATACAGATGGACCTAACAGACATCTACAGAACATTCCACCCAAAAGCAGCAGGATATACATTCTTCTCAAGTGCGCATAGAACATTTTCAAGAATAGATCATATACTAAGCCACAAAAGGAGCCTCAGTAAATTCAGAAGGATTGAAATTGTACCAACCAGCTTCTCAGACTACAAAGGTATGAAACTAGAAATAGATTATGCAAAGAAAACAAAAAAGCCCACAAACACATGGAGGCAACAACATGCTCCTAAATAATCAAAGTATCAATGACCAAATAAAAACAGAGATCAAGCAATATATGAAGACAAATGACAACAATAACTCAACAATGCAAAATTTGTGGGACACAGCAAAGGCTGTGCTAAGAGGGAAGTATATTGCAATACAGACTAAACTCAGGAAAGAAGAACAATCCCATATGAACAGTCTAACTTCATAATTAATGAAACTAGAAAAAGAAGAACAAATGAGGTCCAAAGTCAGTAGAAGGAGGGACATAATAAAGATTAGAACATAAATAAATAAAATCGAGAAGAATAAAACAATACAAGGAATCAATGAAAGCAGGAGCTGGTTCTTTGAGAAAATTAACAAAATAGATAAACCCCTAGCCAGACTTATCAAGAAAAAAAAAGAGTCTACACACATAAACACAATCAGAAATGAGATAGGAAAAATCACTATGGACACCACGGAAGTACAAAGAATTATTAGAGAATACTATGAAAATATATGCAAACAAATTGAATAACCTAGAAGAAATGAACAACTTTATAGAAAAATACAACCTTCCAAGGCTGACCAGGAAGAAACAGAAAATCTGAACAGACCAGTTACCAGCAATGAAATTGAATTGGTAATAAAAAAAACTACCTAAGAATAAAACCCCTAGACCAGATGGCTTCACCACTGCATTTTATCAAACATTTAGTGAAGACCAGTACCCATCCTCCTTAAAGTTTCCCAAAAAGTAGAAGAGGAGGGAATACTTCCAAACTCACTCAATGAGGCCAGCATCACTCTAATACCAACATCAGGCAAAGACACCACAAAAAAAAGAAAATTACAGACCTATATCCCTGATGAACATAGATGCAAAAATCCTCAACAAAATATTAGCAAACCAAATTCAAAAATACATCAAAAAGATCATCCATCATGATGAAGTAGGATTTATTCCAGGGTTGCAAGGATGGCACAGTATTAGAAAATCCATCAACATCCTACATCAACCACATCAACAGAAAGGAGGACAAAAACCACATGATCATCTTCATAGATGCTGAAAAATAATTTGACAAAATTCAACATCCATTCATGATAAAAACTCTCAACAAAATGGGTATAAGAGGGCAAGTACCTCAACATAATTAAGGCCATATATGACAAACACACAGAGAACATCTTACTTAACAGTGAGAAGCTGAAAGCTTTTCCTTTAAAATCAGGAACAAGACAAGGATGCCCACTCTCCCCACTTTTATTCAACATAGTACTGGAGGTCCTAGGCACAGCAATCAGACAACACAAAGAAATAAAAGGCATCCAGACTGGGAAGGAAGAAGTTAAACTGTCATTGTTTGCAGATGACATGATATTGTACATAAAAAAACCCTAGAGAATCTACCCTAAAACTACTAGAACTAATATCTGAATTCAGCAAAGTTGCAGGATACAAAATTAATACACAGAAATCTGTGCACTCCTGTACACTAATGATAAGATAGCAGAAAGAGTAATCAGGAAAACAATTACATTCACAATTGCATCAAAAAGAATAAAATACCTAGGAATAAACCTAACCAAGGAGGTGTAAGACCTATACCCTGAAAACTACAAGACACTCATGAGAGAAATTAAAGAAGACACCAATAAATGGAAATACATCCCATACTCAGGGATAGGAAGAATTAATACTGTCAGAATGGCCATCCTGCCTAAAGCAATCTATAGATTCAATGCAATCCCTATCAAAATGCCAATGGCATTCTTCAACAAACTAGAGCAAATAGTTCTAAAATTGATTTGGAACCATGAAGGACCCCAAATAGCCAAAGCAATCCTGAGAAGGAAGAGTAAAGCAGGGGGGATCTTGCTTCCCAACTTGTCAAGCTCTACTACAAAGCCACAGTAGTCAAGACAATTTGGTACCGGCACAAGAACAGACCCATAGATCAATGGAACAGAATAGAGAGCCCAGATTTAAACCCAAGCATATATGGTCAATCAATATACAATAAAGGAGTCTTGGATATACAATGGGGAAATGAAAGCCTCTTCAACAACTGGTGTTGGCAAAACTGGACAGTTACATGTAAGAGAATGAAACTGGATTATTGTCTAACTCCATACACAAAAGTAAACTCAAAATGGATCAAAGACCTGAATGTAAGTCATGAAACCATAAAACTCTTAGAAGAAAACATAGGTAAAATCTCTTGAATGTAAATATGAGCAACTTTTTTCTGAACACATCTGCTCGGGCAAGGGAAACAAAAGCAAAAATGAACAAATGGGACTAATCAAACTAAAAACCTTCTGTACAGCAAAGGACACCATCAGTAGAACAAAAAGGCATTTTACAGTATGGGAGAATATATTTGTAAATGACATATCCAACAAGGGGTTAACATCCAAAATATATAAAGAACTCACATGCCTCAACACCCAAAAAGCAAATAACCTGATTAAAAAATGGGTGGAGGATATGAACAGACACTTCTCCAAAGAAGAAATTCAGATGGCCAACAGGCACATGAAAAGATGGTCATCATCGCTAAGTATCAGGGAAATGCAAATTAAAACCACAATGATATCACCTCACACAGGTTAGGATGGCCAACATCAAAAAGACTAGGAACAACCAATGCTGGTGAGGATGTGGAGAAAGGGAAACCCTCCTACACTGCTGGTGGGAATGTAAATTAGTTCAACCATTGTGGAAAGCAATATGGAGGTTCCTCAAAAAACTAAAAATAGAAATACCATTTGACCTGGGAATTCTACTCTTAGGAATTTACCAAAAGGAAACAACATCTCAGATTCAAAGAGATATATGCACCCCTATGTTTATTGCAGCACTATTTACAATAGCCAAGATATGGAAGCAATGGATAAAGATGTGGTACATATACACAGTGGAATATTGTTCAGCCAAAAGAAGAAAACAAGTCCTACCATTTGCAACAACATCAATGGAGCTAGAGGGTATTATGCTTAGCGAAATAAGCCAAGTGGAGAAAGACAAGTACCAAATGATTTCCCTCACTTGTGGAGTATAATACAAAGCAAAACTGAAGGAACAAAACAGCAGCAGATTCACAGACTCCAAGAAGGAACTAGTAGTTACCAAAGGGGAGGGGTGGGGGAGGGCGGGGGTGGAGAGAGAGAAGGGTATGAGGGGTATTATGATCGGTACACACGGTATGGGGGGCAGTCATGGGGAAGACAGTGCAGCACAGAGAAGACAAGTAGTGACTCTGTGTTATCTTACTATGCTGATGAACAGTGACTTCAATGGGGCATGGGGGGGTCTTGATAATATGGGTAACCACAATGTTTTTCTTGTGAAACCTCCAAAGAGTGTATATCAGTTATACCTTAATAATAAAAAAGATTTCACTATGATGGCAACTGAAAGACTAAGAGGGAACATTAACTCTGTTTCCCTGGGTGGTAGGTGTACAGATTTTTATTCCTTACATATTCTTTATTTTTTTTAATTATGTTGTATGTATAGTGTTATATACTGTACATATGCTATTATAATCCAAATAAATCAATAAATGCTAAACAATTAAGTTAATCAGAAAAAAAAATAAATGAAGAACAGATGAAAGCTTTTGGGCCTGTCCTGTGAAAGTGTGACTAAGGGGTGAGAGTCAATTTCATGAGAAATTGCTGGGGTGGGTAGGGTGGGTGTGGGTCTGTCAGCACACAGCAGATTCCTAAAACAGGAAATTCAAATGGGGCAGTTGCTAAAACCCCAGCTCCTGGAAGGGATCTACAGGGTGCATGGAGGGTTTGGGAGATCAGGCACAGCACAGTGTGCTTTTCCATCACCTTGAGTTCTTATTTCATGGAAACTGTTCCTCCCTTCCCTCTTTTAAACAGACCTACTTCTGAAGTCTTTTTCAGGTCGCAGTATTGTCTCTCCCAGGAAGACTCTTCCTGTCTGCCAGTCCAGTGCACGGTGTTTTGAGGCCCCTCTTGTCCCACATTCTTTCCTTCTGGTGCTGCCTGGACTCTAGGCTGAGCAGCTCTTCCAGTGGGATGCTTCCGGGCAGTTTCTGCTGTGTTCCTCCAGGTAAACTCAGCCCACTCCCAGGGCTCAGCTCATATCTGGGCCTGCACAGGCACCATAGGATGCATCGATCCTGAACTTACGTGAATGGCTTGCGTCTGTCCCCAGCCATGCCTGGGCAGCTCATTTCTGACCACAAACCTAGGCAAGAGGTTGGAGACTTTCTAGGCCCCATTCACTGATAGACAGCAGTTCTCAGCGATTGCTGTCTTTTTTGTTTTGAAGCGATATTTTCATTCTTGATCCATAGAAATTTCCTTTCATTATTTTCAAATGCTTCTATACATACACCCTGTTTGTGTGTGCATGTGATGGTGTGTGGAGGTGGAGATGGTTTTACTTTATGTGTTTGGAGCAAAGAGGGAGGTTTCAGTACAAACTCAATCAAAACCCAGAAAATGGTCTATCTTAGAGCAGAGATATAATCACGGGTAGAAGTGAGAAACTAGAAGGAGAGTGGCAAAGAGGCAGTCTCGGGAGTCCACTGACCATGTTCAAGTCCCAGAAATGGCTCTCCCAGCTATGTGATCAGGGACAAGTTCCTCACTTTCCCACTCTAAACCTATTTCCTCACCTGTCAAGTGGGTGTAATAATGCAACCACTCTCTTTGGGCTGTTGTCAAGGCTAAATGAGATAGATCCGGGAGCAGTTAACACAGCACTGACCATATAGCAAACATCAGCAAAACCTAGCAATTATGCTCCCGTTAAAGTGGGGAGGATAGGGTGGCAGGCATCAGTAACAACATCTAACACTGTTCAGGGGGGTCAGAAACTGAAATAAGAGGACGTAAGTGAAAAGTCTAAATAACAGAATTGTCTGTCACAGGCCACCTTCCCTGGGATATGAACTCTGAAGGTTTGCCGGCAGGAAGTCTAATGGGAAGCGCTCTCCGGCCACCACCTGTGGGAGGGAAGGAAGCGGGACGCAGGGAGAGGAAGCTGGGCTGCCTTAAAGTCACAGGCTTCCATCAATCCCATGGAGAGCTCTGTAGCCGGGATGGCCTTCAGGGTTGTCCCATGTCAACCAGTCGGTGGATGTGCATGGCCACGGGAGGGACACATGGCCTTCAGTGAAGGGGTGCCTTCACTTGAGGGCAAGTCTTGGAAAGAACCTCAGCCGAGAAGATCAGCCACCGGTCCTCCCAGCCCTGAGAAAATGAGCCCTCCAGTCCTGGAGGGGAACTGAGGGGCCCCCAGCATCTGCTCCAGGAGCAGACATTCACCGTTGACTGGAGATGCCACCAGATCTGTGACGACGCCAAGGAATCAACTGAAAAACCAATCAAGTGACTCCATGTCCAGTGAAGGGGTCAAATAAAAACACCACATTAATCTTCCCTATGTATCAGCAATGACCTCCTAGTAAATATAAAGGAAATTGTGATACTCAAGATGGGATCATATTGACAATAGAAAAACATTCCCAATGAAACATTCAGCCACTAGGATGTTTACTACAACATCATTTACAGTAATAAAGCTCAGAAACAAGTTACATTCTCAAAAGAAAGAATCGTTTGAGTCAAGTGTGGCAATCCAGAGATGGAATATGATTGATTTATAAACTGTATTTTCGAAGACAATGTCATGAGCTTGGCAAATTTTCGTTACATATTAAGTAGGTAAAAAAAAAAAACAGTAAGTATGTTTGATGTAATCACACTTTATAAAAAAGAAAATAGGTCAAAATGGCTTGGGGCTTGCTGGAAGCTCCAGGTTTGCTTGGCAGACAGTTTGTGTAACATGGACACGACTCCCAGCTATGTCTGTTTTGCTGTTTGTTCATCTGGGCAAACACTGAACACCCTCTGAGCAGCTTCTCAGCCAGGCCTGGGGCTGCATGCCAAGCACACGGGTGAATCAGACATCAGCTCTGCTCTCAAGGAGCACACAGTCTGGTGGGGGAGACAAGCACACAGTGGTCATTTAACATAGGAATAAGCCTGGGTGGGGCTGGGGATGCGGAGGCACAGTCAACAACCAAGCCTGGTTGTTCAAGGAAGGTCTCTAATGGTTGGAACACCGGGTCCTTGTCTAACTATAGGACTAAGAGCACAGAGGGGGCAGGGAAGACTGGAGTGGTTGGGGGGAGAGGGAACAGAAGGCCAGATGGCCTGTTGTTTCAGAAAGCATCTGGAGATGGGAGATAAGGCAAGGATGATGCCAGGTTCCTTGCCTGGGGGCAACCCAGATAGAGCCACCACTTAGTGAGATGGGGACTCCTCCGGAGATCTTCAGGGCCAAGGGATGGAATTCCACCAGGTTGGGCACAGAGGTGCTCAAGGCAAGAGCAAGGGTCACAGTCACAGAGGATGCAGGCGCAGTTCCAACCCAGGCGCCTGCTCTCCAGCCTCAACCTGGGCCCACAGTGGGGTTGGCTCAAGGGAAGGGGGTGTTGCAGCTGCATATCTTCACAGTCAAGCAGGATGGGTGGCCAGATCCTTATAAACCTCTTAGGGCCAGTTATCTGGGGCCAGCCAGTAGGCACTACATATACTCCAGACTTTTCCATAACAGATGATGCTGACTAGGCAGCAGGCTAGCCAGTTGGAGCAGATATTTATCCCCATTCCCAAACCAACTACCAGTTGTAGAGAAACAATTATTGGACACCCCAGGGGCAAGGCCTTCTGCTGGAGGGAAGGGGCCACCCCATCCTACAGGGTTTCCTTGCACGTAACTTGCCAAAACAACTACATCTTTCCAAATTCGGAGCCTGGTACCAGAATTTGGGGAAAATTAGGATTAAGTTTTAAATTAACCTGGATGAGAACAGCTAGGAAAACATCAAGGAGAATGCTACTAGAAAGGAATACAAATTATAAAACCAAAATGATTTTTAAAAGGGTGGGACTGGGGAAAATACATGCATCAACAGGTGATAGAAAAGTTGGCCCTGTTAAGATTTTCAAATGTAATGAAGGAAACAGCACATCAGTGAGAGGAAGAATTCAATGTATGATCTCATGGCATTTGTTTAAATATTTCGGGTAAAGTCCATTTAGAGCCTCACCTTACACTAACTACCAAACTAATTCCAGAAATGAAACTAATTCTCAAGGGAGAATTTTAAAGAGGAACTTAGTGTAAAACACTAAAAGCATTCGCAGAGGCTCTAATGGAGATACTCGCAGGCTGCCTCTTCTGTCTTCTTAGACCAGAGGTTCTCCAGGTGGTCAAGGCCCTTTCAGAGGAGAGATGAAACTGTTCTTGCAATAATGCCGACGTACTCTGTGCCTTTCCTGTTCTCCTTATCTCACAAGCGCAGAGCGGAATTTTTCAGAGGCTACATGAGATGTGATCTTGTAAAAGATAAAGTGCAGAAGCAGGTCTGAGCCTCCAGCTGTTCTATTATGCCAGACATTACAGAAATTTGCAAAAATGTAACATAATGCCCCTTTGTGCACTTTTCAGAAAACAGTTTTCATGAAAGTGAGCTACTTATGTTGTCATGTAATGAGTTTATTTTCAAAATTCTTTAAAACATTTTCCATGTTAATTTATAATATGGTCAACACTGATAAAACCTACAAAAGCAAAAGCTCTTAAAATGATTTAATGTCCTAAGTGACTTTTAACGGAGCAAAGGGACCCTGACACCAAGGGATCCTGAGAACTGCTTTTGGTCTGTATGCGCTTGGAAAGGGCCCACCACGAGTCCCCAGCTCATCCACTCTTGAGTACCGGCTATGTGCTGGGCACTGTTACAGGTACAAATGATACAGCCGTGAACAACAGGGGCAAATATGCACGGCTGCCTCACGTTAGAATTAAGCGGGCACAGTGCCCAGGGAGGGACTGGATCACCCATTTATAAGTCAAATTTCAGGACAATACTCACACACGAACACGACACACAACAGGTTAGTATCTTTAATATATAACAAGCTCATACAAATTTATCAGACCCAGAAGAGCAAAGGACACTGACAATCCACAAAAGAGGAAATACAACTGCTTAATGTGAAAGGATGTTCAACTTTGCTAGAAGTCAAAGAAATGCAAACTAAAACACAATGCTGTTTTTTCATTATCAGATTAGCAAACATTTAGCCAGATGGTAACACCCAGCAATGGCAAAATGGGCACGTTTATCCTTGCTGGTGGCAGTGTAAATGGTAACAAACATCTCTGGAAACCATTTTGTCAACATGTACTAACAGCCTCAAAGGTTCTCATATTCTTTAATTCAATAATCCCACCTCTGAGAATCTATCCTAAGGAAATAACGTGACATTGGGAAAAAGTTTTATGCGTGAAGATATTCATCAATTTCTAATGGTGAAAAATTCATGATGGCATCAGTGACCAACCTCTGGCACTACTGCTCACCTACTGGACAGAGATGTACACACCATTTCAAAGTGGAACTGTCATAACACAGGGAATGCTGGTGATGCAAGTGAAAATGGCTATGCAATATTGTATCAGTACAGGAAGTACTATCACAACTATGCTAAATCAAAATGCAAAGAAACTGTCATGGGGGAGGGGGAGACAACAAAACATTAGTTTTATTTTTTTCTCTTAATCCTACTATATCTTCCAGTATGTCTCTAAGGTAAAGGCTTGCTTTGATAGTGAGAAGATATAGTGCATTGTCACCTGTCTACAGAAAGGAGTGATGCCCAGCAAGGATCTCCTCTGTCCAGGCTGCGCCAACCGCCACCAGGCCCAATGCCGCAACGCCAAGAGGTGAGGAGTCATCGGCTCCGTCCACACTCACAGCGGATGAAGGAACCGTCCCACACCCGATCTGCTCCCTGCCCTGGCAAGCTTGCGCTTCCAGCTCCAGAGCCCATCTCTCGTGTCTTCGTGTCTAAACCCCTAATGCTTCCCGAGCAGAGGTACCTTAGTCTTACAGTCTTGGCTGCCACGGGGAAGGGACCCCCACAAGAAACTCTTCTCCCTTCCCACTCAAAACTCCACTCCCGGTGGGTGGGCCCAGCAGTGTCCTTTTATACAGCTGCAGGGCTTGCTCCCTCGAGGTAGCCTAAGTAAATGCCCATCTCCAGGACGGTGGTCTGGTGGGAGGTCCTGTTCCCGACAACAGAAGCCCAGGCATCAGCAAGTGCACCCACACCTTCACAGGACACCTCTGCACTCTTCCACACCCGCTCCTCATACACTTACCTGGGACCCATGCAGCGGGCCTTGCTTTTCCCTAGAAATCACCAAAATGCTTTAGGACATTAAATTAATCTCAGGGTCACACTACACAATAGGCCAGAAGTCACTCCTTATTCTAAAACTGACCTCAAATGATGCCCTGTTATGCAATGAAGCTTACTTACCAGGTGGGTTATCATGCACAGTCACAATATAGTCCAAATAATGTCACCACCACCAGAAACATCAAACTTTACCTCACATGCACTGTTTAACACTACTGCCTGTCCCTTCTATAAACCAATGCCTGTTCTCTTAAATTTAGAGAAACTATAACCCCAAAACATGTACAGAGCAGCTCCCCTATCCCACTTCCTTCTTCAGCTTGACCCTCCCATGTCATGTGGTCTCGCTCTGGGCTGTATGGAGCCTGGGTCTCATCCTCTTTAGCTGGGGACTAGTGTCTTCCACTGGAGCCACAGGGGGCTCCCAACGTGGGGCATCTTCTGAGTCTCACATGGGGGCAACCCCTGAGCCTCTTATCTATTCCAGGCTCCAGAGCTGCAGGAAGATGGCAGACGTACAACAGCACCAGCCCCAAGCCGGCAAACAAGCACCTAAGCACCAACAGTCAAAACACAAGGAAATCACCAAACCAGGTGAAGCTGGGGCAGCAGCCAAGGCTGATGAGCATGGCCACCTGAATGCAAAGGGCCAGTCACAGGCACAGACAGGCAGCGTGACCAGCCCAGCCTACACAGCTCTGGCTCTGGTGTGTGCAGCAGCACAAGTGAAACACAGTGCCTAATGCAAACACAGTAGGGCTTCTAAAAACCTCCTGGGGAGACCCAGCAGTTGGTGAGATGGCAGAGCTCCTGCCCTACCCCCATGCTGGGTCCCCTACCCTGGCTGGGCTGGGCCACATGGAAACCTACAGGCCTCCACGTCCCAGGTACCACTGTACCCCATCATCTGCGGGCGCCTGTCCCTAGCAGGCAGGCAGGAGAACTGAGCAGAGTGTGGTCCACAAACACCCAGAATGGTGGCCCCACTGTTAATCCTCCTCCCATTCATGCTTAATGAGCACCATGGTCCCACCTGAACAGCCTTGGCTGGAATACAGGGGGGGCCTGAAGCCTGTAACTAGGCATTTGTTCAGCAGGGCAACTGGGCTAACAAGAGTTTACAATGAGCAGGCGCAGTGGTCCACGAACCCCAGCAACCACTGAGTATCTCTACCCTTGCAAGGTGATGGTTGCTTAAGGAATGCAGGCACTTTCCCCAGCATCATCACAACTCTTAGGAAGAGGAGGGCCCCCAGGACCCAACCTCTGGATATCTAAGACACAGGACTTTGGGAAGGTGCAGAAGCTGTCCTTCTGCAGTCAGGCCAGAACAATTCACAACAGGGGCAGATAAACCCAAGGTAGCCTGTGTCCCACATGGTCCAGGTGGTCGTGTTAATGCAGTGCATTTGGCATTGAATGTGGCAGGAGCATCACAGTCTGACGGGCTTGGCCAAGTCTCACTTAGAAAGTGATTTCTGGGAGTCCCTGTGAGGAAGCACAAGACAACCCCCCACCGAGGGTACAGCTCTGACCCTTAGAAATAGGACACATGTGCCAGCTCTGCACTGTTGCCACATCAGGAACAAGAGAGTCTGCAGCTCTTTTCCTTTACAAAAGCCACCAAGACCCTGGCTGGGGTGGCCAGAGGCAGATGCTCCCCATCCTCAAGTGCAATAATGATGCCTGCCAGAGGAGGTGGTCTCCAGCTCTGAGTCCATGTGCTCTTGGACAAAGGCTGGACATCTAATGGCCAGGCGCAGGGAGTGCATGCTACGCGGATGCCCTGGAGACTCAGAGGGGATGTGGGCGGCTGAAAGGACTAAGGTGAAGGCCACACATCACCCGAAAGGAGAACGGAATGGGCCTCAAGCTAGATGGGCCCACAAAGGGACATGGAGTCAAGTGGGGGTAACTGCACACTTATCCTGGTGGTGCTTCCCACTGGGGTCCAGGGTAGCAGAGGGCGCCCCCAGCGCCTGCCTCACAGCCTGATGGATATGCTGCCTGTGAATATGCTGCCTGTGATGCCTTGAGAGAACTGCCCAGGGTCCAAAGTCACAATAACCTCTGCAGCAGGCAGCCTCCAGACCCCCAGAATTCCTGGCACTATCAAAACACTGACAGCTAAAGCCAGGCATTAGTGGAAGTGCATCCTCTGGGGGCTTCTCCCTTTAGCTGAGTTACCAGTCTTTCCCAGTGGCAACAACGGGGCAGGCTGACTGTGGATTCTTGTGCAGTGAATGCCTGCCCCCCAGAAATGCTGGAACTACACTCCCAGCATTGATCACGTGGCCACCGACAGCGGCAACAAAGCCCCTGCCTGCTGCTCCAGGCCCTTGTAGGGCTGGTGATTGCCTACGGGCAGGAAACCAGACTCCCCTCTCCAGGTGCCACATCAAGCCACCAGCCTGGCCCAAGTGGCTTCTTTCTGTCACCAGTGACCTCAGCACTGAGAACAGGGCAACCCGGCAGGGAAGTGCCATGGGGGCCTGCAGCAGGTGGAGCAGGGCCATCTGTGAACCTCGTCAGGCTGGGAGAGAGCAGCTCCTAGGGTCCAGGGCAGGTGGTGGAGCCAGTGGGACAGAGTAGCAGAGCTGTGGTCACTGGAAGACATGGGGTTGCAAGCAAGAGGGGAAACATGCATGGCAGGTACAAAGCAAGCACATAACTCTAGGAAGCAAGGTGGAAACAGGGTGCCAGGAGTGACAAGGAAAAACTCCTTCTGGAACAGGTCTGGAAGAGGCAGGAAGGTACGTCTTCAAACAAGGGCAATGCTGCTATAAGGACATTTCTTCTGCGCAGCAAAGGGTGTGTGCTACCTGGGTGGCTGCAGGTGCTACCTGGGTGGCTGTAGATGCCACCAGGGTGGTGGCCGCTTCCTAAAGGTTCCGTGCTCGGGTGGGCAGGGTTGGAGCTGGGCTAGTCCCAGTGGAGGCGGGGTGCACAGGGCAGGGCCCCGAGCCTGAGGCGGCCAGCTGGCGGCCCAGCATCTGCCGCTCCCGCACCGCCCGATTAGAGGCTGCAGTCTTCCTGATTTGGGCACGCCGCGCGTGCCGCAGTGGAGACTTGTAGGTTCTCCGCAACTCCGCCAGGAATCCCTGGTAGTTGTTTCGCAGGGGGCTGTCAGGTTGCATGTGGGGGATCGCCCACTTCTCTGCCTCCCCAGTGAGCCGGGACACAAGGAAAGCCACTCGCTCAGCCTCACCTGGGAAGCGGGAGGCCTGGAAGATCATGAACCTGTCCATCTGCATCAGGAAACCCGCCAGCTGGCCTGGGTCTCCAGAAAAGGGCTCGGGCAGAGAGGTTGGAGGCGTGGTCATTGGCCGGGTCCCATTCGAGGTAATCGCGGAGATAGGTGGAGTGATCTGCAGCGCCCCCGGAATCCGAGCCCTGGTGCGCAGTAAGGTGAGCTCTGCCATCACGCTCTCCAGCATGTTGGTAAGATTGGCCTTCTCTGCCCGCAGGGTGGAGGCCTCCCGCCTTAGCGCTGAGTTGGTGAGGCGCAGGGAGGTCAGGGTGTCAATGACGTCGTCCATTTGGGCATTGGTAGAAGATGCAGAGGCTGGGCTTTCAGCTTTTGATGTCTGGGGTTGGACCATGTTGGCCAGAGGTCAGCCAAAGGCTGAGACTGATGGAGTGAAAGAAGGGGGTCTGGGTAACCCCAGAACCTGAGCACCTGTGATGCTGAAATTGGGTAGACTCCGCAGAAATCGGGGAGGGGGGCTGCGGACTTGGAGGCTGAGCCCGAACAAGGCAGGGCGGACGGAGCCGAGGGGTGAGCACTGCCGGGGCAGGCAGGTGGTGCGGGCCCGTGGGGGTGCCTGCTCGCGTACGCGGCTCCTTCACGGCCGACCTCACCAGGCCAAGGCGGGCGGCACAGGGGGTGTGCTTGTTCTGGGCCCTGAAGGATGAAAAAATACTATAAACCAGGTTTCGACTGCGGAAGGGACGCGGCGTAGGAGGGACTGAGAGCGGGAGACGAGGCGGGCGCCGGGGCCGAAGCCCCGTCCCCGCGCTGGGCCTGGCGCCCACCTGCGTCCAAAGGGTGGGTGCACCTGCGACAGCGGCGCTGGGGCCTGGGGCGGGCGGCGGGCGCGTACCTGGGTCTCTGCGGCTTCCTCCGCGGCTCCGTCTGCCGCACCGGCCGGGACCAAGATGGCCCGCCGGGGACGCGGGCAGGCCGATGAGTCACGGCAGCGGCGGCCCGCCGGAACTACTTCCCGGTCAGTCAGGCCGAGGTGGCGGCGTCGGGAGGCGGGCGCGGGCAGCCTCGGGAAGAATCGCGCGCAGAGGCCGGACCGGGGCCGGCGTCGGGGTCGCGGTGGAGGTCGTGTCACGGGGCGGTAGGGCTGCTGACGGGGACGGCGCGGCGGCGGTGGCGGCAACAGGCGGGCCGCGCAGGGACCCTGCTGGTTGCCATGGAGACTACCTGCTCGCGCGTGCGCGGCAGCCAAAAGCCACGCCCAGGAAGTTGCGCGCGCATCCCCGCCTTCCAAGCAACTGCGCCCCGTCCTTCCTCAGCAGCCAATCAGTGATGACCTGAGTCCCTGTTATTTTCGTAATGAAGGCGTTTCTTCGGTTCCTCTTAAATTCTTCTTGAGACTCCTAGCCAAGCTCTTTTTGTATAACTTGTAGTAATTTTTCTTAATGGGGCTTGATTTTCATATTATGATTTGAATACAGTTCAATGTAGTATATATTCACTGTAGCAAATTTTGATGTCAAAGAAGTCTTTAAAAATAATCACTCAAGAGTCCATCTAGAGAAAACAAATAGGAATATTTCTGTAGCTACGTCAAGTCATTTTTCTGTGATAGGCTCCATTACAAAATAAGTTTTGTACCTTACAGACTATTTTGTAACCTTAATAGCACACTGAATTTTTAGCGTTTTCCCTTAAAGATATTTCAAAGGCATGGTTTTCAGTACTGCCCAGTGTTCCACTGAAATAGTGTACTACAATTTATTTAACCATAACCCTTTTGATAGATCTTTATCTAATTTTCCATGTGGAAGTTTTATAAACCAAACTTACATACAAATCCCAGCCCTTTTCTCTGCCAGGTTATCCAGGGTGATTGCCAAGGAGTTAAACTACTGGGCCAAAGAGTAGGAGCCATTTAGTTAAGATCTGGATACTTTTCCCACTCGACCTTTCTGAGCTACTTTTAAGTGGTCCACTCCAGGCTGGGGCATGGCTGGAGAGAAGACACGCACCATGCCAGTTTTTCCAGGACACCATCTTCAAGGAAGTGGAACCCCTGGCAGCCAAAGGCGCTCCTCAGGCAGGTCTGGGACAGAGTCAGGTTCACTCACACCTTTACAGTTTTCAATTCTGTAAGTGGGAATTGGAGCGTGAGAGTGTCAGTACGTGGAAAAGGTAGTCTAGCTGGGCCCACAGTTGTGTGTATCCAGTGTACTAAAAGGTACACTTTTTCTGTCTAGGTGTAAACTTCTAGGACACAAGGCAAGAGGAGATAGAAAAGAGACTGTATTTCCCTAAACTGCCTTGGTGAGATCTTCCAAATCATCTGTGGGCAGCAGCTGGCTTAACCTTGGCTGAGGTCAGTAACTTCAAGTGCAGAAATTGGCCTGTACCCTTACCCCTCCCCCTTCTTCCAAACACACAAGAGTCCCTGCCCACTCCTGTGAGTCACCCCAGCAGTTTCCCTGCCCTCTTGTGCCAGGGCCGCACCTCCCCAGGCTCCTGGACTCTGTCCACATGAGTGAAAGGTCCGCTGCAATTCCAGGTGTGATTGATACCATATGTCTTAAATTCCAGGTGCATTGAATATAAGGTTCACCTTACTTCAGAATTGGTACAATATAAATTTGAAGAAATATGTAAATTATTTGTATTTCACCTTATTTGAAACAGGTTATAAAGTGGCATCACATAAAATATAGATTGAAATAAAAATTTAAAGAATTTTTAAAATAACAAAACTGAACAGAGTATTTGGCTTCTGATCCAGATGATGTTATTCTTCATGCTCTGAGGTGATCCTCTTTGCTGAAAGTAGAACAATGATAAACTATACAAAGAAGGTATTGAAAGGATATAGCTGGGCTCAAAAACAAGATAAAGTTCCACTGTGGTCCAGAAACACAAACTGCTGAGTATTGACAAAGCTTTGGGCCTACTGGGCTCTGGGTCCCAAAGTGTAAGGGAGACCTGAGACTAGGACAGAGGCTAGCTTCCTATTTGAAACCGGGGAATAGAGGGGTCGCCCATATGTCAGAAAGAAGGCTGGAAAATCTGCTTCAACCATTTTATGGGGCAACAGCTTCTGTGAAGGTGTGGCCCTGGGACAAGGGAGAAAACCCAACATCATTTATCTCCTGCCCCCTGTTGACAAGTAGACCCAGAGGGCCACTAGCAGGAATATAAAACAGGTTTCTGTACCACAGACCACGCATCACCGAAGCAGCCCCGAACTGTGAGACCCGGGTAGACGGAGGGCTCTGACTAGGAGGGGGCTTGGTACACAGAGAAGGAAAGACAGTCTTTATCCAAAAATGAGCCTAAAAATCAAAATGAGACTCCTTTGGTACCTTAAAGGGGAATGTCAGGCTGACTCTGGCTGTGATTCTGGAGTTCTGAGGGAGGATCCACTGGGAGGTCACTAGTAGATTGATGGTATGGAAAGCTAAGAAAATAGTGTAAACAGAAAGAGGCTCAAGCATTGTGCCTTAGGGGGTCTAGAAAATGGGGAGGGGACTGCTGCAGAGTGGCCCAAAGGGTAGAAGGATGCTTTGGAACCTCAGAAGCCAAGAATTGGCTTCAGGGAAGAGGCGAGGCGGCCAACCAAGTCCTCACGTGGGCAGGATCACCATTCAAACTGGGACACTTTTGAGAGCCAAACAAGTTGCTAAGGATAATTAAAATAATTCATTTTCTGAAACATTATTTATGGCCCAACAAATTCATTTATTGTACTGCTAGACCTATAATCATGGCCCTGTCACTGATTTTTCCTAAAGAACACTTCTTTTCTTCAGTAAGTTTTTGTTTATTCATTTTGTCTTAAAATCACTTGTAGTCTCACTCAAAATTGCATTCTGTGGTTATAAATTTAAATCTGTTGACATTTGCAATGAACTCTTGTTTGTAGACTTTATTTTAATTGAGAAAAGACTCCTCCTACAGGTACTAAGATACCTGTAAGGTAAGTTCAGAAAAACTCTAGTAAATGGAGGATTTTCTCAATTCTGTTTTTTAATTGAAATGTGTAAATATTCCAGTTCAAATGTATCCATAGGTTCAGTCATTTTGACTCCATTCAGGGTACCATTTTATGACAAATATTTGCATAAGCCAAAACTTGTCCCCCTCGAAACTCATGTATTATCTTTTTGAATGTTTCATCAAATTTGTGTGCTGCAAAATTGTAGGCCTTCTTGGTTTCTTTCCATTCTAGTACAGAATATAATTTATCCAATTAAAACTAGGAATCTCATGAAAAGATTCTCCCCACATGTTGAGATATTCCAAGAACGATTATGGAATTTGAAAATTAGACCTCATACCCCATTGGAGCTCTCAGCATCTAATCTAAAAGCATCTAATTTGTGCTTTTGTATGGATGAATTTCAGTGTTTCCCCATTGGCAAGAATTGCTTCTAATAATTACAATTTACTAAAGTTTTAAAGCTCAAAATTCTTGGCACCCACTTAATGAATATCGTGATGAAAGATTTCCAACAGATTTTGAACACAATGCAACAAATATTTAGAAGCCTCCTTTACAGAAAGTTCTATTCCACTCTAGGGCATTAAGTTCATGTACAAAGTTCACTTTCAAGGACTCCAGCATTTCGCGGGTCTGATTAATGACTACAGCAAAGGCAGGAAGGACCCACCAGGAACATGAAATCTGTTTTCATCATATTCCACAGGAACTTTGTCACTAAAATGTTGGTGGCCCAATTTCTCTGTGTATATTATCTGTAAACATTGACAACTAGCTTTCTACTTTGATAAAATGTCAATGGTTATTTAGATACAGCTATGAATGACATGTTTGCTGCAATCAATCCCAAGTGTATCTGTGCTCCAAAGGTTTTTAAATTTAGTGAAAACATTGCTTTTTCTCAGGATGCTGTTGTAAATTGTTTCTGGTATTGAACTTTCCTGATTTACCTGGGGCTGAGTATGTCTTTTGTTTTCTGCTTGCTCCAGGCTGATATCACTCTATTTGGAAAACTATTTGGCATGAATTCGGAAAGGTGAAAATGGCCAGGGCCAAAGTCTCACCCCTAAATTGTGTGCACAAGTGCCCTGAGAAACCTGTGTGTAACACTGTGCAGAGAGGTGATGTTCATAATAGCAAAAACCTGGAAATTGCAGCAATGCCCCAGGAGGCTGGAAAAGTAAAGTGGAATAATATAGAGCAAAGATTCTCAAGTTGTAGCATACATCAGAATCACCTGGAAGTACTGAACCCACACCCAGAGTTTCTGATTCATTCAGTAGCTTTGGGGGGAATCCAAGAATTTGCATGGCCTCAGACAAACCTGCTACTGCTGGTCCGGGGACCCCACTTTGAGAACCACTGCTGCAGAGCAATGAAAACAAGCAACTCCTACAAGGATCACAATGAGTAAAAGAAGACACAAAACAACATATACTGTATAATCTCTTTACATAAAGTTCAAAACCAGGGAAAACTTAACTGTATTTCTTAAAGGTACGAATATTCGTAGCAAATGTGCCAAGAAAAACGCGACAATTGTTGCCACAAACTTCAGGATAAACGTCACCTCGAGGCAGGGAGAGGGTTTGTCATGAGGAGGAGACACACTGTCTGCCAGATCCTGGGCAACAGAGCAGTTCTTGGCCTGGGTGATAATGCACAGATGTTTCCCTTCACAGTCATTTAGTAAAGTACACGCTCATGTTTGGTGGACCTGTGCGTATGTGCATCACATTTCACAACACAAAGTTTAAATAAAGAAAAGAGAACCTGGGCAGGGAGAGAAAATGGAGGAGAGAGATTGGATCGGGGACAGCGAGTGCGGGCTGTTGCCAAAAGTATGCTCGTAAAAGGGCAGTAGAGGTGGAGGCTGGGAAAACAGATGCAGCAAGAGGAAGATGGTAGAATGACTGAAAGGGGACCCGGAGTGGAAGGACCTCAGCGGAAGGACCT
The DNA here is from genome assembly GCF_030020395.1 of Manis pentadactyla. Taxonomy (NCBI): domain Eukaryota; kingdom Metazoa; phylum Chordata; class Mammalia; order Pholidota; family Manidae; genus Manis; species Manis pentadactyla. Next base: position 4,855,978 of record NC_080028.1, on the reverse strand, counting down.
AAAGGCCAATGGGGAGGCTCTGGCCTCACCCAGGGGCACGTTCTTTCTCCAGGGTCTTGGGGGAGAAGCAGAGATCCAGGTGTGAGCAGGGAGGTGGTGCAACTTGTGGCAGATCTCTGATGGCTCCCACAGTCCCAGTGACACTGGTTTGCTGCACTGCCATAATAAAGTGCCACAGACGGGTGGACACGACAACAGAAAGTGATGGTCCCACCGTCTGGAGGCTGGAAGCCTCAAGCCGAGGTGTCAGCAGGGCCGACTCCTTCCGAGGACCCTCCTATGGCATCTCACTGTGTGAAGTGGGCATGGGGTGACGAATACCCCACTTTCCCCAGACCTGAGGGGCTTTCTGGGCTGTGGGACTTTCTGTTTTAAAATCGGGATGAGTCAGTCATCCTGCTCAGGGGTGACCTCATGGCAGAGGCCTGAGCTGTGACCTCAGCCCTGCTTGGGTGTCTGCCTATCCGTGTCACTTCACTTAACCTGTAGCACCACAGGCATTTAATTTTTAACTTACATGTGCATATCTGATTTCACTTTTTTTTAAATAAGTGAAAGTAAAAATTGTCTGTTTTTTCCCCACACCAGCAGTTCTCCAGATCTTGGTAGGTGCTGTCTGGATGTCCTGCAGGTAACTCAGTTCTGACACTGTCTACCAGGAGACCCACAGTGTTAGACTCAGTCCCCTAAGACCACTTCTGCTTCAGACATTAGTCACATGTCCCAGGCTGTCACCTGTGCTTCTGACCAAGTGGCTATAAATCGAGGGTTCCCACAATCCCTCCTCCGGTTGGATAATTTGTGAAGGCAGCCCGCAGAACTCAGGAAAACAGTTTGCTTACTAGATTACTAGCGTATCATAGAGGATACAACTCAGCAACAGCCAGATAGACAAGATGCACAGGGCAGGTATGGGGAAGGGGCGGGTAGCTTCCATGCCCTGTCTGGATGCACTGCCCTCCCAGCACCTCCATGGGCTCAGCAACCTGGAAACTCTCCAAATCCCACATTTTAGGAATTTTTATGGTTTCATTAAATAGGCACAATTGATTTATCATTGGCCATTGGTGATTCGCTCAACCCCCAGCCCCTCTCTTCTCCCTGGGAGTCAGAGGCGGTGAGAGGGGCTGAAAATTCCAACCCCCTAATCACACAGTTGCTTCCCTGGCAACCAGTCCACATTCTTTGGGGCCTTCCAAAAGTCCTCATTAGCACAAACTCCAGTGTGCTTGAAAGGGATTCTTACCAATAACTAAAGACACTTATTTCCCCTTTATCTCTCTTATCATTTAGGAAATTCCAAGGGTTTAAGGGGTTCTGTGCCAGGAACTGGGATGAAAACCAAATATATATGTCTTACTATAAATCACAATATTACAATAAGTCAAGATGATGAAACATTGAAATCAAACATCCTCTCCTAATTGGTCCCCCATGTTACCTTGAAAAATCGTGAATCATCTGTATAGCAATAAAGCCTGATACAGACTTCTCTGCATGGTCAGCTGCTCAATCACAAGTCAAAGCTTGCACATGGGTGGGTTTCTCTCACGTCTTTGAATTTGAGGCTTATATTAGAAGCCATGTCAGTATCTGTATCAGTCAGCTGTAGTCACAATAATGTTGTGTAACAAACTACCCCAAAACTCAGTGGCTTAAGACACTAATCATTTATTTTCTCTCATGGGCCTGTGATTGGTTGGAAGTCAGCTGACAAGGGATGGACCAGGCTTGACTCTAAGCTGCAGGTGGAATCCAGGTGTGCTCCACCTGTGCTCAATCAGGGGTGCTGGCTAAAAGGCAGCAGCTGCCCAAGGGAAGGCTCTTCTTGTGGAATGGCTAAAGCCCCACATGGTAAGCCCACTTCACAAGCACATCCAAACCTTTGCTACAGCACATCCTTTAATACCCGTTTGCCAAAACAAGTCACATAGCCAAGCTTAAGGTCAAGGGGCAGAGAATTACTATCACCCACCAGAGCCAAAGCAAGTCACATGATCAGGCCCTGCATCAGTAAGGTTAGGTATCCTCACCCGCAAAAATGGGGAGCAGGGAGTGAAGATTCTGGAAAAATAATTACTCTATCTCAGCATCTTTTTGCTCATGGCCTGTCTCTTCATTGGCCATCCTGTGGATCTGCAGAAGAACTTCAGTTTCAGTTGTTCAAGATAATATTTGCCTCTGCCTTGAAGTACTTACCCCTGAAATGAATTTTGCCCTTACTGCTTAGATTATATTTTATGTCAGACCATCCCAAATATATTCCCCAAATTCTGTGTTTATTCCTGAGCTGCAATGACAGACCAAAAAAAAGTTAATTCTGTGCATCCCATTCTTGTCACACACCTGCCAGTGCATTAAAGCCAGGTGACATTGCCAAATCACTTGGAATAGATTCTAAAAGTTCCAGAGCTTAGAGAGTTTCTGGTGACCAATTCATTTGTCAAAAGGAGTATCACTCAGGAGCCAAATATCCCTACCTAAACCTTGTGGCTGCCTTTTAGAAGAAGCTGTTTAGCTTCCAGTGATACGCAATTCAATTAGGAAGAAAAATGAAACTCCTCCCATCCCAAACCCCAGGATTCCTCAGTGCAGTTGAGATTCTTACCACTCATTCTGAAAGTGCAGAAGAGGTCTGATCACAAACACGGGCTTGGAAAACAACAGCAAGATGTTATGGGCCACAGCAACAGCCAAGTGCAATTCAGAATTTAGACTTAAATTCTGAGGGTGAGCAGAGAGAAAACAAGAAATGGTGATGGAATTGTGTGGATGGGGGTAGGCACGTGCCAGGGTGGGGGGGTGTTGGTTTTCTTTGTAATCTTGCATTTACAATGGTGTTTGATAGTTTACTGAAAAACTGTTATCAGCTCAATGGTGCACCATAGGCTTGGGGCCATCTTAGGCCATCTATTCATACAAAATAGAATTTATATGCTTTGGGGGCAGAAGGCTGAGGGTGTGTGGAAGGATGGAAAAACGGATAATGCAGTGTGTAAGCTATAAAGCCCCAGGACAACCCTATGGACAGGGCGTCAGTCTGCAAATCCAGGGACTGAGGCAACACCACTAGGGACTGAGTCAGAAGAGGGTGCTGAGGATTCTCATGGGAACATGCCAGGGGTCAGGAGCTGGGTCATGGGAGCAGCTGGAACCACTCAGGATGTATCCCAGGTACTCTTTCTGCTCCGGCAGGTGGGCACAGGGGTTGGTGGGGGGGGGGGGGCGGCGGCAACAGCCCCATACCACTGAAGCCTTCCTGACAGAGCTACCCTTGGGGGAGGGGGAGGGGATTGCTGGCAGGCAGGACGCTTCCCAAACAGGTAGATTCCTCAACACATGGACCGCGGACCTGGAAACACCCACCAGCGTTCTTGACCTGGACAGATGCACAAGACGGACAGATGTTCTGCTCTCACAGTTTAACACCCAGTGGAGGTAGGGCAAGCAACACACAAAGAAACAAATGCATAGCCAAGGTGATTCCAGACAGTTCCAGGTGCCGGGTGGTGTCATCGGGAATGCCCGGGAGGTCATTTAGGTTGGACTGCGAAGGACGGCCTCTGAGGAGGTGATGTGCCAACGAGAAGAACAGTAAGGAGTCAGTGATGCGAAGAAGAGGCAAGAACATTCTGGCAGAGAGAGCAGCGGGTACAAATGCCCTAAGAGGGGGATGGCCTTGGTATGTTCAAGAACCAGAGGAAGGGCCCAGGGCAGCAGACATTGTGCAAGGCGGGCAATAGGCAGGGCTAGCTTAGGAAGTAGAAGACTTGGGGATTCCAACTAAGGGAATGACAGTGACAATGAGCCTGTGGGCCAGGGAGGTGGCACACGGTGGCATCTGTCCACGTGCCCTGCACCGGTCCCATGTCCATGCACCGCCTCTCAGTTCACCACTAAATGAACTACTTAACGATTACCTTTAAATCCAAATTCACCCCAAATAAAAACCTTAAGAGCTCAATGTAGCCTTAGGCGACGGTGTATGGTCCTAGCTGTTTTTCCCAGCATAGTATACCTTAGAATAAGCGGGAAATATCTTAGTTTAACTCTTCAGAAACCCTGCACACTGATCAAGATCAACTCCAGCCTAACAGGTTCAGCCGGTGTAGACACTGCAAGCCGTTTTTAGAGTCGGACAGTTGATCACTGACATAGACAGTGAATGGACACCCAAAGGTGCCAGCCCCCTGGGTCCTTGTCCCACACATCCAAAGGGAGAGCACAATGACAAAGGGGACAATGACAGCAGTTCAGCTGTGGGGTGGCTTGGTGTTGAGGAGCCCAGTCTAGGTAAATGGGTTTATGTTCTGCATGGAGGGGGCAAGGCCGAGAGCGCCAACCTCACAATGCCCAGGGACACTGGGGAACCATGGAGCCACTTTAGAACATGCGCCCAGTGACCCCTCAGGAGGGGTGAGGGAGGCGGGGATTAATATCCCATCAGCCCTGGGGTGTGGGTGCTCCCAGTGGGGTGATCCTTCAGCCCTCCTGACTGGAGCCCGGTCTCAGAGGGTGCAGCAGACCAGATGAGCGGCTAGGTGTAAGTGTGTGACCCTGAGCAAGCCAGTGGCCTCCCTGGACCCCCGCACCTGCAGGATAAGGACAACAGCAGCACCTTCTGCTGCCGGCCACCTCTTCCTCCCGCCTCAGGCAGGCCACTGCTGATGCCCAGCCTCCAGCGCCCCCATGTCTCCCCACTTGAGCCTTGAAGCCCCTCGGGCTGTGAAGGGCAACGGCTGGGGGGACCCGGAGCGTGCTCCGAGAACATGCGGTTTGGCTGGCACAGGGAAGAGATGGGGCTCCGGTGGGAGGCAGCAGGGGCAGGCAGGGAGATGGTCAGCCCCCGGACACTGCGGAGGTGAAGTCCCCACGACTGCGTGAGGGATTAGGAAAAGAAGACAAGGAACAGGAAAGCATCAAGTATGGCTTGCAGTCCGGTGTTGGTGCCAGTCGTGCAGTGGTGAGATCTGGGGACCACTGCCCCCCTCTGGTCCCAGGGCTGGGGCCCCACACAGAGAGGGCTCCGCGGAAGGAGAAAAAGGGAGCAGATCTCCCAGCTCCAACAATTTAAGGGGTTGTTTTCTCAAAAGCATCATCCTACTTTTTAAAAACCAGTCAAGTGAAGGCAATGCTTTAAAAGTTAATAATAATAAAGATCAGTTCCTGTAAATTTGAGAGGTAAAGTCATTCTAAATTTCTACAGTGGTGGCTGAATTTCTACAGAATGGAGAGACTGATTTGTCGATTCATCTTCCTTTCCTAACTCGTAACTGCTACTGAGCTAGGAAATCCCCACTTACGGCGACTGGGCTTGACAAGAGCAGGGAGCGCACGATGCCTCTTTCTAATAATTACGAAGACTGGAGTCAAGCATGGGCCAGGATTTATGAAGAGAATCATCATTTAACTTCGAGCGAGCCAGCTCACCAACATGGGCCCTGGGCTTGCCAACTGTAATCTATTATAGAATTATATATTATATAATAAATTTTGTTTATTTATTTATTTATATACACACATAGGTTAAAACCTAATCTAATAATTATAACATATATTAATCACCTAATATAAACCTCACAGAAAACAGATTCTGCCACTTAGCCACTTGGTCAGACACTCAACATGGAATGTTGCAGGGCAGAAGATAACAGAGAAGGGATCCTAACCCACTTTTTCCCCTGCATTCAATTCTGGAAATATTTCCCATTCTATTATAGCTAGTGTATGTGATCTTTTAAATGTGTCTAATCCTCGATTTCCTTTTCCAACAGTTCCCACTATGATTGATCTTTTTCAAGTACCTGTGACTTTTCTGTCCTGAAGTGACAGATCAGGGGTCTTTGTGATACTAAATAGATGCTAAAGACATCCTCAAGATACTTGCATGAGACACCTGCGATCCTAGGGATGGCATTTGTTCACTTTATCCACGTCAAGAAAAGAATCCTCTCTGTTCTCTTTCCGCAACTCCGATATGAGAGTTTCGTGGAGGGTTGAAAGCTGCCAGCTCAGGGGCTCTGCTTGGTCGTGTTGATTATCAGTGATCTTTCCTTCAACAGTGACACAGGGTCAGGCACGGCTAGACAGCTCATCTGTGCTATGAATAGAAGGTACCCACAGGCAGTCTCTTATTCCGCAATCGGTGCCATGTCAGAACTGATTCTAATGCACCTTTTCCAGTCCACATCATGGCTACCAGAAAATAATAATTTAACTTCATGGAAAACCTCTTTTCCTGAAATGTGGGCTTTCAGTAGTTAAGGGGGTAAAGCGACCTGCCGCCCACATTCTGGCCCAGGCCGATCAGCACGTGTGTGTGTGCAGACCCCTGTCGGTGTGCGCCTCCCCGCTGCTCTCTAGCTGTGACATTTTGAGCAAGCCAGCTCACCAACATGGGCCTTGGGCTTGCCAACTGTAAAATGTGGATAATAAAAGTATCTCTTATTAAATAAATGGGTGAATGTAAAACAAAATAAATAAATAAAGGTAAGGGTTGCTTGATTCTAGTAAAGTGCTTATAGTGCCTGTCTGAGCTTGTGCTCAGTGAATGCAGGCATTGGTCACTGGCCTTTCTTCAAAACCACCATCATTTGCACCGGTCCCACCAGGAGCTGATTCATCCCCTCCACAGCAGAGGTCTTCCTGGAGAAAGGTCTGCTGGCGAGGCACAAACAGGAGTCACATCTTGTGCGTCCTGGCCTTGGGCGGTATCCCAAAGCATCATCTGATAGAGGAACCTGCCCAGAGGTCTTTTGTTTTTTCTGACTGAACGTGACATTTGGCATTAACTCTGTGGTTATTAAGAAACAGTAACTTCGCTTCCTCCACTGTTGCTACAGAGCGGGCAGTGGTGAATAATGCAGTTTTTGTCTCATTTTAGCCTTTATTAGTAAAATTACCCAATTTTGCCCTGGCAGGTCTAGTTTTGTGCTTGTTCTGAAAAACCCTATTGCTTCACCAGAGGGATCCCTACTTTTCTTTGTTTTAAGAAGTGAAATCTTCTTTAGCCTCAGGCTGCCGTTCGACTAAGTTTCATAAGTGATCATGTCCCAACCCCTGGTAACAAGAGTTCACCGGTACAATGAAATCAATCCTTCAGATATTTTACCTTACATTGTAATCGGTGCTTCTGGCTTTCGGCTGCCTGTGCAAAATCGCCACTTCCCCAGGACCTGCACGGCCACTTCCCACGCTGGTTTGCCTTGTCATCTTCCTGGTGTTTGAACCACATTTTCGTGGGGTAAGGAACCACTTCCAGGCCACTGTTGCATTTCTGCAAATTAGGAACATAACACAGCAAAGTGCAGCTGTCATACATGTAAATTCATGTATGGAAAGAATTAGACAGAAATTATATGAAAAGCAGCAGAGAGATGAGCTGCCCTCACTTGCTGTCACCTGTAGTGCCCTGGGCGGGGCGGCCACTGTAGCCTGGTGTCCATTGTCCCTTCCATGGGCTGATGGGTCCCAGGCTGTGAATGGTGTTGGCATGTAGGTGAATGAATGAAGAAAGCAACAAGGCCCCAGCCGTGGCCACCGCAGCAATGCAACAAGAGGATGGTGTCAAGGTTGTGGCAACTCTTCCGAGGACCTTTCAGTGGATGCCCAAGGGCCCAGCAACCCCACTGATTTAGGGGTGATACAGAATAGCAGAAGGTGAGGAATGGCCCCAAGGACTGATGCCTTGTTAGCATAGGTGCTCGGCAGCATGAGCCCAGGCACATTTTGGTGGACACTTCCTGTGTGCCAGGCTGCCAAAAGCTTCTCACTTGACCCTCTCCACCCTCTGAAGGAGTTACCATCATTACCCCTGCTTGACCCTTGGGGACATGGAGGTGCAGAAGGAGGAAGCCACTCACTCAGCTAATAAATGGCAGAACCACAGCTTGAAGGCTGCCCCCAGAGCCCCTTCTCGCCACCCCCTCACTAATCTCTGCCAGGGGCAGCAGTTTCATTTCCAGGGACAGCCACCTCTTGGCCCTTGTTCAGGAAAACCTGGGCAGAGCCAGCTCTCCTTTCCAACAGGAATCTAGACAGCAGAGCCAGTCGCCTGGTGAGGCTCTTTCTACAGCTTGGTGGCAAACCCAGGTGGTTGGCATGCCAGCGATCCTCCTGCTCTGAGTCTGAGAGCAGGCAGGGAAGTGAGGATGAACCAGGCAGAGTGGCAGAGCACGCACACGGGGCCCGGGACACAGCAGGTGCTCCGCCAGGGGAGGCAGAACCCCTTCCTTCTTGGGACCTAGATTCTAATAGAGAAAGCGGAGAATAAACACATACGGTGTCTTGCCAGTGGGTTTCAGCCCTGGCAAGTTCCCTATAGATTCAACGTGACCAAAGAAATGACAGTAGAACGTTCTTGGGGTGGAAGGGTTTATACCCAACTTTATTCCCACGGTGGCAGGTCAGTCACTAGAATCCCATCCACTCAGAGCAAGTCTGCACACAGCAAGCCGGTGTCTGCCTCCGTCCTTGGCGCTGCCACCACTCCAGCCTCTGCTCTCCTGCAGCCTTGCAGCCATGCCACCATGTCACCCAGAGCCCTGGGCAGGGCTCTTTATATAGGCCAATAACAATGTATTGCCCACACATGTGTAGTGAGCTAGCCAACCAGGGCCAGGCGAGAATTCTGGCCACAGGAACCTTCATTTTATCTACACACGGTAAACAGGATAATTAATAAGACAAGTGTCCCGAAGATAATGAACGGGGCTGTGCTGGGAAGTGCGGGAGATGGAGGTGAGCACTTTAGATGCAATGGTCAAGTCTTCCCTGACCTTTGATTTGAGACCTGAATGAAAAGGAACCTCCACCCCATAAATATTCAGGGATACAGTGTTCCAGGTAGGAGGAGAAGCGAGTGCAAAGGCCCGGCAACCAGGGCTCACATCCCAGTGGCACACCATCCCCTGATGGCCACCTCTGCCCGTGAGACTGCAGGCAAGGCGCACACCCCCCACCCTCACCCCCACCCCCTGCACTGTGCAGCAAGCCCTCCTCTGTGCGCGGAATAATCACCACCACCTAAGTTAGGTGAAGAGGTCAGCGCAGGCCCTGGGGCAAACACGTGATTCTGATTATTGCTCATGGGAGGCAGGCAGGGGGAGGGTGGTGTTGGGGGGGAAACACCAGGGTTGGTTCTCTGGGGGAGGTGGCTGGGGTGAAATTCTGTCTGTTTGATTTAAAGTTATTTTAATACAGTAGCATGCTTGAGTGGCATGAACACAGATCAAAGTGAATTGCTCTTTCCTTCAATAATTATCACCCCCACAGAATCACAGCCTCTCCTGTCCCACCTGCACACGCACACACCCTAAATGTGAGTCCCAGCTTTGCCAGTGACAAATTGCAGTTGTGAACAACGCATATCTCCTTCTGCTCTGTTTCCTTGTCTAAAATGGGAGGTTCCATCCAGCCCAAGAAGGTAATTCCGTTTTCCGTGGACAGATCCATTCCCCCTGAAGCTTCCATGCCCGTGATCCTCACCTGCCAGAAACCCTTATTTCACCTGGCAAGCGTTTAATGTACACTTTAGTTTACGGTTGAAGTATAATTTACATTTTCACAGATGTTGAGTATAATTGTCTCTAACAAATAAATACACCTGACTAAGCCAAAGCCCTGTTCAAATGCAATGTTCCCTTATGACCCTTGTCAGTTGATCCCTGACCCAGCCCAAGGGTTATGCCACGCTGACCTCTCTCCCCAGAGGTCAGTTTTGCCTGCCCTAGACCTTCGTATAATGGACTCTCTTATGTATGTATTATTCTGCATCTGGCTCCCTTGTGAGCATAGAACTTGGAGACTCGTGATGCATGTGTCCATACCTCCTTTTTATTGCTGAGTGATTCTGCATTATGGAAAGACCACAGTTTTTTTGTCCATTTACCTGTCTACATAATTTTGTATTATGCGCTGGGCATCACGACTGCCCTGCATTTGGCCATCTGGATTGTTTTCTTTTCCTTGAAAAAGTTCAGGGCTTTGTTCTGGAAAATATTTAATTTACTCGTGTTTCCCCTTGATTCTCTCAAGCCTTGGTTTCAGGCTTTGTCAGGAAGGGTCTGGAATAGTCCTTACCCAAGAGCTCAAGTGTTGACTTTCCTGAGCCTCGGCTGAATGCCCAGGGTATTAGGTGAGGTGGCTCTACTCTGGCTGGTTGGTATGCCAACTTCTGCCAGCACTGTGCCCTCCAGCACCCCAGCAGTTATTCTCTGCCAGGCCTCATGGAATCTTCCCCTGCAAAATCCCCTTAAGTGTTCACCCAAAGACACAGGGAACACCCACCCCAATTTCTGGGGCCCCTTTCTAGACCCTTGGCCCCTCTTTAGTGACCTGCTCTGCAAATTCTAGCCTCCATGACAGCTCCAAGTTCCAATGTCTGTTCCTTTCACCCAAAAAGACCCTTAGGTGGGGCTCCCCCTGCTGTGTCAGCTTGGAAGATGCCTCCAGGCTAAAAGGTGGGGGAGCAGGGAGCTGGCCTCTGTGGTTCCCCGAAGGACCACAGCCCTGCTCCACCTGCTGTGCAGTGCCCAGAAACAGCTGCCTTGTGGACTTTGTCCCATCACAGGCTGGTTTACAGAAGGAGGGTAAGTCCGACACTCATTACATTGTTACATATCCTGCCTGCCCACTTTCTGTGGCCCAGCTTGAATGTCCACTTATTTGGGAAATGTTCTCAAAATACCTGAAGCACAAATTCGCGCTCTCCTTCATGTTCCCGAGACTCTTTGAGAATGACTATGTCGGGGTACATACTTTACAGAGATAAACCATTTTTTACAAATCTGTCCCTCCACTGGCAAACACTGGTTCCAGCACTGGGCACAGAACCTGGCACGTGATGGGAGCTCAGTGTGCTTTTCTACAGAGATCCCACCGAGGTATCCCTGCCCCCACATTCTCTCTCCTGGCTCTCTAGTCTTTTCCCACTCTATCCCTTCTCTTTTCCTTTTCCCTGATGTGAATTCTAGTCCTGTTATGAACACAATAATGTGAATGTTGTCGTTCACAATTTGCAATCACCTTATGCGGTCTGTTGATGTGTTTTCATGTCTTATATCTATGTTCCCACCAGACCTCAATCTCCAAATGAGTCCAAGGCCACACCTATTTTGTTCAGACCTTACCTGGCACATAGTAGGCCTTCCATGAATGTTTATTGAATTAATAAATGACCTGGATTGCTACATAGCCCAGCCAGGGGCTGCCCAGCCCTCCTCCTTGCAGCTGCACCCCCACCCCCAGGGAAGGAGCTCAGAGCTGTAGGCTGGGTCCTGAGGCACTCTTGGGTTCATCCACTGATCTCCACACCCCCTTCCTAATCCCAGCTCAGACCTCATTGCATGCAAGAGCGTGAGGAGGTGGGCTCCTAGCCTAGGGTCCCTCCCCTCCTATCCATTCTCCACAGAGCCCTCAGAACGCTTTAAAAATGCAGCTGTGACCCCATAATGTCTCAGCTTGTAGGTCTTCAGTGACTCTGCACGGCTCTGATCTTGACCTTCTGGACAGCTGGGCCCCTGTTGACCTCACCTCATCTCTGGCCATTGACCCTTACACTCCTAGGACCTTACTCCTTATCATCGGGGAAGGTCTCACAAATGCTGGCCTCTTGGACGTCCTTCCCACATCCCACCCTCTGTAGGGATCCTTGTTCTCCTTCTGGAGAATCTCACACAGCCCCAGGCCACCAAGAGGGACATGTCCCCGTGGGTAGATGGGTTGGCAGGTGGCCGTGCCCACCACAGTGGAGCCCCAGTGCAGATGATGTAAGGTCTGACCCCTTGGAGATGAGGAGTCTGCACTTTCCATGGGACCCCCACCCACCTGTGTCACTCCCACCCCTCAAGGGCCACCCCTCACCAGCCTCCTTCACCCCCGCAGCCCAGGGGACCCCTCTGGTCCTGCTCAAAGTATGGGTGGGGTCTCCCCCTTTCCCTCACTTCTTTTCAGCTCACTACCAGGCACCACATGCCTTACAGTGCTTCAGGGCCTTCTGTCTTAAGAACCCATAGAAAACTTGTGGGAGTCAGAAATCCTGAACACAAAGCTAAACATTTCAAGCTACATTTGCCTGAAATGCTCTGGACTTACACCCGATCCAGCTTTCCACATACTGGTACCATGCTTCCTCTTGGCCAGCTGGTGAACTCCTATTCAATGCTCAAAACCCAGCTCCCATGTCCTTCCCCAATGGCCACCCCCTGACCTGCCTCAGTGTCTCCTCGCAACGTGGTATAACTGCTGCAGCCCTATAATGGTTGGTCCGTGTGGCTGGCTCCTCACTGAGCTGTGCTCTCCTTGAGGCTGAGGGACCACACCCTGTCATGTCACCTCCATGTCCCCAGGCCCAGAGCTGAAGTCCATCCCTGACCCAGGTGGAACTTTACAGCCCACACACCCATTGCCTCACTTCATCCTTCCAACATCCTGCCCGGGAGGAGGGCATCGCTCAGCCCACCCTGGAAAACTGAGGTGGGGCAGGGTCCCAAAGCCCCACAGCTGGGTGGGAGATGGGGGCAGAGCTGGGACCTGACCAGATATGATCAATTCCTAAGACGAAGCACATTCTCCAAACCCGGCAGCCCAACAAACAGCTGCCAAACTGTTTGCTGAATCATTTTCTAAATTGCTTCCCTCTCAGAAGAGTAAAAGCTTCTGGCACAAAAAAAGACAGCAACCCAAAACACAATCGTCAGATCCCATCAAGCCCCAGTGTCGGGCCATTCCGCGGACATTCTCTGCAGTTAATAACCACTCACGTGGTGATGCCATTGGACGCCCCCCTCCTGGGAGAGGTGCGACCCTAACTCACAGCCAGGTGTCCCCCCTCAGTTCAGTCTTAGCAGCTGAGAACCTTGGTGTTGGGGCCAGACAGCCCCAGGTCCCCAGCCGGCCTGGCTTCCCTCTAGCTGGGTGACCTTGGGCAAACATGGAACCTCGCTGAGGGACGCTGACACTAATCCCCAGGGCTGGTGTGATCATGCTAGATAGTACAGGTGCAGCCCCAACAGGTGCTCAATTACAGAGCTTAGCAATGCAGGGGGTGCGTAGTTCACCTCCCAGGCCCTCCCTTCAGGGGCAAGGCATCTGCTCTCCCGCTGCTGAAGGCTCCCAGCTGCACCCAGGAACTGCCTTGGCTGAAGGGAGCCCCATGCACAGGGTGATCCTCTCCCCAGGAGAGGCCTGCATTCAGTGACAGGTAGTGCAGGGTGGAAGGGACTGGCCTTGGGCCTTACTTCAGGCCGCGTGTGTAAGGGCCCTCCCAGCTCCGGGGCTCCCCGTGTCGGCTTAGGTGTCCACGGTGGCCCCACCACGGATCAGCGTCTCCGCTCCTGGTTCCACGTCCCTCACTCCTGCTGAGTCTGCCTTTGACGGCCGCCCCCATCAGCCGCCTGCGCACAGCAGGAGCCCAACCTAAGAAAGCAAGTTACTGGTCATCATCCAGGGCCCTCCACTCGCAACCCAGAGTCTTCATATCGCTGGCGAGAGGGAGATGTCCATCACATCCCGTGTAGTCTCAGCAGGCTTTGTTGCAATAACCAACCATCTAATATCTTGATTGTTTACAGCAGGAAACATTATTTCTTGCTCTTGTTCCTGAAACAAAGCTGTGGCTCAGCCGAAATGGACTCCACTTGCCTTCTCATCCTGGATCTCAAGGTGAAAGGGTAGCCGCTGTCCAGGCCACACTGTTCTCATGGTAGAACGAAGAGCACACCACTGCAGTGCATTCCAGCCGCTGCTGGGGGGCGGCGCGTGCATGGGCCGGTGAGGGTCACAGGGCCGAGCCCCTCCGACAAAGGAAGGCCCACCTGGCTGCAGCACAGCATGGGCAGGTCAAGGAGGGACGCGGGGAGCGTGCGCACCTAAGGGAGGTCCTCGGACCTCACGACAGCAGGCTCTCCATAAAGATCCACACCAGTAATATGATGCAATGTTATCCTGACTATCATCAGCATTATTGTTCTTACCTAAAAACAAAGATGGAAAAAAATAATTTAGTATACGCAGGCTGGAGATGTAGGGCAGGCTCATACACTTCCCGTAGGAATGTAACTTGATCAGTCTCTCTGAAGGGCAATTCAGAAATGTTCTACGAGGTGACAGGAAAACACTCCTGTCACTCACCAGGTATTGCCTTTCCAGGAACTCAATAAGATGGGGGTGCAAACGTTTCTGCATGAGGGACCATATAAGCAGGTTACATAGAAAGGATAGGAAATTGCTTTACTCTTTTCGTACCCTCCTCTCCGCCCTCCACAGCCGTGCCCTGGTTCCCTGTAGGTGGAGTCGACTCCTCCACTGTGCTGAGTCAGGCTCGCTCATGAGGCTGGCTCTGTGCCCGGGAACGTGGGCAGTAGCGACAGCACGCGGGCACAGGCATGCTGTGTGCCCTGGGCCCGTCCCCGCCTCCTGCTCCCTACCCTCAGAGGTAAGGCCAGGGTGGCCACTGCTCCTTCCTGCTGGCTTCCAGGTGGGAGAAGGAAAGAACAGACCTGAGCCCAGCCACAGCCCCCAACAGAGCACAGGCCTTGTGGGGAGAGCCACTGAGAGGCTGGGGCTGCTTGTTACACGGCATTATTACAGCAAAGCCCACTGATAAAATGGGGGACATTTTTAAGCCACAGAGCAAGAGTGGAAAGACATTTATCAAATGCTTCCTGTGTTCCAGACACTTGCCACGTGCATTACAAATAACTCACTTAATCCTCATAGGAGCCTGTGCGGTATGTGCAATTTTTGAACTTATTTTACAGGTGAGAAAACAGAGGCTTCAAGAGGTTAAATCACTTGCTCATGATCAATCACCAGTACCCGGTGAAGCCCAGATTTGAGCAACTTGGCCCTCGTGCCCACGTGTTAAACCACACCAATAACATGCAATGTCATGACTATCATCAGCATTACTGTTTTCACCTATTAACAAAGATGGAAAAAATAATTCCATTTATAAACCATAAACTTGTCAGGTAACCGACAGTTTGCAGCCATTAGAAAGTCACAGACACATAGTTTAAGTGACCAAACCTTACCCTTTCCTTCTGCCAGAACACGGATGGGATCCACATGCCCCCCTTCCCGTGAGTACACCCACCCAATGGGGCATGGGTTGTACTTCGTCACATGATCACTGCCACCAGCACCCCATCTCCACCCAAACATTGAACTCACTCTGATTTATGAAAAACATAATGGATCTGCCACAACATTGATACTTGAACTATTAATGGGTACAAACCACTTGCAAGCCTTTATCATTTTGAAGGGTATTATTTCCTGATGCAGAGAAAAAGCTGTGTGTGTGTGTGTGTGTGTGTGTGTGCAGAGGAGAGAAAGAGATCCCATATTTAGAAGGAAGAGGGAGGGAGGGAAAGAAAGAATAGAAAAAGAAACAAAACAAAAAAATCTGGCACCGTTGGGTTCTTTTGCCTGTATTTGCTTCACATATAAATGCCATCAGAGAGTATGTTCCCTTTTCTGTCTGGCGCCTTCCACTCAACAGTTTGTGAGACTCCTCGTCCCTGATGCATCTGTCTGTTCTACTCTGATTCTTGTTGCCATGAAGAATCCATTGTGTGAATATCCCAAGTTTGTTTATCCATCCACTGCGATGGACAGGTGGGTGGCTTCCAGTCTGAGGCGATCACAGACCTTTCAGATCGTACCTTTGCATCTCTGGTGAGCACCTGTGCACACTGCCGCCGTGTGTATACCCAGAAGCAGATTGCTGGGTCATGTAGGGGCTTGGATTCAGCTTAGTAGAAATTGCCAAGCAGTTTTCAAAGTGGCTGAGATAGTGACATTTCTACCAGCACTGTGTCTATAGTACAGAGGAGGGTACCGTTGCAGGAAAGGGTGGAAACTTAAAAGAAGGTATGGGGAGACTTTTGAAGCAATGTTTTATTTCTGGATCAGGCACCAGGTACCTGGTGTGTAACTGGTGAATATTCATCCAGCCATACACTTAGGGTTTGTGTGCCTTCAATATGTATGTTATACTTCAATGAAATGTCCTAGGAAAAAAACATTTCTATAAACATATGTATGCATGCACACATGTCAATCATAATGTCTCTATGTCCTTCAGCCATTGCAGTCACCTTTTCCTTTAATATTCAGATATTTAAGGATCACCTGCTTGTACCAGGCATGGCAAAAACAGTGGTGTCCCTGTTGGGCAAAGTGTCCACCCACCCAGAGAGAACATATTAGTGGCAGAGAAAAATCGTAAGTGGCCAGAGGAGCACGTGTCTAAGGACTGACGTGACAGGTGCTCTGCAGGGACAGCTGCCACACAGGAAGGAATGACGGGTGAGCTCTCATGTAGCCAAGCACATCTGTCCTGGCGTGCGCACCCAGCGAAGTCGGGATGAGGAGGGAGTGGAGGGCGATAAATGTTCTCAGCATTAGGAACAGCGGAGAAGACGGGGCAGGAGGAACCAGCCAGAGCAGAGAGGGGCTGAAGGCCGGTTCTAAGAGCAGTAGTGAGCCACTGAGTGTTCAGGCAGGAGAGTGGCATGAACAAGCGTAGGTGCCAACCTGTGCCTCCCATTCAGGCTGCAGTCTCTCCCACAGGATTCCTGCCCCCACCCTGAACTCCACCCATTCACATGCCCCAAGAAGCAAGATTGGAAGAACCTCCATCAAAATGCTTAGCCATCATCATCTCTGGGAGTAAGGGTAACTTAACTTGCTTTCTTAACTTAACTTGCTTTCTTAATATGAAGTTTGACTCCAAATTTTCTTCAGTGGATATGTATTAATGACATGTAAATACATACTAATTATGTAAGTTAATAAATAATTAATATGGATTTTTAAATGGTTTTAATTGATTATTCATTCAAAGGAGGTTTTTAAAAGATGTACTGGGAAGTGTTGAGTATCAGGCTCCAGTCCCACTTTGGGGCCTGGGGAGAAACCGGGTGGGGAGCCACAGGCGCCTGAGGGGGGATTCCCGTGTCCCCGACCGGTCTCCCCAGTCCCTTGAAGGTGTATGCTGATTATGTCTCCCAGAGTCCTTTCCCTTGGGAACCCCACAACTGTTTCCAGAAAGACTTTCTTCAAACCTGGTTGTTCCCCCACTCTGGCCCCTGGGATCCTCAGTTTCCCCCTCTGTAAAACGGGCAGATTGACACACGGACACCTGGGAAGTCACCTGCAGGGGGCATCCTAGGCAGGCACAAGGCCCTGGCGCTCTTACCAGCGGGTTGCGACCGGGTGTCCAGGGCCCCCAGCAGGAGGGCCGCCACGCACTCCTGCCTCCTGAGTGCAGGGGCTGGACCCCTCAGTCCCCTCCTCCTGGCTCTCCTGGGCAGAGACTCTGGGCAAGGAGGCACTGCAGGCTCCCAGAATACGTCAGAAACAAAGGAGTAGGGGTCCCTGTCCCAGAAGCGTGTCTTTCTGCAGGAAGAGAAGGATAGCAAAGCACAAAGAATTCAGTGAGTCAGTGCTCACCAGCAGACAGAGATTAGAGGACAAGAAAAAGCAACATGGGGCGGGGGCTGCCCAGGGCAGGAGCTATCCTGCAGTGGGGTGGCTGGGGTGCCCTGGGGGTTCCAGCAGTGCCATCCAGGTCAGGGCAGGGCAGGTGCATTTTCCAGGCTGAGCCATAGTAGGCACCTTGCTGACCTTCTTCCCTTTGGCTTGACTCTTCTGTTCTTTTCCTGTGAACCATTTGATTATCTTTTCTATGACTCCATTTCTGTTTTGTTTATTTGTTTTATTTTTTAGATTCCACATATAGGTGAAATCAGATGGTATTCATCTTTCTCGGCCTTAGTCCACTTAGCCTTATATTCTCCAAGTCCACCCATGTTGTTAAAAATGGCAAGATTTCTTTCTTTTTTATGGCTGAGCAATAGTCCACTGTATATAGATACCACATCCTCTTTATCCATTCCTCTGTCAGGGGACACTTAGGTTGCTTCCACATTTTGGCTATTGTAAATAGTGCTATGAGTCTGTGAACCATTTTAAAACAAGCCTATTTTGGAAACATCTACTAAGCAGCAAAGGTATGTAGTCTTGCCAATGGGTTTCGGCCCCAGGCGAGTTTACTATGGATTCAGTGTGACCAAAGAAATGACAGTAGAACATTCTTGGGGTGAAAGGGTTATACCCAACTTTATTTCCACAGTGGCAGGTCAGGCACTAAAATCCCGCTCACTCAGAGTGAATGTGCACGCAGCAAGCTGGTCTCTGCCTCTGGGCTCTCCATTCTCACAGCCGTCCTCTGGGCATAGTCTCTGTCCTTGGCGCTGCCACCACTCCAGCCTCTGCTCTGCTCTCCTGCAGCCTTGCAGCCGTGCCACTGTATCGCCCAGAGCACTGGGCAGAGCTCTTTATATAAAGTCAATAGCAACATACTGCCCACATGTGTGTAGTGAGCTAGCCAACCAGGGCCAGGTGAGAATCCTGGCCACAGGAACCTTCACTTTATTCACATATGTTATCTCACGATCTAATTTCATCT